>NC_134530.1:293477152-294697985 GCF_050624435.1 Tenrec ecaudatus
CAGAGGAGAGGCAGCCCCTCCAAGTTGGAATAGCTCAGTGGCTGCAACAACCAGCGCAAGCAAAGAACCACTGTGAGGAATGCACAGGATGGGGGAGCGTTTCGTTATATTTTGCATAGAGTTGCTATGAGCCAAAACCCACTTGACGGCACCTAAACACAATAACAACAGGACTTTTGCTTCTAACAATGTGCTGAAATATATCTTAAGAGACATTCTTCATAGTTTGGAGCAGAGATTCTCAACCTGTGGGTCAGGACTCCATTAGGGTGATGAACTACCCTTGCACAGGGGTGGCCCGATTCATAGCAGTAGCTTCATTACAGTTATGAAGTAGCAATGAAGATAAATTTATGACTGGGATTGTACCCACTACATGAGGAGTGGTATAAAAGGCCTGTGGCATTATAGGAAGGTTGAGAGCCACTGTCCTCGAGCAAGACAGAAATCTTGGCAGAGCAGAAAGGCAGACCCCCAGATGATAGATTAGCGCAGTGGCTGCAACAATGAGTGCAGATAAGAAACCACTGTGATGATGGCACAGGATGTGGCAGCGCTTCATTATCTTGTGCGTAGAGTTGCTGAGAGTCAAAACCCACTGGAAAACACCTAACAACAATCACTGTAGGACCCATGCTTTTCACAATATGGTGCTGTAGATCCTAAGAGAAACTCCTCTTAGTTTAGAGCAGTGGTTCTCAACCTGTGGGTCGCTAGCCCTTTGGGGGGTCAAATGGCTCTTTCACGGTGGAGGTCTGATTCATAATTGTAGCAAAATTAAAGTTATGAAGTAGCAATGAAAATAATTTTATGATTGGGGGTTCATCACTACATGAGGAAATGAATGAAAGGGCAGTAGAGGGGCAGCAAAAGAGAGGGAGCCCCCCAAAAGTTGGATTAGCCTAAGTCTGCAACAATGACAACAAGCAAAATAACCACTGTGAGGGTGACACGAGACGGGGTCACGTTTCATTATATTGTGTATAGAGTTGCTATGAGCCAGCACACACTCAAAGGCACCAAACAATAACAACAGGAGTGTGCGTCTATGAATATGCTGAGGTAGACCTTAAGAGAAACTCCCCTTAGTTTAGACCACTGGTTCTCAAACTGTGTCACAGTGCCTTTAGAAGACTAATGAACCTTTCACATGGGTGGCCTGATCCATAACAGAAGCGAAATTAGAGTTATGATGTAGCAATGAAAATATTTTATGGTTGGGGTATCACCACTACATGAGGGCTGGTATGAAATAATAGTGGCATTCAGAAAGTTGAGAACCACTATTCTTGAGGAAGACACAAATCTTGGTACGGAAGGGCAGGAAAAGTGAGGTAGTTCCTAACAAGATGGATTACCACAGTGGCCGCAACAATGAGCGCAAACAGAAGAACCACTGTGAGGATCCACAGGGCAGGACAACGTTTCATTACATTGTGCATAGAGTTGGTATGAGCCAAAACCCACTCAAAGGCAGCCAAAAACAAGAAGAGGATTTGTGCTTCTAACAATATGCTGAAACATACCTTAAAAAGAAACTCCTCTTAGTGTAGAATAGCAGTTCTCAAACTGTGGGTCGTGATGCCTTTTGGGGGGTGGGGGGGAGAATGACTATATCACATGGTGGCCTGATTCATAAAAGTAGCATAATTTTAGATATACAGCAACAAGGAAAGTAATTTTATGATTGGGGGGGGGGTCACCAATACATGAGGAATGGTGTGAAAAAGTCGTGCATTAGGACGTTTGAGAACCAATGCCCTAGAGGAAGACACAAATCTGGGTACAGTAGAAGGTCAGCAAATGAGAGGCAGTCCCCCAAAAGATGGATTAGCACAGAGACTGCAACAATGAGCGAAAACAAAAGAAAAGTGTGAGGGTGTTAGAGGATGGAACAGTGTTTCATGATACTGTGCATAGAGTTGTTATGAGCCAACTATGAGCCAAACCCACTCGACAGCCCCTACCAACAATAAGAACAGGACTCGTGTGTGTAATAATATACTGAGCTAGACCACAGGAGAAACTCCTCTTAATTTAGAAGAGCGGTTCTCAACCTGTGATTTGTGACCACTTTGGTTGGTTGAACAACCTTTTCACAGGGTGACTAGATTCATAAGACTTGCAAAATTACAGTTATGGAATAACAGTAGAAAAAAACCTTTATGCTTTGGGGACCACCACTACACATTGGGAAGTGTATGCAAAGGTCGTAGAAAAAGGAAGGGTGAGAAACACTGTCCTAGAGGAAGACGCAAGTACAGTAGAACGGCCGCAGAAGAGAGGAAGTCCCTACAAGACGGATTTGCACGGTGGCTGCAACAATGAGCGCAAGCAAAGAACCACTGTGAGGATGATGCAAGTCTGGGCAGGCCTGTATTATATTGTGCACAGGGTTGCTATGAGCCCAAACCCTCTTCACGGCCCGAACAACAATAACAGGAGGAATCATACATCTAACAATATGCTCAACTAAACCTTGAGAGAAACTGCCCTTAGTTTAGAGCAGCCATTCTCAACTTGTGAGTGGTAAATCCTTTGGGGGTGTTCGAATGACCCTCCCATAGGCGTGGGCCGATACGTAAGAGTAGCAAAATTACAGTTATGAAGTAGCAACAGTATAATTTTTTTGGTTAGGGGGTCATTACTACACGAGGCACTGTATGAAAGGGTCGTGGCATTAGGATTGCTGAAAACCACAGTCCTACAGGAAGACACAAGTCTTGATACAGTTGAAGGGCCGCAATATAGAGTCAGCCCCCAAATAGATGGAATAGCACAGTGGCTGCAGCAATGAGCTCAAGCTAAGGGAACACAGTGAGGATGGCACAAGATTGGGCAGCGTTACATTATATGTAGCATAGAGTTGCTATGAGTCAAAACCCACTCGAGTGCATCTGACCACAAAACAACAGGACTTGTGTTTCTTATCATGTGCTGAAGTAGACCTTAAGAGAAACTCCTAATAGTTTAGTTCAGCGGTTCTCAACTTTTGGGTCACGAGCTCTGTTGTGGGTTGAATGAACCTTTCATAGTGGTCACCCAGTCATAACAGTAGAAAAATTAGAGTTACAAAGTTGCAATGAAAATAATTTTATGATTTGGCAGTCAGCACTATATGAGGAACGGTATGAAAATGTTGTGGCATTAGGAAGGTTGAGAACCAATGCCCTAAAGGAAGACACAAATCTTGGTAGAGTAGAAGGGCAACAAAAAATAGCCAGCACCCCCCCAATATGGCTCCAACAATGAGCAGTAGCAAACAACCACTGTCAGAATGGCACAGGTCTGGGAAGCGTTTTATGATATTGTGCATAGAGATGCGATGAGCCAAAACCCCCTCCGCGGAACTTAACAACGATAACAACAGGGTTTGTGTGTTTAACAATATGCTGAAGTAAATCTTAAGAGCAACTCTTCTTAGTTTACGCAGGGTCTCAACATTGGGTCCTGAACACTTTCAGGTGGGGGTGTTTCGAAACACCCCTTCACAGTGATGGCCTGATTCATAACAGTAGCAAAAGTACAGTTATGAAATATCAATGAATATAATTTTATAATTTTATGATTGGGTCCACCACTACATTGGGAACTGTACGAAAGGGCCGCAGAATTAGGATGTATGAGAAACATTGTCCTAGAGGAAGATACAAATGTTGGTACAGCAGAAGGGCTGCAAAAGTCAGGCAGCCCCTACAAGATGGAATAGATGCAGCAGTGAGCGCAAGCAAAGGACCACAGTGAGATGGCACGAGATGGGGCCGAGTTTCATTATATTGTGCATACAGTTGCTATGAGCCAACACACACCCAAAGACACCAAACAATAATAAAAAGAACTTGGGCTTCTAAGAATATTCTGAAGTAGACCTTAAGAGAAACTCCTATTCGTTTAGACCATTGGTACTCAAATAGTGTGTCGAGACGCCTTTGAGGAGACTAACGAACCTTTCACTTGGGTGGTTTGATCCATAACAGAAGCAAAATTACAATTATGATGTAGCATTACAAATATTTTATGGTTGGATGTCACCACTACACGAGTAATGGTGTGAAGTGGTTGTGGCATTTGGAAAGTTGAGAACCACTGCTCTAGAGGAAGACACATATTTGGTACAGAAGGGCAGGAAAAGAGAGGCAGTGCCCAACAAGATGGATTAGCACAGTGGCTGCAAAAATGAGTGTGAGCAAAAGAACCACTGTATGGAAGGCAAAGGATGGGAAAGCATTTCATTACATGGTGCATAGAGTTGGTATGAGCCTAAACCCATTCGAAGGCACCAAACAACAGGATTTGTGCCTCTAACAATATGCTGAAGAAGACTTTAAAAGAAACACTTAGTGTAGAGTAACAGTTCTCTAACTGTGGGTCACGACGTCTTAGGAAGAAACAATGAGCATTTCACATGGGTGACCTGATTCATAACAATAGCAAATTTATAGTTATGGAGTAACAAGGAAAATAATTTTATGATTGGGGGGTTCACTAGTACATGAGGAATGGTGTGAAAGAGTCATGACATTAGGAAGGTTGAGAACCACTGCCCTAGAGGGAGACATAGATCTGGGTACAGTAGAAGGGCAGCAAAAAGAGGCAGCCCACAGCACGATGGAATACAACAGTGGCTGCAACAATCCGCGCAAGCAAAAGAACCACTGGGAGGATGGCGCAAGACAGGACACTTTTCCATCATATTGTGCTTAGAGTTGCTAGGCGTCGAAAGCTACACAACAGAATCTAACAATAACTATAGGATTTGTGCTTCTGACAATAGGGTGAAGTAGATATTAAGAGAAACTCCTCTTAGTTTAGACCAGCGGTTTTTAACCTGTGGTTTGCGACCACTTTTGGCGATCGAATGACCCTTTCACAGGAGTGAAATGATTCATAACTGTAGGAAAATTACACTTACGAAGTAACAATAATGTTATGATGGGGGTCACCACTACATGAGGAACTGTATGAAAGGGTCATGGCATTAGGAAATATGACAACCACTGCCGTAGAGGAAGACACAAGTCTTGGAACAGTAGAAAGGGTTCAAAAAAGAGGCAGCTACCCAAAAGCTGGATTAGCACAGTGGCTGAAACAATGAGCACAAGCAAAAGAACCACTGTGAGGATGGCATAGGATGGGAAAGCGTTGCATTATATTGTGCATAGAGTTACTATGAGCCAAAACCCACTCGATGGTTCCTAACACCAATAACAACAGAACTTGTGCATCTACCAGTATGCTGAATTCTATCTTAAGAGAATCTCCTCTTAGTTTAGAGCAGGGGATCTTCACCTGTGTGTCACGACCCCTTTGTGGGTATGGAATGAAAATTTCACAGGGGTGTCGTGACTCATAACAGTAACAAAATTACAGTTATGAAGCTGCAATGAAATCATTTTTATGGTTGGGTGGGTCACCACTAAATGACAATCGGTATGGAAATATCATGGCATTAGGAAAGTTGAGAACCACTGCTCTAGAGGAAGTCCCAAATTTTGGTATGAAAGGGTAGGAAAAGAGAGGCGGTCCCCAACAAGGTGCATTAGCACAGTGGCTGCAACAATGAGCGCAAGCAGAGAACCACTGTGAGGATGTCACAGCACAGGGCGGCGTTTCATTATATTGTGCGTAGAGTTGCTATGAGACATACCCACTCGACGGCACCTAACAACAACAACAAATGGACTTGAGCTTCTAACAGTATGGTGAAATAGACCTTAAGAGAAACTCCTCTAAATTTAGAGCAGCGGTTCTCACCATGTGGGTCGTGACCCCTTTGGGGCTTAGACGAACCCTTTACAGGGTGGCACTATTCATAACTTGTAACAAAATGAGAGTTACGAAGTAGCAAAGAATATAATTTTATGAATGGGGGTCTACCACTACAAAAGAAACTGTATGAAAGTGTCGTGGATTTAGGAAGGTTGAGAAGCACTGTCCTAGAGGAAGACACAGATATTGGTAGAGTAGAAGGGCAGCAAAAGAGAGGCAGCCCCTACAATTTGGAATAGCTCAGTGGCTGCAACAATGAGCGCAAGCAAAGAACCACTGTGAGGAATGCACAGGATGGGGCAGCGTTTCAGTACATTGTACAAAGAGTTGCTGTGAGCCAAAATCCACTCGACGGCACCTAACAAGAGCAACAACAGGACTTGGGCGTCCAACAATATACTGAACTACATCTTAAAGAAACACCTCTTAGTTTAGAGCAGCGGTTCTCAACCTATGGATCGGGACCTCTTTGGGGGTTGAGGTACCCATTCACAGGGTTCGGTATCTTCTTCATAGTAGCAAAATTACAGTTATGAAGTAGCAACGAAAATAATTTTATGAATGAATGTTCACCACAACATCAGGAACTTCATTATAGTGCCAAGGAATTAGGAAGGTTGAGAACCACTGGTTTAGAGCATAGGAAATCTGATGAAATACTGCATATTTTAACACACATGACGTTGGAAAGTAATGGAAATTGGGAGAGGACAGTAGTATCAAATTCCTATGAGTCTGAATTGCTCTATATCATAGAGTAGCTAAGACAATGAGAAGAAATGACAAAGTCAAAGAGCTGAAGAGAAAATTCCATAGGACACGTGGCAACAGCTTTATGCTCTTGTTAGACCCTTGGGGCTTCCCTAACTTTTGTTGGCTTTCTAAAGCCCATCCCCACCACTGTGAATAGTCTTCATTAAACTCTCTTTAATTAAACCTTCTGCATGGTTTGTTTTCTGCTGGAACTCTCAGAGATATCATTTAATTTTCTTGATTGCAATTCATCTCTAGCATACAGAAATCTTTCAAGAGTTTGTTTTATGTTTTGTTTTCATCCACAATAGCATTTCCTTCCAGATTTGTTTGTCCTTGAAACATGATCAATAGTTCTTTCCTCTCGAATGAAACCCAAGTGATATGCTGCCTGAATGCCTATGAAGTTCATGTGTAGCCTACATGGAGATCCCAACCATTCCCTAGACAAGTGTTTCTCAACCTTCCGAATGCCATGATTCTTTCACACAATTCCTCAGGTTGTGTTTACCCCGATCATAAAAATTATTTCATTGCTAATTCATCACTGTAATTGTGCTACTGCGATGAACCAGGCAACCCCTGTGAAAGTGTCATTGGACCCCCAAAGGTGTCGTGACCCACTGGTTGAGATCCACTACCTTAGACCAATGTATGGCCCGAGGGCTGTATAGGGCCCCCCAAATAATCAATAGCTGCCAGCATCACTCATCTCACCAATGAGAAGCATTTGGAGCCATCACCTTAGGGGTGAGTTCATTAAATATTTGACCTGTATGGCCCCATGAATGATGTTATAAAGCACCACAAGGTCCTTGGCAGAAAAACAGGTTTCCAGCTCCTGCTCCAGACCAAAGGTTCCCAAACTTATTCTGCCTACTGCCCTCTTTTCAGAAAAAGAAATTACTCAGGACCCCCCAGCAATGAAAGAATTTTGGACTATAGCCCACCATCCAGGATAAAATGTAGATATCTGCTTTGTAGATCTCTGGATTTTTCTGTGCCCAGTAGGTGTGTGGTGTTGCCCACTTTGGGAAACGAGACTCTAGGAAAATCAGGTGTGTTTTCACTCTCTCTGCAAGAATTTCAGTTGAGGCGCAAGATCTGTCTTGAAAGAAGTGTATCCAGAATGCTCCTTAGAGCCAAGGATGGCTAAACTTCATCTCACATCCTTGGGCATCAGGAGCTATGAGGAGGAACATCATGGAAAAGGCCATCATGCTTGGTAAAGGGGCGCCCAAAAGGGGAGGACCCGCACCAAGATGGATGGACACAGTTTCTACAACAACACACTAAAGCATAACAATTGTGAGGCTGGCACAGGAGCAGGCAGTGTTTCTTTCGGTTGTATATAGGGTCGCCACGAGTTGAAACCAACTTGACAGCATCCAACAAAACCAGATGTGGAGAAAGCATGGCCTGGTCTGTGTACAGTGGACCCACCGAGGTTCCTCATCAGTTGTGTTTGAATGGGCCAGGTGCTCTCACAAACCTCCTCTACAATAGACAACTTAGAATGTTTTCTTTCTGCCCAGGAACCATCCTGAAATTTAAAATGACCATTTGACACTGAGTTGATTGCGATTCATGGTGAGTCATAGGACTTTCAATCGGCATAACCTTTCAGAAACAGATGGCCAGGCTTTTCTTCCAAGGTATTTCTGGGTGCGCTTGAACCTCCTAAGTTTCTGTTAATGGCCAAGTGTTTTAACCATTTGTACTCTCCAGGGATGACTCACAGCTCTATATATCCTTAAAACTGACATCTCTCCTCTCTTTGGATAGCCATGGCAATTGTTCTGTTTCAGTAGATTTACCTTCTTTAAATATAGGAATGACATATACTTCTACCACCTCACAGAAAATGTCAGAAACTCGTAGCTCTCATTTAATAATGGCGTGGGTGATTACATATTGGGCTGCTAATCCCAAAGTCAACAGTTCAAAACCACCAGCCACTCTCAGGGAAAACCATGAAACTTTCCAATCCTATAAAGTTACAATCTCAAATACCCACAGGAGCAGTTGGACCCTGTCCTATAGGATAGAACTCAGGTCATGGGGAGTGAGAGTGGATTCGATGGCAGTGAGTTTGGTTTGGTTTTTGGACTTCCCTCGTACCACAATAGCTCATAATTACCAAGTGCATGTTATGTACGAGTGTTCTAAGCATTGCATGTACATTCACTCATTTCATCCCACTGGTGGTGGTGTGGGTGAAGCATTAGAACTGCTAACCAGAAGGTCGGTGGTTCAAAACCACCAGCTGTTCTTTGGGATCAAGATGGGGCTGTCTGAGCTCATAAAGATTTTCAGGGTTGGACGTCTGCAGGGACAGTTATTACTTTATCGTGCTGAGTTGCTATGAGTCTGAATGAACTCTAGAGAAGTGGGGTTTTGGTGACTTTTGCAACCCCTTTAAGAGGAGCGCTGGCTGGGCAATAGAGAAGCCCTTGACTATTTACCACTAGCTCAGAGAAACCCTCAGCAGCTTCCCATGAGAATGATGCGTCAATTTGCTCCAGTATCAGTCACAGCCTATGGGAACACCTATAGAATGGTTCCACTCTGTCCTCCAGGCTCACTATGAGTTGGAATCGACTGACCATTGGTAGTACATCAGCTTCCGTCTATAGGTGAGAACACGGATGGACAGAGAGGTGAAGCCATCTGGCCCAGGGGTAACCAGGTTATCCAAGGGGGAGCTGGAATTTAAATCCCAGCAGACCAGCCTCAGAGACTACAGGCTTAGCTCTACCGTCTGCTGATATCAGGACTAAGAGTGGTTGGATTTTGCCTCCTTTTCCCTACACATCATCTCCACTGTCCCCTATCAAGCAAAATTAGCTTGAGCATTGAACAGGCACCCTCCAGCCCGGCCCGATTACACACGTGCAGGTGAGATAAGGATGGGGAGATCACTGGGCTGTTTTAGTTGCCACCTCTACTCCCACTGCGCCAACACACCCACAACGAAGTCAGAGAAAGAATTCTTGGCCTTGTAACCACTCCTCAGCCCTGACACCTTGGAGAGAGCCAAAGCCACTCTCTTGGACACCCACTCGACTGCTACCTGGAAACTTCCCTTGGAGCACTTGAGGACAAAGGAGAGGGAGCACGCCTGCAATGTAATTAACATTATGACAACTTGTTCCCCCCTTGGAGAATGACACCATTAGCTGCTTCACTTGTGCATGAAATGTAAATTACACGACTCAGGGTTATCACGTCTGAGCAACCATGATGCTAAGTGGCGAGGCTCTCCATCGAGCAGCCCCTCCCCAAGCAGCAGGAACTAAGAAACCCAAGCCCCGAGGCTGACAGCTGAGACCGAGCTCCTATGGTCTTTGAGTGTGCCTGCTCCACAGAGCCCACAAGGGAGGATCTTTCCGGGTGGCCCTGGATGCGAGGCTGGGATGTTCCAGCCACCTGCTGTCATCACCCTGGACCTCCCATTTTCTTTAAAGGGAGTCGAACGCTGGACATCACTCTTTCCTCTCTATCTCTCAGAAAATTAGGAAAAAGGGGTGGTGGCTGTGGTTGTGGTAATATCCTTCTTGCTAAGGAGTTTTGGTGATGCTGTGGGTTAAGCATCCCGCTACTAATCTCAAAGCCAGCAGTTCAAAACCACTAGCTGCTCTGAGAGGGAGAAAGATGAGGCCGTCTGACAATGGACAAATTTATAGTGTCAGAAACCCACAGAGGCAGATCCAAACTCGTCCCCCAGATTACTTCCATATCCATTCTGCCTCCCATTCATTACTCTGTCTGGCTCCAATTATTCCGTGTTCACTCCCTGGCCAGCTCCCCACATTTCCCTACCCCCTTTCACCACGAACTCTCTGGACACTACTCGAAATCAGCTTGAGACACTGGATCAGCCACACCTTTGTGGCCCATGAAAGAACTTTCCAAAACCTCATGTCACAAGCATTTCCACTTGCTTTCAGAGAAGAGGCATAGGCGAAATTGTATGTTTCCACCTTGATAGGGGCAAGCACCACCATGTACAATTAGTAGGTGACCACCAGTGTGTCACTTTTGTGGTCACTACACATCTCCTTTAGGGACCCATTTGCCCCTCTCCTAGCACCTTGAACCCTGGTGCCATGGCTAGACTGGGATGGGAAATCCCTGTGCTCAACCAGGAAATTACAGGTGGAATCAGAGTCACTGTCCCCTCTGCAGAGCCTCTGTGAGGACAGGGAGTTTGGAAACACAGCCTAAATCTGCAGTAGGATAAATTTAAGAAATGATCACGCATTTACCCTAATGTCAACTGTACAAAACCCACAACCAACCTTCAAATGCCCTGCCACTGAGCAGAGCCAAAAGCAGGAAGGGCCAAAACCTACATATGGGTACAGGAAGACCTCTGGAAGGTGTCCCTGTGGGGGGGCGGGGAAGGGGGAGAGTGGAGATGAGGAGGCTCAGGGGCTCAGGCTCAGGTTGAGAAAGAGCCAGAGTTCCTAGTTCGACTCTCTCTTTGTCTCTCTGCCTAACCACCCACCTCCCACCCAGTCCAGGAGATTCTTTGAACAGGGCCCACAGGGTCAGAGGTGAGAGCTGTCAGCTCCTGTTACTACCCTGACTTGGGAAAACTCCCTCATTCTGGTAATCCATATATTTTCTTGGGCTTTGATCAAGACCCAGGTCAAGCCTCCCCTCCCCCTTTTCTCACAGAGGCACTTGGTCAGAATGGCAAATAGCCCTCAACTGTGCCATGCACTCCGCCTCTTCATTCCCTGTTCCCTTCGAACCATCTGCTGCAAAAAATCACAAAACAGCCCGATGGAGGGCAGGTCGGTGCTTCTTTTTCAGACTTCCCTCTCGTTCTTTCTCTGGTCGCATCATCATTCCAGGTACAGCAAACCCATTACTGTCCAGTCAATTCCAACTCATGGAGACCCTATGTAAGTTTTCCAACATTGTCCAACATTACTGGAACAGACAGCTTCATCGTTTTCCTTGAAGCAGCTGATGATTTGAACTGTCAACTTTGAGCTAGCAGTTCAACATTTACATGACATCCCTTCAGAGTGGTGCGTCATAGTCTGCAGACACCGTGGGAAAGAATCATTCTTCTGCCTTATTTTCATAAGGTGGGATTCTAGGTAGGCAGGTGTGACGCAGGTGTAACTGGAAATCGACTTGATGGCAACAAACAACAACACTGATGTCATTGTTTCGGGACTTGGGAACTGAGACCTATGAGGCATGGAGCTAAGTAACAGCTAATTCAGGTTTGATAGGTACTTCATTGCTGAGCTCTGTTCTACATACTGGGAATACAGCTACAAGGAAAGTGGCATCTCTGTTCCTGGGGTTGAGAGATGAGAGGGGTTGGGAAACTTCCTGTCCTGTTAGTAGTGGGTGTAGACATTGTTTCTGCTGTTAGATGTCATTGAGTCAGTTCCAATCCCTAGCCACCCTATGGATAATAGAACGAAACACCACCCAGTCCTGCACCATCCTCTCAATTGTTGTTATGTTTGAGCCCCTCGTTGCAGCCACTGTGTCAATCCATTGGCCGAAGTTCTTGCTCATTTTCACTGCCTCTCTGCTTCACCAAGCAGGACGTCCTTCCTCCTCCAGGGACTGGTCTCTCCCTAACAGTATGTCCAAGGTCCGTGAGGGGAAGCCTCACCATCCTGGTTTCTAAGGAGTATTCTGGCTGTATTTCTAACCCACATTTGTTTGTTCTTTGGCAGTTCATAGTACTTTCAATATTCTTCACCAGCCTCCCAATTCAAATGCATTGAATCTTCTCTGATCTTCCTTTTCAATGTCCAACTTTCACGTGCATAGAAGGCCATCGAAAATATGACTAAGATGGCTTTTGTCAGGTGCACCTTAATGTAACATTCTTGCTCTTAAACACTTTGAAGAACACTTTTGAAAGAGGTCTCTGGCGGCAGCACGCGGCCCCTTTAAGGGTGAGGAGGAGGGGCGCACAGGTGGAAGCCCATGGCCCCTTTAAGGCTTGGCCTACTTGGCAGCAGCTAGAGCCTATTGAGAACATGACAGGAGGCCAGCCAGCACGTCCTATAGAGGTCAAGGGCTGAGGAGCTGAGCGAGCCAAGCTCTGAAGGCTGTGAGCCAGCCTCAGAGCCTCACTGCCTCCATGGGCCATAATGACCTGATGCGCAAGGCCTAGGACTTCAAAGACCATGTGTGGTCTGTGCAGCCTTCCCGCCACTTCCCAGACTCCTGCCCACCAGGGAGGGCCTTGCCACCATGACTCCTGATGTAGGTATGCAGCCCACCAGGCACCTGGCCAGCCACCAGGATCCCCGCCCTGCCCCGCTGACACACCCGGGACCACACTCCAGACCCCCTGGCCACACCCTGGGCCTGCTCACCACCACGACTCTGCCCTGGGCACGCTGCCCCCCCAGGACCCTGCATCAGGGCCCTTGCCAACCCTGGGTCCAGTCCAGGCCGGGCACACACCTGGGATCCCTGTTCCAGGTCCCTGCCCACCTGGGTCTGGGCCTGCCACAAAGACCCTGCCCGAGGCCCTCTGCCTACCCAGGAAACACCCCCTGCCCAGCTAGCCCCTGGCTCATCTTGGCACTGCCCCAGGCCCCCTGCCTGCCCAAGATCTTGTGTTAGCCTGACTGGCCATGGAGGATGGAGAGGAAGAAGGACCCTGCCCAGGCCCCTGCACCCCATCCCACTTGGGATGCCCTGGGTTGGTCCAGCCCCAAAGGTGTCTCCCCTCCCCCCAGCCCACATACCCAGAACTCCATTGGGCCCGCTGCTTACCTGAGGCCTCCCCATCAAGGGCTTGGGATATGTAACCCCAGCCTGGGATGGGCTCCTTGCTTGCTAGAGCCCCATGCCACTCTCCTTAAGCCCCAACTACTTAAGATCCCTAGAAAGTGCCTGTGGGGGCCCTTGTTGAGTCACACTCTGGCTGTAAGTGGCTAGGCTGTAGCTCTTGAAACTTGTCTTCTCCATTCTGAACCTTTAGGACATTGGTCCTTCCACAGGGCAGTTCTACAGAAGTGGCAGGGAACTCTATTCCCGAGTGGAGTTGGCCAGGTTTGAGTGGGGGGTGCCCTGGCAGGGACCCCAACTTAGGAGAACAGCCCATCTCCCCTTTCTCTTTCCCAACTGCAAAAAAAGAAAAAAAGAAAGAGATCTCAAAGAGCAGATTTACCCAATACAATACATCCCTTGTGTTCTTGACCGGGACTCGCATGATCATTTATTGTGGACTCCAGAAAGAAGATAAACCTGATCACTTCAGTCTTTCTCCATTTATCATGATCATGTTGTAGATGACAGGGTCATAATTACATATAAATATGTCCCTGGGACCTAGCTCCTGGGGAGTCCCAAACAACTTGATGTAAAGAAAATTAGAGAGAGAAAACAAGCACTCTGAGCTCTTGGTTGGAAGGACAGTCCTTTGTGAATAGAGAGCTGCAAGGATATTGGAGTTTCTGAAGGGGGGCAAACAGTTCCACACACAACTATTTAACAAATCATTTGCCGTTGGAACACACCCAGGGACACCATGGAGGAAAGGCCTGGCAACCTTCTTAAAGCCTATAGTCTTGAAAGTCCTATGAAATGCACACATGGGGGCACCATGAGTCAGAATCAACTCTCTCATGCCTGTTTTGGTTTGGGGCGAGGAGCTATTAGAAGCAGTGGGGTTTAATGTTGAATCCCAAAAAAGGAAGGATTTGGTCACCATTAAAGTGACTTCTGACCAAATTACTAACAATCATAGGGACTTTTGTTGGAGAAAGATGAGGATTTCTACTGCAGTAAATATTTCGTGTCAAAAACCCACAGACAGTTCTACCCTGTCCTATACAGTCGCTGACTTGCTGTCAAGTGGATGGCACTAAGATAGCACCTATCTGCTGAAAGGTTGCCATGCGGCAGGACTTGTGCCAAGTCCATTATGGTTATGCCTATGATCTTTGTGGGAGACAAAGCCCTGCTTATGTTTAATGTCTCTGTTGTCAGATCGCTCCATTGTCCAGTCCTGGCTCTATGTCCTTCTAGCTCCATGACCTGGGACAAATCATTGAACCCCCTTTGCGCTGCTGTGTGTAGAAGGGAAGTGAAAAATAGTGCTTAGGTTGTGTATTCGAGGTTGAGATTGAATGCATCAATAGATAGAAAGACCTTGTTGTTGTTGTTAGTCTCCAGTAAGTCAAATTTGACTCCTTTTGACCGTAGGTCTGATAAGACAAATCACTACCAGATCCTATGCCATCTTCCTGCCCATCGGCAGGTTTGAGGTCATTGTTGTGGTTATGGTGCCAGTTCGTGTCATGAAGAGTTTCCCCAGATCCACATGATGTCCTCTTCTCGCAACTGGTCTTTCCTAACGACATGACCAAAATCAGCATGACAAAAATTTGCCATTCTCTCATCTAGGAACATTCTGTGAAGGGTGTCCTGACTCAATTTCCTCCAGGACAGATTTGCACATTCTCCTGGCCACACACAGTGAACTCCACACACGGTCTTTGCCATCACTGCCATTCAAATGCCTCAATGCTTCTGAGAATCCTGGTCCTCACTGTTTTCCCCATTAGAAACTCCATTTCTCGCAGCTTGCTTCAGACCTGCTGAAGTGGAATCTGAGTTTCTGTTAGGCCCCAAGAGCATTTTATTTGTGTGCCTGCTAGAAGCACGGCTGGGGAACAACATCTGGCCCATAATAAGTGCTTTATAATTATTGGTTGTGATCAGTGTCATTATTTATTACTCCATCTAACCTTTCCAGCACACTCACAGGTCAGGAAACCAAGATTCTGAGCCTGTCAGTGCCTTTGCTGAGGCTACCCCTCAGGAGAGGACAGGGGCTCCATGCAAACCGAATATAGGATCAGGCCAACATTTGGATCACTCTGAATGGAGAAACAGTCAATGCTCATTAACCAGTCACTCCCCATTGCCTTCGTCACCCAACCCTTATCAACCGTGACTCTGCTTGCTGTCTATGGATTTCCCTATGGATTCTGCATATTTTATATCAGTCTCATTATGGTCTGACTTGTTTCACTCAGCAGAAGGTGTTCAAGGTCCCTGCATGGTGTAGCATGTTCCAAAACATCATTCCTTTTTAAAGGCTGAATAATATTCCATTGTATGACTTAGATATTGTTTGGTTTATACATTCTTCGGGCCCCGGGCACTTTGGTAATAGTCACCTTTCAGCTATTGTGGGTAGTGCTGCAGTGAACTTTTATACCACTATCTCTTTTAGTCTTTGTTTGTTATTCTTTCAGGTATATGCTTAGATGTAGAATTGTGAGGTGGTCAAGGATTTACTCTTCCTTGGATCCATGATCAACGCTCGTGCAAGCAGCAGTCAAGAGCTTAAAAAATGCATTGCATTGTATTGGCTAAATATTCACAAGACCTCTTTAGAGTATTGAAAAGCAGGGATGTTATTTTGAGAACTAAGGTGCATCTGACACAAGCCATAGTATGTTCAAACACTTCATATGCATGTAAAATGTGGAGATTAAATAAGGCAGGCCAAAGAAGAATCGATGCATTTGAATTATGGTGCTAGGAAAAAAAGAACCATAGAAAGTACTGTGGACTACCAGAAGCACCAATAAACTTGTCTTGGAAGAAGCACAGGCTAAATGCTCCTTAGAAGTAAGGATGGCCAGATTTTGTCACCCTTTGGACATGTACTTTCAACATGTTGTCAGGAGAGACCAGGCCCAGGAATAGGACATCATGCTTGGTAAAGTGGAAGGGCAATGGAAAAGAGGGAGGCTCTCATGAGATGGATGGACATTGGGGCTGCAGTAATGGGCTCAAATATAAGAACAATTGTGATGATGGTACCGGGTGGCGTTTTGTTCTGTTTGACATAGGGTTGTTATGAGTGGGAACCAACAGGACCGACCCTAACAACAATAGTAAATCTCTGACTTGTTAAGAAGAAACAAGCATTTTTCATTTCCTCTATGAGCCAGGCACTGCGAAGACCCTGAAGGTCCAGATAGAAACAGCACTTGGCCCCTACCCATGATGGGTTCCCAGGCTAGGGGTGAGGCAGCAGATCTCCACTTTTGGATGAGACCTATGCAGCCCCCTTGGGGTTCCAGTGTGTGCTGGAGAGACTCCAGTTAACTTTGCCTTTCTCAATACCCGCCTTTAGGGAAGTGGAAGAACTTTAGAATAAAGCATCCTCCGAGATTTCTGTTGCACAATTAGACAAAAGGAAACCAATGGTGGCTAAAGAGAGTGAACAGAGAATCCAGAGCTGTGTCCGGGTCCTTGGCCATGCAGCTATCAATCAGCACAGTTGAGTTCAGGAATCAGGAAGCGAAGATCCTCAATATCTGGATCCAGTAGGTATAGAAGGCATAGCTTCAAAGATAAAGAAGGATAAGCCCTCTTTCGCTTTCAGGAGGAACTCACCCAGGGAGAACTCATTCAGGTGGGACTGCACTAAAGCCTTAGAACTGGGAGGGTCCATAGGAGCATGTTTACTGCCAGAATGGTGCCTTCCCATTCAAGAGCTTCTATCATATTCCAGCTCATGAATGGTCTTTGCCAAGTGCCTTGGTTCTTTTGCTGTGACTTCTGTGGCATCACTTGAACTCTATATCGCCTCCATCCAGGAGCAGTGGCAGGAAAAATCTATTAGGGAGAAGTGAGAGAGTGAGCTAGGAGATATTCCGTACAAAGCTTGCCATCTCCTTCAGCAAAGGCCCTGTGGGGTGGGGACTTAACGTTTCTGATTCTCTCCTATTAGAAGTCAACACGGAGCTAAAGAAGCATGAATGGAAGAAAGCAGGATAATGAGCTGACAGCTTTTCCATAAGGAAATAATAGCCAGAAGGGCTCCAAGTTGGGATGAGGGATGGTGGGGATGGGAACACACGTGCTGCTACCAAGAGGAGAGTGAGGAGCAAGAGACCAGCAGAGGCTAGTCTCAAAGCCATCTCCAATAACATTTCCCCAACAGGCTGTTTTCCTCTCTCCACTCTAAACACGTCAGCCTTCACCTCCACCAAGCACCGAAACCCCCCATTCCTCCCACCAAATGGTCCAGGTTGCTATGGGAACTATGGGAGTACAAAGTGGTTCCCTCTATTACTACCTACCTCCCTGATTTCAGCATCAAAAAGTTTTATGACTGGGGTCCACCACTACATTGGGAAATGTATGAAAGGGTCATGAAATTAGGAAGGTTGAGAACCACTCTCTGAGAGGAAGACACAAATGTTGGTATAGTAGAGGAGCAGCAAAGGAGCGGCAGCCCCCACAAGTTCTAATAGCACAGTGGCTGCAACACAAAGCACAAGCAAGGAGGCACGGTGAGGATGGCACAGGGCAGTGTTTCATTATATTTGCATAGAGTTACTGTGAGCTGAATCCCACTCTATGGCACCTAAATACAATAACAAAAGACTTGTGCTTCTAACAATATGTTTAAATATATCTAAAGAAAAATTCTTCATAGTTTAGAGCAGCGGTTCTCAACCTGTGGGCCAGGACCCCGTTTAGGTGATGAATGACCCTTTCACAGGGGTGTCTCAGTACATAATGGTAGCAAAATTACAGTTATGAAGTAGTAATGAAAATAAATTTATGATTGGGGGGTATGCACTACATCAGGAATGGTATGAAAGGGTTGTGGAATTAGGGAGGTTGAGAACCACGGGCCTAATGGAAGACAGAAATCTTGGTAGAGTAGAAAGCCAGCAAATGAGAGGCAGACCCCCAAATGATGGATTAGCACAGTGGCTACAACAATGAGCGCAAGCAAAGAGCCACTGTGAGGATTGCATAAGTGGCGGCAGCATTTCATTATATTGTGCGTAGAGTTGCTGTGAGCCGAAATTACTGGACAGCACCTAACAACAATAACTACTGGACTTGTGCTTCTCACAATATGGTGACGTAGATCCTAAGAGAAACTAATGTTAGTTTAGAGCAGCGATTCTCAACCTGTGGGTCGCGACCCCTAGGTGGGGGTCTAATGACCCTTTCACAGTGGAGGCCCAATTCATAACTACAGCAAAATTAAAGTTGCGAAGTAGCAATGAAAATAATTTTACGGTTGGGGGTTCATCACTACATGAGGAAATGTATGCAAGGGTCATGGCATTAGCATATTTGAGAACCACTGCCCTAGAGGAAGACACAAATCTTAGTACAGTAGTGGGGCAGCAAAAGAGAGGCAGCACCCCAAAAGTTGGATTAGTACAATGGCTGAAACAATGAGCACAAGCAAAATCACCACTGTGAGGATCGCACAAGATGGGCCCGGGTTTCATTATATTGTGCATACAGTTGCTATGAGCCAACACACACTAAAAGGCACCTAACAATAAAAAACAGGACTTGTGGTTCGAAGAACATTCTGAAGTAGACCTTAAGAGAAACTCCTATTAATTTAGAACATTGGTTCTCAAACTGTGTGTCGTGACACCTTTGAGGAGACTAATGAACCTTTCACATGGGTGGCCTGATTCATAACAGAAGCAAAATTACAGTTATGATGTAGCAATGAATATATTTTATGTTTGGGATGTCACCACTACATGAGGAACGGTGTGAAATGGTAAAGGCATTTGGAAAATTAAGAACCACTGCTCTAGAGGAAGACACAAATCTGTGTACAGAAGGGCAGGAAAAGAGGCAGTGACCAACAAGATGGATTGGCACAGTGGCTGCAACAATGAGCATGAGCAAAAAAAAACACTGTGAGGAAGGCACAGGACGGGAAAGCATTTCATTACATGGTGCATAGAGTTGGTATGAGCCAAATCCCACTCAAAGGCAGCCAAAAACAACAGGACTTGTGCCTCTAACAATAGGCTAGAGTAGACCTTAAAAGAAACTACTCTTAGTGTAGAGTAGCAGCTCTCAAACTGTGGATCACGACGTTTTAAGGGGGAGGAATGACCATTTCACATGGGTGGCCTGATTCACAACAGTAGTAAAATTATAGTTATGAAATAACAAGGAAAATAATTTTATGATTGGGGATTGTCACCAGTACAAGAGAAATGGTGTGAAAGGGTCGTGGCATTAGGAAGGTAGAGAACCACTGCCCTAGAGAAAGACATAAATCTGGGTACAGTAGAAGGGCAGCAAAAAAGAGGCAACCCACAGCAAGATGGAATACGACAGTGGCTGTAACAATCCGAGCAAGCATTAGAACCACTGTGAGGATGGCACAGGACAGGACACCTTTCCACCATATTGTTCTTAGAATAGCTGTACGTCGAAAGCTATGCGACAGAATCTAACAACAATAACTACGGGATTTGTGCTTCTAACAATAGGGTGAAATAGATATTAAGAGAAACTCCTCTTAATTTAGACCAACAGTTTTCAATCTGTGGGTCGCGACCGCTTTTGGCGGTCGAATGACCCCTTCACAAGTATGACCCGATTCATTACTGTAGGAAAATTACATTTACAAAGTAACAATGAAATTAATTTTATGATGTGAGTCACCACTACATGAGGAACTGTATGAAAGAGTCATGGCATTAGGAAATTTGACAACCACTGCACTAGAGGAAGACACAATTCTTGGTACAGTAGAAAGGCCACAAAAAAGGCAGCTACCCAAAAGTTGGTTTAGCACAGTGGCTGCAACAATGAGCGCAAGTATAAGAACCACTGTGGCATAGGACGGGAAAGTGTTTCTTTGCATTGTGCATAGAGTTGTTATGAGCCAAAACCCAATCAATGGTACCTAACAACAGAACTTCTGCATCTACAAATATGCTGAATTCTATCTTAAGAGAATCTCCTCTTAGTTTAGAGCAGAGGATCTTCACCTGCGTGTCACAACACCTTTGTTGTGTGGAATGAAAATTACACAAGGGTGTCATGATTCATAACAGTAACAAAATTACAGTTATGAAGGTGCAATGAAAATGATTTTATGGTTGGGGTCACCATTAAATGCGAATCTTTATGAAAAGAAAATGGCATTAGGAAAGTTGAGAGCCACTGCTCTAAAGGAAGACCCAAATCTTGGTACAGAAGGGCAGGAAAAGAGAGGCAGTCCCCAACAAGATACATTAGCACAGTGGCTGAACATAATCAAGGAACCACTATGAGGAGGGCACAGGACAGGGCGGCGGTCCATTATAATGTGCATAGAGTTGCTATGAGACACACTCACTCGACGGCACCTAACAACAACAAATGGACTTGAGCTTCTAACAGTATGGTGAAGCAGTCCTTAAGAGAAACTCCTCTGAATTTAGAGCAGCAGTTCTCAACATGTGGGTCATGACCAATTTGGGGCTTAGACGAACCTTTTACAGGGTGGCACTATTCATAACAGTAGCAAAACTAGAGTTATGAAGTAGCAGAGAATATAATTTTATGATTGAAGGTCTACCACTACATTGGAAAGTGTTGTGGAATTAGGAAGGTTGAGATCACTGTCCTAGAGGATGACACAAATATTGGTACAGGAGAAGGGCAGCAAAAGAGAGGCAGCCCCTACAATTTGGAATAGCTAAGTGGCTGCAACATAGAGCCCAAGCAAAGAACCACTGCGAGGAATGCACAGGATGGGTCAGCGTTTTAGTACATTGTACATAGAGTTGCTGTGAGCCAAAACCCACTCGATTGCACCTAACAACAGCAACAACAGGACTTGGGCATCTAACAATATACTGAACTACATCTTAAAGAAACACTTCTTAGTTTAGAGCACCAGATCACAACCTGTGGATCAGGGCCTCATTGGGGCTTGAGCTACCCATTCACAGGGGTTGGCCTCTTCTTATTAGTAGCAAAATTACAGGTATAAAGAACCAACGAAAATAATATTATGAATTATCAATTATTTTCATAATTAACCCTAACCCTAACACTAACCCTAACCCTAATCCCTAAACCTAACCCTAACCCGTAACCCAAATCCTTAACCCTAACCCTAACCTTAAGCCTAACCCTAGGGTTAGGGTTAGGGTTAGGGTTAGGGTTAGGGGTTAGGGTTAGGGTTAGAGTTAGGGTTAGGGTTAGAGTTAGGGTTAGGGTAGGTTTAGGGTTAGGTTTAGGGTTAGGGTTAGAGTTAGGGTTAGGTTTCGGTTTGGGGTTTGCGTTGGGTTTTGGGTTTGGGTTGGGGTTAGGGTTGGGGTTGGAGTTGGGGTTGTGTTGGGGTTGGGGTTGGGGTTGGGGTTGGGGTTAGGGTATGGTTTGGGGTTGGGTTTGTGGTTGGGGTTAGGGAGGGCTTCTGTTCTTGTCCTACTGATGTCGTGTCCTTATTACACACACATACACACACACACACACACACACACACATGGAGTACTTCTGGAGGGCTTCTGACTTCGTGTCCTTTTTACACACTCACACAGACACACACAAACATACACACACAATTGCAGTATCTCTGGATGACTTCTGTCTTCGTGTCCTTTTTACAAACACACACACACACACACAACCTTGCAGAATATCTGGAGGGCTTCTGACTTCGTGTAATTTTTAAACACATACACACACTCTCATTCAAACACATACCCTTGCAGAATCTCTGGATGTCTTCTGACTTCGTGTTTTTTATCCACACACACAAACACACACTCACCCCCATGCAGAATCTCTGGAGTGGTTTGAATTCATGTTCTTTACACACAAGCACACACACATACCCTTGCCGAATGTCTGGAGGTCTTCTGTTCGTGTCCTTCTTACACACACACGCACAGTCATACACTTGCAGACTCTGCAGGACTTCTGATTTTCAATCATTTTTACACACACACACACACACTCACACCCTTTAGATTCTTTAGAGGACTTCGGACTACGGGTCCTTTACACACACACACACACGCATACCATTGGAGAATCTCTGGAGGGCTTCTAAAGTCGTGTCCTTTGTAATACAAACACACGCACATCCTTGCAGTATCTCTAGAGGGCTTCTGACTTCGTGCCCTTCATACAAACACACACACACACACAGTTGCAGAATCTTTAGAAGGCTTCTGACTTACTGTCCTTTTTACACACACACACACACACACACACACTTGCAGAACCTCTGGAGGGCTTCAGTTCGTGTCCTATTTACAAACTCACACACTCATACGCTTGCAGATACTCTGCAGGACTTCTGAGTTCGTCTCATTTTTACACACACACCCACACTCACACCCATACCCTTGCCGAATCTCTGGAGGGTTTCTGACATCATGTCCTTTTTATAGACACACACACACACTATCAGGCACCCTTGCAGCATCTCTGGAGGGCTTTTGAATTCATGTCCTTTTTGGACACACACACACATACACACACACTTGCAGAACATCTGAGGGCTTCTGACTTCGTGTTGTTTTACACAATCACACAGACACATACACACATGCACGCACCCTTGCAGAATCTCCGGAGGACTTCTGACCTTTGTCCATTTCATAAACTCTCACCCGCAATCATTGTTGAAGAACCACTAGAGGGCTTCTGACATCGTGTCCTTTTAACACATACACACCACACACTCACACTCTTGCAGAATCTCTGTAGGACTTCTGACGTAGTGTTCTTTTTACACACATACTTGCATAATATCTGCAGGGCTTCTGACTTCGTGTCCTTTTTACACACACACACACCCACACACACTTGCAGAACCGCTGTAGGGCTTCTGTTCGTGTCCTACTGATGTCGTGTCCTTATAACACACACATACACACACACACACACACACACACCCTTGGAGTACATCTGGAGGGCTTCTGACTTCGTGTCCTTTTTACACACTCACACAGACACACACAAACATACACACACCCTTGCAGTATCTCTGGATGACTTCTGACTTCGTGTCCTTTTTACACACACACACACACACACACACACCCTTGCAGAATATCTGGAGGGCTTCTGACTTCGTGTCCTTTTTACACACATACACACACTCTCATTCAAACACATACCCTTGCAGAATCTCTGGATGTCTTCTGACTTCGTGTTTTTTTATCCACACACATAGACACACACACAAACACACACTCACCCCCATGCAGAATCTCTGGAGTGGTTTTGAATTCATGTCCTTTATACACAAGCACACACACATACCCTTGCCGAATGTCTGGAGGTCTTCTGTTCGTGTCCTTCTTACACACACACGCACAATCATACCCTTGCAGACTCTGCAGGACTTCTGATTTTCAATCATTTTTACACACACGCACACACACACACACTCACACCCTTCCAGATTCTTTAGAGGACTGAGTACTTCGGGTCCTTTACACACACACACACACACACACACACACACACACATACCATTGGAGAATCTCTGGAGGGCTTCTAAAGTCGTGTCCTTTTTAAATACAAACACACGCACATCATTGCAGTATCTCTAGAGGGCTTCTGACTTCGTGTCCTATTTACACACAAACACACACAAACACTGTTGCAGAATCTTTAGAAGGCTTCTGACTTACTGACCTTTTTACACACACACACACACACACACTTGCAGAACCTCTGGAGGGCTTCAGTTCGTGTCCTATTTACAAACTCACACTCTCATACGCTTGCAGATTCTCTGCAGGACTTCTGACTTTGTCTCATTTTTACAAACACACCCACACTCACACTCATACCCTTGCCGAATCTTTGGAGGGTTTCTGACTTCATTTCCTTTTTACAGACACACACACACACACACACACACACACTCACACCCTTGCCGAATCTCTACCGGGCTTTTGATTTCAAGTCCGTTTTACATATACACATACATTCACAACATTGCAGAATCTCTGGAGGGATTCTGATGTCGTGTCTTTATTACACACACACACACACACAGACACACCCTTGCAGAACATATGGAGGGCTTCTGATTTCGTGTCCTTTTTACACACTCACACAGACACATACAAACATACACACACCCTTGCAGTATCTCTGGATGACTTCTGATTCCTGTCTTTTTTAGACACACACACATACACACACAAACCTTGGCAGAACCTCTGTTGAACTTCTGACCATTGTCCTTTTTTAAAACTCTCACCCTCACACACTGTTGAAGATTCTCTAGAGGGCTTCTGATTTCGTGTCCTTTTTACACACAAACTCACATATACACCTTTGCAGAATCTCTAGAAGGCTTCTGATTTACTGTCCTTTTACATAAACACACACACACACACACACACACACACAATCACGCACCCTTGCAGCATTTCTGGAGGGCTTCTGAATTCATGGCCTTTTTGGACACACACACACACATACACACACACTTGCATAACATCTGAGGGCTTCTGACTTCGTGTTGTTTTACACAATCACACAGACACATACACACATGCACGCACCCTTGCAGAATCTCCGGAGGACTTCTGACCTTTGTCCTTTTTAAAAACTCTCACCCGCAATCATTGTTGAAGAAACTCTAGAGGGCTTCTGACATCGTGTCCTTTTAACACATACACACCACACACTCACACTTTTGCAGAATCTCTGTAGGACTTCTGACATAGTGTTCTTTTTACACACATACTTGCATAATATCTGCAGGGCTTCTGACTTCGTGTCCTTTTTACAAACACACACCCACACACACTTGCAGAACCTCTGGAGGGCTTCTGTTCATGTCCTACTGATGTCGTGTCCTTATTACACACACATACACACACACACACACACACACACACACACCCTTGGAGTACATCTGGAGGGCTTCTGACTTCGTGTCCTTTTTACACACTCACACAGACACACACAAACATACACACACCCTTGCAGTATCTCTGGATGACTTCTGACTTCGTGTCCTTTTTACAAACACACACACACACACACACACACACACACACACACACACACACCCTTGCAGAATATCTGGAGGGCTTCTGACTTCGTGTCCTTTTTACACACATACACACACTCTCATTCAAACACATACCCTGCAGAATCTCTGGATGTCTTCTGACTTCGTGTTTTTTATCCACACACATAGACACACACACAAACACACACTCACCCCCATGCAGAATCTCTGGAGTGGTTTTGAATTCGTGTCCTTCTTACACACACACGCACAATCATACCCTTGCAGACTCTGCAGGACTTCTGATTTTCAATCATTTTTACACACACACACACACACACACACACACACACTCACACCCTTTAGATTCTTTAGAGGACTTCGGACTACGGGTCCTTTACACACACACACACACACACACACACACACGCATACCATTGCAGAATCTCTAGAGGGCTTCTAAAGTCATGTCCTTTGTAATACAATCACACGCACATCCTTGCCGTATCTCTAGAAGGCTTCTGACTTCGTGTCCTTTTTACACACAAAGACACACAAACACAGTTGCAGAATCTTTAGAAGGCTTCTGACTTACTGTCCTTTTTACACACACACACACACACACTTGCAGAACCTCTGGAGGGCTTCAGTTCATGTCCTATTTACAAACTCACACACTCATACGCTTGCATATTCTCTGCAGGACTTCTGACTTTGTCTCATTTTTACACACACACCCACACTCACACCCATACCCTTGCCGAATCTCTGGATGGTTTCTGACTTCATGTCCTTTTTATAGACACACACACTTTCAGGCACCCTTGCAACATCTCTGGAGGGCTTCTGAATTCATGTCCTTTTTGGACACACACACACACATACACACACACTTGCATAACATCTGAGGGCTTCTGACTTCGTGTTGTTTAACAAAATCACACAGACACATACACACATGCACGCACACTTGCAGAATCTCCGGAGAACTTCTGACCTTTGTCCTTTTTAAAAACTCTCACCCGCAATCATTGTTGAAGAATCTCTAGAGGGCTTGTGACAATGTGTCCTTTTAACACATACACAACACACACTCACAATCTTGCAGAATCTCTGTAGGACTTCAGACGTAGTGTTCTTTTTACACACATACTTGCATAATATCTGCAGGGCTTCTGACTTCGTGTCCTTTTTACACACACACACACACACACACACACACACACACACACACACACTTGCAGAACCTCTGGAGGGCTTCTGTTCGTGTCCTACTAATGTCGTGTCCTTATTACACACACATACACACACACACACACCTTACATCTGGAGGGCTTCTGACTTCGTGTCCTTTTTACACACTCACACAGACACACACAAACATACACACACCCTTGCAGTATCTCTGGATGACTTATGACTTCGTGTCCTTTTTAAAAACACACACACACACCCTTGCACAATACCTGCAGGGCTTCTGACTTCGTGTCCTTTTTACACACACACACCCACACACACTTGCAGAACCGCTGGAGGGCTTCTGTTCGTGTCCTACTGATGTCGTGTCCTTATAACACACACATACACACACACACACACACACACACCCTTGGAGTACATCTGGAGGGCTTCTGACTTCGTGTCCTTTTTACACACTCACACAGACACACACAAACATACACACACCCTTGCAGTATCTCTGGATGACTTCTGACTTCGTGTCCTTTTTACACACACACACACACACAAGCACACACACACACACACACACCCTTGCAGAACATCTGGAGGGCTTCTGACTTCGTGTCCTTTTTACACACATACACACACTCTCATTCAAACACATACCCTTGCAGAATCTCTGGATGTCTTCTGACTTCGTGTTTTTCATCCACACACATAGACACACACACAAACACACACTCACCCCCATGCAGAATCTCTGGAGTGGGTTTGAATTCATGTCCTTTATACACAAGCACACACACATACACATACCCTTGCTGAATGTCAGGAGGTCTTCTGTTCGTTTCCTTCTTACAAACACACACAATCATACCCTTGCAGACTCTGCAGGACTTCTGATTTTCAATCATTTTTACACACACACACACACAAACACACACACACTCACACTCATACCTTGTCGAATCTCTGGAGGGCTTCTGACTTCATGTCCTTTTTACTCACATACACACACACTCACACCCTTCCAGATTCTTTAGAGGACTTCGGACTTCGGGTCCTTTACACACACACACACACACACACACACACACACGCGCATACCATTGGAGAATCTCTGGAGGGCTTCTAAAGTCGTTTCCTTTTTAAATACAAACACACGCACATCCTTGCAGTATCTCTAGATGGCTTCTGACTTCGTGTCCTTTTTACACACAAACACACACAAACACAGTTGCAGAATCTTTAGAAGGCTTCTGACTTACTGTCCTTTTTACACACACACACACACACACACACACTTGCAGAACTTCTGGAGGGCTTCTGTTCGTGTCCTATTTACAAACTCACACACTCATACGCTTGCAGATTCGCTGCAGGACTTCTGACTTCGTCTCATTTTTACACACACACCCACACTCACACCCATACCCTTGCCGAATCTCTGGAGGGTTTCTGACTTCATGTCCTTTTTACAGACACACACACACACACACACACACACACACCATCGGGCTCCCTTGCAGCATCTCTGGAGGGCTTCTGAATTCATGTCCTTTTTGGACACACACACACACATACACACACACTTGCAGAACATCTGAGGGCTTCTGACTTCGTGTTGTTTTACACAATCACACAGACACATACACGCACCCTTGCAGAATCTCCGGAGGACTTCTGACCTTTGTCCTTTTTAAAAACTCTCACACGCAATCATTGTTGAAGAATCTCTAGAGGGCTTCTGACATCGTGTCCTTTTAACACATACACACCACACACTCACACTCTTGCAGAATCTTTGAAGGACTTCTGATATAGTGTTCTTTTTACACACATACTTGCATAATATCTGCAGGGCTTCTGACTTCGTGTCCTTTTTACACACACACACACACACACACACACACACACACACTTGCAGAACCTCTGGAGGGCTTCTGTTCCTGTCCTACTGATGTCGTGTCCTTATTACACAAACATACGCACGCACACACACCCTTGGAGTACATCTGGAGGGCTTCTGACTTCTTGTCCTTTTTACACACTCACACAGACACACACAAACATACACACACCCTTGCAGTATCTCTGGATGACTTCTGACTTCGTGTCCTTTTTACAAACACACACACACACACACACACACACCCTTGCAGAATATCTGGAGGGCTTCTGACTTCGTGTCCTTTTTACACACATACACACATTCTCATTCAAACACATACCCTTGCAGAATCTCTGGATGTCTTCTGACTTCGTGTTTTTTATCCACACACATAGACACACACACAAACACACACTCACCCCCATGCAGAATCTCTGGAGTGGGTTTGAATTCATGTCCTTTATACACAAGAACACACACATACACATTCCCTTGCCGAATGTCTGGAGGTCTTCTGTTCGTTTCCTTCTTACACACACACACACACACACACACACAATCATACCCTTGCAGACTCTGCAGGACTTCTGATTTTCAATCATTTTTACACACACACACACTCACACTCTTACCTTGTCTAATCTCTGGAGGGCTTCTGACTTCATGTCCTTTTTACTCACACACACAAACACTCACACCCTTCCAGATTCTTTAGAGGACTTCGGACTTCGGGTTCTTTACACACACACACACACGCATACCATTGGAGAATCACTGGAGGGCTTCTAAAGTCGTGTCCTTTTTAAATACAAACACATGCACATCCTTGCAGTATCTCTAGAGGGCTTCTGACTTCGTGTCCTTTTTATACACAAACACACTCAAACACAGTTGCAGAATCTTTAGAAGGCTTCTGACTTACTGTCCTTTTTACACACACACACGCACACACACACACACACACATTTGCAGAAACTCTGGAGGGCTTCTGTTCGTGTCCTATTTACAAACTCACACACTCATACGCTTGCAGATTCTCTGCAGGACTTCTGACTTCATCTCATTTTTACACACACACCCACACTCACACCCATACTCTTGCCGAATCTTTGGAGAATTTCGGACTTCGTGTCCTTTTTACAGACACACACACACACACACAAACACACACTATCAGGCACCCTTGCAGCATCTCTGGAGGGCTTCTGAATTCATGTTCTTTTTGGACACACAAACACACACATACACACACCCTTGCAGAATATCTGAGGGCTTCTGACTTCGTGTTGTTTTACACAATCACACAGATACGTACACATATGCACGCACCCTTGCAGAATATCTGGAGGGCTTCTGACTTCGTGTCCTTTTTACACAAATACACACACTCTCATTCAAACACATACCCTTGCAGAATCTCTGGATGTCTTCTGACTTCGTGTTTTTTATCCACACACATAGAGACACACACAAACACACACTCACCCCCATGCAGAATCTCTGGAGTGGGTTTGAATTCATGTCCTTTATACACAAGCACACACACATACACATACCCTTGCTGAATGTCAGGAGGTCTTCTATTCGTTTCCTTCTTACACACACACACAATCATACCCTTGCAGACTCTGCAGGACTTCTGATTTTCAATCATTTTTACACACACACACACAAACACACACACCCTCACACTCATACCTTGTCGAATCTCTGGAGGGCTTCTGACTTCATGTCCTTTTTACTCACATACACACACTCACACCCTTCCAGATTCTTTAGAGGACTTCGGACTTCGGGTCCTTTACACACACACACACACACACGCGCGCGCGCGCATATCATTGGAGAATCTCTGGAGGGCTTCTAAAGTCGTGTCCTTTTTAAATACAAACACACGCACATCCTTGCAGTATCTCTAGAGGGCTTCTCACTTCGTGTCCTTTTTACACACATACACACATTCTCATTCAAACACATACCCTTGCAGAATCTCTGGATGTCTTCTGACTTCGTGTTTTTTATCCACACACATAGACACACACACAAACACACACTCACCCCCATGCAGAATCTCTGGAGTGAGTTTGAATTCATGTCCTTTATACACAAGCACACAAACACATACACATCCCCTTGCCGAATGTCTGGAGGTCTTCTGTTCTTGTCCTTCCTACACACACACACACAATCATACCCTTGCAGACTCTGTAGGACTTCTGATTTTCAATCATTTTTACACACACACACACACACAAACACACACACACTCACACTCTTACCTTGTCTAATCTCTGGAGGGCTTCTGACTTCATGTCCCTTTTACTCACACACACAAACACTCACACCCTTCCAGATTCTTTAGAGGACTTCGGACTTCGGGTTCTTTACACACACACACACACACACACACGCGCGCGCGCATACCATTGGAGAATCACTGGAGGGCTTCTAAAGTCGTGTCCTTTTTAAATACAAACACACGCACATCCTTGCAGTATCTCTAGATGGCTTCTGACTTCGTGTCCTTTTTATACACAAACACACTCAAACACAGTTGCAGAATCTTTAGAAGGCTTCTGACTTACTGTCCTTTTTACACACACACACACACACACACATTTGAAGAACCTCTGGAGGCTTCTGTTCGTGTCCTAATTACAAACTCACACACTCATATGCTTGCAGATTCTCTGCAGGACTTCTGACTTCGTCTTATTTTTACACACACACCCACACTCACACCCATACACTTGCCGAATCTCTGGAGGGTTTCTGACTTCATGTCCTTTTTACAGACACACACACAGACACACACACACACTATCGGGCACCCTTGCAGCATCTCTGGAGGGCTTCTGAATTCATGTCCTTTTTGGACACACACACACACATACACACACACTTGCAGTATATCTGAGGGCTTCTGACTTCATGTTGTTTTACACAACCACACAGACACATACACACATGCATGCACCCTTGCAGAATATCTGGAGGGCTTCTGACTTCTTGTCCTTTTTACACACATACACACACTCTCATTCAAACACATACCCTTGCAGAATCTGGATGTCTTCTGACTTCGTGTTTTTTATCCACACACATAGACACACACACAAACACACACTCACCCCCATGCAGAATCTCTGGAGTGGGTTTGAATTCATGTCCTTTATACACAAGCACACACACATACACATACCCTTGCTGAATGTCAGGAGGTCTTCTGTTCGTTTCCTTCTTAAACACACACACAATCATACCCTTGCAGACTCTGCAGGACTTCTGATTTTCAATCATTTTTACACACACACACACACAAACACACACACACTCACACTCATACCTTGTCGAATCTCTGGAGGGCTTCTGACTTCATGTCCTTTTTACTCACATACACACACACTCACATCCTTCCAGATTCTTTAGAGGACTTCGGACTTCGGGTCCTTTTCACACACACACACACACACACACACACACACACACACACACACACACACACACACACACACACGCATACCATTGGAGAATCTCTGGAGGGCTTCTAAAGTCGTTTCCTTTTTAAATACAAACACACGCACATCCTTGCAGTATCTCTAGAGGGCTTCTGACTTTGTGTCCTTTTTACACACAAACACACTCAAACACAGTTGCAGAATCTTTAGAAGGCTTCTGACTTACTGTCCTTTTTACACACACACACACACACACACTTGCAGAACCTCTGGAGGGCTTCTGCTCGTGTTCTATTTACAAACTCACACACTCATATGCTTGCAGATTCTCTGCAGGACTTCTGACTTGGTCTTCTTTTTACACACACACCCACACTCACACCCATACCCTTGCTGAATCTCTGGAGGGTTTCTGACTTCATGTCCTTTTTACAGACACACACACAGACACACACACACTATCGGGCACCCTTGCAGCATCTCTGGAGGGCTTCTGAATTCATGTCCTTTTTGGACACACACACACACATACACACACACTTGCAGTATATCTGAGGGCTTCTGACTTCGTGTTGTTTTACACAACCACACAGACACATACACACATGCATGCACCCTTGCAGAATATCTGGAGGGCTTCTGACTTCTTGTCCTTTTTACACACATACACACACTCTCATTCAAACACATACCCTTGCAGAATCTCTGGATGTCTTCTGACTTCGTGTTTTTTATCCACACACATAGACACACACACAAACACACACTCACCCCCATGCAGAATCTCTGGAGTGGGTTTGAATTCATGTCCTTTATACACAAGCACACACACATACACATACCCTTGCTGAATGTCAGGAGGTCTTCTGTTCGTTTCCTTCTTACACACACACACAATCATACCCTTGCAGACTCTGCAGGACTTCTGATTTTCAATCATTTTTACACACACACACACACACACACACAAACACACACACCCTCACACTCATACCTTGTCGAATCTCTGGAGGGCTTCTGACTTCATGTCCTTTTTACTCACATACACACACACTCACATCCTTCCAGATTCTTTAGAGGACTTCGGACTTCGGGTCCTTTTCACACACACACACACACACACACACGCATACCATTGGAGAATCACTGGAGGGCTTCTAAAGTCGTGTCCTTTTTAAATACAAACACACGCACATCCTTGCAGTATCTCTAGATGGCTTCTGACTTCGTGTCCTTTTTATACACAAACACACTCAAACACAGTTGCAGAATCTTTAGAAGGCTTCTGACTTACTGTCCTTTTTACACACACACACACACACACACATTTGAAGAACCTCTGGAGGCTTCTGTTCGTGTCCTATTTACAAACTCACACACTCATATGCTTGCAGATTCTCTGCAGGACTTCTGACTTCGTCTTATTTTTACACACACACCCACACTCACACCCATACACTTGCCGAATCTCTGGAGGGTTTCTGACTTCATGTCCTTTTTACAGACACACACACAGACACACACACACACTATCGGGCACCCTTGCAGCATCTCTGGAGGGCTTCTGAATTCATGTCTTTTTGGACACACACACACACATACACACACACTTGCAGTATATCTGAGGGCTTCTGACTTCGTGTTGTTTTACACAACCACACAGACACATACACACATGCATGCACCCTTGCAGAATATCTGGAGGGCTTCTGACTTCGTGTCCTTTTTACACACATACACACACTCTCATTCAAACACATACCCTTGCAGAATCTGGATGTCTTCTGACTTCGTGTTTTTTATCCACACACATAGACACACACATAAACACACACTCACCCCCATGCAGAATCTCTGGAGTGGGTTTGAATTCATGTCCTTTATACACAAGCACACACACATACACATACCCTTGCTGAATGTCAGGAGGTCTTCTGTTCGTTTCCTTCTTAAACACACACACAATCATACCCTTGCAGACTCTGCAGGACTTCTGATTTTCAATCATTTTTACACACACACACACACAAACACACACACACTCACACTCATACCTTGTCGAATCTCTGGAGGGCTTCTGACTTCATGTCCTTTTTACTCACATACACACACACTCACATCCTTCCAGATTCTTTAGAGGACTTCGGACTTCGGGTCCTTTTCACACACACACACACACACACACACACACACACACGCATACCATTGGAGAATCTCTGGAGGGCTTCTAAAGTCGTTTCCTTTTTAAATACAAACACACGCACATCCTTGCAGTATCTCTAGAGGGTTTCTGACTTTGTGTCCTTTTTACACACAAACACACTCAAACACAGTTGCAGAATCTTTAGAAGGCTTCTGACTTACTGTCCTTTTTACACACACACACACACACACACACTTGCAGAACCTCTGGAGGGCTTCTGCTCGTGTTCTATTTACAAACTCACACACTCATATGCTTGCAGATTCTCTGCAGGACTTCTGACTTGGTCTTCTTTTTACACACACACCCACACTCACACCCATACCCTTGCTGAATCTCTGGAGGGTTTCTGACTTCATGTCCTTTTTACAGACACACACACAGACACACACACACTATCGGGCACCCTTGCAGCATCTCTGGAGGGCTTCTGAATTCATGTCCTTTTTGGACACACACACACACATACACACACACTTGCAGAACATCTGAGGGCTTCTGACTTCGTGTTGTTTTACACAATCACACAGACACATACACACATGCACGCACCCTTGCAGAATCTCCGGAGGACTTCTGACCTTTGCCCTTTTTAAAAACTCTCACCCGCAATCATTGTTGAAGAATCTCTAGAGGGCTTCTGACATCGTGTCCTTTTAACACATACACACCACACACTCACACTCTTGCAGAATCTTGAAGGACTTCTGACGTAGTGTTCTTTTTACACACATACTTGCATAATATCTGCAGGGCTTCTGACTTCGTGTCCTTTTTACACACCCATACCCACACACACACTTGCAGAACCTCTGTAGGGCTTCTGTTCGTGTCCTACTGATGTCGTGTCCTTTTTACACACACATACACACACACACACCCTTGGAGTAAATCTGGAAGGCTTTTGACTACGTGTCCTTTTTACAAACTTACACAGACAGACACAAACATACACACACCCTTGTAGTATCTCTGGATGACTTCTGACTTCGTGTCCTTCTTACAAACACACACACACCCACCCTTGCAGAATATCTGGAGGGCTTCTGACTTCTTGTCCTTTTTACACACATACACACACTCTCATTCAAACACATACCCTTGCAGAATCTCTGGATGTCTTCTGACTTCGTGTTTTTTATCCACACACATGGACACACACACAAACACACACTAACGCCCATGCAGAATCTCTGGAGTGGGTTTGAATTCATGTCCTTTATACACAAGCACACAAACACATACCCTTGCCGAATGTCTGGAGGTCTTCTGTTCGTGTCCTTTTTACACACACGCACACAATCATACCCTTGCAGACTCTGAAGGACGTCTGATTTTCAATCATTTTTACACACACACACACACACCATTCCAGATTCTTTAGAGGACTTCGGACTTCGGGTCCTACACACACACACACACACACACACGCGCATACAATTGGAGAATCTCTGCAGGGCTTCCAAAATCGTGTCCCTTTTAAATACAAACACACGCACTTCCTTGCAGTATGTCTAGAGGGCTTCTGACTTCGTGTCCTTTTTACACACAAACACAGTTGCAGAATCTTTAGAAGGCTTCTGACTTACTGTCCTTTTTACACACACACACACACACATGCACACACTTGCATAACCTCTGGAGGGCTTCTGTTCGTGTCCTATTTACAAACGCACACACTCATACGCTTGCAGATTCTCTGCAGGACTTCTGACTTCGTCTTATTTTTACACACACACCCACACTCACACCCATACCCTTGCCGAAACTCTGGAGGGTTTCTGACTTCATGTCCTTTTTACAGACACACACACACACACTCTCAGGCACCCTTGCAGAATCTCCTGAGGACTTCTGACCTTTGTCCTTTTTAAAAACTCTCACCGGCAATCATTGTTGAAGAATCTCTAGAGGGCTTCTGACATCGTGTCCTTTTAACACATACACACCACACACTCACACTCTTGCAGAATCTCTGGAGGAATTCTGAAGTAGTGTTCTTTTTACACACATATTTGCATAATATCTGCAGGGCTTCTGACTTCGTGTCCTTTTTACACACACACACACACACACACACACACTTGCAGAACCTCTGGAGGGCTTCTGTTCGTGTCCTACTGATGTCGTGTCCTTATTACACACACATACACACACACACACACACACCCTTGGATTACATCTGGAGGGCTTCTGACTTCGTGTCCTTTTTACACACTCACACAGACACACACAAACATACACACAACCTTGCAGTATCTCTGGATGACTTCTGACTTCGTGTCCTTTTTACAAACACACACACACACACCCTTGCAGAATATCTGGAGGGCTTCTGACTTCATGTCCTTTTTACAGACACACACACACACTATCAGGCACCCTTGCAGCATCTCTGGAGGGCTTCTGAATTCATGTCCTTTTTGGACACACACACACACATACACACTCACTTGCAGAACATCTGAGGGCTTCTGACTTCGTGTTGTTTTACACAATCACACAGACACATACACACATGCACGCACCCTTGCAGAATCTCCGGAGGACTTCTGACCTTTGTCCTTTTTAAAAACTCTCACCCACAATCATTGTTGAAGAATATCTAGAGGGCTTCTGACATCGTGTCCTTTTAACACATACACACCACACACTCACATTCTTGCATAATCTCTGGAAGACTTCTGACGTAGTGTTCTTTTTACACATATACTTGCATAATATCTGCAGGGCTTCTGACTTCGTGTCCTTTTTACACACACACACCCCCACACACACTTGCAGAACCTCTGGAGGGCTTCTGTTCCTGTCCTACTGATGTCGTGTCCTTATTACACACACATACGCACACACACACACACACACACACCCTTCGAGTACATCTGGAGGGCTTCTGACTTCGTGTCCTTTTTACACACTCACACAGACACACACAAACATACACACACCCTTGCAGTATCTCTGGATGACTTCTGACATCGTGTCCTTTTTACAAACACACACACACACACACACACACACACACACACACACACCCTTGCAGAATATCTGGAGGGCTTCTGACTTCGTGTCCTTTTTACACACATACACACATTCTCATTCAAACACATACCCTTGCAGAATCTCTGGATGTCTTCTGACTTCGTGTTTTTTTCCACACACATAGACACACACACAAACACACACTCACCCCCATGCAGAATCTCTGGAGTGGGTTTGAATTCATGTCCTTTATACACAAGCACACACATACATACACATCCCCTTGCCGAATGTCTTGAGGTCTTCTGTTCTTGTCCTTCTTACAAACACACACACAATCATACCCTTGCAGACTCTGTAGGACTTGTGATTTTCAATCATTTTTACACACACACACAAACACACACACACTCACACTCTTACCTTGTCTAATCTCTGGAGGGCTTCTGACTTCATGACCTTTTTACTCACACACACAAACACTCACACCCTTCCAGTTTCTTTAGAGGACTTCGGGCTTCGGGTTCTTTACACTCACACACACACACACACACACACACACACACACACGTATACCATTGGAGAATCACTGGAGGGCTTCTAAAGCCGTGTCCTTTTTAAATACAAACACACGCACATCCTTGCAGTATCTCTAGAGGGCTTCTGACTTCGTGTCCTTTTTAAATACAAACACACGCACATCCTTGCAGTATCTCTAGAGGGCTTCTGACTTCGTGTCCTTTTTATACACAAACACACTCAAACACAGTTGCAGAATCTTTAGAAGGCTTCTGACTTACTGTCCTTTTTACACACACACACACACACACACACACACACACACACACATTTGCAGAACCTCTTGAGGGCTTCTGTTCGTGTCCTATTTACAAACTCACACACTCATACGCTTGCAGATTCTCTGCAGGACTTCTGACTTCGTCTCATTTTTACACACACACCCACACTCACACCCATACCCTTGCCGAATATCTGGAGGATTTCGGAGTTCATGTCCTTTTTACAGACACACAGACACACACACAAACACACACTATCAGGCACCCTTGCAGCATCTCTGGAGGGCTTCTGAATTCATGTCCTTTTTGGACACACACGCATACACACACCCTTGCAATATATCTGAGGGCTTCTGACTTCGTGTTGTTTTACACAATCACACGGACACATACACACATGCACGCACCCTTGCAGAATATCTGGATGACTTCTGACTTCGTGTCCTTTTTACAAACACACACACACACACACACACACACACACACACACACACACCCTTGCAGAATATCTGGAAGGCTTCTGACTTCGTGTCCTTTTTACACACTTACACACACTCTCATTCAAACACATACCCTTGCAGAATCTCTGGATGTCTTCTGACTTCGTGTTTTTTATCCACACACATAGACACACACACAAACACACACTCACCCCCATGCAGAATCTCTGGAGTGGGTTTGAATTCATGTCCTTTATACACAAGCACACACACATACACATACCCTTGCTGAATGTCAGGAGGTCTTCTGTTCGTTTCCTTCTTACACAGACACACAATCATACCCTTGCAGACTCTACAGGACTTCTGATTTACAAACATTTTTACACACACACACATAAACACAGACACAATCACACTCATACCTTGTCGAATCTCTGAATGGCTTCTGACTTCATATCCTTTTTACTCACATACACACACACACCCTTCCAGATTCTTTAGAGGACTTCGGACTTCGGGTCCTTTTCACACACACACACACACACACACACACACACACACACACACACGCATACCATTGGAGAATCTCTGGAGGGCTTCTAAAGTCGTTTCCTTTTTAAATACAAACACACGCACATCCTTGCAGTGTCTCTAGAGGGCTTCTGACTTTGTGTCCTTTTTACACACAAACACACACAAACACAGTTGCAGAATCTTTAGAAGGCTTCTGACTTACTGTCCTTTTTACACACACACACACACACACACACACACACTTGCAGAACCTCTGGAGGGCTTCGGTTCGTGTCCTATTTACAAACTCACACACTCATACGCTTGCAGATTCTCTGCAGGACTTTTGACTTCGTCTCACTTTTACACACACACCCACACTCACACCCATACCCTTGCCGAATCTCTGGAGGGTTTCTGACTTCATGTCCTTTTTACAGACACACACACAGACACAAACACACTATCGGGCACCCTTGCAGCATCTCTGGAGGGCTTCTGAATTCATGTCCTTTTTGGACACACACACACACACACTTGCAGAACATCTGAGGGCTTCTGACTTCGTGTTGTTTTACACAATCACACAGACACATACACACATGCACGCACCCTTGCAGAATCTCCGGAGGACTTCTGACCTTTGTCCTTTTTAAAAACTCTCACCCGCAATCATTGTTGAAGAATCTCTAGAGGGCTTCTGACATCGTGTCCTTTTAACACATACACACCACACACTCACACTCTTGCAGAATCTTTGAAGGACTTCTGACGTAGTGCACTTTTTACACACATACATGCATAATATCTGCAGGGCTTCTGACTTCGTGTCCTTTTTACACACACATACCCACACACACTTGCAGAACCTCTGCAGGGCTTCTGTTCGTGTCCTACTGATGTCGTGTCCTTATTACACACACATACACACACATACACACACACACGCTTGGAGTAAATCTGGAAGGCTTCTGACTTCGTGTCCTTTTTACACACTTACACAGACAGACACAAACATACACACACCCTTACAGTATCTCTGGATGACTTCTGACTTCGTGTCCTTTTTACAAACACACACACACACACACACCCTTGCAGAATATCTGGAGGGCTTCTGACTTCGTGTCCTTTTTACACACATACACACACTCTCATTCAAACACATACCCTTGCAGAATCTCTGGATGTCTTCTGACTTCGTGTTTTTTATCCACACACATAGACACACACACAAACACACAATCACCCCCATGCAGAATCTCTGGAGTGGTTTTGAATTCATGTCCTTTATACACAAGCACACACACATACCCTTGCCGAATGTCTGGAGGTCTTCTGTTCGTGTCCTTCTTACACACACACACACAATCATACCCTTGCAGACTCTGCAGGACTTCTGATTTTCAATCATTTTTACACACACACACACTCACACCATTCCAGATTCTTTAGAGGACTTCGGACTTCGGGTCCTACACACACACACACACACACACACACACACACACACACACACACGCATACCATTGGAGAATCTCTGGAGGGCTTCCAAAATCGTGTCCTTTTTAAATACAAACACACGCACTTCCTTGCAGTATGTCTAGAGGGCTTCTGACTTCATGTCCTTTTTACACACAAACACAGTTGCAGACTCTTTAGAAGGCTTCTGACTTACTGTCCTTTTTACACACACACACACACACACACACACACACACACTTGGAGAACCTCTGGAGGGCTTCTGTTCGTGTCCTATTTACAAACTCACACACTCATACGCTTGCAGATTCTCTGCAGGACTTCTGACTTCGTCTCATTTTTACACACACACCCACACTCACACCCATACCCTTGCCGAATCTCTGGAGGGTTTCTGACTTCATGTCCTTTTTACAGACACACACACACACACACACACACACACACACACTATCAGGCACCCTTGCAGCATCTCTGGAGGGCTTTTGAATTCATGTCCTTTTTGGACACACACACACACACACACACACACTATCAGGCACCCTTGCAGCATCTCTGGAGGGCTTTTGAATTCATGTCCTTTTTGGACACACACACATACATACACAAACACTTGCAGAACATCTGAGGGCTTCTGACTTCGTGTTGTTTTACACAATCACACAGACACATACACACATGCACGCACCCTTGCAGAATCTCCGGAGGACTTCTGACCTTTGTCCTTTTTAAAAACTCTCACCCGCAATCATTGTTGAAGAATCTCTAGAGGGCTTCTGACATCGTGTCCTTTTAACACATACACACCACACACTCACACTCTTGCAGAATCTCTGTAGGACTTCTGACGTAGTGTTCTTTTTACACACATACTTGCATAATATCTGCAGGGCTTCTGACTTCGTGTCCTTTTTACACACACACACACACACACACACCCTTGGAGTACATCTGGAGGGCTTCTGACTTCGTGTCCTTTTTACACACTCACACAGACACACACAAACATACACACACCCTTGCAGTATCTCTGGATGACTTCTGACTTCGTGTCCTTTTTACAAACACACACACACACACACACACACACACACACACACACACACACACCCTTGCAGAATATCTGGAAGGCTTCTGACTTCGTGTCCTTTTTACACACATACACACACTCTCATTCAAACACATACCCTTGCAGAATCTCTGGATGTCTTCTGACTTCGTGTTTTTTATCCACACACATAGACACACACACAAACACACACTCACCCCCATGCAGAATCTCTGGAGTGGGTTTGAATTCATGTCCTTTATACACAAGCACACACACATCCCCTTGCCGAATGTCTGGAGGTCTTCTGTTCGTGTCCTTCTTACACACACACGCACAATCATACCCTTGCAGACTCTGCAGGACTTCTGATTTTCAATCATTTTTACACACACACACACACACACACACACACTCACACTCATACCTTGTCGAATCTCTGGAGGGCTTCTGACTTCATGTCCATTTTACTCACACACTCAAATACTCACACCCTTCCAGATTCTTTAGAGGACTTCGGACTTCGGGTCCTACACACACACACACACACACACGCATACCATTGGAGAATCTCTGGATGGCTTCTAAAGTCGTGTCCTTTTTAAATACAAACACACGCACATCCTTGAAGTATCCCTAGAGGGCTTCTGACTTCGTGTCCTTTTTACACACAAACACACACAAACACAGTTGCAGAATCTTTAGAAGGCTTCTGACTTACTGTCCTTTTTACACACACACACACACACACACACACACACACTTGGAGAACCTCTGGAGGGCTTCTGTTCGTGTCCTATTTACAAACTCACACACTCATACGCTTGCAGATTTTCTGCAGGACTTCTGACTTCGTCTCATTTTTACACACACACCCACACTCACACCCATACCCTTGCCGAATCTCTGGAGGGTTTCTGACTTCATGTCCTTTTTACAGACACACACACACACACACACACACACTATCAGGCACCCTTGCAGCATCTCTGGAGGGCTTTTGAATTCATGTCCTTTTTGGACACACACACACACACACACACATACACACACACTTGCAGAACATCTGAGGGCTTCTGACTTCGTGTTGTTTTACACAATCACACAGACACATACACACATGCACGCACCCTTGCAGAATCTCCGGAGGACTTCTGACCTTTGTCCTTTTTGAAAACTCTCACCCGCAATCATTGTTGAAGAATCTCTAGAGGGCTTCTGACATCGTGTCCTTTTAACACACACACACACACCACACACTCACACTCTTGCAGAATCTCTGGAGGAATTCTGACGTAATGTTCTTTTTACACACACACACACACACGCAGAACCTCTGGAGGGCTTCTGTTCGTGTGCTATTTACAAACGCACACACTCATACCCTTGCAGATTCTCTGCAGGACTTCTGACTTCGTCTCATTTTTACACACATAAACACACTCACACTCATACCCTTGCTGAATCTCTGGAGGGTTTCTGACTTCATGTCCTTTTTACACACACATACACACACACACACTCACACCCTTCCCGAATCTCTACAGGACTTCTGATTTCAAGTTCGTTTTACATGTACACATATATTCACACCATTGCAGAATCTCTGGAGTGATTCCGATGTCTTGTCCTTATTACACACACATACACACACACACCCCCTTGCAGAACATCTGGAGGGCTTCTGACTAGTGTCCTTTTTACATACTGACACAGACACACACAAACATACACACACCCTTGCAGTATCTCTGGATGATTTCTGACTTCTTGTCCTTTTTACAAACACACACACACACACACACCCTTGCAGAATATTTGGAGGGCTTCTGACTTCGTGTCATTTTTACACACTCACACATACACACCCTTACAGGATCTCTGTAGAATTGAATTCATGTCTTATTACACACGCATACGCACACACTCACACTTGCAGAATCACTAGAGGGCTTCTGATTTTGTTTCCTTTTTACACACACTCACACTCATACTCAGGCCGAATCACTAGAGGGCTTCTGACTTCGTGTCCTTTTTACACACAAACACACACCATTGCAGAATCTGTAGAAGTCTTCTGATTTACTGTCTTTTTTACACACACACACTTGCAGAACCTCTGGAGGGCTTCTGTTCATATCCTTCTTACACACTCACACACTCATACCCTTGCATAATCTCTGCAGTACTTCTGACTTCGTCTCATTTTTACACACATACACACACTCATACCCTTGCAGAATCTCTAGAGGGCTTCTGACTTCGTGTCATTTTTACACATAAACACTCACACTGACACCCTTGAAGAATCTCTGGAAAGCTTTTCATTCGTGTCATTTTTACATACACACCCGCACACAAGCACCCCCTTGGAGAATCTCTTGAGGTCTTTTAACGTCGTGTCCTTTTTACCTACACACACACACACACACACACACACACACACACACACGACGATCTTTGCAGAATCCCTACAGGGCTTCTGACTTCCTGTCCTTTTTACACACATACACACACTTACACGCACCCTTGCACAATCTCTGGAGGGCTACTCAGGTCGTGTCATTTTAACACAAACACTCCACACACTCACACTCTTGCAGAATCTCTGGAGGGCTTCTGACGTAGTGTTCTTTTTACACAGACACATCCTTGCATAATATCTGCAGGGCTTCTGACTTCGAGTCCTTTATACACACACACACACACACACACACACACACACACACTCAAACACGTGTCGAATCGCTACAGAGCTTCTGATTTCAAGTCCTTTTTACATATACACATATATTCACACCATTGCAGAATCTCTGGAGGAATTCTGATGTCGTGTCCTTTTTACACACATACACACACACCCTTGCAGATGATCTGGAGGGTCTGACTTCGTGTCCTTTTTACACACTCACACAGACACGTACACACACCCTAGCAGAACATCTGGAGGGCTTCTGACTTCGTGTTGTTTTACACACTCACACAGACACATACACACATGCATGCACCCTTGCAGAATCTCTGGAGGACTTCTGATTTCGCATCCTTTTTAGACACATAGGCATACACACACACACCCTGGCAGAACCTCTGGAGAACTTCAGACCTTTGTTCTTTTTAGAATCTCTCACCCGCACACACTGTTGAAGAATATCTTGCGGGCTTATGACTTCTTGTCCTTTTTACACACTCACACATACACACCCCTAAAGAATCTCTGTATCGCTTGAATTTGTGTCTTTACACACTCACAGCCTTACAGAATAACTAGAGGGCTTCTGATTTTGTTTTCTTTTTACACACACACACGCACACACATACACACACACACAAACATTCAAACTCATACCCTTGCAGAATCTCTAGAGGGCTTCTGACTTCGTGTCCTTTTTACACATAAACACTCACACTGGTACCCTTGAAAAATCTCTGGAGGGCTTCTCATTCGTGTCATTTTTACATACACACAAGCACACCTTTGGAGAATATCTGGAGGGCTTCTAACGTCGTGTCCTTTTTACCTACACACGCACACACCTTTGCAGAATCTCTGGAGGTTTGTGATTCGTGTCATTTTTATACACACACACACACTCAGATCTTTGCAGAATCGCTAGAGGACTTCTGACTTCCTGTCTTTTTACACACATACACACACATACACGCACCCTTGCACAATCTCTGGAAGGCTTCTGACGTCGTATCCTTTTAACACACACACCACACACTCACACTCTTGCAGAATCTCTGGAGAGCTTCTGACGTAGTGTTATTTTTACACACACACACTCACATTCACACGCATACCCTTGCAGAAGCTCTGGATGTCTTCTGATTCGTGTCCATTTTACACACACACACAGACAATCACACCCATGCAGAATCTTTGGAGTAGGTTTGAATTCATGTCCTTTTTACACACGCACACACACATACACACACCCTTGCAGAATCACTGGAGGGTTTCTGTTCGTGTCCTTCTTAGAAACTCACACACTCATACCCTTGCAGATTCTCTGCAGGACTTCTGACTTTGTCTCATTTTTACACACACACACTCACACACGCACACTCATACCCTTACCGAATCTCTGGAGGGCTTCTGAATTCATGTCCTTTTTACACACACACACACACACACACACACACTCACACCCTTGCCAAACCTCTACAGGGCTTCTGATTTCAAGTCCTTTTAATATATACACATACATTCACACGATTGCAGAATCTCTGGAGGGATTCTGATGTCGTGTCCTTTTTACACCCCCCCCCCACACACACACCCTTGCAGAATTTCTGGAGGTCTTCTGACTTCATGTCCTTTTACACACACACTCACACAGACACGTACACACATGCATGCACCCTTGCAGAATCTCTGGAGGACTTCTGATTTCGTGTCCTTTTTAGACAAACACACACATATACACACACACCCTGGCAGAACCTCTGGAGAAATTCCGACCTTTGTCCTTTTAAAAAACTCTCACCTTCACACACTGTTAAAGAATCTCTAGAGGCCTTCTGACTTCGTGTCATTTTTACACACTCACACATACACACCCTTACAGAATCTCTGTAGCGCTTTTATTCGTGTCGTTTTACACACGCACACACACACACACCATTGCAGAATCACTGGAGGGCTTCTGATTTTGTTTCCTTTGCACACACACACACACACCCTTGCAGAACATCTGGAGGACTTCTGACTTCGTGTCTTTTTTACACACTCACACAGACACATACAAACATACACACAACCTTGCAGTTTCTCTGGGTGACTTCTGATTTCGTGTCCTTTTTAGACACAAACACCCTGGCAGAACCTCTAGAGAACTTCCGACCATTGTCCTTTTTTAAAACTCTCACTCTCACACACTTGAAGAATCTCTAGAGGGCTTCTGACTTCGTGTCTTTTTTACACACAAACACACACACACACACACTCACACTCATACCTTGCCGAATCTCTAGAGGGGTTCTGACTTCATGTCCTTTTTACTCACACACACACACACACACACACACACACAGACTCACACCCTTGCCGAATCTCTATAGGGCTTCTGATTTCAAGTCCTTTTTACATATACACATACATTCACACCATTGCAGAATCTCTGGAGGGATTCTGATGTCGCGTCCTTTTTACACCCCCCAGCCCCCCCTACACACACACAAAAGCACTTGCAGAACATCTGGAGGGCTTCTGACATCTTGTCCTTTTTACACACTCACACAGACATATACACACATGCATGCACCCTTGCAGAATCTCTGGAGGACATCTGATTTCATGTCCTCTTTAGACAAACACACATACAAACACACACCCTGGCATAACATCTGGAGAGCTTCTGAATTTGTCCTTTTTAAAAACTCTCACCTTCACACGCTGTTGAAGAATCTCTAGAGGGCTTCTGACTTCGTGTCCTTTTTACACACTCACACATACACACCCTTACAGAATCTCTGTAGAATTGGATTTGTGTCTTTTTACACATGCACACACACACATCCTTGCAGAATCACTAGAGGGCTTCGGATCTTGTTTCCTTTTTATAAACACACACACACACACGCACACACACACACGCACTCACACACTCTCACCCTTGCCGAATCTTTACAGGGCTTCTGATTTCAAGGTCTTTTTACGTATACACATACATTCACACCATTGCAGAACCTCTGGAGGGATTCTGATGTCGTGTCCTTTTTACACACACACACACTTGCAGAACATCTGGAGGGCCCCTGACTTCTTGTCCTTTTTACACACTCACACAGACACATACACACATGCATGCAACCTTGCAGAATCTCTGGAGGACTTCTGATTTCGTGTCCTTTTTAGACACACACACACACACACACAAACACACTGGCAGAACCTCTGGAGAATTTCCCACATTTGTCCTTTTTAAAAACTAACACTTACACCTGTTGAAGAATCTCTAGAGGGCTTCTGACTTCGTGACCTTTTTACACACAAACACACATACACACCCTTACAGAATCTCTGTAGCGCTTGAATTCGTGTCTTTTTACACACACACACACCCTTGCAGAATCACTAGAGGGCTTCTAATTTTGTTTACTTTTTACACACACACACACACAAACTCACACTTATACCTAGGCAGAATCACTAGAGGGCTTCTGGCTTCGTGTCCTTTTTACACACAAACACACACACACACACACCGTTGCAGAATATGTAGAAGGCGTCTGATTTACTGTCCTTTTATACACACACACACACACACACACACACACTCACACCCTTGCCTAATCTCTACAGGGCTTCTGATTTCAAGTCCGTTTTGTATATACACATACATTCACACCATTGCAGAATCTCGAGGGATTCTGACTTCGTGTCCTTTTTACACACACACACACACACACACACACTCACATTCACATTCGCACACATACCCTTGCAGAATCTCTGGATGTCTTCTGATTCGTGTTCTTTTTCCACACACACACACAAAACACACAATCACACCCATGCAGAATCTCTCGAGTGGGTTTGAATTCATGTCCTTTTACACACGAACACACACATACACACACCCTTGCAGAATCTCTGGAGGGCTTCTGTTCATGTCATTCTTACACACTCACACACTCATATCCTTACAGATTCTCTGCAGGACTTCTGACTTTGTCTCCTTTTACACACACACACACACACACACACAAACACTCATACCTTTGCCGAATCTCTGGAGGGCTTCTGACTTCATGTCATTTTTACACACACACTCACACACACACACTCACACCCTTGTCGAATCTCTACAGGGCTTCTGATTTCAAGTCCTTTTTACATATACACATACATTCACACCATTGCAGATCTCTGGAGGTATTCTGATGTCATGTCCTTTTTACACCCACCCTCCCCCCCCACACACACACACACCCTTGCAGAACATCTGGAGGGCTTCTGACTTCGGGTCCTTTTACACTCTCACACAGACACATACACACATGCATGCACCCTTGCAGAATCTCTGGAGGACTTCTGATTTCGTGTCCTTCTTAGACACACACACACACCCTGGCAGAACCTCTGGAGAACTTCCGACCTTTGTCCCTTTTAAAAACTCTCACCCTCACACACTGTTAAAGAATCTGTAGAGGGCTTCTGACTTCGTGTCCTTTTTACACACTCACACATGCACACCCTTACAGAATCTCTGTAGCGCTTGAATTCGTGTCTTTTTACACACACACACATACACACACATTCACACTCATACCCTTGCAGAATCTCTGGAGGGCTTTTCATTCGTGTCATTTTTACATACACACCCACACACACAAGCACACCCTTGGAGAATCTCTGGAGGGCTTCTAACATCGTGTCCTTTTTACCTACACACACATACACATACACACCTTTGCAGAATCTCTGGAGGTTTCTGACTTCGTGTCATTTTTATACACACACACACACACACACACACACTCAGATCTTTGCAGAATCCCTAGAGGGCTTCTGACTTCCTGTCCTGTTTACTCACACGCACACACACAAACACACACACACACACAGTCACACCCTTGCCGAATCTCTATAGAGCTTATGATTTCAAGTCCTTTTTACAGATACACATACATTCACACCTTTGCAGAATCTCTGGAGGTATTCTCATGTCATATCCTTTTTACCCCCCCCCCCACACACACACACACACTTGCAGAACATCTGGAGGGCTTCTGATTTCGTGTCCTTTTTACACACTCACACAGACACATACACACATGCATGCACCATTGCAGAATATCTGGAGGACTTCTGATTTCTTGTCCTTTTTAGACACACACACATACACACACACTCTGGCAGAACCTCTGGAGAACTTCCGACTTTTTTCCTTTTCAAAAACTCTAACCCTCACACACTGTTGAAGAATCTCTAGAGGGCTCTGAATTCATGTCCTTTTTGGACACACACACACCCACATACACACACCCTTGCAGAACATCTGGAGGGCTTCTGACTTCATGTTGTTTTACACACTCACACAGACACATACACACATGCACACACCCTTGCAGAATCTCTGGAGGACTTGTGATTTCGTGTCCTTTTTAGACACACACACATACACACACACACACCCTGGCAGAACCTCTCGGGAACTTCTGACATTGGTCCTTTTTAAAAACTCTCAACCGCACACACTGTTGAAGAATCTCTAGAGGGCTTATGACTTCGTGTCCTTTTTACACACTCACACATACAAACCCTTACAGAATCTCTGTAGCGCTTGAATTCGTGTCTTTACACACACACACACACACACACACCCTTGCAAAATCACTAGAGGGCTTCTGATTTTGTTTTCTTTTTACACACACACACACACACACACACACACACTCACACTCAAAACCATGCAGAATCTCTAGAGGGCTTCTGTCTTCATGTCCTTTTTTAAACATACACACTCAAACTGATACCCTTGAAAAATCTCTGGAGGGCTTCTTGTTCGTGTCATTTTTACATACACACCCACACACAAGCACATCCTTGGAGAATATCTGGAGGGCTTCTAACGTTGTGTCCTTTTTACCTACACACGCACACACCTTTGCAGAATCTCTGGAGGTTTCTGATTCGTGTCATTTTTATATATACACACACACACTCAGATCTTTGCAGAATCCCTAGAGGGCTTCTGACTTCCTGTCTTTTTACACACATACAAACACATATACGCACTCTTGCACAATCTCTGGAGGGCTTCTGGCGTCGTGTCCTTTTAACACACACACTCACACTCTTGCAGAATCTCTGGAGGGCTTCTGACGTATTGTTCTTTTTACACAGACACATCTTTGCATAATATTGCCGGGCTTCTGATTTCTAGTCCTTTTTACAAACACACACACACACACACACCTTTGCAGAATACCTGGAGGGCTTCTTACTTCGTGTCCTTTTTACACACACACACACACATACACACAAACACACACTCACATTCACACTCATACCCTTGCCGAATCTCTGGAGGGCTGCTGACTTCATGTCCTTTTTAGAAACACAGACACACACACACACACACACACAAAGACACTCACACCCTTGCCGAATCTCTACAGGACTTCTGATTTCAAGTCCTTTTTACATATACACATACATTCACCCCATTGCAGAATCTCTGGAGGGATTCTGATGTCGTGTCCTTTTTACACACACACACACACACACACACACACCCTTGTAGAACATCTGGAGGGTATGACTTCGTGTCCTTTTTACACACTCACACAGACACATACACACATGCATGCACCCTTGCAGAATCTCTGGAGGACTTTTGATTTCGTGTCCTTTTTAGACACACACACACACACACACACACACACACACACACACACACCCTGGCATAAACTCTGGAGAACTTCCGACCTTTGTCCTTTTTAAAAACTCTCACCCTCAAACACACACACATACACACAGGCTTAAAGAATCTCTGGAGGCCTTCTGATTTCCTATCCTTTGTACACACACAAACACACACTCACACTCATACCGTTGCAGAATCTCTGGAGGGCTTCTGAGGTCGTGTTCTTTTTCCACACAAAAAAAACACACACATTCACACCCTTGCAGAATCTCTGGAGGACGTTTGACTTCATGTCCTTTTTTAACAAACACACACACATATACAAGCACCCTTGCACACCCTGTGTGTGTGTGTCTGTTTTACACACACACATCCTGGCAGAACCTCTGGAGAACTTGTGACTTTGAGTCCTCTTTAAACACTCTCACACGCACACACTGTTGAAGAATCTCTAAAGGACTCTGACATCGTGTCTTTTTTACACACTCACACACAAACCCTGGCAGAATCTCTGGAGGGCTTCTGACTTTGTGGCTTTTTACACATACACACACACACCTTTGCAGAATCACCAGAGGGCTTCTGATTTTGTTTCCTTTTTAAAAAAACACACACATACACGCACTCTTGCAGAATATCTGGAGAGCTACTTACTTCGTGTCCTTTTTACTCACACACACACACACACTCACACCCTTGAAGAATATCTGGAGGGCTTCTGATGTCGTGTCCTTCTTACACACACACACACACACACACACACACACACACACACGCACCCTTGCAGAATCTCTGGAGAGCTTTTGACTTCGTGTCCTTTTTACACACACACATACACACTCACACTCATGCCCTTTCAGAATCTCTGGAGGGCTCCTGACTTCGCGTCCTTTTTGCACACACACTCACATACACGGACCCTTCCAGAATCTCTAGAGGGCTTCTGACTTCGTGTCCTTTTTACACACAAACACACACTCTGACACCTTTGCAGAATCTCTTGAGGGCTTCTGACTTCATGTCCTTTTTACACACACATACACACACACTCACACTCATACACTTGCAGAATCTCTGGAAGGCTTCTGACTTCTCCTTTTTACACACACACACACACACATATACCGTTGCAAATCTAGAAGGCTTCAGATTTGGTGTCCTATTCACCCACACAAATACACACACAACCTTGCAGAATCTCTGGAGGGCTTCTGATTTCCTGTCCTTCGTACACACACACAAACCTTGGCAGAATCGCTATAGGGCTTCTGACTTCGTGTTCCTTTAACACACACACAGACACACACACATTCCATTGCTGAATCTCTAGAAGACTTCTGACTTCGTGTCCTTTTTACACACAGACATCCACACCTTGCTGAATCTCTGGAGGGCTTCTGACGTCGTGTCTCTTTTACACACACATACACTCACACTCTTGTAGAATCTCTGGAGGGCTTCTGATGTAATGTTCTTTTCACACACACACACACACACACACAATTGCATAATATCTGCAGGGCTTCTGACTTCGTGTCCGTTTTACAAACACACACACCCTTGCAGAATATCAGGAGGGCTTCTGACTTCGGGTCCTTTTTACACACACACATACACACACACACACACACACCCTTGCGGAATATCAGGAAGGCTTCTGACTTCGTGTCCTTCATACACACTCACACATACACATGCACACATGCACGCACCCTTTCAGAATCTCTGGAGGGCTACTTACTTCGTGTCCTTTTTACACACACACACACATTCACACCTTAAAGAATATCTGGAGGGCTTCTGACGTCGTGACCTTCTTACACACACACATACACACACACATCCTTGCAGAATCTTTAGAGGGTTTCTGACTTTGTGTCCATTTTATACATACATACTCACACTGATACCCTTCAAGAATCTCTGGAGGGTTCTGGCTTCGTGTCTTTTTATATATAAAAACAAACTCACAACTTTGCAGAATCTCTAGAGAGCTTCTGAATTTGTGTCCTTTTTACACACACACACACACACACTCACACTACTACCCCTACAGTATCTCTTGAGGGCCCTGACTTCTTGACTTTTTTACAAACACACTTACAACGTTGCAGAATCTCTAAGGGAATTCGGTCTTCCTTTTCTTTTTTCACACACACTCACACCCTTGTGAAATCTCTGGAGGGCTTCTGACGTCGTGTCCTTTTTACACACACTCACAACCTTGCAGAATCTCTGGAGGGATTCTGACGTCGTGTCCTTTTTACACACACACACACCCTTGCAGAATATCTGGAGGGCTACTGATTTGTGTTCTTTTTACACACTCACACACACACAAATGCACAAACCTTTGCAGAATCTCTGGAGGGCTTCTGATTTCGTGTCCTTTTTAGACACACACACATACACACACACCCTGGAAGAACTTCTGGAGCACTTCTGAATTTTGTCCTTTTTAAACACTCTCACCCACACACTCTGTTGAAGAATCTCTAGAGGGCTTCTGACTTCGTGTTCTTTTTACACACTCACACACACACACCCTTACAGAATCTCTGGCCGCTTTACTTCGTGTCTTTTTACACACACACACACACACACACACACACACCCTTGCAGAATCACTAGAGGACTTCTGATTTTGTTTTCTTTTACACACACACACACACACACTCACAATCAAACCCTTGCAGAATCTCTAGAGGGCTTCTGACTTCGGGTCCTTTTTCCACACACACTCACATACACTCACCCTTGCAGAATCTCTGGAGGGCTTCTGATTCGCATCCATTTTACACACAAACCCACACTCTCACACACTTGCAGAATCTCTGGAGGGCTTCTGACTTCTTGTACTTTTTACACACACATGCACACACACTCACACTCATACACTTGCAGAATCATTGGAGGGCTTCTGACTTCTTCTCCTTTTTACACACAAACACACACATACACACCATTGCAGAATCTCTAGAATGCTTCTGATTTGGTGGCCTTTTCACACACACAACCTTGCAGAATCTCTAGAGGGATTCTGATTTCGTGTCCTTTATACACACACACAAATCTTGGCAGAATCTCTTCAGGGCTTCTGACTTCGTGTTCCTTTAACACACACACACAAACATAACGTTGCAGAATCTCTAGAGGACTTGTGGCTTCGTGTACTTTTTACACACACGCAAACACATTTACACTCGTACCGTTGCAGAACTCTTTAGAGCTTCTGACGACGTGTCCTTTTTACACACACAAAAACCCACACACACTCACTCTTTTGCTAAATCTCTGGAGGGCTTCTGACTTCGTGTCCTTTTTACACACAAACACACACTCTGACACCTTTGCAGAATCTCTTGAGGGCTTCTGACTTCATGTCCTTTTTACACACACATACACACACACTCACACTCATACACTTGCAGAATCTCTGGAAGGCTTCTGACTTCTCCTTTTTACACACATACACACATATACCGTTGCAAATCTAGAAGGCTTCAGATTTGGTGTCCTATTCACCCACACAAATACACACACAACCTTGCAGAATGTCTGGAGGGCTTCTGATTTCCTGTCCTTCGTACACACACACAAACTTTGGCAGAATCGCTATAGGGCTTCTGACTTCGTGTTCCTTTAACACACACACACACACACACACACACACACATTCCATTGCTGAATCTCTAGAGGACTTCTGACTTCGTGTCCTTTTTACACACAGACATCCACACCTTGCTGAATCTCTGGAGGGCTTCTGACGTCGTGTCTCTTTTACACACACATACACTCACACTCTTGTAGAATCTCTGGAGGGCTTCTGACGTCGTGTCCTTTTTACACACACTCACAACTTTGCAGAATCTCTGGAGGGATTCTGACGTCGAGTCCTTTTTACACACACACACACCCTTGCAGAATATCTGGAGGGCTACTGATTTGTGTTCTTTTTACACACTCACACACACACAAATGCACAAACCTTTGCAGAATCTCTGGAGGGCTTCTGATTTCGTGTCCTTTTTAGACACACACACATACACACACACCCTGGAAGAACTTCTGGAGCACTTCTGAATTTTGTCCTTTTTAAACACTCTCACCCACACACTCTGTTGAAGAATCTCTAGAGGGCTTCTGACTTCGTGTTCTTTTTACACACTCACACACACACACCCTTACAGAATCTCTGGCCGCTTTACTTCGTGTCTTTTTACACACACACACACACACACACACACACCCTTGCAGAATCACTAGAGGACTTCTGATTTTGTTTTCTTTTACACACACACACACACACACACACACTCACAATCATACCCTTGCAGAATCTCTAGAAGGCTTCTGACTTCGGGTCCTTTTTCCACACACACTCACATACACTCACCCTTGCAGAATCTCTGGAGGGCTTCTGATTCGCATCCATTTTACACACAAACCCACACTCTCACACACTTGCAGAATCTCTGGAGGGCTTCTGACTTCTTGTACTTTTGACACACACACATACACACACACTCACACTCATAAACTTACAGAATCATTGGAGGGTTTCTGACTTCTTCTCCTTTTTACACACAAACACACACATACACACCATTTCAGACTCTCTAGAATGCTCCTGATTTGGTGGCCTTTTCACACACATAACCTTGCAGATTCTCTAGAGGGATTCTGATTTCGTGTCCTTTATACACACACACAAATCTTGGCAGAATCTCTTCAGGGCTTCTGACTTCGTGTTCCTTTAACACACACACACAAACATAACGTTGCAGAATCTCTAGAGGACTTGTGGCTTCGTGTACTTTTTACACACACGCAAACACATTTACACTCGTACCCTTGCAGAACTCTTTAGGGCTTCTGACGTCGTGTCGTTTTTACACACACAAAAACCCCCACACACTCACTCTTTTGCTAAATCTCTGGAGGGCTTCTGACATCGTGTCTTTTTAACACACACACACACACACACTCACACTCTTGCAGAATCTATGGAGGGCTTCTGACGTAGTGTTCTTTTCACACACACACAACCTTACATAATATCTGCAGGGCTTCTGACTTCGTGTCCTTTTTACAAACACACACACACCCTTGCAGAATCTCTAGAGGGCTTCTGACTTCGTGTCCTTTTTCCACACACTCACACACTAACACCCTTGCAGAATCTCTGGATGTCTTCTGACTTCGTGTTCTTTTTACACACACACACACACACACACACACTCACACCCTTGTGAAATCTCTGGAGGGCTTCTGACGTCGTGTCCTTTTTACACACACTCACAACCTTGCAGAATCTCTGGAGGGATTCTGACTTCGTGTCCTTTTTACACACACACACACCCTTGCAGAATATCTGGAGAGCTACTGATTCGTGTTCTTTTGACACACTCACACACACAAATGCACAAACCTTTGCAGAATCTCTGGAGGGCTTCTGATTTCGTGTCCTTTTTAGACACACACACATACACACACACCCTGGAAGAACTTCTGGAGCGCTTCTGAATTTTGTCCTTTTTAAACACTCTCACCCACACACTCTGTTGAAGAATCTCTAGAGGGCTTCTGACTTCGTGTTCTTTTTACACACTCACACACACACACACCCTTACAGAATCTCTGGCCGCTTTACTTCGTGTCTTTTTACACACACACACACACACACACACACCCTTGCAGAATCACTAGAGGACTTCTGATATTGTTTTCTTTTACACACACACACACACACACACACACACTCACAATCATACCCTTGCAGAATCTCTAGAGGGCTTCTGACTTCGGGTCCTTTTTCCACACACACTCACATACACTCACCCTTGCAGAATCTCTGGAGGGCTTCTGATTCGCATCCATTTTACACACAAACCCACACTCTCACACACTTGCAGAATCTCTGGAGGGCTTCTGACTTCTTGTACTTTTTACACACACACATACACACACACTCACACTCATACACTTGCAGAATCATTGGAGGGCTTCTGACTTCTTCTCATTTTTACACACAAACACACACATACACACCATTGCAGAATCTCTAGATTGCTCCTGATTTGGTGGCCTTTTCACACACACAACCTTGCAGAATCTCTAGAGGGATTCTGATTTCGTGTCCTTTATACACACACACAAATCTTGGCAGAATCCCTGTAGGGCTTCTGACTTCGTGTTCCTTTAACACACACACACAAACATAACGTTGCAGAATCTCTAGAGGACTTGTGGCTTCGTGTACTTTTTACACACACGCAAACACATTTACACTCGTACGCTTGCAGAACTCTTTAGGGCTTCTGAAGTCGTGTCGTTTTTACACACACAAAAACCCACACACACTCACTCTTTTGCTAAATCTCTGGAGGGCTTATGACATCGTGTCCTTTTAACACACACACACACACTCACACTCTTGCAGAATCTATGGAGGGCTTCTGACGTAGTGTTCTTTTTACACACACACAACCTTACATAATATCTGCAGGGCTTCTGACTTCGTGTCCTTTTTACAAACACACACACACCCTTGCAGAATCTCTAGAGGGCTTCTGACTTCGTGTCCTTTTTCCACACACTCACACACTAACACCCTTGCAGAATCTCTGGATGTCTTCTGACTTCGTGTTCTTTTTACACACACACACACACACGCACACACACTCACACACTTGTGAAATCTCTGGAGGGCTTCTGACGTCGTGTCCTTTTTACACACACTCACAACCTTGCAGAATCTCTGGAGGGCTTCTGACTTCGTGTCCTTTTTACACACACACACTCCCTTGCAGAATATCTGGAGGGCTACTGATTCGTGTTCTTTTGACACACTCACACACACAAATGCACAAACCTTTGCAGAATCTCTGGAGGGCTTCTGATTTCGTGTCCTTTTTAGACACACACACATACACACACACCCTGGAAGAACTTCTGGAGCACTTCTGAATTTTGTCCTTTTTTAACACTCTCACTCACACACTCTGTTGAAGAATCTCTAGAGGGCTTCTGACTTCGTGTTCTTTTTACACACTCACACACACACACCCTTACAAAATCTCTGGCCGCTTTACTTCGTGTCTTTTTAAACACACACACACACACACACACACACACACACACACCCTTGCTGAATCACTAGAGGACTTCTGATTTTGTTTTCTTTTACACACACACACACACACACACACACTCACAATCATACCCTTGCAGAATCTCTAGAGGGCTTCTGACTTCGGGTCCTTTTTCCAAACACACTCACATACACTCATCCTTGCAGAATCTCTGGAGGGCTTCTGATTCGCATCCATTTTACACACAAACCCACACTCTCACACACTTGCAGAATCTCTGGAGGGCTTCTGACTTCTTGTACTTTTTACACACACATACACACACACTCACACTCATACACTTGCAGAATCATTGGAGGGCTTCTGACTTCTTCTCCTTTTTACACACAAACACACACATACACACCATTGCAGAATCTCTAGAATGCTCCTGATTTGGTGGCCTTTTCACACACACAACCTTGCAGAATCTCTAGAGGGATTCTGATTTCGTGTCCTTTATACACTCACACAAATCTTGGCAGAATCTCTTCAGGTCTTCTGACTTCGTGTTCCTTTAACACACACACACACAAACATAACGTTGCAGAATCTCTAGAGGACTTGTGGCTTCGTGTACTTTTTACACACACGCAAACACATTTACACTCGTACGCTTGCAGAACTCTTTAGGGCTTCTGACGTCGTGTCCTTTTTACACACACAAAAACCCACACACACTCACTCTTTTGCTAAATCTCTGGAGGGCTTCTGACATCGTGTCCTTTTAACACACACACACACACTCACACTCTTGCAGAATCTATGGAGGGCTTCTGACGTAGTGTTCTTTTTACACACACACACAACCTTACATAATATCTGCAGGGCTTCTGACTTCGTGTCCTTTTTACAAACACACACACACCCATGCAGAATCTCTAGAGGGCTTCTGACTTCGTGTCCTTTTTCCACACACTCACACACTAACACCATTGCAGAATCTCTGGATGTTTTCTGACTTCGTGTTCTTTTTACACACACACACACACACACACACACACTTGTGAAATCTCTGGAGGGCTTCTGACGTCGTGTCCTTTTTACACACACTCACAACCTTGCAGAATCTCTGGAGGGCTTCTGACTTCGTGTCCTTTTTACACACTCACACACACAAATGCACAAACCTTTGCAGAATCTCTGGAGGGCTTCTGATTTCGTGTTCTTTTTATACACACACACACACACACTCACACACTTGTGAAATCTCTGGAGGGCTTCTGACGTCGTGTCCTTTTTACACACACACACACCCTTGCAGAATATCTGGAGGGCTACTGATTCGTGTTCTTTTGACACACTCACACACACAAATGCACAAACCTTTGCAGAATCTCTGGAGGGCTTCTGATTTCGTGTCCTCTTTAGACACACACACATACACACACACCCTGGAAGAACTTCTGGAGCACTTCTGAATTTTGTCCTTTTTTAACACTCTCACTCACACACTCTGTTGAAGAATCTCTAGAGGGCTTCTGACTTCGTGTTCTTTTTACACACTCACACACACACACCCTTACAAAATCTCTGGCCGCTTTACTTCGTGTCTTTTTACACACACACACACACACACACCCTTGCAGAATCACTAGAGGACTTCTGATTTTGTTTTCTTTACACACACACACACACACACACACTCACAATCATACCCTTGCAGAATCTCTAGAGGGCTTCTGACTTCGGGTCCTTTTTCCAAACACACTCACATACACTCATCCTTGCAGAATCTCTGGAGGGCTTCTGATTCGCATCCATTTTACACACAAACCCACACTCTCACACACTTGCAGAATCTCTGGAGGGCTTCTGACTTCTTGTACTTTTTACACACACATACACACACACTCACACTCATACACTTGCAGAATCATTGGAGGGCTTCTGACTTCTTCTCCTTTTTACACACAAACACACACATACACACCATTGCAGAATCTCTAGAATGCTCCTGATTTGGTGGCCTTTTCACACACACAACCTTGCAGAATCTCTAGAGGGATTCTGATTTCGTGTCCTTTATACACACACACAAATCTTGGCAGAATCTCTTCAGGGCTTCTGACTTCATGTTCCTTTAACACACACACACAAACATAACGTTGCAGAATCTCTAGAGGACTTATGGCTTCGTGTACTTTTTACACACACGCAAACACATTTACACTCGTACCCTTGCAGAACTCTTTAGGGCTTCTGACGTCGTGTCCTTTTTACACACACAAAAACCCACACATACTCACTCTTTTGCTAAATCTCTGGAGGGCTTCTGACATCGTGTCCTTTTAACACACACACACACACACACACACTCACACTCTTGCAGAATCTATGGAGGCCTTCTGACGTAGTGTTCTTTTTACACACACAAACTTACTTAATATCTGCAGGGCTTCTGACTTCGTGTCCTTTTTACAAACACACACACACACACACACACTCATACCCTTGAAGAATATCTGGAGGGCTTCTGACGTCGTGTCCATTTTACACACAAACACACACTCTGACACCTTTGCAGAATCTCTTGAGGGCTTCTGACTTCATGTCCTTTTTACACACACATACACATACACTCACACTCATACACTTGCAGAATCTCTGGAAGGCTTCTGACTTCTCCTTTTTACACACACACACACACACACATATACCGTTGCATATCTAGAAGGCTTCAGATTTGGTGTCCTATTCACCCACACAAATACACACACAACCTTGCAGAATCTCTGGAGGGCTTCTGATTTCCTGTCCTTTGTACACACACACAAACCTTGGCAGAATCGCTATAGGGCTTCTGACTTCGTGTTCCTTTAACACACACACACACACACACACATTCCATTGCTGAATCTCTAGAGGACTTCTGACTTCGTGTCCTTTTTACACACAGACATCCACACCTTGCTGAATCTCTGGAGGGCTTCTGACGTCGTCTCTTTTACACACACATACACTCACACTCTTGTAGAATCTCTGGAGGGCTTCTGACGTAATGTTCTTTTCACACACACACACACAATTGCATAATATCTGCAGGGCTTCTGACTTCGTGTCCGTTTTACAAACACACACACCCTTGCAGAATATCAGGAGGGCTTCTGACTTCGGGTCCTTTTTACACACACACATACACACACACACACCCTTGCGGAATATCAGGAAGGCTTCTGACTTCGTGTCCTTCATACACACTCACACACACACATGCACACATGCACGCAGCCTTTCAGAATCTCTGGAGGGCTACTTACTTCGTGTCCTTTTTACACACACACACACACACACACACACACACATTCACACCCTTAAAGAATATCTGGAGGGCTTCTGACGTCGTGTCCTTCTTACACACACACATACACACACACATCCTTGCAGAATCTTTGGAGGGTTTCTGACTTCGTGTCCATTTTATACATACATACTCACACTGATACCCTTCAAGAATCTCTGGTGGGGTTCTGACTTCGTGGCTTTTTATATATAAAAACAAACTCACAACTATGCAGAATCCCTAGAGCTTCTGAATTCGTGTCCTTTTTACACACACACACACACACACACACACTCACACTACTACCCCTACAGTATCGCTTGAGGGCCCTGACTTCTTGACTTTTTTACAAACACACTTACAACGTTGCAGAATCTCTAAGGAAATTCGGTCTTCCTTTTCTTTTTTCACACACACTCACACCCTTGTGAAATCTCTGGAGGGCTTCTGACGTCGTGTCCCTTTTACACACACTTACAACCTTGCAGAATCTCTGGAGGGATTCTGACGTCGTGTCCTTTTTACACACACACACACCCTTGCAGAATATCTGGAGGGCTACTGATTGGTGTTGTTTTTACACACTCACACACACAAATGCACAAACCTTTGCAGAATCTCTGGAGGGCTTCTGATTTCGTGTCCTTTTTAGACACACACGCATACACACACACCCTGGAAGAACTTCTGGAGCACTTCTGAATTTTGTCCTTTTTAAACACTCTCACCCACACACTCTGTTGTAGAATCTCTAGAGGGCTTCTGACTTCGTGTTCTTTTTACACACTCACACACACACACCCTTACAGAGTCTCTGGCCGCTTTACTTCGTGTCTTTTTACACACACACACACACACACACACACACACTTGCAGAATCACTAGAGGACTTATGATTTTGTTTTCTTTTACACACACACACACACACTCACAATCATACCCTTGCAGAATCTCTAGAGGGCTTCTGACTTCGGGTCCTTTTTCCACACACTCTCACATACACTCACCCTTGCAGAATCTCTGGAGGGCTTCTGATTCGCATCCATTTTACACACAAACCCACACTCTCACACACTTGCAGAATCTCTGGAGGGCTTCTGACTTCTTGTACTTTTTACACACACACATACACACACACTCATACACTTACAAAATCATTGGAGGGTTTCTGACTTCTTCTCCTTTTTACACACAAACACACACATACACACCATTTCAGAATCTCTAGAATGCTCCTGATTTGGTGGCCTTTTCACACACATAACCTTGCAGAATCTCTAGAGGGATTCTGAATTCGTGTCCTTTATACACACACACAAATCTTGGCAGAATCTCTTCAGGGCTTCTGACTTCGTGTTCCTTTAACACACACACACAAACATAACGTTGCAGAATCTCTAGAGGACTTGTGGCTTCGTGTACTTTTTACACACACGCAAACACATTTACACTCGTACCCTTGCAGAACTCTTTAGGGCTTCTGACGTCGTGTCGTTTTTACACACACAAAAACCCACACACACTCACTCTTTTGCTAAATCTCTGGAGGGCTTCTGACATCGTGTCCTTTTAACACACAAACACACACACTCACACTCTTGCAGAATCTATGGAGGGCTTCTGAAGTAGTGTTATTTTTACACACACACAACCTTACATAATATCTGCAGGGCTTCTGACTTCGTGTCCTTTTAACACACACACACACACACACTCACACTCTTGCAGAATCTATGGAGGGCTTCTGACGTAGTGTTCTTTTTACACACACACAACTTTACATAATATCTGCAGGGCTTCTGACTTCGTGTCCTTTTTACAAACACACACACACCCTTGCAGAATCTCTAGAGGGTTTCTGACTTCGTGTTCTTTTTCCACACACTCACACACTAACACCCTTGCAGAATCTCTGGATGTCTTCTGACTTCGTGTTCTTTTTACACACACACACTCACACACTTGTGAAATCTCTGGAGGGCTTCTGACGTCGTGTCCTTTTTACACACACTCACAACCTTGCAGAATCTCTGGAGGGATTCTGACGTCGTGTCCTGTTTACACACACACACACCCTTGCAGAATATCTGGAGGGCTACTAATTCATGTTCTTTTTACACACTCACACACACAAATGCACAAACCTTTGCAGAATCTCAGGAGGGCTTCTGATTTCCTGTCCTTTTTAGACACACACACATAGACACACACCCTGGAAGAACTTCTGGAGCACTTCTGAATTTTGTCCTTTTTTAACACTCTCACTCACACACTCTGTTGAAGAATCTCTAGAGGGCTTCTGACTTCGTGTTCTTTTTACACACTCACACACACACACACCCTTCCAGAATCTCTGGCCGCTTTACTTCGTGTCTTTTTACACACACACACACACACACACACACACACACACACCCTTGCAGAATCACTAGAGGACTTCTGATTTTGTTTTCTTTTACACACACACACACACACACTCACAATCATACCCTTGCAGAATCTCTAGAGGGCTTCTGACTTCGGGTCCTTTTCCCACACACACTCACATACACTCACCCTTGCAGAATCTCTGGAGGGCTTCTGATTCGCATCCATTTTACACACTAACCCACACTCTCACACACTTGCAGAATCTCTGGAGGGCTTCTGACTTCTTGTACTTTTTACACACACACATACACACACACTCACACTCATACACTTGCAGAATCATTGGAGGGTTTCTGACTTCTTCTCCTTTTAACACACAAACACACACATACACACCATTGCAGAATCTCTAGAATGCTCCTGATTTGGTGGCCTTTTCACACACATAACCTTGCAGAATCTCTAGAGGGATTCTGATTTCGTGTCCTTTATACACACACACAAATCTTGGCAGAATCTCTTCAGGGCTTCTGACTTCGTGTTCCTTTAACACACACACACACAAACATAACGTTGCAGAATCTCTTGAGGACTTGTGGCTTCGTGTACTTTTTACACACACGCAAACACATTTACACTCATACCCTTGCAGAACTCTTTAGGGCTTCTGACGTCGTGTCGTTTTTACACACACAAAAACCCACACACACTCACTCTTTTGCTAAATCTCTGGAGGGCTTCTGACTTCGTGTCCTTTTTACACACACACACACCCTTGCAGAATATCTGGAGGGCTACTGATTCGTGTTCTTTTTACACACTCACACACACAAATGCACAAACCTTTGCAGAATCTCCGGAGGGCTTCTGAATTCGTGTCCTTTTTAGACACACACACATACACACACACCCTGGAAGAACTTCTGGAGCACTTCTGAATGTTGTCCTTTTTAAACACTCTCACCCACACACTCTGTTGAAGAATCTCTAGAGGGCTTCTGACTTCGTGTTCTTTTTACATACTCACACACACACACCCTTACAGAATCTCTGGCCGCTTTACTTCGTGTCTTTTTACACACACACACACACACACACACTCACACACACACCCTTGCAGAATCACTAGAGGACTTCTGATTTTGTTTTCTTTGACACACACACACACACTCACAATCATACCCTTGCAGAATCTCCAGAGGGCTTCTGACTTCGGGTCTTTTTTCCACACACACTCACATACACTCACCCTTTTAGAATCTCTGGAGGGCTTCTGATTCGCATCCATTTTACACACAAACCCACACTCTCACACACTTGCAGAATCTCTGGAGGGCTTCTGACTTCTTGTACTTTTTTCACACACACATACACACACACTCACACTCATACACTTGCAGAATCATTGGAGGGCTTCTGACTTCTTCTCCTTTTTACACACAAACACACACATACACACCATTGCAGAATCTCTAGAATGCTCCTGATTTGGTGGCCTTTTCACACACACAACCTTGCAGAATCTCTAGAGGGATTCTGATTTCGTGTGCTTTATATACACACTCACACAAATCTTGGCAGAATTTCTTCAGGGCTTCTGACTTCGTGTTCCTTTAACACACACTCACAAACATAACGATGCAGAATCTCTAGAGGACTTGTGGCTTCGTGTACTTTTTACACACACGCAAACACATTTACACTCGTACCCTTGCAGAACTCTTTAGGGCTTCTGACGTCGTGTCGTTTTTACACACACAAAAACCCACACACACTCACTCTTTTGCTAAATCTCTGGAGGGCTTCTGACATCGTGTCCTTTTAACACACACACACACACACACACTCACACTCTTGCAGAATCTATGGAGGGCTTCTGACGTAGTGTTCTTTTTACACACACACAACCTTACATAATATCTGCAGGGCTTCTGACTTCGTGTCCTTTTTACAAACACACTCACACCCTTGCAGAATCTCTAGAGGGCTTCTGACGTCGTGTCCTTCTTACACACACACACACACACACACACATACACACACGCACCCTTGCAGAATCTCTGGAGAGCTTTTGACTTCGTGTCCATTTTATACACACACACACATACACACTCACACTCATGCCCTTTCAGAATTTCTGGAGGGCTCCTGACTTCGCGTCCTTTTTGCACACACACTCACATACACGGACCCTTCCAGAATCTCTAGAGGGCTTCTGACTTCGTGTCCTTTTTACACACAAACACACACTCTGACACCTTTGCAGAATCTCTTGAGGGCTTCTGACTTCATGTCCTTTTTACACACACATACACACACACTCACACTCATACACTTGCAGAATCTCTGGAAGGCTTCTGACTTCTCCTTTTTACACACACACACACACATATACCGTTGCAAATCTAGAAGGCTTCAGATTTGGTGTCCTATTCACCCACACAAATACACACACAACCTTGCAGAATCTCTGGAGGGCTTCTGATTTCCTGTCCTTCGTACACACACACAAACTTTGGCAGAATCGCTATAGGGCTTCTGACTTCGTGTTCCTTTAACACAAACACACACACACATTCCATTGCTGAATCTCTAGAGGACTTCTGACTTCGTGTCCTTTTTACACACAGACATCCACACCTTGCTGAATCTCTGGAGGGCTTCTGACGTCGTGTCTCTTTTACACACACATACACTCACACTCTTGTAGAATCTCTGGAGGGCTTCTGACGTCGTGTCCTTTTTACACACACTCACAACCTTGCAGAATCTCTGGAGGGATTCTGACGTTGTGTCCCTTTTACACACACACACACCCTTGCAGAATCTCTGGAGAGCTTTTGACTTCGTGTCCATTTTATACACACACACACATACACACTCACACTCATGCCCTTTCAGAATTTCTGGAGGGCTCCTGACTTCGCGTCCTTTTTGCACACACACTCACATACACGGACCCTTCCAGAATCTCTAGAGGGCTTCTGACTTCGTGTCCTTTTTACACACAAACACACACTCTGACACCTTTGCAGAATCTCTTGAGGGCTTCTGACTTCATGTCCTTTTTACACACACATACACACACACTCACACTCATACACTTGCAGAATCTCTGGAAGGCTTCTGACTTCTCCTTTTTACACACACACACACACATATACCGTTGCAAATCTAGAAGGCTTCAGATTTGGTGTCCTATTCACCCACACAAATACACACACAACCTTGCAGAATCTCTGGAGGGCTTCTGATTTCCTGTCCTTCGTACACACACACAAACTTTGGCAGAATCGCTATAGGGCTTCTGACTTCGTGTTCCTTTAACACAAACACACACACACACATTCCATTGCTGAATCTCTAGAGGACTTCTGACTTCGTGTCCTTTTTACACACAGACATCCACACCTTGCTGAATCTCTGGAGGGCTTCTGACGTCGTGTCTCTTTTACACACACATACACTCACACTCTTGTAGAATCTCTGGAGGGCTTCTGACGTCGTGTCCTTTTTACACACACTCACAACTTTGCAGAATCTCTGGAGGGATTCTGACGTTGTGTCCCTTTTACACACACACACACCCTTGCAGAATATCTGGAGGGCTACTGATTCGTGTTCTTTTGACACACTCACACACACAAATGCACAAACCTTTGCAGAATCTCTGGAGGGCTTCTGATTTCGTGTCCTTTTTAGACACACACACATACACACACACCCTGGAAGAACTTCTGGAGCACTTCTGAATTTTGTCCTTTTTGAACACTCTCACCCACACACTCTGTTGAAGAATCTCTAGAGGGCTTCTGACTTCGTGTTCTTTTTACACACTCACACACACACACCCTTACAGAATCTCTGGCCGCTTTACTTCGTGTCTTTTTACACACACACACACACACACACACACACACACCCTTGCAGAATCACTAGAGGACTTCTGATTTTGTTTTCTTTTACACACACACACAGACTCACAATCATACCCTTGCAGAATCTCTAGAGTGCTTCTGACTTCGTGTTCTTTTTACACACTCACACACACACACCCTTACAGAATCTCTGGCCGCTTTACTTCGTGTCTTTTTACACACACACACACACACACACACACACACCCTTGCAGAATCACTAGAGGACTTCTGATATTGTTTTCTTTTACACACACACACACACACACACACACACACACACTCACAATCATACCCTTGCAGAATCTCTAGAGGGCTTCTGACTTCGGGTCCTTTTTCCACACACACTCACATACACTCACCCTTGCAGAATCTCTGGAGGGCATCTGATTCGCATCCATTTTACACACAAACCCACACTCTCACACACTTGCAGAATCTCTGGAGGGCTTCTGACTTCTTGTACTTTTTACACACACATACACACACACTCACACTCATACACTTGCAGAATCATTGGAGGGCTTCTGACTTCTTCTCCTTTTTACACACAAACACACACATACACACCATTGCAGAATCTCTAGAATGCTTCTGATTTGGTGGCCTTTTCACACACACAACTTTGCAGAATCTCTAGAGGGATTCTGATTTCGTGTCCTTTATACACACACACAAATCTTGGCAGAATCTCTTCAGGGCTTCTGACTTCATGTTCCTTTAACACACACACAAACATAACGTTGCAGAATCTCTAGAGGACTTGTGACTTCGTGTACTTTTTACATACACGCAAACACATTTACACTCGTACCCTTGCAGAACTCTTTAGGGCTTCTGACGTCGAGTCCTTTTTACACACACAAAAACCCACACACACACACTCTTTTGCTAAATATCTGGAGGGCTTCTGACATCGTGTCCTTTTAACACACACACACACACACACTCACACTCTTGCAGAATCTATGGAGGGCTTCTGACGTAGTGTACTTTTTACACACACACAACCTTACATAATATCTGCAGGGCTTCTGACTTCGTGTCCTTTTTACAAATACACACACACACCCTTGCAGAATCTCTAGAGGGCTTCTGACTTCGTGTTCTTTTTCCACACACTCACACACTAACACCCTTGCAGAATCTCTGGATGTCTTCTGACTTCGTGTTCTTTTTACACACTCACACACACACACCCTTACAAAATCTCTGGCCGCTTTACTTCGTGTCTTTTTACACACACACACACACACACACACACACACCCTTGCAGAATCACTAGAGGACTTCTGATATTGTTTTCTTTTACACACACACACACACACACACACACACTCACAATCATACCCTTGCAGAATCTCTAGAGGGCTTCTGACTTCGGGTCCTTTTTCCACACACACTCACATACACTCACCCTTGCAGAATCTCTGGAGGGCTTCTGATTCGCATCCATTTTACACACAAACCCACACTCTCACACACTTGCAGAATCTCTGGAGGGCTTCTGACTTCTTGTACTTTTTACACACACATACACACACACTCACACTCATACACTTGCAGAATCATTGGAGGGCTTCTGACTTCTTCTCCTTTTTACACACAAACACACACATACACACCATTGCAGAATCTCTAGAATGCTTCTGATTTGGTGGCCTTTTCACACACACAACTTTGCAGAATCTCTAGAGGGATTCTGATTTCGTGTCCTTTATACACACACACAAATCTTGGCAGAATCTCTTCAGGGCTTCTGACTTCGTGTTCCTTTAACACACACACAAACATAACGTTGCAGAATCTCTAGAGGACTTGTGACTTCGTGTACTTTTACATACACGCAAACACATTTACACTCGTACCCTTGCAGAACTCTTTAGGGCTTCTGACGTCGAGTCCTTTTTACACACACAAAAACCCACACACACACACTCTTTTGCTAAATATCTGGAGGGCTTCTGACATCGTGTCCTTTTAACACACACACACATACACACTCACACTCTTGCAGAATCTATGGAGGGCTTCTGACGTAGTGTACTTTTTACACACACACAACCTTACATAATATCTGCAGGGCTTCTGACTTCGTGTCCTTTTTACAAACACACACACACCCTTGCAGAAACTCTAGAGGGCTTCTGACTTCTTGTTCTTTTTCAACACACTCACACACTAACACCCTTGCAGAATCTCTGGATGTCTTCTGACTTCGTGTTCTTTTTACACACTCACACACACACACCCTTACAGAATCTCTGGCCGCTTTACTTCGTGTCTTTTTACACACACACACACACACACACACACACACACACCCTTGCAGAATCACTAGAGGACTTCTGATTTTGTTTTCTTTTACACACACACACACACACTCACAATCATACCCTTGCAGAATCTCTAGAAGGCTTCTGACTTCGGGTCCTTTTTCCACACACACTCACATACACTCACCCTTGCAGAATCTCTGGAGGGCTTCTGATTCGCATCCATTTTACACACAAACCCACACTCTCACACACTTGCAGAATCTCTGGAGGGCTTCTGACTTCTTGTACTTTTGACACACACACATACACACACACTCACACTCATAAACTTACAGAATCATTGGAGGGTTTCTGACTTCTTCTCCTTTTTACACACAAACACACACATACACACCATTTCAGAATCTCTAGGATGCTCCTGATTTGGTGGCCTTTTCACACACATAACCTTGCAGATTCTCTAGAGGGATTCTGATTTCGTGTCCTTTATACACACACACAAATCTTGGCAGAATCTCTTCAGGGCTTCTGACTTCGTGTTCCTTTAACACACACACACAAACATAACGTTGCAGAATCTCTAGAGGACTTGTGGCTTCGTGTACTTTTTACACACACGCAAACACATTTACCCTCGTACCCTTGCAGAACTCTTTAGGGCTTCTGACGTCGTGTCGTTTTTACACACACAAAACCCCCCACACACTCACTCTTTTGCTAAATCTCTGGAGGGCTTCTGACATCGTGTCTTTTTAACACACACACACACACACACACTCACACTCTTGCAGAATATATGGAGGGCTTCTGACGTAGTGTTCTTTTTACACACACACAACCTTACATAATATCTGCAGGGCTTCTGACTTCGTGTCCTTTTTACAAACACACACACACCCTTGCAGAATCTCTAGAGGGCTTCTGACTTCGTGTCCTTTTTCCACACACTCACACACTAACACCCTTGCAGAATCTCTGGATGTCTTCTGACATCGTGTTCTTTTTACACACACACACACACACTCACACCCTTGTGAAATCTCTGGAGGGCTTCTGACGTCGTGTCCTTTTTACACACACTCACAACCTTGCAGAATCTCTGGAGGGATTCTGACTTCGTGTCCTTTTTACACACACACACACCCTTGCAGAATATCTGGAGAGCTACTGATTCGTGTTCTTTTGACACACTCACACACACAAATGCACAAACCTTTGCAGAATCTCTGGAGGGCTTCTGATTTCGTGTCCTTTTTAGACACACACACATACACACACACCCTGGAAGAACTTCTGGAGCGCTTCTCAATTTTGTCCTTTTTAAACACTCTCACCCACACACTCTGTTGAAGAATCTCTAGAGGGCTTCTGACTTCGTGTTCTTTTTACACACTCACACACACACACACCCTTAGAGAATCTCTGGCCGCTTTACTTCGTGTCTTTTTACACACACACACACACACACACACACACCCTTGCAGAATCACTAGAGGACTTCTGATATTGTTTTCTTTTACACACACACACACACACACACTCACAATCATACCCTTGCAGAATCTCTAGAGGGCTTCTGACTTCTTCTCATTTTTACACACAAACACACACATACACACCATTGCAGTATCTCTAGAATGCTCCTGATTTGGTGGCCTTTTCACACACACAACCTTACAGAATCTCTGGAGGGATTCTGATTTCGTGTCCTTTATACACACACACAAATCTTGGCAGAATCCATGTAGGGCTTCTGACTTCGTGTTCCTTTAACACACACACACAAACAAAACGTTGCAGAATCTCTAGAGGACTTGTGGCTTCGTGTACTTTTTACACACACGCAAACACATTTACACTCGTACGCTTGCAGAACTCTTTAGGGCTTCTGACGTCGTGTCGTTTTTACACACACAAAAACCCACACACACTCACTCTTTTGCTAAATCTCTGGAGGGCTTCTGACATCGTGTCCTTTTAACACACACACACACACACACACACACTCACACTCTTGCAGAATCTATGGAGGGCTTCTGACGTAGTGTTCTTTTTACACACACACAACCTTACATAATATCTGCAGGGCTTCTGACTTCGTGTCCTTTTTACAAACACACACACACCCTTGCAGAATCTCTAGAGGGCTTCTGACTTCGTGTCCTTTTTCCACACACTCACACACTAACACCCTTGCAGAATCTCTGGATGTCTTCTGACTTCGTGTTCTTTTTACACACACACACACGCACACACACTCACACCCTTGTGAAATCTCTGGAGGGCTTCTGACGTCGTGTCCTTTTTACACACACTCACAACCTTGCAGAATCTCTGGAGGGCTTCTGACTTCGTGTCATTTTTACACACACACACACCCTTGCAGAATATCTGGAGGGCTACTGATTCGTGTTCTTTTGACACACTCACACACACAAATGCACAAACCTTTGCAGAATCTCTGGAGGGCTTCTGATTTCGTGTCCTTTTTAGACACACACACATACACACACACCCTGGAAGAACTTCTGGAGCACTTCTGAATGTTGTCCTTTTTTAACACTCTCACTCACACACTCTGTTGAAGAATCTCTAGAGGGCTTTTGACTTCGTGTTCTTTTTACACACTCACACACACACACCCTTACAAAATCTCTGGCCGCTTTACTTCGTGTCTTTTTACACACACACACACACACACACACACACACCCTTGCAGAATCACTAGAGGACTTCTGATTTTGTTTTCTTTTACACACACACACACACACACACTCACAATCATACCCTTGCAGAATCTCTAGAGGGCTTCTGACTTCGGGTCCTTTTTCCAAACACACTCACATACACTCATCCTTGCAGAATCTCTGGAGGGCTTCTGATTCGCATCCATTTTACACACAAACCCACACTCTCACACACTTGCAGAATCTCTGGAGGGCTTCTGACTTCTTGTACTTTTTACACACACATACACACACAACACTCATACACTTGCAGAATCATTGGAGGGCTTCTGACTTCTTCTCCTTTTTACACACAAACACACACATACACACCATTGCAGAATCTCTAGAATGCTCCTGATTTGGTGGCCTTTTCACACACACAACCTTGCAGAATCTCTAGAGGGATTCTGATTTCGTGTCCTTTATACACTCACACAAATCTTGGCAGAATCTCTTCAGGGCTTCTGACTTCGTGTTCCTTTAACACACACACACAAACATAACGTTGCAGAATCTCTAGAGGACTTGTGGCTTCGTGTACTTTTTACACACACGCAAACACATTTACACTCGTACGCTTGCAGAACTCTTTAGGGCTTCTGACGTCGTGTCCTTTTTACACACACAAAAACCCACACACACTCACTCTTTTGCTAAATCTCTGGAGGGCTTCTGACATCTTGTCCTTTTAACACACACACACACACTCACACTCTTGCAGAATCTATGGAGGGCTTCTGACGTAGTGTTCTTTTTACACACACACACAACCTTACATAATATCTGCAGGGCTTCTGACTTCGTGTCCTTTTTACAAACACACACACACCCTTGCAGAATCTCTAGAGGGCTTCTGACTTCGTGTCCTTTCTCCACACACTCACACACTAACACCATTGCAGAATCTCTGGATGTTTTCTGACTTCGTGTTCTTTTTACACACACACACACACACACACACACACACTCACACACTTGTGAAATCTCTGGAGGGCTTCTGACGTCGTGTCCTTTTTACACACACTCACAACCTTGCAGAATCTCTGGAGGGCTTCTGACTTCGTGTCCTTTTTACACACTCACACACACAAATGCACAAACCTTTGCAGAATCTCTGGAGGGCTTCTGATTTCGTGTTCTTTTTACACACACACACACACACACACACTCACACACTTGTGAAATCTCTGGAGGGCTTCTGACGTCGTGTCCTTTTTACACACACACACACCCTTGCAGAATATCTGGAGGGCTACTGATTCGTGTTCTTTTGACACACTCACACACACAAATGCACAAACCTTTGCAGAATCTCTGGAGGGCTTCTGATTTCGTGTCCTTTTTAGACACACACACATACACACACACCCTGGAAGAACTTCTGGAGCACTTCTGAATTTTGTCCTTTTTTAACACTCTCACTCACACACTCTGTTGAAGAATCTCTAGAGGGCTTCTGACTTCTTGTTCTTTTTACACACTCACACACACACACCCTTACAAAATCTCTGGCCGCTTTACTTCGTGTCTTTTTACACACACACACACACACACACACACACACACACACACACACACCCTTGCAGAATCACTAGAGGACTTCTGATTTTGTTTTCTTTTACACACACACACAGACTCACAATCATACCCTTGCAGAATCTCTAGAGTGCTTCTGACTTCGTGTTCTTTTTACACACTCACACACACACACCCTTACAGAATCTCTGGCCGCTTTACTTCGTGTCTTTTTACACACACACACACACACACACCCTTGCAGAATCACTAGAGGACTTCTGATATTGTTTTCTTTTACACACACACACACACACACACACTCACAATCATACCCTTGCAGAATCTCTAGAGGGCTTCTGACTTCGGGTCCTTTTTCCACACACACTCACATACACTCACCCTTGCAGAATCTCTGGAGGGCTTCTGATTCGCATCCATTTTACACACAAACCCACACTCTCACACACTTGCAGAATCTCTGGAGGGCTTCTGACTTCTTGTACTTTTTACACACACATACACACACACTCACACTCATACACTTGCAGAATCATTGTAGGGCTTCTGACTTCTTCTCCTTTTTGCACACAAACACACATATACACACCATTGCAGAATCTCTAGAATGCTTCTGATTTGGTGGCCTTTTCACACACACAACTTTGCAGAATCTCTAGAGGGATTCTGATTTCGTGTCCTTTATACACACACACAAATCTTGGCAGAATCTCTTCAGGGCTTCTGACTTCGTGTTCCTTTAACACACACACAAACATAACGTTGCAGAATCTCTAGAGGACTTGTGACTTCGTGTACTTTTTACATACACGCAAACACATTTACACTCGTACCCTTTCAGAACTCTTTAGGGCTTCTGACGTCGAGTCCTTTTTACACACACAAAAACCCACACACACACACTCTTTTGCTAAATATCTGGAGGGCTTCTGACATCGTGTCCTTTTAACACACACACACATACACACTCACACTCTTGCAGAATCTATGGAGGGCTTCTGACGTAGTGTACTTTTAACACACACACAACCTTAAATAATATCTGCAGGGCTTCTGACTTCGTGTCCTTTTTACAAACACACACACACCCTTGCAGAAACTCTAGAGGGCTTCTGACTTCGTGTTCTTTTTCCACACACTCACACACTAACACCCTTGCAGAATCTCTGGATATCTTCTGACTTCGTGTTCTTTTTACACACTCACACACACACACCCTTACAGAATCTCTGGCCGCTTTACTTCGTGTCTTTTTACACACACACACACACACACACACACACACACACACCCTTGCAGAATCACTAGAGGACTTCTGATTTTGTTTTCTTTTACACACACACACACACACACACTCACAATCATACCCTTGCAGAATCTCTAGAAGGCTTCTGACTTCGGGTCCTTTTTCCACACACACTCACATACACTCACCCTTGCAGAATCTCTGGAGGGCATCTGATTCGCATCCATTTTACACACAAACCCACACTCTCACACACTTGCAGAATCTCTGGAGGGCTTCTGACTTCTTGTACTTTTGACACACACACATACACACACACTCACACTCATAAACTTACAGAATCATTGGAGGGTTTCTGACTTCTTCTCCTTTTTACACACAAACACACACATACACACCATTTCAGAATCTCTAGGATGCTCCTGATTTGGTGGCCTTTTCACACACATAACCTTGCAGATTCTCTAGAGGGATTCTGATTTCGTGTCCTTTATACACACACACAAATCTTGGCAGAATCTCTTCAGGGCTTCTGACTTCGTGTTCCTTTAACACACACACACAAACATAACGTTGCAGAATCTCTAGAGGACTTGTGGTTTCGTGTACTTTTTACACACACGCAAACACATTTACACTCGTACCCTTGCAGAACTCTTTAGGGCTTCTGACGTCGTGTCGTTTTTACACACACAAAACCCCCCACACACTCACTCTTTTGCTAAATCTCTGGAGGGCTTCTGACATCGTGTCTTTTTAACACACACACACACACACTCACACTCTTGCAGAATATATGGAGGGCTTCTGACGTAGTGTTCTTTTTACACACACACAACCTTACATAATATCTGCAGGGCTTCTGACTTCGTGTCCTTTTTACAAACACACACACACCCTTGCAGAATCTCTAGAGGGCTTCTGACTTCGTGTCCTTTTTCCACACACTCACACACTAACACCCTTGCAGAATCTCTGGATGTCTTCTGACATCGTGTTCTTTTTACACACACACACACACACACTCACACCCTTGTGAAATCTCTGGAGGGCTTCTGACGTCGTGTCCTTTTTACACACACTCACAACCTTGCAGAATCTCTGGAGGGATTCTGACTTCGTGTCCTTTTTACACACACACACACCCTTGCAGAATATCTGGAGAGCTACTGATTCGTGTTCTTTTGACACACTCACACACACAAATGCACAAACCTTTGCAGAATCTCTGGAGGGCTTCTGATTTCGTGTCCTTTTTAGACACACACACATACACACACACCCTGGAAGAACTTCTGGAGCGCTTCTGAATTTTGTCCTTTTTAAACACTCTCACCCACACACTCTGTTGAAGAATCTCTAGAGGGCTTCTGACTTCGTGTTCTTTTTACACACTCACACACACACACACCCTTAGAGAATCTCTGGCCGCTTTACTTCGTGTCTTTTTACACACACACACACACACACACACCCTTGCAGAATCACTAGAGGACTTCTGATATTGTTTTCTTTTACACACACACACACACACACACTCACAATCATACCCTTGCAGAATCTCTAGAGGGCTTCTGACTTCTTCTCATTTTTACACACAAACACACACATACACACCATTGCAGAATCTCTAGAATGCTCCTGATTTGGTGGCCTTTTCACACACACAACCTTACAGAATCTCTAGAGGGATTCTGATTTCGTGTCCTTTATACACACACACAAATCTTGGCAGAATCCCTGTAGGGCTTCTGACTTCGTGTTCCTTTAACACACACACACAAACAAAACGTTGCAGAATCTCTAGAGGACTTGTGGCTTCGTGTACTTTTTACACACACGCAAACACATTTACACTCGTACGCTTGCAGAACTCTTTAGGGCTTCTGACGTCGTGTCATTTTTACACACACAAAAACCCACACACACTCACTCTTTTGCTAAATCTCTGGAGGGCTTCTGACATCGTGTCCTTTTAACACACACACACACACACACACTCACACTCTTGCAGAATCTATGGAGGGCTTCTGACGTAGTGTTCTTTTTACACACACACAACCTTACATAATATCTGCAGGGCTTCTGACTTCGTGTCCTTTTTACAAACACACACACACCCTTGCAGAATCTCTAGAGGGCTTCTGACTTCGTGTCCTTTTTCCACACACTCACACACTAACACCCTTGCAGAATCTCTGGATGTCTTCTGACTTCGTGTTCTTTTTACACACACACACACACGCACACACACTCACACCCTTGTGAAATCTCTGGAGGGCTTCTGACGTCGTGTCCTTTTTACACACACTCACAACCTTGCAGAATCTCTGGAGGGCTTCTGACTTCGTGTCATTTTTACACACACACACACCCTTGCAGAATATCTGGAGGGCTACTGATTCGTGTTCTTTTGACACACTCACACACACAAATGCACAAACCTTTGCAGAATCTCTGGAGGGCTTCTGATTTCGTGTCCTTTTTAGACACACACACATACACACACACCCTGGAAGAACTTCTGGAGCACTTCTGAATGTTGTCCTTTTTTAACACTCTCACTCACACACTCTGTTGAAGAATCTCTAGAGGGCTTTTGACTTCGTGTTCTTTTTACACACTCACACACACACACCCTTACAAAATCTCTGGCCGCTTTACTTCGTGTCTTTTTACACACACACACACACACACACACACACACCCTTGCAGAATCACTAGAGGACTTCTGATTTTGTTTTCTTTTACACACACACACACACACACACTCACAATCATACCCTTGCAGAATCTCTAGAGGGCTTCTGACTTCGGGTCCTTTTTCCAAACACACTCACATACACTCATCCTTGCAGAATCTCTGGAGGGCTTCTGATTCGCATCCATTTTACACACAAACCCACACTCTCACACACTTGCAGAATCTCTGGAGGGCTTCTGACTTCTTGTACTTTTTACACACACATACACACACAACACTCATACACTTGCAGAATCATTGGAGGGTTCTGACTTCTTCTCCTTTTTACACACAAACACACACATACACACCATTGCAGAATCTCTAGAATGCTTCTGATTTGGTGGCCTTTTCACACACACAACTTTGCAGAATCTCTAGAGGGATTCTGATTTCGTGTCCTTTATACACACACACAAATCTTGGCAGAATCTCTTCAGGGCTTCTGACTTCGTGTTCCTTTAACACACACACAAACATAACATTGCAGAATCTCTAGAGGACTTGTGACTTCGTGTACTTTTACATACACGCAAACACATTTACACTCGTACCCTTGCAGAACTCTTTAGGGCTTCTGACGTCGAGTCCTTTTTACACACACAAAAACCCACACACACACACTCTTTTGCTAAATATCTGGAGGGCTTCTGACATCGTGTCCTTTTAACACACACACACATACACACTCACACTCTTGCAGAATCTATGGAGGGCTTCTGACGTAGTGTACTTTTTACACACACACAACCTTACATAATATCTGCAGGGCTTCTGACTTCGTGTCCTTTTTACAAACACACACACACCCTTGCAGAAACTCTAGAGGGCTTCTGACTTCTTGTTCTTTTTCAACACACTCACACACTAACACCCTTGCAGAATCTCTGGATGTCTTCTGACTTCGTGTTCTTTTTACACACTCACACACACACACCCTTACAGAATCTCTGGCCGCTTTACTTCGTGTCTTTTTACACACACACACACACACACACACACACACACACCCTTGCAGAATCACTAGAGGACTTCTGATTTTGTTTTCTTTTACACACACACACACACACTCACAATCATACCCTTGCAGAATCTCTAGAAGGCTTCTGACTTCGGGTCCTTTTTCCACACACACTCACATACACTCACCCTTGCAGAATCTCTGGAGGGCTTCTGATTCGCATCCATTTTACACACAAACCCACACTCTCACACACTTGCAGAATCTCTGGAGGGCTTCTGACTTCTTGTACTTTTGACACACACACATACACACACACTCACACTCATAAACTTACAGAATCATTGGAGGGTTTCTGACTTCTTCTCCTTTTTACACACAAACACACACATACACACCATTTCAGAATCTCTAGGATGCTCCTGATTTGGTGGCCTTTTCACACACATAACCTTGCAGATTCTCTAGAGGGATTCTGATTTCGTGTCCTTTATACACACACACAAATCTTGGCAGAATCTCTTCAGGGCTTCTGACTTCGTGTTCCTTTAACACACACACACAAACATAACGTTGCAGAATCTCTAGAGGACTTGTGGCTTCGTGTACTTTTTACACACACGCAAACACATTTACCCTCGTACCCTTGCAGAACTCTTTAGGGCTTCTGACGTCGTGTCGTTTTTACACACACAAAACCCCCCACACACTCACTCTTTTGCTAAATCTCTGGAGGGCTTCTGACATCGTGTCTTTTTAACACACACACACACACACACACTCACACTCTTGCAGAATATATGGAGGGCTTCTGACGTAGTGTTCTTTTTACACACACACAACCTTACATAATATCTGCAGGGCTTCTGACTTCGTGTCCTTTTTACAAACACACACACACCCTTGCAGAATCTCTAGAGGGCTTCTGACTTCGTGTCCTTTTTCCACACACTCACACACTAACACCCTTGCAGAATCTCTGGATGTCTTCTGACATCGTGTTCTTTTTACACACACACACACACACTCACACCCTTGTGAAATCTCTGGAGGGCTTCTGACGTCGTGTCCTTTTTACACACACTCACAACCTTGCAGAATCTCTGGAGGGATTCTGACTTCGTGTCCTTTTTACACACACACACACCCTTGCAGAATATCTGGAGAGCTACTGATTCGTGTTCTTTTGACACACTCACACACACAAATGCACAAACCTTTGCAGAATCTCTGGAGGGCTTCTGATTTCGTGTCCTTTTTAGACACACACACATACACACACACCCTGGAAGAACTTCTGGAGCGCTTCTCAATTTTGTCCTTTTTAAACACTCTCACCCACACACTCTGTTGAAGAATCTCTAGAGGGCTTCTGACTTCGTGTTCTTTTTACACACTCACACACACACACACCCTTAGAGAATCTCTGGCCGCTTTACTTCGTGTCTTTTTACACACACACACACACACACACACACACCCTTGCAGAATCACTAGAGGACTTCTGATATTGTTTTCTTTTACACACACACACACACACACACTCACAATCATACCCTTGCAGAATCTCTAGAGGGCTTCTGACTTCTTCTCATTTTTACACACAAACACACACATACACACCATTGCAGTATCTCTAGAATGCTCCTGATTTGGTGGCCTTTTCACACACACAACCTTACAGAATCTCTGGAGGGATTCTGATTTCGTGTCCTTTATACACACACACAAATCTTGGCAGAATCCATGTAGGGCTTCTGACTTCGTGTTCCTTTAACACACACACACAAACAAAACGTTGCAGAATCTCTAGAGGACTTGTGGCTTCGTGTACTTTTTACACACACGCAAACACATTTACACTCGTACGCTTGCAGAACTCTTTAGGGCTTCTGACGTCGTGTCGTTTTTACACACACAAAAACCCACACACACTCACTCTTTTGCTAAATCTCTGGAGGGCTTCTGACATCGTGTCCTTTTAACACACACACACACACACACACACACTCACACTCTTGCAGAATCTATGGAGGGCTTCTGACGTAGTGTTCTTTTTACACACACACAACCTTACATAATATCTGCAGGGCTTCTGACTTCGTGTCCTTTTTACAAACACACACACACCCTTGCAGAATCTCTAGAGGGCTTCTGACTTCGTGTCCTTTTTCCACACACTCACACACTAACACCCTTGCAGAATCTCTGGATGTCTTCTGACTTCGTGTTCTTTTTACACACACACACACGCACACACACTCACACCCTTGTGAAATCTCTGGAGGGCTTCTGACGTCGTGTCCTTTTTACACACACTCACAACCTTGCAGAATCTCTGGAGGGCTTCTGACTTCGTGTCATTTTTACACACACACACACCCTTGCAGAATATCTGGAGGGCTACTGATTCGTGTTCTTTTGACACACTCACACACACAAATGCACAAACCTTTGCAGAATCTCTGGAGGGCTTCTGATTTCGTGTCCTTTTTAGACACACACACATACACACACACCCTGGAAGAACTTCTGGAGCACTTCTGAATGTTGTCCTTTTTTAACACTCTCACTCACACACTCTGTTGAAGAATCTCTAGAGGGCTTTTGACTTCGTGTTCTTTTTACACACTCACACACACACACCCTTACAAAATCTCTGGCCGCTTTACTTCGTGTCTTTTTACACACACACACACACACACACACACACACCCTTGCAGAATCACTAGAGGACTTCTGATTTTGTTTTCTTTTACACACACACACACACACACACTCACAATCATACCCTTGCAGAATCTCTAGAGGGCTTCTGACTTCGGGTCCTTTTTCCAAACACACTCACATACACTCATCCTTGCAGAATCTCTGGAGGGCTTCTGATTCGCATCCATTTTACACACAAACCCACACTCTCACACACTTGCAGAATCTCTGGAGGGCTTCTGACTTCTTGTACTTTTTACACACACATACACACACAACACTCATACACTTGCAGAATCATTGGAGGGCTTCTGACTTCTTCTCCTTTTTACACACAAACACACACATACACACCATTGCAGAATCTCTAGAATGCTCCTGATTTGGTGGCCTTTTCACACACACAACCTTGCAGAATCTCTAGAGGGATTCTGATTTCGTGTCCTTTATACACTCACACAAATCTTGGCAGAATCTCTTCAGGGCTTCTGACTTCGTGTTCCTTTAACACACACACACAAACATAACGTTGCAGAATCTCTAGAGGACTTGTGGCTTCGTGTACTTTTTACACACACGCAAACACATTTACACTCGTACGCTTGCAGAACTCTTTAGGGCTTCTGACGTCGTGTCCTTTTTACACACACAAAAACCCACACACACTCACTCTTTTGCTAAATCTCTGGAGGGCTTCTGACATCTTGTCCTTTTAACACACACACACACACTCACACTCTTGCAGAATCTATGGAGGGCTTCTGACGTAGTGTTCTTTTTACACACACACACAACCTTACATAATATCTGCAGGGCTTCTGACTTCGTGTCCTTTTTACAAACACACACACACCCTTGCAGAATCTCTAGAGGGCTTCTGACTTCGTGTCCTTTCTCCACACACTCACACACTAACACCATTGCAGAATCTCTGGATGTTTTCTGACTTCGTGTTCTTTTTACACACACACACACACACACACACACACACTCACACACTTGTGAAATCTCTGGAGGGCTTCTGACGTCGTGTCCTTTTTACACACACTCACAACCTTGCAGAATCTCTGGAGGGCTTCTGACTTCGTGTCCTTTTTACACACTCACACACACAAATGCACAAACCTTTGCAGAATCTCTGGAGGGCTTCTGATTTCGTGTTCTTTTTACACACACACACACACACACACACTCACACACTTGTGAAATCTCTGGAGGGCTTCTGACGTCGTGTCCTTTTTACACACACACACACCCTTGCAGAATATCTGGAGGGCTACTGATTCGTGTTCTTTTGACACACTCACACACACAAATGCACAAACCTTTGCAGAATCTCTGGAGGGCTTCTGATTTCGTGTCCTTTTTAGACACACACACATACACACACACCCTGGAAGAACTTCTGGAGCACTTCTGAATTTTGTCCTTTTTTAACACTCTCACTCACACACTCTGTTGAAGAATCTCTAGAGGGCTTCTGACTTCTTGTTCTTTTTACACACTCACACACACACACCCTTACAAAATCTCTGGCCGCTTTACTTCGTGTCTTTTTACACACACACACACACACACACACACACACACACACACACCCTTGCAGAATCACTAGAGGACTTCTGATTTTGTTTTCTTTTACACACACACACAGACTCACAATCATACCCTTGCAGAATCTCTAGAGTGCTTCTGACTTCGTGTTCTTTTTACACACTCACACACACACACCCTTACAGAATCTCTGGCCGCTTTACTTCGTGTCTTTTTACACACACACACACACACACACCCTTGCAGAATCACTAGAGGACTTCTGATATTGTTTTCTTTTACACACACACACACACACACACACTCACAATCATACCCTTGCAGAATCTCTAGAGGGCTTCTGACTTCGGGTCCTTTTTCCACACACACTCACATACACTCACCCTTGCAGAATCTCTGGAGGGCTTCTGATTCGCATCCATTTTACACACAAACCCACACTCTCACACACTTGCAGAATCTCTGGAGGGCTTCTGACTTCTTGTACTTTTTACACACACATACACACACACTCACACTCATACACTTGCAGAATCATTGTAGGGCTTCTGACTTCTTCTCCTTTTTGCACACAAACACACATATACACACCATTGCAGAATCTCTAGAATGCTTCTGATTTGGTGGCCTTTTCACACACACAACTTTGCAGAATCTCTAGAGGGATTCTGATTTCGTGTCCTTTATACACACACACAAATCTTGGCAGAATCTCTTCAGGGCTTCTGACTTCGTGTTCCTTTAACACACACACAAACATAACGTTGCAGAATCTCTAGAGGACTTGTGACTTCGTGTACTTTTTACATACACGCAAACACATTTACACTCGTACCCTTTCAGAACTCTTTAGGGCTTCTGACGTCGAGTCCTTTTTACACACACAAAAACCCACACACACACACTCTTTTGCTAAATATCTGGAGGGCTTCTGACATCGTGTCCTTTTAACACACACACACATACACACTCACACTCTTGCAGAATCTATGGAGGGCTTCTGACGTAGTGTACTTTTAACACACACACAACCTTAAATAATATCTGCAGGGCTTCTGACTTCGTGTCCTTTTTACAAACACACACACACCCTTGCAGAAACTCTAGAGGGCTTCTGACTTCGTGTTCTTTTTCCACACACTCACACACTAACACCCTTGCAGAATCTCTGGATATCTTCTGACTTCGTGTTCTTTTTACACACTCACACACACACACCCTTACAGAATCTCTGGCCGCTTTACTTCGTGTCTTTTTACACACACACACACACACACACACACACACACACACCCTTGCAGAATCACTAGAGGACTTCTGATTTTGTTTTCTTTTACACACACACACACACACACACTCACAATCATACCCTTGCAGAATCTCTAGAAGGCTTCTGACTTCGGGTCCTTTTTCCACACACACTCACATACACTCACCCTTGCAGAATCTCTGGAGGGCATCTGATTCGCATCCATTTTACACACAAACCCACACTCTCACACACTTGCAGAATCTCTGGAGGGCTTCTGACTTCTTGTACTTTTGACACACACACATACACACACACTCACACTCATAAACTTACAGAATCATTGGAGGGTTTCTGACTTCTTCTCCTTTTTACACACAAACACACACATACACACCATTTCAGAATCTCTAGGATGCTCCTGATTTGGTGGCCTTTTCACACACATAACCTTGCAGATTCTCTAGAGGGATTCTGATTTCGTGTCCTTTATACACACACACAAATCTTGGCAGAATCTCTTCAGGGCTTCTGACTTCGTGTTCCTTTAACACACACACACAAACATAACGTTGCAGAATCTCTAGAGGACTTGTGGTTTCGTGTACTTTTTACACACACGCAAACACATTTACACTCGTACCCTTGCAGAACTCTTTAGGGCTTCTGACGTCGTGTCGTTTTTACACACACAAAACCCCCCACACACTCACTCTTTTGCTAAATCTCTGGAGGGCTTCTGACATCGTGTCTTTTTAACACACACACACACACACTCACACTCTTGCAGAATATATGGAGGGCTTCTGACGTAGTGTTCTTTTTACACACACACAACCTTACATAATATCTGCAGGGCTTCTGACTTCGTGTCCTTTTTACAAACACACACACACCCTTGCAGAATCTCTAGAGGGCTTCTGACTTCGTGTCCTTTTTCCACACACTCACACACTAACACCCTTGCAGAATCTCTGGATGTCTTCTGACATCGTGTTCTTTTTACACACACACACACACACACTCACACCCTTGTGAAATCTCTGGAGGGCTTCTGACGTCGTGTCCTTTTTACACACACTCACAACCTTGCAGAATCTCTGGAGGGATTCTGACTTCGTGTCCTTTTTACACACACACACACCCTTGCAGAATATCTGGAGAGCTACTGATTCGTGTTCTTTTGACACACTCACACACACAAATGCACAAACCTTTGCAGAATCTCTGGAGGGCTTCTGATTTCGTGTCCTTTTTAGACACACACACATACACACACACCCTGGAAGAACTTCTGGAGCGCTTCTGAATTTTGTCCTTTTTAAACACTCTCACCCACACACTCTGTTGAAGAATCTCTAGAGGGCTTCTGACTTCGTGTTCTTTTTACACACTCACACACACACACACCCTTAGAGAATCTCTGGCCGCTTTACTTCGTGTCTTTTTACACACACACACACACACACACACCCTTGCAGAATCACTAGAGGACTTCTGATATTGTTTTCTTTTACACACACACACACACACACACTCACAATCATACCCTTGCAGAATCTCTAGAGGGCTTCTGACTTCTTCTCATTTTTACACACAAACACACACATACACACCATTGCAGAATCTCTAGAATGCTCCTGATTTGGTGGCCTTTTCACACACACAACCTTACAGAATCTCTAGAGGGATTCTGATTTCGTGTCCTTTATACACACACACAAATCTTGGCAGAATCCCTGTAGGGCTTCTGACTTCGTGTTCCTTTAACACACACACACAAACAAAACGTTGCAGAATCTCTAGAGGACTTGTGGCTTCGTGTACTTTTTACACACACGCAAACACATTTACACTCGTACGCTTGCAGAACTCTTTAGGGCTTCTGACGTCGTGTCATTTTTACACACACAAAAACCCACACACACTCACTCTTTTGCTAAATCTCTGGAGGGCTTCTGACATCGTGTCCTTTTAACACACACACACACACACACACTCACACTCTTGCAGAATCTATGGAGGGCTTCTGACGTAGTGTTCTTTTTACACACACACAACCTTACATAATATCTGCAGGGCTTCTGACTTCGTGTCCTTTTTACAAACACACACACACCCTTGCAGAATCTCTAGAGGGCTTCTGACTTCGTGTCCTTTTTCCACACACTCACACACTAACACCCTTGCAGAATCTCTGGATGTCTTCTGACTTCGTGTTCTTTTTACACACACACACACACGCACACACACTCACACCCTTGTGAAATCTCTGGAGGGCTTCTGACGTCGTGTCCTTTTTACACACACTCACAACCTTGCAGAATCTCTGGAGGGCTTCTGACTTCGTGTCATTTTTACACACACACACACCCTTGCAGAATATCTGGAGGGCTACTGATTCGTGTTCTTTTGACACACTCACACACACAAATGCACAAACCTTTGCAGAATCTCTGGAGGGCTTCTGATTTCGTGTCCTTTTTAGACACACACACATACACACACACCCTGGAAGAACTTCTGGAGCACTTCTGAATGTTGTCCTTTTTTAACACTCTCACTCACACACTCTGTTGAAGAATCTCTAGAGGGCTTTTGACTTCGTGTTCTTTTTACACACTCACACACACACACCCTTACAAAATCTCTGGCCGCTTTACTTCGTGTCTTTTTACACACACACACACACACACACACACACACCCTTGCAGAATCACTAGAGGACTTCTGATTTTGTTTTCTTTTACACACACACACACACACACACTCACAATCATACCCTTGCAGAATCTCTAGAGGGCTTCTGACTTCGGGTCCTTTTTCCAAACACACTCACATACACTCATCCTTGCAGAATCTCTGGAGGGCTTCTGATTCGCATCCATTTTACACACAAACCCACACTCTCACACACTTGCAGAATCTCTGGAGGGCTTCTGACTTCTTGTACTTTTTACACACACATACACACACAACACTCATACACTTGCAGAATCATTGGAGGGTTCTGACTTCTTCTCCTTTTTACACACAAACACACACATACACACCATTGCAGAATCTCTAGAATGCTCCTGATTTGGTGGCCTTTTCACACACACAACCTTGCAGAATCTCTAGAGGGATTCTGATTTCGTGTCCTTTATACACTCACACAAATCTTGGCAGAATCTCTTCAGGGCTTCTGACTTCGTGTTCCTTTAACACACACACACAAACATAACGTTGCAGAATCTCTAGAGGACTTGTGGCTTCGTGTACTTTTTACACACACGCAAACACATTTACACTCGTACGCTTGCAGAACTCTTTAGGGCTTCTGACGTCGTGTCCTTTTTACACACACAAAAACCCACACACACTCACTCTTTTGCTAAATCTCTGGAGGGCTTCTGACATCTTGTCCTTTTAACACACACACACACTCACACTCTTGCAGAATCTATGGAGGGCTTCTGACGTAGTGTTCTTTTTACACACACACACAACCTTACATAATATCTGCAGGGCTTCTGACTTCGTGTCTTTTTACAAACACACACACACCCTTGCAGAATCTCTAGAGGGCTTCTGACTTCGTGTCCTTTTTCCACACACTCACACACTAACACCATTGCAGAATCTCTGGATGTTTTCTGACTTCGTGTTCTTTTTACACACACACACACACACACACACACACACACACACTCACACACTTGTGAAATCTCTGGAGGGCTTCTGACGTCGTGTCCTTTTTACACACACTCACAACCTTGCAGAATCTCTGGAGGGCTTCTGACTTCGTGTCCTTTTTACACACTCACACACACAAATGCACAAACCTTTGCAGAATCTCTGGAGGGCTTCTGATTTCGTGTTCTTTTTACACACACACACACACACACTCACACACTTGTGAAATCTCTGGAGGGCTTCTGACGTCGTGTCCTTTTTACACACACACACACCCTTGCAGAATATCTGGAGGGCTACTGATTCGTGTTCTTTTGACACACTCACACACACAAATGCACAAACCTTTGCAGAATCTCTGGAGGGCTTCTGATTTCGTGTCCTTTTTAGACACACACACATACACACACACCCTGGAAGAACTTCTGGAGCACTTCTGAATTTTGTCCTTTTTTAACACTCTCACTCACACACTCTGTTGAAGAATCTCTAGAGGGCTTCTGACTTCGTGTTCTTTTTACACACTCACACACACACACCCTTACAAAATCTCTGGCCGCTTTACTTCGTGTCTTTTTACACACACACACACACACACACACACACACACACCTTGCAGAATCACTAGAGGACTTCTGATTTTGTTTTCTTTTACACACACACACAGACTCACAATCATACCCTTGCAGAATCTCTAGAGTGCTTCTGACTTCGTGTTCTTTTTACACACTCACACACACACACACCCTTACAGAATCTCTGGCCGCTTTACTTCGTGTCTTTTTACACACACACACACACACACACCCTTGCAGAATCACTAGAGGACTTCTGGTATTGTTTTCTTTTACACACACACACACACACACACACTCACAATCATACCCTTGCAGAATCTCTAGAGGGCTTCTGACTTCGGGTCCTTTTTCCACACACACTCACATACACTCACCCTTGCAGAATCTCTGGAGGGCTTCTGATTCGCATCCATTTTACACACAAACCCACACTCTCACACACTTGCAGAATCTCTGGAGGGCTTCTGACTTCTTGTACTTTTTACACACACATACACACACACTCACACTCATACACTTGCAGAATCATTGGAGGGCTTCTGACTTCTTCTCCTTTTTACACACAAACACACACATACACACCATTGCAGAATCTCTAGAATGCTTCTGATTTGGTGGCCTTTTCACACACACAACTTTGCAGAATCTCTAGAGGGATTCTGATTTCGTGTCCTTTATACACACACACAAATCTTGGCAGAATCTCTTCAGGGCTTCTGACTTCGTGTTCCTTTAACACACACACAAACATAACATTGCAGAATCTCTAGAGGACTTGTGACTTCGTGTACTTTTTACATACACGCAAACACATTTACACTCGTACCCTTGCAGAACTCTTTAGGGCTTCTGACGTCGAGTCCTTTTTACACACACAAAAACCCACACACACACTCTCTTTTGCTAAATATCTGGAGGGCTTCTGACATCGTGTCCTTTTAACACACACACACACACACACACACACTCACACTCTTGCAGAATCTATGGAGGCCTTCTGACGTAGTGTTCTTTTTACACACACAAACTTACTTAATATCTGCAGGGCTTCTGACTTCGTGTCCTTTTTACAAACACACACACACACACACACACTCATACCCTTGAAGAATATCTGGAGGGCTTCTGACGTCGTGTCCATTTTACACACAAACACACACTCTGACACCTTTGCAGAATCTCTTGAGGGCTTCTGACTTCATGTCCTTTTTACACACACATACACACACACTCACACTCATACACTTGCAGAATCTCTGGAAGGCTTCTGACTTCTCCTTTTTACACACACACACACACACACACATATACCGTTGCATATCTAGAAGGCTTCAGATTTGGTGTCCTATTCACCCACACAAATACACACACAACCTTGCAGAATCTCTGGAGGGCTTCTGATTTCCTGTCCTTCGTACACACACACAAACCTTGGCAGAATCGCTATAGGGCTTCTGACTTCGTGTTCCTTTAACACACACACACACACACACACACATTCCATTGCTGAATCTCTAGAGGACTTCTGACTTCTTGTCCTTTTTACACACAGACATCCACACCTTGCTGAATCTCTGGAGGGCTTCTGACGTCGTCTCTTTTACACACACATACACTCACACTCTTGTAGAATCTCTGGAGGGCTTCTGACGTAATGTTCTTTTCACACACACACACAATTGCATAATATCTGCAGGGCTTCTGACTTCGTGTCCGTTTTACAAACACACACACCCTTGCAGAATATCAGGAGGGCTTCTGATTTCGGGTCCTTTTTACACACACACATACACACACACACACCCTTGCGGAATATCAGGAAGGCTTCTGACTTCGTGTCCTTCATACACACTCACACACACACATGCACACATGCACGCAACCTTTCAGAATCACTGGAGGGGTACTTACTTCGTGTCCTTTTTACACACACACACACACACATTCACACCCTTAAAGAATAACGGGAGGGCTTCTGACGTCGTGTCCTTCTTACACACACACATACACACACACATCCTTGCAGAATCTTTGGAGGGTTTCTGACTTCGTGTCCATTTTATACATACATACTCACACTGATACCCTTCAAGAATCTCTGGTGGGTTCTGACTTCGTGTCTTTTTATATATAAAAACAAACTCACAACTTTGCAGAATCTCTAGAGCTTCTGAATTCGTGTCCTTTTTACACACACACACACACACACACACTCACACTACTACCCCTACAGTATCTCTTGAGGGCCCTGACGTCTTGACTTTTTTACAAACACACTTACAACGTTGCAGAATCTCTAAGGGAATTCGGTCTTCCTTTTCTTTTTTCACACACACTCACACCCTTGTGAAATCTCTGGAGGGCTTCTGACGTCGTGTCCTTTTTACACACACTCACAACCTTGCAGAATCTCTGGAGGGATTCTGACGTCGTGTCCTTTTTACACACACACACACCCTTGCAGAATATCTGGAGGGCTACTGATTCGTGTTCTTTTTACACACTCACACACACAAATGCACAAACCTTTGCAGAATCTCTGGAGGGCTTCTGATTTCGTGTCCTTTTTAGACACACACACATACACACACACCCTGGAAGAACTTCTGGAGCACTTCTGAATTTTGTCCTTTTTAAACACTCTCACCCACACACTCTGTTGAAGAATCTCTAGAGGACTTCTGACTTCGTGTTCTTTTTACACACTCACACACACACACTCTTACAGAATCTCTGGCCGCTTTACTTCGTGTCTTTTTACACACACACACACACACACACACACACACACACACACACCCTTGTAGAATCACTAGAGGACTTCTGATTTTGTTTTCTTTTACACACACACACACACTCACAATCATACCCTTGCAGAATCTCTAGAGGGCTTCTGACTTCGGGTCCTTTTCCCACACACACTCACATACACTCACCCTTGCAGAATCTCTGGAGGGCTTCTGATTCGCATCCATTTTACACACAAACCCACACTCTCACACACTTGCAGAATCTCTGGAGGGCTTCTGACTTCTTGTACTTTTTACACACACACATACACACACACTCATACACTTACAAAATCATTGGAGGGTTTCTGACTTCTTCTCCTTTTTACACACAAACACACACATACACACCATTTCAGAATCTCTAGAATGCTCCTGATTTGGTGGCCTTTTCACACACATAACCTTGCAGAATCTCTAGAGGGATTCTGATTTCGTGTCCTTTATACACACACACAAATCTTGGCAGAATCTCTTCAGGGCTTCTGACTTCGTGTTCCTTTAACACACACACACAAACATAACGTTGCAGAATCTCTAGAGGACTTATGGCTTCGTGTACTTTTTACACACACGCAAACACATTTACACTCGTACCCTTGCAGAACTCTTTAGGGCTTCTGACGTCGTGTCCTTTTTACACACACAAAAACCCACACACACTCACTCTTTTGCTAAATCTCTGGAGGGCTTCTGACATCGTGTCCTTTTAACACACACACACACACACTCACACTCTTGCAGAATCTATGGAGGGCTTCTGACGTAGTGTTCTTTTTACACACACACAACCTTACATAATATCTGCAGGGCTTCTGACTTCGTGTCCTTTTTACAAACACACACACACACACTCACACCCTTGAAGAATATCTGGAGGGCTTCTTACGTCGTGTCCTTCTTACACACACACACACACATACACACACGCACCCTTGCAGAATCTCTGGAGAGCTTTTGACTTCGTGTCCATTTTACACACACACACACATACACACTCACACTCATGCCCTTTCAGAATCTCTGGAGGGCTCCTGACTTCGCGTCCTTTTTGCACACACACTCACATACACGGACCCTTCCAGAATCTCTAGAGGGCTTCTGACTTCGTGTCCTTTTTACACACAAACACACACTCTGACACCTTTGTAGAATCTCTTGAGGGCTTCTGACTTCATGTCCTTTTTACACACACATACACACACACTCACACTCTTACACTTGCAGAATCTCTGGAAGGCTTCTCACTTCTCCTTTTTACACACACACACACACACATATACCGTTGCAAATCTAGAAGGCTTCAGATTTGGTGTCCTATTCACCCACACAAATACACACACAACCTTGCAGAATCTCTGGAGGGCTTCTGATTTCCTGTCCTTCGTACACACACACAAACCTTGGCAGAATCGCTATAGGGCTTCTGACTTCGTGTTTCTTTAACACACACACACACACACACACACATTCCATTGCTGAATCTCTAGAGGACATCTGACTTCGTGTCCTTTTTACACACACCATCCACACCTTGCTGAATCTCTGGAGGGCTTCTGACGTCGTATCTCTTTTACACACACATACACTCACACTCTTGTAGAATCTCTGGAGGGCTTCTGACGTAATATTCTTTTCACACACACACACACAATTGCATAATATCTGCAGGGCTTCTGACTTCGTGTCCGTTTTACAAACACACACACCCTTGCAGAATATCAGGAGGGCTTCTGACTTCGGGTCCTTTTTACACACACACATACACACACACACACCCTTGCGGAATATCAGGAAGGCTTCTGACTTCGTGTCCTTCATACACACTCACACACACACATGCACACATGCAGGCACCCTTTCAGAATCTCTGGAGGGCTACTTACTTCGTGTCCTTTTTACACACACACACACACATTCACACCCTTAAAGAATATCTGGAGGGCTTCTGACGTCGTGTCCTTCTTACACACACACATACACACACACATCCTTGCAGAATCTTTGGAGGGTTTCTGACTTCGTGTCCATTTTATACATACATACTCACACTGATACCCTTCAAGAATCTCTGGTGGGTTCTGACTTCGTGTCTTTTTATATATAAAAACAAACTCACAACTTTGCAGAATCTCTAGAGAGCGTCTGAATTCGTGTCCTTTTTACACACACACACACACACACACACTCACACTACTACCCCTACAGTATCTCTTGAGGGCCCTGACTTCTTGACTTTTTTACAAACACAGTTACAACGTTGCAGAATCTCTAAGGGAATTCGGTCTTCCTTTTCTTTTTTCACACACACTCACACCCTTGTGAAATCTCTGGAGGGCTTCTGACGTCGTGTCCTTTTTACACACACTCACAACCTTGCAGAATCTCTGGAGGGATTCTGACGTCGTGTCCTTTTTACACACACACACACCCTTGAAGAATATCTGGAGGGCTACTAATTCATGTTCTTTTTACACACTCACACAAACAAATGCACAACCTTTGCAGAATCTCAGGAGGGCTTCTGATTTCCTGTCCTTTTTAGACACACACACATACACACACACCCTGGAAGAACTTCTGGAGCACTTCTGTATTTTGTCCTTTTTTAATACTCTCACTCACACACTCTGTTGAAGAATCTCTAGAGGGCTTCTGACTTCGTGTTCTTTTTACACACTCACACACACACACCCTTACAGAATCTCTGGCCGCTTTACTTCGTGCCTTTTTACACACACACACACACACACCCTTGCAGAATCACTAGAGGACTTCTGGTTTTGTTTTCTTTTACACACACACACACACACACACACACACACTCACAATCATACCCTTGCAGAATCTCTATAGGGCTTCTGACTTCGGGTCTTTTTTCCAAACACACTCACATACACTCACCCTTGCAGAATCTCTGGAGGGCTTCTGATTCGCATCCATTTTACACACAAACCCACACTCTCACACACTTGCAGAATCTCTGGAGGGCTTCTGACTTCTTGTACTTTTTACACACACACATACACACACACTCACACTCATACACTAGCAGAATCATTGGAGGGCTTCTGACTTCTTCTCCTTCTTACACACACACATACACACACACATCCTTGCAGAATCTTTGGAGGGTTTCTGACTTCGTGTCCATTTTATACATACATACTCACACTGATACCCTTCAAGAATCTCTGGTGGGTTCTGACTTCGTGTCTTTTTATATATAAAAACAAACTCACAACTTTGCAGAATCTCTAGAGAGCGTCTGAATTCGTGTCCTTTTTACACACACACACACACACACACACACACACACACTCACACTACTACCCCTACAGTATCTCTTGAGGGCCCTGACTTCTTGACTTTTTTACAAACACAGTTACAACGTTGCAGAATCTCTAAGGGAATTCGGTCTTCCTTTTCTTTTTTCACACACACTCACACCCTTGTGAAATCTCTGGAGGGCTTCTGACGTCGTGTCCTTTTTACACACACTCACAACCTTGCAGAATCTCTGGAGGGATTCTGACGTCGTGTCCTTTTTACACACACACACACCCTTGAAGAATATCTGGAGGGCTACTAATTCATGTTCTTTTTACACACTCACACAAACAAATGCACAAACCTTTGCAGAATCTCAGGAGGGCTTCTGATTTCCTGTCCTTTTTAGACACACACACATACACACACACCCTGGAAGAACTTCTGGAGTACTTCTGTATTTTGTCCTTTTTTAATACTCTCACTCACACACTCTGTTGAAGAATCTCTAGAGGGCTTCTGACTTCGTGTTCTTTTTACACACTCACACACACACACCCTTACAGAATCTCTGGCCGCTTTACTTCGTGCCTTTTTACACACACACACACACCCTTGAAGAATCACTAGAGGACTTCTGGTTTTGTTTTCTTTTACACACACACACACACACACACACACTCACAATCATACCCTTGCAGAATCTCTATAGGGCTTCTGACTTCGGGTCCTTTTTCCAAACACACTCACATACACTCACCCTTGCAGAATCTCTGGAGGGCTTCTGATTCGCATCCATTTTACACACAAACCCACACTCTCACACACTTGCAGAATCTCTGGAGGGCTTCTGACTTCTTGTACTTTTTACACACACACATACACACACACTCACACTCATACACTAGCAGAATCATTGGAGGGCTTCTGACTTCTTCTCCTTTTTACACACAAACACACACATACACACCATTGCAGAATCTCTAGAATGCTCCTGATTTGGTGGCCTTTTCACACACACAACCTTGCAGAATCTCTAGAGGGATTCTGATTTCGTGTCCTTTATACACACACACAAATCTTGGCAGAATCTCTTCAGGGCTTCTGACTTCGTGTTCCTTTAACACACACACACAAACATAACGTTGCAGAATCTCTAGAGGACTTGTGGCTTCGTGTACTTTTTACACACACGCAAACACATTTACACTCGTACCCTTGCAGAACTCTTTAGGGCTTCTGACGTCGTGTCCTTTTTACACACACAAAAACCCACACACACTCACTCTTTTGCTAAATCTCTGGAGGGCTTCTGACATCGTGTCCTTTTAACACACACACACACACACTCACACTCTTGCAGAATCTATGGAGGGCTTCTGACGTAGTGTTCTTTTTACACACACACAACCTTACATAATATCTGCAGGGCTTCTGACTTCGTGTCCTTTTTACAAACACACACACACACACTCACACCCTTGAAGAATATCTGGAGGGCTTCTGACGTCGTGTCCTTCTTACACACACACACCCATACACACACGCACCCTTGCAGAATCTCTGGAGAGCTTTTGACTTCGTGTCCATTTTACACACACACACACATACACACTCACACTCATGCCCTTTCAGAATCTCTGGAGGGCTCCTGACTTCGCATCCTTTTTGCACACACACTCACATACACGGACCCTTCCAGAATCTCTAGAGGGCTTCTGACTTCGTGTCCTTTTTACACACAAACACACACTCTGACACCTTTGCAGAATCTCTTGAGGGCTTCTGACTTCATGTCCTTTTTACACACACATACACACACACTCACACTCTTAAACTTGCAGAATCTCTGGAAGGCTTCTGACTTCTCCTTTTTACACACACACACACACACACATATACCGTTGCAAATCTAGAAGGCTTCTGATTTGGTGTCCTATTCACCCACACAAATACACACACAACCTTGCAGAATCTCTGGAGGGCTTCTGATTTCCTGTCCTTCGTACACACACACAAACCTTGGCAGAATCGCTATAGGGCTTCTGACTTCGTGTTTCTTTAACACACACACACACACACACACACATTCCATTGCTGAATCTCTAGAGGACATCTGACTTCGTGTCCTTTTTACACACAGACATCCACACCTTGCTGAATCTCTGGAGGGATCCTGACATCGTGTCTCTTTTACACACACATACACTCACACTCTTGTAGAATCTCTGGAGGGCTTCTGACGTAATATTCTTTTCACACACACACACACAATTGCATAATATCTGCAGGGCTTCTGACTTCGTGTCCGTTTTACAAACACACACAACCTTGCAGAATATCAGGAGGGCTTCTGACTTCGGGTCCTTTTTACACACACACATACACACACACACACCCTTGCGGAATATCAGGAAGGCTTCTGACTTCGTGTCCTTCATACACACTCACACACACACATGCACACATGCAGGCACCCTTTCAGAATCTCTGGAGGGCTACTTACTTCGTGTCCTTTTTACACACACACACACACATTCACACCCTTAAAGAATATCTGGAGGGCTTCTGACGTCGTGTCCTTCTTACACACACACATACACACACACATCCTTGCAGAATCTTTGGAGGGTTTCTGACTTCGTGTCCATTTTATACATACATACTCACACTGATACCCTTCAAGAATCTCTGGTGGGTTCTGACTTCGTGTCTTTTTATATATAAAAACAAACTCACAACTTTGCAGAATCTCTAGAGAGCGTCTGAATTCGTGTCCTTTTTACACACACACACACACACACACACTCACACTACTACCCCTACAGTATCTCTTGAGGGCCCTGACTTCTTGACTTTTTTACAAACACAGTTACAACGTTGCAGAATCTCTAAGGGAATTCGGTCTTCCTTTTCTTTTTTCACACACACTCACACCCTTGTGAAATCTCTGGAGGGCTTCTGACGTCGTGTCCTTTTTACACACACTCACAACCTTGCAGAATCTCTAGAGGGCTTCTGACTTCGTGTCCTTTTTCCACACACTCACACACTAACACCCTTGCAGAATCTCTGGATGTCTTCTGACTTCGTGTTCTTTTTACACACACACACACTCACACACTTGTGAAATCTCTGGAGGGCTTCTGACGTCGTGTCCTTTTTACACACACTCACAACCTTGCAGAATCTCTGGAGGGCTTCTGACTTCGTGTCCTTTTTACACACACACACACCCTTGCAGAATATCTGGAGGGCTACTGATTCGTGTTCTTTTTACACACTCACACACACAAATGCACAAACCTTTGCAGAATCTCTGGAGGGCTTCTGATTTCGTGTCCTTTTTAGACAAACACACATACACACACACCCTGGAAGAACTTCTGGAGCACTTCTGAATTTTGTCCTTTTTTAACACTCTCACTCACACACTCTGTTGAAGAATCTCTAGAGGGCTTCTGACTTCGTGTTCTTTTTACACACTCACACACACACACTCTTACAGAATCTCTGGCCGCTTTACTTCGTGCCTTTTTACACACACACACACACACACACACACACACACACACACCCTTGCAGAATCACTAGAGGACTTCTGATTTTGTTTTCTTTTACACACACACACACACACACTCACAATCATACCCTTGCAGAATCTCTAGAGGGCTTCTGACTTCGGGTCCTTTTTCCAAACACACTCACATACACTCACCCTTGCAGAATCTCTGGAGGGCTTCTTGTTCGCATCCATTTTACACACAAACCCACACTCTCACACACTTGCAGAATCTCTGGAGGGCTTCTGACTTCTTGTACTTTTTACACACCCATACACACACACTCACACTCATACACTTGCAGAATCATTGGAGGGCTTCTGACTTCTCCTTTTTACACACAAACACACACATACACACTATTGCAGAATCTCTTGAATGCTCCTGATTTGGTGGCCTTTTCACACACACAACCTTGCAGAATCTCTAGAGGGATTCTGATTTCGTGTCCTTTATACACACACACAAATCTTGGCAGAATCTCTTCAGGGCTTCTGACTTCGTGTTCCTTTAACACACACACACAAACATAACGTTGCAGAATCTCTAGAGGACTTGTGGCTTCGTGTACTTTTTACACACACGCAAACACATTTACACTCGTACCCTTGCAGAACTCTTTAGGGCTTCTGACGTCGTGTCCTTTTAACACACACACACACACTCACACTCTTGCAGAATCTATGGAGGGCTTCTGACGTAGTGTTCTTTTTACACACAAACAACCTTACATAATACCTGCAGGGCTTGTGACTTCGTGTCCTTTTTACAAACACACACACACACTTGCAGAAACTCTAGAGGGCTTCTGACTTCGTGTTCTTTTTCCACACACTCACACACTAACACCCTTGCAGAATCTCTGGATGTCTTCTGACTTCCTGTTCTTTTTACACACACACACACACACACACACACACACTCACACCCTTGTGAAATCTCTGGAGGGCTTCTGACGTCGTGTCCTTTTTACACACACTCACAACCTTGCAGAATCTCTGGAGGGCTTCTGACTTCGTGTCCTTTTTACACACACACACACCCTTGCAGAATATCTGGAGGGCTACTGATTCGTGTTCTTTTTACACACTCACACACACAAATGCACAAACCTTTGCAGAATCTCTGGAGGGCTTCTGATTTCGTGTCCTTTTTAGACACACACACATACACACACACCCTGGAAGAACTTCTGGAGCACTTCTGAATTTTGTCCTTTTTTAACACTCTCACTCACACACTCTGTTGAAGAATCTCTAGAGGGCTTCTGACTTCGTGTTCTTTTTACACACTCACACACACACACCCTTACAGAATCTCTGGCCACTTTACTTCGTGTTTTTTACACACACACACACACACACACACACACACTCACACCCTTGCAGAATCACTAGAGGACTTCTGATTTTGTTTTCTTTTACACACACACACACACACACACACACACACTCACAATCATACCCTTGCAGAATCTCTAGAGGGCTTCTGACTTCGGGTCCTTTTTCCAAACACACTCACATACACTCACCCTTGCAGAATCTCTGGAGGGCTTCTGATTCGCATCCATTTTACACACAAACCCACACTCTCACACACTTGCAGAATCTCTGGAGGGCTTCTGACTTCTTGTACTTTTTACACACACATACACACACACTCACACTCATACACTTGCAGAATCATTGGAGGTCTTCTGACTTCTTCTCCTTTTTACACACAAACACACACATACACACCATTGCAGAATCTCTAGAATGCTCCTGATTTGGTGGCCTTTTCACACACACAACCTTGCAGAATCTCTAGAGGGATTCTGATTTCGTGTCCTTTATACACACACACAAATCTTGGCAGAATCTCTTCAGGGCTTCTGACTTCGTGTTCCTTTAACACACACACACAAACATAACGTTGCAGAATCTCTAGAGGACTTGTGGCTTCGTGTACTTTTTACACACACGCAAACACATTTACACTCGTACCCTTGCAGAACTCTTTAGGGCTTCTGACGTCGTGTCCTTTTAACACACACACACACACTCACACTCTTGCAGAATCTATAGAGGGCTTCTGACGTAGTGTTCTTTTTACACAAACACAACCTTACATAATACCTGCAGGGCTTCTGACTTCGTGTCCTTTTTACAAACACACACACACATTTGCAGAATCTCTAGAGGGCTTCTGACTTCGTGTTCTTTTTCCACACACTCACACACTAACACCCTTGCAGAATCTCTGGATGTCTTCTGACTTCCTGTTCTTTTTACACACACACACACACACACTCACACCCTTGTGAAATCTCTGGAGGGCTTCTGACGTCGTGTCCTTTTTACACACACTCACAACCTTGCAGAATCTCTGGAGGGCTTCTGACTTCGTGTCCTTTTTACACACACACACACCCTTGCAGAATATCTGGAGGGCTACTGATTCGTGTTCTTTTTACACACTCACACACACAAATGCACAAACCTTTGCAGAATCTCCGGAGGGCTTCTGATTTCGTGTCCTTTTTAGACACACACACATACACACACACCCTGGAAGAACTTCTGGAGCACTTCTGAATGTTGTCCTTTTTAAACACTCTCACCCACACACTCTGTTGAAGAATCTCTAGAGGGCTTCTGACTTCGTGTTCTTTTTACATACTCACACACACACACCCTTACAGAATCTCTGGCCGCTTTACTTCGTGTCTTTTTACACACACACACACACACACTCACACACACACCCTTGCAGAATCACTAGAGGACTTCTGATTTTGTTTTCTTTGACACACACACACACACACTCACAATCATACCCTTGCAGAATCTCCAGAGGGCTTCTGACTTCGGGTCTTTTTTCCACACACACTCACATACACTCACCCTTTTAGAATCTCTGGAGGGCTTCTGATTCGCATCCATTTTACACACAAACCCACACTCTCACACACTTGCAGAATCTCTGGAGGGCTTCTGACTTCTTGTACTTTTTTCACACACACATACACACACACTCACACTCATACACTTGCAGAATCATTGGAGGGCTTCTGACTTCTTCTCCTTTTTACACACAAACACACACATACACACCATTGCAGAATCTCTAGAATGCTCCTGATTTGGTGGCCTTTTCACACACACAACCTTGCAGAATCTCTAGAGGGATTCTGATTTCGTGTGCTTTATACACACACACACACAAATCTTGGCAGAATTTCTTCAGGGCTTCTGACTTCGTGTTCCTTTAACACACACTCACAAACATAACGATGCAGAATCTCTAGAGGACTTGTGGCTTCGTGTACTTTTTACACACACGCAAACACATTTACACTCGTACCCTTGCAGAACTCTTTAGGGCTTCTGACGTCGTGTCGTTTTTACACACACAAAAACCCACACACACTCACTCTTTTGCTAAATCTCTGGAGGGCTTCTGACATCGTGTCCTTTTAACACACACACACACACACACACTCACACTCTTGCAGAATCTATGGAGGGCTTCTGACGTAGTGTTCTTTTTACACACACACAACCTTACATAATATCTGCAGGGCTTCTGACTTCGTGTCCTTTTTACAAACACACACACACACACACTCACACCCTTGAAGAATATCTGGAGGGCTTCTGACGTCGTGTCCTTCTTACACTCACACACACACACACACATACACACACGCACCCTTGCAGAATCTCTGGAGAGCTTTTGACTTCGTGTCCATTTTACACACACACACACACATACACACTCACACTCATGCCCTTTCAGAATCTCTGGAGGGCTCCTGACTTCGCGTCCTTTTTGCACACACACTCACATACACAGACCCTTCCAGAATCTCTAGAGGGCTTCTGACTTCGTGTCCTTTTTACACACAAACACACACTCTGACACCTTTGCAGAATCTCTTGAGGGCTTCTGACTTCATGTCCTTTTTACACACACATACACACACACTCACACTCATACACTTGCAGAATCTCTGGAAGGCTTCTGACTTCTCCTTTTTACACACACACACATATACCGTTGCAAATCTAGAAGGCTTCAGATTTGATGTCCTATTCACCCTAACAATTACACACACAACCTTGCAGAATCTCTGGAGGGCTTCTGATTTCCTGTCCTTCGTACACACACACACATACCTTGGCAGAATCGCTATAGGGCTTCTGACTTCGTGTTCCTTTAACACACACACACACACACACACACACATTACATTGCTGAATCTCTAGAGGACTTCTGACTTCGTGTCCTTTTTACACACAGACATGCACACCTTGCTGAATCTCTGGAGGGCTTCTGACGTCGTGTCTCTTTTACACACACATACACTCACACTCTTGTAGAATCTCTGGAGGGCTTCTGACGTCGTGTCCTTTTCACACACACACACACACAATTGCATAATATCTGCAGGGCTTCTGACTTCGTGTCCGTTTTACAAACACACACACCCTTGCAGAATATCAGGAGGACTTCTGACTTCGGGTCCTTTTTACACACACACATACACACACACACACCCTTGCGGAATATCAGGAAGGCTTCTGACTTCGTGTCCTTCATACACACTCACACACACACATGCACACATGCACGCACCCTTTCAGAATCTCTGGAGGGCTACTTACTTCGTGTCCTTTTTACACACACACACACACATTCACACCCTTAAAGAATATCTGGAGGGCTTCTGACGTCGTGTCCTTCTTACACACACACATACACACACACATCCTTGCAGAATCTTTGGAGGGTTTCTGACTTCGTGTCCATTTTATACATACATACTCACACTGATACCCTTCAAGAATCTCTGGTGGGTTCTGACTTCGTGTCTTTTTATATATAAAAACAAACTCACAACTTTGCAGAATCTCTAGAGAGCTTCTGAATTCGTGTCCTTTTTACACACACACACACACACACACTCACACTACTACCCCTACAGTATCTCTGGAGGCCCTGACTTCTTGACTTTTTTACAAACACACTTACAACGTTGCAGAATCTCTAAGGGAATTCGGTCTTCCTTTTCTTTTTTCACACACACTTACACCCTTGTGAAATCTCTGGAGGGCTTCTGACATCGTGTCCTTTTTACACACACTCACAACCTTGCAGAATCTCTGGAGGGATTCTGACGTCGTGTCCTTTTTACACACACACACACCCTTGCAGAATATCTGGAGGGCTACTGATTCGTGTTCTTTTGACACACTCACACACACAAATGCACAAACCTTTGCAGAATCTCTGGAGGGCTTCTGATTTCGTGTCCTTTTTAGACACACACACATACACACACACCCTGGAAGAACTACTGGAGCACTTCTGAATTTTGTCCTTTTTAAACACTCTCACCCACACACTCTGTTGAAGAATCTCTAGAGGGCTTCTGACTTCGTGTTCTTTTTACACACTCACACACACACACACACACACACACACACCCTTGCAGAATCACTAGAGGACTTCTGATTTTGTTTTCTTTTACACACACACACACTCACAATCATACCCTTGCAGAATCTCTGGAGGGCTTCTGACTTCTTGTACTTTTTACACACACATACACACACACTCACACTCATACACTTGCAGAATCATTGGAGGGCTTCTGACTTCTCCTTTTTACACACAAACACACACATACACACCATTGCAGAATCTCTAGAATGCTCCTGATTTGGTGGCCTTTTCACACACACAACCTTGCAGAATCTCTAGAGGGATTCTGATTTCGTGTCCTTTAGACACACACACAAATCTTGACAGAATCTCTTCAGGGCTTCTGACTTCGTGTTCCTTGAACACACACACACAAACATAACGTTGCAGAATCTCTAGAGGACTTGTGACTTCGTGTACTTTTTACACACACGCAAACACATTTACACTCGTACCCTTGCAGAACTCTTTAGGGCTTCTGACGTCGTGTCCTTTTTACAGACACAAAAACCCACACACACTCACTCTTTTGCTAAATCTCTGGAGGGCTTCTGACGTCGTGTCCTTTTAACACACACACACACACACACACAATCACACTCTTGCAGAATCTATGGAGGGCTTCTGACTTAGTGTTCTTTTTACACACACACAACCTTACATAATATCTGCAGGGCTTCTGACTTCGTGTCCTTTTTACAAACACACACACACACACACTCACACCCTTGAAGAATATCTGGAAGGCTTCTGACGTCGTGTCCTTCTTACACACACACACACACATACACACACGCACCCTTGCAGAATCTCTGGAGAGCTTTTGACTTCGTGTCCATTTTACACACACACACACATACACACTCACACTCATGCCCTTTCAGAATCTCTGGAAGGCTCCTGACTTCGCGTCCTTTTTGCACACACACTCACATACACGGACCCTTCCAGAATCTCTAGAGGGCTTCTGACTTCGTGTCCTTTTTACACACAAACACACACTCTGACACCTTTGCAGAATCTCTTGAGGGCTTCTGACTTCATGTCCTTTTTACACACACATACACACACACTCACACTCATACACTTGCAGAATCTCTGGAAGGCTTCTGACTTCTCCTTTTTACACACACACACACACATATACCGTTGCAAATCTAGAAGGCTTCAGATTTGGTGTCCTATTCACCCACACAAATACACACACAACCTTGCAGACTCTCTGGAGGGCTTCTGATTTCCTGTCCTTCGTACACACACACATACCTTGGCAGAATTGCTATAGGGCTTCTGACTTCGTGTTCCTTTAACACACACACACACACACATTCCATTGCTGAATCTCTAGAGGACTTCTGACTTCGTGTCCTTTTTACACACAGACATCCACACCTTGCTGAATCTCTGGAGGGCTTCTGACGTCGTGTCTCTTTTACACACACATACACTCACACTCTTGTAGAATCTCTGGAGGGCTTCTGACGTCGTGTCCTTTTCACACACACACACACACAATTGCATAATATCTGCAGGGCTTATGACTTCGTGTCCGTTTTACAAACACACACACCCTTGCAGAATATCAGGAGGACTTCTGACTTCGGGTCCTTTTTACACACACACATACACACACACACACCCTTGCGGAATATCAGGAAGGCTTCTGACTTCGTGTCCTTCATACACACTCACACACACACATGCACACATGCACGCACCCTTTCAGAATCTCTGGAGGGCTACTTACTTCGTGTCCTTTTTACACACACACACACATTCACACCCTTAAACAATATCTGGAGGGCTTCTGACGTCGTGTCCTTCTTACACACACACATACACACACATCCTTGCAGAATCTTTGGAGGGTTTCTGACTTCGTGTCCATTTTATACATACATACTCACACTGATACCCTTCAAGAATCTCTGGAGGGTTCTGGCTTCGTGTCTTTTTATATATAAAAACAAACTCACAACTTTGCAGAATCTCTAGAGAGCTTCTGAATTCGTGTCCTTTTTACACACACACACACACACACACACATTCACACTACTACCCCTACAGTATCTCTTGAGGGCCCTGACTTCTTGACTTTTTTACAAACACACTTACAACTTTGCAGAATCTCTAAGGGAATTCGGTCTTCCTTTTCTTTTTTCACACACACTCACACCCTTGTGAAATCTCTGGAGGGCTTCTGACGTCGTGTCCTTTTTACACACACTCACAACCTTGCAGAATCTCTGGAGGGATTCTGACGTCGTGTCCTTTTTACACACACACACACCCTTGCAGAATATCTGGAGGGCTACTGATTCGTGTTCTTTTTACACACTCACACACACAAATGCACAAACCTTTGCAGAATCTCTGGAGGGCTTCTGATTTCGTGTCCTTTTTAGACACACACACATACACACACACCCTGGAAGAACTACTGGAGCACTTCTGAATTTTGTCCTTTTTAAACACTCTCACCCACACACTCTGTTGAAGAATCTCTAGAGGGCTTCTGACTTCGTGTTCTTTTTACACACTCACACACACACACACACACACACACACACACACCCTTGCAGAATCACTAGAGGACTTCTGATTTTGTTTTCTTTTACACACACACACACTCACAATCATACCCTTGCAGAATCTCTGGAGGGCTTCTGACTTCTTGTACTTTTTACACACACATACACACACACTCACACTCATACACTTGCAGAATCATTGGAGGGCTTCTGACTTCTTCTCCTTTTTACACACAAACACACACATACACACCATTGCAGAATCTCTAGAATGCTCCTGATTTGGTGGCCTTTTCACACACACAACCTTGCAGAATCTCTAGAGGGATTCTGATTTCGTGTCCTTTATACACACACACAAATCTTGGCAGAATCTCTTAAGGGCTTCTGACTTCGTGTTCCTTTAACACACACACACAAACATAACGTTGCAGAATCTCTAGAGGACTTGTGGCTTCGTGTACTTTTTACACACACGCAAACACATTTACACACGTACCCTTGCAGAACTCTTTAGGGCTTCTGTCGTCGTGTCCTTTTTACAGACACAAAAACCCACACACACTCACTATTTTGCTAAATCTCTGGAGGGCTTCTGACATCGTGTCCTTTTAACACACACACACACACACACACTCTTGCAGAATCTATGGAGGGCTTCTGCCGTAGTGTTCTTTTTACACACACACAACCTTACATAATATCTGCAGGGCTTCTGACTTCGTGTCCTTTTTACAAACACACACACATCCTTGCAGAATCTCTAGAGGGCTTCTGACTTCGTGTTCTTTTCCCACAGACTCACACACTAACACCCTTGCAGAATCTCTGGATGTCTTCTGACTTCGTGTTCTTTTTACACACACACACACACACACACACACACTCACACCCTTGTGAAATCTCTGGAGGGCTTCTGACGTCGTGTCCTTTTTAAACACACTCACAACCTTGCAGAATCTCTGGAGGGATTCTGACGTCGTGTTCTTTTTACACACACACACACCCTTGCAGAATATCTGGAGGGCTACTGATTCGTGTTCTTTTTACACACTCACACACACCAATGCACAAACCTTTGCAGAATCTCTGGAGGGCTTCTGATTTCGTGTCCTTTTTAGACACACACGCATACACACACACCCTGGAAGAACTTCTGGAGCACTTCTGAATTTTGTCCTTTTTAAACACTCTCACCCACACACTCTGTTGAAGAATCTCTAGAGGGCTTCTGACTTCGTGTTCTTTTTACACACTCACACACACACACCCTTACAGAATCTCTGGCCGCTTTACTTCGTGTCTTTATACACACACACACACACACACACACACACACCCTTGCAGAATCACTAGAGGACTTCTGATTTTGTTTTTTTTACACACACACACACACTCACAATCATACCCTTGCAGAATCTCTAGAGGGCTTCTGACTTCGGGTCCTTTTTCCACACACACTCACATACACTCACCCTTGCAGAATCTCTGGAGGGATTCTTATTTCGTGTCATTTATACACACACACAAATCTTGGCAGAATCTCTTCAGGGCTTCTGACTTCGTGTTCCTTTAACACACACACACAAACATAACGTTGCAGAATCTCTAGAGGACTTGTGGCTTCGTGTACTTTTTACACACACGCAAACACATTTACACTCGTACCCTTGCAGAAATCTTTAGGGCTTCTGACGTCGTGTCCTTTTTCACACACAAAAACCCACACACACTCACTCTTTTGCTAAATCTCTGGAGGGCTTCTGATATCGTGTCCTTTTAACACACACACACACACACACTCACACTCTTGCAGAATCTATGGAGGTCTTCTGACGTAGTGTTCTTTTTACACACACACAACCTTACATAATATCTGCAGGGCTTCTGACTTCGTGTCCTTTTTACAAACACACACATACACACTCACACCCTTGAAGAATATCTGGAGAGCTCCTGACGTCGTGTCATTCTTACACACACACAGACACACAGATACACACACGCTCCCATGCAGAATCTCTGGAGAGCTTTTGACTTCGTGTCTTTTTACACACACACACACACACACACTCACACCCTTGAGAAATCTCTGGAGGGCTTCTGACGTCGTGTCCTTTTTACACACACTCACAACCTTGCAGAATCTCAGGAGGGCTTCTGACTTCGTGTCCTTTTTACACACACACACACCCTTGCAGAATATCTGGAGGGCTACTGATTCGTGTTCTTTTTACACACTCTCACACACAAATGCACAAACCTTTGCAGAATCTCTGGAGGGCTTCTGATTTCGTGTCCTTTTTAGACACACACGCATACACACACACCCTGGAAGAACTTCTGGAGCACTTCTGAATTTTGTCCTTTTTAAACACTCTCACCCACACACTCTGTTGAAGAATCTCTAGAGGGCTTCTGACTTCGTGTTCTTTTTACACACTCACACACACACACCCTTACAGAATCTCTGGCCGCTTTACTTCGTGTCTTTTTACACACACACACACACACACACACACTTGCAGAATCACTAGAGGACTTCTGATTTTGTTTTCTTTTACGCACACACACACACTCACAATCATACCCTTGCAGAATCTCTAGAGGGCTTCTGACTTCGGGTCCTTTTTCCACACACACTCACATACACTCACCCTTGTGGAATCTCTGGAGGGATTCTGATTTCGTGTCCTTTATACACACACACAAATCTTGGCAGAATCTCTTCAGGGCTTCTGACTTCGTGTTCCTTTAACACACACACACAAACATAACGTTGCAGAATCTCTAGAGGACTTGTGGCTTCGTGTACTTTTTACACGCACGCAAACACATTTACACTCGTAGCCTTGCAGAACTCTTTAGGGCTTCTGACGTCGTGTCCTTTTTACACACACAAAAACCCACACACACTCACTCTTTTGCTAAATCTCTGGAGGGCTTCTGATATCGTGTCCTTTTAACACACACACACACACACACTCACACTCTTGCAGAATCTATGGAGGGCTTCTGACGTAGTGTTCTTTTTACACACACGCAACCTTACATAATATCTGCAGGGCTTCTGACTTCGTGTCCTTTTTACAAACACACACATACACACTCACACCCTTGAAGAATATCTGGAGGGCTCCTGATGTCGTGTCATTCTTACACACACACAGACACACACATACACACACGCTCCCATGCAGAATCTTTGGAGAGCTTTTGACTTCGTGTCTTTTTACACACACACACACACACACACTCACACCCTTGTGAAATCTCTGGAGGGCTTCTGACGTCGTGTCCTTTTTACACACACTCACAACCTTGCAGAATCTCAGGAGGGCTTCTGACTTCGTGTCCTTTTTACACACACACACACACACCCTTGCAGAATATCTGGAGGGCTACTGATTCGTGTTCTTTTTACACACTCACACACACAAATGCACAAACCTTTGCAGAATCTCTGGAGGGCTTCTGATTTCGTGTCCTTTTTAGACACACACGCATACACACACACCCTGGAAGAACTTCTGGAGCACTTCTGAATTTTGTCCTTTTTAAACACTCTCACCCACACACTCTGTTGAAGAATCTCTAGAGGGCTTCTGACTTCGTGTTCTTTTTACACACTCACACACACACACCCTTACAGAATCTCTGGCCACTTTACTTCGTGTCTTTTTACACACACACACACACACACACACACACACACACTTGCAGAATCACTAGAGGACTTCTGATTTTGTTTTCTTTTACGCACACACACACACTCACAATCATACCCTTGCAGAATCTCTAGAGGGCTTCTGACTTCGGGTCCTTTTTCCACACACACTCACATACACTCACCCTTGCGGAATCTCTGGAGGGATTCTGATTTCGTGTCCTTTATACACACACACAAATCTTGGCAGAATCTCTTCAGGGCTTCTGACTTCGTGTTCCTTTAACACACACACACAAACATAACGTTGCAGAATCTCTAGAGGACTTGTGGCTTCGTGTACTTTTTACACGCACGCAAACACATTTACACTCGTACCCTTGCAGAACTCTTTAGGGCTTCTGACGTCGTGTCCTTTTTACACACACAAAAACCCACACACACTCACTCTTTTGCTAAATCTCTGGAGGGCTTCTGACATCGTGTCCTTTTAACACACACACACACACACACTCACACTCTTGCAGAATCTATGGAGGGCTTCTGACGTAGTGTTCTTTTTACACACACACAACCTTACATAATATCTGCAGGGCTTCTGACTTCGTGTCCTTTTTACAAACACACACATACACACTCACACCCTTGAAGAATATCTGGAGGGCTCCTGACGTCGTGTCATTCTTACACACACACAGACACACACATACACACACGCTCCCATGCAGAATCTCTGGAGAGCTTTTGACTTCGTGTCTTTTTACACACACACACACACACACTCACACCCTTGTGAAATCTCTGGAGGGCTCCTGACGTCGTGTCATTCTTACACACACACACACACACACACACCCTTGCAGAATCACTAGAGGACTTCTGATTTTGTTTTCTTTTACACATACACACACACTCACAATCATACCCTTGCAGAATCTCTAGAGGGCTTCTGACTTCGGGTCCTTTTCCCACACACACTCACATACACTCACCCTTGCAGAATCTCTGGAGGGCTTCTGATTCGCATCCATTTTACATACAAACCCACACTCTCACACACTTGCAGAATCTCTGGAGGGCTTCTGACTTCTTGTACTTTTTACACACACATACACATACACTCACACTCATACACTTGCAGAATCATTGGAGGGCTTCTGACTTCTTCTCCTTTTTACACACAAACACACACATACACACCATTGCAGAATCTCTAGAATGCTCCTGATTTGGTGGCCTTTTCACACACACAACCTTGCAGAATCTCTAGAGGGATTCTGATTTCGTGTCCTTTATACACACACACAAATCTTGGCAGAATCTCTTAAGGGCTTCTGACTTCGTGTTCCTTTAACACACACACACAAACATAACGTTGCAGAATCTCTAGAGGACTTGTGGCTTCGTGTACTTTTTACACACACGCAAACACATTTACACACGTACCCTTGCAGAACTCTTTAGGGCTTCTGTCGTCGTGTCCTTTTTACAGACACAAAAACCCACACACACTCACTATTTTGCTAAATCTCTGGAGGGCTTCTGACATCGTGTCCTTTTAACACACACACACACACACACACTCTTGCAGAATCTATGGAGGGCTTCTGCCGTAGTGTTCTTTTTACACACACACAACCTTACATAATATCTGCAGGGCTTCTGACTTCGTGTCCTTTTTACAAACACACACACATCCTTGCAGAATCTCTAGAGGGCTTCTGACTTCGTGTTCTTTTCCCACAGACTCACACACTAACACCCTTGCAGAATCTCTGGATGTCTTCTGACTTCGTGTTCTTTTTACACACACACACACACACACACTCACACCCTTGTGAAATCTCTGGAGGGCTTCTGACGTCGTGTCCTTTTTAAACACACTCACAACCTTGCAGAATCTCTGGAGGGATTCTGACGTCGTGTTCTTTTTACACACACACACACCCTTGCAGAATATCTGGAGGGCTACTGATTCGTGTTCTTTTTACACACTCACACACACCAATGCACAAACCTTTGCAGAATCTCTGGAGGGCTTCTGATTTCGTGTCCTTTTTAGACACACACGCATACACACACACCCTGGAAGAACTTCTGGAGCACTTCTGAATTTTGTCCTTTTTAAACACTCTCACCCACACACTCTGTTGAAGAATCTCTAGAGGGCTTCTGACTTCGTGTTCTTTTTACACACTCACACACACACACCCTTACAGAATCTCTGGCCGCTTTACTTCGTGTCTTTTTACACACACACACACACACACACACACACACACACCCTTGCAGAATCACTAGAGGACTTCTGATTTTGTTTTCTTTTACACACACACACACACTCACAATCATACCCTTGCAGAATTCTAGAGGGCTTCTGACTTCGGGTCCTTTTTCCACACACACTCACATACACTCACCCTTGCAGAATCTCTGGAGGGATTCTGATTTCGTGTCCTTTATACACACACACAAATCTTGGCAGAATCTCTTCAGGGCTTCTGACTTCGTGTTCCTTGAACACACACACACAAACATAACGTTGCAGAATCTCTAGAGTACTTGTGGCTTCGTGTACTTTTTACACACACGCAAACACATTTACACTCGTACCCTTGCAGAACTCTTTAGGGCTTCTGACGTCGTGTCCTTTTTACACACACAAAAACCCACACACACTCACTCTTTTGCTAAATCTCTGGAGGGCTTCTGACATCGTGTCCTTTTAACACACACACACACACACCCTCACACTCTTGCAGAATCTATGGAGGGCTTCTGACGTAGTGTTCTTTTTACACACACACAATCTTACATAATATCTGCAGTGCTTCTGTCTTCGTGTCCTTTTTACAAACACACACACACACACACACTCACACCCTTGAAGAATATCTGGAGGGCTTCTGACGTCGTGTCCTTCTTACACCCACCCACACACACACACACATACACACACGCACCCTTGCAGAATCTCTGGAGAGCTTTTGACTTTGTGTCCATTTTACACACACACACACATACACACTCACACTCATGCCCTTTCAGAATATCTGGGGGGCTCCTGACTTCGCGTCCTTTTTGCACACACACTCACATACACGGACCCTTCCAGAATCTCTAGAGGGCTTCTGACTTCGTGTCCTTTTTACACACAAACACACACTCTGACACCTTTGCAGAATCTCTTGAGGGCTTCTGACTTCATATCCTTTTTACACACACATACACACACACTCACACTCATACACTTGCAGAATCTCTGGAATGCTTCTGACTTCTCCTTTTTACACAAACACACACATATACCGTTGCAAATCTAGAAGGCTTCAGATTTGGTGTCCTATTCACCCACACAAATACACACACAAACTTGCAGAATCTCTGGAGGGCTTCTGATTTCCTGTCCTTCGTACACACACACAAACCTTGGCAGAATCGCTATAGGGCTTCTGACTTCGTGTTCCTTTAACACACACACACACACACATTACATTGCTGAATCTCTAGAGGACTTCTGACTTCGTGTCCTTTTTACACACAGACATCCACACCTTGCTGAATCTCTGGAGGGCTTCTGACGTCGTGTCTCTTTTACACACACATACACTCACACTCTTGTAGAATCTCTGGAGGGCTTCTGACGTAATGTTCTTTTCACACACACACACACACACACAATTGCATAATATCTGCAGGGCTTCTGACTTCGTGTCCGTTTTACAAACACACACACCCTTGCAGAATATCAGGAGGGCTTCTGACTTCGGGTCCTTTTTACACACACACATACACACACACACACACCCTTGCGGAATATCAGGAAGGCTTCTGACTTCGTGTCCTTGTACACACTCACACACACACATGCACACATGCACGCACCCTTTCAGAATCTCTGGAGGGCTACTTACTTCGTGTCCTTTTTTACACACACACACACACATTCACACCCTTAAAGAATATCTGCAGGGCTTCTGACGTCGTGTCCTTCTTACACACACACATACACACACACATCCTTGCAGAATCATTGGAGGGTTTCTGGCTTCGTGTCCATTTTATACATACATACTCACACTGATACCCTTCAAGAATCTCTGGAGGGTTCTGGCTTCGTGTCTTTTTATATATAAAAACAAACTCACAACTTCGCAGAATCTCTAGAGAGCTTCTGAATTCGTGTCCTTTTTACACACACACACACACACACACACACTCACACTACTACCCCTACAGTATCTCTTGAGGGCCCTGACTTCTTGACTTTTTTCAAACACACTTACAACGTTGCAGAATCTATAAGGGAATTCGGTCTTCCTCTTCTTTTTTCACACACACTCACACCCTTGTGAAATCTCTGGAGTGTTCTGACGTCGTGTCCTTTTTACACACACTCACAACCTTGCAGAATCTCTGGAGGGATACTAACGTCGTGTCCTTTTTACACACACCCTTGCAGAATAACTGGAGGGCTACTGATTCTTGTTCTTTTTACACACTCACACACACAAATGCACAAACCTTTGCAACACGCATACACACACACCCTGGAAGAACTTCTGGAGCACTTCTGAATTTTGTCCTTTTTAAACACTCTCACCCACACACTCTGTTGAAGAATCTCTAGAGGGCTTCAGACTTCGTGTTCTTTTTACACACTCACACACACACACCCTTACAGAATCTCTGGCAGCTTTACTTCGTGTCTTTTTACACACACACACACACACACACACACACCCTTGCAGAATCACTAGAGGACTTCTGATTTTGTTTTCTTTTACACACACACACACACACTCACAATCATACCCTTGCAGAATCTCTAGAGGGCTTCTGACTTCGGGTCTTTTTTCCACACACACTCACATACACTCACTCTTGCAGAATCTCTGGAGGGCTTCTGATTCGCATCCATTTTACACACAAACCCACACTCTCACACACTTGCAGAATCTCTGGAGGGCTTCTGACTTCTTGTACTTTTTACACACACACATACACACACTCACACTCATACACTTGCAGAATCATTGGAGGGCTTCTGACTTCTCCTTTTTACACACAAACACACACATACACACCATTGCAGAATCTCTAGATTGCTCCTGATTTGGTGGCCTTTTCACACACACAACCTTGCAGAATCTCAAGAGGGATTCTGATTTCGTGTCCTTTATACACACACACAAATCTTGGCAGAATCTCTTCAGGGCTTCTGACTTCGTGTTCCTTGAACACACACACACAAACATAACGTTGCAGAATCTCTAGAGTACTTGTGGCTTCGTGTACTTTTTACACACACGCAAACACATTTACACTCGTACCCTTGCAGAACTCTTTAGGGCTTCTGACGTCGTGTCCTTTTTACACACACAAAAACCCACACACACTCACTCTTTTGCTAAATCTCTGGAGGGCTTCTGACATCGTGTCCTTTTAACACACACACACACACACCCTCACACTCTTGCAGAATCTATGGAGGGCTTCTGACGTAGTGTTCTTTTTACACACACACAATCTTACATAATATCTGCAGTGCTTCTGTCTTCGTGTCCTTTTTACAAACACACACACACACACACACTCACACCCTTGAAGAATATCTGGAGGGCTTCTGACGTCGTGTCCTTCTTACACCCACCCACACACACACACACATACACACACGCACCCTTGCAGAATCTCTGGAGAGCTTTTGACTTTGTGTCCATTTTACACACACACACACATACACACTCACACTCATGCCCTTTCAGAATCTCTGGGGGGCTCCTGACTTCGCGTCCTTTTTGCACACACACTCACATACACGGACCCTTCCAGAATCTCTAGAGGGCTTCTGACTTCGTGTCCTTTTTACACACAAACACACACTCTGACACCTTTGCAGAATCCCTTGAGGGCTTCTGACTTCATATCCTTTTTACACACACATACACACACACTCACACTCATACACTTGCAGAATCTCTGGAATGCTTCTGACTTCTCCTTTTTACACAAATACACACATATACCGTTGCAAATCTAGAAGGCTTCAGATTTGGTGTCCTATTCACCCACACAAATACACACACAAACTTGCAGAATCTCTGGAGGGCTTCTGATTTCCTGTCCTTCGTACACACACACAAACCTTGGCAGAATCGCTATAGGGCTTCTGACTTCGTGTTCCTTTAACACACACACACACACACATTACATTGCTGAATCTCTAGAGGACTTCTGACTTCGTGTCCTTTTTACACACAGACATCCACACCTTGCTGAATCTCTGGAGGGCTTCTGACGTCGTGTCTCTTTTACACACACATACACTCACACTCTTGTAGAATCTCTGGAGGGCTTCTGAGGTAATGTTCTTTTCACACACACACACACACACAATTGCATAATATCTGCAGGGCTTCTGACTTCGTGTCCGTTTTACAAACACACACACCCTTGCAGAATATCAGGAGGGCTTCTGACTTCGGGTCCTTTTTACACACACACATACACACACACACACACCCTTGCGGAATATCAGGAAGGCTTCTGACTTCGTGTCCTTGTACACACTCACACACACACATGCACACATGCACGCACCCTTTCAGAATCTCTGGAGGGCTACTTACTTCGTGTCCTTTTATACACACACACACACACATTCACACCCTTAAAGAATATCTGCAGGGCTTCTGACGTCGTGTCCTTCTTACACACACACATACACACACACATCCTTGCAGAATCATTGGAGGGTTTCTGGCTTCGTGTCCATTTTATACATACATACTCACACTGATACCCTTCAAGAATCTCTGGAGGGTTCTGGCTTCGTGTCTTTTTATATATAAAAACAAACTCACAACTTCGCAGAATCTCTAGAGAGCTTCTGAATTCGTGTCCTTTTTACACACACACACACACACACACTCACACTACTACCCCTACAGTATCTCTTGAGGGCCCTGACTTCTTGACTTTTTTCAAACACACTTACAACGTTGCAGAATCTATAAGGGAATTCGGTCTTCCTCTTCTTTTTTCACACACACTCACACCCTTGTGAAATCTCTGGAGTGTTCTGACGTCGTGTCCTTTTTACACACACTCACAACCTTGCAGAATCTCTGGAGGGATACTAACGTCGTGTCCTTTTTACACACACTCTTGCAGAATAACTGGAGGGCTACTGATTCTTGTTCTTTTTACACACTCACACACACAAATGCACAAACCTTTGCAACACGCATACACACACACCCTGGAAGAACTTCTGGAGCACTTCTGAATTTTGTCCTTTTTAAACACTCTCACCCACACACTCTGTTGAAGAATCTCTAGAGGGCTTCAGACTTCGTGTTCTTTTTACACACTCACACACACACACCCTTACAGAATCTCTGGCAGCTTTACTTCGTGTCTTTTTACACACACACACACACACACACACACACACACACACACCCTTGCAGAATCACTAGAGGACTTCTGATTTTGTTTTCTTTTACACACACACACACACACTCACAATCATACCCTTGCAGAATCTCTAGAGGGCTTCTGACTTCGGGTCTTTTTTCCACACACACTCACATACACTCACTCTTGCAGAATCTCTGGAGGGCTTCTGATTCGCATCCATTTTACACACAAACCCACACTCTCACACACTTGCAGAATCTCTGGAGGGCTTCTGACTTCTTGTACTTTTTACACACACACATAAACACACTCACACTCATACACTTGCAGAATCATTGGAGGGCTTCTGACTTCTCCTTTTTACACACAAACACACACATACACACCATTGCAGAATCTCTAGATTGCTCCTGATTTGGTGGCCTTTTCACACACACAACCTTGCAGAATCTCAAGAGGGATTCTGATTTCGTGTCCTTTATACACACACACAAATCTTGGCAGAATCTCTCCAGGGCTTCTGACTTCGTGTTCCTTGAACACACACACACAAACATAACGTTGCAGAATCTCTAGAGGACTTGTGGCTTCGTGTACTTTTTACACACACGCAAACACATTTACACTCGTACCCCTGCAGAACTCTTTAGGGCTTCTGACGTCGTGTCCTTTTTACACACACAAAAACCCACACACACTCACTCTTTTGCTAAATCTCTGGAGGGCTTCTGACATCGTGTCCTTTTAACACACACACGCACACACACACTCACATTCTTGCAGAATCTATGGAGGGCTTCTGACGTAGTGTTCTTTTTACACACACACAACCTTACATAATATCTGCAGGGCTTCTGACTTCGTGTCCTTTTTACAAACACACACACACACACTCACACCCTTGAAGAATATCTGGAGGGCTTCTGACGTCGTGTCCTTCTTACACACACACACACACACACCCTTGCAGAATCTCTGGAGAGCTTTTGACTTCGTGTCCATTTTACACACACACACACATACACACTCACACTCATGACCTTTCAGAATCTCTGGAGGGCTCCTGACTTCGCGTCCTTTTTGCACACACACTCACATACACGGACCCTTCCAGAATCTCTAGAGGGCTTCTGACTTCGTGTCCTTTTTACACACAAACACACACTCTGACACCTTTGCAGAATCTCTTGAGGGCTTCTGACTTCATGTCCTTTTTACACACACATACACACACACTCACACTCATACACTTGCAGAATCTCTGGAAGGCTTCTGACTTCTCCTTTTTACACACACACACACATATACCGTTGCAAATCTAGAAGGCTTCAGATTTGGTGTCCTATTCACCCACACAAATACACACACAACCTTGCAGACTCTCTGGAGGGCTTCTGATTTCCTGTCAATCGTACACACACACAAACATTGGCAGATTCACTATAGGGCTTCTGACTTCGTGTTCCTTTAACACACACACACACACACATTACATTGCTGAATCTCTAGAGGACTTCTGACTTCGTGTCCTTTTTACACACAGACATCCACACCTTGCTGAATCTCTGGAGGGCTTCTGACGTCGTGTCTCTTTTACACACACATACACTCACACTCTTGTAGAATCTCTGGAGGGCTTCTGACGTAATGTTCTTTTCACACACACACACACACACACAATTGCATAATATCTGCAGGGCTTCTGACTTCGTGTCCGTTTTACAAAGACACACACCCTTGCAGAATATCAGGAGGGCTTCTGACTTCGGGTCCTTTTTACACACACACATACACACACACACACACCCTTGCGGAATATCAGGAAGGCTTCTGACTTCGTGTCCTTGTACACACTCACACACACACATGCACACATGCACGCACCCTTTCAGAATCTCTGGAGGGCTACTTACTTCGTGTCCTTTTTTACACACACACACACACATTCACACACTTAAAGAATATCTGCAGGGCTTCTGACGTCGTGTCCTTCTTACACACACACATACACACACACATCCTTGCAGAATCATTGGAGGGTTTCTGACTTCGTGTCCATTTTATACATACATACTCACACTGATACCCTTCAAGAATCTCTGGAGGGTTCTGGCTTCGTGTCTTTTTATATATAAAAACAAACTCACAACTTCGCAGAATCTCTAGAGAGCTTCTGAATTCGTGTCCTTTTTACACACACACACACACACACACTCACACTACTACCCCTACAGTATCTCTTGAGGGCCCTGACTTCTTGACTTTTTTCAAACACACTTACAACGTTGCAGAATCTATAAGGGAATTCGGTCTTCCTCTTCTTTTTTCACACACACTCACACCCTTGTGAAATCTCTGGAGGGTTCTGACGTCGTGTCCTTTTTACACACACTCACAACCTTGCAGAATCTCTGGAGGGATACTAACGTCGTGTCCTTTTTACACACACCCTTGCAGAATAACTGGAGGGCTACTGATTCTTGTTCTTTTTACAAACTCACACACACAAATGCACAAACCTTTGCAACACGCATACACACACACCCTGGAAGAACTTCTGGAGCACTTCTGAATTTTGTCCTTTTTAAACACTCTCACCCACACACTCTGTTGAAGAATCTCTAGAGGGCTTCAGACTTCGTGTTCTTTTTACACACTCACACACACACACCCTTACAGAATCTCTGGCAGCTTTACTTCGTGTCTTTTTACACACACACACACACACACACACACACCCTTGCAGAATCACTAGAGGACTTCTGATTTTGTTTTCTTTTACACACACACACACACACACTCACAATCATACCCTTGCAGAATCTCTAGAGGGCTTCTGACTTCGGGTCTTTTTTCCACACACACTCACATACACTCACTCTTGCAGAATCTCTGGAGGGCTTCTGATTCGCATCCATTTTACACACAAACCCACACTCTCACACACTTGCAGAATCTCTGGAGGGCTTCTGACTTCTTGTACTTTTTACACACACACATACACACACTCACACTCATACACTTGCAGAATCATTGGAGGGCTTCTGACTTCTCCTTTTTACACACAAACACACACATACACACCATTGCAGAATCTCTAGAATGCTCCTGATTTGGTGGCCTTTTCACACACACAACCTTGCAGAATCTCAAGAGGGATTCGGATTTCGTGTCCTTTATACACACACACAAATCTTGGCAGAATCTCTTCAGGGCTTCTGACTTCGTGTTCCTTTAACACACACACACAAACATAACGTTGCAGAATCTCTAGAGGACTTGTGGCTTCGTGTACTTTTTACACACACGCAAACACATTTACACTCGTACCCCTGCAGAACTCTTTAGGGCTTCTGACGTCGTGTCCTTTTTACAGACACAAAAACCCACACACACTCACTCTTTTGCTAAATCTCTGGAGGGCTTCTGACATCGTGTCCTTTTAACACACACACGCACACACACACTCACACTCTTGCAGAATCTATGGAGGGCTTCTGACGTAGTGTTCTTTTTACACACACACAACCTTACATAATATCTGCAGGGCTTCTGACTTCGTGTCCTTTTTACAAACACACACACACACACTCACACCCTTGAAGAATATCTGGAGGGCTTCTGACGTCGTGTCCTTCTTACACACACACACACACACACACACCCTTGCAGAATCTCTGGAGAGCTTTTGACTTCGTGTCCATTTTACACACACACACACATACACACTCACACTCATGACCTTTCAGAATCTCTGGAGGGCTCCTGACTTCGCGTCCTTTTTGCACACACACTCACATACACGGACCCTTCCAGAATCTCTAGAGGGCTTCTGACTTCGTGTCCTTTTTACACACAAACACACACTCTGACACCTTTGCAGAATCTCTTGAGGGCTTCTGACTTCATGTCCTTTTTACACACACATACACACACACTCACACTCATACACTTGCAGAATCTCTGGAAGGCTTCTGACTTCTCCTTTTTACACACACACACACATATACCGTTGCAAATCTAGAAGGCTTCAGATTTGGTGTCCTATTCACCCACACAAATACACACACAACCTTGCAGACTCTCTGGAGGGCTTCTGATTTCCTGTCAATCGTACACACACACAAACCTTGGCAGATTCACTATAGGGCTTCTGACTTCGTGTTCCTTTAACACACACACACACACACACACATTCCTTTGCTGAATCTCTAGAGGACTTCTGACTTCGTGTCCTTTTTACACACAGACATCCACACCTTGCTGAATCCCTGGAGGGCTTCTGACGTCGTGTCTCTTTTACACACACACACACTCACACACTTGTGAAATCTCTGGAGGGCTTCTGACGTCGTGTCCTTTTTACACACACCAACAACCTTGCAGAATCTCTGGAGGGCTTCTGACTTCGTGACCTTTTTACACACACACACACCCTTGTAGAATATCTGGAGGGCTACTGATTCGTGTTCTTTTTACACACTCACACACACAAATGCACAAACCTTTGCAGAATCTCTGGAGGGCTTCTGATTTCGTGTCCTTTTTAGACACACACACATACACAAACACCCTGGAAGAACTTCTGGAGCACTTCTGAATTTTGTCCTTTTTTAACACTCTCACTCACACACTCTGTTGAAGAATCACTAGAGGGCTTCTGACTTCGTGTTCTTTTTACACACTCACACACACACACCCTTACAGAATCTCTGGACGCTTTACTTCGTGTCTTTTTACACACACACACACACACACACACCCTTGCAGAATCACTAGAGGACTTCTGATTTTGTTTTCTTTTACACACACACACACGCACACTCACAATCATACCCTTGCAGAATCTCTAGAGGGCTTCTGACTTCGGGTCCTTTTTCCACACACACTCACATACACTCACCCTTGCAGAATCTCTGGAGGGCTTCTGATTCGCATCCATTTTACACACAAACCCACACTCTCACACACTTGCAGAATCTCTGGAGGGCTTCTGACTTCTTGTACTTTTTACACACACATACACACACTCACACTCATACACTTGCAGAATCATTGGAGGGCTTCTGACTTCTTCTCCTTTTTACACACAAACACACACATACACACCATTGCAGAATCTCTAGAATGCTCCGGATTTGGTGGCCTTTTCACACACACAACCTTGCAGAATCTCTAGAGGGATTCTGATTTCGTGTCCTTTATACACACACACACAAATCTTGGCAGAATCTCTTCAGGGCTTCTGACTTCGTGTTCCTTTAACACACACACACAAACATAACGATGCAGAATCTCTAGAGGACTTGTGGCTTCGTGTACTTTTTACACACACGCAAACACATTTACACTCGTACCATTGCAGGACTCTTTAGGGCTTCTGACGTCGTGTCCTTTTTACACACACAAAAACCCACACACACTCACTCTTTTGCTAAATCTCTGGAGGGCTTCTGACATCGTGTCCTTTTAACACACACACACACACTCACACTCTTGCAGAATCTATGGAGGGCTTCTGACGTAGTGTTCTTTTTACACACACACAAACTTACATAATATCTGCAGGGCTTCTGACTTCGTGTCATTTTTACAAACACACACACACACACTCACACCCTTGAAGAATATCTGGAGGGCTTCTGACGTCGTGTCCTTCTTACACACACACACACACACACATATATACACACACGCACCCTTGCAGAATCTCTGGAGAGCTTTTGACTTCGTGTCCATTTTACACACACACACACACATACACACTCACACTCATGCCCTTTCAGAATCTCTGGAGGGCTCCAGACTTCGCGTCCTTTTTGCACACACACTCACATACACAGACCCTTCCAGAATCTCTAGAGGGCTTCTGACTTCATGTCCTTTTTACACACAAACACACACTCTGACACCTTTGCAGAATCTCTTGAGGGCTTCTGACTTCATGTACTTTTTACACACACATACACACACACTCACACTCATACACTTGCAGAATCTCTGGAAGGCTTCTGACTTCTCCTTTTTACACACACACACACATATACCGTTGCAAATCTAGAAGGCTTCAGATTTGGTGTCCTATTCACCCACACAAATACACACACAACCTTGCAGACTCTCTGGAGGGCTTCTGATTTCCTGTCCTTCGTACACACACACAAACCTTGGCAGAATCGCTAAAGGGCTTCTGACTTCGTGTTCCTTTAACACACACACACACACACACATTACATTGCTGAATCTCTAGAGGACTTCTGACTTCGTGTCCTTTTTACACACAGACATCCACACCTTGCTGAATCTCTGGAGGGCTTCTGACGTCGTGTCTCTTTTACACACACATACACTCACACTCTTGTAGAATCTCTGGAGGGCTTCTGACGTCGTGTCCTTTTCACACACACACACACACAATTGCATAATATCTGCAGGGCTTCTGACTTCGTGTCCGTTTTACAAACACACACACCCTTGCAGAATATCAGGAGGACTTCTGACTTCGGGTCCTTTTTACACACACACATACACACACACACACCCTTGCGGAATATCAGGAAGGCTTCTGACTTCGTGTCCTTCATACACACTCACACACACACATGCACACATGCACGTACCCTTTCAGAATCTCTGGAGGGCTACTTACTTCGTGTCCTTTTTACACACACACACACACATTCACACCCTTAAAGAATATCTGGAGGGCTTCTGACGTCGTGTCCTTCTTACACACACACATACACACACATCCTTGCAGAATATTTGGAGGGTTTCTGACTTCGTGTCCATTTTATACATACATACTCACACTGATTCCCTTCAAGAATCTCTGGAGGGTTCTGGCTTCGTGTTTTTTTATATATAAAAACAAACTCACAACTTTGCAGAATCTCTAGAGAGCTTCTGAATTCGTGTCCTTTTTACACACACACACACACACACACACATTCACACTACTACCCCTACAGTATCTCTTGAGGGCCCTGACTTCTTGACTTTTTTACAAACACACTTACAACTTTGCAGAATCTCTAAGGGAATTCGGTCTTCCTTTTCTTTTTTCACACACACTCACACCCTTGTGAAATCTCTGGAGGGCTTCTGACGTCGTGTCCTTTTTTACACACACTCACAACCTTGCAGAATCTCTGGAGGGATTCTGACGTCGTGTCCTTTTTACACACACACACACACACCCTTGCAGAATATCTGGAGGGCTACTGATTCGTGTTCTTTTTACACACTCACACACACAAATGCACAAACCTTTGCAGAATCTCTGGAGGGCTTCTGATTTCGTGTCCTTTTTAGACACACACACATACACACACACCCTGGAAGAACTACTGGAGCACTTCTGAATTTTGTCCTTTTTAAACACTCTCACCCACACACTCTGTTGAAGAATCTCTAGAGGGCTTCTGACTTCGTGTTCTTTTTACACACTCACACACACACACCCTTACAGAATCTCTGGCCGCTTTACTTCGTGTCTTTATACACACACACACACACACACACACCCTTGCAGAATCACTAGAGGACTTCTGATTTTGTTTTCTTTTACACACACACACACACTCACAATCATACCCTTGCAGAATCTCCAGAGGGCTTCTGACTTCGGGTCTTTTTTCCACACACACTCACATACACTCACCCTTTCAGAATCTCTGGAGGGCTTCTGATTCGCATCCATTTTACACACAAACCCACACTCTCACACACTTGCAGAATCTCTGGAGGGCATCTGACTTCTTGTACTTTTTACACACACACACACACACACACTCACACTCATACACTTGCAGAATCATTGGAGGGCTTCTGACTTCTTCTCCTTTTTACACACAAACACACACATACACACCATTGCAGAATCTCTAGAATGCTCCTGATTTGGTGGCCTTTTCACACACACAACCTTGCAGAATCTCTAGAGGGATTCTGATTTCGTGTCCTTTATACACACACACACACAAATCTTGGCAGAATCTCTTCAGGGCTTCTGACTTCGTGTTCCTTTAACACACACTCACAAACATAACGATGCAGAATCTCTAGAGGACTTGTGGCTTCGTGTACTTTTTACACACACGCAAACACATTTACACTCGTACCCTTGCAGAACTCTTTAGGGCTTCTGACGTCGTGTCCTTTTTACACACACAAAAACCCACACACACTCACTCTTTTGCTAAATCTCTGGAGGGCTTCTGACATCGTGTCCTTTTAACACACACACACACACACACACACTCACACTCTTGCAGAGTCTATGGAGGGCTTCTGACGTAGTGTTCTTTTTACACACACACAACCTTACATAATATCTGCAGGGCTTCTGACTTCGTGTCCTTTTTACAAACACACACACACACACTCACACCCTTGAAGAATATCTGGAGGGCTTCTGACGTCGTGTCCTTCTTACACACACACACACACACACATACACACACGCACCCTTGCAGAATCTCTGGAGAGCTTTTGACTTCGTGTCCATTTTACACACACACACACATACACACTCACACTCATGCCCTTTCAGAATCTCTGGAGGGCTCCTGACTTCGCGTCCTTTTTGCACACACACTCACATACACGGACCCTTCCAGAATCTCTAGAGGGCTTCTGACTTCGTGTCCTTTTTACACACAAACACACACTCTGACACCTTTGCAGAATCTCTTGAGGGCTTCTGACTTCATGTCCTTTTTACACACACATACACACACACTCACACTCATACACTTGCAGAATCTCTGGAAGGCTTCTGACTTCTCCTTTTTACACACACACACACACATATACCGTTGCAAATCTAGAAGGCTTCAGATTTGGTGTCCTATTCACCCACACAAATACACACACAACCTTGCAGAATCTCTGGAGGGCTTCTGATTTCCTGTCCTTCGTACACACACACACAAACCTTGGCAGAATCGCTATAGGGCTTCTGACTTCGTGTTCCTTTAACACACACACACACACACACATTCCATTGCTGAATCTCTAGAGGACTTCTGACTTCGTGTCCTTTTTACACACAGACATGCACACCTTGCTGAATCTCTGGAGGGCTTCTGACGTCGTGTCTCTTTTACACACACATACACTCACACTCTTGTAGAATCTCTGGAGGGCTTCTGACGTCGTGTCCTTTTCACACACACACACACACAATTGCATAATATCTGCAGGGCTTCTGACTTCGTGTCCGTTTTACAAACACACACACCCTTGCAGAATATCAGGAGGGCTTCTGACTTCGGGTCCTTTTTACACACACACATACACACACACACACACCCTTGCGGAATATCAGGAAGGCTTCTGACTTCGTGTCCTTCATACACACTCACACACACACATGCACACATGCACGCACCCTTTCAGAATCTCTGGAGGGCTACTTACTTCGTGTCCTTTTTACACACACACACACACATTCACACCCTTAAAGAATATCTGGAGGGCTTCTGACGTCGTGTCCTTCTTACACACACACATACACACACACATCCTTGCAGAATATTTGGAGGGTTTCTGACTTCGTGTCCATTTTATACATACATACTCACACTGATTCCCTTCAAGAATCTCTGGAGGGTTCTGGCTTCGTGTCTTTTTATATATAAAAACAAACTCACAACTTTGCAGAATCTCTAGAGAGCTTCTGAATTCGTGTCCTTTTTACACACACACACACACACACACACACACTCACACTACTACCCCTACAGTATCTCTTGAGGGCCCTGACTTCTTGACTTTTTTACAAACACACTTACAACGTTGCAGAATCTCTAAGGGAATTCGGTCTTCCTTTTCTTTTTTCACACACACTTACACCCTTGTGAAATCTCTGGAGGGCTTCTGACATCGTGTCCTTTTTACACACACTCACAACCTTGCAGAATCTCTGGAGGGATTCTGACGTCGTGTCCTTTTTACACACACACACACCCTTGCAGAATATCTGGAGGGCTACTGATTCGTGTTCTTTTGACACACTCACACACACAAATGCACAAACCTTTGCAGAATCTCTGGAGGGCTTCTGATTTCGTGTCCTTTTTAGACACACACACATACACACACACCCTGGAAGAACTACTGGAGCACTTCTGAATTTTGTCCTTTTTAAACACTCTCACCCACACACTCTGTTGAAGAATCTCTAGAGGGCTTCTGACTTCGTGTTCTTTTTACACACTCACACACACACACACACACACACACCCTTGCAGAATCACTAGAGGACTTCTGATTTTGTTTTCTTTTACACACACACACTCACAATCATACCCTTGCAGAATCTCTGGAGGGCTTCTGACTTCTTGTACTTTTTACACACACATACACACACACTCACACTCATACACTTGCAGAATCATTGGAGGGCTTCTGACTTCTTCTCCTTTTTACACACAAACACACACATACACACCATTGCAGAATCTCTAGAATGCTCCTGATTTGGTGGCCTTTTCACACACACAACCTTGCAGAATCTCTAGAGGGATTCTGATTTCGTGTCCTTTAGACACACACAAAAATCTTGGCAGAATCTCTTCAGGGCTTCTGACTTCGTGTTCCTTGAACACACACACACAAACATAACGTTGCAGAATCTCTAGAGGACTTGTGACTTCGTGTACTTTTTACACACACGCAAACACATTTACACTCGTACCCTTGCAGAACTCTTTAGGGCTTCTGACGTCGTGTCCTTTTTACAGACACAAAAACCCACACACACTCACTCTTTTGCTAAATCTCTGGAGGGCTTCTGACGTCGTGTCCTTTTAACACACACACACACACACACCCTCACACTCTTGCAGAATCTATGGAGGGCTTCTGACGTAGTGTTCTTTTTACACACACACAACCTTACATAATATCTGCAGGGCTTCTGACTTCGTGTCATTTTTACAAACACACACACACACACTCACACCCTTGAAGAATATCTGGAGGGCTTCTGACGTCGTGTCCTTCTTACACACACACACACACACACACACATACACACACGCACCCTTGCAGAATCTCTGGAGAGCTTTTGACTTCGTGTCCATTTTACACACACACACACATACACACTCACACTCATGCCCTTTCAGAATCTCTGGAGGGCTCCAGACTTCGCGTCCTTTTTGCACACACACTCACATACACAGACCCTTCCAGAATCTCTAGAGGGCTTCTGACTTCATGTCCTTTTTACACACAAACACACACTCTGACACCTTTGCAGAATCTCTTGAGGGCTTCTGACTTCATGTCCTTTTTACACACACATACACACACACTCACACTCATACACTTGCAGAATCTCTGGAAGGCTTCTGACTTCTCCTTTTTACACACACACACACATATACCGTTGCAAATCTAGAAGGCTTCAGATTTGGTGTCCTATTCACCCACACAAATACACACACAACCTTGCAGACTCTCTGGAGGGCTTCTGATTTCCTGTCCTTCGTACACACACACAAACCTTGGCAGAATCGCTAAAGGGCTTCTGACTTCGTGTTCCTTTAACACACACACACACACACACACACACACACACACACACATTACATTGCTGAATCTCTAGAGGACTTCTGACTTCGTGTCCTTTTTACACACAGACATCCACACCTTGCTGAATCTCTGGAGGGCTTCTGACGTCGTGTCTCTTTTACACACACATACACTCACACTCTTGTAGAATCTCTGGAGGGCTTCTGACGTCGTGTCCTTTTCACACACACACACACACAATTGCATAATATCTGCAGGGCTTCTGACTTCGTGTCCGTTTTACAAACACACACACCCTTGCAGAATATCAGGAGGACTTCTGACTTCGGGTCCTTTTTACACACACACATACACACACACACACCCTTGCGGAATATCAGGAAGGCTTCTGACTTCGTGTCCTTCATACACACTCACACACACACATGCACACATGCACGCACCCTTTCAGAATCTCTGGAGGGCTACTTACTTCGTGTCCTTTTTACACACACACACACACACATTCACACCCTTAAAGAATATCTGGAGGGCTTCTGACGTCGTGTCCTTCTTACACACACACATACACACAAATCCTTGCAGAATATTTGGAGGGTTTCTGACTTCGTGTCCATTTTATACATACATACTCACACTGATTCCCTTCAAGAATCTCTGGAGGGTTCTGGCTTCGTGTCTTTTTATATATAAAAACAAACTCACAACTTTGCAGAATCTCTAGAGAGCTTCTGAATTCGTGTCCTTTTTACACACACACACACACACACACATTCACACTACTACCCCTACAGTATCTCTTGAGGGCCCTGACTTCTTGACTTTTTTACAAACACACTTACAACTTTGCAGAATCTCTAAGGGAATTCGGTCTTCCTTTTCTTTTTTCACACACACTCACACCCTTGTGAAATCTCTGGAGGGCTTCTGACGTCGTGTCCTTTTTTACACACACTCACAACCTTGCAGAATCTCTGGAGGGATTCTGACGTCGTGTCCTTTTTACACACACACACACACACCCTTGCAGAATATCTGGAGGGCTACTGATTCGTGTTCTTTTTACACACTCACACACACAAATGCACAAACCTTTGCAGAATCTCTGGAGGGCTTCTGATTTCGTGTCCTTTTTAGACACACACACATACACACACACCCTGGAAGAACTACTGGAGCACTTCTGAATTTTGTCTTTTTTAAACACTCTCACCCACACACTCTGTTGAAGAATCTCTAGAGGGCTTCTGACTTCGTGTTCTTTTTACACACTCACACACACACACCCTTACAGAATCTCTGGCCGCTTTACTTCGTGTCTTTATACACACACACACACACACACACACACACACACACACACCCTTGCAGAATCACTAGAGGACTTCTGATTTTGTTTTCTTTTACACACACACACACACTCACAATCATACCCTTGCAGAATCTCCAGAGGGCTTCTGACTTCGGGTCTTTTTTCCACACACACTCACATACACTCACCCTTTCAGAATCTCTGGAGGGCTTCTGATTCGCATCCATTTTACACACAAACCCACACTCTCACACACTTGCAGAATCTCTGGAGGGCATCTGACTTCTTGTACTTTTTACACACACACACACACACACACTCACACTCATACACTTGCAGAATCATTGGAGGGCTTCTGACTTCTTCTCCTTTTTACACACAAACACACACATACACACCATTGCAGAATCTCTAGAATGCTCCTGATTTGGTGGCCTTTTCACACACACAACCTTGCAGAATCTCTAGAGGGATTCTGATTTCGTGTCCTTTATACACACACACACACAAATCTTGGCAGAATCTCTTCAGGTCTTCTGACTTCGTGTTCCTTTAACACACACTCACAAACATAACGATGCAGAATCTCTAGAGGACTTGTGGCTTCGTGTACTTTTTACACACACGCAAACACATTTACACTCGTACCCTTGCAGAACTCTTTAGGGCTTCTGACGTCGTGTCCTTTTTACACACACAAAAACCCACACACACTCACTCTTTTGCTAAATCTCTGGAGGGCTTCTGACATCGTGTCCTTTTAACACACACACACACACACACACACACACACACACTCACACTCTTGCAGAGTCTATGGAGGGCTTCTGACGTAGTGTTCTTTTTACACACACACAACCTTACATAATATCTGCAGGGCTTCTGACTTCGTGTCCTTTTTACAAACACACACACACACACTCACACCCTTGAAGAATATCTGGAGGGCTCCTGACGTCGTGTCATTCTTACACACACACAGACACACACATACACACACGCTCCCATGCAGAATCTCTGGAGAGCTTTTGACTTCGTGTCTTTTTACACACACACACACACACACACACTCACACCCTTGTGAAATCTCTGGAGGGCTTCTGACGTCGTGTCCTTTTTACACACACTCACAACCTTGCAGAATCTCAGGAGGGCTTCTGACTTCGTGTCCTTTTTACACACACACACACCCTTGCAGAATATCTGGAGGGCTACTGATTCGTGTTCTTTTTACACACTCACACACACACAAATGCACAAACCTTTGCAGAATCTCTGGAGGGCTTCTGATTTCGTGTCCTTTTTAGACACACACGCATACACACACACCCTGGAAGAACTTCTGGAGCACTTCTGAATTTTGTCCTTTTTAAACACTCTCACCCACACACTCTGTTGAAGAATCTCTAGAGGGTTTCTGACTTCGTGTTCTTTTTACACACTCACACACACACACCCTTACAGAATCTCTGGCCGCTTTACTTCGTGTCTTTTTACACACACACACACACACACACACACACTTGCAGAATCACTAGAGGGCTTCTGACTTCGGGTCCTTTTTCCACACACACTCACATACACTCACCCTTGCCGAATCTCTGGAGGGATTCTGATTTCGTGTCCTTTATAAACACACACAAATCTTGGCAGAATCTCTTCAGGGCTTCTGACTTCGTGTTCCTTTAACACACACACACAAACATAACGTTGCAGAATCTCTAGAGGACTTGTGGCTTCGTGTACTTTTTACACGCACGCAAACACATTTACACTCGTACCCTTGCAGAACTCTTTAGGGCTTCTGACGTCGTGTCCTTTTTACACACACAAAAACCCACACACACTCACTCTTTTGCTAAATCTCTGGAGGGCTTCTGACATCGTGTCGTTTTTAACACACACACACACACACACTCACACTCTTGCAGAATCTATGGAGGGCTTCTGACGTAGTGTTCTTTTTACACACACACAACCTTACATAATATCTGCAGGGCTTCTGACTTCGTGTCCTTGTTACAAACACACACATACACACTCACACCCTTGAAGAATATCTGGAGGGCTCCTGACGTCGTGTCATTCTTACACACATACAGACACACACATACACACACGCTCCCATGCAGAATCTCTGGAGAGCTTTTGACTTCGTGTCTTTTTACACACATACACACACACACACACTCACACCCTTGTGAAATCTCTGGAGGGCTCCTGACGTCGTGTCATTCTTACACACACACACACACACACACACACCCTTGCAGAATCACTAGAGGACTTCTGATTTTGTTTTCTTTTACACATACACACACACTCACAATCATACCCTTGCAGAATCTCTAGAGGGCTTCTGACTTCGGGTCCTTTTCCCACACACACTCACATACACTCACCCTTGCAGAATCTCTGGAGGGCTTCTGATTCTCATCCATTTTACACACAAACCCACACTCTCACACACTTGCAGAATCTCTGGAGGGCTTCTGACTTCTTGTACTTTTTACACACACATACACATACACTCACACTCATACACTTGCAGAATCATTGGAGGGCTTCTGACTTCTTCTCCTTTTTACACACAAACACACACATACACACCATTGCAGAATCTCTAGAATGCTCCTGATTTGGTGGCCTTTTCACACACACAACCTTGCAGAATCTCTAGAGGGATTCTGATTTCGTGTCCTTTATACACACACACAAATCTTGGCAGAATCTCTTAAGGGCTTCTGACTTCGTGTTCCTTTAACACACACACACAAACATAACGTTGCAGAATCTCTAGAGGACTTGTGGCTTCGTGTACTTTTTACACACACGCAAACACATTTACACACGTACCCTTGCAGAACTCTTTAGGGCTTCTGTCGTCGTGTCCTTTTTACAGACACAAAAACCCACACACACTCACTATTTTGCTAAATCTCTGGAGGGCTTCTGACATCGTGTCCTTTTAACACACACACACACACACTCACACTCTTGCAGAATCTATGGAGGGCTTCTGCCGTAGTGTTCTTTTTACACACACACAACCTTACATAATATCTGCAGGGCTTCTGACTTCGTGTCCTTTTTACAAACACACACACATCCTTGCAGAATCTCTAGAGGGCTTCTGACTTCGTGTTCTTTTCCCACAGACTCACACACTAACACCCTTGCAGAATCTCTGGATGTCTTCTGACTTCGTGTTCTTTTTAAACACACACACACACACACACACTCACACCCTTGTGAAATCTCTGGAGGGCTTCTGACTTCGTGTCCTTTTTACACACACTCACAACCTTGCAGAATCTCTGGAGGGATTCTGACGTCGTGTTCTTTTTACACACACACACACCCTTGCAGAATATCTGGAGGGCTACGGATTCGTGTTCTTTTTACACACTCACACACACCAATGCACAAACCTTTGCAGAATCTCTGGAGGGCTTCTGATTTCGTGTCCTTTTTAGACACACACGCATACACACACACCCTGGAAGAACTTCTGGAGCACTTCTGAATTGTGTCCTTTTTAAACACTCTCACCCACACACTCTGTTGAAGAATCTCTAGAGGGCTTCTGACTTCGTGTTCTTTTTACACACTCACACACACACACCCTTACAGAATCTCTGGCCGCTTTACTTCGTGTCTTTTTACACACACACACACACACACACACACACACACACCCTTGCAGAATCACTAGAGGACTTCTGATTTTGTTTTCTTTTACACACACACACACACTCACAATCATACCCTTGCAGAATCTCTAGAGGGCTTCTGACTCCGGGTCCTTTTTCCACACACACTCACATACACTCACCCTTGCAGAATCTCTGGAGGGATTCTGATTTCGTGTCCTTTATACACACACACAAATCTTGGCAGAATCTCTTCAGGGCTTCTGACTTCGTGTTCCTTGAACACACACACACAAACATAACGTTGCAGAATCTCTAGAGGACTTGTGGCTTCGTGTACTTTTTACACACACGCAAACACATTTACACTCGTACCCTTGCAGAACTCTTTAGGGCTTCTGACGTCGTGTCCTTTTTACACACACAAAAACCCACACACACTCACTCTTTTGCTAAATCTCTGGAGGGCTTCTGACATCGTGTCCTTTTAACACACACACACACACACACTCACACTCTTGCAGAATCTATGGAGGGCTTCTGACGTAGTGTTCTTTTTACACACACACAACCTCACATAATATCTGCAGGGCTTCTGTCTTCGTGTCCTTTTTACAAACACACACACACACACTCACACCCTTGAAGAATATCTGGAGGGCTTCTGACGTCGTGTCCTTCTTACACCCACCCACACACACACACACATACACACACGCACCCTTGCAGAATCTCTGGAGAGCTTTTGACTTTGTGTCCATTTTACACACACACACACATACACACTCACACTCATGCCCTTTCAGAATCTCTGGGGGGCTCCTGACTTCGCGTCCTTTTTGCACACACACTCACATACACGGACCCTTCCAGAATCTCTAGAGGGCTTCTGACTTCGTGTCCTTTTTACACACAAACACACACTCTGACACCTTTGCAGAATCTCTTGAGGGCTTCTGACTTCATATCCTTTTTACACACACACTCACACTCATACACTTGCAGAATCTCTGGAAGGCTTCTGACTTCTCCTTTTTACACACACACACACATATACCGTTGCAAATCTAGAAGGCTTCAGATTTGGTGTCCTATTCACCCACACAAATACACACACAAACTTGCAGAATCTCTGGAGGGCTTCTGATTTCCTGTCCTTCGTACACACACACAAACCTTGGCAGAATCGCTATAGGGCTTCTGACTTCGTGTTCCTTTAACACACACACACACACACATTACATTGCTGAATCTCTAGAGGACTTCTGACTTCGTGTCCTTTTTACACACAGACATCCACACCTTGCTGAATCTCTGGAGGGCTTCTGACGTCGTGTCTCTTTTACACACACATACACTCACACTCTTGTAGAATCTCTGGAGGGCTTCTGACGTCGTGTCCTTTTCACACACACACACACACACACAATTGCATAATATCTGCAGGGCTTCTGACTTCGTGTCCGTTTTACAAACACACACACCCTTTCAGAATATCAGGAGGACTTCTGACTTCGGGTCCTTTTTACACACACACATACACACACACACACCCTTGCGGAATATCAGGAAGGCTTCTGACTTCGTGTCCTTGTACACACTCACACACACACATGCACACATGCACGCACCCTTTCAGAATCTCTGGAGGGCTACTTACTTCGTGTCCTTTTTTACACACACACACACACATTCACACCCTTAAAGAATATCTGCAGGGCTTCTGACGTCGTGTCCTTCTTACACACACACATACACACACACATCCTTGCAGAATCATTGGAGGGTTTCTGAATTCGTGTCCATTTTATACATACATACACACACTGATACCCTTCAAGAATCTCTGGAGGGTTCTGGCTTCGTGTCTTTTTATATATAAAAACAAACTCACAACTTCGCAGAATCTCTAGAGAGCTTCTGAATTCGTGTCCTTTTTACACACACACACACACACACACTCACACTACTACCCCTACAGTATCTCTTGAGGGCCCTGACTTCTTGACTTTTTTCAAACACACTTACAACGTTGCAGAATCTATAAGGGAATTCGGTCTTCCTCTTCTTTTTTCACACACACTCACACCCTTGTGAAATCTCTGGAGGGTTCTGACGTCGTGTCCTTTTTACACACACTCACAACCTTGGAGAATCTCTGGAGGGATACTAACGTCGTGTCCTTTTTACACACACCCTTGCAGAATAACTGGAGTGCTACTGATTCTTGTTCTTTTTACACACTCACACACACAAATGCACAAACCTTTGCAACACGCATACACACACACCCTGGAAGAACTTCTGGAGCACTTCTGAATTTTGTCCTTTTTAAACACTCTCACCCACACACTCTGTTGAAGAATCTCTAGAAGGCTTCCGACTTCGTGTTCTTTTTACACACTCACACACAAACACCCTTACAGAATCTCTGGCAGCTTTACTTCGTGTCTTTTTACACACACACACACACACACACACACACCCTTGCAGAATCACTAGAGGACTTCTGATTTTGTTTTCTTTTACACACACACACACACTCACAATCATACCCTTGCAGAATCTCTAGAGGGCTTCTGACTTCGGGTCTTTTTTCCACACACACTCACATACACTCACCCTTGCAGAATCTCTGGAGGGCTTCTGATTCGCATCCATTTTACACACAAACCCACACTCTCACACACTTGCAGAATCTCTGGAGGGCTTCTGACTTCTTGTACTTTTTACACACACACATACACACACTCACACTCATACACTTGCAGAATCATTGGAGGGCTTCTGACTTCTCCTTTTTACACACAAACACACACATACACACCATTGCAGAATCTCTAGAATGCTCCTGATTTGGTGGCCTTTTCACACACACAACCTTGCAGAATCTCAAGAGGGATTCTGATTTCGTGTCCTTTATACACACACACAAATCTTGGCAGAATCTCTTCAGGGCTTCTGACTTCGTGTTCCTTGAACACACACACACAAACATAACGTTGCAGAATCTCTAGAGGACTTGTGGCTTCGTGTACTTTTTACACACACGCAAACACATTTACACTCGTACCCCTGCAGAACTCTTTATGGCTTCTGACGTCGTGTCCTTTTTACACACACAAAAACCCACACACACTCACTCTTTTGCTAAATCTCTGGAGGGCTTCTGACATCGTGTCCTTTTAACACACACACACACACACACTCACACTCTTGCAGAATCTATGGAGGGCTTCTGACGTAGTGTTCTTTTTACACACACACAACCTTACATAATATCTGCAGGGCTTCTGACTTCGTGTCCTTTTTACAAACACACACACACACTCACACCCTTGAAGAATATCTGGAGGGCTTCTGACGTCGTGTCCTTCTTACACACACACACACACACACACACACACACACACACCCTTGCAGAATCTCTGGAGAGCTTTTGACTTCGTGTCCATTTTACACACACACACACATACACACTCACAATCATGACCTTTCAGAATCTCTGGAGGGCTCCTGACTTCGCGTCCTTTTTGCACACACACTCACATACACGGACCCTTCCAGAATCTCTAGAGGGCTTCTGACTTCGTGTCCTTTTTACACACAAACACACACTCTGACACCTTTGCAGAATCTCTTGAGGGCTTCTGACTTCATGTCCTTTTTACACACACATACACACACACTCACACTCATACACTTGCAGAATCTCTGGAAGGCTTCTGACTTCTCCTTTTTACACACACACACACACATATACCGTTGCAAATCTAGAAGGCTTCAGATTTGGTGTCCTATTCACCCACACAAATACACACACAACCTTGCAGAATCTCTGGAGGGCTTCTGATTTCCTGTCAATCGTACACACACACAAACCTTGGCAGATTCACTATAGGGCTTCTGACTTCGTGTTCCTTTAACACACACACACACACACACACACACACACATTACATTGCTGAATCTCTAGAGGACTTCTGACTTCGTGTCCTTTTTACACACAGACATCCACACCTTGCTGAATCTCTGGAGGGCTTCTGACGTCGTGTCTCTTTTACACACACACACACTCACACACTTGTGAAATCTCTGGAGGGCTTCTGACGTCGTGTCCATTTTACACACACTCACAACCTTGCAGAATCTCTGGAGGGCTTCTGACTTCGTGTCCTTTTTACACACACACACACCCTTGTAGAATATCTGGAGGGCTACTGATTCGTGTTCTTTTTACACACTCACACACACAAATGCACAAACCTTTGCAGAATCTCTGGAGGGCTTCTGATTTCGTGTCCTTTTTAGACACACACACATACACACACACCCTGGAAGAACTTCTGGAGCACTTCTGAATTTTGTCCTTTTTTAACACTCTCACTCACACACTCTGTTGAAGAATCACTAGAGGGCTTCTGACTTCGTGTTCTTTTTACACACTCACACACACACACCCTTACAGAATCTCTGGACGCTTTACTTCGTGTCTTTTTACACACACACACACACACACACACACACACACACACACCCTTGCAGAATCACTAGAGGACTTCTGATTTTGTTTTCTTTTACACACACACACACACTCACAATCATACCCTTGCAGTATCTCTAGAGGGCTTCTGACTTCGGGTCCTTTTCCCACACACACTCACATACACTCACCCTTGCAGAATCTCTGGAGGGCTTCTGATTCGCATCCATTTTACACACAAACCCACACTCTCACACACTTGCAGAATCTCTGGAGGGCTTCTGACTTCTTGTACTTTTTACACACACACATACACACACTCACACTCATACACTTGCAGAATCATTGGAGGGCTTCTGACTTCTTCTCCTTTTTACACACAAACACACACATACACACCATTGCAGAATCTCTAGAATGCTCCTGATTTGGTGGCCTTTTCACACACACAACCTTGCAGAATCTCTAGAGGGATTCTGATTTCGTGTCCTTTATACACACACACACAAATCTTGGCAGAATCTCTTCAGGGCTTCTGACTTCGTGTTCCTTTAACACACACACACAAACATAACGTTGCAGAATCTCTAGAGGACTTGTGGCTTCGTGTACTTTTTACACACACGCAAACACATTTACACTCGTACCCTTGCAGAACTCTTTAGGGCTTCTGACGTCGTGTCCTTTTTACACACACAAAAACCCACACACACTCACTCTTTTGCTAAATCTCTGGAGGGCTTCTGACATCGTGTCTTTTTAACACACAAACACACACACACTCACACTCTTGCAGAATCTATGGAGGGCTTCTGACGTAGTGTTCTTTTTACACACACACAACCTTACATAATATCTGCAGGGCTTCTGACTTCGTGTCCTTTTTACAAACACACACACACACACTCACACCCTTGAAGAATATCTGGAGGGCTTCTGACGTCGTGTCCTTCTTACACACACACACACACACACACATACACACACGCACCCTTGCAGAATCTCTGGAGAGCTTTTGACTTCGTGTCCATTTTACACACACACACACATACACACTCACACTCATGCCCTTTCAGAATCTCTGGAGGGCTCCAGACTTCGCGTCCTTTTTGCACACACACTCACATACACAGACCCTTCCAGAATCTCTAGAGGGCTTCTGACTTCATGTCCTTTTTACACACAAACACACACTCTGACACCTTTGCAGAATCTCTTGAGGGCTTCTGACTTCATGTCCTTTTTACACACACATACACACACACTCACACTCATACACTTGCAGAATCTCTGGAAGGCTTCTGACTTCTCCTTTTTACACACACACACACACATATACCGTTGCAAATCTAGAAGGCTTCAGATTTGGTGTCCTATTCACCCACACAAATACACACACAACCTTGCAGAATCTCTGGAGGGCTTCTGATTTCCTGTCCTTCGTACACACACACAAACCTTGGCAGAATCGCTAAAGGGCTTCTGACTTCGTGTTCCTTTAACACACACACACACACACACACACATTACATTGCTGAATCTCTAGAGGACTTCTGACTTCGTGTCCTTTTTACACACAGACATCCACACCTTGCTGAATCTCTGGAGGGCTTCTGACGTCGTGTCTCTTTTACACACACATACACTCACACTCTTGTAGAATCTCTGGAGGGCTTCTGACGTAATATTCTTTTCACACACACACACACACACACAATTGCATAATATCTGCAGGGCTTCTGACTTCGTGTCCGTTTTACAAACACACACACCCTTGCAGAATATCAGGAGGGCTTCTGACTTCGGGTCCTTTTTACACACACACATACACACACACACACCCTTGCGGAATATCAGGAAGGCTTCTGACTTCGTGTCCTTCATACACACTCACACACATACATGCACACATGCACGCACCCTTTCAGAATCTCTGGAGGGCTACTTACTTCGTGTCCTTTTTACACACACACACACACATTCACACCCTTAAAGAATATCTGGAGGGCTTCTGACGTCGTGTCCTTCTTACACACACACATACACAAACATCCTTGCAGAATCTTTGGAGGGTTTCTGACTTCGTGTCCATTTTATACATACATACTCACACTGATTCCCTTCAAGAATCTCTGGAGGGTTCTGGCTTCGTGTCTTTTTATATATAAAAACAAACTCACAACTTTGCAGAATCTCTAGAGAGCTTCTGAATTCGTGTCCTTTTTACACACACACACACACACACACACTCACACTACTACCCCTACAGTATCTCTTGAGGGCCCTGACTTCTTGACTTTTTTACAAACACACTTACAACGTTGCAGAATCTCTAAGGGAATTCGGTCTTCCTTTTCTTTTTTCACACACACTCACACCCTTGTGAAATCTCTGGAGGGCTTCTGACATCGTGTCCTTTTTACACACACTCACAACCTTGCAGAATCTCTGGAGGGATTCTGACGTCATGTCCTTTTTACACACACACACACCCTTGCAGAATATCTGGAGGGCTACTGATTCGTGTTCTTTTTACACACTCACACACACAAATGCACAAACCTTTGCAGAATCTCTGGAGGGCTTCTGATTTCGTGTCCTTTTTAGACACACACACATACACACACACCCTGGAAGAACTTCTGGAGCACTTCTGAATTTTTTCCTTTTTAAACACTCTCACCCACACACTCTGTTGAAGAATCTCTAGAGGGCTTCTGACTTCGTGTTCTTTTTACACACTCACACACACACACCCTTACAGAATCTCTGGCCGCTTTACGTCGTGTCTTTTTACACACACACACACACACACACACACACACACACACCCTTGCAGAATCACTAGAGGACTTCTGATTTTGTTTTCTTTTACACACACACACACACTCACAATCATAACCTTGCAGAATCTCTGGAGGGCTTCTGACTTCTTGTACTTTTTACACACACATACACACACACTCACACTCATACACTTGCAGAATCATTGGAGGGCTTCTGACTTCTTCTCCTTTTTATACACAAACACACACATACACACCATTGCAGAATCTCTAGAATGCTCCTGATTTGGTGGCCTTTTCACACACACAACCTTGCAGAATCTCTAGAGGGATTCTGATTTCGTGTCCTTTATACACACACACAAATCTTGGCAGAATCTCTTCAGGGCTTCTGACTTCGTGTTCCTTGAACACACACACACAAACATAACGTTGCAGAATCTCTAGAGGACTTGTGACTTCGTGTACTTTTTACACACACGCAAACACATTTACACTCGTACCCTTGCAGAACTCTTTAGGGCTTCTGACGTCGTGTCCTTTTTACAGACACAAAAGCCCACACACACTCACTCTTTTGCTAAATCTCTGGAGGGCTTCTGACGTCGTGTCCTTTTAACACACACACACACACTCACACTCTTGCAGAATCTATGGAGGGCTTCTGACGTAGTGTTCTTTTTACACACACACAACCTTACATAATATCTGCAGGGCTTCTGACTTCATGTCCTTTTTACAAACACACACACACACACTCACACCCTTGAAGAATATCTGGAGGGCTTCTGACGTCGTGTCCTTCTTACACACACACACACACATACACACACGCACCCTTGCAGAATCTCTGGAGAGCTTTTGACTTCGTGTCCATTTTACACACACACACACACATACACACTCACACTCATGCCCTTTCAGAATCTCTGGAAGGCTCCTGACTTCGCGTCCTTTTTGCACACACACTCACATACACGGACCCTTCCAGAATCTCTAGAGGGCTTCTGACTTCGTGTCCTTTTTACACACAAACACACACTCTGACACCTTTGCAGAATCTCTTGAGGGCTTCTGACTTCATGTCCTTTTTACACACACATACACACACACTCACACTCATACACTTGCAGAATCTCTGGAAGGCTTCTGACTTCTCCTTTTTACACACACACACACACATATACCGTTGCAAATCTAGAAGGCTTCAGATTTGGTGTCCTATTCACCCACACAAATACACACACAACCTTGCAGAATCTCTGGAGGGCTTCTGATTTCCTGTCCTTCGTACACACACACATACCTTGGCAGAATCGCTATAGGGCTTCTGACTTCGTGTTCCTTTAACACACACACACACACACACACACACACATTCCATTGCTGAATCTCTAGAGGACTTCTGACTTCGTGTCCTTTTTACACACAGACATCCACACCTTGCTGAATCTCTGGAGGGCTTCTGACGTCGTGTCTCTTTTACACACACATACACTCACACTCTTGTAGAATCTCTGGAGGGCTTCTGACGTCGTGTCCTTTTCACACACACACACACACAATTGCATAATATCTGCAGGGCTTCTGACTTCGTGTCCGTTTTACAAACACACACACCCTTGCAGAATATCAGGAGGACTTCTGACTTCGGGTCCTTTTTACACACACACATACACACACACACACCCTTGCGGAATATCAGGAAGGCTTCTGACTTCGTGTCCTTCATACACACTCACACACACACATGCACACATGCACGCACCCTTTCAGAATCTCTGGAGGGCTACTTACTTCGTGTCCTTTTTACACCCACACACACATTCACACCCTTAAAGAATATCTGGAGGGCTTCTGACGTCGTGTCCTTCTTACACACACACATACACACACACATCCTTGCAGAATCTTTGGAGGGTTTCTGACTTCGTGTCCATTTTATACATACATACTCACACTGATACCGTCAAGAATCTCTGGAGGGTTCTGGCTTCGTGTCTTTTTATATATAAAAACAAACTCACAACTTTGCAGAATCTCTAGAGAGCTTCTGAATTCGTGTCCTTTTTACACACACACACACACACACACACTCACACTACTACCCCTACAGTATCTCTTGAGGGCCCTGACTTCTTGACTTTTTTACAAACACACTTACAACGTTGCAGAATCTCTAAGGGAATTCGGTCTTCCTTTTCTTTTTTCACACACACTCACACCCTTGTGAAATCTCTGGAGGGCTTCTGACATCGTGTCCTTTTTACACACACTCACAACCTTGCAGAATCTCTGGAGGGATTCTGACGTCGTGTCCTTTTTACACACACACACACCCTTGCAGAATATCTGGAGGGCTACTGATTCGTGTTCTTTTTACACACTCACACACACAAATGCTCAAACCTTTGCAGAATCTCTGGAGGGCTTCTGATTTCGTGTCCTTTTTAGACACACACACATACACACACACCCTGGAAGAACTTCTGGAGCACTTCTGAATTTTGTCCTTTTTAAACACTCTCACCCACACACTCTGTTGAAGAATCTCTAGAGGGTTTCTGACTTCGTGTTCTTTTTACACACTCACACACACACACCCTTACAGAATCTCTGGCCGCTTTACTTCGTGTCTTTTTACACACACACACACACACACACACACACACTTGCAGAATCACTAGAGGACTTCTGATTTTGTTTTCTTTTACGCACACACACACACACTCACAATCATACCCTTGCAGAATCTCTAGAGGGCTTCTGACTTCGGGTCCTTTTTCCACACACACTCACATACACTCACCCTTGCCGAATCTCTGGAGGGATTCTGATTTCGTGTCCTTTATAAACACACACAAATCTTGGCAGAATCTCTTCAGGGCTTCTGACTTCGTGTTCCTTTAACACACACACACAAACATAACGTTGCAGAATCTCTAGAGGACTTGTGGCTTCGTGTACTTTTTACACGCACGCAAACACATTTACACTCGTACCCTTGCAGAACTCTTTAGGGCTTCTGACGTCGTGTCCTTTTTACACACACAAAAACCCACACACACTCACTCTTTTGCTAAATCTCTGGAGGGCTTCTGACATCGTGTCGTTTTTAACACACACACACACACACTCACACTCTTGCAGAATCTATGGAGGGCTTCTGACGTAGTGTTCTTTTTACACACACACAACCTTACATAATATCTGCAGGGCTTCTGACTTCGTGTCCTTGTTACAAACACACACATACACACTCACACCCTTGAAGAATATCTGGAGGGCTCCTGACGTCGTGTCATTCTTACACACATACAGACACACACATACACACACGCTCCCATGCAGAATCTCTGGAGAGCTTTTGACTTCGTGTCTTTTTACACACATACACACACACACACACTCACACCCTTGTGAAATCTCTGGAGGGCTCCTGACGTCGTGTCATTCTTACACACACACACACACACACACACACCCTTGCAGAATCACTAGAGGACTTCTGATTTTGTTTTCTTTTACACATACACACACACTCACAATCATACCCTTGCAGAATCTCTAGAGGGCTTCTGACTTCGGGTCCTTTTCCCACACACACTCACATACACTCACCCTTGCAGAATCTCTGGAGGGCTTCTGATTCGCATCCATTTTACACACAAACCCACACTCTCACACACTTGCAGAATCTCTGGAGGGCTTCTGACTTCTTGTACTTTTTACACACACATACACATACACTCACACTCATACACTTGCAGAATCATTGGAGGGCTTCTGACTTCTTCTCCTTTTTACACACAAACACACACATACACACCATTGCAGAATCTCTAGAATGCTCCTGATTTGGTGGCCTTTTCACACACACAACCTTGCAGAATCTCTAGAGGGATTCTGATTTCGTGTCCTTTATACACACACACAAATCTTGGCAGAATCTCTTAAGGGCTTCTGACTTCGTGTTCCTTTAACACACACACACAAACATAACGTTGCAGAATCTCTAGAGGACTTGTGGCTTCGTGTACTTTTTACACACACGCAAACACATTTACACACGTACCCTTGCAGAACTCTTTAGGGCTTCTGTCGTCGTGTCCTTTTTACAGACACAAAAACCCACACACACTCACTATTTTGCTAAATCTCTGGAGGGCTTCTGACATCGTGTCCTTTTAACACACACACACACACACTCACACTCTTGCAGAATCTATGGAGGGCTTCTGCCGTAGTGTTCTTTTTACACACACACAACCTTACATAATATCTGCAGGGCTTCTGACTTCGTGTCCTTTTTACAAACACACACACATCCTTGCAGAATCTCTAGAGGGCTTCTGACTTCGTGTTCTTTTCCCACAGACTCACACACTAACACCCTTGCAGAATCTCTGGATGTCTTCTGACTTCGTGTTCTTTTTACACACACACACACACACACACACTCACACCCTTGTGAAATCTCTGGAGGGCTTCTGACTTCGTGTCCTTTTTACACACACTCACAAACTTGCAGAATCTCTGGAGGGATTCTGACGTCGTGTTCTTTTTACACACACACACACCCTTGCAGAATATCTGGAGGGCTACGGATTCGTGTTCTTTTTACACACTCACACACACCAATGCACAAACCTTTGCAGAATCTCTGGAGGGCTTCTGATTTCGTGTCCTTTTTAGACACACACGCATACACACACACCCTGGAAGAACTTCTGGAGCACTTCTGAATTGTGTCCTTTTTAAACACTCTCACCCACACACTCTGTTGAAGAATCTCTAGAGGGCTTCTGACTTCGTGTTCTTTTTACACTCACACACACACACCCTTACAGAATCTCTGGCCGCTTTACTTCGTGTCTTTTTACACACACACACACACACACACACACACCCTTGCAGAATCACTAGAGGACTTCTGATTTTGTTTTCTTTAACACACACACACACACTCACAATCATACCCTTGCAGAATCTCTAGAGGGCTTCTGACTCCGGGTCCTTTTTCCACACACACTCACATACACTCACCCTTGCAGAATCTCTGGAGGGATTCTGATTTCGTGTCCTTTATACACACACACAAATCTTGGCAGAATCTCTTCAGGGCTTCTGACTTCGTGTTCCTTGAACACACACACACAAACATAACGTTGCAGAATCTCTAGAGGACTTGTGGCTTCGTGTACTTTTTACACACACGCAAACACATTTACACTCGTACCCTTGCAGAACTCTTTAGGGCTTCTGACGTCGTGTCCTTTTTACACACACAAAAACCCACACACACTCACTCTTTTGCTAAATCTCTGGAGGGCTTCTGACATCGTGTCCTTTTAACACACACACACACACACACACACTCACACTCTTGCAGAATCTATGGAGGGCTTCTGACGTAGTGTTCTTTTTACACACACACAACCTCACATAATATCTGCAGGGCTTCTGTCTTCGTGTCCTTTTTACAAACACACACACACACACACTCACACCCTTGAAGAATATCTGGAGGGCTTCTGACGTCGTGTCCTTCTTACACCCACCCACACACACACACACATACACACACGCACCCTTGCAGAATCTCTGGAGAGCTTTTGACTTTGTGTCCATTTTACACACACACACACATACACACTCACACTCATGCCCTTTCAGAATCTCTGGGGGGCTCCTGACTTCGCGTCCTTTTTGCACACACACTCACATACACGGACCCTTCCAGAATCTCTAGAGGGCTTCTGACTTCGTGTCCTTTTTACACACAAACACACACTCTGACACCTTTGCAGAATCTCTTGAGGGCTTCTGACTTCATATCCTTTTTACACACACATACACACACACTCACACTCATACACTTGCAGAATCTCTGGAAGGCTTCTGACTTCTCCTTTTTACACACACACACACATATACCGTTGCAAATCTAGAAGGCTTCAGATTTGGTGTCCTATTCACCCACACAAATACACACACAAACTTGCAGAATCTCTGGAGGGCTTCTGATTTCCTGTCCTTCGTACACACACACAAACCTTGGCAGAATCGCTATAGGGCTTCTGACTTCGTGTTCCTTTAACACACACACACACACACACATTACATTGCTGAATCTCTAGAGGACTTCTGACTTCGTGTCCTTTTTACACACAGACATCCACACCTTGCTGAATCTCTGGAGGGCTTCTGACGTCGTGTCTCTTTTACACACACATACACTCACACTCTTGTAGAATCTCTGGAGGGCTTCTGACGTCGTGTCCTTTTCACACACACACACACACAATTGCATAATATCTGCAGGGCTTCTGACTTCGTGTCCGTTTTACAAACACACACACCCTTGCAGAATATCAGGAGGACTTCTGACTTCGGGTCCTTTTTACACACACACATACACACACACACACCCTTGCGGAATATCAGGAAGGCTTCTGACTTCGTGTCCTTGTACACACTCACACACACACATGCACACATGCACGCACCCTTTCAGAATCTCTGGAGGGCTACTTACTTCGTGTCCTTTTTTACACACACACACACACATTCACACCCTTAAAGAATATCTGCAGGGCTTCTGACGTCGTGTCCTTCTTACACACACACATACACACACACATCCTTGCAGAATCATTGGAGGGTTTCTGAATTCGTGTCCATTTTATACATACATACACACACTGATACCCTTCAAGAATCTCTGGAGGGTTCTGGCTTCGTGTCTTTTTATATATAAAAACAAACTCACAACTTCGCAGAATCTCTAGAGAGCTTCTGAATTCGTGTCCTTTTTACACACACACACACACACACACACTCACACTACTACCCCTACAGTATCTCTTGAGGGCCCTGACTTCTTGACTTTTTTCAAACACACTTACAACGTTGCAGAATCTATAAGGGAATTCGGTCTTCCTCTTCTTTTTTCACACACACTCACACCCTTGTGAAATCTCTGGAGGGTTCTGACGTCGTGTCCTTTTTACACACACTCACAACCTTGCAGAATCTCTGGAGGGATACTAACGTCGTGTCCTTTTTACACACACCCTTGCAGAATAACTGGAGTGCTACTGATTCTTGTTCTTTTTACACACTCACACACACAAATGCACAAACCTTTGCAACACGCATACACACACACCCTGGAAGAACTTCTGGAGCACTTCTGAATTTTGTCCTTTTTAAACACTCTCACCCACACACTCTGTTGAAGAATCTCTAGAAGGCTTCCGACTTCGTGTTCTTTTTACACACTCACACACACACACCCTTACAGAATCTCTGGCAGCTTTACTTCGTGTCTTTTTACACACACACACACACACACACACACACCCTTGCAGAATCACTAGAGGACTTCTGATTTTGTTTTCTTTTACACACACACACACACTCACAATCATACCCTTGCAGAATCTCTAGAGGGCTTCTGACTTCGGGTCTTTTTTCCACACACACTCACATACACTCACCCTTGCAGAATCTCTGGAGGGCTTCTGATTCGCATCCATTTTACACACAAACCCACACTCTCACACACTTGCAGAATCTCTGGAGGGCTTCTGACTTCTTGTACTTTTTACACACACACATACACACACTCACACTCATACACTTGCAGAATCATTGGAGGGCTTCTGACTTCTCCTTTTTACACACAAACACACACATACACACCATTGCAGAATCTCTAGAATGCTCCTGATTTGGTGGCCTTTTCACACACACAACCTTGCAGAATCTCAAGAGGGATTCTGATTTCGTGTCCTTTATACACACACACAAATCTTGGCAGAATCTCTTCAGGGCTTCTGACTTCGTGTTCCTTGAACACACACACACAAACATAACGTTGCAGAATCTCTAGAGGACTTGTGGCTTCGTGTACTTTTTACACACACGCAAACACATTTACACTCGTACCCCTGCAGAACTCTTTATGGCTTCTGACGTCGTGTCCTTTTTACACACACAAAAACCCACACACACTCACTCTTTTGCTAAATCTCTGGAGGGCTTCTGACATCGTGTCCTTTTAACACACACACACACACACACACTCACACTCTTGCAGAATCTATGGAGGGCTTCTGACGTAGTGTTCTTTTTACACACACACAACCTTACATAATATCTGCAGGGCTTCTGACTTCGTGTCCTTTTTACAAACACACACACACACTCACACCCTTGAAGAATATCTGGAGGGCTTCTGACGTCGTGTCCTTCTTACACACACACACACACACACACACACACACCCTTGCAGAATCTCTGGAGAGCTTTTGACTTCGTGTCCATTTTACACACACACACACATACACACTCACAATCATGACCTTTCAGAATCTCTGGAGGGCTCCTGACTTCGCGTCCTTTTTGCACACACACTCACATACACGGACCCTTCCAGAATCTCTAGAGGGCTTCTGACTTCGTGTCCTTTTTACACACAAACACACACTCTGACACCTTTGCAGAATCTCTTGAGGGCTTCTGACTTCATGTCCTTTTTACACACACATACACACACACTCACACTCATACACTTGCAGAATCTCTGGAAGGCTTCTGACTTCTCCTTTTTACACACACACACACACATATACCGTTGCAAATCTAGAAGGCTTCAGATTTGGTGTCCTATTCACCCACACAAATACACACACAACCTTGCAGAATCTCTGGAGGGCTTCTGATTTCCTGTCAATCGTACACACACACAAACCTTGGCAGATTCACTATAGGGCTTCTGACTTCGCGTTCCTTTAACACACACACACACACACACACACACACACACATTACATTGCTGAATCTCTAGAGGACTTCTGACTTCGTGTCCTTTTTACACACAGACATCCACACCTTGCTGAATCTCTGGAGGGCTTCTGACGTCGTGTCTCTTTTACACACACACACACTCACACACTTGTGAAATCTCTGGAGGGCTTCTGACGTCGTGTCCATTTTACACACACTCACAACCTTGCAGAATCTCTGGAGGGCTTCTGACTTCGTGTCCTTTTTACACACACACACACCCTTGTAGAATATCTGGAGGGCTACTGATTCGTGTTCTTTTTACACACTCACACACACAAATGCACAAACCTTTGCAGAATCTCTGGAGGGCTTCTGATTTCGTGTCCTTTTTAGACACACACACATACACACACACCCTGGAAGAACTTCTGGAGCACTTCTGAATTTTGTCCTTTTTTAACACTCTCACTCACACACTCTGTTGAAGAATCACTAGAGGGCTTCTGACTTCGTGTTCTTTTTACACACTCACACACACACACCCTTACAGAATCTCTGGACGCTTTACTTCGTGTCTTTTTACACACACACACACACACACACCCTTGCAGAATCACTAGAGGACTTCTGATTTTGTTTTCTTTTACACACACACACACACTCACAATCATACCCTTGCAGTATCTCTAGAGGGCTTCTGACTTCGGGTCCTTTTCCCACACACACTCACATACACTCACCCTTGCAGAATCTCTGGAGGGCTTCTGATTCGCATCCATTTTACACACAAACCCACACTCTCACACACTTGCAGAATCTCTGGAGGGCTTCTGACTTCTTGTACTTTTTACACACACACATACACACACTCACACTCATACACTTGCAGAATCATTGGAGGGCTTCTGACTTCTTCTCCTTTTTACACACAAACACACACATACACACCATTGCAGAATCTCTAGAATGCTCCTGATTTGGTGGCCTTTTCACACACACAACCTTGCAGAATCTCTAGAGGGATTCTGATTTCGTGTCCTTTATACACACACACACAAATCTTGGCAGAATCTCTTCAGGGCTTCTGACTTCGTGTTCCTTTAACACACACACACAAACATAACGTTGCAGAATCTCTAGAGGACTTGTGGCTTCGTGTACTTTTTACACACACGCAAACACATTTACACTCGTACCCTTGCAGAACTCTTTAGGGCTTCTGACGTCGTGTCCTTTTTACACACACAAAAACCCACACACACTCACTCTTTTGCTAAATCTCTGGAGGGCTTCTGACATCGTGTCTTTTTAACACACAAACACACACACACTCACACTCTTGCAGAATCTATGGAGGGCTTCTGACGTAGTGTTCTTTTTACACACACACAACCTTACATAATATCTGCAGGGCTTCTGACTTCGTGTCCTTTTTACAAACACACACACACACACTCACACCCTTGAAGAATATCTGGAGGGCTTCTGACGTCGTGTCCTTCTTACACACACACACACACACACACATACACACACGCACCCTTGCAGAATCTCTGGAGAGCTTTTGACTTCGTGTCCATTTTACACACACACACACATACACACTCACACTCATGCCCTTTCAGAATCTCTGGAGGGCTCCAGACTTCGCGTCCTTTTTGCACACACACTCACATACACAGACCCTTCCAGAATCTCTAGAGGGCTTCTGACTTCATGTCCTTTTTACACACAAACACACACTCTGACACCTTTGCAGAATCTCTTGAGGGCTTCTGACTTCATGTCCTTTTTACACACACATACACACACACTCACACTCATACACTTGCAGAATCTCTGGAAGGCTTCTGACTTCTCCTTTTTACACACACACACACACATATACCGTTGCAAATCTAGAAGGCTTCAGATTTGGTGTCCTATTCACCCACACAAATACACACACAAACTTGCAGAATCTCTGGAGGGCTTCTGATTTCCTGTCCTTCGTACACACACACAAACCTTGGCAGAATCGCTAAAGGGCTTCTGACTTCGTGTTCCTTTAACACACACACACACACACACACACATTACATTGCTGAATCTCTAGAGGACTTCTGACTTCGTGTCCTTTTTACACACAGACATCCACACCTTGCTGAATCTCTGGAGGGCTTCTGACGTCGTGTCTCTTTTACACACACATACACTCACACTCTTGTAGAATCTCTGGAGGGCTTCTGACGTAATATTCTTTTCACACACACACACACACACACAATTGCATAATATCTGCAGGGCTTCTGACTTCGTGTCCGTTTTACAAACACACACACCCTTGCAGAATATCAGGAGGGCTTCTGACTTCGGGTCCTTTTTACACACACACATACACACACACACACCCTTGCGGAATATCAGGAAGGCTTCTGACTTCGTGTCCTTCATACACACTCACACACATACATGCACACATGCACGCACCCTTTCAGAATCTCTGGAGGGCTACTTACTTCGTGTCCTTTTTACACACACACACACACATTCACACCCTTAAAGAATATCTGGAGGGCTTCTGACGTCGTGTCCTTCTTACACACACACATACACAAACATCCTTGCAGAATCTTTGGAGGGTTTCTGACTTCGTGTCCATTTTATACATACATACTCACACTGATTCCCTTCAAGAATCTCTGGAGGGTTCTGGCTTCGTGTCTTTTTATATATAAAAACAAACTCACAACTTTGCAGAATCTCTAGAGAGCTTCTGAATTCGTGTCCTTTTTACACACACACACACACACACACACACTCACACTACTACCCCTACAGTATCTCTTGAGGGCCCTGACTTCTTGACTTTTTTACAAACACACTTACAACGTTGCAGAATCTCTAAGGGAATTCGGTCTTCCTTTTCTTTTTTCACACACACTCACACCCTTGTGAAATCTCTGGAGGGCTTCTGACATCGTGTCCTTTTTACACACACTCACAACCTTGCAGAATCTCTGGAGGGATTCTGACGTCATGTCCTTTTTACACACACACACACCCTTGCAGAATATCTGGAGGGCTACTGATTCGTGTTCTTTTTACACACTCACACACACAAATGCACAAACCTTTGCAGAATCTCTGGAGGGCTTCTGATTTCGTGTCCTTTTTAGACACACACACATACACACACACCCTGGAAGAACTTCTGGAGCACTTCTGAATTTTTTCCTTTTTAAACACTCTCACCCACACACTCTGTTGAAGAATCTCTAGAGGGCTTCTGACTTCGTGTTCTTTTTACACACTCACACACACACACCCTTACAGAATCTCTGGCCGCTTTACGTCGTGTCTTTTTACACACACACACACACACACACACACACACACACACACACCCTTGCAGAATCACTAGAGGACTTCTGATTTTGTTTTCTTTTACACACACACACACACTCACAATCATAACCTTGCAGAATCTCTGGAGGGCTTCTGACTTCTTGTACTTTTTACACACACATACACACACACTCACACTCATACACTTGCAGAATCATTGGAGGGCTTCTGACTTCTTCTCCTTTTTATACACAAACACACACATACACACCATTGCAGAATCTCTAGAATGCTCCTGATTTGGTGGCCTTTTCACACACACAACCTTGCAGAATCTCTAGAGGGATTCTGATTTCGTGTCCTTTATACACACACACAAATCTTGGCAGAATCTCTTCAGGGCTTCTGACTTCGTGTTCCTTGAACACACACACACAAACATAACGTTGCAGAATCTCTAGAGGACTTGTGACTTCGTGTACTTTTTACACACACGCAAACACATTTACACTCGTACCCTTGCAGAACTCTTTAGGGCTTCTGATGTCGTGTCCTTTTTACAGACACAAAAGCCCACACACACTCACTCTTTTGCTAAATCTCTGGAGGGCTTCTGACGTCGTGTCCTTTTAACACACACACACACACTCACACTCTTGCAGAATCTATGGAGGGCTTCTGACGTAGTGTTCTTTTTACACACACACAACCTTACATAATATCTGCAGGGCTTCTGACTTCATGTCCTTTTTACAAACACACACACACACACTCACACCCTTGAAGAATATCTGGAGGGCTTCTGACGTCGTGTCCTTCTTACACACACACACACACATACACACACGCACCCTTGCAGAATCTCTGGAGAGCTTTTGACTTCGTGTCCATTTTACACACACACACACACATACACACTCACACTCATGCCCTTTCAGAATCTCTGGAAGGCTCCTGACTTCGCGTCCTTTTTGCACACACACTCACATACACGGACCCTTCCAGAATCTCTAGAGGGCTTCTGACTTCGTGTCCTTTTTACACACAAACACACACTCTGACACCTTTGCAGAATCTCTTGAGGGCTTCTGACTTCATGTCCTTTTTACACACACATACACACACACTCACACTCATACACTTGCAGAATCTCTGGAAGGCTTCTGACTTCTCCTTTTTACACACACACACACACATATACCGTTGCAAATCTAGAAGGCTTCAGATTTGGTGTCCTATTCACCCACACAAATACACACACAACCTTGCAGAATCTCTGGAGGGCTTCTGATTTCCTGTCCTTCGTACACACACACATACCTTGGCAGAATCGCTATAGGGCTTCTGACTTCGTGTTCCTTTAACACACACACACACACACACACACACACATTCCATTGCTGAATCTCTAGAGGACTTCTGACTTCGTGTCCTTTTTACACACAGACATCCACACCTTGCTGAATCTCTGGAGGGCTTCTGACGTCGTGTCTCTTTTACACACACATACACTCACACTCTTGTAGAATCTCTGGAGGGCTTCTGACGTCGTGTCCTTTTCACACACACACACACACAATTGCATAATATCTGCAGGGCTTCTGACTTCGTGTCCGTTTTACAAACACACACACCCTTGCAGAATATCAGGAGGACTTCTGACTTCGGGTCCTTTTTACACACACACATACACACACACACACCCTTGCGGAATATCAGGAAGGCTTCTGACTTCGTGTCCTTCATACACACTCACACACACACATGCACACATGCACGCACCCTTTCAGAATCTCTGGAGGGCTACTTACTTCGTGTCCTTTTTACACCCACACACACATTCACACCCTTAAAGAATATCTGGAGGGCTTCTGACGTCGTGTCCTTCTTACACACACACATACACACACACATCCTTGCAGAATCTTTGGAGGGTTTCTGACTTCGTGTCCATTTTATACATACATACTCACACTGATACCGTCAAGAATCTCTGGAGGGTTCTGGCTTCGTGTCTTTTTATATATAAAAACAAACTCACAACTTTGCAGAATCTCTAGAGAGCTTCTGAATTCGTGTCCTTTTTACACACACACACACACACACACACACTCACACTACTACCCCTACAGTATCTCTTGAGGGCCCTGACTTCTTGACTTTTTTACAAACACACTTACAACGTTGCAGAATCTCTAAGGGAATTCGGTCTTCCTTTTCTTTTTTCACACACACTCACACCCTTGTGAAATCTCTGGAGGGCTTCTGACATCGTGTCCTTTTTACACACACTCACAACCTTGCAGAATCTCTGGAGGGATTCTGACGTCGTGTCCTTTTTACACACACACACACCCTTGCAGAATATCTGGAGGGCTACTGATTCGTGTTCTTTTTACACACTCACACACACAAATGCTCAAACCTTTGCAGAATCTCTGGAGGGCTTCTGATTTCGTATCCTTTTTAGACACACACACATACACACACACCCTGGAAGAACTTCTGGAGCACTTCTGAATTTTGTCCTTTTTAAACACTCTCACCCACACACTCTGTTGAAGAATCTCTAGAGGGCTTCTGACTTCGTGTTCTTTTTACACACTCACACACACACACCCTTACAGAATCTCTGGCCGCTTTACTTCGTGTCTTTATACACACACACACACACACACACACACCCTTGCAGAATCACTAGAGGACTTCTGATTTTGTTTTCTTTTACACACACACACACACACTCACAATCATACCCTTGCAGAATCTCTAGAGGGCTTCTGACTTCGGGTCCTTTTCCCACACACACTCACATACACTCACCCTTGCAGAATCTCTGGAGGGCTCCTGATTCGCATCCATTTTACACACAAACCCACACTCTCACACACTTGCAGAATCTCTGGAGGGCTTCTGACTTCTTGTACTTTTTACACACACACTCACACTCATACACTTGCAGAATCATTGGAGGGCTTCTGACTTCTCCTTTTTACACACAAACACACACATACACACCATTGCAGAATCTCTAGAATGCTCCTGATTTGGTGGCCTTTTCACACACACAACCTTGCAGAATCTCAAGAGGGATTCTGATTTCGTGTCCTTTATACACACACACACAAATCTTGGCAGAATCTCTTCAGGGCTTCTGACTTCGTGTTCCTTTAACACACACACACAAACATAACGTTGCAGAATCTCTAGAGGACTTGTGGCTTCGTGTACTTTTTACACACACACAAACACATTTACACGCGTACCCTTGCAGAACTCTTTAGGGCTTCTGACGTCGTATCGTTTTTACACACACAAAAACCCACACACACTCACTCTTTTGCTAAATCTCTGGAGGGCTTCTGACATCGTGTCCTTTTAACACACACACACACACACACACACACACACTCACACTCTTGCAGAATCTATGGAGGGCTTCTGACGTAGTGTTCTTTTTACACACACACAACCTTACATAATATCTGCAGGGCTTCAGACTTCGTGTCCTTTTAACAAACACACACACACCCTTGCAGAATCTCTAGAGGGCTTCTGACTTCGTGTTCTTTTTCCACACACTCACACACTAACACCCTTGCAGAATCTCTGGATGTCTTCTGACTTCGTGTTCTTTTTACATACACACACACACACACACACACTCACACTCTTGTGAAATCTCTGGAAGACTTCTGACGTCGTGTCCTTTTTACACACACTCACAACCTTGCAGAATCTCTGGAGGGATTCTGACGTCGTGTCCTTTTTACACACACACACACCCTTGCAGAATATCTGGAGGGCTACGGATTCGTGTTTTTTTACACACTCACACACACAAATGCACAAACCTTTGCAGAATCTCTGGAGGGCTTGTGATTTCGTGTCCTTTTTAGACACACACGCATACACACACGCCCTGGAAGAACTTCTGGAGCACCTCTGAATTTTGTCCTTTTTAAACACTCTCACCCACACACTCTGTTGAAGAATCTCTAGAGGGCTTCTGACTTCGTGTTCTTTTTACACACTCACACACACACACCCTTACAGAATCTCTGGCCGCTTTACTTCGTGTCTTTTTACACACACACACACACACACACACACACACCCTTGCAGAATCAATAGAGGACTTCTGATTTTGTTTTCTTTACACACACACACACACACACTCACAATCATACCCTTGCAGAATCTCTAGAGGGCTTCTGACTTCGGGTCCTTTTTCCACACACACTCACATACACTCACCCTTGCAGAATCTCTGGAGGGATTCTGATTTCGTGTCCTTTATACACACACACAAATCTTGGCAGAATCTCTTCAGGGCTTCTGACTTCGTGTTCCTTTAACACACACACACAAACATAACGTTGCAGAATCTCTAGAGGACTTGTGGCTTCGTGTACTTTTTACACACACGCAAACACATTTACACTCGTACCCTTGCAGAACACTTTAGGGCTTCTGACGTCGTGTCCTTTTTACACACACAAAAACCCACACACACTCACTCTTTTGCTAAATCTCTGGAGGGCTTCTGACATCGTGTCCTTTTAACACACACACACACACTCACACTCTTGCAGAATCTATGGAGGGCTTCTGACGTAGTGTTCTTTTTACACACACACACAACCTTTCATAATATCTGCAGGGCTTCTGACTTCGTGTCCTTTTTACAAACACACACATACACACTCACACCCTTGAAGAATATCTGGAGGGCTCCTGACGTCGTGTCATTCTTACACACACACAGACACACACATACACACACGCTCCCATGCAGTATCTCTGGAGAGCTTTTGACTTCGTGTCTTTTTACACACACACACACACACACACTAACACCCTTGTGAAATCTCTGGAGGGCTTCTGACGTCGTGTCCTTTTTACACACACTCACAACCTTGCAGAATCTCTGGAGGGATTCTGACGTCGTGTCCTTTTTACACACACACACACCCTTGCAGAATATCTGGAGGGCTACTGATTCGTGTTCTTTTTACACACTCACACACACAAATGCACAAACCTTTGCAGAATCTCTGGAGGGCTTCTGATTTCGTGTCCTTTTTAGACACACACGCATACACACACACCCTGGAAGAACTTCTGGAGCACTTCTGAATTTTGTCCTTTTTAAACACTCTCACCCACACACTCTGTTGAAGAATCTCTAGAGGGCTTCTGACTTCGTGTTCTTTTTACACACTCACACACACACACCCTTACAGAATCTCTGGCCGCTTTACTTCGTGTCTTTTTACACACACACACACACACACACACACACACACACACACACACACACCCTTGCAGAATCACTAGAGGACTTCTGATTTTGTTTTCTTTTAAGCACACACACACACTCACAATCATATCCTTGCAGAATCTCTAGAGGGCTTCTGACTTCGGGTCCTTTTTCCACACACACTCACATACACTCACCCTTGCAGAATCTCTGGAGGGATTCTGATTTCGTGTCCTTTATACACACACACAAATCTTGGCAGAATCTCTTCAGGGCTTCTGACTTCGTGTTCCTTTAACACACACACACAAACATAACGTTGCAGAATCTCTAGAGGACTTGTGGCTTCGTGTACTTTTTACACACACGCAAACACATTTACACTCGTACCCTTGCAGAACTCTTTAGGGCTTCTGACGTCGTGTCGTTTTTACACACACAAAAACCCACACACACTCACTCTTTTGCTAAATCTCTGGAGGGCTTCTGACATCGTGTCCTTTTAACACACACACACACACACTCACACTGTTGCAGAATCTATGGAGGGCTTCTGACGTAGTGTTCTTTTTACACACACACAACCTTACATAATATCTGCAGGGCTTCTGACTTCGTGTCCTTTTTACAAACACACACATACACACTCACACCCTTGAATAATATCTGGAGGGCTCCTGACGTCGTGTCATTCTTACACACACACAGACACACACAAACACACACGCTCCCATGCAGAATCTCTGGAGAGCTTTTGATTTCGTGTCTTTTTACACACACACACACACACACACACACACACACCCTTGCAGAATCACTAGAGGACTTCTGATTTTGTTTTCTTTTACACATACACACACACTCACAATGATACCCTTGCAGAATCTCTAGAGGGCTTCTGACTTCGGGTCCTTTTCCCACACACACTCACATACACTCACCCTTGCAGAATCTCTGGAGGGCTTCTGATTCGCATCCATTTTACACACAAACCCACACTCTCACACACTTGCAGAATCTCTGGAGGGCTTCTGACTTCTTGTACTTTTTACACACACATACACATACACTCACACTCATACACTTGCAGAATCATTGGAGGGCTTCTGACTTCTTCTCATTTTTACACACAAACACACACATACACACCATTGCAGAATCTCTAGAATGCTCCTGATTTGGTGGCCTTTTCACACACACAACCTTGCAGAATCTCTAGAGGGATTCTGATTTCGTGTCCTTTATACACACACACAAATCTTGGCAGAATCTCTTAAGGGCTTCTGACTTCGTGTTCCTTTAACACACACACACAAACATAACGTTGCAGAATCTCTAGAGGACTTGTGGCTTCGTGTACTTTTTACACACACGCAAACACATTTACACACGTACCCTTGCAGAACTCTTTAGGGCTTCTGACGTCGTGTCCTTTTTACAGACACAAAAACCCACACACACTCACTATTTTGCTAAATCTCTGGAGGGCTTCTGACATCGTGTCCTTTTAACACACACACACACACACTCACACTCTTGCAGAATCTATGGAGGGCTTCTGACGTAGTGTTCTTTTTACACACACACAACCTTACATAATATCTGCAGGGCTTCTGACTTCGTGTCCTTTTTACAAACACACACACATCCTTGCAGAATCTCTAGAGGGCTTCTGACTTCGTGTTCTTTTTACACACACACACACACACACACACACACTCACACCCTTGTGAAATCTCTGGAGGGCTTCTGACGTCGTGTCCTTTTTACACACACTCACACCCTTGCAGAATATCTGGAGGGCTACTGATTTGTGTTCTTTTTACACACTCACACACACAAATGCACAAACCTTTTGCAGAATCTCTGGAGGGCTTCTGATTTCGTGTCCTTTTTAGACATACACGCATACACACACACCCTGGAAGAACTTCTGGAGCACTTCTGAATTTTGTCCTTTTTAAACACTCTCACCCACACACTCTGTTGAAGAATATCTAGAGGGCTTCTGACTTCGTGTTCTTTTTACACACTCACACACACACACCCTTACAGAATCTCTGGCTGCTTTACTTCGTGTCTTTTTACACACACACACACACACACACACACACACCCTTGCAGAATCACTAGAGGACTTCTGCTTTTGTTTTCTTTTACACACACACACACACACACACTCACAATCATACCCTTGCAGAATTCTAGAGGGCTTCTGACTTCAGGTCCTTTTTCCACACACACTCACATACACTCACCCTTGCAGAATCTCTGGAGGGATTCTGATTTCGTGTCCTTTATACACACACACAAATCTTGGCAGAATCTCTTCAGGACTTCTGACTTCGTGTTCCTTTAACACACACACAAAACATAACGTTGCAGAATCTCTAGAGGACTTGTGGCTTCGTGTACTTTTTACACACACGCAAACACATTTACACTCGTACCCTTGCAGAACACTTTAGGGCTTCTGACGTCGTGTCCTTTTTACACACACAAAAACCCACACACACTCACTCTTTTGCTAAATCTCTGAAGGGCTTCTGACATCGTGTCCTTTTAACACACACACACACACACCCTCACACTCTTGCAGAATCTATGGAGGGCTTCTGACGTAGTGTTCTTTTTACACACACACAACCTTACATAATATCTGCAGGGCTTCTGTCTTCGTGTCCTTTTTACAAACACACACACACACACACTCACACCCTTGAAGAATATCTGGAGGGCTTCTGACGTCGTGTCCTTCTTACACACACACACACACACACACACACATACACACACGCACCCTTGCAGAATCTCTGGAGAGCTTTTGACTTTGTGTCCATTTTACACACACACACACATACACACTCACACTCATGCCCTTTCAGAATATCTGGGGGGCTCCTGACTTCGCGTCCTTTTTGCACACACACTCACATACACGGACCCTTCCAGAATCTCTAGAGGGCTTCTGACTTCGTGTCCTTTTTACACACAAACACACACTCTGACACCTTTGCAGAATCTCTTGAGGGCTTCTGACTTCATATCCTTTTTACACACACATACACACACACTCACACTCATACACTTGCAGAATCTCTGGAATGCTTCTGACTTCTCCTTTTTACACAAACACACACATATACCGTTGCAAATCTAGAAGGCTTCAGATTTGGTGTCCTATTCACCCACACAAATACACACACAAACTTGCAGAATCTCTGGAGGGCTTCTGATTTCCTGTCCTTCGTACACACACACAAACCTTGGCAGAATCGCTATAGGGCTTCTGACTTCGTGTTCCTTTAACACACACACACACACACACATTACATTGCTGAATCTCTAGAGGACTTCTGACTTCGTGTCCTTTTTACACACAGACATCCACACCTTGCTGAATCTCTGGAGGGCTTCTGACGTCGTGTCTCTTTTACACACACATACACTCACACTCTTGTAGAATCTCTGGAGGGCTTCTGACGTCGTGTCCTTTTCACACACACACACACACAATTGCATAATATCTGCAGGGCTTCTGACTTCGTGTCCGTTTTACAAACACACACACCCTTGCAGAATATCAGGAGGGCTTCTGACTTCGGGTCCTTTTTACACACACACATACACACACACACACCCTTGCGGAATATCAGGAAGGCTTCTGACTTCGTGTCCTTGTACACACTCACACACACACATGCACACATGCACGCACCCTTTCAGAATCTCTGGAAGGCTACTTACTTCGTGTCCTTTTTTACACACACACACACATTCACACCCTTAAAGAATATCTGCAGCGCTTCTGACGTCGTGTCCTTCTTACACACACACATACACACACACATCCTTGCAGAATCATTGGAGGGTTTCTGACTTCGTGTCCATTTTATACATACATACTCACACTGATACCCTTCAAGAATCTCTGGAGGGTTCTGGCTTCGTGTCTTTTTATATATTAAAAACAAACTCACAACTTTGCAGAATCTCTAGAGAGCTTCTGAATTCGTGTCCTTTTTACACACACACACACACACACACTCACACTACTACCCCTACAGTATCTCTTGAGGGCCCTGACTTCTTTACTTTTTTCAAACACACTTACAACGTTGCAGAATCTCTAAGGGAATTCGGTCTTCCTTTTCTTTTTTCACACACACTCACACCCTTGTGAAATCTCTGGAGGGCTTCTGACGTCGTGTCCTTTTTACACACACTCACAACCTTGCAGAATCTCTGGATGGATTCTGACGTCGTGTCCTTTTTACACACACACACACACTTTCAGAATAACTGGAGGGCTACTGATTCGTGTTCTTTTTACACACTCACACACACAAATGCACAAACCTTTGCAACACGCATACACACACACCCTGGAAGAACTTCTGGAGCACTTCTGAATTTTGTCCTTTTTAAACACTCTCACCCACACACTCTGTTGAAGAATCTCTAGAGGGCTTCTGACTTCGTGTTCTTTTTACACACTCACACACACACACCCTTACAGAATATCTGGCAGCTTTACTTCGTGTCTATTTACAAACACACACACACACACACACACCCTTGCAGAATCACTAGAGGACTTCTGATTTTGTTTTCTTTTACACACACACACACTCACAATCATACCCTTGCAGAATCTCTAGAGGGCTTCTGACTTCAGGTCCTTTTTCCACACACACTCACATACACTCACCCTTGCAGAATCTCTGGAGGGCTTCTGATTCGCATCCACTTTACACACAAACCCACACTCTCACACACTTGCAGAATCTCTGGAGGGCTTCTGACTTCTTGTACTTTTTACATACACACACTCACACTCATACACTTGCAGAATCATTGGAGGGCTTCTGACTTCTCCTTTTTACACACAAACACACACATACACACCATTGCAGAATCTCTAGAATGCTCCTGATTTGGTGGCCTTTTCACACACACAACCTTGCAGAATCACAAGAGGGATTCTGATTTCGTGTCCTTTATACACACACACAAATCTTGGCAGAATCTCTTCAGGGCTTCTGACTTCGTGTTCCTTGAACACACACACACAAACATAACGTTGCTGAATCTCTAGAGGGCTTCTGACTTCGTGTTCTTTTTCCACACACTCACACACTAACACCCTTGCAGAATCTCTGGATGTCTTCTGACTTCGTGTTCTTTTTACACACACACACACACACACACACACACTCACACCCTTGTGAAATCTCTGGAGGGCTTCTGACGTCATGTCCTTTTTACACACACTCACAACCTTGCAGAATCTCTGGAGGGATTCTGACGTCGTGTCCTTTTTACACACACACACACCCTTGCAGAATATCTGGAGGGCTACTGATTTGTGTTCTTTTTACACACTCACACACACACAAATGCACAAACCTTTGCAGAATCTCTGGAGGGCTTCTGATTTCGTGTCCTTTTTAGACACACACACATACACACACACCCTGGAAGAACTTCTGGAGCACTTCTGAATTTTGTCCTTTTTAAACACTCTCACCCACACACTCTGTTGAAGAATCTCTAGAGGGCTTCTGACTTCGTGTTCTTTTTACACACTCACACACACACACCCTTACAGAATCTCTGGCCGCTTTACTTCGTGTCTTTTTACACACACACACACACACACACACCCTTGCAGAATCACTAGAGGACTTCTGATTTTGTTTTCTTTTACACACACACACATACTCACAATCATAACCTTGCAGAATCTCTGGAGGGCTTCTGACTTCTTGTACTTTTTACACACACATACACACACACTCACACTCATACACTTGCAGAATCATTGGAGGGCTTCTGACTTCTTCTCCTTTTTACACACAAACACACACATACACACCATTGCAGAATCTCTAGAATGCTCCTGATTTGGTGGCCTTTTCACACACACAACCTTGCAGAATCTCTAGAGGGATTCTGATTTCGTGTCCTTTATACACACACACAAAACTTGGCAGAATCTCTTCAGGGCTTCTGACTTCGTGTTCCTTGAACACACACACACAAACATAACGTTGCAGAATCTCTAGAGGACTTGTGACTTCGTGTACTTTTTACACACACGCAAACACATTTACACTCGTACCCTTGCAGAACTCTTTAGGGCTTCTGACGTCGTGTCCTTTTTACAGACACAAAAACCCACACACACTCACTCTTTTGCTAAATCTCTGGAGGGCTTCTGACGTCGTGTCCTTTTAACACACACACACACACACTCACACTCTTGCAGAATCTATGGAGGGCTTCTGACGTAGTGTTCTTTTTACACACACACAACCTTACATAATATCTGCAGGGCTTCTGACTTCGTGTCCTTTTTACAAACACACACACACACACTCACACCCTTGAAGAATATATGGAGGGCTTCTGACGTCGTGTCCTTCTTACACACACACACACACATACACACACGCACCCTTGCAGAATCTCTGGAGAGCTTTTGACTTCGTGTCCATTTTACACACACACACACATACACACTCACACTCATGCCCTTTCAGAATCTCTGGGGGCCTCCTGACTTCGCGTCCTTTTTGCACACACACTCACATACACGGACCCTTCCAGAATCTCTAGAGGGCTTCTGACTTCATGTCCTTTTACACACACATACACACACACTCACACTCATACACTTGCAGAATCTCTGGAAGGCTTCTGACTTCTCCTTTTTACACACACACACACACATATACCGTTGCAAATCTAGAAGGCTTCAGATTTGGTGTCCTATTCACCCACACAAATACACACACAACCTTGCAGAATCTCTGGAAGGCTTCTGATATCCTGTCAATCGTACACACACACAAACCTTGGCAGAATCGCTATATTGCTTCTGACTTCGTGTTCCTTCAACACACACACACACACACACACACATTCCATTGCTGAATCTCTAGAGGACTTCTGACTTCGTGTCCTTTTTACACACAGATATCCACACCTTGCTGAATCTCTGGAGGGCTTCTGACGTCGTGTCTCTTTTAAACACACATACACTCACACTCTTGTAGAATCTCTGGAGGGCTTCTGACGTCGTGTCCTTTTCACACACACACACACACAATTGCATAATATCTGCAGGGCTTCTGACTTCGTGTCCGTTTTACAAACACACACACCCTTGCAGACTATCAGGAGGACTTCTGACTTCGGGTCCTTTTTACACACACACATACACACACACACACCCTTGCGGAATATCAGGAAGGCTTCTGACTTCGTGTCCTTCATACACACTCACACACACACATGCACACATGCACGCACCCTTTCAGAATCTCTGGAGGGCTACTTACTTCGTGTCCTTTTTACACACACACACACATTCACACCCTTAAAGAATATCTGGAGGGCTTCTGACGTCGTGTCCTTCTTACACACACACATACACACACACATCCTTGCAGAATCTTTGGAGGGTTTCTGACTTCGTGTCCATTTTATACATACATACTCACACTGATACCCTTCAAGAATCTCTGGAGGGTTCTGGCTTCGTGTCTTTTTATATATAAAAACAAACTCACAACTTTGCAGAATCTCTAGAGAGCTTCTGAATTCGTGTCCTTTTTACACACACACACACACACACTCACACTACTACCCCTACAGTATCTCTTGAGGGCCCTGACTTCTTGACTTTTTTACAAACACACTTACAACGTTGCAGAATCTCTAAGGGAATTCGGTCTTCCTTTTCTTTTTTCACACACACTCACACCCTTGTGAAATCTCTGGAGGCCTTCTGACATCGTGTCCTTTTTACACACACTCACAACCTTGCAGAATCTCTGGAGGGATTCTGACGTCGTGTCCTTTTTACACACACACACACACACCCTTGCAGAATATCTGGAGGGCTACTGATTCGTGTTCTTTTGACACACTCACACACACAAATGCACAAACCTTTGCAGAATCTCTGGAGGGCTTCTGATTTCGTGTCCTTTTTAGACACACACACATACACACACACCCTGGAACAACTTCTGGAGCACTTCTGAATTTTGTCCTTTTTAAACACTCTCACCCACACACTCTGTTGAAGAATCTCTAGAGGGCTTCTGACTTCGTGTTCTTTTTACACACTCACACACACACACCCTTACAGAATCTCTGGCCGCTTTACTTCGTGTCTTTATACACACACACACACACACACACACACACACACCCTTGCAGAATCACTAGAGGACTTCTGATTTTGTTTTCTTTTACACAAACACACACACTCACAATCATACCCTTGCAGAATCTCTAGAGGGCTTCTGACTTCGGGTCCTTTTTCCACACACACTCACATACACTCACCCTTGCAGAATCTCTGGAGGGCTTCTGATTCGCATCCATTTTACACACAAACCCACACTCTCACACACTTGCAGAATCTCTGGAGGGCTTCTGACTTCTTGTACTTTTTACACACACACACACACTCATACACTTGCAGAATCATTGGAGGGCTTCTGACTTCTCCTTTTTACACACAAACACACACATACACACCATTGCAGAATCTCTAGAATGCTCCTGATTTGGTGGCCTTTTCACACACACAACCTTGCAGAATCTCAAGAGGGATTCTGATTTCGTGTCCTTTATACACACACACACAAATCTTGGCAGAATCTCTTCAGGGCTTCTGACTTCGTGTTCCTTTAACACACACACACAAACATAACGTTGCAGAATCTCTAGAGGACTTGTGGCTTCGTGTACTTTTTACACACACGCAAACACATTTACACTCGTACCCTTGCAGAACCCTTTAGGGCTTCTGACGTCGTATCGTTTTTACACACACAAAAACCCACACACACTAACTCTTTTGCTAAATCTCTGGAGGGCTTCTGACATCGTGTCCTTTTAACACACACACACACACACACACACTCACACTCTTGCAGAATCTATGGAGGGCTTCTGACGTAGTGTTCTTTTTACACACACACAACCTTACATAATATCTGCAGGGCTTCTGACTTCATGTCCTTTTAACAAACACACACACACCCTTGCTGAATCTCTAGAGGGCTTCTGACTTCGTGTTCTTTTTCCACACACTCACACACTAACACCCTTGCAGAATCTCTGGATGTCTTCTGACTTCGTGTTCTTTTTACACACACACACACACACACACTCACACCCTTGTGAAATCTCTGGAGGGCTTCTGACATCATGTCCTTTTTACACACACTCACAACCTTGCACAATCTCTGGAGGGATTCTGACGTCGTGTCCTTTTTACACACACACACACCCTTGCAGAATATCTGGAGGGCTACTGATTCGTGTTCTTTTTACACACTCACACACACAAATGCACAAACCTTTGCAGAATCTCTGGAGGGCTTCTGATTTCGTGTCCTTTTTAGACACACACACATACACACACACCCTGGAAGAACTTCTGGAGCACTTCTGAATTTTGTCCTTTTTAAACACTCTCACCCACACACTCTGTTGAAGAATCTCTAGAGGGCTTCTGACTTCGTGTTCTTTTTACACACTCACACACACACACCCTTACAGAATCTCTGGCCGCTTTACTTCGTGTCTTTTTACACACACACACACACACACACACACACCCTTGCAGAATCACTAGAGGACTTCTGATTTTGTTTTCTTTTACACACACACACATACTCACAATCATAACCTTGCAGAATCTCTGGAGGGCTTCTGACTTCTTGTACTTTTTACACACACATACACACACACTCACACTCATACACTTGCAGAATCATTGGAGGGCTTCTGACTTCTTCTCCTTTTTACACACAAACACACACAAACACACACATACACACCATTGCAGAATCTCTAGAATGCTCCTGTTTTGGTGGCCTTTTCACACACACAAACTTGCAGAATCTCTAGAGGGATTCTGATTTCGTGTCCTTTATACACACACACAAATCTTGGCAGAATCTCTTCAGGGCTTCTGACTTCGTGTTCCTTGAACACACACACACAAACATAACGTTGCAGAATCTCTAGAGGACTTGTGACTTCGTGTACTTTTTACACACACGCAAACACATTTACACTCGTACCCTTGCAGAACTCTTTAGGGCTTCTGACGTCGTGTCCTTTTTACAGACACAAAAACCCACACACACTCACTCTTTTGCTAAATCTCTGGAGGGCTTCTGACGTCGTGTCCTTTTAACACACACACACACACACACTCACACTCTTGCAGAATCTATGGAGGGCTTCTGACGTAGTGTTCTTTTTACACACACACAACCTTACATAATACCTGCAGGGCTTCTGTCTTCGTGTCCTTTTTACAAACACACACACACACACACACTCACACCCTTGAAGAATATCTGGAGGGCTTCTGACGTCGTGTCCTTCTTACACACACACACACACATACACACACGCACCCTTGCAGAATCTCTGGAGAGCTTTTGACTTCGTGTCCATTTTACACACACACACACATACACACTCACACTCATGCCCTTTCAGAATCTCTGGGGGGCTCCTGACTTCGCGTCCTTTTTGCACACACACTCACATACACGGACCCTTCCAGAATCTCTAGAGGGCTTCTGACTTCGTGTCCTTTTTACAAACAAACACACACTCTGACCCCTTTGCAGAATCTCTTGAGGGCTTCTGACTTCATGTCCTTTTACACACACATACACACACACTCACACTCATACACTTGCAGAATCTCTGGAAGGCTTCTGACTTCTCCTTTTTACACACACACACACACACACACACATACCGTTGCAAATCTAGAAGGCTTCAGATTTGGTGTCCTATTCACCCACACAAATACACACACAACCTTGCAGAATCTCTGGAAGGCTTCTGATATCCTGTCAATCGTACACACACACAAACCTTGGCAGAATCGCTATAGGGCTTCTGACTTCGTGTTCCTTTAACACACACACACACACACACACACACACATTCCATTGCTGAATCTCTAGAGGACTTCTGACTTCGTGTCCTTTTTACACACAGACATCCACACCTTGCTGAATCTCTGGAGGGCTTCTGACGTCGTGTCTCTTTTACACACACATACACTCACACTCTTGTAGAATCTCTGGAGGGCTTCTGACGTCGTGTCCTTTTCACACACACACACAGAATTGCATAATATCTGCAGGGCTTCTGACTTCGTGTCCGTTTTACAAACACACACACCCTTGCAGAATATCAGGAGGACTTCTGACTTCGGGTCCTTTTTAACACACACATACACACACACACACCCTTGCGGAATATCAGGAAGGCTTCTGACTTCGTGTCCTTCATACACACTCACACACACACATGCACACATGCACGCACCCTTTCAGAATCTCTGGAGGGCTACTTACTTCGTGTCCTTTTTACACACACACACACATTCACACCCTTAAAGAATATCTGGAGGGCTTCTGACGTCGTGTCCTTCTTACACACACACATACACACACACATCCTTGCAGAATCTTTGGAGGGTTTCTGACTTCGTGTCCATTTTATACATACATACTCACACTGATACCCTTCAAGAATCTCTGGAGGGTTCTGGCTTCGTGTCTTTTTATATATAAAAACAAACTCACAACTTTGCAGAATCTCTAGAGAGCTTCTGAATTCGTGTCCTTTTTACACACACACACACACACACACACTCACACTACTACCCCTACAGTATCTCTTGAGGGCCCTGACTTCTTGACTTTTTTACAAACACACTTACAACGTTGCAGAATCTCTAAGGGAATTCGGTCTTCCTTTTCTTTTTTCACACACACTCACACCCTTGTGAAATCTCTGGAGGGCTTCTGACATCGTGTCCTTTTTACACACACTCACAACCTTGCAGAATCTCTGGAGGGATTCTGACGTCGTGTCCTTTTTACACACACACACACACACCCTTTCAGAATATCTGGAGGGCTACGGATTCGTGTTCTTTTGACACACTCACACACACAAATGCACAAACCTTTGCAGAATCTCTGGAGGGCTTCTGATTTCGTGTCCTTTTTAGACACACACACATACACACACACCCTGGAACAACTTCTGGAGCACTTCTGAATTTTGTCCTTTTTAAACACTCTCACCCACACACTCTGTTGAAGAATCTCTAGAGGGCTTCTGACTTCGTGTTCTTTTTACACACTCACACACACACACCCTTACAGAATCTCTGGCCGCTTTCCTTCGTGTCTTTATACACACACACACACACACACACACACACACACACACCCTTGCAGAATCACTAGAGGACTTCTGATTTTGTTTTCTTTTACACACACACACACACACTCACAATCATACCCTTGCAGAATCTCTAGAGGGCTTCTGACTTCGGGTCCTTTTTCCACACACACTCACATACACTCACCCTTGCAGAATCTCTGGAGGGCTTCTGATTCGCATCCATTTTACACACAAACCCACACTCTCACACACTTGCAGAATCTCTGGAGGGCTTCTGACTTCTTGTACTTTTTACACACACACTCACACTCATACACTTGCAGAATCATTGGAGGGCTTCTGACTTCTCCTTTTTACACACAAACACACACATACACACCATTGCAGAATCTCTAGAATGCTCCTGATTTGGTGGCCTTTTCACACACACAACCTTGCAGAATCTCAAGAGGGATTCTGATTTCGTGTCCTTTATACACACACACACAAATCTTGGCAGAATCTCTTCAGGGCTTCTGACTTCGTGTTCCTTTAACACACACACACAAACATAATGTTGCAGAATCTCTAGAGGACTTGTGGCTTTGTGTACTTTTTACACACACGCAAACACATTTACACTCGTACCCTTGCAGAACTCTTTAGGGCTTCTGACGTCGTATCGTTTTTACACACACAAAAACCCACACACACTCACTCTTTTGCTAAATCTCTGGAGGGCTTCTGACATCGTGTCCTTTTAACACACACACATACACACACACTCACACTCTTGCAGAATCTATGGAGGGCTTCTGACGTAGTGTTCTTTTACACACACACACAACCTTACATAATATCTGCAGGGCTTCTGACTTCGTGTCCTTTTAACAAACACACACACACCCTTGCTGAATCTCTAGAGGGCTTCTGACTTCGTGTTCTTTTTCCACACACTTACACACTAACACCCTTGCAGAATCTCTGGATGTCTTCTGACTTCGTGTTCTTTTTACACACACACACACACACACTCACACCCTTGTGAAATCTCTGGAGGGCTTCTGACGTCATGTCCTTTTTATACACACTCACAACCTTGCAGAATCTCTGGAGGGATTCTGACGTCGTGTCCTTTTTACACACACACACACCCTTGCAGAATATCTGGAGGGCTACTGATTCGTGTTCTTTTTACACACTCACACACACAAATGCACAAACCTTTGCAGAATCTCTGGAGGGCTTCTGATTTCGTGTCCTTTTTAAACACACACGCATACACACACACCGTGGAAGAACTTCTGGAGCACTTCTGAATTTTGTCCTTTTTAAACACTCTCACCCACACACTCTGTTGAAGAATCTCTAGAGGGCTTCTGACTTCGTGTTCTTTTTACACACTCACACACACACACCCTTACAGAATCTCTGGCCGCTTTACTTCGTGTCTTTTTACACACACACACACACACCCTTGCAGAATCACTAGAGGACTTCTGATTTTGTTTTCTTTTACACACACACACACACTCACAATCATACCCTTGCAGAATCTCTAGAGGGCTTCTGACTTCGGGTCCTTTTTCCACACACACTCACATACACTCACCCTTGCAGAATCTCTGGAGGGATTCTGATTTCGTGTCCTTTATACACACACACAAATCTTGGCAGAATCTCTTCAGGGCTTCTGACTTCGTGTTCCTTTAACACACACACACATAACGTTGCAGAATCTCTAGAGGACTTGTGGCTTCGTGTACTTTTTACACACACGCAAACACATTTACACTCGTACCCTTGCAGAACTCTTTAGGGCTTCTGACGTCGTGTCCTTTTTACACACACAAAAACCCACACACACTCACTCTTTTGCTAAATCTCTGGAGGGCTTCTGACATCGTGTCCTTTTAACACACACACACACACTCACACTCTTGCAGAATCTATGGAGGGCTTCTGACGTTGTGTTCTTTTTACACACACACAACCTTACATAATATCTGCAGGGCTTCTGACTTCGTGTCACTTTTACAAACACACACATACACACTCACACCCTTGAAGAATATCTGGAGGGCTCCTGACGTCGTGTCATTTTTACACATACACAGACACACACATACACACACGCTCCCATGCAGAATCTCTGGAGAGCTTTTGACTTCGTGTCTTTTTACAAACACACACACACACACACCCTTGCAGAATCACTAGAGGACTTCTGATTTTGTTTTCTTTTACACAAACACACACACTCACAATCATACCCTTGCAGAATCTCTAGAGGGCTTCTGACTTCGGGTCCTTTTCCCACACACACTCACATACACTCACCCTTGCAGAATCTCTGGAGGGCTTCTGATTCGCATCCATTTTACACACAAACCCACACTCTCACACACTTGCAGAATCTCTGGAGGGCTTCTGACTTCTTGTACTTTTTACACACACATACACACACACTCACACTCATACACTTGCAGAATCATTGGAGGGCTTCTGACTTCTTCTCCTTTTTACACACAAACACACACATACACACCATTGCAGAATCTCTAGAATGCTCCTGATTTGGTGGCCTTTTGACACACACAACCTTGCAGAATCTCTACAGGGATTCTGATTTCGTGTCCTTTATACACACACACAAATCTTGGCAGAATCTCTTAAGGGCTTCTGACTTCGTGTTCCTTTAACACACACACACAAACATAACGTTGCAGAATCTCTAGAGGACTTGTGGCTTCGTGTACTTTTTACACACACGCAAACACATTTACACACGTACCCTTGCAGAACTCTTTTGGGCTTCTGACGTCGTGTCCTTTTTACAGACACAAAAACCCACACACACTCACTCTTTTGCTAAATCTCTGGAGGGCTTCTGACATCGTGTCCTTTTAACACACACACACACACACTCACACTCTTGCAGAATCTATGGAGGGCTTCTGACGTAGTGTTCTTTTTACACACACACAACCTCACATAATATCTGCAGGGCTTCTGACTTCGTGTCCTTTTTACAAACACACACACATCCTTGCAGAATCTCTAGAGGGCTTCTGACTTCGTGTTCTTTTCCCACACACTCACACACTAACACCCTTGCAGAATCTCTGGATGTCTTCTGACTTCGTGTTCTTTTTACACACACACACACACACACACTCACACCCTTGTGAAATCTCTGGAGGGCTTCTGACGTCGTGTCCTTTTTACACACACTCACAACCTTGCAGAATCTCTGGAGGGATTCTGACATCGTGTCCTTTTTACACACACACACACCCTTGCAGAATATCTGGAGGGCTACTGATTCGTGTTCTTTTTACACACTCACACACACAAATGCACAAACCTTTGCAGAATCTCTGGAGGGCTTCTGATTTCGTGTCCTTTTTAGACACACACGCATACACACACACCCTGGAAGAACTTCTGGAGCACTTCTGAATTTTGTCCTTTTTAAACACTCTCACCCACACACTCTGTTGAAGAATCTCTAGAGGGCTTCTGACTTCGTGTTCTTTTTACACACTCACAGACACACACTCTTACAGAATCTCTGGCCGCTTTACTTCGTGTCTTTTTACACACACACACACACACACACACACACACACACACACACCCTTGCAGAATCACTAGAGGACTTCTGATTTTGTTTTCTTTTACGCACACACACACACTCACAATCATACCCTTGCAGAATCTCTAGAGGGCTTCTGACTTCGGGTCCTTTTTCCACACACACTCACATACACTCACCCTTGCAGAATCTCTGGAGGGATTCTGATTTCGTGTCCTTTATACACACAGACAAATCTTGGCAGAATCTCTTCAGGGCTTCTGACTTCGTGTTCCTTTAACACACACACACAAACATAACGTTGCAGAATCTCTAGAGGTCTTGTGGCTTCGTGTACTTTTTACACACACGCAAACACATTTACACTCGTACCATTGCAGAACTCTTTAGGGCTTCTGACGTCGTGTCCTTTTTACACACACAAAAACCCACACACACTCACTCTTTTGCTAAATCTCTGGAGTGCTTCTGACATCGTGTCCTTTTAACACACACACACACACACACTCACACTCTTGCAGAATCTATGGAGGGCTTCTGACGTAGTGTTCTTTTTACACACACACAACCTTACATAATATCTGCAGGGCTTCTGATTTCGTGTCCTTTTTACAAACACACACATACACACTCACACCCTTGAAGAATATCTGGAGGGCTCCTGACGTCGTGTCATTCTTACACACACACAGACACACACATACACACACGCTCCCATGCAGAATCTCTGGAGAGCTTTTGACTTCGTGTCTTTTTACAAACACACACACACACACACCCTTGCAGAATCACTAGAGGACTTCTGATTTTGTTTTCTTTTACACAAACACACACACTCACAATCATACCCTTGCAGAATCTCTAGAGGGCTTCTGACTTCGGGTCCTTTTCCCACACACACTCACATACACTCACCCTTGCAGAATCTCTGGAGGGCTTCTGACTTCTTGTACTTTTTACACACACATACACATACACTCACACTCATACAATTGCAGAATCATTGGAGGGCTTCTGACTTCTTCTCCTTTTTACACACAAACACACACATACACACCATTGCAGAATCTCTAGAATGCTCCTGATTTGGTGGCCTTTTCACACACACAACCTTGCAGAATCTCTAGAGGGATTCTTATTTCCTGTCCTTTATACACACACACAAATCTTGGCAGAATCTCTTAAGGACTTCTGACTTCGTGTTCCTTTAACACACACACACAAACATAACGTTGCAGAATCTCTAGAGGACTTGTGGCTTCGTGTACTTTTTACACACACGCAAACACATTTACACACGTACCCTTGCAGAACTCTTTAGGGCTTCTGACGTCGTGTCCTTTTTACACACACAAAAACCCACACACACTCACTCTTTTGCTAAATCTCTGGAGGGTTCTGACATCGTATCCTTTTAACACACACACACACACACCCTCACACTCTTGCAGAATCTATGGAGGGCTTCTGACGTAGTGTTCTTTTTACACACACACAACCTTACATAATACCTGCAGGGCTTCTGACTTCGTGTCCTTTTTACAAACACACACACACACACTCACACCCTTGAAGAATATCTGGAGGGCTTCTGACGTCGTGTCCTTCTTACACACACACACACACACATACACACACGCTCCCATGCAGAATCTCTGGAGAGCTTTTGACTTCGTGTCTTTTTACACACACACACACACACACACACACACACACACACACACCCTTGCAGAATCACTAGAGGACTTCTGATTTTGTTTTCTTTTACACATACACACACACTCACAATCATACCCTTGCAGAATCTCTAGAGGGCTTCTGACTTCGGGTCCTTTTCCCACACACACTCACATACACTCACCCTTGCAGAATCTCTGGAGGGCTTCTGATTCGCATCCATTTTACACACAAACCCACACTCTCACACACTTGCAGAATATCTGGAGGGCTTCTGACATCTTATACTTTTTACACACACATACACATACACTCACACTCATACAATTGCAGAATCATTGGAGGGCTTCTGACTTCTTCTCCTTTTTACACACAAACACACACATACACACCATTGCAGAATCTCTAGAATGCTCCTGATTTGGTGGCCTTTTCACACACACAACCTTGCAGAATCTCTAGAGGGATTCTTATTTCCTGTCCTTTATACACACACACAAATCTTGGCAGAATCTCTTAAGGGCTACTGACTTCGTGTTCCTTTAACACACACACACAAACATAACGTTGCAGAATCTCTAGAGGACTTGTGGCTTCGTGTACTTTTTACACACACGCAAACACATTTACACACGTACCCTTGCAGAACTCTTTAGGGCTTCTGACGTCGTGTCCTTTTTACACACACAAAAACCCACACACACTCACTCTTTTGCTAAATCTCTGGAGTGCTTCTGACATCGTGTCCTTTTAACACACACACACACACACACTCACACTCTTGCAGAATCTATTGAGGGCTTCTGATGTAGTGTTCTTTTTACACACACACAACCTTACATAATATCTGCAGGGCTTCTGATTTCGTGTCCTTTTTACAAACACACACATACACACTCACACCCTTGAAGAATATCTGGAGGGCTCCTGACGTCGTGTCATTCTTACACACACACAGACACACACATACACACACGCTCCCATGCAGAATCTCTGGAGAGCTTTTGACTTCGTGTCTTTTTACAAACACACACACACACACACACCCTTGCAGAATCACTAGAGGACTTCTGATTTTGTTTTCTTTTACACATACACACACACTCACAATCATACCCTTGCAGAATCTCTAGAGGGCTTCTGACTTCGGGTCCTTTTCCCACACACACTCACATACACTCACCCTTGCAGAATCTCTGGAGGGCTTCTGATTCGCATCCATTTTACACACAAACCCACACTCTCACACACTTGCAGAATCTCTGGAGGGCTTCTGACTTCTTGTACTTTTTACACACACATACACATACACTCACACTCATACAATTGCAGAATCATTGGAGGGCTTCTGACTTCTTCTCCTTTTTACACACAAACACACACATACACACCATTGCAGAATCTCTAGAATGCTCCTGATTTGGTGGCCTTTTCACACACACAACCTTGCAGAATCTCTAGAGGGATTCTTATTTCCTGTCCTTTATACACACACACAAATCTTGGCAGAATCTCTTAAGGACTTCTGACTTCGTGTTCCTTTAACACACACACACAAACATAACGTTGCAGAATCTCTAGAGGACTTGTGGCTTCGTGTACTTTTTACACACACGCAAACACATTTACACACGTACCCTTGCAGAACTCTTTAGGGCTTCTGACGTCGTGTCCTTTTTACACACACAAAAACCCACACACACTCACTCTTTTGCTAAATCTCTGGAGGGTTCTGACATCGTATCCTTTTAACACACACACACACACACCCTCACACTCTTGCAGAATCTATGGAGGGCTTCTGACGTAGTGTTCTTTTTACACACACACAACCTTACATAATACCTGCAGGGCTTCTGACTTCGTGTCCTTTTTACAAACACACACACACACACTCACACCCTTGAAGAATATCTGGAGGGCTTCTGACGTCGTGTCCTTCTTACACACACACACACACACATACACACACGCTCCCATGCAGAATCTCTGGAGAGCTTTTGACTTCGTGTCTTTTTACACACACACACACACACACACACACACACACACACACACACACACACCCTTGCAGAATCACTAGAGGACTTCTGATTTTGTTTTCTTTTACACATACACACACACTCACAATCATACCCTTGCAGAATCTCTAGAGGGCTTCTGACTTCGGGTCCTTTTCCCACACACACTCACATACACTCACCCTTGCAGAATCTCTGGAGGGCTTCTGATTCGCATCCATTTTACACACAAACCCACACTCTCACACACTTGCAGAATATCTGGAGGGCTTCTGACATCTTGTACTTTTTACACACACATACACATACACTCACACTCATACAATTGCAGAATCATTGGAGGGCTTCTGACTTCTTCTCCTTTTTACACACAAACACACACATACACACCATTGCAGAATCTCTAGAATGCTCCTGATTTGGTGGCCTTTTCACACACACAACCTTGCAGAATCTCTAGAGGGATTCTTATTTCCTGTCCTTTATACACACACACAAATCTTGGCAGAATCTCTTAAGGGCTACTGACTTCGTGTTCCTTTAACACACACACACAAACATAACGTTGCAGAATCTCTAGAGGACTTGTGGCTTCGTGTACTTTTTACACACACGCAAACACATTTACACACGTACCCTTGCAGAACTCTTTAGGGCTTCTGACGTCGTGTCCTTTTTACACACACAAAAACCCACACACACTCACTCTTTTGCTAAATCTCTGGAGGGCTTCTGACATCGTATCCTTTTAACACACACACACACACACCCTCACACTCTTGCAGAATCTATGGAGGGCTTCTGATGTAGTGTTCTTTTTACACACACACAACCTTACATAATACCTGCAGGGCTTCTGTCTTCGTGTCCTTTTTACAAACACACACACACACACACTCACACCCTTGAAGAATATCTGGAGGGCTTCTGACGTCGTGTCCTTCTTACACACACACACACACACATACACACACGCTCCCATGCAGAATCTCTGGAGAGCTTTTGACTTCGTGTCTTTTTACACACACACACACACACACACACACACACACACCCTTGCAGAATCACTAGAGGACTTCTGATTTTGTTTTCTTTTACACATACACACACACTCACAATCATACCCTTGCAGAATCTCTAGAGGGCTTCTGATTTCGGGTCCTTTTCACACACACACTCACATACACTCACCCTTGCAGAATCTCTGGAGGGCTTCTGATTCGCATCCATTTTACACACAAACCCACACTCTCACACACTTGCAGAATCTCTGGAGGGCTTCTGACTTCTTGTACTTTTTACACACACATACACATACACTCACACTCATACAATTGCAGAATCATTGGAGGGCTTCTGACTTCTTCTCCTTTTTACACACAAACACACACATACACACCATTGCAGAATCGCTAAAATGCTCCTGATTTGGTGGCCTTTTCACACACACAACCTTGCAGAATCTCTAGAGGGATTCTTATTTCCTGTCCTTTATACACACACACAAATCTTGGCAGAATCTATTAAGGGCTTCTGACTTCGTGTTCCTTTAACACACACACACAAACATAACGTTGCAGAATCTCTAGAGGACTTGTGGCTTCGTGTACTTTTTACACACACGCAAACACATTTACACACGTACCCTTGCAGAACTCTTTAGGGCTTCTGACGTCGTGTCCTTTTTACACACACAAAAACCCACACACACTCACTCTTTTGCTAAATCTCTGGAGGGCTTCAGACATCGTATCCTTTTAACACACACACACACACACCCTCACACTCTTGCAGAATCTATGGAGGGCTTCTGACGTAGTGTTCTTTTTACACACACACAACCTTACATAATACCTGCAGGGCTTCTGTCTTCGTGTCCTTTTTACAAACACACACACACACACACTCACACCCTTGAAGAATATCTGGAGGGCTTCTGACGTCGTGTCCTTCTTACACACACACACACACACACACATACACACACGCACCCTTGCAGAATCTCTGGAGAGCTTTTGACTTTGTGTCCATTTTACACACACACACACATACACACTCACACTCATGCCCTTTCAGAATCTCTGGGGGGCTCCTGACTTCGCTCTTTTTGCACACACACTCACATACACGGACCCTTCCAGAATCTCTAGAGGGCTTCGGACTTCGTGTCCTTTTTACACACAAACACACACTCTGACACCTTTGCAGAATCTCTTGAGGGCTTCTGACTTCATATCCTTTTTACACACACATACACACACACTCACACTCATACACTTGCAGAATCTCTGGAATGCTTCTGACTTCTCCTTTTTACACACACACACACACACACATATACCGTTGCAAATCTAGAAGGCTTCAGATTTGGTGTCCTATTCACCCACACAAATACACACACAACCTTGCAGAATCTCTGGAGGGCTTCTGATTTCCTGTCCTTCGTACACACACACAAACCTTGGCAGAATCGCTATAGGGCTTCTGACTTCGTGTTCCTTTAACACACACACACACACACACACACATTACATTGCTGAATCTCTAGAGGACTTCTGACTTCGTGTCCTTTTTACACACAGACATCCACACCTTGCTGAATCTCTGGAGGGCTTCTGACGTCGTGTCTCTTTTACACACACATACAATCACACTCTTGTAGAATCTCTGGAGGGCTTCTGACGTAATGTTCTTTTCACACACACACACACACACATACAATTGCATAATATCTGCAGGGCTTCTGACTTCGTGTCCGTTTTACAAACACACACACCCTTGCAGAATATCAGGAGGGCTTCTGACTTCGGGTCCTTTTTACACACACACATACACACACACACACCCTTGCGGAATATCAGGAAGGCTTCTGACTTCGTGTCCTTGTACACACTCACACACACATATGCACACATGCATGCACCCTTTCAGAATCTCTGGAGGGCTACTTACTTCGTGTCCTTTTTTACACACACACACACATTCACACCCTTAAAGAATATCTGCAGGGCTTCTGACGTCGTGTCCTTCTTACACACACACATACACACACACACATCCTTGCAGAATCATTGGAGGGTTTCTGACTTCGTGTCCATTTTATACATACATACTCACACTGATACCCTTCAAGAATCTCTGGAGGGTTCTGGCTTCGTGTCTTTTTATATAAAAAAACAAACTCACAACTTTGCAGAATCTCTAGAGAGCTTCTGAATTCGTGCTTTTTTACACACACACACACACACACACACACACACACACACACAAACTCACACTACTACCCCTACAGTATCTCTTGAGGGCCCTGACTTCTTGACTTTTTTCAAACACACTTACAACGTTGCAGAATCTCTAAGGGAATTCGGTCTTCCTTTTCTTTTTTCACACACACTCACACCCTTGTGAAATCTCTGGAGGGCTTCTGACGTCGTGTCCTTTTTACACACACTCACAACCTTGCAGAATCTCTGGAGGGATTCTGACGTCGTGTCCTTTTTACACACACACACACCCTTGCAGAATAACTGGAGGGCTACTGATTCGTGTTCTTTTTACACATTCACACACACAAATGCACAAACCTTTGCAACATGCATACACACACACCCTGGAAGAACTTCTGGAGCACTTCTGAATTTTGTCCTTTTTAAACACTCTCACCCACACACTCTGTTGAAGAATCTCTAGAGGGCTTCTGACTTCCTGTTCTTTTTACGCACTCACACACACACACCCTTACAGAATCTCTGGCAGCTTTACTTCGTGTCTTTTTACACACACACACACACACACACACACCCTTGCAGAATCACTAGAGGACTTCTGATTTTGTTTTCTTTTACACACACACACACACACTCACAATCATACCCTTGCAGAATCTCTAGAGGGCTTCTGACTTCGGGTCCTTTTTCCACACACACTCACATACACTCACCCTTGCAGAATCTCTGGAGGGCTTCTGATTCGCATCCATTTTACACACAAACCCACACTCTCACACACTTGCAGAATCTCTGGAGGGCTTCTGACTTCTTGTACTTTTTACACACACACATACACACACTCACACTCATACACTTGCAGAATCATTGGAGGGCTTCAGACTTCTCCTTTTTACACACAAACACACACATACACACCATTGCAGAATCTCTAGAATGCTCCTGATTTGGTGGCCTTTTCACACACACAACCTTGCAGAATCTCAAGAGGGATTCTGCTTTCGTGTCCTTTATACACACACACAAATCTTGGCAGAATCTCTTCAGGGCTTCTGACTTCGTGTTCCTTGAACACACACACACAAACATAACGTTGCAGAATCTCTAGAGGACTTGTGGCTTCGTGTACTTTTTACACACACGCAAACACATTTACACACGTACCCTTGCAGAACTCTTTAGGGCTTCTGACGTCGTGTCCTTTTTACACACACACAAACACACACACACTCACTCTTTTGCTAAATCTCTGGAGGGCTTCTGACATCGTGTCCTTTTAACACACACACACACACTCACACTCTTGCAGAATCTATGGAGGGCTTCTGACGTAGTGTTCTTTTTACACACACACAACCTTACATAATATCTGCAGGGCTTCTGACTTCGTGTCCTTTTTACAAACACACACACACACACTCACACCCTTGAAGAATATCTGGAGGGCTTCTGACGTCGTGTCCTTCTTACACACACACACATACACACACGCACCCTTGCAGAATCTCTGGAGAGCTTTTGACTTCGTGTCCATTTTATACACACACACACATACACACTCACACTCATGCCCTTTCAGAATCTCTGGAGGGCTCCTGACTTCGCGTCCTTTTTGCACACACACTCACATACACGGACCCTTCCAGAATCTCTAGAGGGCTTCTGACTTCGTGTCCTTTTTACACACAAACACACACTCTGACACCTTTGCAGAATCTCTTGAGGGCTTCTGACTTCATGTCCTTTTTACACACACATACACACACACTCACACTCATACACTTGCAGAATCTCTGGAAGGCTTCTGACTTCTCCTTTTTACACACACACACATACACATATACCGTTGCAAATCTAGAAGGCTTCAGATTTGGTGTCCTCTTCACCCACACAAATACACACACAACTTTGCAGAATCTCTGGAGGGCTTCTGATTTCCTGTCCTTCGTACACACACACAAACCTTGGCAGAATCGCTATAGGGCTTCTGACTTCGTGTTCCTTTAACACACACACACACACACACATTACATTGCTGAATCTCTAGAGGACTTCTGACTTTGTGTCCTTTTTACACACAGATATCCACACCTTGCTGAATCTCTGGAGGGCTTCTGACGTCGTGTCTCTTTTACACACACATACACTCACACTCTTGTAGAATCTCTGGAGGGCTTCTGACGTAATGTTCTTTTCACACACACACACACACAATTGCATAATATCTGCAGGGCTTCTGACTTCGTGTCCGTTTTACAAACACACACACCCTTGCAGAATATCAGGAGGGCTTCTGACATCGTGTCCTTTTAACACACACACACACACTCACACTCTTGCAGAATCTATGGAGGGCTTCTGACGTAGTGTTCTTTTTTACACACACACAACCTTACATAATATCTGCAGGGCATCTGACTTCGTGTCCTTTTTACAAACACACACACACCCTTGCAGAATCTCTAGAGGGCTTCTGACTTCGTGTTCTTTTTCCACACACTCACACACTAACACCCTTGCAGAATCTCTGGATGTCTTCTGACTTCGTGTTCTTTTTACACACACACACACACACACACTCACACCCTTGTGAAATCACTGGAGGGCTTCTGACGTCGTGTCCTTTTTACACACACTCACAAACTTGTAGAATCTCTGGAGGGATTCTGACGTCGTGTCCTTTTTACACACACACACACACACCCTTTCAGAATATCTGGAGGGCTACTGATTCGTGTTCTTTTTACACACTCACACACACAAATGCACAAACCTTTGCAGAATCTCTGGAGGGCTTCTGATTTCGTGTCCTTTTTAGACACACACACATACACACACACCCTGGAAGAACTTCTGGAGCACTTCTGAATTTTGTCCTTTTTAAACACTCTCACCCACACACTCTGTTGAAGAATCTCTAGAGGGCTTCTGACTTCGTGTTCTTTTTACACACTCACACACACACACACTCTTACAGAATCTCTGGCCGCATTCCTTCGTGTCTTTTTACACACACACACACACACACACACACACACCCTTGCAGAATCACTAGAGGACTTCTGATTTTGTTTTCTTTTACACACACACACAAACACACACTCTCAATCATACCCTTGCAGAATCTCTAGAGGGCTTCTGACTTCGGGTCCTTTTTCCACACACACTCACATACACTCACCCTTGCAGAATCTCTGAAGGGCTTCTGATTCGCATCCATTTTACACACAAACCCACACTCTCACACACTTGCAGAATCTCTGGAGGGCTTCTGACTTCTTGTACTTTTTACACACACACATACACACACACTCACACTCATACACTTGCAGAATCATTGGAGGGCTTCTGACTTCTTCTCCTTTTTACACACAAACACACACATACACACCATTGCAGAATCTCTAGAATGCTCCTGATTTGGTGGCCTTTTCACACACACAACCTTGCAGAATCTCTAGAGGGATTCTTATTTCCTGTCCTTTATACACACACACAAATCTTGGCAGAATCTCTTAAGGACTTCTGACTTCGTGTTCCTTTAACACACACACACAAACATAACGTTGCAGAATCTCTAGAGGACTTGTGGCTTCGTGTACTTTTTACACACACGCAAACACATTTACACTCGTACCCTTGCAGAACTCTTTAGGGCTTCTGACGTCGTGTCCTTTTTACACACACAAAAACCCACACACACTCACTCTTTTGCTAAATCTCTGGAGGGCTTCTGACATCGTATCCTTTTAACACACACACACACACACCCTCACACTCTTGCAGAATCTATGGAGGGCTTCTGACGTAGTGTTCTTTTTACACTACACAACCTTACATAATACCTGCAGGGCTTCTGTCTTCGTGTCCTTTTTACAAACACACACACACACACACTCACACCCTTGAAGAATATCTGGAGGGCTTCTGACGTCGTGTCCTTCTTACACACACACACACACACATACACACACGCTCCCATGCAGAATCTCTGGAGAGCTTTTGACTTCGTGTCTTTTTACACACACACACACACACACACACACACACACACACACACACCCTTGCAGAATCACTAGAGGACTTCTGATTTTGTTTTCTTTTACACATACACACACACTCACAATCATACCCTTGCAGAATCTCTAGAGGGCTTCTGACTTCGGGTCCTTTTCCCACACACACTCACATACACTCACCCTTGCAGAATCTCTGGAGGGCTTCTGATTCGCATCCATTTTACACACAAACCCACACTCTCACACACTTGCAGAATCTCTGGAGGGCTTCTGACTTCTTGTACTTTTTACACACACATACACATACACTCACACTCATACAATTGCAGAATCATTGGAGGGCTTCTGACTTCTTCTCCTTTTTACACACAAACACACACATACACACCATTGCAGAATCTCTAGAATGCTCCTGATTTGGTGGCCTTTTCACACACACAACCTTGCAGAATCTCTAGAGGGATTCTTATTTCCTGTCCTTTATACACACACACAAATCTTGGCAGAATCTCTTAAGGGCTTCTGACTTCGTGTTCCTTTAACACACACACACAAACATAACGTTGCAGAATCTCTAGAGGACTTGTGGCTTCGTGTACTTTTTACACACACGCAAACACATTTACACACGTACCCTTGCAGAACTCTTTAGGGCTTCTGACGTCGTGTCCTTTTTACACACACAAAAACCCACACACACTCACTCTTTTGCTAAATCTCTGGAGGGCTTCTGACATCGTATCCTTTTAACACACACACACACACACCCTCACACTCTTGCAGAATCTATGGAGGGCTTCTGATGTAGTGTTCTTTTTACACACACACAACCTTACATAATACCTGCAGGGCTTCTGTCTTCGTGTCCTTTTTACAAACACACACACACACACACACTCACACCCTTGAAGAATATCTGGAGGGCTTCTGACGTCGTGTCCTTCTTACACACACACACACACACACACACATACACACACGCACCCTTGCAGAATCTCTGGAGAGCTTTTGACTTTGTGTCCATTTTACACACACACACACATACACACTCACACACATACACACTCACACTCATGCCGTTTCAGAATCTCTGGGGGGCTCCTGACTTCGCTCTTTTTGCACACACACTCACATACACTCACCCTTCCAGAATCTCTAGAGGGCTTCGGACTTCGTGTCCTTTTTACACACAAACACACACTCTGACACCTTTGCAGAATCTCTTGAGGGCTTCTGACTTCATATCCTTTTTACACACACATACACACACACTCACACTCATACACTTGCAGAATCTCTGGAATGCTTCTGACTTCTCCTTTTTACACACACACACACACACATATACCGTTGCAAATCTAGAAGGCTTCAGATTTGGTGTCCTATTCACCCACACAAATACACACACAACCTTGCAGAATCTCTGGAGGGCTTCTGATTTCCTGTCCTTCGTACACACACACAAACCTTGGCAGAATCGCTATAGGGCTTCTGACTTCGTGTTCCTTTAACACACACACACACACACACACACATTACATTGCTGAATCTCTAGAGGACTTCTGACTTCGTGTCCTTTTTACACACAGATATCCACACCTTGCTGAATCTCTGGAGGGCTTCTGACGTCGTGTCTCTTTTACACACACATACAATCACACTCTTGTAGAATCTCTGGAGGGCTTCTGACGTAATGTTCTTTTCACACACACACACACACACACATACAATTGCATAATATCTGCAGGGCTTCTGACTTCGTGTCCGTTTTACAAACACACACACCCTTGCAGAATATCAGGAGGGCTTCTGACTTCGGGTCCTTTTTACACACACACATACACACACACACACCCTTGCGGAATATCAGGAAGGCTTCTGACTTCGTGTCCTTGTACACACTCACACACACATATGCACACATGCACGCACCCTTTCAGAATCTCTGGAGGGCTACTTACTTCGTGTCCTTTTTTACACACACACACACATTCACACCCTTAAAGAATATCTGGAGGGCTTCTGACGTCGTGTCCTTCTTACACACACACATACACACACATCCTTGCAGAATCTTTGGAGGGTTTCTGACTTCGTGTCCATTTTATACATACATACTCACACTGATACCCTTCAAGAATCTCTGGAGGGTTCTGGCTTCGTGTCTTTTTATATAAAAAAACAAACTCACAACTTTGCAGAATCTCTAGAGAGCTTCTGAATTCGTGCTTTTTTACACACACACACACACACACACACAAAAACTCACACTACTACCCCTACAGTATCTCTTGAGGGCCCTGACTTCTTGACTTTTTTCAAACACACTTACAACGTTGCAGAATCTCTAAGGGAATTCGGTCTTCCTTTTCTTTTTTCACACACACTCACACCCTTGTGAAATCTCTGGAGGGCTTCTGACGTCGTGTCCTTTTTACACACACTCACAACCTTGCAGAATCTCTGGAGGGATTCTGACGTCGTGTCCTTTTTACACACACACACACCCTTGCAGAATAACTGGAGGGCTACTGATTCGTGTTCTTTTTACACACTCACACACACAAATGCACAAACCTTTGCAACATGCATACACACACACCCTGGAAGAACTTCTGGAGCACTTCTGAATTTTGTCCTTTTTAAACACCTCACCCACACACTCTGTTGAAGAATCTCTAGAGGGCTTCTGACTTCCTGTTCTTTTTACGCACTCACACACACACACCCTTACAGAATCTCTGGCAGCTTTACTTCGTGTCTTTTTACACACACACACACACACACACACACACACACCCTTGCAGAATCACTAGAGGACTTCTGATTTTGTTTTCTTTTACACACACACACACACACTCACAATCATACCCTTGCAGAATCTCTAGAGGGCTTCTGACTTCGGGTCCTTTTTCCACACACACTCACATACACTCACCCTTGCAGAATCTCTGGAGGGCTTCTGATTCGCATCCATTTTACACACAAACCCACACTCTCACACACTTGCAGAATCTCTGGAGGGCTTCTGACTTCTTGTACTTTTTACACACACACTCACACTCATACACTTGCAGAATCATTGGAGGGCTTCTGACTTCTCCTTTTTACACACAAACACACACATACACACCATTGCAGAATCTCTAGAATGCTCCTGATTTGGTGGCCTTTTCACACACACAACCTTGCAGAATCTCAAGAGGGATTCTGCTTTCGTGTCCTTTATACACACACACAAATCTTGGCAGAATCTCTTCAGGGCTTCTGACTTCGTGTTCCTTGAACACACACACACAAACATAACGTTGCAGAATCTCTAGAGGACTTGTGGCTTCGTGTACTTTTTACACACATGCAAACACATTTACACTCGTACCCTTGCAGAACTCTTTAGGGCTTCTGACGTCGTGTCCTTTTTACACACACACAAACACACACACACTCACTCTTTTGCTAAATCTCTGGAGGGCTTCTGACATCGTGTCCTTTTAACACACACACACACACACACTCACACTCTTGCAGAATCTATGGAGGGCTTCTGACGTAGTGTTCTTTTTATATACACACAACTTTACATAATAACTGCAGGGCTTCTGACTTCGTGTCCTTTTTACACACATACACACCCTTGCAGAATATCTGGACGGCTACTGATTCGTGTTCTTTTTACACACTCACACACACAAATGCACAAACCTTTGCAGAATTTCTGGAGGGCTTCTGATTTCGTGTCCTTTTTAGACACACACACATACACACACACCCTGGAAGAACTTCTGGAGCACTTCTGAATTTTGTCCTTTTTAAACACTCTCACCCACACACTCTGTTGAAGAAACTCTAGAGGGCTTCTGACTTCGTGTTCTTTTTACACACTCACACACACACACCCTTACAGAATCTCTGGCCACTTTACGTCGTGTCTTTTTACACACACACACAATCACACACACCCTTGCAGAATCACTAGAGGACTTCTGATTTTGTTTTCTTTTACACACACACACACACTCACAATCATACCCTTGCAGAATCTCCAGAGGGCTTCTGACTTCGGGTCCATTTTCCACACACACTCACATACACTCACCCTTGCAGAATCTCTGAGGGCTTCTGATTCGCATCCATTTTACACACAAACCCACACTCTCACACACTTGCAGAATCTCTGGAGGGCTTCTGACTTATTCTCCTTTTTACACACAAACACACACATACACACCATTGCAGAATCTCTAGAATGTTCCTGATTTGGTGGCCTTTTCACACACACAACCTTACAGAATCTCTAGAGGGATTCTGATTTCGTGTCCTTTATACACACACACACACAAATCTTGGCAGAATCTCTTCAGGGCTTCTGACTTCGTGTTCCTTTAACACACACACACAAACATAACGTTGCAGAATCTCTAGAGGACTTGTGACTTCGTGTACTTTTTACACACACGCAAACACATTTACACTCGTACCCTTGCAGAACTCTATAGGGCTTCTGACGTCGTGTCCTTTTTACACACACAAAACCCCCCCCCCCACACACACACTCTTTTGCTAAATCTCTGGAGGGCTTCTGACATCGTGTCCTTATAACACACACACACACACTCACAACCTTGCAGAATCTCTGGAGGGATTCTGACGTCGTGTCCTTTTTACACACACACACACACACACACTTGCAGAATATCAGGAGGGCTACTGATTCGTGTTCTTTATACACACTCACACACACAAATGCACAAACCTTTGCAGAATCTCTGGAGGGCTTCTGATTTCGTGTCATTTTTAGACACACACACATACACACACACCCTGGAAGAACATCTTGAGCACTTCTGAATTTTGTCCTTTTTAAACACTCTCACCCACACACTCTGTTGAAGAATCTCTAGAGGGCTTCTGACTTCGTGTACTTTTTACACACTCACACACACACACCCTTACAGAATCTCTGGCCACTTTACGTCGTGTCTTTTTACACACACACACACACACACAATCACACACACCCTTGCAGAATCACTAGAGGACTTCTGATTTTGTTTTCTTTTACACACACACACACACACACTCACAATCATACCCTTGCAGAATCTCCAGAGGGCTTCTGACTTTGGGTCCTTTTTCCGCACACACTCACATACACTCACCCTTGCAGAATCTCTGAGGGTTTCTGATTCGCATCCATTTTACACACAAACCCACACTCTCACACACTTGCAGAATCTCTGGAGGGCTTCTGACTTCTTGTACTTTTTACACACACATACACACACACTCACACTCATACACTTGCAGAATCATTGGATGGCTTCTGACTTCTTCTCCTTTTTACACACAAACACACACATACACACCATTGCAGAATCTCTAGAATGCTCCTGATTTGGTGGCCTTTTCACACACACAACCTTGCAGAATCTCTAGAGGGATTCTGATTTCGTGTCCTTTATACACACACACAAATCTTGGCAGAATCTCTTCAGGGCTTCTGACTTCGTGTTCCTTTAACACACACACACAAACATAACGTTGCAGAATCTCTAGAGGACTTGTGGCTCCGTGTACTTTATACACACACGAAAACACATTTACACTCGTACCCTTGCAGAACTCTTTAGGGCTTCTGACGTCGTGTCCTTTTTACACACACAAAAACCCACACACACTCACTCTTTTGCTAAATCTATGGAGGGCTTCTGACATCGTGTCCTTTTAACACACACACACACACTCACACTCTTGCAGAATCTATGGAGGTCTTCTGACGTAGTGTTCTTTTTATACACACACATCCTTACATAATATCTGCAGGGCTTCTGACTTCGTGTCCTTTTTACAAACACACACACACCCTTGCAGAATCTCTAGAGGGCTTCTGACTTCGTGTTCTTTTTCCACACACACACACCCTTACAGAATCTCTGGCCACTTTACGTCGTGTCTTTTTACACACACACACAATCACACACACCCTTGCAGAATCTCCAGAGGGCTTCTGACTTCGGGTCCTTTTTCCACACACACTCACATACACTCACCCTTGCAGAATCTCTGAGGGCTTCTGATTCGCATCCATTTTACACACAAATCAACACTGTCACACACTTGCAGAATCTCTGGAGGGCTTCTGACTTATTCTCCTTTTTACACACAAACACACACATACACACCATTGCAGAATCTCTAGAATGTTCCTGATTTGGTGGCCTTTTCACACACACAACCTTACAGAATCTCTAGAGGGATTCTGATTTCGTGTCCTTTATACACACACACACAAATCTTGGCAGAATCTCTTCAGGGCTTCTGACTTCGTGTTCCTTTAACACACACACACAAACATAACGTTGCAGAATCTCTAGAGGACTTGTGACTTCGTGTACTTTTTACACACACGCAAACACATTTACACTCGTACCCTTGCAGAACTCTATAGGGCTTCTGACGTCGTGTCCTTTTTACACACACAAAAACCCACACACACACACACTATTTTGCTAAATCTCTGGAGGGCTTCTGACATCGTGTCCTTTTAACACACACACACACACACTCACAACCTTGCAGAATCTCTGGAGGGATTCTGACGTCGTGTCCTTTTTACACACACACACACACCCTTGCAGAATATCTGGAGGGCTACTGATTCGTGTTCTTTTTACACACTCACACACACAAATGCACAAACCTTTGCAGAATCTCTGGAGGGCTTCTGATTTCGTGTCCTTTTTAGACACACACACATACACACACACCCTGGAAGAACTTCTGGAGCACTTCTGAATTTTGTCCTTTTTAAACACTCTCACCCACACACACTGTTGAAGAATCTCTAGAGGGCTTCTGACTTCGTGTTCTTTTTACACACTCACACACACACACTCTTACAGAATCTCTGGCCGCTTTACTTCGTGTCTTTTTACACACACACACACACACACACACACACCCTTGCAGAATCACTAGAAGACTTCTGATTTTGTTTTCTTTTACACACACACACACACACACACTCACAATCATACCCTTGCAGAATCTCTAGAGGGCTTCTGACTTCGGGTCCTTTTTCCACACACACTCACATACACTCACCCTTGCAGAATCTCTGGAGGGCTTCTGATTCGCATCCATTTTACACACAAACCCACACTCTCACACACTTGTAGAATCTCTGGAGGGTTTCTGACTTCTTGTACTTTTTACACACACATACACACACACTCACACTCATACACTTGCAGAATCATTGGAGGGCTTCTGACTTCTTCTCCTTTTTACCCACAAACACACACATACACACCATTGCAGAATCTCTAGAGGGCTTCTGACTTCCTGTTCTTTTTCCACACACTCACACACTAACACCCTTGCAGAATCTCTGGATGTCTTCTGACTTCGTGTTCTTTTTACACACACACACACACACACACAATCACACCCTTGTGAAATCTCTGGAGGGCTTCTGACGTCGTGTCCTTTTTACACACACTCACAACCTTGCAGAATCTCTGGAGGGATTCTGACGTCGTGTCCTTTTTACACACACACACACCCTTGCAGAATATCTGGAGGGCTACTGATTCGTGTTCTTTTTACACACTCACACACACAAATGCACAAACCTTTGCAGAATCTCTGGAGGGCTTCTGATTTCGTGTCCTTTTTAGACACACACACATACACACACACCCTGGAAGAACTTCTGGAGCACTTCTGAATTTTGTCCTTTTTAAACACTCTCACCCACACACTCTGTTGAAGAATCTCTAGAGGGCTTCTGACTTCGTGTTCTTTTTACACACTCACACACACACACCCTTACAGAATCTCTGGCCACTTTACGTCGTGTCTTTTTACACACACACACACACACAATCACACACACCCTTGCAGAATCACTAGAGGACTTCTGATTTTGTTTTCTTTTACACACACACACACACTCACAATCATACCCTTGCAGAATCTCCAGAGGGCTTCTGACTTTGGGTCCTTTTTCCACACACACTCACATACACTCACCCTTGCAGAATCTCTGAGGGTTTCTGATTCGCATCCATTTTACACACAAACCCACACTCTCACACACTTGCAGAATCTCTGGAGGGCTTCTGACTTCTTGTACTTTTTACACACACACTCACACTCATACACTTGCAGAATCATTGGATGGCTTCTGACTTCTTCTCCTTTTTACACACAAACACACACATACACACCATTGCAGAATCTCTAGAATGCTCCTGATTTGGTGGCCTTTTCACACACACAACCTTGCAGAATCTCAAGAGGGATTCTGATTTCGTGTCCTTTATACACACACACAAATCTTGGCAGAATCTCTTCAGGGCTTCTGACTTCGTGTTCCTTTAACACACACACACAAACATAACGTTGCAGAATCTCTAGAGAACTTGTGGCTCCGTGTACTTTTTACACACACGCAAACACATTTACACTCGTACCCTTGCAGAACTCTTTAGGGCTTCTGACGTCGTGTCCTTTTTACACACACAAAAACCCACACACACTCACTCTTTTGCTAAATCTCTGGAGGGCTTCTGACATCGTGTCCTTTTAACACACACACACACACACACTCACACTCTTGCAGAATCTATGGAGGTCTTCTGACGTAGTGTTCTTTTTATACACACACAACCTTACATAATATCTGCAGGGCTTCTGACTTCGTGTCCTTTTTACAAACACACACACACCCTTGCAGAATCTCTAGAGGGCTTCTGACTTCGAGTTCTTTTTCCACACACTAACACCCTTGCAGAATCTCTGGATGTCTTCTGACTTCGTGTTCTTTTTACACACACACACACACACAATCACACCCTTGTGAAATCTCTGGAGGGCTTCTGACGTCGTGTCCTTTTTACACACACTCACAACCTTGCAGAATCTCTGGAGGGATTCTGACGTCGTGTCCTTTTTACACACACACACACCCTTGCAGAATATCAGGAGGGCTACTGATTCGTGTTCTTTATACACACTCTCACACACAAATGCACAAACCTTTGCAGAATCTCTGGAGGGCTTCTGATTTCGTGTCCTTTTTAGACACACACACATACACACACACCCTGGAAGAACTTCTGGAGCACTTCTGAATTTTGTCCTTTTTAAACACTCTCACCCACACACTCTGTTGAAGAATCTCTAGAGGGCTTCTGACTTCGTGTTCTTTTTACACACTCACACACACACACCCTTACAGAATCTCTGGCCACTTTACGTCGTGTCTTTTCACACACACACACACAATCACACACACCCTTGCTGAATCACTAGAGGACTTCTAATTTTGTTTTCTTTTACACACACACACACACACTCACAATCATACCCTTGCAGAATCTCCAGAGGGCTTCTGACTTCGGGTCCTTTTTCCACACACACTCACATACACTCACCCTTGCAGAATCTCTGAGGGCTTCTGATTCGCATCCATTTTACACACAAACCCACACTCTCACACACTTGCAGAATCTCTGGCGGGCTTCTGACTTATTCTCCTTTTTACACACAAACACACACATACACACCATTGCAGAATCTCTAGAATGTTCCTGATTTGGTGGCCTTTTCACACACACAACCTTACATTATCTCTAGAGGGATTCTGATTTCGTGTCCTTTATACACACACACACAAATCTTGGCAGAATCTCTTCAGGGCTTCTGACTTCGTGTTCCTTGAACACACACACACAAACATAACGTTGCAGAATCTCTAGAGGACTTGTGACTTCGTGTACTTTTTACACACACGCAAACACATTTACACTCGTACCCTTGCAGAACTCTATAGGGCTTCTGACGTCGTGTCCTTTTTACACACACAAAAACCCACACACACACTCTTTTGCTAAATCTCTGGAGGGCTTCTGACATCGTGTCCTTTTAACACACACACACACACTCACAACCTTGCAGAATCTCTGGAGGGATTCTGACGTCGTGTCCTTTTTACACACACACACACCCTTGCAGAATATCTGGAGGGCTACTGATTCGTGTTCTTTTGACACACTCACACACACAAATGCACAAACCTTTGCAGAATCTCTGGAGGGCTTCTGATTTCGTGTCCTTTTTAGACACACACACATACACACACACCCTGGAAGAACTTCTGGAGCACTACTGAATTTTGTCCTTTTTAAACACTCTCACCCACACACACTGTTGAAGAATCTCTAGAGGGCTTCTGACTTCGTGTTCTTTTTATACACTCACACACACACACTCTTACAGAATCTCTGGCCGCTTTACTTCGTGTCTTTTTACATACACACACACACACACACACACCCTTGCAGAATCACTAGAAGACTTCTGATTTTGTTTTCTTTTACACACACACACACACACACACTCACAATCATACCCTTGCAGAATCTCTAGAGGGCTTCTGACTTCGGGTCCTTTTTCCACACACACTCACATACACTCACCCTTGCAGAATCTCTGGAGGGCTTCTGATTCGCATCCATTTTACACACAAACCCACACTCTCACACACTTGCAGAATCTCTGGAGGGCTTCTGACTTCTTGTACTTTTTACACACACATACACACACACTCACACTCATACACTTGCAGAATCATTGGAGGGCTTCTGACTTCTTCTCATTTTTACACACAAACACACACATACACACCATTGCAGAATCTCTAGAATGCTCCTGATTTGGTGGCCTTTTCACACACACAACTTTGCAGAATCTCTAGAGGGATTCTGATTTCGTGTCCTTTATACACACACACACAAATCTTGGCAGAATCTCTTCAGGGCTTCTGACTTCGTGTTCCTTTAACACACACACAAACATAACGTTGCAGAATCTCTAGAGGACTTGTGACTTCGTGTACTTTTTACATACACGCAAACACATTTACACTCGTACCCTTGCAGAACTCTTTAGGGCTTCTGACGTCGAGTCCTTTTTACACACACAAAAACCCACACACACACACACTCTTTTGCTAAATCTCTGTAGGGCTTCTGACATCGTGTCCTTTTAACACACACACTCACACTCTTGCAGAATCTATGGAGGGCTTCTGACGTAGTGTACTTTTTACACACACACAACCTTACATAATATCTGCAGGGCTTCTGACTTCGTGTCCTTTTTACAAACACACACACACCCTTGCAGAATCTCTAGAGGGCTTCTGACTTCGTGTTCTTTTTCCACACACTCACACACTAACACCCTTGCAGAATCTCTGGATGTCTTCTGACTTCGTGTTCTTTTTACACACACACACACACACACACACACACAATCACACCCTTGTGAAATCTCTGGAGGGCTTCTGACGTCGTGTCCTTTTTACACACATTCACAACCTTGCAGAATCTCTGGAGGGATTCTGACGTCGTGTCCTTTTTACACACACACACACCCTTGCAGAATATCTGGAGGGCTACTGATTCGTGTTCTTTTTACACACTCACACACACAAATGCACAAACCTTTGCAGAATCGCTGGAGGGCTTCTGATTTCGTGTCCTTTTTAGACACACACACATACACACACACCCTGGAAGAACTTCTGGAGCACTTCTGAATTTTGTCCTTTTTAAACACTCTCACCCACACACTCTGTTGAAGAATCTCTAGAGGGCTTCTGACTTCGTGTTCTTTTTACACACTCACACACACACACCCTTACAGAATCTCTGGCAGCTTTACTTCGTGTCTTTTTACACACACACACACACACCCTTGCAGAATCACTAGAGGACTTCTGATTTTGTTTTCTTTTACACACACACTCACAATCATACCCTTGCAGAATCTCTAGAGGGCTTCTGACTTCGGGTCCTTTTTCCACACACACTCACATACACTCACCCTTGCAGAATCTCTGGAGGGCTTCTGATTCTCATCCATTTTACACACAAACCCACACTCTCACACACTTGCAGAATCTCTGGAGGGCTTCTGACTTCTTGTACTTTTTACACACACATACACACACACTCACACTCATACACTTGCAGAATCATTGGAGGGCTTCTGACTTCTTCTCCTTTTTATACACAAACACACACATACACACCATTGCAGAATCTCTAGAATGCTTCTGATTTGGTGGCCTTTTCACACACACAACTTTGCAGAATCTCTAGAGGGCTTCTGATTTCGTGTCCTTTTTAGACACACACACATACACACACACCCTGGAAGAACTTCTGGAGCACTTCTGAATTTTGTCCTTTTTAAACACTCTCACCCACACACTCTGTTGAAGAATCTCTCGAGGGCTTCTGACTTCGTGTTCTTTTTACACACCCACACACACACACCCTTACAGAATCTCTGGCAGCTTTACTTCGTGTCTTTTTACACACACACACACACACACACACACACCCTTGCAGAATCACTAGAGGACTTCTGATTTTGTTTTCTTTTACACACACACTCACAATCATACCCTTGCAGAATCTCTAGAGGGCTTCTGACTTCGGGTCCTTTTCCCACACACACTCACATACACTCACCCTTGCAGAATTTCTGGAGGGCTTCTGATTCGCATCCATTTTACTCACAAACCCACACTCTCACACACTTGCAGAATCTCTGGAGGGCTTCTGACTTCTTGTACTTTTTACACACACATACACACACACTCACACTCATACACTTGCAGAATCATTGGAGGGCTTCTGACTTCTTCTCCTTTTTACACACAAACACACACATACACACCTTTGCAGAATCTCTAGAATGCTCCTGATTTGGTTTCCTTTTCACACACAAAACTTTGCAGAATCTCAAGAGGGATTCTGATTTCGTGTCCTTTATACACACACACAAATATTGGCAGAATCTCTTCAGGGCTTCTGACTTCGTGTTCCTTTAACACACATACACAAACATAACGTTGCAGAATCTCTAGAGGACTTGTGGCTTCGTGTACTTTTTACACACACGCAAACACATTTACACTCGTACCCTTGCAGAACTCTTTAGGGCTTCTGACGTCGTGTCCTTTTTACACACACAAAAACCCACACACACTCACTCTTTTGCTAAATCTCTGGAGGGCTTCTGACATCGTGTCCTTTTAACACACACACACACACACACACACACACACACTCTTGCAGAATCTATGGAGGGCTTCTGACGTAGTGTTCTTTTTATATACACACAACCTTACATAATATCTGCAGGGCTTCTGACTTCGTGTCCTTTTTACAAACACACACACACCCTTGCAGAATCTCTAGAGGGCTTCTGACTTCGTGTTCTTTTTCCACACACTCACACACTAACACCCTTGCAGAATCTCTGGATGTCTTCTGACTTCGTGTTCTTTTTACACACACACACACACAATCACACCCTTGTGAAATCTCTGGAGGGCTTCTGACGTCGTGTCCTTTTTACACACACTCACAACCTTGCAGAATCTCTGGAGGGATTCTGACGTCGTGTCCTTTTTACACACACACACACCCTTGCAGAATATCTGGAGGGCTACTGATTCATGTTCTTTTTACACACTCACACACACAAATGCACAAACCTTTGCAGAATCTCTGGAGGGCTTCTGATTTCGTGTCCTTTTTAGACACACACACATACACACACACCCTGGAAGAACTTCTGGAGCACTTCTGAATTTTGTCCTTTTTAAACACTCTCACCCACACACTCTGTTGAAGAATCTCTAGAGGGCTTCTGACTTCGTGTTCTTTTTACACACTCACACACACACACCCTTACAGAATCTCTGGCCACTTTACGTCGTGTCTTTTTACACACACACACACACACACACACACACACACACACACACACACCCTTGCAGAATCACTAGAGGACTTCTGATTTTGTTTTCTTTTACAAACACACACACACACTCACAATCATACCCTTGCAGAATCTCCAGAGGGCTTCTGACTTTGGGTCCTTTTTCCACACACACTCACATACACTCACCCTTGCAGAATCTATGAGGGTTTCTGATTCGCATCCATTTTACACACAAACCCACACTCTCACACACTTGCAGAATCTCTGGAGGGCTTCTGATTTCTTGTACTTTTTACACACACATACACACACACTCACACTCATACACTTGCAGAATCATTGGATGGCTTCTGACTTCTTCTCTTTTTTACACACAAACACACACATACACACCATTGCAGAATCTCTAGAATGCTCCTGATTTGGTGGCCTTTTCACACACACAACCTTGCAGAATATCAAGAGGGATTCTGCTTTCGTGTCCTTTATACACACACACAAATCTTGGCAGAATCTCTTCAGGGCTTCTGACTTCGTGTTCCTTTAACACACACACACAAACATAACGTTGCAGAATCTCTAGAGGACTTGTGGCTCCGTGTACTTTTTACACACACGCAAACACATTACCCTCGTACCCTGCAGAACTCTTTAGGGCTTCTGACGTCGTGTCCTTTTTACACACACAAAAACCCACACACACTCACTCTTTTGCTAAATCTCTGGAGGGCTTCTGACATCGTGTCCTTTTAACACACAGACAAACACACACACTCACACTCTTGCAGAATCTATGGAGGGCTTCTGACGTAGTGTTCTTTTTATACACACACAACCTTACATAATATCTGCAGGGCTTCTGACTTCGTGTCCTTTTTACAAACACACACACACCCTTGCAGAATCTCTAGAGGGCTTCTGACTTCGTGTTCTTTTTCCACACACTAACACCCTTGCAGAATCTCTGGATGTCTTCTGACTTCGTGTTCTTTTTACACACACACACACACACAATCACACCCTTGTGAAATCTCTGGAGGGCTTCTGACGTCGTGTCCTTTTTACACACACTCACAACCTTGCAGAATCTCTGGAGGGATTCTGACGTCGTGTCCTTTTTACACACACACACACCGTTGCAGAATATCTGGAGGGCTACTGATTCGTGTTCTTTTGACACACTCACACACACAAATGCACAAACCTTTGCAGAATCTCTGGAGGGCTTCTGATTGTGTGTCCTTTTTAGACACACACACATACACACACACCCTGGAAGAACTTCTGGAGCACTTCTGAATTTTGTCTTTTTTAAACACTCTCACCCACACACTCTGTTGAAGAATCTCTAGAGGGCTTCTGACTTCGTGTTCTCTTTACACACTCACACACACACACCCTTACAGAATCTCTGGCCACTTTACGTCGTGTCTTTTTACACACACACACCATCACACACACCCTTGCAGAATCACTAGAGGACTTCTGATTTAGTTTTCTTTTACACACACACTCACAATCATACCCTTGCAGAATCTCCAGAGGGCTTCTGACTTCGGGTCCTTTTTCCACACACACTCACACTCATACACTTGCAGAATCATTGGAGGGCTTCTGACTTATTCTCCTTTTTACACACAAACACACACATACACACCATTGCAGAATCTCTAGAATGTTCCTGATTTGGTGGCCTTTTCACACACAAACCTTGCAGAATCTCTAGAGGGATTCTGAATTTGTGTCCTTTATACACACACACACAAATCTTGGCAGAATCTCTTCAGGGCTTCTGACTTCGTGTTCCTTTAACACACACACACAAACATAACGTTGCAGAATCTCTAGAGGACTTGTGACTTCGTGTACTTTTTACACACACGCAAACACATTTACACTCGTACCCTTGCAGAACTCTATAGGGCTTCTGACATCGTGTCCTTTTTACACACACAAAAACCCACACACACACACACTCTTTTGCTAAATCTCTGGAGGGCTTCTGACATCGTGTCCTTTTAACACACACACACACACACACACACACACACTCACAACCTTGCAGAATCTCTGGAGGGATTCTGACGTCGTGTCCTTTTTACACACACACACACCCTTGCAGATTATCTGGAGGGCTACTGATTCGTGTTCTTTTTACACACTCACACACACAAATGCACAAACCTTTGCAGAATCTCTGGAGAGCTTCAGATTTCGTGTCCTTTTTAGACACACACACATACACACACATCCTGGAAGAACTTCTGGAGCACTTCTGAATTTTGTCCTTTTTAAACACTCTCACCCACACACTCTGTTGATGAATCTCTAGAGGGCTTCTGACTTCGTGTTCTTTTTACACACTCACACACACACACTCTTACAGAATCTCTGGCCGCTTTACTTCGTGTCTTTTTACACACACACACACACACACACACACACACACACACACACACACCCTTGCAGAATCACTAGAAGACTTCTGATTTTGTTTTCTTTTACACACACACACACACACACACTCACAATCATACCCTTGCAGAATCTCTAGAGGGCTTCTGACTTCGGGTCCTTTTCCCACACACACTCACATACACTCACCCTTGCAGAATCTCTGGAGGGCTTCTGATTCGCATCCATTTTACACACAAACCCACACTCTTACACACTTGCAGAATCTCTGGAGGGCTTCTGACTTCTTGTACTTTTTACACACACATACACACACACTCACACTCATACACTTGCAGAATCATTGGAGGGCTTCTGACTTCTTCTCCTTTTTACACACAAACACACACATAAACACCATTGCAGAATCTCTAGAATGCTCCTGATTTGGTGGCCTTTTCACACACACAACTTTGCAGAATCTCTAGAGGGATTCTGATTTCGTATCCTTTATACACCCACACAAATATTGGCAGAATCTCTTCAGGGCTTCTGACTTCGTGTTCCTTTAACACACACACACAAACATTACGTTGCAGAACCTCTAGAGGACTTGTGACTCCGTGTACTTTTTATACACACGCAAACACATTTACACTCGTACACTTGCAGAACTCTTTAGGGCTTCTGACGTCGAGTCCTTTTTACACACACAAAAACCCACACACACACACTCTTTTGCTAAATATCTGGAGGGCTTCTGACATCGTGTCCTTTTAACACACACACACACACACACTCACACTCTTGCAGAATCTATGGAGGGCTTCTGACGTAGTGTTCTTTTTACACACACACAACCTTACATAATATCTGCAGGGCTTCTGACTTCGTGTCCTTTTTACAAACACACACACATCCTTGCAGAATTTCTAGAGGGCTTCTGACTTCGTGTTCTTTTTCCACACACACACGCACACTCACACCCTTGTGAAATCTCTGGAGGGCTTCTGACGTCGTGTCCTTTTTACACACACTCACAACCTTGCAGAATCTCTGGAGGTATTCTGACGTCGTGTCCTTTTTAAACACACACACACCCTTGCAGATTATCTGGAGGGCTACTGATTCGTGTTCTTTTTACACACTCACACACACAAATGCACAAACCTTTGCAGAATCTCTGGAGGGCTTCTGATTTCGTGTCCTTTTTAGACACACACACATACACACACACCCTGGAAGAACTTCTGGTGCACTTCTGAATTTTGTCCTTTTTAAACACTCTCACCCACACACTCTGTTGAAGAATCTCTAGAGGGCTTCTGACTTCGTGTTCTTTTTACACACTCACACACACACACCCTTACAGAATCTCTGGCCGCTTTACTTCGTGTCTTTTTACACACACACACACACACACACACAACCTTGCAGAATCACTAGAGGACTTCTGATTTTGTTTTCTTTTACACACACACACACACACACACACACACTCACAATCATACCCTTGCAGAATCTCTAGAGGGCTTCTGACTTTGGGTCCTTTTTCCACACACACTCACATACACTCACCCTTGCAGAATCTCTGGAGGGCTTCTGATTCGCATCCATTTTACACACAAACCCACACTCTCACACACTTGCATAATCTCTGGAGGGCTTCTGACTTCTTGTACTTTTTACACACACATACACACACACTCACACTCATACACTTGCAGAATCATTGGAGGGCTTCTGACTTCTTCTCCTTTTTACACACAAACACACACATATACACCATTGCAGAATCTCTAGAATGCTCCTGATTTGGTGGCCTTTTCACACACACAACCTTGCAGAATCTCAAGAGGGATTCTGATTTCGTGTCTTTTATACACACACACAAATCTTGGCAAAATCTCTTCAGGGCTTCTGACTTCGTGTTCCTTTAACACACACACACAAACATAACGTTGCAGAATCTCTAGAGGACTTGTGGCTTCGTGTACTTTTTACACACACGCAAACACATTTACACACGTACCCTTGCAGAACTCTTTAGGGCTTCTGACGTCTTGTCCTTTTTACACACACAAAAACCCACACAAACTCACTCTTTTGCTAAATCTCTGGAGGGCTTCTGACATCGTGTCCTTTTAACACACACACACACACACACTCACACTCTTGCAGAATCTATGGAGGGCTTCTGACGTAGTGTTCTTTTTACACACACACAACCTTACATAATATCTGCAGGGCTTCTGACTTCGTGTCCTTTTTACAAACACACACACACCCTTGCAGAATCTATAGAGGGCTTCTGACTTCGTGTTCTTTTTCCACACACTCACACACTAACACCCTTGCAGAATCTCTGGATGTCTTCTGACTTCGTGTTCTTTTTACACACACACACACACAATCACACCCTTGTGAAATCTCTGGAGGGCTTCTGACGTCGTGTCCTTTTTACACACACTCACAACCTTGCAGAATCTCTGGAGGGATTCTGACGTCGTGTCCTTTTTACACACACACACACCCTTGCAGAATATCTGGAGGGCTACTGATTCGTGTTCTTTTTACACACTCACACACACAAATGCACAAACCTTTGCAGAATCTCTGGAGGGCTTCTGATTTCGTGTCCTTTTTAGACACACACACATACACACACACCCTGGAAGAACTTCTGGAGCACTTCTGAATTTTGTCCTTTTTAAACACTCTCACCCACACACTCTGTTGAAGAATCTCTAGAGGGCTTCTGACTTCGTGTTCTTTTTACACACTCACACACACACACCCTTACAGAATCTCTGGCCACTTTACGTCGTGTCTTTTTACACACACACACACACACACACACACACACCCTTGCAGAATCACTAGAGGACTTCTGATTTTGTTTTCTTTTACAAACACACACACACACTCACAATCATACCCTTGCAGAATCTCCAGAGGGCTTCTGACTTCGGGTCCTTTTTCCACACACACTCACATACACTCACCCTTGCAGAATCTCTGAGGGCTTCTGATTCACATCCATTTTACACACAAACCCACACTCTCACACACTTGCAGAATCTCTGGAGGGCTTCTGACTTCTTGTACTTTTTACACACACATACACACACACTCACACTCATACACTTGCAGAATCATTGGAGGGCTTCTGACTTCTTCTCCTTTTTACACACAAACACACACATACACACCATTGCAGAATCTCTAGAATGCTCCTGATTTGGTGGCCTTTTCACACACACAACCTTGCAGAATCTCTAGAGGGATTCTGATTTCGTGTCCTTTATACACACACACAAATCTTGGCAGAATCTCTTCAGGGCTTCTGACTTCGTGTTCCTTGAACACACACACACAAACATAACGTTGCAGAATCTCTAGAGGACTTGTGACTTCGTGTACTTTTTACACACACGCAAACACATTTACACACGTACCCTTGCAGAACTCTTTAGGGCTTCTGACGTCTTGTCCTTTTTACACACACAAAAACCCACACAAACTCACTCTTTTGCTAAATCTCTGGAGGGCTTCTGACATCGTGTCCTTTTAACACACACACACACACACACTCACACTCTTGCAGAATCTATGGAGGGCTTCTGACGTAGTGTTCTTTTTACACACACACAACCTTACATAATATCTGCAGGGCTTCTGACTTCGTGTCCTTTTTACAAACACACACACACCCTTGCAGAATCTATAGAGGGCTTCTGACTTCGTGTTCTTTTTCCACACACTCACACACTAACACCCTTGCAGAATCTCTGGATGTCTTCTGACTTCGTGTTCTTTTTACACACACACACACACAATCACACCCTTGTGAAATCTCTGGAGGGCTTCTGACGTCGTGTCCTTTTTACACACACTCACAACCTTGCAGAATCTCTGGAGGGATTCTGACGTCGTGTCCTTTTTACACACACACACACCCTTGCAGAATATCTGGAGGGCTACTGATTCGTGTTCTTTTTACACACTCACACACACAAATGCACAAACCTTTGCAGAATCTCTGGAGGGCTTCTGATTTCGTGTCCTTTTTAGACACACACACATACACACACACCCTGGAAGAACTTCTGGAGCACTTCTGAATTTTGTCCTTTTTAAACACTCTCACCCACACACTCTGTTGAAGAATCTCTAGAGGGCTTCTGACTTCGTGTTCTTTTTACACACTCACACACACACACCCTTACAGAATCTCTGGCCACTTTACGTCGTGTCTTTTTACACACACACACACACACACACACACACACACACCCTTGCAGAATCACTAGAGGACTTCTGATTTTGTTTTCTTTTACAAACACACACACACACTCACAATCATACCCTTGCAGAATCTCCAGAGGGCTTCTGACTTCGGGTCCTTTTTCCACACACACTCACATACACTCACCCTTGCAGAATCTCTGAGGGCTTCTGATTCACATCCATTTTACACACAAACCCACACTCTCACACACTTGCAGAATCTCTGGAGGGCTTCTGACTTCTTGTACTTTTTACACACACATACACACACACTCACACTCATACACTTGCAGAATCATTGGAGGGCTTCTGACTTCTTCTCCTTTTTACACACAAACACACACATACACACCATTGCAGAATCTCTAGAATGCTCCTGATTTGGTGGCCTTTTCACACACACAACCTTGCAGAATCTCTAGAGGGATTCTGATTTCGTGTCCTTTATACACACACACAAATCTTGGCAGAATCTCTTCAGGGCTTCTGACTTCGTGTTCCTTGAACACACACACACAAACATAACGTTGCAGAATCTCTAGAGGACTTGTGACTTCGTGTACTTTTTACACACACGCAAACACATTTACACTCGTACCCTTGCAGAACTCTTTAGGGCTTCTGACGTCGTGTCCTTTTTAGACACACAAAAACCCACACACACTCACTCTTTTGCTAAATCTCTGGAGGGCTTCTGACATCGTGTCCTTTTAACACACACACACACACACACACTCACACTCTTGCAGAATCTATGGAGGGCTTCTGACGTAGTGTTCTTTTTATACACACACAACCTTACATAATATCTGCAGGGCTTCTGACTTCGTGTCCTTTTTACAAACACACACACACCCTTCCAGAATCTCTAGAGGGCTTCTGACTTCGTGTTCTTTTTCCACACACTCACACACTAACACCCTTGCAGAATCTCTGGGTGTCTTCTGACTTCGTGTTCTTTTTACACACACACACACACACACACGCACACACACTAACACCCTTGCAGAATCTCTGGATAGGGTTTTTATTCATGACCTTTTTACACACGCACACACACCCTAGCAGAATCTCTGGAGAGCTTCTGTTCGTGACCTTCATACACACTCACACACTCAAACCCTTGCAGATTTTCTGCAGGACTTCTGATTTCGTCTCATTTTTACACACACACAGACACTCACACTCATACCCTTGCCGAATCTCTGGAGGCCTTCTGACTTCATGTCATTTTTACACACACACACACACACACACACACACACTCACACCCTTGCCGAATCTCTACAGGGCTTCTGATTTCAAATCATTTTTACATATACACATACATTCACACCATTGCAGAATCTCTGGAATGATTCTGATGTCGTGTCCTTTTTACACCCACCCACCCACAAACACACACACACACACACACATACACACACCCTTGCAGAACATCTGGAGGGCTTCTGACTTTGTGTCCTTTTTACACACACACGCAAACCCTTGCTGAATCTCTGGAGGGGCTCACATCTCGTGTCCTTTTTACATACACACATGCACACACCCTTGCTGAATATCTACAGGGCTTCTGACTTCATGTCCTTTTTGCACACACAAAAACACAGACTCACACCCTTGCATAAGAGCAGGAAGGCTCCTGAGTTTATGTCATTTTTACACACACTCACACACACACACACACTCACCCTTAAAGAATCTCTGGAGGCCTACTGATTTCCTATCCATTGTACACAAAGAAACACACACTCACACTCATACCATTGCAGAATCTCTGGAAGGATTCTGAAGCCGTGTCCTTTTTACACCCACACACCCACACACACACACATACACACACCCTTGCAGAAATCTGGAGGGCTTCTGACTTCATGTCCTTTTTACCCAAACACACACACATATTCAAGCACCCTTGCACAATCTCTGAAGGGCTTCTGACTTCGTGTCTTTTTTACACACACACACACACACACACACACACACACACACACACACCCTGGCAGAACCTCTGGAGAACTTCTGACTTTGAGTCCTTTTTAAACACTCTCACACACACACACTGTTGAAGAATCTCTAAAGGACTCTGAGATCGTGGCTTTTTACACACTCACACACACACACACACACCCTAGCAGAATCTCTGGAGGGCTTCTGACTTCGTGGCTTTTTACACACACACACATATATACCGTTGCAAATGTAGAAGGCTTCTGATTTGGTGTCCTATTCACCCACACAAATACACACACAACCTTGCAGAATCTCTGGAGGGCTTCTGATTTCCTGTCCTTTGTACACACACACAAACCTTGGCAGAATCGCTATAGGGCTTCTGACTTTGTGTTCCTTTAACACACACACACACATTCCATTGCTGAATCTCTAGAGGACTTCTGACTTCGTGTCCTTTTTACACACAGACATCCACACCTTGCTGAATCTCTGGAGGGTTTCTAACATCATGTTCTTTTCACACACACACACACACACACACACACAATTGCATAATATCTGCAGGGCTTCTGACTTCGTGTCCTTTTTACAAACACACACACACACACACCCTTGCAGAATATCAGGAGGGCTTCTGACTTCGGGTCCTTTTTACACACACACACACACACACACACACACACCCTTGCAGAATATCAGGAAGGCTTCTGACTTCGTGTCCTTCTTACACACTCACACACACATATGCACACATGCATGCACGCTTTCAGAATCTCTGGAGGGCTACTTACTTCGTGTGCTTTTTACTCACACGCACACACAGACACACTCACACTCATACCGTTACAGAATCTCTGGCGGGCTTCTGAGGTCGTGTTCTTTTTCCACACAAAAAAAACACTCACACCCTTGCAGACTCTCTGGAGGACTTTTGACTTAATGTCCTTTTTACCCAAAAACACACACATATTCAAGCACCCCTTCACAAGCTCTGAAGGGCTTCTGACTTCGTGACTTTTTTACACACACACACACACACACACACACACACACACACACCCTGGCAGAACCTCTGGAGAACTTTTGACGTTGAGTCTTTTTAAACACTCTCACACGCACACACTGTTGAAGAATCTCTAAAGGACTCTGACATCTGTCCTTTTTTACACACACACACACACACACACACATACACACACACACACACATACCCGCACCTTTTCAGAATCTCTGTAGGGCTACTTACTTCGTGTCCTTTTCACTCACACACACACTCACACCCTTGAAGAATATCTGCAGGGCTTCTGACGTGTGTCCTTCTTACACACACACATCCTTGCAGAATCTTTGGAGGGTTTTGACTTCGTGTCCATTTTACACATATATACTCACACTGATACTCTTCAAGAATCTCTGTAGGGCTTCTGGTTCTTGTCATTTTTACATACACACCAACACACACGCACACCCTTGGAATATCTCTGTAGGGCTTCTAACTTCGTGTCCTTTTGACATACACACACACACACCCTTGCAGAATCTCTGGAGGCTTCTGTTCGTGTCCGTCTTACACACTCACACACTCATACCATTGCAGATTCTCTGCAGGACTTCTGATTTTGTCTCACTTTTACACATGCACACACACACTCATACCCTTGCCGAATCTATGGAGGGCTTCTGACTTCATGTCCTTTTTACACACACACACACACATACACACACACACACACTCACACTCTTGCCAAATCTCTACAGGGCTTCTGATTTCAAGTCCTTTTTACATATACACATACATTCACAACATTGCAGAATCTCTGGAGGGATTCTGATGTCTTGTCCTTTTTACACACACACACACACACACACACACACACACACACACCCTTGCTGAACATCTGGAGGGCTTCTGACTTCGTGTCCTTTTTACACACTCACACATACACACCCTTACAAAATCTCTGTAGCGCTTATATTCGTGTCTTTTTACACACGCACACACACACACAGGCACACACACCCTTGCAGAATCACTAGAGGGCTTCTGATTTTGTTTCCGTTTACACACACACACACACTCACACTCACACCCAGGCAGAATCACTAGAGGGCTTCTGACTTCGTGTCCTTTTTACACACAAACACACATAAACGTTGCAGAATCTCTAAAAGGCTTCTGATTTACTGTCCTTTTTACACACACACACAGACACATACACACATGCATGCACCCTTGCAGAATCTCTGGAGGACTTCTGATTTGATGTCCTTTTTAGACACACACACATACACACACACACCCTGGCAGAACCTCTGGAGAACTTCCGAACTTTGTCCTTTTTAAAAACTCTCACCCGCACACACTGTTGAAGAATCTCTAGAGGTCTTCTGACTTCGTGTCCTTTTTACACACTCACACATACACACCCTTACAGAATCTCTGTAGCGGTGAATTCGTGTGTCTTTTTACACACGCACACACACACAGAGGCACACACACCCTTGCAGAATCACTAGAGGGCTTCTGATTTTGTTTCCTTTTACACACACAAACACACACACTCACACTCATACCCAGGCAGAATCATTAGAAGGCTTCTGATTTTTTCTCCTTTTCACACACATACACACACACACACACACACACCCTTGCAGAATCTCTAAAGATCTTCTTACTTCATGTCCTTTTTACACAATCACACACACCCTTGCAGAATCTATAGAGGGCTTCTGACTTAATGTCCTTTTTACACACCCACACACACACTTTCAGAATCTCTAAAGGGCTTCTAAGGTCATGTCCTCTTTACACACACACACATTCAAACCTTGCAGAATCTCTGGAGGGCTTCTAACGTCGTGTCCTTTTCACACATACACACACCCTTGCAGAATATCAAAGGGGCTTCTGAATTCGTGTCTTTTTTACAAACACACACGCACACACCACATCCTTGAAGAATATCTGGAGGGCGTCTGACTTCTTGTCCTTTTTACACACACACACACACACACTCACAATTGCAGAATATCAGGAGGGCTTCTGAATTCGTTTCCTTTTTACACACACACACACAAACAAACAAAACACCCTTGCAGAATCTCTAGAGGGCTTCTGACATCATATCCTTTTTACAAACACACACACACACACACACACACAGCCTTGCAGAATCTCTAGTGGGCTTCTGACTTCATGTCCTTTTTACACACACACACTCACAACCTTGCAGAATCTCTGGAGGGCTTCTGACTTCGTGTCCTTTTTACACACACACACACACACACACATACACACCCTTGTAGAATGTCAACGGGGCTTCTGACTTCGTGTCCTTTTTACACACTCACACACACACACACACACACTTTGCAGAATCTCTGGAGGGTTCTGACTTCGTGTCATTTTTATATACACACACACACTCAGATCTTTCCAGAATCTCTAGAGGGCTTCTGATTTTGTGTCCTTTTTACACACATACACACAAACACGCACCCTTGCACAATCTCTGGAGGTATTCTTACTTCGTGTCCTTTTTACACACACACACACACACACACACACACATTCACACACATACCCTTGCCGAATCTCTGGAGGTCTTCTGACTTCATGTCGTTTTTACACACACACACACACACACACACACTCACACCCTTGCCGAATCTCTACAGGGCTTCTGATTTCAAGGTCTTTTTACATATACACATACATTCACATCATTGCAGAATCTCTGGAGGGATTCTGATGTCGTGTCCTTTTTACACACACACACACACACACACACACACACACACACACACCCTTACAGAACATCTTGAGGGTTTCTGACTTCGTGTCGTTTTTACACACTCAAACAGACACATACACACATGCATGCACCCTTGCAGAATCTCTGGAGGACTTCTGATTTCATGTCCTTTTTAGACACACACACACATACACACACACACCCTGGCAGAACCTCTGGAGAACTTCCGACCTTTGTCCTTTTCAAAAACTCTAACCCTCACACACTGTTGAAGAATCTCTAGAGGGCTTCTGACTTTGTGTCCTTTTTACACACTCACACATACACACCCTTACAGAATCTCTGTAGCACTTGAATTCGTGTGTCTTTTTACACACGCACACACACACACAACCTTGCAGAATCTATAGTGGGCTTCTGAATTCGAGAACTTTTACACACACAAACACACACACTCACACTCATAACTTTCCAGAATCTCCTTATGGCTTCGCACTTCATGTCATTTTTTCCCAACACATACACAAACAAACACATACACGCTCCCTTGCAGAATCTTTAGATGGCTTCTGACTTCGTGTCCTTTTTACACACACTCACACACATAACCTTGAAGAATCTCTGGAAGGCCTCTGACATCGTGTCCTTTATACACACACATGCACATCCTTGCAGAATCTCTGGATGGCTTCTACAATCGTGTCCTTCTTACACACTCACACACCTTGCAGATTCTATGCAGGACTTCTGACTTTGTCTCATCTTACACACACACACACACTCACACTCATACCCTTGCCGAATCTCTGGAGGGCTTCTGACTTCATGTCCTTTTTACACACACACACACACACAGACACACAATCACACCCTTGCCGAATCTCTACAGGGCTTCTGATTTCATGTCCTTTTTACATATATACATACATTCACACCATTGCAGAACCTCTGGAGGGATTCTGATGTCGTGTCCTTTTTACACCCACCCCCCCCACACACACACACCCTTGCAGAACATCTGGAGGGCTTCTGACTTCGTGTCCTTTTTACACACTCACACAGACACATTCACACATGCATGCACCCCTGCAGAATCTCTGGAGGACTTCTGATTTCGTGTCCTTTTTAGACACACACACACACCCTGGCATAACCTGTGGAGAACTTCCGAACTTTGTCCTTTTTAAAAACTCTCACCCGCACACACTGTTGAAGAATCTCTAGAGGTCTTCTGACTTCGTGTCCTTTTTACACACTCACACATACACACCCTTACAGAATCTCTGTAGCGGTGAATTCGTGTGTCTTTTTACACACGCACACACACACAGAGGCACACACACCCTTGCAGAATCACTAGAGGGCTTCTGATTTTGTTTCCTTTTACACACACAAACACACACACTCACACTCATACCCAGGCAGAATCATTAGAAGGCTTCTGATTTTTTCTCCTTTTCACACACATACACACACACACACACACACACCCTTGCAGAATCTCTAAAGATCTTCTTACTTCATGTCCTTTTTACACAATCACACACACCCTTGCAGAATCTATAGAGGGCTTCTGACTTAATGTCCTTTTTACACACCCACACACACACTTTCAGAATCTCTAAAGGGCTTCTAAGGTCATGTCCTCTTTACACACACACACATTCAAACCTTGCAGAATCTCTGGAGGGCTTCTAACGTCGTGTCCTTTTCACACATACACACACCCTTGCAGAATATCAAAGGGGCTTCTGAATTCGTGTCTTTTTTACAAACACACACGCACACACCACATCCTTGAAGAATATCTGGAGGGCGTCTGACTTCTTGTCCTTTTTACACACACACACACACACACTCACAATTGCAGAATATCAGGAGGGCTTCTGAATTCGTTTCCTTTTTACACACACACACACAAACAAACAAAACACCCTTGCAGAATCTCTAGAGGGCTTCTGACATCATATCCTTTTTACAAACACACACACACACACACACACACAGCCTTGCAGAATCTCTAGTGGGCTTCTGACTTCATGTCCTTTTTACACACACACACTCACAACCTTGCAGAATCTCTGGAGGGCTTCTGACTTCGTGTCCTTTTTACACACACACACACACACACATACACACCCTTGTAGAATGTCAACGGGGCTTCTGACTTCGTGTCCTTTTTACACACTCACACACACACACACACACACTTTGCAGAATCTCTGGAGGGTTCTGACTTCGTGTCATTTTTATATACACACACACACTCAGATCTTTCCAGAATCTCTAGAGGGCTTCTGATTTTGTGTCCTTTTTACACACATACACACAAACACGCACCCTTGCACAATCTCTGGAGGTATTCTTACTTCGTGTCCTTTTTACACACACACACACACACACACACACACATTCACACACATACCCTTGCCGAATCTCTGGAGGTCTTCTGACTTCATGTCGTTTTTACACACACACACACACACACACACACTCACACCCTTGCCGAATCTCTACAGGGCTTCTGATTTCAAGGTCTTTTTACATATACACATACATTCACATCATTGCAGAATCTCTGGAGGGATTCTGATGTCGTGTCCTTTTTACACACACACACACACACACACACACACACACACACACACACACACACACCCTTACAGAACATCTTGAGGGTTTCTGACTTCGTGTCGTTTTTACACACTCAAACAGACACATACACACATGCATGCACCCTTGCAGAATCTCTGGAGGACTTCTGATTTCATGTCCTTTTTAGACACACACACACATACACACACACACCCTGGCAGAACCTCTGGAGAACTTCCGACCTTTGTCCTTTTCAAAAACTCTAACCCTCACACACTGTTGAAGAATCTCTAGAGGGCTTCTGACTTTGTGTCCTTTTTACACACTCACACATACACACCCTTACAGAATCTCTGTAGCACTTGAATTCGTGTGTCTTTTTACACACGCACACACACACACAACCTTGCAGAATCTATAGTGGGCTTCTGAATTCGAGAACTTTTACACACACAAACACACACACTCACACTCATAACTTTCCAGAATCTCCTTATGGCTTCGCACTTCATGTCATTTTTTCCCAACACATACACAAACAAACACATACACGCTCCCTTGCAGAATCTTTAGATGGCTTCTGACTTCGTGTCCTTTTTACACACACTCACACACATAACCTTGAAGAATCTCTGGAAGGCCTCTGACATCGTGTCCTTTATACACACACATGCACATCCTTGCAGAATCTCTGGATGGCTTCTACAATCGTGTCCTTCTTACACACTCACACACCTTGCAGATTCTATGCAGGACTTCTGACTTTGTCTCATCTTACACACACACACACACTCACACTCATACCCTTGCCGAATCTCTGGAGGGCTTCTGACTTCATGTCCTTTTTACACACACACACACACACAGACACACACTCACACCCTTGCCGAATCTCTACAGGGCTTCTGATTTCATGTCCTTTTTACATATATACATACATTCACACCATTGCAGAACCTCTGGAGGGATTCTGATGTCGTGTCCTTTTTACACCCACCCCCCCCACACACACACACCCTTGCAGAACATCTGGAGGGCTTCTGACTTCGTGTCCTTTTTACACACTCACACAGACACATTCACACATGCATGCACCCCTGCAGAATCTCTGGAGGACTTCTGATTTCGTGTCCTTTTTAGACACACACACACACCCTGGCATAACCTGTGGAGAACTTCCGACCTTTGTCCTTTTTAAAAACTCTCACCTTCACACACTGTTAAAAAATCTCTAGAGGGCTTCTGACTTCGTGTCCTTTTTACACACTCACACGTACACACCCTTACAGAATCTCTGTAGCGCTTGAATTCGTGTCTTTTTACACAAACACGCACACATACACACCCTTGCAGAATCACTAGAGGACTTCTGATTTTGTTTCCTTTTACACACACACAAACACACTCACACTCATACCAAGGCAGAATAACTATAGGGTTTCTGACTTCCTGTCTTTTTACACACATACACATACATACACGCACCCTTGCACAATCTCTGGAAGGCTTCTGATGTGTCCTTTTAACACACACACTCACACTCTTGCAGAATCTCTGGAGGGATTCTGACGTAGTGTTCTTTTTACACACACACATACTTGCATAATATCTGCAGGGCTTCTGACTTCGTGTCCTTTTTACACACACACACACCACACCCTTGCTGAACATCTGGAGGGCTTCTGACTTCGTGTCCTTTTTACACACACACACACACACACACACACACACACACTTTCACACACATACCCTTGCAAAATCTCTTGATGTCTTCTGATTCGTGTTCTTTTTTCACACACACACACACACACACTAACACTCACACACACACACTCACACCCATGCAAAATCTCTGGAGTGGGTTTGAATTCATGACCTTTTTACACACGCACACACACATACACACACCCTTACAGAATCTCTGGAGGGCTTCTGTTCATGTCCTTACACAGTCACACACTCATACCATTGCAGATTCTCTTCAGGACTTCTGATTTTGTCTCATTTTTACACACACACACTCACACTCATACCCTTGCCGAATCTCCGGAGGGCTTCTGACTTCATGTCCTTTTTACACACACACACACACACAAACACACACACACACACACACACACACACACACACACACACACCCTGGCAGAACCATTGAAGAAGTTCTGACTTTGAGTCCTTTTTAAAAACTCTCACACGCACAAACTGTTGAAGAATCTCTAAAGGATTCTGACATCGTGTCCTTTTACACACACACACACATACACACACCCTTGCAGAATATCTGGAGGGCTTCTGACTTCGTGTCCTTTATACACACACACGTAAACCCTTGCTAAATCTCTGGAGGTGCTCAAACCTCGTGTCCTTTTTACATACACACATGCACACATCCTTGCAGAATCTCTACAGGGCTTCTGACTTCATGTCCTTTTTACACACACAAACACACACATACTCACACCCTTGCAGAAAACCAGGAAGGCTCCTGAGTTTATGTCATTTTTACACACACACACACACACACATACACGCACCCTTACAGAATCTCTGGAGGCCTTCTGATTTCCTATCCTATGTACACACACAAAAACACACTCACACTCATACCGTTGCAGAATCTCTGGAGGGCTTCTGAGGTCGTGTTCTTTTTCCACACAAAAATACACACATACTCACACCCTTGCAGAATCTCTGGAGGACTTTTGACTTAATGTCCTTTTTACCCAAACACACACACATATTCAAGCACCCTTGCACAAGCTCTGAAGGGCTTCTGACTTCGTGTCTTTTTTACACACACACACACACACACACACACACCCTGGCAGAACCATTGGAGAACTTCTGACTTTGAGTCCTTTTTAAAAACTCTCACACGCACAAACTGTTGAAGAATCTCTAAAGGATTCTGACATCGTGTCCTTTTTTACACACACACACACACACACACACACACACCCTGGAAGAATCTCTGGAGTGGTTCTGACTTCGTGGCTTTTTACACACACACACACACACAAACACACACACACACACACACACACACCTTTGCAGAATCACCAGAGGGCTTCTGATTTTGTTTCCTTTTTTTACACACACACACACACACACACACACACACACATACATGCACCTTTTCAGAATCTCTGGAGGGCTACTTACTTCGTGCCCTTTTTACTCACATACACACACACCCACACACTCACACTCACACCCTTGCAGAATACCAGGAAGGCTTCTGAGTTTATGTCATTTTTACACACAACACACATACACGCACCCTTGCAGAATCTCTGGAGGGCTACTTACTTCGTGTCCTTTTTACTCACACACACACACACACACACACACACACTCATACCCTTGAAGAATATCTGGAGGGCTTCTGACGTCATGTCCTTCTTACCCACACACATACACACACACACATCCTTGCAGAATCTTTAGAGGGATTCTGATTCGTGTCATTTTTACATACACACCCACACACACGCACACCCTTGGAGAATCTCTGTAGGACTTCTAACGTCGTGTCCTTTTTACATACACACACACACACCCTTGCAGAATCTCTGGATATTTTCTGACTTCGTTTCCTTTTTACACACACACACACACACACACACACACACACACACACACAAACACCTTTGCAGAATCTCTGGAGGGTTCTGACATCGTGTCTTTTTATATGTAAACACACACACACACACACACTCACAACTTTGCAGAATCTCTAGAGAGCTTCTGACTTCGTGTCCTGTTCACACACACACACGCACACACACACACACTCACACTACTATCCCTACATTACCTCTAGTGGGCTCTGACTTCGTGGCTTTTTTACAAACACATAAACACGCTTACACCTTTGCAGAATCTCTAGGGGGCTTCGGATTTCATTTCCTTTTTTTCATACATGCATACACACACACACACACACATATATACACCCATGCTGAATTGCTAGAGGGATTCTGATTTTTTTTCCTTTTTACAGACACACACATAGATACACGCACCCTTACAGAATATCTGGAGGGGTTCTGATTTTGTGACTTAAATATCCATGAAAAATAAAATTTTTTTTCTTTGGTGATTTTCCTTTTGTTGAGCTAAGGGATGGAGAATGTACTGCATGGGCGTGACCAGCCACTGGACCGGTGTGCTGTTAACACACCCTCCTGCCTTTGCATGCTGGGGGCCTCTCTGTAAACAGAAGTGACTTGTGACTTCTGATTTCCTGGGGCTCTAAAGAGAACCCGAGAATAGAAGTACTAAATCATGAACAAAGGAGAGACAAAGGGTTAATGAGAGGACAGAAGTTTGAAGTTTCATTGGATGAACAGAGCGCCAGTATCCAACAAACATGCCAAAGGCTGAACTCTGCCCGGAAGTAATGAATGAGCACTGCCTTTAGCCCGTGTCCTCACTCTCCCCGTCTCCTGCACTCCAAGCCAGCCTCACTAAGAGTAGTCAAAGGTGACATGGTGGTCCTTTCATCTCTCTCTGACCCCTCACGCTGCCTTCACCTCTATCCAAGTTGCTTCATTCTTCCCCCTTCTCCCTGATCTTCCTCGTGGAAAGATCTAATTCATACTAACTGGTAAAAGTCAGTTAGCACACAAGAAAGAAGACATCTCCTTCCTCAGCCTATGCTGCAGAAAAGGAAACTTGGGCTTGAGCTCATTTGCCCAACAGTCAAAGGTCCCATCACGGGCAGGGCCATGATGTGAAAATTCATGCAAGCAGCCTCAGAGCCAGAGCTCCCAACCCTCATCCACTGCAGTTCAAGTTCATGGGGTGAAGTGGTGAAAAGCTAACCAGAAACTGAGAGTCAATGTAGATACCCAAGGCTTACTTGCCAGGGCACTCACTCACTGCCATTGAGTCAATGCTGACTCTAGCAACCCTATAGGACAGGGTAGAATTCCCCTGTGAGTTACTGAGGATGTATCTCTTTATAGGAATAGAAAGCCCCATCTTTCCCTTGTGGAGTGGCTAGTGGTTTTAAACTGTTGCACAAAGCATAACCATGACACCATCAGGACTCCAAAACATGCCAGGGCAATCAATGGTTCTGTGAGATCTCTCAGGATAGAGATATACCTTGCTCCTTGGCTACACACGAGAAAGCATTCACCTCCAAGCCTAGTTTGTGATCCAAGTGAGTTTTATGAGAATTAGAAGAAGTTTCAGGTTTATAAAGGCACCTGCAGGGCTCTTCAGAAATGTGCATTTCCTTAGAAGCTTCCCTGAAAGTCACGAGGTCTGCTCTGTGCTCCTGCCTTTCAAATTACTCCCAGAGGTGGGGCGTGCTGGTGACCCTGGTTGAACTCATTGGCTGAACTGAATTCACCTGGCCTTGGTGGGCCAATTCAGGTGCAGAACACACCCAGGTGTACCTCCCCTTCCTGGCTGGGAACCTGAGCCTTTGAGCATGCGCAGTGTACCACTCGTTCATGGGGCAAAGGCTCAGACTGCTGACCATGTGTAATGGATGCCTCAGTCCCTAAGCTAAACTACCTAGCAATTCCAAAACCCCACTGCTGTGTAGTGTTCATGAACTTTGGTAGGAACACATCCTTACCACGAAGAATCCTGGTGGCCCAATGGCTAAGCACTTGGGCTTTAGACCGCGGTCAGTAGCAATACATGAGAAAAAGGTCTTGCCATTGTAAACATTCCACCCCACTGCCATCAAACGCAAAGGACCTCTGGTGACATGGCGGGCTACTCACAGAGCTACTAAATGCAAAGTCAACAGTTCTAACCCACCAGCTTCACTGTGGGAGAAAGATGAAGCTATCTATTCCTATAGAGACACAATATCTCAGAAACCTATAGGGAAAATTCTACGCTGCCATGGACTACTAAACGAACAACCTAATCTGTCTTGGAAGAAGTCAGGCCAGAGTGCCCTTGACAGCATATATGGCAAGATTTTGCCTCCCAAATATGTTGGACATATTGCCTGGAGAAGGACATCCTGCTTGGTAAAGTGGAGGGGCAGCACAAAAGAGGAAGGCCCTCAACGAGCTGGATTGACACCATGGCTGCATCAATGGACTCAGGCAGAGAACAAATGTGATGATGGTGCAGGACCTGGAAGTGTTTGGTTCTGTTGTGCATAGGGTCACTTTGGGTCAGAAACCACTCAAGGGCACCCGACAGCAACAACAACAAGTATATAAGATCACCATGAGTTGGAATCAACTCGATAGAAAGTGGGCTTTGGGTCTGTCATGGAACCAACCATGGCTCATAGCGACCCAATCATGGGATTCTGAGGCTGTAAATCTTCATGGGAGCAGAGGGCTTCATCTGTCTCCTGCGGAGCAGCTGGTAGGTGTGAACCCCTGACTTTGCAGTTGACAGTCCAACACTTCCCTTAAAGTACCCCCCGGGGCTCCTTTGGTAACGATGACAGACTAGGAAACCCAATGGGGACATTTCTACTCTGTCACATGAAGGCATCCTATGCAGAATGGGCTCAACGGGAACTAACACCAACCCCACCACTTTTAACACCATCCCAACCTTACAGACTGTGCTAGGCTCTTGAAGGGATTGACTTTTTGCACTCCCACTGAGCGAGCTATGAGCATGCGTGCCAACACCTAACTTCCGGTCCTGAACTAGGGATCAGCGGCACATGTAAGGATGTGCTTCCAATGTGGAAGGAAGTAAAGAGAGGGGATCTGGAAGCAGGAAAAGCCAGGAAGCAGGAGTCACTTAGGCAGACCCCTTTCCTAAACCAACTTAATTAGCATATCACAGATCCTGGCTCAGAGGTGATGTTCAAAGAAGAATTGTTGACTGAATACACAAGGGAAGGAACAGAATAAGTAAACACAGAAATGTGCTAATGACCAAATGGACTCACAGTTCTGACCCTGCTCTTCTTCTTCCAGGTTCTTCTCTAGTTGCTAATGGTATTTGCTCGAACTCTCACAAGCACAAAAGGAGCCCTGGTGGCCTAGCGGTTAGGCAGTGGGCTGCTCAACACCAAACTAGCAGTTCTAAATTAGCAGGCATTCTGAAGGAGAACAACAAGCTGTCTGCTCCTTTAAAGAATTACAGTCTTGGGAATGCACAGTGGTAGCTCTACCCTGGCCCATAGGGCTGCTCTGAGTCTGACTCGACTGGACAGCAGTGAGTATGGGTTTGGTTTGGTTTTCACAGGTACCCCGATTCATTGGTGGTCTTGGTAAATTGCACACGCTGGTTCAGTGGACCTTGTGTAGGGCTTGAGAATTTGCACTTCTAACAAGCTCCTGATGTTGCTAGTCTGTGACCATATTTGGGGTGACAAGGCTCTGGACTACCCGGGTCTTCCTGGTGGCTGCTGTCACAGCGCAAGTTCCCAAGAGTGCACCGCTACTCATTTCTTTGGAATGATTTGGACTGAGTTTTCCCAGCCATTTCATCAAGGTTTTTGGCTCTTTGTTCCATGACACTGAAAAGTTTGGACCTGACATACGCAGCTCAGGCTGTATTATCTATCTTCTCTGCCCTCTTGGATTGGAGATGGATCACCTATGAAGCGATGAGGGTAAGAAGGGTTGGGTGTCCCCGGGTAATGTGAACAGTTAGCACGCTCAAACACTGCTGATTAAAAGGTTTGCGGTTCGAATCCAAGGCCCCTCAGGAGAAAGGCCTGCTGATTGACTTCTGAACGACAAGCCTTTGAAAGCTCTGTGGGGTCCCGTGGTGCTGACCCACACGGCGTCACCGTGAGTTGGTATGGACTCCTCAGAAACGGGTTTAGTAAGCAGCACAAAGAGGAAACTCCTTGGTGAACTGGTGGCCACGGTAGCTGAAACCATGGGCTCCAACATACTACCCCTGAGGCTGGCAAAGGACCGGGCAGTGCTGCCTTTTGTTGCAAAGAAGGTCCCTGTGATGTCAGAATGACTGGACAGCACTAACAACAACAAAGGATGTCAGGGCCCTTCACTTCAGCAGACCACTGACCAGGTTCAAAGACCCGTATGCGAGTATAGTTTCACAGTTAGACGTGTTTAGAAAAAATAATGTTTGCAAAAGTAAAATCTTGGTTTACATTTTACAGAGCATGCACAATTAGTAGAACTCTTAAGGTCCACCGGAACCTGTTTAGGGTCCCCTACACTTGCTCACCACCGATAAGTCGATTCTGACTCATATTGATCCTACAGGAGAGGTTAAAATTTCCCCTGTGGGTATTTCTAAAACTGTAGCTCCTTATGGGAATAGAAAGCCTCCTCTTTCTCTGCAGCTGGTGGGTTCAAACTGCCAACCTTGTCTTTAGCAGCTCAGGACTTACTTGTATCTCTATGAAACCAAAATCTACCTCACTGCCAGGGAGGTGATGTTGACTCATAGTGACCCTATGAGGCAGAGTAGATCTGTCCCTGTGAGTTTCTGAGACTTTAACTCTTTATAGGAGTAGACAGACTCTTCTTCCCACGGAGTGGCTGGTGGTTTCAAAGTGCTGACTTTGGTGTTAGCAGCCCAACATGCAAACCCTATGCCACCAAAGCTCCTTTTGTACCCCTATAAGTAGATAAATATTTCTCTTATATCTGTGTTTCAACCAAAGGCATGGCTATAAAGGAAAAAAGGCCATGAGTGTCAAGAATGATTTGAAAATGTGGAGTTCTTTTGGGAAAGGATATATATATATATATACTTGTGTATATAAATAGAATTCTGACGGCAAGAGTGGTCAGGATTTGGACTGTTAATCTCTAGGTCAGCAGTTTGAATGACCAACCGCTCCTCTGGAGAAAGAGGAGATTTTCTACTCTAAAGAATCACAGTCTCAGAAACCCACGGGGGCCATTTTCCTCAGTCCCATGGGCCTGTGAGTAGGAATGGACTTGATGGCAATGAGGGCATGTAAATATGCAAACACCCACCTCGGACATAGGATTTGACCTGCTCCCTCAGCCCCAAGAGCATCTGCATCTGCAGCCATGGACTTGGCCTTCTGTGAAGAACCCATTAATGCACCGCCACAAAGACAATGAGTTTCCTCTGTGTCAGTCCATTACCCTGCCAACGTTCAGGATGGAGCCAATACCTTGGTCTCCCAGAGAAATTGGCTCAACATACCCCTGATGTGGTTGCATGACATAGGCCACTCAGGCAATGCACTGCATGTGCTCTATTTAATGCACTATCACCAACAAGTCTACATGGGTGATAACTCTGAAAACCTTGCCCAAACAGCTGGCTTCACCAAAGTATATAGAGTCATGTGGAGTCGTCGACCAGTTCGACTCTGCACTGGCTGTACGTTGGCATTGCCAAGGGGGCTTTCTCACTGATCGTGACCTGAATCTTGCTTCCACTAAGCCTTACTTCATTGGTCTGGGATGGGGCCAGGCCAATGGGAGGTTTGAAAGCTCCTAAGGGATTCCAAAGTATGACCAAGGGTGAACAATACTGCTTTTGGCCATCACATCCGGGAAGGTCCTTGGGACGTTGCCACTCAAAGTATCATAGGTCAAGGAACCAGCAACATCAGCATTAGCTTCTCCCACGCTAATGCCATCGAGTTGATCCTGACTCATAGTGACCCTACAGGACAGGGTAGAACTGCCCTTGTGGGTTTCCCAGACTGTCACTCTTGCCCGGAGTCTACAGCCTCATATTTCTCCCAAGGAGTGGCTGGTGGTTTAGGACTACTGTCCTTGTGATTAACAGCCCAAGGGTACCAGGGCCTCTAGAACTGCTGGATCCTAGACCCCACCCTGAACCCACAAAATCAGAATTTGCCCCCCAGCCCGATTTCCAGGAACCTGGGTAAGTGCATGCCTGTGAAAGTTTAAGAAATACTTCCTTAGAAACGATTACTTTCCAGAACAAACTCCTCCTGCCAGAGGTGCAGAAATGGAAGCCCATTAGGCCATGCTCGCCTAGAAGCAATTGGAGGTCTCAGTGCTCCTATATCCTGGCTGCCATCCAGATTTCCTTATTCTCACCTGGACTGTTGTCACTGCAGCAGGTATTGGTGAGTCCTCAGCACGAACAGCCCCAAATTAGGTCTAGAGACACAGCTCCCTTTTCAGAGTAGTACAATCCACAGTTTACTGTAGAGTTTCTGGCTTTTACTGGCTTGGGGTAGGGTCTAGTGGGAAACGCATCTTAGCAAGAGCCATTATGTATTCTGGATGTGCACAATGAGTTTGTCTTCAGGCATATTTATGTCTGATGTTGTTATGTATTCTCTTTCTATCCCATGCAACGTTATTTTTTTTTGAAAATTTATATTTGCTTTTAATTACCCAGACATATAAGTGATTTATAGCTAGGTCTGATCGATTGGAATCAGATGACCACGCCTGGATTAAACATGGGTCCTGGTGACCATTAGGCACTTCTTTCCATGAATGATATTTTCACCTGGGTGAATGCATTCACGACTTTTCTTCTCTTAAGATAAATGAGCAGGTGGGTATCATTTTGCTCTGCTGGCACTTTCTTGTGCTGTTTTAAGTTCACCCAGCAATTTTTAAAAAGAGAAACATATTACAACTGTCACACACTTTATAATTCATGTGGAAAAATTTGAAGAAGAGCTAAATAGAGTTGACCCGTGGTGCAGTCTTAATTACTGCTTGTTAGAAGGTACTGAAATCTTATATACATAAACACTAGAAACCAGGAGAGAGGAAATGGTGGTTCCATGGCAGAATTCTCAATAGCCATGCAGGAAATTTGGGTTTGATTCTTGGCCAGTGCGCCTCCTGTTACAGATACCACCTAACTGCTAGTGGAGGCTGGCATATTGCTATGATGCTGAACAGATTTTAGCGAGGTTTTCTGCCTACAGACAGATTAGGAGGAAAGGCCTGGTGAACTCCTTCAAGCCATCAGCCACTGAAAACCCCCCAGCTGACAAGGGGTCAAATCTACAACCCATTGAAGGAATGGGGCAGGACCAGTGGGCATTGAGTTCTGTAGCGCATGGAGTCCGCATGAGTCAGGAGCTGGCTGACTTGAAGGCAATTGTCCACAGCACTGTCTAGGAAGGCAGTGGTTGGAGAACATAGGCGTCCTTCATGTGACCCCGTGATCATCAAGCCTTAAGTCATGCAACCAACTCTGGGAAATGAAAGATGCCCGGGGTACCAGGGATATTTGAAGGACCTGGTGTAAATTGGTTCAGCCTGAGGGAGTTCTGGAAACCACCGAGGTAAGCTTCCTGCTGAAACCACTAACTTAGCTCCAGTGCGAGTGGATGGGTGTCTGCGCATGTACACAGCCACCATTAGTGCGTTTTTTGTTGTTGTTGTTATTGTTGTTGCCGTTCATGTCCGTAGAGTCCATGCCGATTCACAGTGACCCTATACGACAGGATAGAATTCCCCCGGTGAGTTTCTCACACTGTGACTCTTTACGGGAGTAAAAAAGCCTCATCTTTCTCTTGAGTGACTGGTGGTTTTGAATGGTTGATCTTGCCAGTAGTCCATTGCGTAACCAGGTGCTGTCAATTTGGTTCCAACTCATGGCCACTCTATGTACAGCAGAACAAAACAACACGCTGCCCTGCGCATTTCTCACAGCCATTCCTACATTTGAGCCACTGTGTCAACCCATCTTGTGGAGGTTTGTCCTCCTTTTGTCTTGACCAAGCATGCTGCCCAACACCAGGGACTGGTCCCTCCTGAACACACAAAGTACATGAAGCCAAATGTCACCATCCTCGCTTCTAAGAATCAATCTGGCTGTAGTTCTTTCAACATAGATTTGTTTGTTCTCCTAGAAGTTCCTTGGTGTATTCAATATTCCTCACCAGGACCATATTTCAAATGCATCATTTCTTCTCGTGGGACTTCCTTATGCATTTTCCAGCTTCCACATGAAAATAATCATGCATTGGGTTAGATATTCCTGAGTTTTTAAGGTGGCAAAGTCACCTTGGTTCAAAAAAATGTTTAAAAGACCTTTTGCAGCAAATTCACTGAAAGCAATTTATCCAGTGATTTCTTTACAGATATTTCTATGAGCGTTGGTTGTGGATGGGTCCAAGTAAGATGAAATGCTTCATCATTTAAATCTTTTCTCTGTTTATCATGTTGCTTATTGGTTCAGTGGTGAGGATTCTCATTCTTTTAACCTCGAGTTGTAATCCATACTGAAGACTATCATCTTTGAACTTCATCAGTAAGTGCTTCAACTCCTCTTCCCTTGCAGCAAGCAAGGCTGGTCGACTGCATATCTCAGGCTGTTCTCAAATCTTCCTGCAATCCTGAAGTCTCCAATTCCGACATTCAAAACTCAAAACAGCTCAATGCCATGGAAGTCAAGTCAATTCTGACTCGAGCAACCCAGTAGGCCAGGGAAGAACCTCCCGGAAGGTTTCCAAGGCTGTAATCTTTAATTCCAAGTGTTGCTCTTTCGGTTAACAGTGAAGTGCTTAAACATTGCCCTACCTGGATTCCAAGTGTGAGCTAGCAGCCACAATTTACTTCTGAGACCAAAGGGGTTGTTAGGTGTGAATTCTCGACCAAGGGTGTTCCAGCAGACCTGCTCAGTATTCGCCCAGGTGCAAAATCCATCAAGAGGATGCATTGTCATTATTTTTAATCACATAACACACCCGGGTGTAGCAGCAACCCAGCTTTGTAATATCACCCTGGTTTTGAGAAATATGTACCATTCCTTGATAACGCTTCCAAATCCTTTAATATCCTGCAGCTCAGTCCCTGATGTCTGGCTGTAACAAAATGTGTGAAGGGAGACCATATGTCAATAAACTCTCCCCGTCTGCCTCAACTCAGCGCATAATCAGCTCCAAGGTAAAATGCATGGTAAATCAGTTATGCGCTGGCGGGGAGGGCAAGGGGCCCCTTTCAGGTTTGTCTTCTGATGAAGCTGACCAAAATGACTTCTTATTTCAGCCAATTAGGAAAGTGAGAGTTGCCCCCCCCCCACCCGCTCGACATTTTTCTTTTCTTTTCCCTTTTTGTCCCTTTCCCCTTGGAGGGACAGCCTGCTCTCCTATTCTGAAAGGGTTGTCTGTTTTATGCTGCGCTCTCCACTCCATTAAATCACCTTTCCTCACATTAAATACAGGTCTTCAGGGTGGTCAGAGAGCTTTGCTCTGAGGGATAATGATATAATGAGGATGACGTGCATGAAAAATCATTTTTCAGCTCAATCCCAGGCAGACCACTGGGAAGCATGCAATGGGAAGGGGGAGAGGTGTACCTCACTTTAGACAAGAGCCAGGCTTCTGAGGGGGGCAGTCTCGACCTGGAAGGCTGCAGAAGGCTTCTTTACCTCACGCACTCATTCATTCAACCAGCTTGCTACTTACTTATTAAATGCCAGACCTTTGGGCTCTCTCACTGAACAAAAGAGACAAAAATCCCCCTTCTGCCAAGAAGCTTCCATAAACAGAGGCATTCAAACACTTCCTAGAGAATGTGTTTAAAGTCCAATTTACACAAAAGCAGAAGAAGAGACTGATGCGAGGGGTTTCACACACACAAATGTTCATATATGACTCCCATTGCAGCGACAAAGTGTAGTACTTTTCCAGGAGACACTATTCATTGGAGTTAAATTGCTCCCCCCAAATCCCTGAGCTCTCTCTCTCTCTCTTTTTTTCTTTCTTTCTGAGAGCGATTGCCCTTGGAAGGGATTAGCTGTTATCACTCTCTAGCACCTTAGTGTGAAATTATTTATTGGCTCCTTTTCCTGCCTAGATAGGAGGGGCCTCCAGGGCTGCTAAAAGCCAGAAAAATCCCAAAAATAAGCAGCAACAAGAGAGGCAGAGGACAATTGGGGCCAGTGTTTCTCATTTGAGTGGGGGGGGGCATTTGTTAAAGATGCAGATTACACACTCATACAGCACACACACACTTCCCTGCCGCCCCACCCAATATAGCCCTACTGAATAAGGATCCTACCCCACCATCTGTCCGGGAGCCCCTGAACTGGCCCTTCCCATGAAACAAGCCAGGGCCATTGAAAGTGACTCTTTAGGCAAAAGACCAATGACTTAGGTTTTCCAAACCAGGATAAAGCCCATTTGTTAAGCACTTGCATATTAACCAAAAGGTTGATGCTTCAAACACACCCACAGGTTCCTAGGAAAGCAGGCCTGGTGATCTGTTTCTGAAAGGGCACAATCTTGAAAAGGATCCCTGGTTACATATTGTCCTGCTAGCCATAAGGTCAGCAATTCAATACTACCAGCTGCTCTGAGAGAGAAAGCTGAAGCTTTCTACTGTACAAATGTATAGTCTCAGAAACCTACCAGGGCAAGTATACTCCGCTGCCATGAGTCAGAACTGACTCAATGGCAGCAAGTGAGTGGATGGGCAGGGATTGATTGGGCACCAACTAACACTAAGAACAACTATTTTGGGTGGCAGTGACATTCTTCTGCTTTATCTAGAATCTGAACTCTAAGCGTCATTAACAATGGAGGTAACGGACAAATAATTATAAACTACAGAAGGGTAAAGAGAAGCTAAAGAAGTTACTTCTGTTTGGGGTTTAGTTGAGTGTTTTTTTGAGCAGAAAATATGAACTATGAAGGAGCAGGGACTTGCTGGACTTAAATATAAACTGTAAGATCTCTCTCCGGGCTAGAGTTACATCTCAATTCTTGGCTCTGCATGAGAAAGAATTCACGCCAAAGCCTGGCTCGTGATCCAAGTGAGTTTAATGAAAGTTAAAAGAAGTTTCAGGTTTTACGCGGCACCCCTAGGATTCCTCCCCACCTTGCAGCCTGGCAGAGACTGCTCGAGGTCACGCAAAGATCTCTCTCCTAAGTTTTCCTCCAAAAAAAGACCTGTCTCATGTTCTTTCTCAAGTTCTCTCCCCAGTTCCTGTCCCCAGTTGTTCCTTTCTCCCCCTCACTCTTGCCTTTTCAAGGATTCCCGGGAGGAGGCATGGTGAATGACCCCAGGTCGATCCCATTGGCTGAATTGCAATCACTTGGCCCAGGTGGGCTGATCCAGGTTTAACGGCCATCCGTACCCACCAGCGGGAAAACCTAGGCTTTTGTTCTATGCTTGGTTCTCCTGGGCATGCGTCAATGGACATCTCATTCCTGCCTATCTGCCTAACAAAACCTATTTTTCAACCGCAAGTCTTCCTTGCCAAAAAATAATGTCCCATAATAGGAATGGCATGAGCATGGCTTCTGCGTTGGATCAGATCAAGAAGATAGCTTTCATGCCCTGTACTAAGATCACAAAAGAATGTAATCCAGTGCCTTGTAGACAGTCTCGTGTACACAAAAGGTTTTCTAAGACTCTAAATAGGCTGAATTGCAGCCTAAAACAGAGAGGGACCCATTTCAAAGAGATGTGGGGACACGGCTTTCATAAAATGGAATGCATCATGTAATCCAGTGCAAGGGAAACCCAGTAACTTTGGGAAGGAACTGCATTGTCTTGGACTAAACAGCCAGAGATAGGGCTACATAAAAAGAAAGAAGATGATTGATAAAGCAACCCAGACATTATTGTGGAAAAGGAAAAGGGACTTAGAAGACAATCAAAAGCTACAAGGAACCTCTCTTAGGGAGAAGTCTTGTGGTTTCAACTTGTGTGCTCTGGGGGATATTTGGCAGTCACGTATTAAATTGTGCATTCAATTTAATCCCTTTAAGGGATTTTGTCACTGGGCCTACAGCCCAACTATCCTGACAAAAAAATCTATCTTGAAAATCACCCTGCTGTGAGGAATCTAAAGGCAAGCACATGATACGATCACATGGAGGGAAATTGGGGAGCCACTGCAACAGCAAGAACCCAGGCCCTAGACCTATGAACCAAAGCAAACCCATCTTGCCGGGTCTCGCTTCTTGAGCTGGTTTGGCCAATAACACGTGGAGTGGAGATGTGCTGCCCCAGCCAAACCTTCCTCAAATTACAAAATTATGAGCAAATAATACACCGAGGGGGATTGAAAGTCACTAAGCAGCAATAGGTAAGTAAAATATATGGGCCTACTATTACCTATCTGTAAAGAGTCTTTGGCAACTGGTTTATGGAAGACGCAGGCCCTGATTACCTCCCATAACACGTATTCTTTATCATAGCCAGAAATGAAATGAAATAATTTTGTGGTCAGGTGTCACCACAAACTGAGGAAATATATGAAAAAGTCACGGCATTAGGAAGGCTGAGAAACACTGGTGTAGGGAATGGTTGGGATCTCAATGTAGGAAAACATGAACTTAATAGGCATTCAGGCAGTGTAGCACTTGGGTTTCATTGGAGAGGTAAGAACTATTGATCTTGTTACAAGGACAAACAAATCTGGAAGTAAATGCTTTTGTGGATGAAAACAAAACATAAAACAAACTCTTGAAAGATTTCTGTATGCTAGAGATGAATTGCAATCAAGAAAATTAAATGATATCTGTTAGGGGTCCAGCAGAAAACAAACCATTCAGAAGTTTTAATTAAAGAGAGTTTAATGAAGACTGTTCACAGTGGTGCAGATGGGGTTAAGGGAACCAACAAAAGATAGGGTGGCCCCAAGGGGTTAACAAGAGCATAAAGCTGTTGCCACGTGTCCTATGGAATTTCCTCTACAGCTCTTTGACTTCATATCATCTCATTGTCTTAGGTATTCTATGATGTAGAGCAATTCTGCCTCATAGGAATTTTATACTACTGTCCTCTCCCAATTTCCATTACTTTCCAACTTCATTCGTGTTAAAATATGTAGTATTTAATCAGATTTACTATGCTCTAAACCAGTGGTTCTCAAACTTCGTAATTCCTTGGCACTATAGTGAAGTCCCTGATGTTGTGGTGAACATCCATTCATAAAATTATTTTTGTTGCTACTTTATACCTGTAATTTTGCTACTAATAAGAAGAGGCCAACCCCTGTGAATGGGTAGCTCAAGCCCCAAAGAGGTCCTGATCCACAGGTTGTGAACCGCTGCTCTAAACTAAGAAGTGTTTCTTTAAGATGTAGTTCAGTATATTGTTAGACGCCCAAGTCCTGTTGTTGCTGTTGTTAGGTGCAATCGAGTGGGTTTTGGCTCACAGAAACTCTATGTACAATGTACTGAAATGCTGACCCATCCTGTGCATTCCTCACAGTGGTTCTTTGCTTGGGTTCTATGTTGCAGCCACTGAGCTATTCCAAATTGTAGGGGCTGCCTCTCTTTTGCTGCCCTTCTACTGTATCAATATTTGTGTCATCCTCTAGGACAGTGATCTCAACCTTCCTAATTCCACAACACTTTCCAATGTAGTGGTAGACCTTCAATCATAAAATTATATTCTTTGCTACTTCATAGCTCTAGTTTTGCTACTGTTATGAATAGTGCCACCCTGTAAAAGGTTCTTCTAAGCCCCAAATTGGTCACGACCCACATGTTGAGAACTGCTGCTCTAAATTCAGGGGAGTTTCTCTTAAGGTCTGCTTCACCATACTGTGAGAAGCTCAAGTCCATTTGTTGTTGTTGTTAGGTGCCGTAGAGTGAGTGTGTCTCATAGCAACTCTATGCACATTATAATGGAACGCCGCCCTGTCCTGTGCCCTCCTCATAGTGGTTCTTTGATTATGTTCAGCCACTGTGCTAATGTATCTTGTTGGGGACTGCCTCTCTTTTCCTGCCCTTCTGTACCAAGATTTGGGTCTTCCAAAAGAGCAGTGGCTCTCAACTTTCCTAATGCCATGTTCTTTTCATACTGATTCTCATTTAGTGGTGACCCCCAACCATAAAATTATTTTCATTGCACCTTCATAACTGTAATTTTGTTACTGTTATGAATCATGACACCCTGGTGTAATTTTCATTCCACACTACAAAGGGGTTGTGACACGCAGGTGAAAATCCTCTGCTCTAAACTAAGAGGAGATTCTCTTAAGATAGAATTCAGCATATTTGTAGATGCAGAAGTTCTGTTGTTAGGTACCATTGGGTGGGTTTTGGCTCATAACAACTCTATGCACAATGCAAAGAAACACTTTCCCGTCCTATGCCACAGTGGTTCTTACACTTGCGCTCATTGTAGCAGCCACTGTGCTAAACCAACTTTTGGGTAGCTGCCTCTTTTTTGTGGCCTTTCTACTGTACCAAGAATTTTGTCTTCCTCTAGGGCAGTGGTTGTCAAATTTCCTAATGCCATGACCCTTTCATACAGTTACTCATGTAGTGGTGACTCACATCATAAAATTAATTTCATTGTTACTTTGTAACTGTAATTTTCCTACAGTTATGAATCGGGTCATACTTGTGAAAGGGTCATTTGACCGCCAAAAGCGGTCGCGACCCACAGATTGAAAACTGCTGGTCTAAACTAAGAGGAGTTTCTCTTATAATCTATTTCACCCTATTGTTAGAAGCACAAATCCCGTAGTTATTGTTGTTAGATTCTGTCGCATAGCTTTCGACATACAGCTACTCTAAGAACAATATGTTCGAAAGGTGTCCTGTCCTGTGCCATCCTCACAGTGGTTCTTTTGCTTTCTCGGATTGTTACAGCCACTGTCGTATTCCATCTTGCTGTGGGTTGCCACTTTTTTGCTGCCCTTCTACTGTACCCATATTTATGTCTTTCTCTAGGGCAGTGGTTCTCTACTTTCCTAATGCCACGACTCTTTCACACCATTTCTCTTGTACTGGTGACACCCCCCAATCATCAAATTATTTTCCTTGTTATTTCATAACTATAATTTTACTACTGTTATGAATCAGGCCACCCATGTGAAATGGTCATTCCTCCCCCTTAAAACGTTGTGATCCACAGTTTGAGAGCTGCTACTCTACACTAAGAGGAGTTTCTTTTAAGGTCTACTTCAGCATATTGTTAGAGGCACAAGTCCTGTTGTTTTTGGCTGCCTTCGAGTGGGTTTTGACTCATACCAACTCTATGCACCGTGTAATGAAATGCTTTACTGTCCTGTGCCTTCCTCACAGTGGTTCTTTTGCTCATGCTCATTGTTGCAGCCACTGTGCCAATCCATCTTGTTGGTCACAGCCTCTTTTCCTGCCCTTCTATACACAGATTTGTGTCTTCCTCTAGAGCAGTAGTTCTTAATTTTCTGAATGCCTCTACCATTTCACACCGTTCCTCATGTAGTGGTGACATCCCAAACATAAAATATATTCATTGCTACATCATAACTGTAATTTTGCTTCTGTTATGAATCAGGCCACCCATGGGAAAGGTTCATTAGTCTCCTCAAAGGTGTCAGGACACACAGTTTGAGAACCAATGTTCTAAATTAATAGGAGTTTCTCTAAAGGTCCACTTCAGAATATTCTTCGAACCACAAGTCCTGTTTTTTATTGTTAGGTGCCTTTTGTTCTGTGTTGGCTCATAGCAACTGTATGCACAATATAATGAAACCCGGCCCCATCTTGTGCGATCCTCACAGTGGTTATTTTGCTTGTGCTCATTGTTTCAGCCATTGTACTAATCCAACTTTTGGAGTGCTGCCTCTCTTTTGCTGCCCCTCTAATGTACCAAGATTTGTGTCTTCCTCTAGGGCAGTGGTTCTCAAATATGCTAATGTTATGACCCTTGCATACATTTCCTCATGTAGTGAAGAACCCCCAATCGTAAAATTATTTTCATTGCTACTTCACAACTTTAATTTTGCTGTAGTTATGAATTGGGCCTCCACTGTGAAAGGGTCATTTGAACACCACCCAGTGGGTCGCGACCCACAGGTTGAGAATCGCTGCTCTAAACTAACAGTAGTTTCTCTTAGGATCTACGTCACCATATTGTGAGAAGCACAAGTCCTGTAGTTATTGTTGTTAGGTGCTGTCCAGTAGTTTCGTCTCACAGCAACTCTACGCACAATATAATGAAATGCTGCCGCCACTTAGGCAATCCTCACAGTGGCTCTTTGCTTGCGCTCATTGTTGTAGTCACTGTGCTCTTCCATCATTTGGGGGTCTGCCTCTCATTTGCTGGCTTTCTACTCTACCAAGATTTCTGTCTTCCTTTAGGCCAGTGGTTCTCAACCTCCCTAATTCCACAACCCTTTCATACCATTCCTGATGTAGTGCATACCCCCCAATCATAAATTTATTTTCATTACTACTTCATAACTGTAATTTTGCTACCATTATGTACTGGGACACCCCTGTGAAAGGATCATTTATCACCTAAATGGCGTCCTGGCCCACAGGTTGAGAACCGCTGCTCTAAACTATGAAGAATTTTTCTTTAGATATATTTAAACACATTGTTAGAAGCACAAGTCTTTTGTTATTGTAGTTAGGTGCCATAGAGTGGGATTCAGCTCACAGTAACTCTATGCAAATATAATGAAACACTGCCCTGTGCCATCCTCACCGTGCTTCCTTGCTTGTGCTTTGTGTTGCAGCCACTGTGCTATTCCAACTTGTGGGGGCTGCCTCTCCTTTGCTGCTCCTCTACTATACCAACATTTGTGTCTTCCTCTCAGACAGTGGTTCTCAACCTTCCTAATTTCATGACCCTTTCACACAGTTCCCAATGTAGTGGTGGACCCCCAGTCATAAAACTTTTTGCTGCTGAAATCAGGGAGGTAGGTAGTAACAGCGGGAACCACTTACTACTCCCATAGTTCCCATAGCAACCTGGACCATTTGGTGGGAGGAATGGGGGTTTCGGTGCTTGGTGGAGGTGAAGGCTGATGTGTTTAGAGTGGAGAGAGGAAAACAGCCTGTTGGGGAAATGTTATTGGAGATGGCTTTGAGACTAGCCTCTGCTGGTCTCTTGCTCCTCACTCTCCTCTTGGTAGCAGCACGTGTGTTCCCCTCCCCACCATGCCTCATCCCAACTTGGAGCCCTTCTGGCTATTATTTCCTTATGGAAAAGCTGTCAGCTCATTATCCTGCTTTCTTCCATTCATGCTTCTTTAGCTCCGTGTTGACTTCTAATAGGAGAGAATCAGAAAAGTTAAGTCCCCACCCCACAGGGCCTTTGCTGAAGGAGATGGCAAGCTGTGTACGGAATATCTCCTAGCTCACTCTCTCACTCTCTCACTTCTCCCTAATAGATTTTCCCTGCCACTGCTCCTGGCTGGAGGGGATGGAGAGTTCAAGTGATGCCACAGAAGTCACAGCAAAAGAACCAAGGCACTTAGCAAAGACCATTCATGAGCTGGAATATGATAGAAGCTCTTGAATGGGAAGGCACCATTCTGGCAGTAAACATGCTCCTATGGACCCTCCCAGTTCTAAGGCTTTAGTGCAGTCCCACCTGAATGAGTTCTCCCTGGGTGAGTTCCTCCTGAAAGTGAAAGAGGGCTTATCCCTCTTTATCTTTGAAGCTATGCCTTCTATACCTACTGGATCCAGATATTGAGGATCTTCGCTTCCTGATTCCTGAACTCAACTGTGCTGATTGATAGCTGCATGGCCAAGGACCCAGACACAGCTCTGGATTCTCTGTTCGCTCTCTTTAGCCACCATTGGTTTCCTTTTGTCTAATTGTGCAACAGAAATCTTGGAGGATGCTTTATTCTAAAGTTCTTCCACTTCCCTAAGGCGGGTATAGAGAAAGGCAAAGTTAACTGGAGTCTCTCCAGCACACACTGGAACCCCAAGGGGGCTGCATAGGTCTCATCCAAAAGTGGAGATCTGCTGCCTCACCCCTAGCCTGGGAACCCATCATGGGTAGGGGCCAAGTGCTGTTTCTATCTGGACCTTCAGGGTCTTTGCAGTGCCTGGCTCATAGAGCAAATGAAAAATGCTTGTTTCTTCTTAACAAGTCAGAGATTTACTATTGTTGTTAGGGTCGGTTCTGTTGGTTACCACTCATAACAACCCTATGTCAAACAGAACACAACGCCACCCGGTACCATCATCACAATTGTTCTTATGTTTGAGCCCATTACTGCAGCCCCCATGTCCATCCATCTCATGAGAGCCTCCCTCTTTTCCATTGCCCTTCCACTTTACCAAGCATGATGTCCTATTCCTGGGCCTGGTCTCTCCTGACAACATGTTGAAAGTACATGTCCAAAGGGTGACAAAATCTGGCCATCCTTACTTCTAAGGAGCATTTGGCCTGTGCTTCTTCCAAGACAAGTTTATTGGTGCTTCTGGTAGTCCATAGTACTTTCTATGGTTCTTTTTCCCTAGCACCATAATTCAAATGCATCGATTCTTCTGTGGCCTGCCTTATTTAATCTCCAAATTTTGCATGCACAGGTAGTGTTTGAACATACTATGGCTTGTGTCAGATGCAGCTTAGTTCTCAAAATAACATCCCTGCTTTTCAATACTCTAATGAATTCTTGTGAATATTTAGCCAATACAATGCAATGCATTTTTTAAGCTCTTGACTGCTGCTTGCATGAGCGTTGAACATGGATCCAAGGAAGAGGAAATCCTTGACCACCTCACAATTCTACATCTAAGCATATACCTCAAAGAATAACAAACAGAGACTCAAAGTGATAGTGGTATACAAGTTCACTGCAGCACTACCCACAATAGCTGAAAGGTGACTATTACCAAAGTGCCCGGGGCCCAAAGAATGGATAAACCAAACAATATCTAAGTCATGCAATGGAATATTATTCAGCCTTTAAAAAGGAATGATGTTTTGGAATATGCTACACCATGCAGGGACTTTGAACACCTTCTGCTGAGGGAAACAAGTCAGACCATAATGAGATTGATATAAAACATACAGAATCCATAGGGAAATCCATACACAGCAAGCAGAGTCACGGTTAATAAGGGTTGGGTGATGAAGGCAATGGGGAGTGACTGGTTAATGAGCATTGACTGTGTCTCCATTCAGAGTGATCCAAATGTTGGCCTGATCCTATATTCGGTTTGCATGGAGCCCCTGCCCTCTCCTGAGGGGTAGCCTCAGCAAAGGCACTGACAGGCTCAGAATCTTGGTTTCCTGACCTGTGAGTGTGCTGGAAAGATTAGATGGAGTAATAAATAATGACACTGATCACAACCAATAATTATAAAGCACTTACTATGGGCCAGACGTTGTTCCCCAGCCGTGCTTCTAGCAGGCACACAAATAAAATGCCCTTGGGGCCTAACAGAAACTCAGATTCCACTTCAGCAGATCTGAAGCAAGCTGTGAGAAATGGAGTTTCTAATGAGGAAAACAGTGAGGACCAGGATTCTCCGAAGGATTGAGGCATTTGAATGGCAGTGATGGCAAAGACCGTGTGTGGAGTATACTGTGTGTGGCCAGGAGAATGAGCAAATCAGTCCTGGAGGAAGTTGAGCCAGGAAACTCTTCACAGAATGTTCCTAGAAGAGAGAATGGCAAATTTTTGTCATGCTGATTTTGGTCATGTCGTTAGGAAAGACCAGTTGCGAGAAGAGGACATCATGTGGATCTGGGGAAACTCTTCATGACACGGACTGGCACCATAACCGCAACAATGACAAACCTGCTGATGGCCAGGAAGATGGCATAGGATCTGGCAGTGATTTGTCTTATCAGACCTACGGTCAAAAGGAGTCAAATTTGACTTACTGGAGACTAACAACAACAACAACAAGGTCTTTCTATATATTGATGCATTCAATCTCAACCTCGAACACACAACCTAAGCACTATTTTTCACTTCCCTTCTACACACAGCAGCGCAAAGGGGGTTCAATGAATTGTCCCAGGTCATGGACTAGAAGGACATAGAGCCAGGACTGGACAATGGAGCGATCTGACAACAGAGACATTAAACATAAGCAGGGCTTTGTCTCCCACAAAGATCATAGGCACAACCATAATGGACTTGGCACAAGTCCTGCCTCATGGCAACCTTTCAGCAGATAGGTGCTATCTTAGTGCCATCCAGTTGACAGCAAGTCAGCGACTGTATAGGACAGGGGAGAACTGTCTGTGGGTTTTTGACACGAAATATTTACAGCAGTAGAAATCCTCATCTTTCTCCCACAAAAGTCCCTATGATTGTTAGTAATTTGGTCAGAAGTCACTTTAATGGTGACCAAATCCTTCCTTTTTTGGGATTCAACATTATACCCCACTGCTTCTAATAGCTCCTCGCCCCAAACCAAAACAGGCATGAGAATGTTGATTCTGACTCATGGTGCCCCCATGTGTACATTGCATAGGACTTTCAAGACTATAGGCTTTAAGCAGGTTGCCAGGCCTTTCCTCCATGGTGTCCCTGGGTGGGTTCCAACGGCAAATGATTTGTTAAATAGTAGTGTGTGGAACTGTTTGCCCCCCTTCAGGAACTCCAATATCCTTGCATCTCTCTATTCACAAATGACTGTCCTTCCAACCAAGAATTCAGAGTGCTTTTTTTCTCTCTCTTGTTTTCTTTACATCAAGAAGTTTGGGACTCCCCAGGAGCTGGGTTCCAGGGACATATTTATATGTAATTATGACCCTGTCACCTACAACATGATCATGATAAATGGAGAAAAGACTGAAGTGATCAGGGCTATCTTCTTTCTGAAGTTCACAATAAATAATCATGTGAGCCCCGGTCAAGAACTCAAGGGATGTATTGTATTGGGTAAATCTGCTCTTTGAGATCTCTTTCTTTTTTTCTTTTTTTTTTTTTTGCAGTTGGGAAAGAGAAAGGGGAGATGGGCTGTTCTCCCAAGTTGGGGTCCCTACCAGGGCATCCCCCACTCAAACCTGGCCAACTCCACTCGGGAATAGAGTTCCCTGCCACTTCTGTAGAACTGCCCTGTGGAAGGACCAATGTCCTAAAGGTTCAGAATGGAGAAGACAAGTTTCAAGAGCTACAGCCTAGCCCCTTACAGCCAGAGTGTGACTCAACAAGGGCCCCCACAGGCACTTTCTAGGGATCTTAAGTAGTTGGGGCTTAAGGAGAGTGGCATGGGGCTCTTGCCAGCTAGGAGCCCATCCCAGGATGGGGTTGCATATCCCAAGCCCTTGATGGGGAGGCCTCAGGTAAGCAGTGGGCCCAATGGAGTTCTGGGTATGTGGGCCTTGGGGAGGGCAGCCACCTTTGGGGCTGGACCAACCCAGGGCATCCCAAGTGGGATGGGGTGCAGGGGCCTGGGCAGCGTCCCTCTTCCTCTCCATCCCCCATGGCCAGTTGGGCTAACACAAGGTCTTGGGCAGGCAGGGGCCCTGGGGCAGTGCCCAGATGACCCAGGGGCTAGCTGGGCAGGGGGTGTTTCCTGGGTAGGCAGAGGGCCTCGGGCAGGGTCTTTGTGGCAGGCCAGACCCAGGTGGGCAGGGACCTGGAACAGGGATCCCAGGTGTGTGCCCAGCCTGGACTGTACCCAGGGTTGGCAAGGGCCCTGATGCAGGTTCCTGGGTGGGCAGTGGGCCCAGGGCAGAGTCTTGGTGGTGAGCAGGCCCAGGGTGGGGCCAGGGGGTCTGGAGTGTGGTCCTGGGTGTGTCAGCTGGGCAGGGCGGGGATCCTGGTGGCTGGCCAGGTGACTGGTGGGCTGCAGACCCACATCAGGGGTCATGGTGGCAAGGCCCTACATGGTGGGCAGGAGTCTGGGAAGGGGCAGGAAGGCTGCACAGACCACACCTGGTCTTTGAAGTCCTAGGCCTTGCGCATCAGGTCATTATGGCCCATGGAGGCAGTGCGGCTCCGAGGCTGGCTCACAGCCTTCAGAGCTTGGCTCGCTCAGCTCCTGAGCCCTTGTCCTCTATAGGAACTGCTGGCTGGCCTCCTGTCATGTTCTCAATAGGCTCCAGCTGCTGCCAAGTAGGCCAAGCCTTAAAGGGGCCATGGGCTTCCACCTGTGCGCCCCTCCTCCTCACCCTTAAAGGGGCCGCGTGCTGCCGCCAGAGACCTCTTTCAAAAGTGTTCTTCAAAGTGTTTAAGAGCAAGAATGTTACATTAAGTTGCACCTGACTAAAGCCATCTTAGTCATATTTTCGGTGGCCTTCTATGCACGTGAAAGTTGGACATTGAAAAGGAAGATCAGAGAAGAATCAATGCATTTGAATTGGGAGGCTGGTGAAGAATATTGAAAGTACTATGAACTGCCAAAGAACAAACAAATGTGGGTTAGAAGTACAGCCAGAATACTCCTTAGAAGCCAGGATGGTGAGGCTTCCCCTCACGTACCTTGGACATACTGTTAGGGAGAGACCAGTCCCTGGAGGAGGAAGGACGTCCTCCTTGGTGAAGCAGAGAGGCAGTGAAAATGAGTAAGAACTTCGGCCAATGGATTGACACAGTGACTGCAACAAAGGGCTCAAACATAACAACAATTGAGAGGATGGTGCAGGACAGGGTGGTGTTTCATTCTATTGTCCATAGGGTGGCTAGGGGTTGGAACTGACTCAATGACATCTAACAGCAGAAACAATGTCTACACCCACTACTAACAGGACAGGAAGTTTCCCAACCCCTCTCATCTCTCAACCCCAGGAACAGAGATGCCACTTTCCTTGAAGCTGTATTCCCAGTATGTAGAACAGAGCTCAGCAATGAAGTACCTAACAAACCTGAAGTAGCTGTTACTTAGCTCCATGCCTCATAGGTCTCAGTTCCCAAGTCCCAAAACAATGACATCAGTGTTGTTGTTTGTTGCCATCCAGTCGATTTCCAGTTACACCTGCGTCACACCTGCCTACATAGAATCCCACTTTATGAAAATAAGCCAGAACAATGATTCTTGCCCACGGTGTCTGCAGACTATGACTCACCACTCTGAAGGGATGTCATGTAAATGTTGAACTGCTAGCTCAAAGTTGACAGTTCAAACCATCAGCTGCTTCAAGGAAAACGATGAGTCAGTCTGTTCCAGTAATGTTGGACAATGTTGGAAAACTTACATAGGGTCTCCATGAGTTGGAATTGACTGGACAGTAATGGGTTTGCTGTACCTGGAATGATGATGCGACCAGAGAGAATGAGAGGGAAGTCTGAAAAAGAAGCACCGACCTGCCCTCCATCGGCTGTTTTGTGATTTTTTTGCAGCAGATGGTTCGAAGGGAACAGGGAATGAAGAGGCGGAGTGCATGGCACAGTTGAGGGCTATTTGCCATTCTGACCAAGTGCCTCTGTGAGAAAAGGGGGAGGGGAGGCTTGACCTGGGTCTTGATCAAAGCCCAAGAAAATATATGGATTTCCAGAATGAGGGAGGTTTCCCAAGTCAGGGTAGTAACAGGAGCTGCCAGCTCTCACCTCTAACCCTGTGGGCCCTGTTCAAAGAATCTCCTGGACTGGGTGGGAGGTGTGTGGTTAGGCAGAGAGACAAAGAGAGAGTCGAACTAGGAACTCTGGGTCTTTCCCAGCCTGAGCCTGAGCCCCTGAGCCTCCTCATCTCCACTCTCCCCCTTCCCCGGCCCCCCACAGGGACACCTTCCAGAGGTCTTCCTGTACCCATATGTAGGTTTTGGCTCTTCCTGCTTTTGGCTCTGCTCAGTGGCAGGGCATTTGAAGGTTGGTTGTGGGATTTGTACAGTTGACATTAGGGTAAATGCGTGATCATTTCTTAAATTTATCCTACTGCAGATTTAGGCTGTGTTTCCAAACTCCCTGTCCTCACAGAGGCTCTGCAGAGGGGACAGTGACTGATTCCACCTGGAATTTCCTGGTTGAGCACAGGGATTTCCCATCCCAGTCTAGCCATGGCACCAGGAATCAGGATGCTAGGAGAGGGGCAAATGGGTCCCCAAAAGAGATGTGTAGTGACCACAAAAGTGACACACTGGTGGTCACCTACTAATTGTACATGGTGGTGCTTGCCCCTCTCAAGGTGGACACATACAATTTCGCCTATGCCTCTTCTCTAAAAGCAAGTGGACCTGCTTGTGACGTGAGGTTTTGGAAAGTTCTTTCATGGGCCACAAAGAAGTTTGGCTGATCCAGTGTCTCAAGCTGATTTCGAGTAGTGTCCAGAGAGTTCGTGGTGAAAGGGGGTAGGGAAATGTGGGGAGCTGGCCAGGGAGTGAACACGGAATAATTTGAACCAGACAGAGTAATGAATGGGAGGCAGAATGGATATGGAAGTAATCTGGGGGACGAGTTTGGATCTGCCTCTGTGGGTTTCTGACACTATAAATTTGTCCATTGTCAGACGGCCTCATCTTTCTCCCTCTCAGAGCAGCTAGTGGGTTTGAACTGCTGGCTTTGAGATTAGTAGCGGGATGCTTAACCCACAGCATCACCAAAACTCCTTAGCAAGAAGGATATTACCACAACCACAGCCACCACCCCTTTTTTCCTAATTTTCTGAGAGATAGAGAGGAAAGAGTGCTGTCCAGCGTTCGACTCCCTTTAGAGAAAATGGGAGGTCCAGGGTGATGACAGCAGGTGGCTGGAACATCCCAGCCTGGCAACCAGGGCCACCCGGAAAGATCCTCCCTTGTGGGCTCTGTGGAGCAGGCACACTCAAAGACCATAGGACCTCGGTCTCAGCTGTCGGCCTCGGGGCTTGGGTTTCTTAGTTCCTGCTGCTTGGGGAGGGGCTGCTCGATGGAGAGCCTCGTCACTTAGCATCATGGCTGCTCAGACGTGATACCCCTGAGTCGTGTAATTTACATTTCATGCACAATTGAAGCAGCTAATGGTGTCATTCTCCAAGGGGGGAACAAGTTGTCATAATGTTAATTACATTGCAGGCGTGCTCCCTCTCCTTTGTCCCCAAGTGCTCCAAGGGAAGTTCCCAGGTAGCAGTCGAGTGGGTGTCCAAGAGAGTGGCTTTGGCTCTCTCCAAGGTGTCAGGGCTGAGGAGTGGTTACAAGGCCAAGAATTCTTTCTCTGACTTCGTTGTGGGTGTGTTGGCACAGTGGGAGTAGAGGTGGCAGCTAAAACAGCCCAGTGATCTCCCTATCCTTTTCTAACCTGTGCTTGTGCAATCGGGCAGGGCTAGAGGGTGCCTGTTCAATGCTCAAGCTAATTTTGCTTGATAGGGGACAGTGGAGATGATGTGTAGGGAAAAGGAGGCAAAATCCAACCACTCTTAGTCCAGATATCAGCAGACGGTAGAGCTAAGCCTGTAGTCTCTGAGGCTGGTCTGCTGGGATTTAAATTCCAGCTCCCCCTTGGATAACCTGATTACCCCTGGGCCAGATGGCTTCACATCTCTGTGCATTCGTGTCCTCACCTGTAGACGAAAGCTGATGTACTACCAATGGGTCAGTCGATTCCAACTCATAGTGAGCCTGGAGGATAGAGTGGAACCATTCTATAGGTGTTCCCATAGGCTGTGACTGATACTGGAGCAAATTGATGCATCATTCTCATGGGAAGCTGCCGAGGGTTTCACTGAGCTAGTGGTAAATAGTCAAGGGCTTCTCTATTGCCCAGCCAGCTCTCCTCTTAAAGGGGTTGCTAAAGTCACCAAAACCCCACTTCTCTAGAGTTCATTCAGACTCATAGCAACTCAGCAGGACAAAGTAATAACTGTCCCTGCAGACGTCCGACCCTGAAAATCTTTGTGAGCTCAGACAGCCCCAACTTGTTCCCGAAGAACAGCTGGTGGGTTTGAACCACCGACCTTCTGGTTAGCAGTTCTAATGCTTCACCCCTACCACCACCAGTGGGATGAAATGAGTGAAAGTACATGCAATGCTTAGAACACTAGTACATAACATGCACTTAGTAATTGTAAGCTATTGTGGTAGGAGGGGAGTCCAAAAACCAAACCAAACTCACTGCCATCGAATCCACTCTGAGTCCCCAGGACCTGAGTTCTACCTTATAGGACAGGGTCCAACTGCTCCTGTGATTATTTGAGATTGTAACTTTATAGGATTGGAAAGTTTCATGTTTTTCCCTGAGAGTGGCTGGTGGTTTGAACTGTTGGCTTTGGGATTAGCAGCCCAATATGTAATCTCACACACCATTATTAAATGAGAGCTATGTGTTTCTGACATTTTCTGTGAGGTGGTAGAAGTATATGTCATTCCTATATTTAAAGAAGGTAAATCTACTGAACAGAGCAATTGCCATGGCTTTCCAAAGAGAGGAGAGATGTCAGTTTTAAGGATATATAGAGCTGTGAGTCATCCCTGGAGAGTACACTTGGCCATTAACAGAAACTGAGGAGGTTCAAGCGCACCCAGAAATACCTTGGAAGAAAAGCCTGGCCATCTGTTTCTGAAAGGTTATGCCGATTGAAAGCCCTATGACTCACCATGAATCGCAATCAACTCAGTGTCAATTGGTCATTTTAAATTTCAGGATGGTTCCTGGGCAGAAAGAAAACATTCTAAGTTGTCTATTGAAGAGGAGGTTTGTGAGAGCACCTGGCCCATTCAAACACAACTGATGAGGAACCTCGGTGGGGCCACTGTACACTGAACAGGCCATGCTTTCTCCACATCTGGTTGTGTTGGATGCTGTCAAGTTGGTTTCAACTCGTGGTGACCCTACATACAACCGAAAGAAATACTGCCTGCTCCTGTGCCAGCCTCACAATTGTTATGTTTTAGTGTGTTGTTGTAGAAACTGTGTCCATCCATCTTGGTGAGGGTCCTCCCCTTTTGGGCGCCCCTTTACCAAGCATGATGGCATTTTCCATGATGTTCCTCCTCATAGCTCCTGATGCCCAATAATGTGAGATGAAGTCTAGCCATCCTTGGCTCTAAGGAGCATTCTGGATACACTTCTTTCAAGACAGATCTTGCTCCTCAACTGAAATTCTTGCAGAGAGAGTGAAAACACACCTGATTTTCCTAGAGTCTCGTTTCCCAAAGTGGGCAACACCACCCACCTACTGGGCACAGAAAAATCCAGAGATCTACAAAGCAGATATCTACATTTTATCCTGGATGGTGGGCTATAGTCCAAAACTCTTTCATTGCTGGGGGGTCCTGAGTAATTTCTTTTTCTGAAAAGAGGGCAGTATTCAGAATAAGTTTGGGAACCTTTGGTCTGGAGCAGGAGCTGGAAACCTGTTTTTCTGCCAAGGACCATGTGGTGATTTATAACACCATTCATGGAGCCATACAGGTCAAATATTTAATGAACTCACCCCTAAGGTGATGGCTACAAATGCTTCTCATTGGTGAGATGTGTGATGCTGGCAGCTATTGATTATTTGGGGGGCCCGATACAGCCCTCGGGCCATACGTTGGTCTAAGGTAGTGGATCTAAACCAGTGGGTCACGACACCTTTGTGGGTCCAATGACACTTTCACAGGGGTTGCCTGGTTCATCGCAGTAGCACAATTACAGTGATGAATAAGCAATGAAATAATTTTTATGATCGGGGTAAACACAACCTGAGGAAATGTATGAAAGAATCATGGCATTCGGAAGGTTGAGAAACACTTGTCTAGGGAATGGTTGGGATCTCCATGTAGGCTACACATGAACTTCATGGGCAGTCAAGCATCGTATCACTTGGGTTTCATTGGAGAGGAAAGAACTATTGATCATGTTTCAATGACAAACAAATCTGGAAGGAAATGCTGTTGTGGATGAAAACAAAACATAAAACAAACTCTTGAAAGATTTCTGTATGCTAGAGATGAATTGCAATCAAAAAAATTAAATGATATCTGTTAGGGGTCCAGCAGAAAACAAACCATACAGAAGGTTTAATTAAAGAGAGTTTAATGAAGACTATTCACAGTGGTGGGGATGGGCTTAAGAAAGCCAACAAAAGATAGGGAGGCCCTGAGGGTCTATCAAGAGCATAAAGCTGTTGCCACGTGTCCTATGGAATTTTCTCTTCAGCTCTTTGACTTTGTCATTTTTTCTCATTGTCTTAGCTACTCTATGATATAGAGCAATTCTGACTCATAGGAATTTGATACTACTGTCCTCTCCCAATTTACATTACTTTCCAAAGTCATGTGTGTTAAAATATGCAGTATTTCATCAGATTTCCTATGCTCTAAACCAGTGGTTCTCAACCTTCCCAATTCCTTGGCACTATAATGAAGTTCCTGATGTTGTGGTGAACATCCATTCATAAAATTATTTTCGTTGCTACTTCATAACTGTAATTTTGATACTATGAAGAAGATACCGACTCCTGTGAATGGGTAGCTCAACCCCCAAAGAGGTCCAGATCCACAGGTTGAGAACTGCTGCTCTAAACTAAGAGGTGTTTCTTTAAGATGTAGTTGAGTATATTGTTAGACGCTAAAGTCCTGTTGTTGCTGTTGTTAGGTGTCGTCGAGTGGATTTTGGCTCACAGCAACTCTATGTACAATGTACTGAAACACTGCCCCGTCCTGTGCATTCCTCACAGTGGTTCTTTGCTTGCACTCATTGTTGCAGCCACTGAGCTATTCCAAATTGTAGGGGCTGCCTCTCCTTTGCTGCCCTTCTACTCTACCAATATCTGTGTCTTCCTCTAGGACAGTGCTTCTCAACCTTCCTAAATCCACGACACTTTCATACAGTTTCCTTTGTAGTGGTAGACCCCCAATCATAAAATTATATTCTTTGCTACTTCGTAACTCTCGTTTTGTTACAAGTTATGAATAGTGCCACCCTGTAGAGGGTTCATCTAAGCCCCAAAGGGGTCACGACCCACATGGTGAGAACAGCTGCTCTAAATTTAGAGGAGTTTCTCTTAAGGTCTATTTCACCATACTGTTAGAAGCTCAAGTCCATTCGTTGTTGTTGTTAGGTGCCGTCGAGTGGGTATGTCTCATAGCAACTCTACGCACAATGTAATGAAACGCTGCCCTGTCCTGTGACATCCTCACAGTGGTTCTCTGCTTGCGCTCATTGTTGCAGCCACTGTGCTAATGCATCTTGTTGGGGACCGCCTCTCTTTTCCTGCCCTCTCATACCAAGATCTGAGACTTCCTCTAGAGTAGTGGTTCTCAACATTCCTAATGCCATGATATTTTCATACCGATTCTCATTTAGTGGTGACCCCCCGCAACCATAAAAATGATTTCATTGCAGCTTCATAACTGTAATTTTGTTACTGTTATGAGTCACGACACCCCTGTGAAATTTTCATTCCATACCCACAAAGGGGTCGCGACACACAGGTGAAGATCCCCTGCTCTAAACTAAGAGGAGATTCTCTTAAGATAGAATTCAGCATACTGGTAGATGCACAAGTTCTGTTGTTAGTGGTGTTAGGTACCATCGAGTGGGTTTTGGCTCATAGTAACTCTATGCACAATATAATGAAACGCTTTCCCATCCTATGCCATCCTCACAGTGGTTCTTTTGCTTGTGCTCATTGTTGCAGCCACTGTGCCAATCCAACGTTTGGGTAGCTGCCTCTTTTTTTGTGGCCTTTCTACTGTACCAAGACTTGTGTCTTCCTCTAGGGCAGTGGTTGTCAAATTTCCTAATGCCATTACCCTTTCATACAGTTCTTCATGTAGTGGTGACACCCATCATAACATTATTGTTACTTCGTAACTGTAATTTTCCTACAGTTATGAATCATTTCACACCTGTGAAAGTTAAAAACCGCTGGTCTAAACTAACAGGAGTTTCTCTTAATATCTACTTCACCCTAATGTAGAAGCACAAATCTTAAAGTTATTGTTAGATTCTGTTGTGTAGCTTTCGACGCCTAGCAACTCTAAGCACAATATGATGGAAAGGTGTCCTGTCCTGCGCCATCCTCCCAGTGGTTCTTTTGCTTGCGTGGATTGTTGCAGCCACTGTTGTATTCCATCGTGCTGTGGGCTGCCTCTTTTTGCTGTCCTTCTACTGTACCCAGATCTATGTCTCCCTCTAGGGCAGAGGTTCTCAACTTTCCTAATGTCATGACTTTTTCACACCATTCCTCATGTACTAGTGACCCCACCCAATCATAAAATTATTTTCCTTATTACTCCATAACTATAAATTTGCTATTGTTATGAATCAGGTCACCCATGTGAAATGCTCATTGTTCCCTCCTAAGACGTTGTGACCCACAGTTAGAGAACTGTTACTCTACACTAAGAGTTTCTTTTAAAGTCTTCTTCAGCATATTGTTAGAGGCACAAATCCTGTTGTTTGGTGCCTTCGAATGGGTTTAGGCTCATGCCAACTCTATGCACCATGTAATGAAATGCTTTCCCGTCCTGTGCCTTCAATACAGTGGTTCTTTTGCTCACACTCATTTTTGCAGCCACTGTGCTAATCCATCTTGTTGGGCACTGCCTCTCTTTTCTTGCCCTTCTGTTCCAAGATATGTGTCTTCCTCTAGAGCAGTGGTTCTCAACTTTCCAAATGCCACAACCACTTCACACCATTCCTCGTGTAGTGGTGGCATCCAACCATAAAATATTTGCATTGCTACATCATAATTGTAATTTTGCTTCTGTTATGGATCAGGCCACCCATGTGAAAGGCTCGTTAGTCTCCTCAAAGGCGTCTCGACACACAGTTGGAGAACCAATGGTCTATATGAATAGGAGTTTCTCTTAAGGTCTACTTCAGAATATTCTTAGAAGCCCAAGTTCTTTTTATTATTGTTTGGTGCCTTTGAGTGTGTGTTGGCTCATAGCAACTGTATGCACAATATAATGAAACTCGGCCCCATCTCGTGCCATCTCACTTTGGTCCTTTGCTTGTGCTCACTGCTGCATCTATTCCATCTTGTAGGGGCTGCCTGACTTTTGCAGCCCTTCTGCTGTACCAACATTTGTGTCTTCCTCTAGGACAATGTTTCTCATACATCCTAATTCTGCGGCCCTCTTGTACAGTTCCCAATGTGGTGGTGGACCCCAATCATAAAATCATAAAATTATATTCATTGATATTTCATAACTGTACTTTTGCTACTGTTATGAATCAGGCCATCACTGTGAAGGGGTGTTTCGAAACACCCCCCACCTGAAAGTGTTCACGACCCAATATTGAGAACCCTGCTGTAAACTAAGAAGAGTTGCTCTTAAGATTTACTTCAGCATATTGTTAAACACACAAGCCCTGTTGTTATTGTTGTTAAGTTCCACGGAGGGGGTTTTGGCTCATCATTTCTCTATGCACAATATCATGAAATGCTTCCCAGACCTGTGCCATCCTGACAGTGGTTGTTTGCTAGTGCTCATTGTTGGAGCCATAAGGGGGGGGGGGCTGGCTATTTTTTGTTGCCGTTCTACTCTACCAAGATTTGTGTCTTCCTTTAGGGCAGTGGTTCTCAACCTTCCTAATGCCACAACATTTTAATACCGTTCCTCATATAGTGCTGACTGCCAAATCATAAAATTATTTTCATTGCAACTTTGTAACTCTAATTTTTCTACTGTTATGACTGGGCGACCACTATGAAAGGTTCATTCATGCCCCAACAGGGCTCGTGACCCAAAAGTTGAGAACCGCTGCACTAAACTAATAGGAGTTTCTCTTAAGGTCTACTTCAGCATATTCATAGAAGCACAGTCCTATTGTTTTTGTTTGGTGCCTTTGAGTGTGTGCAGGCTCATAGCAACTCTATACACAATATAATGAAACGTGACCCCATCTCGTGCCACCCTCACAGTGGTTATTTTGCTTATTGTCATTGTTGCAGCCGTGGGCTAATCCAACTTTTGTGGGGCTCCCTCTCTTTTGCTGCCCCTCTACTGCCTTTTCATTCATTTCCTCAGATAGTGATGAACCCCCAATCATAAAATTATTTTCATTGCTACTTTGTAACTTTAATTTTGCTACAGTTTTGAATCAGGCCTCCACTGTGAAAGGGTCATTTGAACCCCCCAAAGGCTAGCGACCCACAGGTTGAGAACCACTGCTCTAAACTAAGAGGAGTTTCTCTGAGGATCTACAGCACCATATTGTGAAAAGCATGAGTCCTACAGTGATTGTTGTTAGGTGTTGCCCAGTGGGTTTCGACTCTCAGCATCTCTACGCACAAGATAATGAAACGCTGCCCTGTCCTGTGCCATCCTCACAGTGGTTTCTTGTCTGCACTCATTGTTGCAGCCACTGCGCTAATCTATCATCTGGGGGTCTGCCTCTCATTTGCTGCCCTTCTGCTGTACCAACATTTGTGTCTTCCTCTAGGACAATGTTTCTCATACATCCTAATTCTGCGGCCCTCTTGTACAGTTCCCAATGTAGTGGTGGACCCCAATCATAAAATTATATTCATTGATATTTCATAACTGTACTTTTGCTACTGTTATGAATCAGGCCATCAATGTGAAGGGGTGTTTCGAAACACCCCCCACCTGAAAGTGTTCACGACCCAATATTGAGAACCCTGCTGTAAACTAAGAAGAGTTGCTCTTAAGATTTACTTCAACATATTGTTAAACACACAAGCCCTGTTGTTATTGTTGTTAAGTTCTGCGGAGGGGGTTTTGGCTCATCGCATCTCTATGCACAATATCATGAAATGCTTCCCAGACCTGTGCCATCCTGCCAGTGGTTGTTTGCTAGTGCTCATTGTTGGAGCCATATTGGGTGGGGGGGGGGGCTGGCTATTTTTTGTTGCCCTTCTACTCTACCAAGATTTGTGTCTTCCTTTAGGGCAGTGGTTCTCAACCTTCCTAATGCCACAACATTTTCATACCGTTCCTCATATAGTGCTGACTGCCAAATCATAAAATTGTGTTCATTGCAACTTTGTAACTCTAATTTTTCTACTGTTATGACTGGGCGACCACTATGAAAGGTTCATTCATCCCCCGACAAGGCTCGTGACCCAAAAGTTGAGAACCTCTGCACTAAACTAATAGGAGTTTCTCTTAAGGTCTACTTCAGCACATTATAAGAAACACAAGTCCTGTTGTTTTGTTGTCAGGTGCAGTCGAGTGGGTTCTGACTCATAGTAACTCTATGCTTCATATAATGTAACGCTGCCCCATCTTGTGCCATCCTCACAGTGTTCCCTTAGCTTGAGCTCATTGCTGCAGCCACTGTGCTATTCCATCTATTTGGGGGTGACTCTATATTGTGGCCCTTCAACTGTATCAAGACTTGTGTCTTCTTGTAGGACTGTGGTTTTCAGCAATCCTAATGCCACGACCCTTTCATACAGTGCCTCGTGTAGTAATGACGCCCCAACCAAAAAAGTATACTGTTGCTACTTCATAACTGTAATTTTGCTACTGTTACGTATCGGCCCACGACTATGGGAGGGTCATTCGAACACCCCCAAAGGATTTACCACTCACAAGTTGAGAACAGCTGCTCTAAACTAAGAGCAGTTTCTCTCAAGGTTTAGTTGAGCATATTGTTAGATGTATGATTCCTCCTGTTATTGATGTTCAGGCCGTGGAGAGGGTTTCAGCTCATAGCAACCCTGTGCACAATATAATACAGTCCTGCCCAGACTTGCATCATCATAACAGTGGTTCTTTGCTTGCGCTCATTGTTGCAGCCACCGTGCAAATGCGTCTTGTAGGGACTTCCTCTCTTCTGCTGCCCTTCTACTGTACTTGCGTCTTCCTCTAGGACAGTGTTTCTCACCCTTCCTATTTCTGCGACCTTTCCATACACTTCCCAATGTGTAGTGGTGGTCCCCAAAGCATAAAGATTTTTTTCTACTGTTTTTCCATAACTGTAATTTTGCAAGTCTTATGAATCTAGTCACCCTGTGAAAGGGTTGTTCAACCAACCAAAGTGGTCACAAATCACAGGTTGAGAACCGCTGTTCTAAATTAAGAGGAGTTTCTCCTGTGGTCTAGCTCAGTATATTATTACACGCACGAGTCCTGTTCTTATTGTTGTTAGGGGCTGTCGAGTGGGTTTGGCTCATAGTTGGCTCATAACAACTCTATGCACAGTATCATGAAACACTGTTCCATCCTCTAACACCCTCACACTTTTCTTTTGTTTTCGCTCATTGTTGCAGTCTCTGTGCTAATCCATCTTTTGGGCGACTGCCTCTCATTTGCTGACCTTCTACTGTACCCAGATTTGTGTCTTCCTCTAGGGCAGTGGTTCTCAAACTTCCTAATGCACGACTCTCTCACACCATTCCTCATGTATTGGTGCCCCCCCCAATCATAAAATTACTTTCCTTGTTACTTTATAACTAAAATTATGCTACTGTTATGAATCAGGCCACCATGTGATATAGTCATTCTCCCCCCCACCCCCCAAAAGGCATCACGACCCAAAGTTTGAGAACTGCTATTCTACACTAAGAGGAGTTTCTTTTTAAGGTCTGTTTCAGCATATTGTTAGAAGCACAAATCCTGTTCTTGTTTTTGGCTGCCTTCGAGTGGGTTTTGGCTCATACCAACTCTATGCACAATGTAATGAAACGTTGTCCTGCCCTGTGGATCCTCACAGTGGTTCTTCTGTTTGCGCTCATTGTTGCGGCCACTGTGGTAATCCATCTTGTTAGGGACTACCTCTCTTTTCCTGCCCTACCGTACCAAGATTTGTGTCTTCCTCAAGAATAGTGGTTCTCAACTTTCTGAATGCCACTACTATTTCATACCAGTCCTCATGTAGTGGTGACACCCCAACCATAAAATATTTTCATTGCTACATCATAAGTGTAATTTCGCTTCTGTTATGGATCAGGCCACCCATGTGAAAGGTTCATTAGTCTTCTAAAGGCACTGTGACACAGTTTGAGAACCACTGGTCTAAACTAAGGGGAGTTTCTCTTAAGGTCTACTTCAGCATATTCATAGAAGCACAGTCCTGTTGTTTTTGTTTGGTGCCTTTGAGTGTGTGCAGGCTCATAGCAACTCTATACACAATATAATGAAACATGACCCCGTCTCGTGCCACCCTCACAGTGGTTATTTTGCTTGTTGTCATTGTTGCAGCCATGGGCTAATCCAACTTTTGGGGGGCTCCCTCTCTTTTGCTGCACCTCTACTGCCTTTTCATTCATTTCCTCAGATAGTGATGAACACCCAATCAAAAATTATTTTCATTGCTACTTTGTAACTTTAATTTTGCTACAGTTATGAATCAGGCCTCCACTATGAAAGGGTCATTTGAACCCACCAAAGGGCTAGCGACCCACAGGTTGAGAACCACTGCTCTAAACTAAGAGGAGTTTCTCTGAGGATCTATAGCACCATATTGTGAAAAGCATGAGTCCGACAGTGATTGTTGTTAGGTGTTGCCCAGTGGATTTCGACTCTCAGCAACTCTACGCACAAGATAATGAAACGCTGCCCTGTCCTGTGCCATCCTCACAGTGGTTTCTTGTCTGCACTCATTGTTGCAGCCACTGCGCTAATCTATCATCTGGGGGTCTGCCACTCATTTGCTGCCTTTCTGCTCTGCCAAGATTTCTGTCTTGCTCGAGGACAGTGGCTCTAAAGCTTCCTATAATGCCACAGGCCTTTTATACCACTCCTCATGTAGTGGGTACAATCCCAGTCATCAATTTATCTTCATTGCTACTTCATAACTGTAATGAAGCTACTGCTATGAATTGGGCCACCCCTGTGCAAGGGTAGTTCATCACCCTAATGGAGTCCTGACCCACAGGTTGAGAATCTCTGCTCCAAACTATGAAGAATGTCTCTTAAGATATATTTCAGCACATTGTTAGAAGCAAAAGTCCTGTTGTTATTGTATTTAGGTGCCTTCAAGTGGTTTTTGGTTCATAGCAACTCTATGCAAAATATAATGAAACGCTCCCCCATCCTGTGCAATCCTCACAGTGGTTCTTTGCTTGCGCTGGTTGTTTCAGCCACTGAGCCATTCCAACTTGGAGGGGCTGCCTCTCCTTTGCTGACCTTCTACTCTACCAACATTTGTGTCTTCCTCTCAGACAGTGGTTCTCAATCTTCCTAATTCCACGACCCTTTCATGCAGTTCCCAATATAGTGGTGGACCCCCAGTCATACAAAATTTTCGCTGATATTTCATAACGGTAATTTTGTTAATCTTATGAATCAGGCAACCCTTGTGAAAGGGTCATTCAACCCACTCACTCCCCAAAATGGTTCGTGATTCATAGGTTGAGAACCATGCTGTAAACTAAGAGGAGTTTCTCTTAAGATCTACATCAGCATATTGTTAGAAGCTCAAGTCCTTTTTGTGTTGCTGTTAGTTGCCGTCGAGTGGGTTTTGACTCTCAGCAACTCTACGCACAATATAATGAAACGTTGCCCCATCCTGTGCCGTCCTCACAGTGGTGTGTTGATAGCACTCATTGTTGCAGCCACTGAGCTATTCCATCTTGTAGGGTCTGCCTCTCACTTGCTGCCCTTCTGCAGTACCACGTTTTGTGTATTCCTCTTGGGCAGTGTTTCTGAACCTTCTTAATGGCATGGCTCCTTTATTCAATTCTTAATGTTGTGGTGATCCTCCAACAGTAATTTTTTTTCATTGTTACTCCATTACTGTGATTTCTCTACTGTTATGAATTGGGCAACACCTGTGAGAGGCTCATCTGAAACCCCATAGGGGTCGCGACCCACAAGTTAAGAACCACTGCTCTAAACTTAGAGGAGTTTCTCTTAAGATCTAGTTCAGCATATTGTTAGAAGTACACGTCCTGTAGTTATTGTCGTTAAGTTCCGTCGAGTGGGTTTTGACTCTTAGCAACTCTATGCACAATATAATGAAACGCTACCCTGTCCTGTGCCACCCTCACCGTGCTTGTGTGCTTGGCCTCAGTGTTGCAGCCACTGTGCTAATCCAACTTGTTGGAGACTGCCGCTCTCTTCCTTCCGATCTGTACCAAATTTGTGTCTTGCCCTTGAGAAGTGGTTCTTAACCTTCCTAATGCCACTACCCTTTCATATCAATTCTCATTTAGTGGGGACCCACAACCATAAAATTATTTTCATTGGTACTTTGTCACTGTAATTGTACTACAGTTATGAATCGGGCCACCCCTGTGAAAGGGTCATTCTACCCTACCAAGGGGCGCAACCCACAGGTTGAGAACTGCTGCTCTAAAGTTAAAGGACTTTCTCTTAAGTCCTACTTCACCATATTGTTAGAAGCACAAGTCCTGTAGTTATTTTTGTTGAGTGCTGTTGAGTGGGTTTCTGGTCACAAGAACTCTATGCACAATATAACGAAATGCTGCCCAGTCCAATGCCATGCTCAGAGTTGTTCATTTGCTTGTGCTCATTGTTGCAGCCACTGGGCTAATCAATCTTGTAGGGGCTGCCTCACCTTTGCTGCCCTTCTACTCTACCAAGAATTCTGTCTTCCTCTAGGGAAGTGGTTCTCAACCTTCCTAATGCCACGAGTCTTTCATACCATTCCTCATGTAGTGGTGACTGCCAAATCATGAAATTATTTTCATTGCTACATCATAACTCTTATTTTTCCCCTTTAATGAATGGTCCACTGCCGTGAAAGGGTCATTCGTCACCCAAAAGGGGTCACAACCCTCAGTTTGAGGACCGCTGCGCTAAACTGATAGGAGATTCTCTTAAGGTCTATTTAGGTACATTGTTAGAAAAACAAGTCCTGTTTTTTTTCTTGTGGGTTTTGACTCATAGCAACTCTATGTCAATATAATGAAACACTGTCCCGTCTTGTGCCATCCTTGCAGTGTTTCTTTGGCTTGTGTTTATTGTTGCAGCCACTGTGCTATCCCATCTATATTGGGGCTGACTCTATTTTGTTGCCCTTCAACTGTATCAAGAATTGAGTCTTCCTCTTGGACAGTGGTTTTCAACATTCTTACTCACGACCTTTTCATATAGTTCCTCATGTAGTCGTGACCAACCAACCATAAAATTATTTTTGTTGCTACATCCTAGCTGTAATTTTGCTACTGCTATAATTCAGGCCACCCCATGAAAGGGCTGTTTGACCCCCTAAGTAGACACGACCCACAGGTCGAGAGCCGCTGCTCTAAACGAAGGGGAGATTCTCTTAAGGTCTTCTTCAGCATATTGTTAGAAGCACAAGTCCTGTTGTTATTGTTGTTGGGTGCAGACGAGTGGGTTTGGCTCATAGCCACTCTCTGCACAATATAATGAAACTCTGGGGGTCTTAAAGGCTTGAAGGCAAACAAGCTGAAATCTAGCTCAGAAGCAACTAAACCCACAGAGAAGAAGCACACAATCCTAAGTGAACACGAGATGTTGAAGGGATCAGGTAGCAGACACCAAAGAACAAAAACCATTGTTGTGTGATCACCTTCCCCACATAAACGCTGAAGATGAATGTGTGCATAAGTAAGTGTGATGATGAAGGCTGATGGTGCCCGGCTATCAAGCGATATAGCGTGCCGGGTCTTAAAGGCTTGAAAGTAAACAAGCAGGCCCAGAATCAACAAAGCCCACATGGAAGCATCACACCAACATGTGTGATCATGAAGTGCTGAGGGGACCAATTTTCAAGCAACAAATGCGGGAGGTGGGATTATATCATCGATAATGAGGGGAGTGCATGACGGGGGACCAATACCCACCTGTAGACAACTGGACATCCCTTGTGGAGGGGTAGTGGGAAGGAGATGAGTCACTCAGGGTTCAGTGTAGCAATAATGAAACCCACAACCTTCCTCTAGTTATTAAACACTTCCTCCCCCCACCTCTCATGATCCCAATTCTACCTTGCAAACCTGGTTAGACCAGAAGATACACAGCACTACGGATGGGAACTGGAAACACAGGGAATCGAGGACAGATGAACTCCCCAGGACCAGCGGTGAGAGTGGCGATACTGGGAGGGAAGTGGGTGTAGAAATGGGAAACCGATCACAAGGATCTACACATAACTTCCCCCCTGGGAGATGGGCAACAGAAAATTGGGTGAAGGGAAACGCCGCGCAGTGTAAGATAAGAGAAAATAATAATTTATAAATTATTAAGGGTTCATGAAGGAAGAGGAGCAGGGTGAGAGAGGGAGAGGGGAAAGGGGAAATGAGCTGATTCCAGGAACCCAAGAGGAAAGCAAATTTTGAGGATGATGAAGGCAAGGAATGTATAAGGGTGCTTTACACAATTGGTGTATGTATGCATTGTGATGAGTTGTATGATCCCCAATAAAATGATTTTAAAAAAGAAAAAGAAAGAAATGTCTATAAATGAATGAAGGCAACATATGTACAAAATGCCTGATGCAATCATTATGGATTGCAACAAAAGTTGTAAGAGTCTCCAATAAAATATTTTAAATAAAAATGTATATAAAATAAATATTTTCCTAACTTATATAAATGATTAATAAGAATAAAATTAAGCAGCCTGGGTTTTTTATAGGAAAAAATAATGATAAAAGAACAAATGAGAGATTCAGCAGGAAGCAATGGATAGGAAAATATTATAAGGAAAGTTTTCTCTTATATGGAATGTACATTCTCTTACATGACAACAATCAGAATATGCCATAAGAACCTCTGACCAAATACTAGAATAAAATAGAGGAAAACATTCCCAACCCTTCAATAAAATGCTATATGCTTTCGATGATTTTCACAAAAGGTCAAATTCTTTAACAAAATATTTTGTTCATTCAAATTTTTAATTAGGAATAAATTTAGGTCTACTTGCATTACATCTCATAAAAAGGCATAAGAATTGTTTTTGCTCTATCTAACACTAAATAGAAGATAGTGAAGGTGAAAAAATAGCTTTCGTGAATGTTGCTTTGAAATACAAATGTCATTGTCCTAAGAAATTATAATGATTTAATTTTTAAAAATCATTTTATTAGGGGCACATACAACTCTTATCACAATCCATACATACATCAGTTGTGTAAAGCACATCCATACATTCATTGCCCTCATCATTCTCAAAATATTTGCTCTCCACTTAAAGCCCTGGCATCATGTCCTCATTTTTCTCTGCCCTCCCCGTTCCCCCCTCACTCATGAACCATTGATAATTTGTCAGATCTTACATATTTTGTCTCCCTTCACCCACTTTTCCGTTGTCCATCCCCCAGGGAGGAAGTTATACGTAGATCCTTGTAACTGAGGTCTCAGAGCAGCTGGGTGTGATGCAGGGGAAGCTCTGGAAGCAGCTGCAGACACTGCGGGAGTTGGGAGCCCAACAGTGAGGGTCACTGCATCCGTGGGTACCAGAAAACTGGCTGGGGTTGCTTATTCCCCTAGATGCTACCCATGCCTTGAAGAGAACCGTGACAGAGGCCTGTAGACATGTGTCAGGAAAAGTTGAGTCCTTCTCTGTTTCCTCTTCCCACAAACTTTTGAGGAGAGCCTGCAGGGCAGGGGCTGGCCCCCTGGCTCCTGTCACCTGCCCTTCTCCACAGACACACACTCGCCAGCCCCAACTCCCCCTGCCCTGGGTTTGCTTCTTGAATCCAGAGGAACAGCCTGGGCAAAGACCATGAAGAACCTTGTCCTTCAGGCAGCCCCTTTGATTGGGTCCCTTGACCTCCAGAGTGTGGACACATGCACACTAACTGTTGGGGGTCTCAGGCTATCACCACAGGGGCCAGGATGTGAAGAGGATGCTGGCACTGCAGGGCTTCCTGAGGGAAGCCAAGGACTTGCAGAGCTGGCTGAGCAATCAGCAGCAGTTGGCCAGAGGAGAGAGGACTATGAGCACACCCAAGTGAGGAAGGGGCTAGGGGCAAGGAAGGTGCCCTGGAGCCGAATGAAGACGGGTAGTGGAGGGGGGCAGCATGCACAAGGGGCTGATGGGGAACATCAGTCTGGACTGAGGACAGCTGTGGCTTCCTATTCCCCTCTCTGCATAGAGGGGCAAGTTCTGTGGCTGTCCAAACCTGCCCTGCCCAGTCACTCACTGAGGTGTCTCATAGCCCAACAGCCAGGGCCCCAGTGTTACCTCTCCTCTCTCCTCATCTCCTCTTAACTAAGTTTGCAACGTTTCGGCACCAAGTGAAGATGGGTGGCCACCAGGGGGCAGCCTGCCCCACTAGCGGAGAGCCTGCTGGAGTGGCGGCCCTGCACTGCCCCCAGGGCCCAGCAGTGGTGACAGAACTTACAGTGAGCACCAGCAGCCTGGAGCAGGGGTGAGTTCGAGGGGAGGTGCTGGGCATGGGATGAAGAGGCTTCCAGGGAGACCCTTGCTGTGCTGCGTCTCTGCCAAACCACTGTCTCTAGAGAGGGCCCGAGTTCAGGGAACCCAGGGCAGCCCCTGCTGTCTGGGGCCTGTGGAGGAGGCAAAGCTGGGTCGGTGGATAAGGGAGCCTGGTCACAAAGCCCACTTAGCAGGGTCACTTTCCCAAGCCACGGGCTCCCTGCACCTGCAGGGGCATTCTGGGAAGAGTTGAGCAGGGCTGAGGATGCCCTGCACAGCCCCAGGCTGACCTAGGTCACAGTACAAGCTACTGCGTTTCCAGCCCAGATGGAGCTTAGGCGAGATCCCGATTTGCCCATGATCCTAGCCCTGAGTCTGGCCCAGAGTCTCAGGGGCCCGGCATTTGCTGCATGCAAGAACCATGGAGGGGTGCAGCTTCTACCTTTGAAGGGTGTGTGGTCTCCTCCAAACACACAGCATGCCTGGGTGGCACACAAAGTGGCTAACTGCCGTGTGCCGGGCTTTAGAATGACCCCACCTGCTGACTCATGGGGATCCTCCAGAGGGTTTGCAAGTCAGTAAATCTTTCCAGGAGCAGGGAACCTCTTATTTCTCCTGAGGAGCAGTTAGTGGGACTGAACCAGGCAATAACCCAACGCTTCCCAAGCAGGCCTCCTGGAGCATCATTAGAGCAGGTGTAAATTGCTAGTGATAATGGGCTCCTGGGAGGAGAGTTTGCAGAAAGGCCTGAAGCGCTGAGAAAGATCTCAGGACGGTGGCCCTCTGGGAGCTTAGGACAAGTTCTAAACCCAGCCAGGAAGCTGAAGGGCTGACCAGACAGAAGCTGAGGGGGAGGAATGAGCATGCTGGGATAACTGCTGACCCCCGCCTGGGGGCAGGACTGCCTGGTTGGAGCTGTGGGAGCTGACTCAGGCCAGACCCCTCCTGCTCTGAGACGCTGAGGCCACCCTCAAAGTTCACAGCCATCTATCTCACGTGCTCGTCCTTATACAGGTGGGTGCCTGGGGGAGGGGGTGGCTTCTGCAAGTACTGCCACCCCAGGCCCAGAGTCCCACACTCAATGCCCGGGCCCTTGGCCACCATGCTGTCTCAGGAGAAAGCCACAAGTCTCCCAGATGCTGTGTCCCACTGGGTGGAGGCCCCCGAGAGGAGACATGAATTGCACCAATGAATCACACAATCTGCTTCTGACCACTTGAAGCCTCCTCACCCCCCACTGTCATCACCCCAGTGCCGCTTCCCACTCTGGACTAGAGTGCATAGGTATTAGCAAGAGATAAAACTCACAACACATGGAACCCAGGAACAGGAATGGGAATAGAGATACCAAAAGGTAGGGGGAAGGGAGGTAGAGGATGGGAGGAACGGGAACCGATAGCAATGAATGACATATAACCACACACCCCTCGCAGGGAGAGGAGCAACAGAAACCTGAGGATAAAAGAGACAATGGTCGATGTGAGATATGAAAATAATAACAATCTATAATCTATCAAGGAACCACGAGTGAGGGAGGTGAAAAAAAAGGGGAGGTGATGCCAAGGGCTCAACAAAAAGTAAATGTCTATAAAGGAATGATGGCAATATACGTATGACTATGTCAGATACAATTGGTGTATGGATTGTAACAAGAGCTGTAAGAGCCCCCAATAAAATAAATAAATTTAAATTAAAATTTAAAAAAAACACCAAAAATCTCCATCTGCACAGTGAGGCAGTGAAGGGACAAGAGTCCCGAGTCCCTCGGCTCTCACACAAGGCCACCAAAGGCTACCTCTAAGTGGGGTCTGGCAAAGTTGTGGATGGGTGGGCAAAGCTATCAATCTGCCCATGAAGGACTTCATTGGCCCTGGAGAACTGGGTGGGAAGGAGGGGTGGCGGGCAGAGCTGAGGCCGAGTAGACACTTGGTAAGGCTGTGGGATTGAGCGGCAGAGACATGGAGGTTTGGACATGAGTGGTGGTGGACTCAGGCCGGCTGTGACGCTGCCTCGGTACCAGGTCCCCTCACCCCGTGCTCTCCCGTGCTCTTCCAGGCTCCAGGTGCAAGACTATGCCTCCTGGGCAGCCAGTGTGCAGTGAGATTTGCAGGTGGTGGAGGAGCCCCAAGACCCCGGCAGTGGAGCCCAAAGCTTCAGTGTCCACCAAGAGCTGAGGGCCAAGCTAGAGGCCCAGAAGGAGCTGCACCAGTGCGCCACCCAGCGGGGACAGCAGGTGCTCCAGGCTACAGGGCTGTCCGCCGTGGAGGTCGGCTCCCCTTTCTGGCCCTCCCCCAGCCCACTGGACCACCGCACCCTGGCCCCACAGGGACAAGAACCTTTCTTTTCTATTTTTTTAATCATTTTATTGGGGGCTCGTGCAATTCTTATCACAATTCATACATACATGCATTGTGTCTAGAACATATGTACAGGCTCTTCCTCTAACTGTAGCGGCCTGAGGTGACCTGCTAAAATGGTTCGCTACTCATTTGACCCAGAAAACCCTACAAAATCCTGCAAATACAGAGGGTCGAATCTCCGGGTCCACTTCAAATACACCCGTGAAACTGCCCAGGCCATCAAAGGAATGCACATCTGGAAAGCCACCAAATACTTGAAAGACGTCACTCTGCAGAAGCAGTGTGTGCCTTTCCGACGGGACAATGATAGTGTTGGTAGATGTGCCCAGGCCAAACAGTGGGGTGGGACCCAGAGTTGGTAGCCCAAAAAGAGTGCTGAATGTTTCGTTCACATGCTTAAAAATGCAGAAAGTCATGCTGAACTTAAGGGTTTAGATGTGGATTCTCAAGTCATCGAGCACATCCAGGTGAACAAAGCCCCCAAGATGCACCACCGGACTTACAGAGCTCTTGGCTAGATTAATCCACACAGGAGCTCCCCTGCCACATTGAAATGATCCTGACTGAGAAGGAACAAATCGTTCCCAAGCCAGAAGAGGAGGTTGCACTGAAGAAAAAGATTTCCCAGAAGAAACTGAAGAAGCAAAAACTCATGGCTTGGGAATAAATTAAGCTCAAATAATAAAACGTTTTTTTTTTTTAAAGAACATATGTACATTTGTTGCCATCATCATTCTCAAAACATTTGCCTTATACTTGAGCCCTTAATATCTTCTGTTCATTTTCCCCCTCCCTCCGCACTCCCCCCTACCTCACGAAACCTTCATCATTCATAAATTAATATTATTTTATCATATGTTGCACTGTCCAAAGTCTCCCCCTTCCTTCTTCTCTGCTGTCCCTCCCCCAGGGAGGAGGCTATTTGTAGATTCTTGTAATCAATTTCCCCTTTCCACCCCACATTCTCTCCACCCTCCAGGCATCGCCACTCTCACCACTGGTCCTGAAGGAGTCATCTGTCCTGCGTTCCCTGTGTTTCCAGTTCCTATCTGTACCTATGTACACCCTCTTATCTAGCCAGATTTGTAAGGTAGAATTGGGATCATGAGAGTCGGGGGAGGAAGCATTTTAGAACTAGAGGAAAGTTATATGTATCATTGGCATCTCTGCTTCCTTCCTTCTTCCACAGCCCCCATGCATTAACTGTCATCCTTCCTCTCCCTAAAATATACTTTGAATCTATTCACTTCATGCCATCCCTACTGCCCCAAGGTGTGTCTTTCATTGACTATGAAACTAGATTCTGTATCCATTTTCCAGGGCTGTCCAAACAAAGCATCGTAAATCAGGTGGCTTTTAAGAACAGTCCACCACCTGTCTATCAGTTCGTGGTGCAGTGGTAGCTAGAGTGTTGCTGTGAAATTGGAAGCCGTGCCACCGATATGACAAACCCCAGAAGGGTCAGCAATGATGGGCAGGCTTCAGTGGAACCTCGAGCCCTGTGGTGCTCAACCTTCCTTTAATACAATTCCTCATGTTGTGGTGACCCCCAACCATAAAATCATTTTCCTTGCTACTTCATAACTGTAAATTTGCTACTGCCATGAATCCAGTGACTCGTGTTAAAAGGTCGCTGGACCCCAAAAGGGGTCACAACCCACAGATTGAGAACCACTGCTCTAGCCTAAGGCAGACTAGGAAGAAAGACCTGGTGATCTACTTCCAAATATTAACAAATAAAAGCCTTAAGGGTCACAACAAAATATGGTCCTATAGAGTGCTGGAAGATGAGCCACTGACCTGCACACAACAGCTACAAAAATAGACTCAAACACACCAACAAAGGCCTGCTGAACTCCAAAGCCCTAACAAACCCACTGCCCTAAAGTCCATGCCAACTCATAGCGGCCCTATAGGACAGTGGCGATCTGTGTATTAGTCTGGGTATGCTAGAGAAAACTCGAGGGAGACTCATGTGTATGACAGAGAGTTAGTGGTTTTTAAAAATCATTTCCCTATTATTTAATCATTATATGAGGGATTCATACAACTCTTATCACAATCCATCCAGCCATCCATTATAAAGCACATTTATACATTCTTTGCCCTCATCATTGTGAAAACATTTGCTCTCCACATAAGCCCCTGGCACCTACTCCTCATTTTTCTCCTCCATCCCCACACCCCTCTCCTTTGAATGCTTGATAATTTTATTGGGGACTCATACAACTCTTATCACAGTCATTCCATCCATCCTTCCATCCACCCATTGTGTGTCAAGTACATTTGTACATGTGTTGCCCTCATCATTCTCAAAACATTTGCTTTCTACTTGAGCCCTTGGTATCAGCTCCTCATTTCCCCACTTGCATCCTCACCCCTCCCTCATAAATCCTTGATAATATATCAATTATTTTGTCATCTCTTACATGTCAAACATCTCACTTACCCCACTTTTCTGTTGTCTGTCCCCCAGGGCAGAGGTTTTATGTAGATCCTTGTAATCGGTTCACCCTTTCTACCCCACCTTCCCTCCACCCTCCTGGTATTGCCACTCTCACCACTGGTCCTGAAGGGATCATCTGTCGTGGATTCCCTGTGTTTCCAGCTCCTGTCTGTACCAGAGTACATGTTCTGGTCTAATTCTACCTTATAAATCCAGAGAGAGAGTTTTATATCAAACAGTAATTGTACATTAAACAAACGTCCCAGCCCAGTGCAGATCAAATCCATAAGTCTGATATTAGCCCATATATCTGATACCAATCTATAAATTCCTTTTCAGACCCATAAAACATGTGCAGTGATGCTGTATGCAGGATAATCACAGGCCAATGGGTGGAAAGTCTTGTGGATCCAGTGGCATTGTAAGCATCTCAGTGCTGGCAGCGATCTCTCTGAGGCTTCTTTGGCTTCAGAGGTCTGGTCGCGTCTATTTGGCTTGCCTTCTGCAATGTCTTCCAAGGAGTAGCAGAGAGAGAAAGAGAGAGAGAGAGAGGTGTCTTCCACCTCCAAGGAGGAAGTACCAGATTTCTCAGAGTTCTCAGGAGAAGGCTATGCCCACAAAAAAATCTCACTGACTATCTCCAGATTGGCAGCCTAGACTCCACGCCTACACTCCTAATCCTTAACTTGACACAAGATTAGTTGACTACCACAGGCTCCTAATCCATAACAAGCCCATTTATTTTTTACCTGCATACCGACACCAATCCAATACCCAAAGCTTTACCCAATGGGTGGAGATTTACTTCTAAAACATGAATATAGAAAAATCGCTTTTGCTTAGAGGCTCTCAAGGAAATGCTCACTGAAGACTCCATTCCTATTATCTCACCTCCCCCAAATTAGTCTTCTTCTGGGCTTTCAGTCACACCAAGATCTCTCCTGCCCCAAGGCCTTTTACATGCACTGTCATCTCTTCCAAGCCCTGAAGTGCCAAGTTCAAAGTTCCAGTTAATCTCCCTGATCCTGAATTTTAAGAACTGTGTGTGTGGGAGGGAAGGGGTTGGGCTGTTTGTTGAACTGCTGGGTTTTGGAGACATTTGTTATGCAACCTCATTTTGTCAATGACTGGTTAATTAATGCAGCATTCATTTGCCCTTCTTCCACGCAAAGCACATGGCTTGTATCTTTGGGATCACTCTTCCACCATGCTCCATCTCCATGCTTCTGCTGGCATTGACCCAATCTGCCAGCTCCAGGCATGGCTAGTCAGGGCATGACTTTCCTCTGTCCAAAGGGACTGGGTCAGACTCAGTATGTGACTCATGCTAGGTTAATGATATCTAACCCTAAAAAATGCCCCAGAAACAATTGCCCCACTACCAATGAGTCCATTTTGAATCATAGAAGGTCCCTGTTGGGTTTCTCAGGCTGTCAATATTTATGTGAGCAGAAAGTTCCATCTTTTTCCCTATGAGGTAGCTGGTAGGGTAGCACTGCCAACCTTGCAGTTAGCAATCCAATGCTTACCTGATAGTACCACCAATGATTAAAAAGGAAAAGAGCCTCTCTCTAATAGAATTCCTGAGCTTCTAGATAAAACTACAGCTGTCATCAGGAAGCCTGCGTGAAACTCAAAAGGAAACAGCACTGAAAGGAAAAGGTTCAAACTCTGATGGTATCAACTGAGTGCCAGAACCCAGCTATTCCTGATGCTCTGTCCCCAGACTTACAAATTCCATAAACCTACCCATTAATTCCTTCTCCTGTTCCTTCCCTTCTCACGCCCCAAGGTACTTTGACTTAGCTATGAAGGCACTCACAACTTCATGGGTTCTGCCTTGCACAGGTGTCTGCTTGCTTCCAGTTCAGTCCTGACATTGTCCCTATCTTTAGCCATGTTAGGCTTGCGTCCTAGACCTTTCCTTTGCTTGTCTCCCTATTGCTCTTGTCCTATGAAGTCTGTGGCTTTATCTTTAAGTCTAAGTCCTGCCCTTTCGCTTTCATAGAAATCTGTCTCTGTATCTTGGCTCGTGGCAGGTTGTGTCCTTCAAAGATGTCTGTCCTAATGTTGCACATCGCACATTCTCTTGTGACAAGATGAGTTTGTGTTCACTTTTGAAGAAACAGGGCCTGCTTTCCCTCTTCCTTGCATCTTGGCAGGCCTTTGACTATGGCAGAAGTGTTGCTCTGTGACTTCCACCTGGTCGTATTGGGTTGTTCACCATTGGGACCCTGTCAGGATGTTGCAAGGAAGACCAGGCCAAATGAAAATGTCACATATAGGGTTCTTCTTGAGCTCCAACCAATAGAAGTATCAGTCGTGTGAGGGAGTGAGTCTTAAGACAGCTGCAGCCTCTGTCCTTTGAGCTACCCCAGCTAATGCTTGATGAAGCCAAAACTAGTGTCCTCACTGAACTCTGCCCAGATTGCAGATTTGTGAGCAAAATTGATATTATCATTACTTTAAGATGTTATTTGTGGGGATACTTTCTGTTAGCAGCAGATCATCAGAATACTGACTAATCAGACTGCATTGCCAGTTTTACTCTCTCTCTCCATGTATATATATATATATATATATATATATATATATATATATATATATATATATATGTATATATACATAGATATAGATATATAGATATCCTCCACTCATCTGTCAGTTGGTTGTACTATAATGGTTTGTGTATTGTTATGATGCTGGAAGCTCTGTTCCCAGAATTTCAAATACCAGAAGGATTGCCCATGGTGGACAGGTTTCAGTGAAGCTTCTAGACTAAGACAGACAAGGAAGAGGGGCCTGACAGTCCACTTCCAAAAATTACTGAAAGAAAACCTTATGGATCACAAGAGAACACTGACTGACTAATGTGTTTTGGACACATTATCAGTAGACAATTGCTAGAGGAAGACATCATATTTGATGAAATAGAGGGACATGGAAGATCCTTATTGAGGTAGATTGACCTAATCGCTGCAACAATGGACTTCAACATTCAGGAATGTGTGACAATGGTGTAAGATCAGACAGCACTCCATTCCATTTCATATAAGATCTCCATGGATCACAGTAGACTTGATGGCACTCTCTATATGTTTGTCTTCAGTGACTTCCCATAGGGCTTCTCTGCCTGGCAGCCTCTATTCCTCGTGCTTCCAAATGGAGAGCACAACAGGTCCATAGTCACTGATATTCCCCTCAATCCCCAGATCAAGTAAGGAGGCATGAAACTAACTATGTTGTTCTCTTTGCCTTGTCTCTCGTCCTTTTCCCCTCCTCCAACAGGGCTAGAGGGGGTAAATACATACCTTGCAGGCTAGAAGAGAATTTCTTCCACACCAAAATCTTCTCCTTCCTCAAAAGGCACATACATGCTTTTCTCCTTGTTTTGAATTAAAATGGCAGATGGGATGGTAGGAAAGAAAATCAACTAGTCTAACAGAATGGCCAAACAGATTTACCTTCCACATAAGAATGCAAATAACTCCTCAATCTTGTTATAGAGTCATGATATGATGAGCTCCATCAAAGCAGAGTAGAACACCACTGAGGTCAGACAAGAAAGACCATATTGAGTTGATTTTGTATGAGAGATTCTAGTTGCTAATTATACTTTTCATAACAGACAGATGGCAGGTATAGAAGCCCAGACTTAAAATGTCTTTATCTAATTGCCTGCCTAAATATATATTTGCAATATGGTCTTCAAAGGGAATACTTTCTTTACCTTAAATTCCATATCTTTTTCCCCTCTTTTATGTAATTTTATTGAAGTATCATTGATGTACAATAAACCATAGTGTGTTTTGCTCTTTGAGGTTTTTAAAAAGAATCATTTTTGGGGGGCTCCTACAACTCTTATCACAATCTATACATGCATCCACTGTGTACATTTGTTGCCATCATCATTCTCAAAACATTTGCTTTCTACTTGAGCCCTTGGTAGTAGCTCCTCATTTCCCCTTCTTCCCCCTCCCCCTCCCTCATGGACCCTTGATAATTTATAAATTATTATTCTGTCCTATCTTACACTGTCCGACATCTACTTCACCCACTTTTTTGTTGTCCCTCCCACATGGAGGAGGTTATATGTAGATCCTTGTAATCAGATCCCTCTTTCTACCCCACCTTTCCTCCAGCACTGGTTCTGAAGGGGTCATCTGTCCTGGTTTCCCTGTGTTTCCAGTTCCTATATGGACCAGTGTATATTCTCTGGTCTAGCCAGGTTTGTAAGGTAGAATTGGGATCATGATAGTGGGCGCGGTAGAATTTAGGAACGAGAGGAAAGTTTATGTTTCATCGTTGCTACACTGCATCCTGACTGGCTCATCTCCTCCCAGCGACCCTTCTGTAAGGGGTTGTCCAGTTGCCTACAGATAGATTTTGGATCCCCTAACTGTACCCCCCCTTATTCACAATGATATGATTTTTTTGTTCTTTCATGCCTGATACCTGATCCCTTCTACATCTTGTGATCACACAGGCTGGTGTGCTTCTTTCATGTGCACTTTATTGGTTCTGAGTTAGATGGCCACTTGTTAACCTTCTAGTCTTTAAAACCCTAGAATCTTTATCTTTTTTTTAATTAATTAATTAATTTATTTATTTTTTACATTTTATTAGGGGCTCATACAACACTTATCACAATTCTTACATATACATATACATACATCAATTGTATAAAGCACATCCGTACATTCTTTGCCCTAATCATTTTTTAATCTTTTTATTGGGGCTCATAAGGCTCTTATCACAATCTGTACATACATCAAATGAGCAAAGCACCCTTATACATTCGTTGCACTTGTCACTCTCATAATTCACCTTCCACTTGGGTTCCTGGAATTAGCTCGGTTTCCCTTTTTTCCCCCCCATTCCCCTCCCTCCCCGATCTCACCCCTGGTCCCTTGATAGTTTATAAATAATTATTATATCTTATCTTACACTCCCCGGCGTCTCCCCTCACCCGCCTCCCCCTTGCAAATCTCCCAGAGAGGAGGTTACACATATATCTCCGAGATCGGTTCTCCCTTTCTACATGCCCTTTCCTCCTGGTGTCACCACTCCCACCGCTGGTGTTGAAGGGTTCGTCTGTCCTAGATTCCCTGTGCCTCCAGATCCCCACTGCACCGCTGTACATCCTCTGGTACAACCAGGTCCGCATGGCAAGGTAGAATTGGGGTCATGATGATTGGGAGGGAAGGAAGCGTTCAGAAACTAGAGGAAGGTTTTGAGTTTCATTGTTGTTACACTGAACCCTGTGTGGCCCATCTCCTCCTCACTACCCCTCTGGAAGGGGTGTTCAGCTCTCTACAGGTGGGCATTGGGTCCCCATCATGCACTCCCCCTCTTTCACGGTGATGTGATTCTCACCACCACCCCACCTTTGATGTTGGAGACCTGGTATCCTCTGTCCTTCATGGTCACCTATGTCGGTGTGCTGCTTCCGTGTGGGCTCGGTTGCTTCTGGGCTAGATGGCCGCTTGTTTGCTTTCAAGCCTTTAAGTCCTGAGAGGCTATATCTCTCAGTAGCCGGGCACCATCCGCCTTCTTCACCACACTTGCTCATGCACACTTTCGTCTTCAGCCATTATGTGAGGAAGGTGATCACACAATGATTGTTTTTGTTCCTTTGTATCTGCTACATGGTCCATTCAACACCTTGTATTCGCTTAGGCCGTGTGCTTCTTCTCTGTGGGCTTTGTTGCTTCTGAGCTAGATGGCCGCTTATTTGCCTTCAAGCCTTTAAGACCCCAGACGCTATATCTTTTTTTGATAGCCGGGCACCATCAGATTTCTTCACCACATTTGCTTACACACACGGCTGTCTTCAGTGATCATGTCGGGAAGATGGGTATCCTGCAATGGCTGCTTAGCAGGGCGAGGTGCTATTGTATTGGGGGATTATGCATGAGGAGGCCCAATGTCCATCTGCTACCCTACTACTGAACCTATAAATATATGCATATAAATCTATTGCCCCCATAATCATAAATATATTTACATATGTACATGTCTGTATTTAGGCTTCTCTGTATGCACTTTGCCTCCTACTCCTTTCCTCTATTTCCTTTCGATTTCCTCCCGACCCATTACCATGTTTGGCCTTCATTCTGGATTCAGTAGTTCCTCTCAGTTACCTTGCTCTTGGTCACTCCCTTCCAGTCCTCCCCTCCCCTCCCTCCTCTGGTTTTGATCCATTCGCTGTTCCCTTGTTCCTGTGTTGGGCGACACCTCCTCCCTTCCCCTACCTCCCACGCTCTCATGTCCCTCCAGGACCGTTGGTACTTTTGTTTTCTTCTCTCATTATTTGTCCAGCCTATCTTGTCTAGGTGGACCTGCTGACATAGTAATATGTGCATACAAATGGATATGACTTTGACTGCACCCAAGTGGCCCATAAGAACATGGCTTTGACAGAAACAACATCGACACGCTGATAAGCAGAAAAGCCACTAACATACAAAATTTACAAGGTAAAAAACAAAACAAATTAAAAAAGACTAAGCAAAAAGATAGCAAATATTAAAAGAAAAATTGCTAGTAGTTCAAGGTCCTTTCGTTGGCCTTTAGACCATCTTTTATACTCCCTTGGGCTCCCTTTGCTCTGCTTCCTCCGCTGCTCCATTGCACGCCCCCAGTGTTTGCCTCAGTGTGGCGGGGTCAGCTCAGTCGTCCATCCCCCATTGTGTCTCAGGTGCTGTCCCATGTAGGGCCATGTGTTGGTGCAGGATGTCCTATCTTCTAGTGTGGTCAGCTGAATGGTCCTCTCTGTATGACGGGCCATCTAGCTGGTCTATCGACTTTGGGCTTGGTGGACCCAGGTGTACTCCACTACGTCCTTTCTCCTTCTTTTGTTTCAGCTTCCTTCTGGATGTGGTGTGGTGGGTCAGTTCCTTTCCCAATCCAGACGATCTATTTTTGTTTTCTGTGGTATTCCCTTCGAGTGTGGGGGTCGGCCTAATTCTGGTTTGGGCCAGCTTGTCGTCCAGCCTCTTTGTGTAGACCTCTGTACTTTGCGTTGCCCTCCTTGTTTGGTGTGTCGTGTTGGAGTCCGTATGCATGTTCCAGATCTGTGGGGACACAACCGATACTCTCCCCTGGGTGGGTTAGTACCCTGCCCCCCCCCCATACCATCCATTCAGATTCTCCCCCTCCCGGTTCTCCCTCTCCCTACCCCACTACTCCTTCTTTATGCTGGGCTCTCATGTACCTCCCTAGGTGTGCCTGTCCTCCCTCCAACTATCTATGCTTCCTCCCGTTTATTGTGGGATGGATGTTTATTCTTCTATTTCTGTCATGTGGTTGTACTTACCTCAGGCGACTCATGTTGTACCTGTCCCTTTGGGTCTGGCTTACCTTGCTTAACATAATTCCTTCCAGCTCTTCCCATGAAATAACGTGTTTCATGTGCTCATCGGTGCTTTTCAGTGCTGCATAATACTCCATTGTGTGTATGTGGCAAAGTTTGCTAATCCACTCGTCTATCGATGGAAACTTAGGCTGTTTCCAAGTCTTTGCTATTGTGAATTGTGCCGCAATAAACATTGGAGCGCATATGACTGGTCGTGTTTTATTTGCTGCTTCAACTGGGTATATGCCCAGTAGAGAGATGGCTTGGTCGTAAGGTAGATCAATTTCCATTTTCTTTAGGTATCGCCAGATTGTTTCCACAGTGGCTGTACAAATCTGCACGACCACCAGCAGTGGAGGAGGGTTCCTACTTCACCACACCCCCTCCAACATTTTATCTTTTGATAGCTAGGCTCCATAAGCTTTCTTCACCTCATTTGTTTATACAACCACCTTTTGTCCTGAGTGATTGTCTCGGGAAGGTGACCATCATGGAATACCAGTTCCTTAAATTCCATATCTATAGGCTTAAGTCTTACCCACAGGAAGCCTATTTTTATTTTATCCCTTGAACAAAATCTTGCAATAATTTTCTCTTTTTGGGTAAGTCCATCCTCAATCACTTATCCTTTAACATTTACAAGAATTTATCTGTAACCAACCCCATTTACATAGTCTCATTCATGCTATTTCCACAATAATTGCTAATAACCCTATTTTTTAGAATCGGCAGAAAGCATCAGCATCAATATCCCATTGCCACTGAGTTGATTTCAACTCATGGGTACCCTATAGGACGGAATAGTATTGCCTTATGGGTTTCCAAGTCTGAAAAAAAATCTCTTTATTGTGAGTTGGGTGAAGGTTTACAGAATACATCCGTTTTCCATTTGACAGTTCACACATATTTTGCTTCATGATATTGACTGCAATCTGCTCAGCGTAATATCACTTATCGCACTTCCTCCGTGTATTTCCTGTTTCCATTCCCCCTTCTTTCCTGACCCTTCGGAACTTTATCTTTGAATAAATTATATCCTTTTGATTCAAATAGTTGATTAGTGATACTTTTTACCTTATAGATCTACCTATTGTTTGGCTGAAGAATGAGCCAAGGGAGTGAGTTCCGTTCCAGATCTGAAGGTGCCTAAGGACAACAGTCTTGTGGGTTCCAAGAATCTCTCTCTGACAATTACCCCTGAACTTTTAAAATAAGTTTAAACTTTGCTGCACATATTTCTCCTATTCTATCCCAAAATTCCAAAGCAAACTCATTATCATTGTGTTGAAGCTGACTCATAGAGACCCTACAAGATAGCATAGAACTTCACCCATTGATTTTCCAAGGCTTAAATCTTTACCAGAGCAGACAAACTCAAATTTTCACATGGAGCAACTGAGAGGGTAGAACCACTTACTTTGTGGTTAGGAGCTCAATGAGGAGTCCACTCTGCCATTAGAGCTCATTTAGAATGCTATCTAGGATTCCCTAATGCTATCCCTCTCAGATCAGTTGGTAGTGGTAATAAATGTAAATCTTAAGGGGGTCAGACTGCCACATCTTAACTCTTCCTTGGGGAAGATGGTGGGTTTGAACTGCTGATTGATTAGCCCTTAAGTGCTTAATTACAGCCTCACCAGAGTTCTCCTTAACATCAGAACAGTGGACACTTATTGGTTTATCTTTCTGGTCTCTGTTCCCTAAAAGTTGCACTTCATCCAAAGGGTTTTCTTCCACAACACACAGGTGCTAGTGTTTTTGGTTTGTTTTTCCTCATGACTTCACCTTCCTGGTCAAAGCTGATTTGTCCAGGGCAAATGAAAACATAGCCATATTTGCACACTACAAAATTTGAAGTGAGACAGCAAGCTATTTGTTGAGTTTTTTGAATGACAGAAGTCTAAAAGTTTAAAAGTCTAAAAGGAAGTGTTATGATACAGGAAACAGTGAGTTTTGATGTCCAGGATCTATGCTGGGGACCCAGTTGGCATTCCAAATGACTATTCAAAGTGATGGTATGAATTCTCCTCTTCCATGACCTACACATATAATAGATATAACAACTAAGTCCATGATTTGACAAATGTCTTGTGTGATTGAGTTTGGGTTCCCCATAGGATTAGATCCTGAGACAAAGGTTTTAATTAAGCCATTTTGGGGGAGATATCAATAAGGAAATGGGAAATAGAAAAGGGGAAAAAGGCAGCCAATGAAAAGTACATTATCAAACAATTTAAAATTGTGAGCAACTGGAGGTTAATCTTACAGGAGACACTGTAGAAAATCCACTATTTATTCTGCCCAGAATGTGAGGGAGTGTGGCTATTTGTCCAACAACTCCTATGGGTCATTGGTTAAGGGTTACTCCAGGAAGCAAGAATTAACTCCACAACCACCTAAACCAGCATGCTCAGGTACAGTGGTCCACAGAACCTAGAGAAAGCAAGAAGAGAGATGTGCTGGCCATTCAGAATTAGGCTAGCATGCCAAGTTGTCAGACATGTCAGGTGCTTGCACTATCATAACTTGTGAGATATACCACTGGGATTTCAAACACAAGTATAGTTACCCATGGTGGAAAATTTTCAGAAAAGCTTACAAGCTAAATAGACTAGAAAGAATAACCTGCCAATCTACATCTGAAAAAAATAGTGGTGTTTGTGGAGCACATTGATAGCAGTGGAATATTGTTTCATATAGTGCAGGATGATGAACCCCTCAAATTGGAAGACACTCAAAATATAATTGGGGAAGAGCCGTCTCCTCAAAGTAGAGTTGACCTTAGTGATATAAAGTTTTCAGGACCTATATTTGTTGATGTGGCAATGATTCAAAATGAGAAGAAACAGCAGTACTGCAATAACCACTTACAAGAAGATGGGATGCATGAAATATGAATCTAGAAAAATTGGAAGCCATGAAAAAATGGAACACATAAAGATCAAACACTCTATGTGTTATTGAACTGAAATAGACTGGTATTGGCCATTTGGAATGTCATAATATTATGGTTTACATACCAGAGTAGCAAATTTGAAAGGAATGGATGACTTTCATGTTAAAAAAGGGAATGTTTCAACATTGATTCCAATGTTCACCATTGTTAGGTGTAGGATATATTACACCTACAAGGATGAATAATTAATAAAGTTATTATTCAAATTTACACACCAACCACTAATGCTAACAATAAAGCCATTGAGGATTTTTACCAACCTTTTCAGTCTGAAATTGATGAAATATGCAATCAAGATTACTGATGACTTGAATGCAAAAATTGGAAACTAAGGAGGAGGATCACTAGTTAGAAAATATGGCCATGGGGATGGAAGCCACATGGGAGGTCTCATGATAGAATTTTCCAATAATGATGGCTTATTAATTGAACATTTCTTTTTCAGTGATGTAAACAGTAACCATAGACATGGATCATGTATATTGGATAGAAATACACAGGAATTAAATCAACTACATCTGTTGAAATAAACTACTATATATACTCGAGTATAACCCAAGGCAACTAATTTTACCCCCCAAAGCTGGGGTGCTTTTTCAGCATAAAAAATGTGCTGAAAAAAACTAGGCTTATACTCAAGTATTTACGGTATAAAGAAGTTTAATATCATCAGTCACGAGACTGGAGACCAACTGTGGAACAAACCATCAATGGCAAATTCAACTCGAATTCAAATAAAATTAAAACAAGTCCCCAAGAGTCAAAGTATGAATTTGAGTATATCTCATCTAAATTAGAGGATACTTCAAGAAGAAAGTTGACACATTGAGCACAAATTACCTGAGATGATACGAGTTCTGCAATAATATCAAGAATATCATAAATAAAGAAATTCAAAGATAATTAAAAAGATAGGAACCAAAGAAAAGACAAAATGGATGTCACCTTGAATGTGGACTAGCTGAAGCCAATGAAAGAAATGATGAAGTACGAAAAAGATAGAGAGAGAAATATAGAAATAATTGATTAAGTAAAGACGCTGAATAAAGAAGCTGAACATAAAATTTCAAAGGGGAATTAAAAAAGATGGAATAAAGAATTATATTAAAAGGTGCAAAGACCTGGAATTAGGACAGCAAAAAATGATAAGCAAGTGCATTTCACTAGCTGAAAAATTGAAGAGAAATTCAAAATACAGAATTACACAGATAGCATCAAAAGAACATGAAAGGGATTCATGACCACATGAAGCCCAGACTCCACAGCGCTGAGTCCAGAAGACCAAGATAGCATAGGGATCTCAATGCAGATTGCTCTGAAAGTGCTCACAGTAGTAGGCCCTGGATCAACTGGGGAAAATGTAGAACTCAAAATAAGAAGACTAACCTTAGGATATGATAGGCACTAGTGGAATTCCCATTTGACACCTGACCTCACCTCCATGGCTCAACTTTCAGCCCCCAAATAGGAGACCTATACTGTCAACGATGTACAATTCAGAGCCCAGCATTTGTCAGGGAGTTATTCAGAAGGCAGGAAGGAATGGGAATGAAAGACCAATGGAAACGGCAAACAAAGGGAGGGAATAGGAAAAGTAGTATTGCATTGTAGGTATTGCAATCAATATCATAAAACATTGCATGAATTGTAAGGAAAATCAATTTACTCTGTAGATTTTCCCTCACATGACAATCAAAACAGTGTAAAAAGAAAATAAGTCATATGACCGAGTACACTGGTAGATCTTGCTGAAGACCAATTTCCAGTGTTAAAAGATGTCACTTTGAGGAATAAGGCACAGCTGAGCCCTAGTGGTATAGTGGTTACAAACATAATGCGTCAGAACCAACCCAGTTGGGTTGCTCAACACAAGATCAACAGTTCTGCTCCCATACAAAGTTCCAGTACTGGAAACCCACAGGGATATCTCTCCCCTGTCCTATAGAGTTGCTAAGGGTTGGAATCAACTTGATGGCAGTGAACTGGATGTAAGCCAGGCTGACTAGAGAAACAAATCAAGTGACACTCATATATGTGCAATAAATAGTTTTCTATCAAGATGTCATTATAGTATTTCTATTTCAAGGAAATATCCCAGGCCAGTCCAACTCAAGTCCATAAGTCCAACACTAGCCCATAAGTTCCTTTCCAACTTACGCAGTTACATGCAATGATGCAGAATGCAGGGATGTCAAAGGCCAGTGATTGCAATGTCGTGTGGACCCAAGGTCGATGGAAGCATGGCAAGACTCTGGCAGCTTTCAACGTGGCAGGAAGCAGTCAGGTGAATGCAAAGAGAAGGGGAGGTTCCCAGGGCCCTCCTTATGAGAAGGCCATGGCCACAAAGAGGCACCACCAGGCTATGGTGTGATTGACAGATTGGATACCAACCTTACACTTTTACATATCTTCAAACTGACATAAAATTATATAACTATCATACTATGGCATTTTCAATCACCTCATATGTACTTGAAAATGGACAATAATTATGAAAGATAAAATAAAAGTTGATGTCTTTGAATTATGATGCTGGTGAAGAATATTGAATATTCCATGGACTTTCAGAAGAAGGAACAAATCTTTCTTGGTGGAAGTAGAGCCAGAATGCTTCCTAGACGTGAGAATGGCAAGACTTCATATCACATACTTTGGACATGTTAACAGCTGACCATAGTCCCTAGAGAAGGATATCATACTTGGTAAAGTGGAGTGTTAAAAAAAGAAGAAGGTCCTCAATGGGATGAATTGGCATACTGGCTGCAAAAACGGTCTCCAACATTAACTGTGAGGAAACAGGCTGTGGGTGCTATGAGTTAGAGCCAAATTAACAGTGTCTAACAATGACAACTCCCCTCCCCCGCCCCATCTGTCAATTTGCTGCACTGTGGTAGCTTGTGCTTTGCTGTGATGCTGGGAGTTAGTCCACTAGTACTTCAAATACCAGGCAGGATCACCCACGGTAAACAGATTTCAACACAGCTTCCAGACTAAGAACTGACATGATGACAAAACAATCAGTCCACTTCTGAGGGATTCACCATTGAAAACTTTCTTCATAGCAGTAAAATATTGTCTGATATAATGCCAGAAAATGAGCCCCTCAGATTGCAAAATAATCAAAATATCACCGAGAAAGAGAGCTTCCTCAATGTAGAATCCACCTTAATGATAACTCAAAACCTCACAACAGGACCTGTAGATAACATCATAATAAATGGAGAAAATATTGAAGTTATCAAGAATTTCGTCTTGCTTCGATTCACAACTAATGCTCATGGAAACAACAATCAAGAAACCAAATAACATATTGCATTAGGCAAATCTACTGCACATAACCACTTTAAAGTACTGAAGATCAAGAATTTCACGTAGGATTAAGTTGCGCCTGGCCCAAGGCATGGTATTTTCCGCCACATCTTATGCATGTGAAATTTGAACATTGAATGAGAACGACTGAAGGAGAACTGGTGCATTTGAATTAAGGTACTGACAAAAAATTACTGAAAGTACCATGGGTGGAGAGAAGAACAAACAAATCTGTCTGAGAAGAAGTGCAGCTAAATGTTCCTTGGCAGATAGGATGGCGAGACTTCATCTCATGTACTTTGCAGATGTTATCAGGACAGACCAGTCCCTGGAGGACATCATACACATTACAGTGGAGGGGTTGCAAAAAGAGGAAGACACCCGATTAAATGGATCGAGACAATTCCTACAACAATGGGCTCAAACATAACAAAAATTTTGAGTATGGGGCAGGACCAGGCAATGTTTCATTCTGTTGTGTAGGCATTTTTATGAGAGAGAACTGACTTGAAGGCATCTAGCAACAAAGTGTACTAAAGCTTCTGGCACCTTCATTTGCTGATGGATTATAATTCAAAATGAGAAAAATCATTGCAACCATTCATTAATAATCAGAACATGAAACGTGCAAAATAAGAATCTAGGAAAACTGGAAATCATAAAAAACGGAATCTGACCTATAAAAATGAATATCCTAGGCATTGGTGATTTGAAATAGTCCCTTTGAATCTTAAAATGATAAGAATGACTACGCTGACAATGACAAATTCCAAAGAATGTCTCTTTCATCCTCAAAAAGAGCATTTCTAGATCTATCTTGAAGTGCAATGCTGCCTTTGACAGAATAATATCTATCTTCATACACAAGAAAGGCCTGTTAATAGAACCATTATTCAAATTTTCTCACAAACCACTAAAGCCAATGAAGAATTGTACCAACTTCTTTAGTCTGAAATTGATCACACATGTACTGAAAATGCATTAATAATTGCTGACAATTGGAATGCACACATGGAAACAAAAAGGAAGGAAGAGTAATTAGAAACTATGGCTTTGGGGATCGAAAAGAAGCTGAAGACTGCATGAAAGAATTATGCAAGAGCAATAACTTCCTCATTGCAAACACCTTTATTCAACAACAGGAGCGGCATATATTCATATGGAATACACAGGAATGGAATTGATTAAATCTGTGGGAAGACATGATAGAGAAGCTCAATATCATTGAGACAATATAAGACCAGGGGCCAACTATGTAACAGACTATCAATTACTAATATGCAAGTTCAAGTCAAACCTGAAGAAAATTAAAATAAGAATGCAAAAGAGCCCAAATACAGCCTATATTATATCTGTGGTCGGCTGGGGTTTCTAGAGAAACAAACCAGTGATACTGATACATGTAGAAGAAGGAAATTCATATCAATAAAGAATTTTACATTAAGAAGTCCACACAACAAGAAACCCCAGACCAACTCCAGCCCATAAATCAGATGCAAACTAGAGGCCCTTCCAGATTCATGAAGCTGTTGGAGGAATAACCTAAGAAACAGGAAAACCACAGGTTGGTGGAGGCAGAGTTGGGAGAATCCAAAGTCAACAGGCAGTTGGCAGGCCACAGACAGCTCTTAGGGTCAGCATGTTTCATGGTGATTGCCATCCCTAGAAGCCAGACGTAGGGTCCAGTGTCTTTTCATCAAGAAGAAAAAGAGTGAGCCCATTCTCCACAGTCTACTTATAGCTATGAAATAGGTCACACCCCCAAGGAGACTGTGACCTGCACCTTATGAAGATCCTGGTCAAGCTATATTGACACCAAACCTTACTATCACAATATCTCACCTGAATTTAGAGCCTATCTCAAGAATGGTTTGGACATATTGAACATTAATGATCGGCTACCAGAAGACTTGTGAAATAGCATCAAGGTCATCAATCTTTTTTTTTTTTGTCATGTCATCTGTGGCTATTTATTTATTTATCACAAATCATTTTATTGGGGGCTCCTCAAAAAGATCATTAAAATACAGTAAAGAAAGAAAATACTACAGTGGATATCAGAGGAGACTGTGAAACTTGCTCTGTAACCTAAAGCAGCTAAAGCAAATGGAAGAAATGATGAAATAAAAGAGTTGAACAGAAAAATTTGAAAGGCCAGCTTGAGAAGATAAAGTAAAGAATTATGTTGTAACGTGTAAAGACCTGGAATTAGGAAAGCAAAAGGAATGAGTATAGTCAGCATATCATAAATTGAAAGAACAGAAGAAAAAAATCCAAGCCTTGGATTAAAATGTTCAAGGATTATTTATCAAACTATTGAGTTTTGCAGGGAGAATCCAAAGAATATGGACGGAGTATACAGAGTCTCTGTACCCAAGAATTAGTTGAGGTTCTACTAGTTCAAAAGGCCAAGAGGAAGTTGAAGCTGCAATGTAAGCATTAGTGAAAAGCAAGGAAGGGATAGGAATGGAAATATTTCAACACGCTCATGCAGTGATAGTCTATGTCAAGAAATTTGGAAGATAGCTATCTGGCCAACCAACAGGAAGTGATTAATATTTGTGTCCATTCTAAAGAAATATGACACAACAAAATCTGCAAATTAAATTAAAATAACATTAATATGACATGCAAGTACAATTTTATTGACGATAACTTTAAAAGTAGTTATAGCAATATGTCAACAGGAAGCTGCAAGAAATCCAGGCTGTATTAAAAGAGGGCATGAGGCAAGGTATATCAATGCTGATTTCAAATGGACCTTGGCTGAAAGCAGAGGATACAAGGAAAATGCTTACTTATGTACTATTGACTATGCAGAGGATTTTACTGTGTATCATAACAAACTTTGGGTAGCATATGAATACATATGAGAACAATGGGAATTCCCGTACATTTAATTGTGCTCCTGTGGTACCTGTACATAAACCAACAGGAAGTGGTTGGAATAGAACAAGGGGATACTGCGTGGTTTAAAATCAGGAGAGTGTGTGTTGTGGTTATATCCTTTCACCATATGTGTTAGACAGGGTTCTCTAGAGAAACAAAACCAAGACGTTTATGATTTGATAGATAGATAGAACACGAAGGAATATAACAGCTAATTAGTCCACATAGCAGTACAGAGGACTCAGTTTAACTCATTTCCATGCAACAGTAAATATGGCAGTACAGCCAGGCAGCAAACTGCAGAACTAGCTAAGGCAACCACACACTGGTCTGGTCACCAGAGAGCAACTGAGAGATAGGTGTGGCTTGCTGAGCCATTTATCTCTTTGCCCACTAATCAAACTGCAAACTTATTAATCCCACATGTTCTTATTGGCCAGGTTGGCACTATAAACCTACCTATCTATCACACTATACTTATTCAAATAATCTGAGAAGCTGCTCTGTATGAAGAAGTTGAGGCATCTGGATTGGAGGAAGAATCATTAACAACCTGTGTTATGCAGATGACCCAATCTTGCTGGCTGAAAGTCAATAGGCCTTGAAGTACTTACTGATAAAACTCATATAGTACACCTTCAGTATAAATTAGTCTTCAACACTAAGAATACAAATGTCTTCTCAACTTGACAAATATAAACACACAACATCATTACAAATAGAGAAATGTAGCTAAACTCTATTTTACTTGGACCCACAATCAATACTCACAGAAGCAGCAGTCAATAAATCAATGTATTTCATTGGAAAAATCTGTTGTAAAAGACCTCTCTAAAATGTGAAAGAGCAAATGCTTTACTCTGGGGATTAGCAAGTTATGCCTGCTTTTAGCCTTGATATTTTTAATCACCTTAGATGCATGTGAAAAGAGTCTTAATTTCAGTGTCTGGTATGGGTTGAATGACTAACAGCAAGGTTGGTGGTTCAACCCACTTGCTGCTCCACAGAAGAAAGAGGAAGCTATTTGACCCTGTAAGGATTTACAGCCTTGGAAACCCTATATGGTCACTATGAATAAGAATAGACTTGATGGTAATGTTTGACATATACATGTGAAAGATGGACCATAAATAAGGAAGACTGAAGAAAATATGATGCCTTTCAAATATGATGTTGCAAATAATATTGAATATACCATGAATGCCCAGCAGAACAAAGAGGTCTGTCCCGGAAGAAGTACAGCCAGAATGTATTTTAGAAGTGAGGATGGTAAAATTTCATTTCATATACTTTGAACATGGTATCAGGAGAAATTAGTCCCTAGAAAAGGACAAAATACTTGGTAGAGCATCATCAAAAAGCAGGTAAACCCGGAATGAGATGGATCAACACAGTGGCTGTAACAATAGGCTAAAATATGACCATTGTGAGGATGTCACAGGACTAGAAAGGCTTTTATTCTATTGTGCATAGGGTCACTATAAGTGGCAGTGCGTGAGATTTTGTTGATTAACAACACTGGGATATGAGCAATGTCCCCATGGCATATGCTAAACTGTCACCATGCTGGACACAGTTGATCTTTGTGGCTTTAGAGGGTAATTATTTAGAGGGTTATGATTCCACTGAATTTTTTTCTGTGTATTCAAACTATTCCATCCTAAGATTACACAGATCTATCCAAACCAAGCTCACTGCCATTGAATCAATGCTAACTCATATCGACCCTACAGGACATGGGTAAAATTGTACCTGTGAGGTTCTGAGACTGTACCTCTTTACAGAGTAGAGTCCCATCTTTCTCCCGAAGAGCAGCCAGTGATTTCAAAACACCGACAGTGCAATTAGCAGCCCAATGTGTAACCAAGAACTATTCAGGGAAGCTAGAGGGAGAGCATGAAAAGAAATGAGTAGTTGAGGTGGTTGGATGCACATCCATCCCTTTGTTCTACTCTCTATGACTTTCTCTGAGTTCATTCAAAATGTAAATTAAGACACAAAATAGAATTCTACCCAACCCTGCTATATGCCTCAACAGTATCCATTTTTCTCATTCTTACTACTAATAGAAGCTCAATTTTGTTTAGGGTGATAATGTACCTACTGAAATTGCTCACTCCTAGGCTCCCTTGCAGCTATGCATGAGCATTTGACCCAGTTTGGGCCAAATATGTGTAGGTGAAAGACACTGAGTAGGACTCCCAAGAAAGTTTATGTTGTTGTTTAAGGCAAAACACTTGTCTGGCATAACCCATTTCATTTTTGTCCTTGGCTCTTCTGCTGTCATGCTCCCTGGTCAGAATATTGAAAGATGGGAGAGTCACATAGGTTACATGCGTTTGGCAGACCAAAAAGCATGCATTCTCCTATATGCAAGAAGAGTCCCTGAGCAAATACGCCAGACCTAGGCTACCTATTTCAAGACTTACTATTGTATAAGACAAACCCCTGTGTGGTGCAAAGGGTTAACACAATTCACTGCTAAGCCAAAGATGCCTTGGAAGAAAAACCTGGCAATCTACATTTAAAAATTCCGCCCTTGAAAACCTCATGGAGCACAGTTCTACCCTGAATCATATGGGGTAACTGTAAATCAGAATCAATTCAGTGGCAACTGGTTTGGTATTTTTGCTGTTAATATAAGAAAAATGAAGCTTTTGTGATTAGACCACTAGAGTCGGTTTGTTTTTTCCCATGTAGCCAGAAGCAATGTGGACCGATAGAGAAATAATTAAAAGAATGTAGAGTTAAGTAAGCGTAATGATTATGGAACTAATCATTTAGCAATGGGCTGCTAACCACAAGGTCAGTAGTTCAAATGCACCAGTCACTCAGGGGGAGAAAAGTGAAGCTCTCTGCTTCTGTAAAGATTTACAGTCTTGGAAGCCCTATATGGGGTTGCTATAAGTTGTAATCACCTTGATAGCATTGTATTTGTTTGAGTTTGGTGACTAGTATGTAAGTTTTGAGTGGGTAGTAATAGATACTTTGAATACTATTCTTACAATATAGGTATTATGTCTTTTGCAAATGGATAAATGAACCAAAGCGATATTCATTTTGTGTTTTCTGTAGTTTGCCTTATTCTTCCAAGAAGATTCCTAAAGTGTTAAGACCCAGTCTTCTCTGGCATACTTGAATGAAAGAATAACTGATAGACACAGACTTGAACCCTGGCCTGTGTGATCTTGGGTGTGTCACTGTTTTTCAATCCATTTCTCATCCGTGTTCTGGGGATTACACACATAGCCCACAGGGTTGTTTTGGAGATTCAGAGTAATGTGTGTGTCTTGGATTGAGTGCCCTTGCATGCCGAGCTTATTCCTCAGGCCTGGGTGCAGGGAGTCTATTTGAGATCTGATGGCAGGGAGTGGGAATAGGAAAGCGGACGCAAGACTGAGTTAGGGGGAGAAGCAATCACAATGGGAACGGGGTGTTGAGGCTTTTAATGTAGGATACAGGGGCTTGATTCCCCCAGGACTTCTGAGGAACATGGGTTCTGTCCTAGAATTGCCTACCAGAAACAGGAGGCTGGGCTCTTCTTCGCCTGTAGTGGTGTTGAGCATTCCTCCTAATAAGGTGACCTCTCCTACCTTCCTGTTTTGGCTTTCCATGCCTTTGAAAGGCTTCGAGGCAGAAGGACATGGAGAGCTGCGTGCTGCACAGTTGTGATAAGACACCATTTCAGCAGGAGCCTGCACTTACATAGAGCCGTTCGCCACTGCTCTGATGGATATCAGGAGGAGCCCTGGAAGTGCAGTGGTTACAAGTTGGTTTGCCAACTTCAAGGTCAGCAGTTCAAAACTACTAGCTCCAAGGAAGAAAGATGGGGTTTTCTACTCCAATAAAGAGTTGTAGTGTTTGAAACTCCCAGGGGGCAATTGTACACTGCCCCACAGGATCGCTATGAGTCAGTATTGACTGGAAGGCAGTGAGATGGTGTCAGAGATGGGTCAAAGGAATGTGGCATGGCAACCCTAAGAATCTGCTACAGAACCATAAAGTGCCTGGGATAGATGAGTTTATTGTGCTTGACCTTTTAAAACCATCAAACGGGCAACAGTTAGAAAGACAAACATATCAAGTGTCATTGGAGATCTGGGGAAAGCAGAGAAACACTGCTAATGATGCAGGTTTGCTGCACAGCAATCTGGCAGAGCTTAGTGAAAGCCCATTGAATGTACCCTAGGACCTAGTGAGCCCCTCCTGGGCGTAAAACCAAAGAAGCGCAGTCACTGAGTTGACTTTCCTTCCTCATGACCCTATCAAACAAAGCTGAATGGTCCCATGATGTTTTCAAGGCTTCTATTGGGAAGTAGACAGCCATGCCTTTATCCCACTGTGTGTGGAAGACGGCTTCAAACTACTGACCTTTGGGTTAGCAGCCAAGCACTTAATATCTCCCCCATCAAAGATCTCTCCTGGATGTAGAAAAACAAACAAAACCCCAGTTGATTCTTCCTCATTAGCAACCCTACAAGGCACAGTAGAATTGCTGCTTTAGGTTTACAAAACTAAATTCTTATGACAGCAGACAGCCTTTCTTTGCTCCATGGAATAGCTGGTGGGTTGGAACTGCTCACCTTGGGGTTAGCAGCCCAACGCATAATTCCTGGGTATAAAGGCCAAGCTTTTTATCCAATTCATAGGGCCCTTGGGGCATTTTTACAAGAATGGTCACCACACTGATGCCGGCAGTAGAGAAGAGTTGGAGCCGAATTGGATGCCAATCAACAGACAACTGAAGAAGGAAACAAAAGAAAGATGATGATTGCTCATGACCAAGTGGCACGCAGCAGCACATGCAATTGATATGCAGCATGGCAATAACTCTTAATGACATTGCAAGGAGTTGAAAAGGTCAGAAACTGAATGAGATGTATATTGCCGTACCATTCATGGAAGCTGAAAGCCCACTCACCAAGCAGCATGGTCTAGTGCACATGGCTGTATACCTATAAGGACACACACACACCAAGCACCCAGCAGGGGGTATTAGTCTGAAGAGGGGAATGGAAGTGATGTGAATGTAGAAAACGAGGGACAAAACACAAGCAGGGCCTGACATTGATCAGGGTTCACGGTGTGCTATAAAGTAGGCATGATTAATCCCTTCCCTGTACCAGAAGGCTGAGCTAGATTTTTAAAGCAAATCAAGTGCCTGGAACACAATGGTTGTTAGCTGCTGTTGAGTCAGCCTCCAGTCCAACTCACTGTGACAACCAGCTCCCAGTGACTCCATGGGCAATATTCTCCCTGGACCTGCACCATCTCTTTGGTTGTGCATCAGATTGTGATTCACAGGGGTTTTCGTTAACTGGTTTTCAGAAGTAGAATGCCAGGCTCTTCTTCATTGCTCATCTTAGTCTGGGCACATCACAGAAACGGGTTCAGTCTCATAGCCGCACCCAACCAAGCTTCCCCATTTCAGTATCATAGCAACACAGAAATCAGTTCAGTACCACAGAAATAACCAAGCATCCCCCTGACAAATGAGTGTTGGATGCACATGAGTTGCATTGTCTTGGACTCAAACCCAGATCTCCCACATGGAAAAGGAGAATTCTACAACTGAACCACCAATTTACCCTCAGAATATAAGTATCCAGTAAATGTTTATTAAGAATGTGGCTGCCAGGAAAATCCAGCAATTTCCTGCCAAGGCTTAACACTAATATCTACCCACACACACTAGAAGGCTGCAGAGGAATGACTTTCTCCATGCCAGCCCTGGTATCTAGACAAGGGACCCTAACACTGAGCCACTGAGCCCCAGCAGGCTGGGGAGCAATGTCAAATTGGATGAGGGACAATCCTGGTTGAATTAGTTTCCCTAAGCTTGCAGGGCAGTTTAGCATGCCCACAGCTGTGTTCAGAATAGCCATGTGATTACCACTGAGAAAAATTCTACATGCTTTCACACCCCATGCTAGTCGTTGCAGCCATCATTGAGTACAGTTCCTGTTCATCACTATCTAGAACTCACGGTGACGCTGTGGGTGAGCCATTGGGCAGGTAACCTCAAGGTTGGCAGTTCAAAGGCACCAGTTGTTGCCTGAGAGGAAGGTGAGATGATCTGCTCCTGTAAATATTTAGCCTGAAGAATTTTATATAGGGTCACAGTGAGTCAGGATCAACTCAATGGTGTGGGTTTGGTTTATTAGACCCACCATCAGATCCTATTTAATGTATTTATTAACATGTATATTTGCCACAAATCCAATGTCTTTTATTTTTATCACTGCATTTCAATACAATTTGTGCCTTTGTGATTCTGTATTTCATTGGAGGTATTTGGAAATATTATTCTGGGGAGTGGGCAGGTGTTCCATAGCCTTTCCTAAATGCCAAAAGGATCCATGGGGTTGCAATGGTTAAGACCCTCAAATAGAGTTTATCAAAGAGCCCTGGAGGCACAATGGTTAAGTGCTCAGCTGCTATCCAAAAGGTTGAAGGTTTGAACCCACCAGTGGCTCTGTTCTTGGAAGAAAAACCAGGCATTTCATTCTTGTAAAGATTACAGCATAGAGAAGCCTAGAGCAGTGGTTCTCAAACTTCCTAATGCCACAACCCTTTCATACACTTCCTCATGTTGTGGTGACCTCCACAGCCATAAAAATATTCTCATTGCTGCTTCATAACTGTAATTTTGTTACAGTCACCTGTGCAAGGGTCCCACAGGTTGAGAACAATTGGTCTAGAGAGCTCTGCACTGATGCATTGAGTCACTAAGAGTTGGACTGGACTAGAAGGTTCCTAACAAAAACACCAACAATCTTTTATTACCATGACCTTGTTAACTCAAAAAGATTAATAAGCAAATTCACAAATGAGGACATCCAGTTGCCCCTCCAAACTAGAGAAGCATGAGTTAAATGGTGACCCTGACCCCACGGTGTCCTCCAGCTGGTGCCATGCTGCCTTTATTCCTTCTGCCTCTCAGTTCTGTGGAGAAGAAGGGGAAAGGGAGGGAAAGAAAAAGAAAGAAATGAAAAGATAATTTTTCCAGCTTCTTCACATCACTGAATTGAACTTTACTTTTAGTAAAATTATTATGAAATGGAAATGGTGCTTTCACTATTTTGCTTTCAGGTGATATTCAGAGACATGGTGCTGGTAATTATTTGAGCCGGGGAGGTTAGTGTGCAGATTTTCTGAATATGGTTGAGCCAGCATGCCCCCTTCCAGGCATATCATTTACCTGGGCTATGAGAAGTTATAGACAGTCTACCCTCTTCTTCCTCTGACTTCGCTGCAAACCATGGACACACTGGTTCTGACTTGACCTGGCTCCAGTACAGAAAAAAATATCCTCCTTGCATAATTGTAGTGCTTGCATTGGAAGGCACCCAGAGGCAAATCTCTCTTCTGGTGGCATAATGGGTTATGTGTTGGGCTATTAACTGCAAGGTCAGCAGTTGGAATTCACCAGTCACTCCTTTGGAGAAAGATGAGGCTTTCTTCTCCCATAAAGTGTTATAGCCTTAGATGAGTATAAAAACTCAAAATGCATTGGCAGAGATTCCACAGAGAATAAGCCTCCATTAAATCCCCTGGGACCATTCACCAGGGATGGGATTAAACCCTGCTCACCGTCAGTACATCAGAAAGTGTATTGTTGCAGATATGATTAGGTTAAAAATTAACATCTTATCATTTGTCTTTACTCTTAACACGTTTTTCATTTGTTCTTTTTTTTAATTTTCTGCTTTCCTTTTTATTGAAAAAAGTAACTAATGTCACTAAACAAGTAGAGAATTTGTTAAATGAAAATCTAATCGGTTATGTAAACTTTCTCTGAAAACATAACACAATTTTATTTTTACAAAGAGTTATAGCCTTGGAAACCCAGGAAGCCGGAGTATTTTCTCTCGATAGGATTGTTATGCACCCAATGGCAATGAGTGTTGTTGGATTTTGTTTCTTTATTGTTTTCTGTAGCTATGGAGGGGTATAGGGGTTATGTGTTGGGCTGCTAAACGCAATGTCTGAAATGGCAAATTTGAAATCCACAGCCACTCCAAGGGAGTAAGATGAGGCTTTCTACTCCCCTAAAGAGTTTCAGTCTCAGAGCAGCCAGTCCACAAAGAGAACAACATGGCTGGCCCCACTATGAGACATGATTCCCCACAGTGACCAAGGGTGATACAGGGGACAGCACTGGAGACACAGTGTGCGAATAGCACCTAACTTGATTCCACCACAACGAGGCAAAATGTGGTGGAGTGCAGTGGAACAGGAAGGGAATGGAGTGGCAAGGTCCCCAGGGAATGCTGAAAGTGGACTTTGGGGCCAGGTTGTGGTGCCTCAACAGAATGGATTGGAAAACACTCCTATGGTCCAACAAATGATCCTTGAACTAACTACAAGCTCTTCTTTCTTGATGTGTTTTGTTTTGTTCTTTGTCAGTGGTTTTTTATTGTTGTTTTGTTGTCTGGTTGTATACTGTTGCTTTGTTTTCCTCTGTCTTCTTTTCTTGCATGTTAGTGTCTCCACAGGTCTGCCTAAATAAGAAAGGCTGGATGAACTATCTGGAGGAAAAACAACAGGACCGGCAGTTCCGGGGGCACTTGGGATAGGGGGAGGTGCGAGGGGTAAGGAAGTGGTGTTAACAAATATAGGGACAAGGGAACAACATGGGACTCAAAATGGTAGTGAGGGGGAAGTGGCAGGCCTGGTAGGGAATGATCAAGGGTAAGGTTACGTAAAGAAGAGGTATAGCTGTAACCCAGGTGGGGACGGAGCGTGTTAGTGGGAGAGGAGGAAAGTCAAGGGAGATGGAGGAAAGAGCTAGGAGTCAAAGTGCATTTATAGAGGTCTAGACAAAGACATGTGCATGCAATATATATATATATATAGATCTATGTGTCCATATTTATAGGTTTAGTATTAAGGAGGCGGCCGGACCTTGGGCCTTAACTCAAGCACTCCCTCAATGCATGAATTCTTTCTTTTATTAAATTGGCAGTCTACAATGCTCATCCTCCCACACAACTGCTGAAGCCAAAGCTGATGAACAAGTAAATGTGGTGAAGAAAGCTGATGGTGCCCGGCTATCAAAAGAGACAGTGTCTGGGATCTTAAAGACTTGAAGATAAACAAGCGGCCATCTAGCTCAGAAGCAACAAAGCCCACATGGAAGAGCACACCAGCCTGTGTGATCACGAGGTCCCAAAGGGTTCAGATATCAGGCATCAAAGAACAAAAAAAATCACAGCATTGGCTGCACACCTCCATGATATGATTGCCGAAGACAAATGGGTGCATAAGCAAATGTGGCGAAGAAAGCTGATGGTGCCCGGCTATCGAAAGAGATAGTGTCTGGGGCCTTAAAGGCTTGAAGGTGAACAAGCGGCCATCTAGCTCAGAAATAAAAAAGCCCACATGGAAGAAGCACACCAGCCTGTGTGATCTCAAGGTGCCAAAGGGACCAGGTATAAGGCATTATGCTATATATATATATATATATATATATATATATATATATATATATATATATATATATATATATACATACACACATACATAATAGTGATTGAAGGGGGAAGTGCAGAGTGGCGACCCAAAGCCCATTTGCTGGCCACTGGATATCCCCTCACAGAGGGGTTTAGAAGAGGAGATGGGTCAGTCAGGGTGCGATGTAGTACCGATGAAAAACACAGCTTTCCCCCAGATCCTGGATGCTTCCTCCCCCCAACTACCATGATCCATATTCTACCTTGCAGGACTGGATTGGGCAGAGGTTGTACACTGGTACATATAGGAGCTGGAGGCACAGGGAATCCACGGTGGATGATACCTTCAGGACCAGGAGTGTGAGGGGCGATACTGGGAGAGGAGGGTGAGTGGGTTGGAAATGGGGAACAGATTTCAAGGATCCACATGTAACCTCCTCCCTGGGAGACAGACAGCAGAGAATGGGGGGAGGGAGACTCCGGATAGGGCAAGATATGACAAAATAACAATCTGTGCATTATCAAGGGCTCATGAGGGAGTGGGGAGCGGGAGGGAGGGTAAAAAAAAAGAGGACCTGATGCAAAGGGCTTAAGTGGAGAGCAAATGCTTTGAGAGTGATTAGGGCAAAGAATGTACAGATATGCTTTATACAATTGATGTATGTATATGTATGGATTGTAATAAGAGTTGTATGAGCCCCAAAAAAATGTTTAAAAAAAAAAGAGTTCCAGTCTCAGAAACTCACAGGTGCAGTTCTACCCTATCCTATAGAGTCGCCATGAGTCGGCATCAACTGAATGGCAGGAAGGACACATAAAGATTCAGACCTGGGCTTAGTTTGGGTTCTCACTGAAGCAGACCCTGGCCAAAGACTTAAAGGCAATGAGCTTATTTAGGAAACTTGAGCATGCAGATAATGAAGTGGCATTGTGAGCCTGTGAAGGGAAGGCCACTGATAACAAATAGATTGTGAATCCAATTATAAACCTGGGAACCTGCTGCTTAATCACTTAGGAAGTCTCCAGGGGTAGGTGTAGCACACGCCTCTCAGAGTTTTGCCATCCAAGGAGTGAGGGGCCTGGTCAGGGCTGTTCCCAGGGGCATATGTTCCTCAGCACATTCAGCCAGCACCAGCAAAGGGACCTTCAGAGCTGGCCCTTGGTGACTGAGGCAAGTACACGGAATCAGGAATTTGGGAATGAAGAGAAGGAGCACCGGGAGTGTCTGCTACAGGTTGGAGACTGGAAAGTCAACTCGGTGCTCCTCAAGGGGACAGGCGCTCCCCTCTCTGGATCTTACTCTTAACATCGATACACAAAGGTCGATTCTGTGAGGGTCACAGACTGGGGACTCCCATGGCCAAATGAGGACCTGTGTGGACTCTGGTTCGCCTGCTTATTCACTGCCATCTAGAAGACTCCAACTCACAGTGACCCTGTAAGACCGAGCAGAACTGCCCCTGTGGGTTTCCGAGGCTGAAATTCTATATGGACTAGAAAGTCTCATCTCTGCACAGCCCCCCACCCCATCCCCCACCCCCGCTCCCCCAGTGTGACTGGTGGTTTCAAACTACTGACCTTCTAGTTTGCTGCCCAACACATAACGCACTGTGCCATCAAGACTCTTTGGCCTACCTGGCTTCTATCCAATGTTATTGAATCGCCTTTGAAAAATTCAGGAGGTTTTTAAGAAAACAGGAATTTTGACTTTCTCTAGAAAAATCGATCTGGAATCCCTGGAAGCTAAACTGGAGGATCCACAATTCCACGTGGCTCTGGAAATCTCAACATTTCTTCCTCCTGCTCAAAGTAAAATGGTTTAAGGGGACCTTTCACAGCTGGTGGGCTGGTCTCCTTTCTAGAAAGTTGCCCCTGTAAAGAAAATGCATCTTTCTTCCCTTTTACCTAGTTGGGGGTGGTGAGGGTAGCAGGAGCCATTGGGTTAAGGAAAAACAGTCCAGGTAGCTTCAGTCTGCCCTGCCAGGGCTTTAGAGTCCAAGCCTTTATGCTCCAGCTGACTGGCCTGCCTGCTGTTTCCAGGTCAGCCCCACCATCTGTTCCCAGATGCAGGGAGGGAGCCGATTTTCCTTCATCACACCTGCCCCAAACTCAGGCCCAGAACTACTGTCTAAACACAGAACAACTTTTGTCTGTGGCCAAATGTGGGACCCCAGATTTCTTCCCTCTTTCCCGATTCACCTTCAGTGACTTGAAGACCTGGGCCAGGCTGAGATGAATTAGCTTGCCCTCACAGCTGGCTGCTGGGTTCCAGTCAATTCCCAGAGGCCACTGGCTGTGCCCATCAGTAGAAGTGGGAGTTGAGAACCCTCAGCTCTTGGCTGAGCAGCTCTGTCAGTCTGTAGCTGTTGACTGTAGCTGGTTCTGACAGCCAGTCTAGCTGGTGCTTTAAGTCATTTCAGTCGCTCCACCTCAGCTGTGATTAGTCTAGTCTCTGTAGCCTCAGAGGGAGGGGAAAACAAAACACCTCAATGACTTTGAATCAGAGTGGGTTATCCTATTTTAAAAGGCAGAAAGTCTGAATTGGAGGATATTTTGGGGGTTCTCTTTTATGCATTTCACATTTATGAAATAATAACTAACAGTATTTGTTCCAGTAAGTGGATCAGAACCACCTAAGGGCCCACTCCTCCCACCAGGCCACGCCTCACTAAGAATAGAGGTCCATCACTTGTCTGGCATTTTGTGGTACTGTGGTGACTTTTGTTTTGTGTGATACTGGGAGCTATGTGATTGGCATTTCATATACCAGCAGGGTCACCCAAAGAGCTTCCAGACAAAGAACAGACAATGAAGAAGGAATTGGCTGCCCGCATGGGAAGAATGAGCCATTGAAAACCCTATGGATAGCAGTAACACTGTCAGTTACTAGACCCCCCATGAACAACAGAAGAACATTGTCAGAATGTGTGCCAGAAGATGAGCTCTTCAACTTGGAAAGTACTCAAAATACGGCTGAGGAAGAGGAAGAGCTGACTTTTCATAGGCAAGTCGACCATAATGATGCAAATCGAGTATAGCCAACAGGACCTTCATTTGCTGATGGGGCACAACTCAAAATGAGGAGAAACAGTTCAAATCGTCATTAATAATTGAAACTTGGGATGTATGAAATATGAATCTAGGGACATTGGAAGTCATTAAAAATGAAATGGAATACATAAAGATTGATATTGTAAGCATTAGTTAGCTGAAATGGACTGATATTGACCATTTTGAAACAGAAAATCTTATGGTTTACTCTGCTGGAAATGACACAATCAAGAGAAACAACATTGCATTCATCATCAAAAGGACATTTTAAGATCTATTTTAATGTACAATGCTATCTTTGATAGGATGCTATCTAGCCCCCTTCAAATAGAACCAATCAATACAACTATTGTTCAAATTTATGCACCAGCCACCCAAAGCTGGTGATGCAGAAACTGAATAATTCTACCACCATATTCAGTCCCAAATTTGTCAGACTTGCTATCAAAATGCTATTGGAATGCAAAAGTTGAAAACAAAGAGGAAGGATCAGTAGTTGAAACATATGGTCTTGGTGATAGAAACCAAGCTGGAGATCGCATGACAGAGTTTGCAAGACCAATAAATTGCTGACAGCATATACTATGTTTTCCAACTTCTGTTCTTTCCTCTTTGGTTCCAACATTTGCACTCCAATCACCAATAATTACCAATTTATCTTGATTGTATGTTAGAATTTTGCATGATTAATGATTTCTTCAAACATATGATCAACAACAAAAAAGGTGACCATAAATGTGAACTTCTCCAGATGGAATACACAGAAATCAAATTGACTACACCTGTGGGAAGAGACAATAAAAGAAGCTCAATATCAGCAACTGAAACCATTCCAGGGGCTGATTGTGGAACAGATCAGCAATTGTTCATATGTGAGCTCAAGTTGAAGTTCAAGAAAATGCAAACAAGTACACGAGAGTCAATATACAACCTTGATAATAACCCACCAAATTTTGAGAACATCTCTGAATAAAGCACAGTGTCATTTTAAAAAAAAGGAAATAAAGAAAAGATACAAGTGCTTGTCAGAAGAGACTCTGAAACTTACTCTTAATCAGAGAGTAGCTAAGGCAAATAGGACAACTCGAGAATACAAAGTAAAATATTATCACAAAATGTGCAAAGGCCTAGAGTTAGAAAACCAAAACAGAACATATTCAGCATATCTTAAACTGAAAGAACTGAAGAAAAATGTCAAGTCTCAAAGTGCAATATTAAAAAATTCTATGGGCAAAATATTGAATGATGAAGGAAACATCTGAGGAAGATGGAAACAATATGGAGTCACTGTATCAAAAAAATAGACCAACATTCAACCATTTCAGGAGGTAACATATGAGCAAGAACCAATGGTCAGGAAAGAAGAAATTCAAGATGCATGGAAAGCACTAGCCCAAAACAAGATGCCAGGAATTGCTGGAATATCTAGTGAAATGTTTCCACAAGCTGATAAAGCACTGGCAGCACTCACTCATCTATGTCAGGAAATTTGGAATACAGCTACTTGGCTAACGGACTGGAAGAGATCCATATGTGTATACATACCAAAGAAGGGAGACCAACGGAATGGTCAAATTATGTAACACTATCATTGGCATCACATGTGAGTCAAATTGTACTGAAGCTAATACAACAACAGTTGCATTAATTCATTGACAGAAAGTTACCATATTCAGCACTCAAGAGCCATCGTGGCACAGTGGTTACAGGTTGGATTGCAAACCCCAAGGTCAGCAGTTCAAAACCACCAGTCACTCCGTGGGAGAAAGGCAAGGTTTTCTACTCCCATAATGAGTTACAGTCTTAGAAACTCACAGGGGCAGTTAGTTCTACCCTATACTATAGGGTCAGGATGAGTTGTCATCAACTACAAGGCAGTGAGTTTGGTTTCCCAGAGATTTAAACCAGATTCAGAAGAGGATGTGGAACAAAGCATATCAGATATCAGATGGATCTTGCCTGAAAGCAGTGAATACCCAAAAGATGTTTACTTATGTTTTATTAACACCCAATGTATCTGACTGTGTGGATCATAACAAAACATGGATAGTTTTGAGAAGGGAATTCCAGAACACATTGTCTTGCTCATGTGAAACTTGTACATGGATTAAGAAGCAGCAGCACAAATAGAACAAAGGTAGATTGCATGGTTTAAGAATCAAGAAAGGTGTGCATCCAGGTTGCACCCACTTATTATGCTTTTTCAATCTGTATGGTGAGCAAATAATTAGAGAAGCCAAATTATATGAAGAAGAACACAGAATCAGATTTGGAGGAAATATTATTAACAACCTGCTATATGCAGACGACACAGTTTGGCTTGCTGACAAGGATGGGGGACTTGAAGCACTTGCTGGTGATGATCAAGGATTGCAGCCTTCAATGTGGGATACAACTCAACACAAAGAAAACCAAAATCCTCACAACTGAACCATTAGGTAACATGATGATAAATCGAGAAAAACTTGAAGTTGTCAAGGATTTTGTCTTCTCTGGATCCACAAGCAATGCTCCTGGAAGCAGCAGTCAAGAGATGAAAAGATACATTGCACTGGGTAGATCTGCTGCATAAGAGCTCTTTAGAATGTTGAAAAGTTAGGATGTTACTTTAAGCAGGAAGTGCACCTGATCCAAACCATGGTATTTTCATTTGCCTCATCTGCATGTGAAAAGCTTGCCATTGAGTGAAGAAGACCCAGGTAAACTGTATGAATTTGAACCATGGTACTGGCAAAGAATATTGACAGTACCATGGACTGCCAAAAGAACAAACAAAATCTGTCTTGGAAGTACGGCCAGAATTCCCATTAGAAGTAAGGATGGTGAGACTTTGGACATGTTGTCAGTGGAGACCAGTCCCTGGAGAGGCATCATGCTTAGAAAAATGGAAGGGCTGTGAAAAAAGGTTGAAGGCCCTTGAAGAGCTGGATTGACACAGTGACTACAACAAGAGGACTGAACATAGGAACACTTGGGTGGATGGAGGAGGAGCTGTTATTGTTATATTCTGCTGTGAATAGGTTTGCCATGGACCAGAACCAACGGGATGGCAAACTAACAACAACAACAACAACAACAACAAAACAGGGAGAGAAATTAAAAAGCCAAACTCACTGCCATTGAGTTGACCTTGATTCAGAGCAACCCTGGAGGACAGGGTAGAACTGGCACCCGTGAGTTTCCCGAGAGTGTAACTTTTCACAGGAGGGGAAAGCCTGTTTAACCTACTACTTAGCAGCCCAGCCCATCACCAGGGCTCCACAAGGATAGAGAGAAGCACTGTTAGGGCTGGATAGGGCAGAGGCTGTATACTGGAACATATGAGGGCTGGAGGTACAGGGAATCCAGGGTGGACGATACCTTCAGGACCAAGGGTGTGAGGGGCGATGCTGGGAGAGTGGAGGGTGAGTTGGTTGGAAAGGAGGAACTGATTACAGGGATCCGCATGTGACCTCTTCCCTGGCAGAGGGACAGCAGAGAACCGGGGAAGGGAGACTCCGGATAGGGCAAGATATGACAAAATAACGATGTATAAATTACCAAGGGCACATGAGGGAGGGGGAAAGGGGAGGGAGGGGGAAAAAAAGAGGACCTGATGCAAAGGGCTTAAGTGGAGAGCAAATGCTTTGAGAATGATTGGGGTAGGGAATATGTGGATGTGCTTTATACAATTGATGTATGAATATGTATGGATTGTGCTAAGAGTTGTATGAGTCCCTAATAAAATGTAAAAAAAGAAAAGAGGAGAAAAAAATGATTAGGGCAAAGACTGTACAGATGTGCTTTATACAATTGATGTATGTAAATGTATGAACTCTGATAAGAGTTGTATGAGCCCCTAATAAATTGTTTAAAAAAATGATCCTCAATTCTATCTGAATCCTTGCCAGATCTGCAAGTTGCCTTAATAAACACGAGCAAAAAAAGTACCTCTGGCAGCAGACCGCTCAGGTTCAAATCCAGGCACTCTAATGTATTGACTATGTGACCTTGGGCAAACCTGGACCTCTCTGTGCTTCCAAAGACTCACTTTCCAAAAGGGAAGTCATAAGCCAACTTTTCTTATTCCTCACTGGGTTGCTTTGAAGATGAAATGAGACATCTGTCTAAAAATGCTTCTGACCATCCCTTGGTTCTCAGAGCTCCACAAATGCTATGGATTATTGTTATAAGATTATGAATGATTTTTTTTCCATGGTAGTGCAAAGATTAACATCAGTGCTACTTCTCTCTGACAAAATATATATCCAAATTTCTATATAGCAGGGTCTGAACGGATGCGCTGTTAACAGCATCTTGCTTTTCTTCCATCACTTGTCATAGTAAATCTGATAAGAAATGCTGGGCTAGGGCCTGCAGCCAAGCCCCTCACTGGCAGCGTGCAGTACCTTAGGTTGTTGGCAGGCCAAGGGGCATCACAATGGCAAGAGGAGACTCCACAAAGGGCCCCTGCTTCCTCCCCCACGCCCCCCTTCCCCACGTTCAGGGTGAAACGTCAAAATACATTTTTTTTGTCACCTGGTGAAATAATGAGCCCCCATTCCCGTTGCCTTGGTATCATCAGAGCGCAACAGCCACGTGGGGTAACCGCTGTCTCCGTGTTAATGCTGCTCAGTTCAAACATTTTCACAGGCCCTGGCGAAATGAAACCCGTGCTTTCTACCTAGGTGGAGTTTGAGGCGATTCAGCCCATTTCCTTCTGCTGAAGAGGCAACCTCATTAAAACAGGAAATAAAAACATAGAGGGTGCCATTGACATTAGGTTTCTTGTTTTCTTCCTTTCTTCCCTACCTTCCTTTCTTCTTCTAGCCCTTCTCTTTCTCTTTTCTTCCTTCCCTCCCTTTGCTCCTGTCTTCCTGACTGCCTTCACCTTCCATCTTCCCTCCCGCACTCCTCCATTTCTTCTTCGCTCCTCTCTCCCCACCCCACCTTTCTCCTTTCCTTCCCTGCCTTTTCCCTTCAGCCTCCCAGTCTCCCTCCTTCACTCTCTCCCTTTGCTCCTTCCTTTCCCCACCTTGTTTTCATCCAGTGATTTGTACTCCTCTCTTCCTCTCATCCCACCCCTCCCCATTGCTGGAGAAACATCAGTTCCTTGTGGCGCTGGTTTCTTGGCGCCAGACCCTGTTCTTTGGGTGTTCACAAGTCTGCGTCCTGTGTGCAAACATAAGACAGACATATGATCAGGGTTGGACAGAAGATGGGATTTGACAGGTGTTCTGCATCCCAAATCTCCAGGAGGCAAAGGTAAAGTCAGGCTCCTGCCTTTAAGGTTATGTCTCCCATTGTAACTGCATCCCACAGAGGCTCCTGCCTCCTGGCCACCTGAGGCCTGCTGCCTGTCTTCCTCTAGCTCCTGGGGAATTGGGGCAGCAGTGGCAAGAACAACAAAAATCCCCAGGAGTTGACAAGAAGGGAGGCTGCCTTGCTCGAGAGACGGCCCCCTCACCCACCTGCATGTTGTTGAGATGCAGGTTCTCATCCCTGTGGCTGGGCAAGAAACGCCCCCTCCCCAAACGCAGTGGCTTCAAACAAGGACCATCATCGTGTGGTTGCTGGGAGGCCACTGGGTCGTGCTTGGAGTCTCTCATGAGTTGGCAGTCACATGGGAGCTGGGGCAGGGGCCTCTGGTGACTCCAGTGCCTACACGTGCACTCAGAGGGCTGGCAGCTGAAGCTGGCCGTTAGCTGGGTGCTTAGCTGGGTTGTTGGTTGGAGTGTCTCCACGTGGCCTTTCTAGGTGGCTCAGGCTTCTTTCAGCATAGTGTCCGGGTGCTGAGAAGTGTCCTGAGAGGTAGCACGTGGAGGCTGGACATTCTAAGGGTGAGTACTCAAGAAGAAGTCTTTGAAGGGATTTTTCAGAAGCTGTGAAGCACTTTGGGGGAGGGAAGGCGGTTGCCCAAACTAGATGTCGCAGTGTCATCTTCTCCATAATCTATTGGTCACAGAGGTCATGAAACATCCCAATTTAAGGGGAAAGGGCATAGACTCTACCTTCCTATAGGTAGCCTGTCAAGGAATTTGGGGGTCACATACAAAGACTGGGAGACCCTGGGTGGCACAAATGGTTAAGGACTCAACGTATCAAGAGGTGGGCAGTTGCACCCCTCAGAAGAAATAACTAATGACCTGCTTCTAGAAGCCCACAGGCTTGAGAATCCTGTGATGTGTAGTTTCTCCCTGGCACCCAGGGGGTCCTCGGGAGCCAGAACCAACATAACAGCAACGGGTTGGGTTTTTGTTGGTTTTGTTTGGGCTAATATTAAAACGACTAGTATGAAATTATATATGTATTGTGTTTAACTCTCAGGACTCTGATTATGCTGAAGTTGAACAAAACCGTCTGCCTCTTCTATGAACGCCAGCCGATGGAGGCAAAGGGTGAGGGACTAGAGGAAGAATGAATGTCACATTCCCGTCCTTATGTTTCAGTTGTCCTTAAAGGGCACAGGGGACAAACCAGACGTCTTTGATATGATTTTAGCCTAATGATGTGCTAGTATGATGATGAGCAGCCTGAAAAGTGCTTTTAACTAATGTGATCCAATATTTGAAAAGTTGATTTCACATCGAATTTTATATTCTCAGCATCTCAGATACAAACAGAAAATCAGGCCTTAAAATCCTTGCATTTCCCCAAGGCAACAGCAGTCTGGAGCTAGAATTTGAATGTTCCCAGAAGATGAGCTGACACGTGCCTGTTAACCACAGTCCCCATCCATCCCTATTGTCCCCAACACAGAGGTTGGCTACAAGTATCCTTTATCTATATGGCTAAATAGGTTAGTTGGTTTGGATTGGGTTGCAAGTTTTTCCTGGTTTGTTTTTGCTTACTTTTGATTTTTTGGGGGGGCTAGGAAATGGTGTGTATTTTGGTACCACATCTTCCAAAGCGAGAAAATAAAATCCAGTAATCCAAGACGGTCAAAAAGTCTAGGTTAATGATGAAAGGAGGAGCCCTGTTGGTGAAGTAGATTATGAGTTGGACTTCTAACTGCAAGATCAGAAGTTCGAAACTCCCCCTACCCCCACACCACAAGAGAAAGATGAGATTGTCTACTCCTGTAAAGATTTACAGCCTTGGAAACCCACAGGGGCAGTTCTATACTCTGTCCAAAGGGTTGCTATATGTCAGAATTGATTCCAGGGTAGTGAGGTTTTCTTGATTGATATAAATAATTTTGGTGAGTATTGAAAAAAACAGTCAATATTATTTTGAACACACATCAAAGAAGGTCCACATTAATTGTTCACACAACCCTGCCACCTTCTTTCTTTATTCCCTTGCCTCCCACTCTCCTTTCTTCCTCCCTATGGTCTTTTATCTCATTCTTTTTCTTTCAAGGGTTAGCCTAGAAGTGGGAAAGTCTGACTAATTCTTAACCAAAAGACTAAATTGGTTTTATTGTTGGTGTTATTACTTGGGTTAATTTTTTTCTTTATTCTTCTTCTATTGGTTTGTGTCATGTAACCCAGAAAATGGGGAAACATTTGGAACATCAAAACACTATCCTTTCTCAGTAGACTACAAGCATTAAAGGCAACAGAGATAAATACTCCAATAATAAAAATAACATACAAGGATAGCTAGAGAGATAAATAGATAGATAGAAAAACCACAAAATCTGAGCAGTTGTGGGAAGGAGAATGGGACTAGCCCCATGAATAAATATAGGTTTGCCAGAGAATAGTTCTATATACATATTAGCATATACTACAAATATGTCCATGAATATATTAGTGCATCCAGGAGACATAGTTATGAAAATGTCTTAGCTATAACAAAACCCCTTGAGGGAGCGTGTCCTAAATATGGGGGATCAGGAACAAAGCTCTGAGAGACCTCAAGATCAATTGGTACAAACTTGCTCACAAAGACAATGTTCTGTATCCATCAGGGAAGTGACTGGGGTCTTCAAAAGCTAGTGAGTAGCAAACTAAAAGTCGGTTCTTGGTCTCACCCTATGTGTTGGACAGGGTTCTCTAGAGAGACAAAACCATATTGCTAGTAATTATATATAAATATATTTATAAAGCTAGATATACAATACTAGAAATGAACCAGTAAATTATATACAGATAGATAACACAAGAAACTAACAGTTAAATTATAAAACAGTGAGACACTAGCAGCCCTTTAAGGCTTGACAGCCGCCAGTTGCCAGTCCCTTTCTGTAGAGAGAGCTGGGCTATATATACACCCAGGCAGCAAACAGCAAGGCAAGTCACCAACTGTCAGTCCCCAGATCCAGAGACGAACATTCCAATCCTGTGGGATTAAATGGACCTCAACTTACAGTGACACAGTCCACAAGTTAGGCATCCCACAGGTAGTGTACCCCTTTAAATTGAGGCACAGAATAAGCAAGGCGAGGCTCATGAAGCCATTTATCCCTCTGCCCTGCGATTAATCCTACTTGTGTTTATCGGCCAGGCTGGCACGATAAACTATTGCACCCTGTCTGGAGCAAATAACAGTGAAGAAAATCAAGATGCCTGGCAACAATTAGTCCAAATCAGTAATGGACTATGCGTACCTCAGCCTCTATGATGCTAAGGTCACAAGAACTAAATGGTGCCTGCCTATCACAAATAGCAGCTCTGAAAGGGATCATGGTACATGATCCTAGATAGAGTGGGGAGTAATGTGTAAGAAAACTGAAAGTCATGCTACTACTACCAATAGTAATAATAATAATGATAAAAGATGAGGTTTATTGGTTAGATAGACTAGTGGTCCTTCATCACCCTTCAGGTCTGGAACTGAATTCAAGCCCCTGAAAAATAGACAGGTTTATAAAGTGAACCTTATGAGAATCAAAGATTGCAGCCCTCAGTATGGATTACAACTCAATATCAAGAAGACACACATCCTCACAACTTGATCAATAGGTACCATGATAAATGGAGAAGTTTGTTGTTGTTTTTATTTGTTGTTATTTGTTGAAGTTGTCACGGATTTTTGTCCTGATGAAGTCTATTATCAATGCTCTTGGAAGCTGCAATCATGAGATCAAATGACGCATTGCATATGGATACATTTGGTGCACAATACGTCTGTAGAGTGCTAAAAAGCAAGGATGTTACTTTGAGGACTAAGGTGCACCTTACCCAAGCCATAGTAATTTAAATTGCCTCATAAGTATGTGAAAGTCAGACATTGAATAAGGAAGGCTGAAGAAGAATTGATATGTTTGAATTGTGGTGCTGGTGAAGAATATTGAAAGTAACATGGACTGCCAAGGGAACAAACAGATCTGTCTTAGAAGAAGTATGGTCAGATGGCTCCTTAAAGGCAAGGATGGTGAGACTTCCTCTCACATACTTTGGTCATGTTATTAAGTGAGACTAGTCCCTGGAGAAGGACATCATGCCAGGTGAAGTAGAGGGACAGTGAAAGAGAGGAAGCCCCTTAAGGAGATGGATTGACAGTGACTGAAACAAGGGGCTCAAGCTTGGGAACAATTAGGAGAATAATTCAGGGCTAGGTAGTGTTTCTTTCTGTTTGGCATAGGGTCAATGTGGGTTGCAACTGGCTCAATGGCACCTGATAAGAACAACTACACCAAAATGAATCATAGCACTGAGGAGCACACATCCCTCAGAACCATCAACCATTCAAAAGCAAATAGGCAGTATTTGCCCAAGGCCAAATTCAAAAGGCAGGCAAGGTTAGGGGAGAAGGGTGAATGAAAACAGGAAGCAGAGTTTCAATGGCATGAGTGATATTACATTGCAGGAGATTGTCATCAATGTCACATAACAAAACGTGTATAAATTGTTACGTGCAAAGCTGATTTTCTCTGTAAATCTTAACCCACCTTACAATAAAAAGTTTCTTTTTTTTAAACAAAGACACCATCGTTCATATAATAGACACAGCCAAAGATCTCCTGGACAATCCTAAAATGATCTCCCAAATGATTTGGGTAGTTAGCCCTCCCCAGGGAGTTCTACCCATTGAAACACTGGGCGGTTATGGCTGCAATTATATTTCAGGCCAGAAGAGGCAGCAGAGGCCTGGTTGTTCAAATGCTGCAAAACTACCAGACAATGGGCAAACAGTTTCTTTCCACAGACAACTAGCAGCTCTGTCATATCCATGTCTGGTGTTCAACACTTGGCGACAGAATCCAGCCCCCTGGGTTTGGGTGGGGTCTGTTTCTCACCCATGCTTGGCTTGGGATTGTTCTATGGCATCCACAAAGTGGAGTCCTTTCCTTTCTGATGTCCCGAGAAAGCTGTTTACTCCTTTTTCTCGCTCCGGCCCTCTTCCCAAGAACCCTGGGGTTCACTCTGCTTTCCTCTGGTTGATGTTTCTCAGGCAGTTACTTGACCTTGGTTCATCTACTGCAGGTGACCATTAGCAAGTAACTGTACCGTCCTTGGATGGTATTGTTCATGAGCTAGGCTGCGAACTACGGGTAAAAGGTTTGAGTTCACCCAGAGGTGCCTACCAAGAAGGGCCTGATGATATGCCTCTGGAAAAAAACTCACCCCAGCCATGGAAAATTCTAGGGACCGGACTTCTCTAACACACTTGGGCTCTCCATGAGTCCGAGTTGACTCCATGGCAATTGGTTGCTGGTATTCCTGTAAGTAGAAGACAACAATCTTTAAGCAGTCCCTCTTGGATTCATGGGAGGAGGATGGCTTCCTCTGAGAGAACTTCTCAGGGCTCCAAGGGCTCAATGATCTTACAGAAAATGAGAGAAACGATGAGCCTGATGACAGATGATATTGCTATGCAGGCCCCGTTTCAGAGAGGGGGACACAGGACGGGGCCATGCTCCCTTCTGGTATGCATGGGGGTTGCTATGTGTTGGAACCAACTTGATGAGCACCTGCCAGCAACAACAACAACCAGAAGTTGTCCAACCTTCTGTGTCCTCAACTCAGAAATGAGAATATTAATATTGCCTCCTAGAAAGAACTCAAGGTATGTACAATTGGTTACTAGGCTTTTGGAAAGTGAGTACATTAAGTGGACTGATGACATTGATAAGGCAATAAGAAACTGAGAAGGCTTCACTAACAGGTGCTTTCACATCTGTAACCAGTAGATTCCTTCCTTCTTCATCTCTTGCCATCTTCATCAGCTCCCACACTTTCCAGGCAGCTTGAGGGATTAAATGTTCAGTCTGATCCTATTATAAGCCTCAGCCTCAGAATCAGAGGCTTTACCTGAGGTTTGAGGAGCTATACTGGGAATGAGGGAGAATAACCTGTCTTTTCTATTGCTCTCCTATCGCTCCCTCTTCCCTAGCCCTTCCCTGTCTCTGGGCCTGCCTTTCCTCCCTAGAGCATTGGCTTCCGGGAGAAGGGGATGGAAACAATGAGCACAATGAGCACATTCCTGACCAGGCCTCTTACCATGCTATCTTCCAACCCTCTCTTGGAAGGGCCTCCACGAAGTCCTCTTATGTCATCTCACAATAACTTGTTAGATACCATTGAGTGAGCTCCTGACTCATAGCAAAAGTACACACAAGAGATTGAAGCACCACCTGGTCCTGCACCGTCCTCACAATGGTCCTTGTGTGGGAGCCCATGGTTGCAGCAGTGTTGAGGAGATCCTGTCCAAGAAGGCTGCCAGTGGGTGGGAGCGGCTGCAGCTTTCAGAGACTTTGGAGGATGCCAAGGTGGATAGTTCACGGCGTATCATATGAGGTCAGCCAGCGGGCCTTGGGGGCCCTTCCCATTATCCATAGATATATGAAATAAATGGAGGCCCTCAGCAAGATGGGCTGCAGACACCTCCAGGACTCACTTGATCCTTGGCAAGCTCCCTTAGCCTTAGGACACCACCTGCTGGAACTGTGGCTTTGCTGCCTCTCCTGGCTCTCAACTTCCCTCCTAGAGGACTCTAGCCACCCTTCTCCTTCCAGATCCTTCCAGCAGGAGGCAGATATTGGTCTCTATGCTTTTGCATGTGGCCAGTTTTCTAGGGACAGATCAGCCTCTCCCAAGAATTTGGGTTCACCAGAGTGAGCGTGCCCACAAGTCTGCAGAGCGTATGGCCAGGCCTCTGAAGAGAGAACTGCTGGAAGATTTGCCCCTTTTCAAAAGCGCTAATTCCACAGTTGAGAGCTCGTCTCCTGGGGACTCAGTTTGAGTCTCAAGGAGCACATCCCCTTTGACACTGCTGGAAACTCGAGGTGCTGTGGGTCATTTTCTTGCCTTTGAGGAGTGCAAGGGAAATGCTACAATATGTCCCTTCACATGAACCACCAATCCTTATCTGGAGAACTCTCCGAGATGACAGGGATGGGAGGGAGATGTTTCTGGGGCACGCTTTCACCTGCACATCTCTCAGGTGAGTCAAACATTTGACCCCAAAAAGTTGAGTATGATGGTGAGATTTCAGGCTGGGAGATAGAGTGTCTGGGTTCAAATCAAGGGCCTGAACATCTCAGCTCCCATGGTTCTCCTGCATAAAACCCAAACCAAGCAGTTTATCACTTCCCTGCTGAGCATCCTACTGAGGTAAGCTAAACTCATGCTTTGCTGATGACAACTTTGCTTGTACCAAATGGCTTTGCCATGTAGCCCTTAGCAATGGCCAGAAGGGCTGCTCATCAAACCGCAGAGCAGGGCTTCTGGCGCACATGTTAAGAAGGGGGCTATTGACAACAATGTCGGTAGTTCAGAACCCACTAGCTGTTTCTCTGGAGAAAAACTGTGGCTTTTTGCTTCCATAAAGATGCCCAGCCATGGAACCCCCCTGGAGAAGGCCATGATGAGCTGGAGTGAGCTCTACAGGAGTGGGATTTTTTACTGTGGATGTAATCCCACCTGGGCAGAGATTTTCTTTGTGACATTAAAGAGGTTGTACCTTACACGAATCACTTGGCTGATACAAAAGGATTCAATTCAACATTGAAGCAAACTAACTCCAAGGGAAGAAGGCAGCTGCCATGCAGAGAGCTCCAAGGACCACCAACCATGGAGGTTATTGAAGCCAAAACAAGAATACCGCCCACCAGCCCTCAGCCCCCAGGGATGGACAAAGAGAGCCTGCCCATCAAGCTGGTGCACTGGCATGATGCTGTCAGCCTCCGGTGCTGTGAGAACATTGACTTTGGTGTGTTAACGGCACCCACTTGCAGTATGTTTGTGATGTCAGCGTGTGGAAACTATGGCAAGCCCCCCTCCCGGCCTCACAGCAGCAAAGCCTCGGCATTAAAACCCCGTGCCTTCTGTGGCGCTTGCTAGCTGTGAGAGGGCAGGAAATGCTTTTGGCTTTTCTGCTCCTTGTTGCGACCTCCCTCTGAGGCAGGGAGCAGAGGATGTGAGCTTGGAATCTGTTTTGTTTCATCACTACCCTTTGTCATCTCTCTGAACACTGTCATGTGCTCCTCACCAGTGCTTCGCCCTCTCTATCACCAAGCCATGTGCTCTTTAAAACATGCACACACACACACACACACACACACACACACACACCTAATGTTCACATTTTGAGGCACATTTGTCTTTAATTCACTAATAATAACAATAATTATTCAAAGCCACTTTACCATCTGAAAAGAAATCTCTATGCATACACTTAGATCATGGATGCCAACTGCCTTCTTAACAACATTTCCCAATGAAATATTCAACAGCGATTATATGAAGTCTGAAGCTGTTCATCCAGTTTGTGTTAATCAAAACAAAAACAAGAGACGAAGGGATCCAAAAGGACATGTAAGATCATAGACTGAAAGTAGCCCCATCGAGCACCAAAGGCTTGTCCAGAAGGGCAGAGCCACAGGTAAAAGCTACGTCTCTCTGGAGTTGCTGGCATTTAACTAGATGCAAAATGTCAGCGCAGGAAATGGCTTGACCAATGCAAATACTAACAAGGGAGGCTTGTGTTCCTGTGTAAATGGAGCTTCAGCCAATCCGGGCCTTCAGGATCCAGCTCCCATCGCAGCATCCACAGGAAGCACCAGGGGAATGTTCCGTTTGCTTATTTTCTCTCTTTGCTAAGAAGAAAAAGAGCCTTTGTGGCCTAGTGGCTACAAGTTGGGCTGCTAATTGCTATATCAGCAGTTTGAAACTACCAGCTGCTTTGTGGGAGAAAGATAAGGCATTCTGCTCCCATAAAGAATTCGAGTCTCAGACACTCCCAGGGTCAGTTCTACGCTGCCCTATAAGTTGGCTGTGAGTCAGTATGGATTCGATGGCAGTGAGTTTTCTAAGAGTAAGAAGTATCTAGGGGTGGAAACAGTTAATGAGCTCTGCTATTAAGGGAAAAGTTGTCATTCCCAACCCACTTAGAGGAGCTGTGAAAGAGAAGCCTGGCAATCTTCTTCAGAATCCTCAGCCATTGAAAAGTTTATAGAATGTATTGACCTTGGTTGTTAAATAGATCCAGGTATATGGTGGAGCATACAGGGACCAATGTCATAAAACTGGATGGGGGTGTAAAAAATCTCTGAGACAGATGCAAAAACTGTGAGGGAATGAGTTGTTGAGCCTGGGGGATCAGGACCATCGTCTCTGGGATTTTCAAAGTTCCTGAGCAATCAGGAAAGGGGCAACAGTTGGTCTCTCTCCATCCAGAGGACAGCAGAAGAGGAGAACTGATTGGGCACAATGAATCAATGACTAGTGACTCAAGCAACGATCACCCTCCACCACTGGAGACCAGAAGAACTAGATGGTGCCTAGCTCCCACTATCGACTGCTATGAAAGAGATCACATTAGAAGGGCTTGATTAGAGTAGAAGGGAAATGTGGGGCAAAACTCAAAATCATGATAAAACACCAAGCTTACTGTTTGGATAAAGGCTGGTGAAATTGCAAGACTATGGTGCTTAGTTACCCTGCAGATCTGGAACTGAACTCATCATGGCTCGATGTTCAACCAAACAATAGACAGGTCTATAATGGGAACAATGACATTAGAGACATACAAATACCATAGAACAATAGATCACATGAGATCAAAAGACAGCATTCCCCCAAGAACGAAGTTCAAAAAAGTTGAGAATGAAGGAAGCTTGGAGACAAGAAACAAGAAGATGTGGGGGAAGTGATGGTACATTGTGGGAATTGCTATCAATGACATGAAACAAAATGTGTATGCATTGCTCAATGGACAGCTGAGCTGCTCTTTAACCTTCACCCAAATCACAATAAAAATGTTTTTAATCAAAGAAAACTTCATGGTTCACTTCTACTCTCACACACACGGGGTGATGAGGAAATAGTGTCAACCAGGTTTGCTGTGGTCCAACCACCACACATGTGCTTATGGGAGAAAGAGCATGCTGATGCTGGCAATACCGAGCAGGACCAAGATGGTTTCATTTGCCTGCATCATGAAGATGGTAGCCCTGGTGGTGAGATGATTCAGAGCTCAAGTGCTAACCCAGAAGCCACCCAGTTTAAACTCACCCAGCCCTACTGAAGGAGACTTCCCTCCTCAAAAGTGTTGTTGCTTGTTATGTGCCATTGAGTCGATTCTGACTCCCTGTGACGGGAAGGAAAGGCACACTGTGCTATAGTGTTAGGGTTTTCAGCGGCTACTTCCTCTGAAGTGGGCAGTGGAACCCTTCTTTGTATTCTGTTCTTAGCCTGGAAGTTTCACTGACACCTCTTCACTTGAGGTAACCCTGCTGGCTTCCAGCATCACAGTAACACACAACTTACCACAGCACCAAAAAATGGACAGACGACAACAGGCTAGGAGTCTTCATGGGAGCAGGCAGTCACGTCTTCACTCTCTCGATGGGGATCAGTGAGTTCAAACTGCCAGTCTCTCTGTTACAGCCGCACATGCAACCACTGTGCTGCTAGGTACATTTCCTTAAAATTCTGCCTGGAAAAATCTGTAGAACAGTTCTTCTCGTTCACAGAGGGTCACTGTGAGCCAGGATTGGCTCTGAGACACACAAATGCAACACCATGAAGCCACCTTACTCTGTCCTGCTCTTATTTAATTCTATTCTTTTCTGAGCTATCTTTTCCGTATATTCAGAAGAGACTGGCACTGAGCAGTGTTAATTCACCAAGGCCAGGAAGGAGGTCAAAGAGTCACAAAGGACTATCTCTTTGCTCTCATGCCACTGCACTAAGGAGGCTTGGGTGGCAGCTGGAAGCTACACATTTCACTCCCTGTCCCTACACTCCTAGCTGAGTCTCCTCAGAGTGAGACTGCCCCTTTACCCAGCTCACTGCATTGGCTGTCTTGCCCTGAAAAGAGAATTCGCACTGTGAGTCTGACTGGGTGACAGATGGGAATCTTAATGCTGCTCTTTGGAATATGAAAGGCCTAGGATCAGAGTGCTGCAGGGGAGTGATGTCTGCAGAAGACCTGCTGGTCTCCCAGTTAGAAAGAAGCCTTCCCCTTTGCCTCAGAGGTGCGTTCACTGTGGGTGGCAAGTCAGATACTTGGGCTGGCACTCTCAGTAAACAGATCATATGGGCACCTTGAGAAGCGCTTGCTCACGGACCCAGCTCCCCAAGGTTGTAAATATACCAACCAGGATGACTAAGGACACCAGTGCCAAGAATGATCACATTCTTTGCATGTGTACAAATGAGGTGGGCAGCCACCTTCGCTGATGGTGGCTGCACAGTGAGTGTCTGGAATCACACCTGGCTAGGTGGACCATTGAAAGAGTTGGTGATATGATAATAGGGAGTACACCCCGTTGCCAGTAAAGCTGAGGAAATGGCATTTGAGGAAGCAGGGGCAGCCGGGTCGCCAGCATGAAGGCAGCGAGAACCTTGCTTGTGCCTCCTTTGTTCACTGGTGGCTGCTGGCATCTGGGTAGTGAGGACACCATGGCTACTGCCAGAATTCTCCACGGTCCCTGGTTCCACTCTCAAGTCGCTGGCTTCATCACTACCACTGCCATCGAGTCGATTCTGACTCACAGCAACCCGAAAGGACAGAGTAGAACTGCGGCTGGTGGGTCTGGGGGCCTGTGGATCATTATGAGAGCATTTCTATCTCGCAGTAGCTAAAGGGTCCAAAATGCTGGCCTTATGGTTAGCAGCCCAACATAACCCACTTGGTCATGAACCCATGCCTGCTGATCCAGGGAGTCCATTCCCAAGTGCATATCTAAAAGAATGAATGACGAGTACCCAGATGGATGCTGCACTAATCACTATGGGCAAAAGGTAAACAATAAGCCAACAATACCCATCAGTAGAAGAATAGAGAAAATATGATCTACACTGAGTGGGATATACATATAGTCTGCCACAAGAAAACTAAGGCCTTTGATTCAGACAGACTCTGTAACACAGGTGAAGGCAAGACATGAAGTGAAAGACGCCAAACACCAAATGCCATGTATTGTGAGTCCATTTAGAAGAAAAATGCTGGACAGGTAAATCCCGTAGAGCCATAGAGTAGATTGGTGGTTTCCCAGAGTGGGGTGGGAGGGGCAATGGGGAATGACTGCTTAATGGCTGCAGGTTCGATGAAAATGTTCTGGAACTGGATGGTGGGAAGCTTTCATAGTGTCCTTAAAACTACTCTTAAAAAGGGGAGAGAAAGAATCTGCAGAAAGCACAGTTCTGATTGACTCACATGAATGAGATCACCAAGAATTGGAATCCACTAGAATTGGAATGGCAGCTAGACTATTGTTTCCTTGGGAGGTGCCTCCACGAAGGACCAGTAGAGAAGGGCAATATTGATAGAGCAAAGGGAAGGGGCCGATAAAGAAATGTCATTGAGTAGGTTCCCAGAGACAGTATAAATCCTCTTGTACTTGTCCCACCCAAAGGCTGAGGGAACTGGAGTGTGGCTCCACCTATCCTCATGTGTCATTGGTTAAAGTGGCATTAGGTCCTGGAGGATGTCAACTCCCCTGTCTGCTCAATGACTGTTCCCTGTGTGGGGAGTTACATGTGCTTCCTGTGAGACCATTGGCATTTATGGAAGTGGTGGGTGCCAAGTGCTAATACATGGGCACATTAGCAGCTGCTACAGCAAGTGCTGTACATTTTTAGCTGCTTGAGTGACAGGTGGGCCCTACCTCCTGCCTATATTCAGTGGTAGGGTGTTCAGATGGGGGCATGCGAAAAATAATAAGGCTCTATTCTTTGAAAATGGGCATTATTATTATTTTAATCTATCCCAACCCCCTTTCTTTTCTGTCCCTGTGAACTACCTCACTGGCTGAAACATCATTTCCCTGGGGAAGACACCACATTTCAATACGGTCACAAGGCTGTTTTCATTGGCCCAGTGGAGACACTGACATAAGATGGGTCAACTAGACGCTTTTTCTGGAGCATTTCCAACCAAAAAACGAAAAAGAAAGTCCCGCTTTTGCAAGTGGCCTGGCATCTAAGAAGCATAATTCAGAAGCACATGTCCCGCCACGTGGAGGAGGCGGTCTATGTTGCGAGATTACAGCATGTGCCCTGAGAGACAGACACAAAGAACACAGGAACATGCCAGTGGTGGTCAGGAACCGTCGACAGAGCCAGCTGTCCTCTTGTTCTCCCCACCTTTCCATTTTCCTAGGATTCTCTCTTCCAAGTATTGGTCTCTTTGCCTGTTTACAACCAAATGAGCCCCAAATAAGATCCAGATCATAGAAATAGAAGGAGGAAGTTGGACGGAGACTGCAGTTCATACTCCCCGGGAGCCATTCAGACTCCCTGGAAGAAGGAGACACTGTGATGGAATTAGCTCTGGATTCCTGACATTTATTGAGGAATGCTCAGGGAATAAACACCTGTGGGGGGAATCAAGGAAGGGCACAGGAGGGAAATCTCAACAGAGGTCTCAGCCCTGCCCATGGAGAGTGTCATAGTCAGTGTTCCCTGGAGAAACCAAACCAGTTATATAGCTGAAACTGGAGATATCGATATATCCACCAGGGCTCCTATAGTTAACCACTGCACCAGCCACTCATTGCCATCAAGGTGGACTCAAAGTGACTGTGTAAAACAGTATAGAACTGACCTTTTGGGTGTTGGAGTCTGTAACTCTTCAGGAGATTACGAAGCTTCATCTTTCCCTCAAGGAGCCCTTGGTGTTTTCAAACTGATGTCCTTGCTGTTGGATGCCCAATGGGCCACCCACTACGACACCAGAGCCCCAGAGAGTGAGGCTTATTTCTAGGAATTGGCTCACATAGGGGAATGGCAAGTTCCAAATTCATAGGTCAGGCAACAGCCTAAAGAGCTCTGTAGATGTTCATCTTAAAATCCATAGGTTAGGTGATGGGAAAAGACAAGAATAAGAATGGTCAGAACACACCCTAGGGAAACTCCTTTTCTGCGCTGAAGGCCTTTGGCTGAGAGGTTTACCCCTTCCCACATTATGGAAAGTATTCTATTTTGCTTGAGACCAACTCCTTTATAAGAGCAAATAGATGAGGTGAACAAGCGGCCATCTAGCTCAGAAGCAATAAAGCCCACCTGGAAGAAGCACACCAGCTGGTGCGATCATGAGGTGCCAAAAGGACCAGGTATAAGGCATTATGCAAAAAAAAAAGAACACATATATGTATACATATCTCTGTGTGTATATGGGTATATATATATATATACCCATATACACACAGAGATATGTATATATATATATATATATATATACATATATATGTATATATATATATACCATAGAGAATGAAGGGGGAAGTGCAGAGTGGAGACCAGAGGCCCAAATGTCGACCACTGGAGATCCCCTCATAGAGGGCTTTAGGAGAGGAGATGGGTCAGTCAGGGTGCGATGTAGTACCGATGAAGAACACAGCTTTCCCCCAGATCCTGGATGCTTCCTCTCCCCAACTACCAGGATCCAAATTCTACCTTGCAGGACTGGATAGGGCAGAGGCTGTACACTGGTGCATATGGGAGCTGGAGGCACAGGGAATCCAGGGTGGATGATACCTTCAGGACTAGGGGTGTGAGGGGTGATACTGGGAGAGTGGAGGGTGAGTGGGTTGGAAAGGGGGAACTGATTACAAGGATCCACATGTGACCTCCTCCCTGGGAGATGAACAGCAGAGAAGGGGGGAAGGGAGACTCCGGAAAGGGCAAGAGATGACAAAATAACAATGTATGGATTATCAAGAGCTCATGAGGGAGGGGGAGCGGGGAGGGAGGGGACAAAAAAAGAGGACCTGATGCGGAGGGCTTAAGTGGAGAGCAAATACTTTGAGAATGATTAGGGCAAAGAATGTACAGATGTGCTTTATAAAATTGATGTATGTATATGTATGGATTGTGATAAGAGTTGTATGAACCCCTAATAAAATGTTTAAAAAACAAGAGCAAATAGATGAATGCTTATTTGACCCAAAAACTGGGCACCATATCCTCGCCACATTGATATGCAAAAGGAGCCATCACAGGGAGCTCTGTAACTGGGACCTGGCCAAGTGGTGACCAGTAGCCTGAGACTTTGTAGCCTAATACGTTGCAGCGAATTGCTTACTAGTTCTCCTCTAGCTATAGTCTTTGTAACTCCTAACAATGACAGGGTGGAACTATGCCACCGAGGGAAGTAGACAGCATGCTAATAATATCAGTAAGGTGCATGGTGTCCTCGAAGAGGTGAGACCATTCAAATAAGACCTGTAGACCCCTAATGTAGGGATTGGTCGGTTTGGTCATCCTGGGTGAGTTAGCTCAGAAACAGAAAGTGGAGTTTCAAGAGCACCGAGAAAGACGAGCCAGCAGTGGAGTGTGCTCTTTGGACCCAGGATTATTACTCTGAGCACCACCTCTGTCCAGGAGACAGAGATCCCTGACACTGGATGCATCAGGAGACAATGAAAAACAGTGGCAGATAAATAGCTCATGGAAGCAGAGGCAGCAGCACCAAGACCCCAGAACAGGGAGCTCGCCAGCACACAGAATGAGAAAGCTGAGTGTCTTTGGGCCAAGGCTTCCAGACAAAGCGGGCTGCCTCAACGCACTTATCAGCAGAGCTGAAAGAACTTTGTACACGGTCCCAGGAAGAGCAGAGGTCAAGGAGCTGCAGGGCAGAGGCCAAGGACCAGAAAAAGTTCTGCCTCTGGGCACCACTGGGAAGAGACTGTCCTGACTGAAGAACTATATCCCCAGTCATTTCTGATCCTGAATTGTCACCTTCTAGGTCCCCAATTAACCCCGAATCATAAGTATTGTTTGCGAGTTCTGTGTGGCCATTGCCACTTAAGGATTATCAAACCCAGCAGAGAAGAAGAGAGTGTCATGGTAGGGATGGTTGGTGTCAGAAACTGTGAAAAGAAAGGAGGGTGGAGGCATTTTGATCTCTGTCTCATAGGAATCAGCCTTGGGCTGTTTATCTTGATTTTCCTCCATTGCCTTTTGTGAATTTACAGGGGGGTCAAATGCCTCCACTATGCCATTTATACCCCTACATTGACAAGTCGTTGGATGAAGGTTAGTTTGGGGAAGGAGCAGACCTTGGATGAGCTCTCATCAGCTGAGGCAATCCTAAAAGGGTCCAGACAGCTGGGACCTTTTTCTATCAGTGGCTCTCTCAGCAGCTGGGGAAATCAGTCTCTTGGCCCTGAGAGGAATCTGGGTGACACACTCATGTATGACAATACCCTGAAGAACAAGCTCCCGCAAAAACCTGGCTGAGAACTCTCGCCTAGAAAACAGGAGTGCATGCCTAGCTAATAATAGCCATTTACTGAAGGCCCTATGATTGGAACTGTGCCTCATTTACAGATGGAAAACTAGAGGAAGGGATTTAAGGTGGCTAAGTTAATAAGTGACAGAGACAAGATTCAAACACAAGTTTGAAGCTGGTACTGTTAGCCTTTTTTCCAGGGCTGGGTTTTAGATGAGGCAAATGAGACACTTGTCAGGCACACAAGGTAAAGAGGCCTTCCCTCTCCAGTGTGACTTTCCCCATAAGTCTGAATCATGGGCCTGGTGTGTCTTATTTGCCTTCCCTGAGTCTCAGAACCTGGTCTAGTCTGATTTGCTATTTGGAGGAATAAGCCAGAATGCTCAAGTACTCTGAGTCAAGACCCATTCTCCCCTGGAATTGTTCAGTGGGACCTACCAGCCTCTTCCTTCGTGTTTCACTTTTCTAGAAAGCTCCATGGAGGACTAGCTCTCATGAAGAGAGCTTCAAAAAGCTCATGGCAAAATTCCATTATTTTTTCGTATCATTTTTCCACACGCTTTTGGAAGCTCCCTCCTCATCCCTTTCCACAGTCTTTCTCAAGGAAAGAGACTGTTGCTGGTTGATGTCACATGCCCCTGAGTCTGTTTTCTACTCAGAAAGCTCGGCACAAACTCTATCAACAAATGACGTAGAGTCAAACGTGCTGTGTGTCTTTAAGTTGATGTCAGCTCTCATAGTGACCCTACAGGACAGAGTAGAACTGCCCCCAAAGGTGTCCTAGGCTGAGATCATTATGGGACCAGCTCGTCAGGTCTTTTCCCCTTTAGAGCCCATGGGTAGGTTCAAACTACCAGCCTTTTGTTTAGCCACCCAGTCCTTAGCCATGGTACCACCAGGGCTCTTTAAAACAGGGATTAGGTTGATTAATTGTATAATCTCCAGCCACATTTGAAAGCTGCTTCCCAGAACACCCTTCCCCAGATTGTTGATTAAGACGGGCATTTGGGGACTCATTTCTTTCTCATTTGTGTAAGTGCACTCTATGAGAGGGGTTTCCCTTCATAGATAGGTGATCACATACTATTTTTCCAAATTGAACCACTCTTGGTGGTATATTGGGTTAAGAGTTGGGCTGCTGCTAATGGCAAAGTTAATGGTTCAAACCCACCAGCTACTCCTTGGGAGAAAGATGAGGGTTTTCTGCTCCAGTAAAGATGTGCAGTTCTGAAAATCAGCAGAGCCAGTCTATTGTGCCATATATGAGGTCAACCCCATGGCAGTGGATTTGGTTTTGGTTTTGGTCTGTGGGGGAAGTCCTTAAGTCATTCTTTAGTCACATGGAGGAGTCCCTGGATGGTGCAGATGGTTAACATAGTGGGCTATTAACTCATAGGTTGGAGCTTCTAGCCCAGCCAGAAGTGTCTCCGAAGAAAGGCCTGGTGCTGCATTTCAAACAACAACAAAATCAGTTATAGAAAAAAACAACAGAATGTCGTTCTACTCTGGCCCAAAGGACTCCCTATGAATCAGAGTTAACTTCATGGCAACTGGCATGGGTTTGGTCCATGGGAAAAAAGAACCCTTCATAATTGCCTCCATGCCCAATAGTATCTTTCCTGTATCCCTAGACCACCCCAGCACCCTCAGCATCTTGCCTTATAATTGCCATGGGTCCGTCTCTCTTCCCAATGGGCCAGGCCGTGATGAAGCCGCTGCCGACACAGAGGGATTGTGCAGTCCCTGCATGATCTACAGTCCTCATGACATGTATCTTGAATGAAGATTAAGTGATCCTCTCTAGAGCTTAGCTCAGGGGAATCCACTACCTCAGCTGGAACCGAAGTGGTGCCAGACCAATATCTGTTTTTAAAAGATAGAAGGGCATTCCTAATCTTTGTGGAGAAACAGAGAGGATTTAGTGAAATGTTTCTGCAGTTGAGGCTACAGATGATCTGTTGACATGGTCTAAAAGGTTGTAGGTGGTTTAATGTCTCTGGGTACCATCAATTTTGCATTTTGTCCTGACTTAGCAAATTGGTTGGGATTTCGGCTTACTGATAAGGACCTTCAGAAAGAATGTGGTTGCAGGAGCAAGTTTAAGAAAGGAAGGAGCTTTGAAGCAGCCCTCACTGAGTGCCAATCCAAAGCTCTGTAACCCAGCACCTCAGAGGGCTTGATCTGGGATGGACTATGGCAGCATCACCATGAGCCACTTCCTCCAGTGGCCCTGACTGAAGGCTTAGAACCTGCCTCTGATTGGCAGCTGAGAGATACTAGGACCGTCACCTGCCACATCGCCTGTATTTCTCCTGGCAGTAAGAAATCCCCAAAGTACACTATGTTCGGGCAATCTTTCCAGCCTACAAGCAGTTGTTGCTTATCTCTGTCAGCTTTGTGCAGGGGAACAATCAGGTTTTGAAATTGAAAGACTTGCATGTGTGTGACTCATGAGGTTAAGAGACAACGCATAACAACTATATTACCAGGTTTCCTTCCTCTTGAAGAATAGGTAAGCAACAAAAGGACCATTTCTCTTAAAACCTCTGATCGAGAGTGGCACACAACTCCTTCCACTTTTATTCTATTGGCCAAGCCCTTCACTGGCAGGGCAGGGAAGTTTACTCTTTCCTTGGATGACTAGGAAGTGAGTGAAATTTTGTCATCTCATACAAAGGGAAAAGGGAAACATGCTCTATGATCAAATAAGTTTAAAAAAAGTCAAAATATTCATAGAATCTGCCGAGTGTGGCAAAAGCATGAGCACTCCCATTGTAGAAGAAACACTGCTCTTGGACCACACTGTGCCTGGCAAGGGAGGCTGGGAGGATTTATGCTTGATCACTTTGGCAAAGTCATTAAGCAAGGCTGATCAGTAGAAAAGGAAATTGGGTTTGGTGCGGGGATGTGTCATTGGATATGCAGGCGATTCTCCTTGAGATGTTTGGCCCACAACTTTGGACTCACATACAGCAGTGACCATGAAGATGGCATCGGACCTGGCGACATTTCATTTTTGTATATAGAAAGTTGACACAAGCATCTCCTGGTGGTGTAGTGGGTTACACATTGTGTCCCTAACCTTAAACTCAGCAGTTCGAAAACAGCAGCACTCGGTGAGGGAAAGATGAGGCTTTCTACTCCTGTCAAGAGTTACAGGCTCAGAAACTCATGGGGGCAATTCTCCCCTGTACTACAAGGTCGCTATGCATCAGCAGTGACTCGATGGCAGGGAGATTAAGTTGATATTACCTATTTTAGAAAATGGTTCTGGTTATTCAATTAAGTAAGGCAGGTGCAGCCCTGTCACACAGGGTTTGTTTAGATAGCACAGTAGTGTCCACTCACTCATTAGCTCAGTGTGTCTGGAAACCCAATGTGTATTTCCACATGGGACAAGTCAGGTTGAAGACACTGGGGATTCGTGCTTTGTTGAGCAAGCCCTGGAATTGCAAGAGTTCTAAAAAGAGGTCAAAGTTCCTGTTTTTATAGCTCTCTCTCACACACAGAGACACACACACACAGACACGGAGAAAGTGGTGAACTTCACAGAACGTAGTGGGGACTTCACAGAAAGGGGGGTTGATTGCCGTGAACAGGGTTGGGATGGGTCTTGTTCTATCCATTTGAAAGTCTCTAGGCTAAACTGAAATGTCCTGGTGGTATAGTAGTTTCCGTGTTGGCCTGCTAACCACCAGGTCAGCAGTTCTGAATCCACCAGTTCCTCCATGGAAAAAAGATGAGGCTTTCTATTTGAGTAAAGAATTATAGTCTCAGAGAGTCACTGGGGCATGTTTATTCTTCCCTATAGGGGCGCTGCCAGTCAGAATGAACTCAGTACAGTATGCAAATAACAAGCTGTGCTAATACCATTCCAGAGAGACAATTGTGTTCCAGGGACTTTGGTTTCGCCTGGCCCCTGACCCTGAGGAAACATGAGGTCTTCAGGTCCTCTCCTGCTGCTCTTCTTTACCATCCTCCCATATCCTCCTCTGCACTCCCAAGTGGTGGGCATGATTTATAAACACAGAAATCCACTTACTCCTTTGGAAAAGTGGTTTAATTCACCCAAAAATTCGGAGAACTGTGTCGTCTCTCTTTCAAAGTAAATTATACGATGAACATACAATATTGATTGCAGGCATGTGGATTCTTAATCCTCAAGTTCCCATGAAACCCTGCTTTCCATGGAAAATCAGCCCGCCATTTCAGCACACCAGTATTGCCAGGAGAAAGGAGCCTCAGCAGCCACCACTGCTCCGCAGCCTGCTTTTCACGGTCACACGGGGATGTCAGAGTGCCCCACACCTCGTACACTTGACTCAGTGCTTGCTTGCAGGGGTTGCATTTCGTTAGAGCCCAACAACTTCTGAGCATTGGCAAATTCCCTCAACCAAAGGTGGGCAGCGGCCTCAAAATATCACCAGTCATTAACCACCAGCAGGGTTGCGTTATGCTCGTCAGTGCCGTCATGTGCAAGGGGAAAGACAATTCCCACAGGCTGCCCGCTGTGTTTGGGGAGGGAATGCCAAGTGGGGAAGCTGGGGGTCCTCACCCCAGCAGCCATAGTTCCTGGCTCCAGGCCCTGCCCCAGGCTGTGCCAGGACGAAGAGCCTGGACTCTCAGAGACTCCATAGCTCGATTTCCACTCAGGTTGTGTTGTGTTGATCATTCCTTCCCTAGGCTGCCACCCATCTGTCAGTTTGTCATCATGTTGTCATTTGTCTATAGCTGTGATTGCTGTAAGCGGTGTCACCAGCTACGATTATAACCAGAGCAAGCCACTCTGGACACGCTTCACCAGAGCATCCAAGCTAGGACACACTGGGAAAAAAGACCTGATGATGTACTACTGAGGATGAGTCCATGGAACCCTATGGATCAAAAGAGAATACCGTTCAAAAAAGTACTGTAAGAGGAGCACCCTAGGTGGGAATACACTCACACTATTCAGTGGGACGACTCCCTGGGTAGTGTTTGACCAGCACCCAGGAGGTCGGCAGTTAAATCCCACCCAGAATCCAAGAGGTACCTAAGGAAGGTAGGCCTATAAATCTGCTTCCAAAAGGTCACAGCCTTAAAAACCCTATGGAACAGTTCTACTCTGAAATGCATGGGAGTCGCTATGAGTCAAAATGGACCGAAAAGCAGCTAATAACAACAACACTGTATAAAGAACAACACTGCAAGACCTTAGGACAAAATACAGAGCAGGCACAATAGCCTCGACCCCACAGGATAGGGCAAATTATTTTCCTTTGTACCAGAGACTGGAACTGTACAACGGAATGAAACCCTGCCTGCTCTTGTGTCATCACCACAGTCGTTGGTCCATGTTAAATCCATTGCTGTAGCCACTGTGGACATCCATCTTATCAAGGGTCTTCTTCCCTCTTGCTGCCCCTGTACTTTAACAAGCATTATGTCCTTTCTTAAAAACAGTCTCTCCTGATAGCATGTCCAATGGATGTGAGATGAAGACTTGCCATCCTCACTTCTAAGGGGCATTCTGGCCATGCTTCCTCCAAGAGGGATTTGCTTGTCCTTCTGACAGCCCAGACGACTTTCGGTATTGTTTGCACATCATTCACATGCATTGATTCTTCTTCAGTTTTCCTTACTCACTGTCCAGCTCTCACATGCATATTGACCATTGAAACTACTTACCTTGAATTCAGAGCTTAGGGTACACTACTCAAAGCCACATAGCTTGTGAGCGGCTGAAACATGTCTGCTGCCAGGATCTGTCCAATTCATTTTATTGAAACATCATACTCAAAAGGTGCTTTAGGCAAACATATTTTGTCTTTTGACTACATGTCCCAATAATATAACCAGGCTCAAACCCTCACATTGTAATTATTCAGCTATATGTCTGAGAGGAAAAAGACCGCCAACCATAAAACTGATGGGAGAATAGGTACTGACTGTCACCTGCAATGCCATTCTTTCCACAAATATTTATTGAGTGTTATTCAAATGACAACATTTTGCAAAGCTTTAAGAAGACCCAGATGTAGAGAACACAGTCCCTGCTCACAGGAGACTCACAGATACTGCATCAGGGCATTCAGATCAGGGACACCACAGATAGATGCTGAAAGAAAAATCATAAAAAAAAAATAGCAACCACGCATGGAATCCAGGACAGATAAAATCCTCAGGAACAGCAATGGGAGTAGCGATACAGTGGTAGCTTTTTAATCTCCCATCATGTTGCATAGGGGTGGAGTCCAGACTGTCACTCAGGCCATAGCCAGTGAGGTCTCAATGTGGGCATGGCCTTCTCTTGAGTATTCTGGCAACTCCTGTATTCTTTCCGGGGGGTGAGAGACACCCATGACTTGATATTCCTGCTGACAAGATACATGGATCTACATTGACGGCAGACAGAGCCTTGAATGGGGAGGAGTCATGTGGAGACCCGTGCCACTTTCCACCTCTACTGGGTCCATAAGACATTCCACCGACCGCCCTGTGATCTTCCAGCACTTGGTGTCATTGCATGTGTTGCATAAGTCTGAAAAAAAATTACACACTGTTATTGGATATATGGGTTAATTTCGTACTTATGGACGTGGTCTGGACTTGGCTGGGATGTTTTCTTAATATACAATTATTCTTCTATAAAAAGCTTTTTTAGGACACATGAATGTTTATGAATGTGCTTCTCTGGTCAACTCGAACTGACTCAGATACCATGAGGGCACAGGGTGGCTGTGTATGGAAGGGGAGGAAAAGGGAACTTATAACAATGATGGATTTAGAACACACACACACACAGCCTAGGGGCCGAATAACAGAAATATTGGTAGAGGGACACAGAAGACAGTGTGTATAACGATATTAATTTATATATAATTTAGTAAGGGTGTGAGGGTTGAGGAAAGAGGGGAAAAACAGGAGCTGATATCAAAGGGGTCAAGTAGAATGATAGTGTTTAGAAAATGATGGTGGCAGCATATGTACAAACTCGCTTGATCTGATTGATTTATGGATTGTTATATTATCTGTCAGAGCCCCCATTAAAATGTGTTCTTTTTTCGATAACAACATGAACTCACTGCCATGGAGTCAATTTTGACTCAGTATAGAACACCCCCTGTGGTTTCCTCGCTTGCTATTCTTTAAGGAAACAGAAAGCCTTTTCTTTCCCCTGCAGAGTGGCTGGTGGTTTCAACTATTGACTTTGAGGTTAGCAGGCACCATAGCACCATGATTCCAAAGGATGCTGATACAAAGGAAGAACCTTGTGGAACATAATTTAAAATTCTTTAACTATCTAGACTTACTTAACTGGAAGAGTCCCAGAGACTATGACCCTGAGTTACTCTTCAAACCTTGAATTGAAACTGTCCCCTGAAGTCATCTTTAAACTAAATAACAATTTAGCTCTTAAAGGATTGCATCCTTGAGTATTGCAGTCTTTAAAAATCAGCACAAATCTAAATGGGCTACAGATAATTCAAAATATATGTGAGAGGGTTGTGGCAGAGAGATTAAGTAAAAAGAAACACCTAGAATAGAAAGAACAAGAATGTTAATTCAATATGAAGAGTGTGACCAATGTCACTGAACATTGTGTCCAGAAAGGGTTGAAATGGAAGATTTTGCTTTGTATGTTTTCACATATCAAAATTAAATATTAGTAGAAAAAGAGAGAGACTCGCATCTGTTTGAGGCAGACTACCAAATACTGGGTTATATATAATGCTAAGTATTGAATATTATCCCATTTTCATATGGCAAGTATGGAAAGCCAAGGATGGAGTGAGGCATTCACAGGGGAGATGGCATTTGAATGATCCAGTAATATGGCTAAAGAAGATGCTCATTCCCAAGTGTTTCCACTGGGTTCGCAAACACATCAGCAAATGAATGTCAAATAACCCGTCTCACCCTCTAACTCAGAGCTGTGCAACCGAACTCTCTTCTATGATGAAAATGTTCCAGAGCAGTGATTCTCAACCTGTGGGTCGCGACCCCCATGGGGGGGGGTCGAACAATGCTTTCACAGGGGTCATCCGATTCATCACAGTAGCAATATTATAGTTATGAAGTAGCAACAAAAATAATTTTATAGTTGGGGGGAGCACCACACATGAGGAACTATATGAAAGTGTCAACATTAGGAAGGTTGAGAACCATTGTTCTAAAGGCATGACATCCAATCTGGTAACTACTACATTTTACCAGGAAAGACCAGTCCATGGAAAGGGACATCATGATTGGTAAAACTGAAGGTCCACAAGAAAAGAGACTGACCATCAAGGAGATGGGCTGACACCATGGCTGCAACAATGGACTCCAACCTAACAACCATGGCGAGATTTGGCACAAGATCAGGCAGTGTCCTCAAAGTAACATCCTTGATCTTCAGTCTTTTTAAAAGATCTGTTGTAGCACATTTAGCCAATGCAACGTGTCATTTGATGTCTTGACTGATGCTTCCTTGAGCATTGATCTGGCTTAGGGTTTAAAAATTCCCCTTGGCTTCTCAATCATACAGGAGGCCCACACAGTGATCATCTTTCCTCACTACACAGAGTGTCATGCCCCACTCACATTGGTCTCCTTGCTTTTCCAGGAAGAAGCTTGGAGAACCCAATCACAAGGCCTTTTGCACTGACTGTCTCCTACCTGGAACACTTTCCCCACCGCCACATGGCCACTCCTGTGTCTTCCTGCCTTATTCAAGTACTGCACTGTCAATGAGATATTCCTTGGCTGCGATGCACTACTTGCCCCAAGTTTCCCATCCAGCGCAGTTTAGTGAGAAAAATCTCACTGCTACCCGCAGAGAGGGGAGCCTCGGCACTGGCATCTGAGAAAATGGAGCATAATCAGAACAGAAATGTGACCCTACCTCTCATGCTAAAAGGCTGCCAACTGCAAGATCTAAACCACCACAAAACCAGCCACTTCTCAGGAGAAAGGCTGAAAGTTAGTCTCAGAAACCTACAGGGGAAGTTCTACCCTGTCTTATAGGGTCATTATGAGTCAGTATCAACTCTATGGCAGTAAATTTGCCTTTAGGGGGGGGGGGCGCGTTATAAGGAGCTCTGGGTCACATACCCTGATCAATCCAACTGGCAGCTGCATAAGCTGGCTAAGGCTTCAAAAGACTGAGTAGGCAACCCAGAGCTCACTGCTGTTGGCAGAAACTTGTGGGGGGTCAGAAGGACTTGAGGTGATGGTGTCCTTCTCAGTGGCCTCAGATAATCTTCTCCCCGGTCTGGGCATCAGCATCTTCTTTGCAAAATGGGATGATTGCATTAGAGAACCACTAAACTCCTACATACCTGAGCAACCAGGAAGCAATTGTGAATCCTGGAGAGGAGCAAAGACTATGCTGGTGGCTCTGCAAATCTTGGGAAGCTTGGATCCGATGCGGCTGGAACTGTCCACTGCGAGGCACCAAGAATCCCGAGAGCTGTAGTTCAGGTCTCCCCCTTGCCTGTGTACCATGGAAGATTTAATAAATGTTCTCCTCATGCTACCTTTAGGATCCTTGGTGGCAAAGTGGCAAAATCCCTTCACATTGGCCTGTTAACTGCAGGGTTGGCAGTTCAAACGCACCTGCTGCATTCCTGTAGGAAGGGCAGATTTCAAGTCCCACAAAGAATTGTTGTTTCAGAAATCCACAAGGACAGTTGTATCCTGTAACTATGAGTCAGAACTGGCACAATAGCAGTGCGTGAGTGAGCTTTAAACTACATTTGAGACTGTGGTCTAATTGGAATTCCCCTACCTGTCCTTTGGGTGTCATGGGAAGAGAGTAGATAGGAGAAAAAAGGGTAGAAGGCAGTGAGGGAGGAGGGTAGAATGTACGGGAGTAACACGTTCTGGCAGAAAATTGTGTGTATGTGTGTGTGTGCGTGTTCTATTGTAATTCACACAGATTATGGGTGGGGGAGGGAACTGAAAAAGTAAATATCCATGAAAAAGAAAAATTTTTTTCTTTGGTGATTTTCCTTTTGTTGAGCTAAGGGATGGAGAATGTACTGCATGGGCGTGACCAGCCACTGGACCGGTGTGCTGTTAACACACCCTCCTGCCTTTGCATGCTGGGGGCCTCTCTGTAAACAGAAGTGACTTGTGACTTCTGATTTCCTGGGGCTCTAAAGAGAACCCGAGAATAGAAGTTCTAAATCGTGAACAAAGGAGAGACACAGGGTTAATGAGAGGACAGAAGTTTGAAGTTTCATTGGATGAACAGAGCGCCAGCATCCAACAAACATGCCAAAGGCTGAACTCTGCCAGGAAGTAATGAATGAGCACTGCCTTTAGCCCGTGTCCTCACTCTCCCCTTCTCCTGCACTCCAAGCCAGCCTCACTAAGAGTAGTCAAAGGTGACATGGTGGTCCTTTCATCTCTCTCTGACCCCTCACGCTGCCTTCACCTCTATCCAAGTTGCTTCATCCTTCCCCCTTCTCCCTGATCTTCCTCGTGGAAAGATCTAATTCCTAGTAACTGATAAAAGTCAGTTAGCACACAAGAAAGAAGACATCTCCTTCCTCAGCCTATGCTGCAGAAAAGGAAACTCGGGCTTGAGCTCATTTGCCCAACTGTCAAAGGTCCCATCACGGGCAGGGCCATGATGTGAAAATTCAAGCAAGCAGCCCCAGAGCCAGAGCTCCCAACCCTCATCCACTGCAGTTCAAGTTCATGGGGTGAAGTGGTGAAAAGCTAACCAGAAACTGAGAGTTAATGTAGATACCCAAGGCTTACTTGCCAGGGCACTCACTCACTGCCATTGAGTGAATGCTGACTCATAACAACACTATAGGACAGGGTAGAATTCCCCTGTGAGTTACTGAGGATGTATCTCTTTATAGGAATAGAAAGCCCCATATTTCCCTTGTGGAGTGGCTAGTGGTATTAAACTGTTGCACAAAGCATAACCATGACACCATCAGGACTCCAAAACATGCCAGGGCAATCAATGGTTCTGTGAGATCTCTCAGGATAGAGATATACCTTGCTCCTTGGCTACACACGAGAAAGCATTCACCTCCAAGCCTAGTTTGTGATCCAAGTGAGTTTTATGAGAATTAGAAGAAGTTTCAGGTTTATAAAGGCACCTGCAGGGCTCTTCAGAAATGTGCATCTCCTTAGAAGCTTCCCTGAAAGTCACGAGGTCTGCTCTGTGCTCATGCCTTTTATATTACTCCCAGAGGTGGGGCGTGCTGGTGACACTGGTTGAACTCATTGGCTGAACTGAATTCACCTGGCCTTGGTGGGCCAATTCAGGTGCAGAACACACCCAGGTGTACCTCCCCTTCCTGACTGGGAACCTGAGCCTTTGAGCATGCGCAGTGTACCACTTGTTCATGGGACAAAGGCTCAGACTGCAGACCATGTGTAATGGATGCCTCAGTCCCTAAGCTAAACTACCTAGCAGTTCCAAAACCCCACTGCTGTGTAGTGTTCATGAACTTTGGTAGGAACACATCCTTACCACAAAGAATCCTGGTGGCCCAATGGCTAAGCAATTGGGCTTTAGACCGCGGTCAGTAGCAATACATGAGAAAAAGGTCTTGCCATTGTAAACATTCCACCCCACTGCCATCAAACGCAAAGGACCTCTGGTGACATGGCGGGCTACTCACAGAGCTACTAAATGCAAAGTCAACAGTTCTAACCCACCAGCTTCACTGTGGGAGAAAGATGAAGCTATCTATTCCTATAGAGACATAATATCTCAGAAACCTATAGGGAAAATTCTACCCTGCCATGGACTACTAAACGAACAACCTAATCTGTCTTGGAAGAAGTCAGGCCAGAGTGCCCTTGACAGAATATATGGCAAGATTTTGCCTCCCAAATATGTTGGACATATTGCCTGGAGAAGGACATCCTGCTTGGTAAAGTGGAGGGGCAGCACAAAAGAGGAAGGCCCTCAACGAGCTGGATTGACACCGTGGCTGCATCAATGGACTCAGGCAGAGAACAAATGTGATGATGGTGCAGGACCTGGAAGTGTTTGGTTCTGTTGTGCATAGGGTCACCTTGGGTCAGAAACCACTCAATGGCACCCGACAGCAACAACAACAAGTATATAAGATCACCATGAGTTGGAATGAACTCGATAGAAAGTGGGCTTTGGGTCTGTCATGGAACCAACCCTGGCTCATAGCGACCCAATCATGGGATTCTGAGGCTGTAAATCTTCATGGGAGGAGAGGGCTTCATCTGTCTCCTGCGGAGCAGCTGGTAGGTGTGAACCCCTGACTTTGCAGTTGACAGTCCAACACTTCCCTTAAAGTACCCCCCCGGGGCTCCTTTGGTAACGATGACAGACTAAGAAACCCAATGGGGACATTTCTACTCTGTCACATGAAGGCATCCTATGCAGAATGGGCTCAACGGGAACTAACACCAACCCCACCACTTTTAACACCATCCCAACCTTACAGACTGTGCTAGGCTCTTGAAGGAATTGACTTTTTGCACTTCCACTGAGCGAGCTATGAGCATGCATGCCGACACGTAACTCCCGGTCCTGAACTAGGGATCAGCTGCACATGTAAGGATGTGCTTCTAATGTGGAAGGAAATAAAGAGAGGGGATCTGGAAGCAGGAAAACCCAGGAAGCAGGAGTCACTTAGGCAGACCCCTTTCCTAAACCAACTTAATTAGCATATCACAGATCCTGCCTCAGAGGTGATGTTCAAAGAAGAATTGTTGACTGAATACACAGGGAAGGAACAGAATAAGTAAACACAGAAATGTGCTAATGACCAAATTGACTCACAGTTCTGACCCTGCTCTTCTTCTTCCAGGTTCTTCTCTAGTTGCTAATGGTATTTGCTCAAACTCTCACAAGCACAAAAGGAGCCCTGGTGGCCTAGCAGTTAGGCAGTGGGCTGCTAACCACCAAACTAGCAGTTCTAAATTAGCAGGCATTCTGAAGGAGAACAACAAGCTGTCTGCTTCTTTAAAGAATTACAGTCTTGGGAATGCACAGTGGTAGCTCTACCCTGGCCCATAGGGCTGCTCTGAGTCTGAATCGACTGGACAGCAGTGAGTTTGGGTTTGGTTTGGTTTTCACAGGTAGCCCGATCCGTTGGTGTTCTTGGTAAATCGCACACGCTGGTTCAGTGGACCTTGTATAGGGCTTGAGAATTTGCACTTCTATCAAGCTCCTGATGTTGCTAGTCTGTGACCATATTTGGGGTGGCAATGCTCTGGACTACCCGGGTCTTCCTGGTGGCTGCTATCACAGCGCAAGTTCCCAAGAGTGCACCGCTACTCATTTCTTTGGAATGATTTGGACTGAGTTTTCCCAGCCATTTCATCATGGTTTTTGGCTATTTGTTCCATGACACTGAAAAGTTTGGACCTGACATACGCAGCTCAGGCTGTATTATCTATCTTCTCTGCCCTCTTGGATTGGAGATGGATCACCTATGAAGCGATGAGGGAAAGAAGGGTTGGGTGTCCCCGGGTAATGTGAACAGTTAGCGCGCTCAACCACTGCTGATTAAAAGGTTTGCGGATCAAATCCAAGGCCCCTCAGGAGAAAGGCCTGCTGATTGACATCGGAACGACCAGCCTTTGAAAGCTCTGTGGGGTTCCGTGGTGCTGACCCACACGGCATCACCGTGAGTTGGAATGGACTCCTCAGAAACGGGTTTAGTAAGCAGCACAAAGAGGAAACTCCTTGGTGAACTGGAGGCCACAGTAGCTGAAACCATGGGCTCCAACATACTACCCCTGAGGCTGGCAAAGGACCGGGCAGTGCTGCCTTTTGTTGCAAAGAAGGTCCCTGTGATGTCAGAATGACTGGACAGCACTAACAACAACAAAGGATGTCAGGGCCCTTCACTTCCCCAGACCACTGACCAGGTTCAAAGACCCGCATGCGAGTATAGTTTCACAGTTAGACGTGTTTAGAAAAAATAATGTTTGCAAAAGTAAAATCTTGGTTTACATTTTACAGAGCATGCACAATTAGTAGAACTCTTAAGGTCCACCGGAACCTCTTTAGGGTCCCCTCCACTTGCTCACCACCGATAAGTCGATTCTGACTCATATTGATCCTACAGGAGAGGTTAAAATTTCCCCTGTGGGTATTTCTGAAACTGTAGCTCCTTATGGGAATAGAAAGCCTCCTCTTTCTCTGCAGCTGGTGGGTTCAAACTGCCAACCTTGTCTTTAGCAGCTCAGGACTGACTTGTATCTCTATGAAACCAAAATCTACCTCTCTGCCAGGGAGGTGATGCTGACTCATAGTGACCCTATGAGGCAGAGTAGATCTGTCCCTGTGAGTTTCTGAAACTGTAACTCTTTATAGGAGTAGACAGACTCTTCTTCCCATGGAGTGGCTGGTGGTTTCAAAGTGCTGACTTTGGTGTTAGCAGCCCAACATGCAAACACTATGCCACCAAAGCTCCTTTTGTACCCCTATAAGTAGATAAACATTTCTCTTATATCTGTGTTTCAAACAAAGGCATGGCTATAGAGGAAAAAAGGCCATGAGTGTCAAGAATGATTTGAAAATGTGGAGTTCTTTTGGGAAAGGATATATATATACTTGTGTATATAAATAGAATTCTGACGGCAAGAGTGGTCAGGAGTTGGACTGTTAATCTCAAGGTCAGCAGTTTGAATGACCAACCGCTCCTCTGGAGAAAGAGGAGATTTTCTACTCCTCTAAAGAATCACAGTCTCAGAAAACCACGGGGGACATTTTACTCAGTCCCATGGGCCTGTGAGTTGGAATGGACTTGATGGCAGTGAGGGCATGTAAATATGCAAACACCCACCTCGGACTTAGGGTTTGACCTGCTCCCTCAGCCCCGTGAGCATCTGCATCTGCAGCCATGGACTTGGCCTTCTGTGAAGAACCCATTAATGCACCGCCACAAAGAGAATGAGTTTCCTCTGTGTCAGTCCATTACCCTGCCAACGTTCAGGATGGAGCCAATACCCTTGGTCTCCCAGAAAAATTGGCTCAACATCCCCCTGATGTGGTTGCATGACATAGGCCACTCATGCAATGCACTGCATGTGCTCTATTTAATGCACTATCACCAACAAGTCTACATGGGTGGTAACTCTGAAAACCTTGCCCAAACAGCTGGCTTCACCAAAGTATATGGAATCCTGTGGAGTCATCCACCAGTTCGACTCTGCACTGGCTGTACGTTGGCATTGCCAAGGGTGCTTTCTCACTGACCGTGACCTGAATCCTGCTTCCACTAAGCCTTGCTTCATTGGCCTGCGATGGCGCCAGGCCAATGGGATGCTGGAAAGCTCCTAAGGGGTTTGAAAGTATGACCAAGGGTGAACACTACTGCTTTTGGCCATCACATCTGGGAAGGCCCTTGGGACTTTGCCACTCAAAGTATCATAGGTCAAGGAACCAGCAACATCAGCATTAGCTTCTCCCACGCTAATGCCATCGAGTTGATGCTGACTCATAGTGACCCTACAGGAAAGGGTAGAACTGCCCTTGTGGGTTCCCCAGACTGTCACTCTTGCCCGGAGTCTACAACCTCATATTTCTCCCAAGGAGTGGCTGGTGGTTTAGGACTACTGTCCTTGTGGTTAACAGCCCAAGAGTACCAGGGCCTCTAGAACTGCTGGATCCTAGACCCCACCCTTACCCACAAAATCAGAATCTGCCCCCCAGCCCGATTTCCAGGAACCTGGGTAAATGCATGCATGTGAAAATTTAAGAAATACTTCCTTAGAAACCATTACTTTCCAGAACAAACTCCTCCTGACAGAGGTGCAGAAATGGAAGCCCATTAGGCCATGCTCGCCTAGAAGCAATTGGAGGTCTCAGTGCTCCTATATCCTGGCTGTCATCCAGATTTCCTTATTCTCACCTGGACTGTTGTCACTGCAGCAGGTATTGGTGAGTCCTCAGCACGAGCAGCCCCAAATTAGGTCTAGAGACACAGCTCCCATTTCAGAGTAGTACAATCCACAGTTTACTGTAGAGTTTCTGGCTTTTACTGGCTTGGGGTAGGGTCTAGTGGGAAACGCATCTTAGCAAGAGCCATTATGTATTCTGGATGTGCACAATGAGTTTGTCTTGAGGCATATTTATGTCTGATGTTGTTATGTATTCTCTTTCTATCCCATGCAACGTTATTTCTTTGAAAATTTATATTTGCTTTTAATTATCCAGACTTATAAGTGATTTATAGCTAGGTCTGATCGATTGGAATCAGATGACCACGCCTGGATTAACCATGGGTCCTGGTGACCATTAGGCACTTCTTTCCATGAATGATATTTTCACCTGAGTGAATGCATTCACGACTTTTCTTCTCTTAAGATAAATAAGCAGGTGGGTATCATTTTGCTATGCTGGCACTTCCTTGTGTTGTTTTAAGTTCACCCAGCAATTTTTAAAAATAGAAACATATTACAACTGTCACACACTTTATAATTCATGTGGAAAAATTTGGGGGAGGGCTAAATAGAGGTGACCCGTGGTGCAGTCTTACTTACTGCTTGTTAGAAGGTACTGAAATCTTATATACATAAACACTAGAAACCAGGAGAGAAGAAATGGTGGTTCCATGGCAGAATTCTCACTAGCCATGCAGGAAATTTGGGTTTGATTCTTGGCCAGTGCGCCTCCTGTTACAGCTACCACCTAACTGCTAGTGGAGGCTGGCATATTGCTATGATGCTGAACAGATTTTAGCGATGTTTTCTGCCTACCGACAAACTAGGAGAAAAGGCCTGGTGAACTCCTTCAAGCCATCAGCCACTGAAAACCCCCCATCTGACAAGGGGTCAAATCTACAACCCATTGAAGGATATGGTCAGGACCAGTGGGCATTGAGTTCTGTAGCGCATGGAGTCCGCATGAGTCAGGAGCTGGCTGACTTGAAGGCAATTGTCCACAGCACTCTCTAGGAAGGCAGTGGTTGGAGCACATAGGCGTCCTTCATGTGGCCCCATGATCATCAAGCCTTAAGTCATGCAACCAACTCTGGGAAATGAAAGATGCCCGGGGTACCAGGGATATTTGAAGGACCTGGTGTAAATTGGTTCAGCCCGAGGGAGTTCTGGAAACCACCGAGGTAAGCTTCCTGCTGAAACCACTAACTTAGCTCTAGTGCGAGTGGATCGGTGTCTGCGCATGTACCCAGCCACCATTAGTGCGTTTTTTTGTTGTTGTTGTTGTTGTTGTTGTTGCCGTTCACGTCTGTAGAGTTGATGCCGATTCACAGTGACCCTATATGACAGGGTAGAATTCCCCCTGTGAGTTTCTCACACTGTGACTCTTTACGGGAGTAAAAAAGCCTCATCTTTCTCTTGAGGAGTGGCTGGTGGTTTTGAATGGTTGATCTTGCCATTAGTCCATTGCGTAACCACGTGCTGTCAATTTGGTTCCAACTCATGGCCACTCTATGTACAGCAGAACAAAACAACACGCTGCCCTGCGCATTTCTCACAGTCATTCCTACATTTGAGCCACTGTGTCAACCCATCTTGTGGAGGTTTGTCCTCCTTTTGGCTTGACCAAGCATGCTGCCCAACTCCAGGGACTGGTCCCTCCTGATAACACCCAAAGTACATAAAGCCAAATGTCACCATCCTCGCTTCTAAGAATCAATCTGGCTGTAGTTCTTTCAACATAGATTTGTTTGTTCTCCTAGAAGTTCCTTGGTGTATTCAATATTCCTCACCAGGACCATATTTCAAATGCATCAATTCTTCTCATGGGACTTCCTTATGCATTTTCCAGCTTCCACATGAAAATAATCATGCCTTGGGATAGGATATTCCTGAGTTTTTAAGGTGGCCAAGTCACCTTGGTTCAAAAAAATGTTTAAAAGAACTTTTGCAGCAAATTCACTGAAAGCAATTTATCCAGTGATTTCTTTACAGATATTTCTATGAGCGTTGGTTGTGGATGGGTCCAAGTAAGATGAAATGCTTCATCATTTAAATCTTTTCTCTGTTTATCATGTTGCTTATTGGTTCAGTGGTGAGGATTCTTATTCTTTTAACCTCGAGTTGTAATCCATACTGAAGACTATCATCTTTGAACTTCATCAGTAAGTGCTTCAACTCCTCTTCCCTTGCAGCAAGCAAGGCTGGTCGCCTGCATATCTCAGGCTGTTCTCAAATCTTCCTGCAATCCTGAAGTCTCCAATTCAGCCGTTCAATACTCAAAACAGCTCAATGCCATGGAAGTCAAGTCAATTCTGACTCCAGCAACCCTGTAGGCCAGGGAAGAACCTCCCGGAAGGTTTCCAAGGCTGTAATCTTTGTGGCAGCACATGGTCACATCTTTCTCACTCGGGATAGCTGGTGAATTCCAAGTGTTGCTCTTTCAGTTAACAGTGAAGTGCTTAAACATTGCCCTACCTGGATTCCAAGAGTGAGCTAGCAGCCACAATTTTCTTCTGAGACCAAAGGGGTTGTTAGGTGTGAATTCTCGACCAAGGGTGGTCCAGCAGACCTGCTCAGTATTTGCCCAGGTGGAAAATCCATCAAGAGGATGCATTGTAATTATTTTTAATCACATAACACACCCAGGTGTAGCAGCAACCCAGCTTTGTAATATCACCCTGGTTTTGATAAATATGTACCATTCCTTGATAACGCTTCCAAATCCTTTAATATCCTGCAGCTCAGTCCCTGATGTCTGGCTGTAACAAAATGTGTGAAGGGAGACCATATGTCAATAAACTCTCCCCGTCTGCATCAACTCAGCGCATAATCAGCTCCAAGGTAAAATGCATGGTAAGTCAGTTATGCGCTGGCGGGGAGGGCAAGGGGCCACTTTCAGGTTTGTCTTCTGATGAAGCTGACCAAAAGGACTTCTTATTTCAGCCTATTAGGAGAGTGAGAGTTGCCCCCCCTCCCTCGCCATTTTTCTTTTCTTTTCCCTTTTTGTCCTTTCCCCCTTGGAGGGACAGCCAGCTCTGTTATTCTGAAAGGGTTGTCTGTTATTTGCTGCGCTCTCTACTCCATTAAATCACCTTTCCTCACATTAAATACAGGTCTTCAGCGTGGTCAGAGAGCTTTGCTCTGAGGGATAATGATATAATGAGGATGACGTGCATGAAAAATCATTTTTCAGCTCAATCCCAGGCAGACCACGGGAAAGCATGAAATGGGAAGGGAGAGAGGTGTACCTCACTTTAGACAAGAGCCAGGCTTCTGAGGGGGGCAGTCTCGACCTGGAAGGCTGCAGAAGGCTTCTTTACATCACTCACTCATTCACCCATTCATTCAACCAGCTTGCTACTTACTTATTAAATGCCAGACCTTGGGGCTCTCTCACTGAACAAAAGAGACAAAAATCCCCCTTCTGTCAAGAAGCTTCCATAAACAGAGGCATTCAAACACTTCCTAGAGAATGTGTTTAAAGTCCAATTTACACAAAAGCAGAAGAAGAGACTGATGCGAGGGGTTTCACATACACACATGTTCATATATGACTCCCATTGCAGTGACAAAGTGTAGTACTCTTCCAGGAGACACTATTCATTGGAGTTAAATTGCTCCCCCCAAACCCCTGAGCTCTCTCTCTCTTTTTTCTTTCTTTCTGAGAGCAATTGCCCTTGGAAGGGATTAGCTGTTATCACTCTCTAGCACCTTAGTGTGAAATTATTTATTGGCTCCTTTTCCTGCCTAGATAGGAGGGGCCTCCAGGGCTGCTAAAAGCCAGAAAAATCCCAAAAAAAAGCAGCAACAAGAGAGGCAGAGGACAATTGGGGCCAGTGTTTCTCATTTGAGTGGGGGGGGCATTTGTTAAAGATGCAGATTACACACACATACAGCACACACACACTTCCCTGCCGCTCCCCCCCAATATGGCCCTACTAAATAAGGATCCTACCCCACCATCTGTCCGGGAGCCCCTGAACTGGCCTTTCCCATGAAACAAGCCAGGACCATTGAAAGTGACTCTTTAGGCAAAAGACCCGTGACTTAGGTTTTCCAAACCAGGATAAAGCCCATTAGTTAAGCACTTGCATATTAACCAAAAGGTTGAAGCTTCAAACCCACCCACAGGTTCCTAGGAAAGCAGGCCTGGTGATCTGTTTCTGAAAGGGCACAGTCTTGAAAAGGATCCCTGGTAACATATTGTCCTGCTAGCCATAAGGCCAGCAGTTCAATACTACCAGCTGCTCTGAGAGAGAAAGCTGAAGCTTTCTACTGTACAGATGTATAGTCTCAGAAACCTACCAGGGCAAGTATACTCCGCTGCCATGAGTCAGAATTGACTCAATGGCAGCAAGTGAGTGGATGGGCAGGGATTTATTGGGCACCAACTAACACTAAGAACAACTACTTTGGGTGGCAGTGACATTCTTCTGCTTTATATAGAATCTGAACTCTCAGCGCCATTAACAATGGAGGCAACAGACAAATAATTATAAACTACAGAAGGGTAAAGAGAAGCTAAAGAAGTTACTTCTGTTTGGGGTTTAGTTGTGTGTTTTTTTTTAGCAGAAAATATGAACTATGAAGGAGCAGGGACTTGCTGGACTTAAATATAAACTGTAAGATCTCTCTCCCGGCTAGAGTTACATCTCAGTTCTTGGCTCTGCATGAGAAAGAATTCACGCCAAAGCCTGGCTCGTGATCCAAGGGAGTTTAATGAAAGTTAAAAGAAGTTTCAGGTTTTACGCGGCACCCCTAGGATTCCTCCCCACCTTGCAGCCTGGCAGAGACTGCTCGAGGTCACGCAAAGATCTCTCTCCTAAGTTTTCTTCCAAAAAAAAGACCTGTCTCATGTTCTTTCTCAAGTTCTCTCCCCAGTTCCTGTCCCCAGTTTTTCCTTTCTCCCCCTCACTCCTGCCTTTTCAAGGATTCCCGGGGGGAGGCATGGTGAATGACCCCAGGTCGATCCCATTGGGCTGATCCAGGTTTAACGCCCATCCGTACCCACCAGCGGGAAAACCTAGGCTTTTGTTCTATGCTTGGTTCTCCTGGGCATGCGTCAATGGACATCTCATTCCTGCCTATCTGCCTAACAAAACCTATTTTTCAACCCCAAGTCTTTCTTGCCAAAAAATAATGTCCCATAATAGGCATGGCATGAGCATGGCTTCTGCGTTGGATCAGATCAAGAAGATAGCTTTCATGCCCTGTACTAAGATCACAAAAGAATGTAATCCAGTGCCTTGTAGACAGTCTCGTGTACACAAAAGGTTTTCTAAGACTCTAAATAGGCTGAATTGCAGCCTAAAACAGAGAGGGACCCATTTCAAAGAGATGTGGGGACACGGCTTTCATAAAATGGAATGCATCATGTAATCCAGTGCAAGGGAAACCCAGTAACTTTGGGAAGGAACTGCATTGTCTTGGACTAAACAGCCAGAGATAGGGCTACATAAAAAGAAAGAAGATGATTGATAAAGCAACCCAGACATTATTGTGGAAAAGGAAAAGGGACTTAGAAGACAATCAAAAGCTACAAGGAACCTCTCTTAGGGAGAAGTCTTGTGGTTTCAACTTGTGTGCTCTGGGGGATATTTGGCAGTCACGTATTAAATTGTGCATTCAATTTAATCCCTTTAAGGGATTTTGTCACTGGGCCTACAGCCCAACTATCCTGACAAAAAAATCTATCTTGAAAATCACCCTGCTGTGAGGAAGCTAAAGGCAAGCACATGATACGATCACATGGAGGGAAGTTGGGGAGCCACTGCAACAGCAAGAACCCAGGCCCTAGACCTATGAACCAAAGCAAACCCATCTTGCCGGGTCTCGCTGCTTGAGCTGGTTTGGCAAATGCCGCGTGGAGTGGAGATGTGATGCCCCAGCCAAACCTTCTTCAAATTACAAAATTATGAGCAAATAATACACCGAGGGGGATTGAAAGTCACTAAGCAGCAATAGGTAAGTAAAACATATGGGCCTACCATTACCTATCTGTAAAGAGTCTTTGGCAACTGGTTTATGGAAGACGCAGGCCCTGATTACCTCCCATAACACGTATTCTTTATCATAGCCACGGACACTCATGGAAACGTTAAAGCTGTGCTTGAGAGAGGAAAAGGTGAGTTAAGAACTGAGAAAGATGGTCATGTGGCCTGGATATTGCTCAAACACTCCATTCTCCTTGGTCTCTTGGAAGAAGTAGAGGGATGAGAACCCAAAGCTGTAAACATTGTGTGGATTACAAATGTGTTAAGTTTGGCGTGAGGGCTGAAGTCCCAGGATGGTAAAATTATTTCTGTGGGATTTTCTAGAACCAGAGCTGCTCTGAGGCCCACACTGGAGAGAATGCCATGGTCATTACCCTTGTTTGCTTTATTTTGGCTGAGTCCCTCCCCCATCATGTGTCAGGGCTTTCCCAGTGCCCCTTCTCAGCCCTGATACATGGTGTTGCCAAAATGGCTCAGAGATGTTAAGCAATTTGATCAAGGTCATGTGGCTTAAGGTCAGTTAAAGAGCCAGAGACTGAAATGCAAGAAGACTGACTCCTATGCCCAGACCTGGGACAAATCTCTCTGACAGAGATGGGTAGATGCCCCTAAACATCCGTCTTGTGTGTGTGTGTGTATTTGTGTGTGTGTGTATGTGTGTATCCACATGTATATGTTTGGTTTATTTGTCATCAACATAATTAGAGTACTTTCTATCCAATTAAAAATGAATTAAGCCAAGGTTGGTGGTTTACAATTTGTACAAGTGCCTTTATGAACTATCATGGTTTACTTTCTTTCATTGGGAGGCAGCTCCAAGCTTCAGACCTCTTCACTCCCCAGGTGAGGTGCTACATCAGACCAGAGTCAGAGGAAAGGATTGACCAGAAAGAGTCAGTTCACTGAATGAGGTTCCTTTGAAAAGGAAGCCAAAATGGCCCTTAAACTCATGGCCATCAAGTCAATACTAGCTCATAGTGAGGGACCCTGTTGAACAGGATCCTATGGTACAGGGTTGCTCTGTCCCTGTGACTCTCCAAGACTAACTCCATGGAAGCCGAAAGCACCATCTTTCTGGCACAGGGATGATGGTGGTATCAAATTACTGGCCTTTGGGATGTCAGCTCAACTTGTAACCACTGTGCCACAAGGGCCCTTAGTCAATCTAACAGGTCTGGCAAAATGTAGAGCCAGACATTATATACTGAAAATGGCTCACCACCACCACCACCACCACCAAAGGCTGGCTTTCTGGTGGGGTCTTCTGCTATTGACTGGTCCTCTGTTGTGGCCCTCCTCCTTTCAGGGATGCACATTCTGGCACTTTTATCAACCACATCTTGGTGCCCCAGATTTCATGCTGTGCTCTTGTCTCGGACCCCAAACTCGAGGCTATTAGGTAATTGTGAGCATAATATGAACATTCTTCCCCCAGCCATTTCATTTGCTCCATTATTTTGGTTCTCATCCATCGGGTAAGGAAATGCGTCTTAGTCTGCCCTTCCCCTTCCTTTGTGCTGAGGAGGTACAAAGGGAAAACTTGTCTCTACTTCGCTTTTGCAGGACAACTTCTACCATATCCCTCCATTATCACCTCATTGTCCTTTGCCAGTCTCTGAGTAGCTAAAACTTTGCATCATTATTAAGGAGCTTTAGTGATATAATGGGTTACTGCTATCACCAGGCAAGTAGTTCAAACCCACCAGCCTCTCCACAGGAGAAAGATGAGGCTTTCTGCTCCGCTAAAGAGTTACAGCTCCAGAAACCCACGGAGGCAGTTTTACTCTGCTCTACAGGCTCACTATGAATTGGAAGCAATTAGATGGCAGTGAGTTTGTTGGGTACGGCTTGGTTTGATTTGGTTTTCTACCATGGTGTTATCAACTCTAAGATGGGCAAGAGTAGACCACAGACCCCAGAGCTCTCTCTCTTGTGTCCCCCAGATTTCACACCCAACAGTGACTTGTCTTGCACTGCTTCTGCCCACAGCTCTGCACTTTTACTTGATTCTCCAGGTACTACTGCTGATGAACAAAGTACCCCACCGCAGTGACTTAAAACACCAGTCATTTTCTCATGCTGACAGAGTCTTTGGGTCAGCAATTCAGACAGGCTCCAGCGTATAGTCTCAGCTGGGAAAACACGGAGACTGAGGTGGCTTGATAACTGGGCTGATTTGTTGAAGAACTGTCGGAAGAACAGATTTTCGTACGTGATAGTGATTTGATGGTTGCATCATGAGGGTTCCTTCATTCACATATCTGCCTCCCCTCTGCCCACCTAGGTTGGGAGGACTGTCAGCTGCGTATCTACAGGTGGTCTCTCTATGTAGCTCAAGCTTCTTCTTCGCAGCAGCATAGTGAATGCAGGATCATTGGATGTCTTACAAGGTAGCTCAAGACTCAAGTACAAGTGAATAACGCAGCAACTGCACAGCCTGGCCATCAGCATCACTTACATTGTATTCTATTGGTTGAAGCAGACATCAGTTTACTCATATACAAATAGAAAGGACCCAGATCCCACCTTGTGGTGGGAGGAGTATCTAGATTAGGTGGCAAAGAGTCGACTGGTTGAGAGAGATGACTGGCTACTATCTTGGAAAATTTGATCTCACCCAGTGTGGCCTCTGGTACAATAATTTATATCCTCCCTGCTACCCTTCAATGGCTGATTCCTCCCCAAGCCGCCTGCTAAAACCCCTTCCTCCAGGAAGCCTTCTCTGATTACTCCAGTTCACCTTATCCCCAATTTTATCTCCATCATTTGTATTTAACATTACAGAGTATAATAGTGGTTGTGGTTTTTAGAGGGGGTAATAGTTAATATTATGAGGCAGAATGACTATGCTCACCTAGCAGTTATCAACCTCTGGGTCACAACCCCTTGGGGGTCCAACAACGCTTTCACAGGGCTTGCCCAATTCATAACAACCCCAGAACTGACCATGTTCCCAAGAGTCTGCTGACCTCAGCCTCTGCCAGTCCATAACTATGCTCTTAGAAGGGCTTTTAAAATCGCTTCCGGAGATTCTTCCCTGGCAGAGGGCCTGAAGCAGGGCAGGTACTGAGGGAAGATGTCAAGGCGCGTTGGGATTACGTGCCCTCCAGTTGATTTTCTATGCATGGTGACCACATGTGACAGAGAGGACTTTCTCATTGTGGAGAGAGGTGTTAGGCTGTTATCTCTATGGGAGCAAATCTTCCTCCTGAGTGGGCTCAAATCATCACAACATCAGGGCTCCTTTAATTGGCTGCATAAATACTCACCAAACCCTCTGCCAGCAAGTTGATACCGATGCACAACAACCCTATAGGACAGGGTAGAACTGCCCCTGTGGGTTTCTGAGCCGGTAACTCTTTATGAGAGTAGGAAGCCCAGTCTTTCTCCCTAAGAGTGGTTGGTGATTTTGAACTGCTGATCTTGCCAGTTAACATCTTACCTCGTAACCCCTACAATACCATGGCTCCCTTAGAATACTCCAAATAATCCAGGGTGATTCCAGTGCTAAAAGGGAAGAACAAAATGAGATTTAAAAATGGTTTTCATTGTAGGCTCTTAGAGTCCTAAGGACTGAGTTGAGAGTAAGGGGGTGGCCGGGATGGAAAAAGGGAGGAGAGCAGGAGCAGAGAGGAGACACACACACACACACACACACACACACAGAGAGAGAGAGAGAGAGAGAGAGAGAGAGAGAGAGAGAGAGAGAGAGAGAGAGAGAGAGAGAGATGATTTAGAACTGTGGGAATTTTATGGGCAAGCAAGCCTTTTTCATCCTGAGCAGGCAGATTGAGAAATCCATAAACAACCAAGGAGCAAGCCTGAAGATAGAGCTGCACGGTCTAACAGACAGGGGGATAATAGCACTCAAGTCGAAGGAGACCCTGGGCCACATGTAAATGATTCAAGTCATAAAAGGCTGCTCCTGGGTGCTTCGTAGCAGAACAAAAGCATTCCACTGACATGCAAAAGTGGTTTTGGAAAAACTTACCGATTTTCCTGACTTGCCTCTCTGGCCTATAAATTAATGCTTCAGACCTCTCCCTTAAAACAGTTGCCCCTGTCAAGAACCAATCTGGAAGGTGAGGTGGGGCCATTCAATATTCACAGGAATATTGGCAATTCTTGGCTGCCAACTGCTTCAAAGCACGTCTTGCAGCAGCTTTCAGCAGTCCACTCTACTCAGAAGAAGGGAAGGGCAGTGGGGGCAATCACCATGGCCTAGGACCATGGAAGCAGGAAGAAATGTGAGGTGGGCAGATAACTTTACCATCCTTAATGGGCTACTTAACTCCTTGGGGGAAGGGTAGAGGTGGCGCTAGTGAGGTGCCCCAGACAGCAGATGGCACTGTTAGCAGTCTTTTAGAAGGGAGAGTGTCTGAGTTTAGGGTGCCCAAGAAGCAGACCTGACATAAGGAAGGAGGCAAGTGCAAGGTGTTTGTTTGGGAGATGCATTGGTAGGGGAATGGGGAAGGAAACCAAGAGTTGGAAGGCAGCCAATATAGGGTGTAGTAGTGAGCCAGCTGACTCTGTGGGCAGCTGGAGAGTAATTCCCCTGGGGAACGTCTGGAAAACCAGGACAATGGTGCTTCCCCAGCTTTCTGTGATGAAGGGCCAGGCTGTTGGTTACCTTTAAAAAAGACTCTTAAAACATCCTAGTGATGTCAGATTCTGAGATCATAGAGGCTTCCTCTTCCTTGCTTGGTCTTGTTGGTATGTGCTATCAAGTTGGCCTGCCTCAAAACAACCCCCATGTACAACACAAGGAAATGTTGCCAGTCCTGGGTCACCCTCACAATCGTTCTGATATTTGAACCCATCGTTGCAGCCTCTGAGGCTATCCATCCTGCCAACGACCTGCCTCTTTGTCGCTGGCCCTCCCCTTACTTCTGACCAGATGGGTTCGTCCTCTGGCCCCCTCTCTGACAAGGTTCTGCCTTGACTTACTAGGCCTCCACCACCTGACAGTGTTTCCATGCCGAGCATAAGGTTTTCAGTGGCGAATTCCTTTGCAGTGGGCAGCCGATTTTTCTTCATTCTTAGCTTGTCCTCAGTCTGGAAACTCCGAAGCACCCTTTGCCCTTTGGATGACGTTGCTGGCATTGGAAATACCAGTGACATGGCCTCCAGCCTTCCTTTGTGTACCTAGCTGAAAATGGACAGATAATAAACATCTCACAGTTTATCACCGGTTCATGTACCACCCCTTGGAGCAGCACTGGTGTAGATCATACATCACTGAGTTCTCCTGCACAAGGAGATGGAGCCCTCGTGGCTGAGTGGTTATACACACCAGCTGCTCCAGGGGAGAAAAGGTGGCTTTCTATTCCAGTAAAGAGTTAACAACCTCAGAAACCCACATGGGCAGTTCTACCGTGTCATATAGAGTCATTATGAGCTAGAATCAACTCAATGACAGGAGTCTGAGTTTTGGCTGTCATGTTAGCCAGTGGGGGAAGGTTGGTGGCCAGGGTGTTGGTTTGACTGGGGCACAAGTGGGGAGGGATAAATTCCTCTGTGTGCATTGCACTAGAAAAGTTGCCATTTCCTCTTCCTATCATGCGATTGAAAAAGAACTGCAGTTAGTGACAGTTGATAGTCAGCCTGAAAACACTGTTGGACAAAGTGTAGGGTGCCCAAGCATATGCTCCTGCGGGGCCCACCAAGGTCTTTGCCCATCCCGTCCCAGTTAGTGACACTCTGGGCACTTAAGGGAAACGCAAAGACTAGACGAAGTGTCTGGAAAAATGTCCCAGTGTCATGACTTCACTCTGACTAGTTTTAAAGACGGAGGCATTGTGAGGTGGGCCCTACTTTACCTGCTGTGATAGTTAAGGTTTATTAATTATCCAGGCCAACAAACACATGTGGGATTAATTGTAGGGCAGGGAGATAAATGCCTCAGTAATAAGCCTCACCTTTCTCTTTCTCTGGTTTCTTGTTCTCTGATGGTCAGACCAGTGTGCCTTAGCAGTAAAGCCTTAGACATTCTTTACCTCGACTGGTAAGGCTCACTTTCTGTGAGCCATCCCTGAGGAGAAGCCACATGGACCTACCCTGATGCAGCCCTGGGTGCTGGAGAAGCCAACTGAAGAACCCTGCCAGTGATGATATGCTTACGCGCTCACTGATTCGGCTTTTCTCCTGCACCTGACATCACTGCGTGTGCTTGGTAAGATGGAGGAGGACTTTGTGTATTGGTGGTGACATACAGGCTAATGTTGGACTTGTGGACTTGGGCAGCACTGGGTTGGGACGTTTTCTTGGTGTGCATTTACCCTTTATTTAAAACTCTCTTATACATATGAGTTTCTGTGGATTTGTTTCTCTAATGTACCCAGACTAATACACCTGCCTAACCCAGTATCAGAGTTCAGTTTTCCTCAAAGTAGTGATACCACTATTGAGATAGTTAAAGTTTATTCTGACAACCTGGCCAACTAACACAGGTGGGGTTAATGGAAGGGCAGAGAGATCAATGGCTTGGTGAGCCTTGCCTTTCTTGTTCTTGGGTCCCTTGCTTTCTGATGGTCAGTTTCGGTTGCAGCTGTCTTAGCCAGTTCTCTGCTTCAGGTGGCAAGGCTGACTTACTGCAAGACATCCCTGAGGAGAAGCCACATAGACCTGCCCCGATGCTGTCCTGGGTCCTAGAGAAGCAGACTGGAGACCCCTGCCAGCGCTGAGAGATGCTTACATGTTCACTTATTCGGCTTTCCTCCTGCAGCCGGCACCACTGTGTTTGGTAAGATGGAGGAGAACTTTGTGGATTGGTGTGGGACACATGGGCTAATGTTGGACTTGTGGGTTTGGGCAGCACTGGGTTGGGATGTTTTCTTGATGTGCACTTAACCTTTATCCAAAACTGTCTTTTATACATAAGATTTTCTGTGGATTTATTTCTCCAATGTACTCAGACTAACACAACTACTATAAGAAAAGCCAGGACACAAGTTAGCACCCTTGTCAGTTTGGGAATCACACTAAATACAGAAAAGCTATTCTCCCCCATGGCATCTCTGGGTGGCATCCCTGGATGGCAGAAACAGTTAAGAGCTCAATTCCTGACTAAAATATACTTCTGAATCTATATGGTGGTGCCTCAGAAGACAGACCTGGTGGTCTGCTTCTGAACACTCACACAGCCTTGAAGCCCCTACCTAACACAGTTCAGTTTGGCTCTGCACACATGGTAGTTCTGTGACTTGGAATCAACCTCACAGCAACTGGTTTGGATGACAGGTACTCAGTCCCTGAGTTATGACCGGCACCATTCTGATGATTCTGTTATGAGTCAGTCCTGACAGAGTCAAATATCTCATTATTCTTACCTTTTATTTTCATCTTTACACATCTGACCATCATTAGTTTGTGGGGGTTGAAAAAATTGGATATAAACTTACAGCTAGAATGACATCAGAGATATATGCTATAGCATTACATGTAGTGCATGCTACTTATGGGAATTTTTCTAAAAAAGAAAGAAAAGCAGATGGTCATAAGGCAGCTCATCTCAACTTGAATACAGCACAAATCAGAGATTGTGTTTTCTGGGTCTTTGAACTGATATGAGCCAATTCAGTTGTGGGCTGATGAAAAGAAGTGAAGTAGACCTGTTTTTAAAAGCTTTAACGATCTCGAAGGCTAAATGGAATGGGGGCAAATATGGTTTAAATCCATGGAATAGAGATTTGGGAACCTTTCACAAACCTGTTTCATGACACCAATTTACTTCCAACACTGTGGAGAGCGACACACTTTCAATGCAGCAAGTGGTTTGCTGCCATCTTTGAGCAGGCTCTATTATTTTCTACTCAGCCTATCCAGACATTTACTTGCATGATGGCCTTATTTTTTTTAAGCGAAATACGTTTCTAATGGCTTAAAATTTTTAAAATTTCTGTAGACCACATCATTTAATAACAAAGAAATTAAATAAAAACTGAACAAAGGAAGAGGTGGCTATAAAGTAGAATCAGCAGGGTTGTTGGGTAAAAGACAGGGACTGCAGGACACAGGGTTCTAGGAACTTCAGAAGCTTAGGGATTTGGGTGGAGACACTGATTTAGGCCAAAGTGACTTAATCCTGGCCACGACTAAACCAGGGTGAACCACTTTGAGAAGCTCTAGTGTTTTCTCCTCTTCTCGGTTGTCTGATCTTCTCTCACCTGCAGCTATTGATTCTACGTCTCCTCTTCTCCAGGCTAGTTTTTCAGGGCATTGACAGCTCTTTCTAGACTTGTGACAAACTCTTAGTCTGCAGGTTTGGAGTCTGGGGCTGGCTGCAGTTTTGTCTATGGTTCAGGTGTAAGGTGTAAGGTGTAAGGTTTCCAGGTAAAACACAGGCTGCCCAGTTTAAACTGAATCCAAAATAAACAATGACATTTTCTTAGTACACACATCCCCCATAGTTATACTAAATATGACACATTCTAAAAGCCTATCTATTGTTTACCTGAAATTCAAATTAACCAGGAATTCTATATTTTCATGTAAAGAACCTGGTAGGCAGGGCCACAGAGGGCTCTTTTAGTAGCATTAAAGAACACCAGCCCCCTTTCTGTAGCAGTATAGGCATCTCCCGAAGCCAACATGGGGAAGCACTTGGGCACAGGTGGTTTGAATGAGAGGTGGCCCTGAAAAACACAGTGCAAGAACAGCAAGGTGAGGCCAGGAAGGGAGGGAAACCAGTAAGAGGGAGTCACTAGGACTCAATCCCCTAGGAGGCTTCCCAGCAACCATGGAACTTGTCTTAGCATCAGGGCACAGGAGGAGTGAGGAGCTGGGGCTGAGCAATATCCTTGGGGCGTTCATGCCTCTGCACTTCCGGGTGGCACTTGTGCTTGACTGAGCATGCCCATGGCAGAGAAGCAGAGAGCCTCAGGCACTTGAGGTGGAAAGCCTTCAGTGTACTGGAAACTGTCTCCCACAGCTGCTGAGTTGCAGTGCTACACCCGAGCAGAGAGTAAGGCGGATGTCTAGAGCCCCAGCTTGATTTGCCCGAAATCAACCTCTCAATCTTAGTTGGATGAAAGAAGTTGCTCAGTTGACCACAGAGGGTTGCTATGAAGATAAAATCCGAGAATGTGTGGAAGAGGATGTTAAAAATTGATAAGCACTACCAAATGGAATGTATATTAAGCATTATTCAGTTAAGAATGAAAGGGAGAGAAAAGAGGGAAAGAGGGAAGGGCAGAAGAAAAGTGGGGGAGGGAAGAAGGAAATAGCCTCATAAAAATAACGTCCAAGTAACAAAATTATTTGGTAAAAAAATTTTATTGAGTGCCTTATTTTTTACCCGGTAATGTAAATAGGTAATAAGGAATAAATAGTGACTCAAACAAACCAAATGCCTGCCCTCACAGAGCTTACATTTTAGGGGGAAAGTAAAATGGATAACAAATTAGAAAAGTACTATTAAAAGAAACCAGACAAAGGAGCTGGGGTGGGAGTTGAGAGGGGGTGTTTGGGGAGAATGATAGGGTTTCTGTTTTGAATGGGATGGTCAGCCAGGGGAGGTGTCACAAAGGTGACTTTGAGATCAAAACCTGAAGGAGATGAGAGGGAAAGTGACACAGATCTCTGGAGGAGAGGGTTCCAAACAATGAGATCCTGTGGGCAAAGGTCCTCAGATGGATAGGTGCCTGGTCTGTGGCAGGAGTGGCAAGGCCACCAGCTTGGCCATATCACAGAGAGCAATGGGGAGGGAGGGAAGGAGGGAGGAAGGAAGGAATAGAAGACCCGTGGGCTGAAGGGATACTGAGGGAGATGTATACAGAATATACAGAGCTCTACAGGGCATTGTGAAGAATTTGTCTTCCTTGGGGGTAGATGAGCCATTAGAAGGTAGTGCGTGGGCATGACATGGCCCACCGTGCATTTTAAAAGGGCATTAGCTTCTGTGTTAACAGCAGGCTTTAAGGGAACAAAGATGGAAAGCAGTCAGTGAATTGGGAGGTTAGGAAAGCAGTGCAGCCATGAACAGATGGTGGTAGGGCAAGGGCGGTAGGAGTGGAAAGGGTGGGACAGAACAGGATTCTGAATCTACCATAATAATGGATGGAAAGAAAGAGGCAAGTTATGGATGCATCTACAGCACTTGACCTGAGCAACTGGAGGTAAGGAGCTGCTAACACTGAGCTACAGAAGTCTAGGGGAGGAACAATCTTGAGTAAGGGGTGACGGAGAACGTGGCTAAGTTTGAGAGGCTGTGAAGGTCCAAGTAGAATAGCAATGGGTGGAGTCTGTGTCGTAGTCATGAATCTGGCAATCCTCAGTATAAGAGAATATTTCAAGTCACAAAATGGGATAAGGACATCTACATGGAAGGGTGTAGGCAGAGAACAAAAGAAATTCAGAGTTAGTCTTTGGGTAACACAAGAATAAGAGGTCAAGGAGGCCAGAAAGAACCAGCAAAAAAGACTCAAAAGGAGTGGCTAGAGAGATGAAGAAAACCCAAGAAGCCAAGTGAAGCATGAGATCATTGTAGAAGTGAGGCTCTGTGGACGAGCCGGGTGATACAACGAAAAAAAGTTCTCCTAAGGAGAGCATATTCCAATGGGTTTTCTACTTGACACAGTGCTTGCCTTTTAAGACAGGTGTTTGAACTGTCCACCATTTCCATCCATGCCTGGCCTCTACCCTGCCCTGAGCCGCCTCTGCCTTGTGGTATCACATCCCCTAGCATCTAGCCCAATCCTTGAAGCACTGTGAGCCCCAGACTACATGTGTCTGAGCTATCCCTATTTAGATCACACCTAGTTCCAGACCCATCATCTGTCCCCTAAATCAGCAGTGGCCAGGGTTTGCGGCTGCGGCTGCTACTGCTGTTACACAGAGTCTCAGTGAGAGAGTTGGGTAAGCATTGGGCTGAAATTGTAAGGTCAGCGGTTCATACTCATCAGCCCATCCGCTAAGAACAATGTGCCTGTCTGCTCCTGAAAAATGCAGTCCTAGAAATTCCAGGGAGTAGGCCTACTCTGCCCTAAAGGGTGGCTATGAGTCAGAATGGATTCCCTGGCAGTGATGTTTGTTTTGGAGTTAGGTGGTTGTTATTAATGTCCTTGAAGTAGGCTCCCCTCATGGTGACCTTATGTACAAAAGAACAAAACATTGACCATGACTGTACCATCTTCAGAGCACTGGTGTGCTTGAGTCCTTTGCAGGGATACTGTGTTCATTGGATTCATGGATGAGCTCCCCTGGTTTGTTTACCTAATTTGCGAAGCATGATGTCGTTTTTTAGCTATCAGCCCTTTGTGATGACATGTCCACAGTATCAAGCCACAACCTTGCCATCGTCATTTCCTAATAGGGTTCTGGTTGTATTTCTTCGAAGATGGATTGTTCATTCTTTTGATAGTCCACTGTAAATTCAATATCTGAAATATACCTGGGCCAACCTCTAATGTTCTATCACCACCCCTTATAAAATAGCACGACTTCCTGGCAATCAGCTTGCTTGTTATTTGTGTACTAGGATAGCCAACAGGCTAGTGTAAGTCTTCTGGAACTTTCCAGGGAGCATAACTTCTTTCCTCCCACTTGGCCAACGCCAAAGTAATCCAGTATTACAAAGTCTTGATCTGCAGAACTGACTTGAATTTTACGGAACACACACACACACACACACACACACACACGGCCACCATCATCCTTTGTAACTAGAGCCATTGCCGAACGACTCAGCTGTCCGCAGTTATTGGGAATCATGACTGAGTGATCCAAACTGTGAACATCGCATCTCTTCTTGCCACTCTGAGGCAGCAAGGACCCTTAAATACCCATTAGAACATCCTCCCCTTCCAGAATAAATAAATGCAGGTCTCTGACAAGGGAGCCAAAATGGGAGGCTCTGAAGCACTGGGTGGGTTTTTCCCTTGCCACAGCAAGCTCTTCACTCATCGGAGGCTGGCTCAGGTTTTAGAGAAAGGTAGGGCAATGACTCCTGAGATTAAAACATGCCTGCTTCTCAGACATGTATTCTAAATGAAAATGTGGTTTATGGGCATCAGGTTCTAAATCTAAAGGCCAAGCAATTCTACTTATGACCATCAATCATGGAAGTTACACTCGCAGAGAATGAAAATGTACACAACCACTGTTAGCCCATACCCAGCCAAGGAGCGTCTTCTACCAAGGAACCAGGTTTCCCTGACAAAAACTATCTGCCCTGTGTTTACTCATTGGTACCCAAACTAGTGGCATTGACTCTCAAACAAGAGGATTTATCACGAGATGCTCTCAAGGCCAATCTCTTCTGATTTGTAGAGAGGGCATTATATTAGGAGTCAGAAAAAAAGGGTTTGATTGCCACCTTGGCTGTTTACACCTCATGTAGAACTTGGCCATTCCCTCTCTTTGTCTCAGTTTTCTCCCCTACCTAGAAGTACCTAAGAGGTTGTGAATCTCCTTTGTATCAGTTGCTATTAGAATTATCTTAGTTCAGAATAGCATAGTGGTTAGTGAAGATCTCACACATCAGATTACTCTTGCAAATCTAACTCTTCTTCTTTTTTTTTTTTTGAGCCAAGTGTTTTTTTTCTTTCTCTCATCTCTTAATTTTTTTTCATTTCTTTTTTTTGATTTTTATTCTTGTATTTTATTGGGGGCTCTTACAGTTCATCATAATCCATACATATATCCATTGCCTCAAACACATCTGTACATATGTTGTCATCTTTTTAAAAAATATATTTTTATTGGGGCTCATAATGTTCTTATCACAATCTGCACATACATCAATTGAGCAAAGCACCCTTATACATTCGTTGCACTCGTCATTCTCATAATTCACCTTCCACTTGGGTTCCTGGAATCAGCTTGGTATCCCTTTTTCCCCCTATCCCCCTCCCTCCCCGATCCCACCCCTGGTCCCTTAATAGTTTATAAATAATTTTATATCTTATCTTACACTCCCTGTCGTCTCCCCTCACCCGCCAACCCATTGCCATCTCCCAGAGAGGAGGTTACACATAGATCTCCGAAACAGGTTCTCCCTTTCTACACCCCCTTCCCCCCAGGTGTCGCCACTCCCACCGCTGGTGTTGAGGGGTTCATATGTCCTAGATTCCCTGTGCCTCCAGATCCACACTGCACCGCTGTGCATCCTCTGGTATAACCAGGTCCGCAAGGCAAGGTAGAATTGGGGTCATGATGATTGGAAGGGGAGGAAGCGTTCAGGAACTAGAGGAAGGTTTTGAGTTTCATTGTTGCTACACTGAACCCTGAGTGGCCCATCTCCTCCACACTACCCCTCTGGAAGGGGTGTCCAGCTGTCTCCAGATGGGCATTGGGTCCCCATCACGCACTCTCCCTCTTTCACGGTGATGTGATTCTCACCACCACCCCCCCTTTTTTGTTGGAGACCTGGTCTCCTCTGCCCTTCACGATCACCTATGTTGGTGTTCTGCTTCCGTGTGGGATTGGTTGCTTCTGGACTAGATGGCCGCTTGTTTGCTTTCAAGCCTTCAAGTCCCCAGACGCTATATCTCTCAGTAGCCGGGCACCATCAGCCTTCTTCACCACACTTGCTTATTCACACTTTCGTCTTCAGCGATTATGTGAGGAAGGTGTTCACACAATGATTGTTTTTGTTCCTTTGTATCTGCTACATGGTCCATTCAACACCTTGTATTCGCTTAGGCTGTGTGCTTCTTCTCGGTGGGCTTTGTTGCTTCTGAGTTAGATGGTCGCTTATTTGCCTTCAAGCCTTTAAGACCCCAGACGCTATATCTTTTTGATACGCGGGCACCATCAGCTTTCTTCACCACGTTTGCCTACACACACGTCTGTCTTCAGTGATCATGTCGGGAAGATGGGTATCCTGCAATGACTGTTTAGCAGGGCGAGGTGCTATTGTATTGGTGGATTATGTATGAGGAGGCCCAATGTCCATCTGCTACTCTACTACTGAACCTATAAATATTTGCATATAAATCTATTGCCCCCATAATCATAAATATATTTAAATATGTACATGTCTGTATTTAGGCTTCTCTCTATGCACTTTGCCTCCTACTCCTTTCCTCTATTTCCTTTTGCTTTCCTCCCGACCCATTACCATGTTTAGCCTTCATTCTGGATTCAGTAGTTCCTCTCAGTTACCTTGCTCTTGGTCTTTCCCTACCAGTCCTCCCCTCCCCTCCCTCCTCTGGTTTTGAACCACTTGCTGTTCCCTTGTCCCTCTGTAGGGCGACACCTCCTCCCTTCCCCTACCTCCCACGCTCTCATGTCCCTCCAGGACCGTTGGTCCTGTTGTTTTCTTCTCTCATTATTTGTCCAGTCTATCTTGTCTAGGTGGACCTGCTGACATAGTAATATGTGCATACAAATGCATATGACTTTGACTGCGCCCAAGTGGCACATAAGAACATGGCTTTGACAGAAGCAACATCGACACGCTGATAAGCAGAAAAGCCACTAACATACAAAATTTAGAAGGTAAAAAACAAAACCAATTAAAAAAAGACTAAACAAAAAGATAGCAAATATTAAAAAGCAAAATTGCTAGTAGTTCAAGGTCAGTTCGTTGGCCTTTAGGTGTGTTTTCTAGGTGTAGCTTGTGAGGCGCCACGTCCTGGCCCGGAAGACCATCCTTTATACTCCCTCAGGATCCCTTTGCTCTGGTTCCTCCACTGCTCCATTGCACGCCCCCAGTGTTTGCCTCAGTGTGGCGGGGTCAGCTCAGTCGCACATCCCCCACTGTATCTCAGGTGCTGTCCCGTGTAGGGCCATGTGTTGGTGCAGGATGTTGCATCTCATAGTGTGGCCAGCTGAATGGTGGACCCAGGTGTACTCCACTAAGACCGTTCTCCTTCTTTTGTTTCAGCTTCCTTCTGGATGTGGTGTGGTGGGTCAGTTCCTTTCCCACTCCAGACGATCTATTTTAGTTTTCTGTGGTATTCCCTTCAAGTGTGGGGGTCGGCCTAATTCTGGTTTGGGCCAGCGTGTCGTCCAGCCTCTTTGTGTAGACCTCTGTACTTTGCGTTGCCCTCCTTGTTTGGTGTGTCATGGTGGGTCCATATTCATGTTCCAGATCTGTGGGGACACAACCGATACTCTCCCCCAGGTGGGTTAGTACCCTGCCCCACCCCATACCATCCATTCGGATTCTCCCCCTCCAGGTTCTCCCTCTCCCTGCCCCACTACTCCTTCTTTATGCTGGGCTCTCATGTACCTCCCTAAGTGTGGCCTGCCCTCCCTCCAACTACCTATGCTTTCCCCCGTTTATTGTGGGATGGATGTTTATTCTTCTATTTCTGTCATGCTGATTGTACTTACCTCAGGGGACTCATGTTGTACCTGTCCCTTTGGGTCTGGCTTACCTCGCTTAGCATAATTCCTTCCAGCTCTTCCCATGAAATAACGTGTTTCATGTGCTCATCGGCGCTTTTCAGTGCTGCATAATACTCCATTGTGTGTATGTGCCAAAGTTTGCTAATCCACTCGTCTATCGATGGAATCTTAGGCTGTTTCCAAGTCTTTGCTATTGTGAATTGTGCCGCAATAAACATTGGAGCGCATATGACTGGTCGTGTTTTATGTGCTGCTTCAACCGGGTATATGCCCAGTAGAGGGATGGCTGGGTCATAAGGTAGATCAATTTCCATTTTCTTTAGGTATCGCCAAATTGCTTTTCACAGTGGCTGTACAAATCTGCACGACCACCAGCAGTGGAGGAGGGTTCCTGCTTCACCACAGCCCCTCCAACACTTGTTGCTCTCTGATTTACTGATCTGGGCTAGCATCAGGGGTGTTAGGTGGTATCTCATGGTTGTTTTGATTTGCATTTCTCTTATGGCAAGGGACTTCGAGCACTTTCTCATATGTTTATTGGCCATATTGATCTCCTCTCTAGTGAAAGTTCTTCTCAATTCTTTTGCACACTTCCTTAGGGGGTTAACTGTTTTCCTCTTTTTGCAGGTCACGATGGTGTTGCAGATTTTAGTAATGAGCCCTTTGTCTGATGTGTCATTACTAAAAATCTTCTCCCAGTCTGTGGGTTGCCTTGTCACACGCTTGGCGAAGAATTTCGAGGTGCACAGGTGTTTTATTCTTATTAGATCCCATTTATCGATTTCCAGTTCACCTGTGTGTGTCCCCTACCCTGTTGCAGTGAGTCATGTGCTCCCTGGGCCAGTGCTCTGAGATTAGTCCCGATTCCCTCCTTAATGGTCCTGATGGTTTGGGGTTTGACTTCTAGATCTGTGATCCACCTTGAGTGTATTCTTGTACATGGGGTGAGGTAAACGTCTTGTTTCATCTTTCTACATATGGATATCCATTGTTTCCAGCACGACTTATTAAAGAGGGCATCTGCTTCCCACTTGACGTTTTGGGGACCCTTGTCGAAGATCAGTTGTCTATATGCTGATGATTTTACTCCTGGGCTTTCTATTCTTTCCCACTGGTCTGAGTATCTATCACTGTGCCAGTACCATGCTGTTTTGACCACTGTAGCTGTGTAGCAGGCATTAAAATCAGGTAGGGCGAGTCCTCCAATTGTGTCCTTCTTCTTGAGGAGTTCTCTGCTAATTCTGGGTTTCTTCCCTCTCCATATGAAGTTGGTGGTCAGTTTTTCCAATTCTCTGAAGAAGGTTGATGGTAATTGGATTGGTATAGCATTGAACTTGTAGAGTGCTTTAGGAAGAACTGTCATCTTTACTATGTTCAGCCTACCTAACCATGAGCAGGGGAGGGTCATCCATTTGTGAAGGTCACTTTTGGTTTCCTGTAATAGGGTTTTATAATTATGCTTATAAAGGTCTTTAGTATTTTTTGTTAATTATATTCCTAGGTATTTCAGTTTGTTCTTGGCTACTGTGAAGGGTACTTCCCTCTTAATCGCCTCTTCCATGGCCCTGTCCGATGTGTATAGAAACCCTACCGACTTCTGTTTATTGATCTGGTATCCTGCTACTCTTTCATATTCCTCTATTGCTGTAAGCCAACTGTGGAGTTTTGGGGGTCTTCAATGTATAGGATCATGTCATCTACAAATAGCGATAGTTTCTCCTCCTCCTCTCCCAACTGGATCCCTTTGATGTCCTTCTGCTGTCTTATGTTGTTAGCCAGACCCTCCAAAACGATATTGAATAGAAGAGGGGACAGGGGGCATCCTTGTCTTGTACCCTTTTTCAGTGGGATTGTTCTTGTCTTTTCTCCATTGACTATGATGTTGGCTGTTGGTCTTTCATTGATAGCTTGTATGAGCTTGAGGAACTTACCTTCCAATCCTATCTTCATGAGCGTTTTGATTAGGAATGGGTGCTGGATGTGGTCAAATGCTTTTTCTGCATCTATGGATATTATCATATGGTTTTTATCCTTTTTCTTCTCGATGTGGTGTATGATATTGATGGATTTTCGGATGTTAAACCAGCCCTGCATCCCTGGGATGAATCCTACATGGTCGTGGTGGATGATATGTTTGATGTTCCTTTGTATTTTATTGGCCAATATTTTGTTAAGGATTTTTGCATCTATGTTCATTAGAGATATTGGTCTATAATTCTCTACACCTGTGGGGTCTTTTCCCTGTTTGGGTATCAAAGTAATGCTGGCTTCGTAAAATGAGTTTGGGAGCTTGCCGTTCTTTTCTATGTTATGGAATACTTTGTGGAGGAGCGGTGTCAGCTCTTCCCTGAATGTTTGGTAAAATTCTGCTGTGTAGCCATCTGGCCCTGGGGCCTTTTTCCTTGGTAGGTTTTTGATGACACTCTCTATTTCTTCCTTCGCTATGGGTTTGTTGAGGTTCTTGATCTCTGTCTCAGATAATCTAGGGAGAGATTGTTTTTCTAAATATTTATCCATGTCTTCCAGGTTTCTGAATTCATTAGAATACAAACCTTCATTGTACTTTTTGATTATCTTTTTTGTCTCATTGGGGTCTGTTGTTATTGCCCCCGATTCATCCCTCATCCAGGCTATTGATGTTTTCTCCTTTCTATCTTTGGTAAGCTTTGCCAGATGAGTGTCAATTTTATAAATTCGTTCATAAAACCAGCTTCTAGTTGCGTTAATCCTTTGCATTGTTCTTTTGTATTCCCCCTGGTTTAACTCCGCCCTGATTTTTATTATTTCTTTTCTCTTGCTATTGGAGGGGTAGTTCTGTTGACTCTGTTCTAGATGTTGGAGGTTTTGTGTTAACATATCTGTCATATGCCTTTCTTCTTTTTTCATATATGCATTCAGTGATATCAAGCTACCTCTGAAAACTGCCTTTGCAGTGTCCCATAAGTTTTGATATGTTGTATGCTCGTTCTCATTAGTTTCTAGAAACTTCCTAATATCCTCTCTGATCTGGACCTTAACCCATTCATGTCGCAGGAGATCGTTATTTATTCTCCAATTGGTTGTCCTTGCTTTTCTGGGTCCCTCTTATTAATCTCCAGCTTTATGGCATGGTGGTCTGAGAAAGACATCTGGATAATATCTATGTGTTTGAATTTACTCACGCTAGCCTTGTGTCCCAGCATGTGATCTATTCTTGAGAAAGATCCTTGTGGATTGGAGAAGAATATGAAACTTTTTTCTTTTGGATGAAAGGCTCTCTAGATTTCTATCAGGCCCTGTTGCCTAATTACATTGTTTAGCTCTCTGGCCTCTTTGCTGAGCGTCTTCCCCTGTGACCTGTCTTTCTCTGATAGTGGAGTGTTGAAGTCCCCCACTATTATTGTTGTTTCCGTGATTTCTTCTGTCATTTTTTTAATAGTTTGTTTGACAAAATTTGCCGCGCCATTATTAGGTGCCTAAATATTCAGTATGCTAAGTGCTTCCTGGTTTACTGAACCTTTGAGCATTATGTAGTGTCCGTCTTTGTCTCTTTTTATGTTTTGCATCTTGAAATCCATTTTGTCGGAGATTAAGATAGCCACTCCTGCCTTCTTGGAGTTACCATTTGCTTGGTAAACTTTCTGCCAGCCCTTTATTCTCAGCATATGCTTGTCTGCTCGCTTAAGGTGTGTCTCTTGCAGGCAGTAGATTGATGGGTTATGTTTTCTAATCCAGTCCTCCAGCCTCTTTCTTTTAATGTATGAATTGAGCCCATTTGTATTCAGAGTGATTATTACTATCTCTGGCTTCATAGTTGCCATATTCTGGTTTGTGTTTTGGGTCTTTACCTATCTTCCTTTATATCAGTGTACTGCGTTTGAGTGGAGGGTGTCTATCATGTCCTCTTTTCCATCTGAGACCCTGTTGTCCTGGTACGTGTTGCTGGCATGTTGGCTTCTAGATGGAGATGGGCTATATGGTGGTCTCCTGATGGTTCTAGTTGGAGCTTGATCTTCTGGCCATAGTGAGTCAGCCAGTATGTTCTGCAGGGTCGGGTGACTTGCAGCATATTTTTTGAGTTCTTCCTTGTCCTGGAAGACCCTTACCTTACCCTCTATCTTAATGGATAACTTGGCAGGGTATAGGATTCTGGGGGAGGCATTTTCATCTTTCAGTTTTTGGAAGATGTTGCTCCATTCTCTCCTCCTCTTCATGGTTTCTACTCATAAGTCTGAGCATATTCTTACCTGCGCTCCTTTTTATGTTACTGTCTTCCTTTCTCTTGCTGCTCGTAAAATTTTCTCTTTTTCCTCTAAGTTGGATGTTTTTACTATTATATGTCTTGGCGTGTTCTTCTTGGTGTTTAGCTTAGCCGGCGTCCTCTCTGCGTCCTGTATGAGAGTCAGATTCTCCTTTGTTAGGTTGGGAAAATTTTCTTCCAGAAATTCCTTTGCTATCTTGGCTGTCGATTTGTGTGTTATGTTGTGTTCCGGTAGACCGATTATTCGAATATTATTCCTCTTCATAGCCTCTGTCATTGATCTGAAGCTGTCTTCTGTTTCTTTAACGTTCCTATCTGATTGTTTTTCTCGCTTGCTTCGTTTGTTTTGAGTGTCCTCTAGTTTACTGATATGGTTCTCAGCCTCCTCAAGCCTAGATGTAGCTTCTGGGACCTTATGTGTGGCCTCTGCTACCTCCTCTGTTAGTTTCTGCAGTTCCTTTTGGTGGGTAGAATTCATCCCCTCTATTGTGGACTTAATCCCCTCTATTGTGCATTTCATCCCCTCTATAGTTGCATCCTTATTCTGGTTTGCTTCTCTTAGCTCCTGTATTACTGCAAGCAGAGTTCTGAAGATTTCCTTTTGTGGCTGATCTATATCTGTTTCTTCTATGAGTGACTTTAGGTCTGTTAAAGTGCCTCGTTTCTCTGATTTTTTGTTGGGAGTGATGTGGTCTGTTGATTTTTCCTTGATCCTTTCATAGGCCCCATGCTTCTGGGAGACAGGAGTAACCTTATCTATGTTATTGTTAAGGATTCTTTCAGGTAATTGCCTATGCCCTCCTGTAAGGGTGGGTCAGACTGCTGTGTAGACCGAGTTCCCTGTCGGGTTGGTGACCCGCAGTGCCGAGATGTTTCAGCAGCTGGAGTGGGTGCTGGGGCCTCGTGAGTGCCCTCAGGCTGCTTTGACCAGGGGTGACAAGGTACCCTTAGCAGACCCCTTTATGGGGAGGGGGGGTTAGTAATAAAAGGATTTAAAAATTTAATGATATAAAAATAGTTTTTGACGGAATATTGGGCAGAGGAAGAAAAAATTGGAGGGAGGGGGAAGGGAATCTATAATAGAAGAGGGACAAGCTGTGATACTAGTAGAGGTGGAAGGAGAAGAAAAAAGATAGTGAAGGAGAATCTATAGAAAAGGGGCAGAAGAGAAGTACAAGCATTAATGAAAAAGTAGGAAGGAAGGAGAGAGAAAATACAGCACAGAAAGTAAAAGAAAGGGAAGAAGGAATAAAAAAAACAAACCAAAACACAAAAAAGAAAAAAAAAACACACGCACACACACAAAAACCTATGCTAGATGGAGGATGGGTGGATGTGTATGTCTGAAAATTTCCCCCTTTCCCTCTAAGCGCTGGTGATGCCTAATAGAGCGCAGAGGTGGCTGAGTTCGTATTGTCCCACGATGTGGTGCTGATCTATGTGTTGTTGGTAATGCTCTTCAGCTCAGCAAGACCTCCCAGGTGAGCCGCTTCCCACTGGCGGTACTTGTGTTCTAGCTGGGAAGTGCTAGGGCAGCTAAGGGTACTGTGTGGAGGCACAGGCCACCGTGCCCGTCTCCTGTGGTGGCTGGGGAGGGCTGCGGCAGACTTAGGGCTGGCACTGGGGACCCCACAGGGCCCCCAGGTGGTGAGAGCCGGCTAGAGCTCACCGACGGCTCCGCAGGGACTGCAAAGTCGAGTCCCAGGCTCCGCTGCAGGTGGAATGTTAGATCTGCCCAGGCTGTGAGCGGGCGTGGGAAGCCCCTCGAACAGCCACGCAGACAGCGGCGTGAAACTGCAGGGGACAATGGTGCCCGTCCTCCACCCCGGCTCAGAGCTCAGAACCGCGTGGACAGCGGCGGCTTGGCGCGAGACCACAGGTTCAATGGTGCTCGTCCTCCGCCCCGCTCAGAGCCCAGAACCGCGCGGACAGCGGCGGCTTGGCGCGAAATTGCAGGGGGCAATGGTGCCCGTCCTCCGCTCAGGCTCAGAGCCGCGGCCGCCGGGGTCCCCTCAGCATCCTGGGGAGGGTACCTACTCTTGTGCCTGGCACTGGGAGGGAACCTCGGCGGGCTGACTCAGCAGCGTGGGCCGCGGCGCTCCGTGGGAGCACAGGTTTCGGGACACGCGTGGGTTGGGCTATGGCTCCCGCCGGCAGGAAGTGCTCAGCGCATGGGTCCGACCTGAAGTGGAGCTGGCACTAGGCTGCCGGGTGTGGGCGGGGGTGGGCAGCTAGCACACGGAGGGCCGGTGGAGAGGTCCGCGACAGCGGTGGGGGTGGATGGTCCCCCGTGGGGGTTGCCAGACAACCCGCGGGTCCGCTCCCCGGAGATTGGATGAATGGCAGGAGGGACGCGGGCCCTAGGGCAGATCTTTGCCCTGCGGGGAGAGGGGAACCGCGAGAGAGGAAAGCTTCTCTCCCAGTGGGGATCCGTGAGTGGGCCGCTGGTGTAGGGGAGCGCGTGACCTGCTGCGCCTGTCTAGGCAGGGCAGGCAAGCGACTCTGGGCTGGGGTCTGGTTTGGGGATGGAGCTTAGGCTAGTCGCCAGTGAGCTCGCGGCAGCTTAGTGACCAGAGATGTCCCACAAATCCAGTCCTCTTTCACCTAGACCCCTGCTCAGGACAAATGTGTGGGGTGGGACTGGGGTGCTGTCCCAGGGGGATATTTCACTCACCAGATTCCTACTATTCAGCTACCTGGTCACCAAATCCGCTTTGTTTGGAGGAGCTCTCAGTGTATGTGGGTGTCCCCGTCGGCCATCTTCCCGGACTCCTCTAACTCTTCTATTTATTCACTGTGTAACCTTGGGCTGATCATTTGACCTCTCCATGCCCTGACCTCCTCTGCCAAATAACAATAGTACCTGCCTCATACTAGCATTTATTGAGTTGGAAGAATTAATAATTTTGCAGGATTGACGCTCATCGCAGCCACTGGCCTCAAAAGGGATACAGCTGCTGTGCTGTGCGTCAAAATGCCACAGCAACGCATGGTGGCAGGGCCCATGCAGGGCTGCGCAGCAGGCGCGGGAGCGCATGAGGCAGGCAAGGAATCTGGAGCTTGCACAGGGGGCCCTGGTCGGCAAGCCCTGCTGCACCACTGAGCGCGGGAAGTCTGCACACAGCAGGCCCGCTGCATTGTGGGCAGTGCAAGTGTAGAGCCCAGCGTCCTCGGGCCGCGCATTGTACAGTATTAGCTGCCTGATGCTGGTGACCCCCACATTGCCTTACATCTGGTCCAGGCGCAGGATCAGGTTCTCAGGCTGCTCACCCTGCTGCTCCCAGGTGATGGCGGGCAGGGGGCGCCCGAACTGAAATCAAAGTGCAGGCTGGCCATGCCCCCAGCAGCCACAGCCTGCTGTGAGGAGGGGTTGCTGTAAAGCATGGCAGTTCTGGCACATCAGGTGACGTCCCTTGTGTGGTGCAAGCATGTGGTCTTAGGCAGCTCCTGCGTGGTCCCTGGGTTGGGTGCACTGTGGGGTCTGGAGGTTGGGGCTGCTGGGGGAGCAGCCCAGCACTGCCTTGCAGGGCATGATGCACAGGCACAGGCCGCACAAGCACGCGGTGAAGTTGGGCTCCTTGCTCAGCGCTCGAGGCAGAGGCACATGGCTGCCAGTCCCAGATGCAGCAGTCGGAGCCCTGCTGCGTGAACACTAAGCCCTCACAAGAGGCAGCGCCTGGTGCTGTGGGCCCCTGGGACTGAAGTGCACCACCACGCACCTCCGCAGGCCACACACTTTGGGGCAGCCTCGCTCTAGTCCTGCGCAGTCCTGAGGATAGAGGGGGTGGCTCAATGTGGGCCCACTGCTGCTGTTCTGCTCCTGCCAGGACCGGTCCACACACCTAGCCTCCCAATCCAAGACTAGGATTCTAGTGGTACATGCGCTCCCGAATCAGCCTCACTATTCTATTTACAAGCTTGTCTGCTTTCTGGGAAGCTGATGAGTCATGCCCCTCTTGTTGGGTGACCAGAGTTACTGCCCCCCTTCTTAGGACCACCTCCACTCCCTCACCCAGTCAAGTTTCATTCTTCCAGGCCCAGAGCCTTCACCCCACTGCTCCAAGGATGCCTGTCTCACTGCCTAGACCCACTTTCAGAGGCCAGAGTGCAGCACTAAGAGGTCTCGGTGTTCAGGTTGGAAGGGGTGGGATCCCAGAGTACGGGGATCCAGGGGTAGAGCCTGCATTGTACCCCCGAAGACCTATCCCCTGATGATGTTCTGTTGCTCTCCTCCCTTAAAAAAATGTGTAGGACTTACGACATTGTCCGGCAAATGGTAAGTGCTAAATTCTACTTCCTTACATAAAATTCATTCATTCAACATTTATTGAGCACTTATTATGGGTCAAATACTCAACCAGGCAGTGAGAATACAAAAATTATGGAAATGTGGCCACCCTTTAGGGAGTTCATATTGGAATGTGGAAAGCGGGCTTATGAGCCATTAATCCAAATAAATATTGAATCAGGGAAATGCATAAAACATGAAGGCAAAGGGAACATGGACAGTGGAGCCAGAAGACAGACTTCCGAAGGCTTTACGGAAGACGTGGCCTTTGTGCTGGCTCTCCAAGCAGGGGCTGCATTGGCACACCCGACAGGCACAACGCCTCATCAGAGCCACGGGAGTGTGGAAGCACACGAAATGTTGTGGGAATTCAAGGTCTACCTGTGACTGTCATGTCAGATGGGACACAGAAATGATAGATCCAGAAACATTGCTCAGAACCGATTTTGAAAGGCCTTGAATTCCAAGTTACTAAGTTTGAATTTTACCCTATAAAATCTTGCCTTAGATCAAGGTCCCCAGAAGCCAACTATGAGCATGATTCTTATGAAAATGATTTATTAGGTGTTACCAGGAAAAGCTAGAAAGGGATAGAAAAAAAGGTATACGGCAAACAAACCAAATAAGTCAAAGTGTGCTACCAAGTGCTATGAGAGACAATTTAGCTCAATCTTTCAGGGTCACTCGGGAGACTGGAAAAGTGACTCCTCAAGCGTGGTCTCCATGGAAGTAAGAGAATAAGAGACTTGTAGCTACTCACCCCTCAGTCACTGTTTCTGGGCTCCCCTGGTCACTCTATGGAACAGGGAGTTGTTCAGGCAGCCTGGGGTCATCAGAGGGTCAGAGAGGAGCATCTGCAGAGTTATGAAGAATCATTGACATTTTAAAACAAGACAATGATACAGTCTAATCCCTATGTCGGAAATCTAACTGGTAATGGCACACCCAATTGGAGATGCATCTAAGGGTGAGAAAATCACTCAGACAGCCATGGTCATGGTCCAGGCAAGAGCTACTGCAGGTAAAAACAAAGGTTACAGGTGAGGATGAACTAGAGAGGAGGAAGCGAATTGGAGAAGCATTTATGGCTAGGACCTGATGATCATTTGAATTTCAGGACGAGGTAGCTAACTTGTGTAGCCATCAAGGACTAAGGGACACAAAGTACATTTGCCAAGAAAGATGGGAGAATGATGTTGAGCATGTTGGATACCTGGAGGACACTCAGCTAGAAACACCCAGCGGATTGGTGTAAATGTGGGCCTGGACATCAGGAGAGAGGCCTTGGCTAGAGCCATACATTTGGAAGGCATCGACAGGTAGATGTCAGTTGTTGTTCTTGTTAGGTGCAGTTGAGACACTTCTGACACATTGTGACCCTATGCACAACAGAATAAAACCCAACCCAGTCCTGCACAATGCTTACAATTGTTCTTATCTCTAAGCCCATTGTTGCAGTCCCTGTCTCAATCCATGTTGAGAGCCTTCCTCTTTTTCACTGCCCCTCCACTTTACCAAACATGATGTCCTCCAGGGACTTGTCTCTCCTGACAATATGTCCAAAGTACATGAGATGAATTCTTGCCGTGCTTGCCTCTAAAGAGAATTCTGAGTGTACTTTTCCCAAGATCTGTTTGTTCTTCTGGCAGCCTATGGTACTTCCGAAAACTTTTCCATAATTTGAATGTATCACTTATTCTTCCATCTTCCTTATCCAATGTCCAACTTTCACATGCATATGAGATGATTGAAAATACCATGACTTGGTCCAGGAGAACTTTTGTCCTCAAAGTAACATGCTTTATTTTCAAACTTTAAAGAAAGTTCGTGCAGCAAATATTTCCATCGTAATGCTTCATTGGATCTCTTGATTGCTACTTCCACGAGCATTAATTGTGGAGCCAAGAAAAATGAAATCCTTGAAAAATTAAAACTTTTCCCCATTTATCATGATGTTATCCATTGGTCCCGTTGTGAGGATTTTGCTTTGCTTTATATTGAGTTATATTCCACACTGGAGCTTGCTATCCTTGATCCTCACCAGTTGTTATTTTTAGGTCAAGTCAGCTCTGACCCAAAGCGACCCAATGCACAGCAGAACAAAACACTGCACTGTCCGCTGTTGCCTTCACAATTGTTCCTATACCTGAGTCCATGGTTGTAGCTATAGTGTCAATCCGTCTCAGGGGAGTCTTCCTTTTTTTCACTGCTCTTTTACTTTATCAAACATGTCCTCCTGCAGGGACCGGCCTCTCCTGGCCATATGTCCAAATTGAAGTCTTGCCATCCTTTGCCTCTACGCAAGTGCTTCAAAGTGTAAGGCACCTTGCTTGATCTTAATTCTTATAACATAAATCGTTTTGTCTTTTTAGGAGTCCATTTACCTTTCTATATTCCTCCCCAGCACCACAACTCAAATGCTTCTATTCTTCTAAAGTCTTCCTTATTCAATGTCCAATGTTCCCAAGTGTATGATGGGATAGAGAAGACTGTGACTTTGAGGACTAAGGTGTGCCTGACCCAAGTTACGGTCTGATCTTCTATCTAAAGCAGTCTTGAGCAGCAGATTTACCTAAAGCAGTACGCCTTTTGGTCTCTCAACTGCTGCTTCCGTGAACATTGATTGTTCATCCAAGTAAGACACAGTCCTTGACGACTAAAATCTTTTCTCCATTTGTCATGGTGTTACCTATTGGTCCAATGGTGAGGATTTGGGTCTTCTTTACAATTATTTGTAACCCACACTGAAGGCTGTAATCCTTGATCTTCATCAGCAAGTGCTTCAAGTCCTCCTCCCTTTCAGCAAGCAAGGTTGTTGAATATCTGTATATTTCATGTTTTTAGTAAGCCTTCCCTTCAATCCTGATACCACATTCTTCTCCATGTAATCTAGCTTCTCTGATGATTTGCTCAAAATACAGATTGAAAAGGCATGGTGAGAGGATTCAACCCTAACACCTTTCGTGACTTTAAGCCATTCAGTTTGTCCTTATTCTGTTAACAGATCTACCTCTTGATCCATGTACATATTCTGAACATTGTATCGTGTTCTGGAAGTCCATTCTCCTTAAAGTTATCCACAGTTTATTATGAATCACAGAGTTGAATGCCTTTGCATAGTCAATGAATCACAAGTAAACATCTTTCTGGTATTCTTTGTTTGAGCTAAGGTCCATCTGACATCACCAATAGTATCCCTTGTTTCACGTCCTCTTGTAAATCCAGCCTGAACTCCTGGAAGCAGTTCCCTGTCAATATACTGCTGCAACCATTGTGGGATGATCTTTAGCAACATTTTACTTGTGCGAAATATCAATGATATTGTTCTATAGTTGGAGCATTTTGTTGGATCACCTTGCTTTGGAATGGGGACAAATATTGATCTCTTCCAAGCAGTTGGCCGAGTAACTCTCTTCCAAATTCCCTAGCATTGATGAGTAAGTGCTTCCAGTGCTTTTCCAGCTTGCTGAAACATTTCAATGGATATTCCATCAATTCCTGGAGCTTTGTGCTTGGCTAATACTTTCAGTGAAGTTTGAAATTCTTGCTTCAGCACCATTGGTTCTTGTTCATATGGTGCTTCCTAAAATGGTGGGATGTTGACTAGTGCTTTTTTGTACAGTGACTCTGTGTAGTCTTTTCATCTTCCCTTGATGCTTCCTGTATCATTCATTATTTTGTTTACAGAATCTTTAAAGATTCCAACTTGAGGCTTGAATTTTTTTCCTTGACCTTATGCAGAGCTTCTTCATCAGTAGGAACCAGAAAAAAGAGAACACCAAAGAGTGCAAGCTATTGAGATGAGCAAGTGCGATTGATTGACCTGTATACTTCCCCACATAAAAATATGTTGAAGTACGAGCCCACTTAAAACTCATTGTCATCAAGTTGATGCCGACTCATAACAACCCTATAGGATAGGGTAGACTTCCCCGGTGGGTCTCCAAGACTGTAATTTTTTATGAGATTAAAACAGCTCCATTTTTCTTCCTAAGTGCAGCTGGTGGTGTCCAACTAATGACCTTGAGGATTGCCGCTCAACTAGGCATGGTGAACATGACCTCATTTGGACGGGGGATTTAAACATGCCTAATTAGTTATACAAGGAGATCATTAGACTGGATCCAAATCGTGTATAACAGATGCCCTCATGGGAAGAGAAGGGACACAGACCAATTCAAATGGAAAACTGTCAAGTGAAGAGAGAGGCAAAGATTGGAGTTGTGCTGTCATCAGCTAAAATTTTGCTGAGGCTACAAGAAGAAACAAAAAATTCCCTAGAGCGTTTGTAGTAAGCATGGCCCTGCTAACACCTTGACTTCAGTCTTCTAGCCTCCAGAACTATGAGAGAACTAAGTGTCTCTTGTGAACTGGTGGTGATTTGTTACCATAGTCCCAGGACACTCATGGAGCCTGGAAAAAGTGAGTATTAAGGAACGTATAGCACTAGAAGAGGCATGTTTCAAGAGGCAAGGTAAAAGAAGCACCAAATAGGAAAGCATGCTCCCTTGGCATTTAATGATACACAGAGGTCACTGGAGGTCAAAGGATGAGCAGAGGTCATTAGGTTAGACTATATTCCAAAAGCATTGACCCCCCCCCTCAGAGAAACCATGATGAAGGGGGAAACCATATTGTAAGAGGTTTAACAGGAGGGGGAAGAAGAATACAGGTGGCAAGTGAAAGCGTGATCTGTGGACCTGCAGCCTCAGCATCATCTGGGAGCTTGTTAAGCACAAACAGAGCATTCTTGGGCGTCACTCCAGAACTACTGTATTTAGAAATCTGAAGGTAAAGTCCAACAATCTGTCTTAAGAAATCCTCCAGGTGATTCTGATGCCTGCTCATGTTTGAGGCCCACTAATGTCTACAACCTTAAAGAAGTTTGGGAGCACAAAGCAATATGACAGCTACCTACAGGGGAGCCAGAAACCGGTACTCATCACCTGTCAGTTTGTTGTACTGCAGTGGCTTGTGTATTGCTGCGATCCTGGAAGCTATATTATTGGTATTTCAAATACCAGCAGGGTTACCCAAGGTTAACAGTTTCAACAGAATGTCCAGACTAAGAGCAGACTACATAGAAGAAATATGCTGTCCACTTTTGAGGACTTAGCCACTGAAAACTTTATGAATAACAAAGAATAGACAACCAAAAAATTATCAGATGACATAGATAAGACTGGCATCCACCCGCAAATGGCTAAGATGAGTGCCCACTGGATATGTGACTTCTATTTCTTTGGGAGCACAGACTCATCACATGGGCTAAAATTGTGAATTGTCTCTCTCCATCACAGCATGTTATAATAAAATAGTGACCGATGATTGCCATGTGTATCCAGCATGAAATAAACCATCAACTAGGTCACAAAAACCAATTGAACCACTGTGTTTACACAGGCAGAGAAGTTGAAAAGCTAAAATGAGTTTGTTGCCACAAATGGTGCAATAGAACCCAAATTCTCATTCCTAATGTCCAGCATCACTCTAGTTTGTTGTTATTATTTTTGTTGTAAACCATCCACCCCAAACTAGTGCATAAAATATAAGGGGTGGGGAGTGGGAGGTGATCCTGGAGACGAATGGCAAGAAGTAGCTCTTTGGGTTGGAGGAAACCTGTGAGCAGCTCAAGTACCTGGTGAGCCAGGAGTGCCTGGCTTCCCAGATTCCTGAACAGGACAAAGAGCCAGTTCAAGGTCTGGTTCCAGAACCACTAGACCAGGTGCTGCAAGTGCCACATGGTGGAGATGTGGTTGGTCAAGAGGAGGCAGCCCTTTGATACGGAGAATCTGAGGTGGGTAGCTCAGGCACAAAGGGTGGTGATGAGTAAATCAGCTTCTGAGACCCCAACTTGAGCGACGGAAAGATTCTGTGGGTGCTGAAGTGCAAAGGTTGCCCTGGTTAGCCCACATGGCAGCTTCTAATCAAAACTGTGGCTTCTGAAGGGATGTGCTGGGCCAGTGAAATTCAAAACAGGGAGGGCAGCTCAGAAGGTGATAGTGACTTTTTTGGTTTGGGGATCTGACAGGGATCATCTGGATAGATTCTCTCAAGGGACACAGTACGATCAAAGAACGTGTCAAAGCAAGTGATCCAAGTCCCCCAATGATGCCAAAACGACCCTGTTGGACATGGTATGTCGTGTGACTAGAAGTGTATTGAGCAGAGAAAACCTCAGAGAATAATTACAGAAGTCTGTAGAGCAGTGGTCAGGGATACACTGCGGGTCTCTCGGTCCATGCATGTGGCTCTGAAGTAAAATGGAAACCTTTCAAGGACAGTTATTACTCAGATACCCAAGCACTCCCTCAATGCATGAATACTTTCTTTTATTAAATTTTCACTGTATGATGCTCACTCTCCCGTCACAACTGCTGAAGCCAAAGTGGGTGAACAAGTAAATGTGGCGAAGAAAGCCGATGGTGCCCGGCTATCAAAAGAGATAGTGACTGGGGTCTTAAAGGCTTGAAGATAAACAAGCGGCCATCTAGCTCAGAAGCAACAAAGCCCACATGGAAGAACACACCAACCTGTGTGATCGCGTGGTCCCAAAGGGATCAGTTATCAGGCATCAAAGAACAAAAAATCATATTATTGGCTGCACACCTCCCTGATATGATCACCGAAGACAAACAGGTACATAAGCAAATGTGGTGAAGAAAGCTGATGGTGCCCAGCTATCGAAAGAGATAGTGTCTGGGGTCGTAAAGGCTTGAAGGTGAACAAGCGGCCATCTAGCTCCGAAGCAATAAAGCCCACATGGAAGAAGCACACCAGCCGGTGCGATAACGAGGTGCCAAAGGGACCAGGTATAAGGCATCATGCCCCCCCCCAAAAATATATATATGTGTGTGTGTGATATATATATATATATATATATATATATATATATATATATATATCATAGTAAATGAAGGGGGAAGTGCAGAGTGGAGACCCGAAGCCCAAGTGTCGACAACTGGTGATACACTCACGGAGGGGTTTAGGAGAGGAGACGGGTCAAGCAGGGTGCAATGTAGTACCGATGAAGAACACAGCTCTCCCCCAGATCCTGGATGCTTCCTCCCCCCAACTACCATGATCCGAATTCTACCTTGCAGGACTGGATAGGGCAGAGATTGTACACTGGTGCATATGGGAGCTGGAGGCACAGGGAATCCAGGGTGGACTATTCCTTTAGGACCAGGGGTGTGAGGGGCGATGCTGGGAGATTGGAGGGTGAGTGGAGGAGCTGATTAAAAGGATCCACATGTGACCTCCTCCCTGGGAGATAGACGGAAAAGAAGGGGGGGGGGGAAGGGAGACTCCGGATAGGGCAAGATATGACAAAATAACAATCTGTGGATTATCAAGGGCTCAATAGGGAGGGGGTAGCGGGGAGGGAAGGGAAAAAAAAAGAGGACCTGATGCAGAGTGCTTAAGTGGAGAGCAAATGCTTTGAGAATGATTGGGGCAGGGAATGTGTGGATGTGCTTTATACAATTGATGTATGTATATGTGTGGATTGTGATAAGAGTTGTATGAGCCCCTAATAAAATGTAAAAAATATTAAAATATATTTTTATTTCTTTGAAATAATTTTTCAATTGTTGTGAGGGACAAATTTGGCTCTTCTATCTCAAAACTTTGCCTCCTGGATGTAGACCAAGAAGGAGGCTATGTCTAGACACAGTCGCCTCACATATTGATATTTTTGCTTAAAAAGTGTCTGTGGTATTGGAGCAATGCTTTGTGACTTACCCGCACATACTTTTACAGAATAAGTGATGAACCAGCTGCTTTGAATGGTGAACACATGGAAGCTGGGAAGGGTGAGGACCAGAAAGAATCACTAGACAATAAATAATGTAATACATCTGCGTCAGGACCTTGGCTACAGAGCTACAACTTCAGTGCTGTGCAGCACATGTCTTCTGTTTTGAAACACAATTGCAGTCAATTATTATCTTCCTCATGAGTCATTATTTCCTATGGCTCTGGGGATTGGCAGTACTAAGCTAGCAGATTCTTCTGTGGGCTTGACATCAGGCAATGGCTTATGATGGAGACATCTCACACAGCTTCCCCACTGGTAAGTACCAGACAATGGCCACTGGTGTTTGCTGGGACTTTAAGGGGGACTATTGTCAGCATCTGCATGTGGCCTCTACATCACACTTCCTCACAGCAAGGCGACTGGACTCCGAAGGTCTTGTGCAGAGAAGGAGCCAGGTGGGAGTTATATTTCCTCACCTCAACTGCCATATTTTACTCCTGGAGAGCCATAAGGCCGGCGTGCGTTCAAGGGAAGAAACATAAACTCCAACTTTGGATGGGGAATGACAAGATTCTGGAAGACCTTGTAGGGAAGAAGCAATCCCTGGAAGGCATTTTGTGAGCTACAGTCTGCCCCAGGACATAAACCTTAACTGGGAAACTCAATGATAGCCTTGCACACTCTGGCTGGTGAGTTCCAGTGACTTTCTTTGAAGGAAGGGAAGGCAAATTTGGAAGGGAACCCTCAGAAGCCCCCAAGTGACCTGAATCCGCACCTTGGCAGACATCCACTGAGCATTCCTTCCTCCTTCAGGGATTAAGCTGGGAGAGAGAATGGTTGCTGGGAAGACAAAAGGAATTGACTAACACTCTGGAATTAGATCACTCCCTCTCTTTGTTCATTTTTCACTATTCTTTTCTTGTGTTGAATTTATCTTGTCCTTGCTCTCCCCTAGGACCTTCCACTTAGATATGGGGATGGGGTGAGGGGTTGATTGATCTGTGCTGAAATCAGGGAGGGTGGTAGTAATAGAAGGATCACCTTACTCCTCCATAGTTTCCATAGCAACCGGGACCAATTGGTGGGATCAATGGGCAGATAAATGCCGCATTGGGGGGTTCGGTGCTTGGTGGAGGTGAAGGCTGACGTATCTAGAGTGGAGAGAGGAAAACAGCCTGGTGGGCAAATGTTGTTGGAGATGGCTTTGAGACTAGCCTCTGCTGGTCTCTTGCTCCTCACTCTCCCCTTGGTAGTGGCATGTGTGTGTGTCCCCACCTGCCATCCCTTCATCGCCACTTGGAGCCCTTCTGGCTATCATTTCCTCATGGCAAAACTGTCAGCTCATCATCCTGCTTTCTTCCATTCATGCTTCTTTAGCTGTGTGTTGACTTCTAACTGGAGAGAATCAGAAAAGTCAAGTCCCCTCCCCACAGGGCCTTTGCTGAAGGAGACAGCCCAGATCTGTGCTGCAATCTGGGTACGGATTCTCTCCTAGCTCAATCTCCCACTTCTCCTTAACAGGTTTTTCCTGCCACTGCTCCTGGCTGGACGGGATTGGAGTGTTCAAGTGATGCCACAGAAGTCACAGCAAATGAACCAAGGGACTCGGCAAAGACCATTCATGAGGTGGAATATGCTATAAGCTCTTGAATGGGAAGCCACCATTCTGGCAGTGAACATGGTCCTATGGACCCTCCTCGTTCTAAGGCTTTAGTGCAGTCCTACCTGACTGAGTGCTCCCCAAGTGAGTTCCTCCTGAAAGTGAAAGAAGGCTTATCCTTCTTTAGCTTTGAAGCTACTCCTTCTTCTCCTGGTGGATTCATATATTGAGGATCTTCGCTTCCTGATTCCTGAGCTCAACTGTGCTGACTGATAGCTTCATGGCCAAGGACACTGACACAGCTCTGTATTCTCTATTCACTCTCTTTGTTTCCCATTGGTTTCCTTTTGTCTAATTGTGGAAAAGGAATCCCTGGGGATGGTTTGTTCTAGAGTAAAGTTCTTCCAATTCCCTAAATGAGGGTATAGAGAAATGCAAAGTTAACTGGGGTCTCTCCAACATGCACTGGCACCCCAAGGGGGCTGCATAGGTCTCAACCAAAAGTGGAGGTCTGCTGCCTCACCCCTAGACAGGGAACACATCATGGGCAGGAGCCAAGTGCTGTTTCTATCTGGACCTTCAGGGTCTTCGCAGTGCCTGGCTCATAGAGGAAATGAAAAATGCTTGTTTCTTCTTAACAAGTCAGAGATTTACTACTGTTGTTAGGGTCGGACCTGTTGGTTCCCACTCATAACAACCCCATGTCAAACAGAACACAACGCCACCTGGTACCATCATCACAATTGTTCTCATGTTTGAGCCCATTATTGCAGCCCCCGTGTCCATCCATCTCATGAGAGCCTTCGTCTTTTCTATTGCCCCTCCACTTTACCAAGCACGATGTCCTTTTCCAGGGCCTGGTCTCTCTTGACAGCATGTTGAAAGTACATGTCCAAAGGGTGGTAAAATCTGGCCATCCTTACTTCTAAGGAGCATTTGGCCTGTGCTTCTTCCAAGACAAAATTCTTGGTACTTCTGGTAGTCCATGATACTTTCAATGTTTTTTTCTTTCCCTAGCACCATAATTCACATGCATCGATTCTTCTTTGGACTTTCTTATGTAATCTCCAAATTTTACATGCATAGGAAGTGTTTGAACATACTATGGCTCGTGTCAGATGCACCTTAGTTCTCAAAACAACATCCCTGCTTTTCAATACTCTAAAGAGGTCTTGTGAATATTTACCCAATACAATGCTGTGCATTTTTTAAGCTCTTGACTGTTGTTTGCATGAGTGTTGATCATGGATCCAAGGAAGAGGAAATCCTTGACCACCTCACAATTCTACATCTAAGCATATACCTCAAAGAATAACAAACAGAAACTCAATGAGATAGTGCTATACAAGTTCACTGCAGCACTACCCACAAGAGCTGAAAGGTGGCTATTACCAAAATGCCTGGCCTCCAAAGAATGGATAAACCAAACCAAAATATCTAAGTCATACAATGGAATATTATTTAGCCTTTAAAAAGGAATGATGCTTTGGAACATGCTACACCATGAAGGTACCTTGAAAACCTTCTGCTGAGTGAAACAAGTCCGACCAAAATGAGACATTGATATGAAATATGCAGAATCCATAGGCAAATCCGTAGAAACAGCAAGCATAGTCACTGTTGATAAGGGCTGGGTGACGAAGGCAATGGAGAGTGACTGGTTAATGAGCACTGACTGCGTTTCCATGCAGAGTGATCCAAATGTTCTGGAACTAGATGGAGGTGATGGTTGTACATCATTTTGAATGTTCTTCACTGGATTGTACAGGGAAAAAGAGAAAATGCTCGGCTTATGTCACTGCCAGAAAAGAGGAGGTGTGGGAGCAAGGTTATGTGTCTTTGTAGTCAGAACTCCAGAGCCTCGGAGCACTCTGCTGATTTTCTTTAGATGCCTTTGCTCCCACATACCCAACAACCCGTTCCCCTATTTTAGCATTGAAAGTCCCTCCACCCAGGCCAACTGGTTTGATCATGTATTCGATTTGCATGCAGCCCCTCCCCTCTCCTGAGGGGTAGCCTCAGTGAAGGCACTGACAGGCTCAAAATCTTGGTTTCCTGACCTGTGCGTGTGCTGGAAAATTTACATGGGATGATAAATAATAACACTGATCGCAATGAACAATTATAAGCACTTACTATGGGCCAGACGTTGTTCCTCAGTGCTTGTAGCAGGCACACAAATGCCATGTCCTTGGGGCCTACAAGAACTCAGATTCCACTTCAGCAGATCTGAAGCAAGCTGTGAGAAATGGAGTTTCTAACTTTGACAACAGTGAGGACCAGGATTCTAAGAAGGACTGAGGCATTCAAATGACCGTGATGGCAAAGACCATGTATTGAGTATACTGTGGGTGGCCAAAAGAATGAGCAAATCAGTCCTGGAGGAAATCGAACCAGGACATTCTTCGAAGAATGTTCCTAGAAGATAGAATGGCAAAATTTTGTCATGCTGATTTTGGACATGTCGTAAGGAAAGACCAATTGCGAGACGAAAACATCATGTTTGGTAAAATAGTGGATCTGGGGAAAATCTTCATGACACGGACTGGCACAATAACCGCAACAATGACCTCACACCTGCCAATGGGCAGGAAGATTGCATAGGATCTAGCAGTAAATTGTCCTATCCGGCATAAGGTCAAAAGGAATCAAATTTGCCTTGCTGGCGACTAACAACAACAAGGTCTTTCTATCATTCAATCTCAACCTCGAACACACAACCTAAGAACTATTTTTCACTTCCCTTGTACACACAGCAGAACAAAGGGGGTTCAATGATTTTTCCGAGGTTATAGAGCTAGAAGGACATAGAGCCAAGACTGGACAATGGAGCGATTTGACACCAGAGACATTAATCTTAAGCAGGACCTTTGTCTCCCACAAAGATCATAGGCATATCCATAACGGACTTGGCACAAGCTCTTCCACATGGCAACCTTTCAGCAGATAGTTGCAATTTTAGTGCCATCTAGTTGACACCAAATCAGCGACTGTATAGGGCAGGGTAGAACTGTCTATGTGGGTTTCTGACACTAAATATTTACAGCCGTAGAAATCCTCATCTTTCTCCCACAAAAGTCCGTATGATTGTTATTAATTGGGTCAGAAGTCACTTTAATGGTGACCAAATCCTTCCTCTTCTTGGATTCAACATTATACCCCACTGCTTCTAATAGCTCCTCTACCCAAACCAAAACAGGCATGAGAGAGTTGATTCTGACTCATGGTGCCTTATGTGTGGATTCCATAGGACTTTCAAGACTATAGGCTTTAAGCAGGTTTCCAGGCCTTTCCTCCATGGTGCCCCTGTGTGGGTTCCAACTGCCAATGATTTGTTGAATAGTTGAGTGTGGAACTCTTTGCCCTCCTCCAGGAACTCCAATACCCTTGAAGCTCTCTATTCACAAAGGACTGTCCTTCCAACCTAGGCACAGAGTGCTTGTCTTCTCTCTCTTGTTTTCCTTTTCATCAAGTTGTTTGGGACTCCCCAGGAGTTGGGTCCCAGGGACATATTTATATGTAATTATGTCCCTGTCATCTACAACATGATCATGATAAATGGAGAAAATACTGAAGTGATCAGTGCTATATTCTTGCTGCGATCCACAATAAATGATCACACGAGCCCCAGTCAAGAACCCAAAGGATGTATTGCATTGGGTAAATGTGCTCTATGAGACCTCTTCCTTTTTAAATTTTTTTGCAGCTGGGAAAGAGAAAGGGGAGATGGGCTCTTCTCCCAAGTTGGCATCCCTGCCAGGGCACCCCCTACTCAAATCTGGCAACTTCACTCCCGAATAGAGTTCCCTGCTACTCCTGTAGAACTGCCCCATGGAAGGAACAATGGTCTAAAGATTCAGAATGGAGAAGACAAGTGCCAAAAGCCATAGCCTAGCCCTTCACAGCCAGAGTGTGACCCTACAAGGGCCCCCGCAAACAGACACTTTCTAGGGATCTTAATTTGTTGGGGCTTAAGGGGAGGGGTGTGGGGCTCTAGCAATCTAGGATACCATTCCAGGCTGTGGGCACATATCCCGAGCCCTTGATAGGGAGGCCTCACGTACCATTGGGTACAATGGAGTTCTGGGTATATGGGCCTGTGGTAGGGAAGCCACCTTGGGGGCTGGACCAACCCAGAGCATCCCAAGTTGGATGGGGTGTAGGGGCCTGGGCAGGGTCCCTCCTCCTTTCCATCCCTCATGACCAACCAGACTAACAAAGTCTTAGGCAGGGAGGGGGCCTGGAGCAGGAACAGGGTTGGGACAGGGGGCCTGGAGTGAGGTCTCAGGTGGGTGGGCCAGGCAGGGCAGGAGTTCTGGTGCCTGGGCAGGCACCAAGTGGGCTGCAGACCCACATCAGGGGTCATGGTGGCAAGGCTGGGTGGGCAGGAGTCTGGGAGAGGGCGGGGAGGCTGCAGGAACCACACCTGGTCTGTGAATCCCTAGGCCTTGCCCATCAGGTCATTTTGGCGCATGGAGGTGGTGCGGCTCTGAGACTGGCTCACTCCGTGCTCAGAGCTTGGCCTGCTCAGGTCCTGAGCCCTTGGCCTCCACAGGAAGTGCTGGCTGGCCTCTTGCCTTGTCCTCAATAGTGGCTCCAGCTGCTGCCAAATAGGCCAAGGCTTGAAGGGGCCACGGGCTTCCACCTGTGCGCCCCGCCTCTTCATCCTTAAAGGGGCCATGCGTTGCAGCCAGAGACCTCTTTCAAAAGTGTTCTCCAAAGTGTTTAAGAGCAAGGATGTTACCTTGAAGCTTAAGGTGTACCTGACTAAAGCCACCTGAGTCATATATTCAATGGTCTTGTATGCATGTGAAAGTTGGACATTGAAAAGGAAGATCAAAGAAGAATCAATGCATTTATATTGGGATGCTGGTGAATAATATTGGAAGTACTATGAACTGCCAAAAGAACAAACAAATGTGGGTGAGAAGTACAGCCAGAATACTCCTTAGAAGCAAGAATGGTGAGACTTCCCCTCACGTACCTTAGACATACTGTTAGTGAGAGATCCGTCCCTGGAGGAGTAAGGACATTCTGCTAGGTGAAGAGAGATAAGTGAAAATGAGGAAGACCTTCAGTAAATGGATTGACACAGTGGCTGCAACAAGGGGCTGAACCATAACAACTATTGAGAGGATGGTGCAGGACTGGGTGGTGTTTCGTTCTATTGCCCATAGGGTGGCTAGGAGTTGGAATTGACTCAATGGCATCTAACAACAGAAACAAAATCTACACCCACTACTAACAGGACAGGAAGTTTTCCAACCCCTCGCATCTCTCAACCCCAGAAACAGAGATGCCACCTTCCTTCTAGCTGTATAACCAGTATCTAGAACAGAGCTCAACGACGAAGTGCCTAACAAACCTGAAGTAGCTGTTACTTAGCTCCATGCCTCATAGGTCTCAGTTCCCCAGCCCCAAAACAATAACATCGGTGTTGTTGTTTGTTGCCATCAAGTTGATTTCTACTTACACCTGCCTCACACCTGCCTACCTAGTAACCCACTTTATGAAAATAAGGCAGAAGAATGATTCTTTCTCACGGTGTCTGCAGACTATGACTCACCACTCTGAAGGCACTGTCATGTAAATGTTGGATGGCTAGCTGAAAGGTTGACAGTTGAAACCCACCAGCTGCTTCAAGGTAAAATGATGGAGCTGTCTGTTCCAGTAATGTTGCACAACCTTGGAAAACTTATATAAGGAATTGACTGGACTGCAATGAGTTTGCTGTACCTGGAATGATGATGCGACCAGAGAAAGAATGAGAGGGAAGTCTGAAAAGAAAGCACTGCCCTGCCCTCCATCTGGCAGTTTTGTGATTTTTTTGCAGCAGTTGGTTCGAATGGAACAAGGAATAAAGAGGCGGAGCGCATGGCAGTTGAGCGCTATTTGCCATTCTGACCAAGTGCCTCTGTGAGAAAAGGGGGAGGGTAGGGTTGATCTTGGTCTTGATCAAAGTCCAAGAAAATATTTGCATTTACAGAAAGTGGGAGGTTTCCCAAGCCAGGGTAGTAACAGGAGCTGCTAGCTCTCACATCTGGCCCTGTGGACCCTGTTCAAAGAATCTCCTGCACTGGGTAAGAGGTTGGTGGTTAGGCAGAGAGACAAAGAGAGAGAGTTGAACTTCCTCTGGTTGTGTCTGGTCTGAAGGGGTTTGTCGACAGGCATCCTGACTCTTTCCCAGCCTGAGCCCTTGAGCCTCCTCAAGTCCACGCTCCCGCTTCCCCGGCCGCCCACAGGGAAACCTTCCAGAGTTCTTCCTGTACCCATATGTGGATTTTGGCTTTTCCTTCTTTTGGTTCTGCTCAGTGGCAGGGCATTTGAAGGTTGTTTGGGGGTTTGTACAGTTGTCATTAGCATAAATGCGTGATAATTTCCTAAATTTCTCCTCCCACAGCTTTAGGCTGTGTTTCCAAACTCCCGGTCCTCACTGAGGCTCTGCAGAGGGGGCAGTGGCTCTGATTCTACCTGGCAGTTCCTGGTTGAGCACATGGATGTCCCATCCCAGTCTAGCCATGGCACCAGGGATCACGGTGCTAGGAGAGGGGCAAATGGGTCCTCCAAAGGAGATGTGTAGTGACCACAAAAATGACACACTTATGGTTTTCTACTAATTGTACATGGTGGTGCTTGGCCCTCTCAAGGTGGAAACATACAAATTAGCCTATGCTCTAAAAGCAAGGGTACCTGCTTGTGACATGAGGTTTTGGAAAGTTCTTTCATGGACACAAAGAAGGGTGGCTGATCCAATCCTTTTGCAGCTCATCAATCATTGAGTATCTCAAGCTGATTTAGAGTAGTGTCCAGAGATCTAGTGGTGAAATGGGGTAGAAAGCTGCGGGGAGCTAGCTAGGGAGAGAATACGGAATAATTTGAGCCAGAAAGAGTTATGAATGGGAGGCAGAATGAATATAGAAGGGATCTGGGAAATGAGTTTGGATCTATCTACCTCTTGAAGGATCTCACCCTTCTCTCTTCTCAACTGCTTCCAATGCAGCCTCGGTCTGCCTGCTCTGGGCTTCCAAACCACACAAGCGACAATGCAGACACACGCACTCACAGGCACGCACACGCACATGTACACACACATGTACAAATACACTCTGAAGAAGCAAAACCTACTTCTGGTGAATCCAGCCAATTCAGATGCATAGCAATCCCAGAGGAAATAGTAGAACTTCCTGTGTGGGTTTCTGACACCATAAATTTGTCCATTGTCAGACGGCCTCATCTTTCTCCCTCTCAGAATAGCTAGTGGGTTTGAACTGCTGGCCTTGTGATTAGTAGTGAGATGCTTAACCCAATACATCACCAAATCTCCTTAGCAAAAAGGATATTACTACAATCACCACCACCATTTTCCTACTTTTCTGGGGGTTAGGGAAGGAAAGAGTACTGTTCAGCATTCGACTCCCTTTAAAGAAAATGGGAGGTCCAGGGTGACGACAGCAGATGGCTGGAACATTCCAGCCTGGCATCCTGGGTCACCCGGAAAGATTCTCCCTTGTGGGCTCTATGAAGCAGGCACACTCAAAGACCACAGAACCTCGTTCTCAGCTGTCAGCCTCGGGTCTTGGGTTTCTTTGGACCTGCTGGTTGGAGAGGGGCTGCTCGATAGAGAGCCTCATCACCTAGCATCATGGCTGCTCCGACATGATACCTCTGAGTCATGTAATTTATATTTCATGCACAATTGAAGCAGCTAATGGTGTCATTCTCCAAGGGGGAAACAAATTGTTACAGTGTGAATTTCATTGCAGGCGTGTGTCCTTTCCTTTGTCCCCAAGTGCCCCAGGGGAAGTTCCCAGGTAGCCATCTTGTGAGTGTCCAAGAGAGTGGACAGGCCCCAAGGTGTCAGGGCTAAGGAGTGGTGGCAAGGCCAAAAATGCTTTCTCTGACTTCTTTTTGTGTGCATTGAGGTGGTGGAAGTAGAGGTGGCAGCTAAAACTGCCCAGTGGTCTCACCATTTTTTTCTCACCTGTACGTGTGGGATTGGGCAGAGCTAGAGTGTGACTCTTCAGTTCTCATGTTAACATTGATCGATATTGGACAGTGGAGATGATGTGTAGGGGAACGGATGCAAAATCCAACCACTTGTAGTCAAGACATCAGCAGAGTGTGGAGCTAAGCCTGTAGTCTCTGAGGTTGGTCTGCTGGGATATGAATTCTAGCTCCCCCTTTGATAACCTGGTCACCTCTGGGCTAGATTGTTTCACTTTTCTGTGCATTCATGTTCTCACCAATAGACGGGAGCTGATGCACTCACTACCAATGGGTCAGTCAATTCCAATTCATAGTGAGCCTGCAGGACAGAGTGGAACCATTCTAGAGGTGTTCCTATAAGCTGTGACTTGTCCTGGAGAAAATTGATGCATCATTCTCAGGGGAAGCTGCTGAGGGTTTTTTTCTGAGCTTGTGGTAAATAGTCAAGGGCTTCTCTATTGCCCCAGTAGCGCTCCTCTTAAAAGGGTTGCAAAAGCCACCAAAACCCCACTGCTCTTGAGTTCATTCAGACCCATAGCAACTCGGCAGGATAAAGTAATAACTGTCCCGGCAGATGTCCAACCCTGAACACCTTTATGAGAGCTGACAGCCCAATCTTGATCCCGAAGAACAGCTGGTGGATTTGAACCACCGGCCTTCTGGTTAGCAGTTCTAATGCTTCACCCACACCACCACCAGTGGGATGAAATGAGTGAATTTACATGCAATGCTTAGAACACTGGTACATAACATGCACTTAGTAATTGTGAGATATTGTGGTAGGAGGGGAGTCCAAAAACCAAACCCTCTCACTGCCATCAAGTCCACTCTGACTCACCATGACCTGAGTTCTACCCTATAGGGCAGGGTCCAACTGCTCCTGTGGTTATTTGAGACTGTAACTTGGTAGGAGTGGAAAGCCTCATCTTTTTCCCTGAGAGTGGCTGGTAGTTTTGAACTGTTGGCTTTGGGATTAGCATTCCAATATGTAATCACCCACGCCACTATTAAATGAGAGCAACGAGTTTCTGACATTTTCTGTGAGGTGGTAGAATTATTTGTCATTTCTATTTTTGAATACGGTAAATCGACTGAAACACAGCAATGGTCATGACTTTACAAAGAGAGGAGAGATGTCAATTTTAAGGATATATAGAGCTGGAAGTCAATCCTGGATAGTACAAATGGTGAAAACACTTGGCCATTAACAGAAACGTAGGAGGCTCAAGCGCACCCAGAATACCTTGGAAGAAAGTCTGGCCATCTGTTTCTGAAAGAATATGCCCATTGGAAATCCTATGAATTGCCATGAATCACAATCAACTCAGTGTCAAATGGTCATTTTAAATTTCAGTATGGTTCCTGGGATGAAAGAAAAAATCTATGTTGTCTATTGAAGAGGTGGTTTGTGAGAGCACCTGGCCCATTTAAACACAAAAATGGATGAGGAGCCTCGCTGGTTTCACTGTACACAGACCAGGCCATGCTTTCTCCACATCTAGTTTTGTTGGATGCTGTCAAGTTGGTTTCAACTCGCAGCGTTTCTTTGTACAACCGAAAGAAACACTTCCTGTTCCTGTGCCATCCTCACAATTGTTATGTTTTAGACTATTGCTGCAGAAACTGTGTCCATCCATCTTGGTGAGGGCCTTCCTCTTTTTGGTGCCCCTTTACCAAGCAGGATGGCCTTCTCTATGATGTTGCTCCTCATAGCTCCTGATGTTCAAGTATGTGAGACGAATTCTAGCCATTCTTGCCTCTAAGGAGCATTCTGGATACACTTATTTCAAGACAGATCTTGCTCCTCAACTGAAATTCTTGCACAGAGAGTGAAAGCAAACCTGATTTACCTAGAGTCACGTTTCCCACAGTGGGCAACACCACCATCTGCTTGGCATGGAAAAATCCAGGGATCTACAAAGCAGATATCTACATTTTATCCTGGATGGTGAGGTATAGTACAAAATTCTTTCATTACCAGGGGTCCCTGAGTAATTTCTTTTTCTGAAAAGAGGGCAGTAGGCAGAATAAGTTTCGGAACTTTTGGTCTAGAGCAGGAGCTTGAAACTTGTTTTTCTGCCAAGGATCATGTGATTTATAAAGTCATTCATGCGGCCATACAGGTCAAATATTTAATGAAGTCACCCCTAAGGTGATGGCTACAAATGCTTCTCTTTGGTGAGATGTGTGATGCTGGCAGGTATTGATGATTTGGGGGCCCATATACAGCCCTCGGGCCAAACGTTGTTCTAGGGTAGTGGATCTCAACTGGTGGGTCGCGACTTCTTTGGGGGTCGAATGAGACTTTCACGGAGGTTGCCTGATTCATCACAGTAACAAAATTACAGTGATGAATTAGAAATGAAATAATTTTGTGGTCAGGTGTCACCACAAACTGAGGAAATATATGAAAAATCACGGCATTAGGAAGGTTGAGAAACACTGGTCTAGGGAATGGTTGGGATCTCAATGTAGGAAAACATGAACTTCATAGGCATTCAGGCAGTGTAGCACTTGGGTTTCATTGGAGAGGAAAGAACTATTGATCTTGTTTCAAGGACAAACAAATCTGGAAGTAAATGCTTTTGTGGATGAAAACAAAACATAAAACAAACTCTTGAAAGATTTCTGTATGCTAGAGATGAATTGCAATCAAGAAAATTAAATGATATCTGTTAGGGGTCCAGCAGAAAACAAACCATTCAGAAGTTTTAATTAAAGAGAGTTTAATGAAGACTGTTCACAGTGGTGCGGATGGGGTTAAGGGAACCAACAAAAGATAGGGAGGCCCCAAGGGGTTAACAAGAGCATAAAGCTATTGCCACGTGTCCTATGGAATTTCCTCTACAGCTCTTTGACTTCATATCTTCTCATTGTCTTAGCTACTCTATGATGTAGAGCAATTCTGACTCATAGGAATTTTATACTACTGTCCTCTCCCAATTTCCATTACTTTCCAACTTCATTCGTGTTAAAATATGTAGTATTTAATCAGATTTACTATGCTCTAAACCAGTGGTTCTCAAACTTCGTAATTCCTTGACACTATAGTGAAGTCCCTGATGTTGTGGTGAACATCCATTCATAAAATTATTTTTGCTGCTACTTTATACCTGTAATTTTGCTACTAATAAGAAGAGGCCAACCCCTGTGAATGGGAAGCTCAAGCCCCAAAGAGGTCCTGATCCACAGGTTGTGAACCGCTGCTCTAAACTAAGAAGTGTTTCTTTAAGATGTAGTTCAGTATATTGTTAGACGCCCAAGTCCTGTTGTTGCTGTTGTTAGGTGCAATCGAGTGGGTTTTGGCTCACAGCAACTCTATGTACAATGTACTGAAACGCTGACCAATCCTGTGCATTCCTCACAGTGGTTCTTTGCTTGGGCTCTATGTTGCAGCCACTTAGCTATTCCAAATTGTAGGGGCTGCCTCTCCTTTGCTGCCCTTCTACTGTACCAATATTTGTGTCATCCTCTAGGACAGTGATCTCAACCTTCCTAATTCCACAACACTTTCCAATGTAGTGGTAGACCTTCAATCATAAAATTATATTCTTTGCTACTTCATAGCTCTAGTTTTGCTACTGTTATGAATAGTGCCACCCTGTAAAAGGTTCTTCTAAGCCCCAAATTGGTCACGACCCACATGTTGAGAACTGCTGCTCTAAATTCAGAGGAGTTTCTCTTAAGGTCTGCTTCACCATACTGTGAGAAGCTCAAGTCCATTTGTTGTTGTTGTTAGGTGCCGTAGAGTGGGTGTGTCTCATAGCAACTCTATGCACATTATAAAGGAACGGCGCCCTGTCCTGTGCCCTCCTCATAGTGGTTCTTTGATTATGTTCAGCCACTGTGCTAATGTATCTTGTTGGGGACTGCCTCTCTTTTCCTGCCCTTCTGTACCAAGATTTGGGTCTTCCTTTAGAGCAGTGGCTCTCAACTTTCCTAATGCCATTTCCTTTTCATACTGATTCTCATTTAGTGGTGACCCCCAACCATAAAATTATTTTCATTTCACCTTCCTAACTGTAATTTTGTTACTGTTATGGATCATGACACCCTTGTGTAATTTTCATTCCACACTACAAAGGGGTTGTGACACACAGGTGAAAATCCTCTGCTCTAAACTAAGAGGAGATTCTCTTAAGATAGAATTCAGCATATTTGTAGAGGCAGAAGTTCTGTTGTTAGGTACCATTGACTGGGTTTTGGCTCATAACAACTCTATGCACAATGCAAAGAAACACTTTCCCGTCCTATGCCACAGTGGTTCTTACACTTGCGCTCATTGTTGCAGCCACTGTGCTAAACCAACTTTTGGGTAGCTGCCTCTTTTTTGTGGCCTTTGTACTGTACCAAGAATTGTGTCTTCCTCTAGGGCAGTGGTTGTCAAATTTCCTTATGCCATGACCCTTTCATACAGTTCCTCATGTAGTGGTGACTTACATCATAAAATTAATTTCATTGTCACTTTGTAACTGTAATTTTCCTACAGTTACGAATCGGGTCATACTTGTGAAAGGGTCATTCGACCGCCAAAAGCGGTCGTGACCCACAGATTGAAAACTGCTGGTCTAAACTAAGAGGAGTTTCTCTTAATATCTATTTCACCCTATTGTTAGAAGCACAAATCCCGTAGTTATTGTTGTTAGATTCTGTCGCATAGCTTTCAACGTACAGCTACTCTAAGAACAATATATGGAAAGGTGTCCTGTCCTGTGCCATCCTCACAGTTGTTCTTTTGCTTGCTCGGATTGTTACAGCCACTGTCGTATTCCATCTTGCTGTGGGTTGCCTCTTTTTTGCTGCCCTTCTACTGTACCCAGATTTATGTCTTTCTCTAGGGCAGTGGTTCTCTACCTTCCTAATGCCACGACTCTTTCACACCATTTCTCTAGTACTGGTGACACCCCCCCCAATCATCAAATTATTTTCCTTGTTATTTCATAACTATAATTTTACTACTGTTATGAATCAGGCCACCCATGTGAAATGGTCATTCCTCCCCCTTAAAATGTTGTGATCCACAGTTTGAGAGCTGCTACTCAACACTAAGAGGAGTTTCTTTTAAGGTCTACTTCAGCATATTGTTAGAGGCATAAGTCCTGTTGTTTTTGGCTGCCTTCGAGTGGGTTTTGACTCATACTAACTCTATGCACCGTGTAATGAAATGCTTTCCTGTCCTGTGCCTTCCTCACAGTGGTTCTTTTGCTAATGCTTATTGTTGCAGCCACTGTGCCAATCCATCTTGTTGGTCACTGCCTCTTTTCCTGCCCTCAGTACACAGATTTGTATCTTCCTCTACAGCAGTGGTTCTTAATTTTCTGAATGCCTCTACCATTTCACACCGTTCCTCATGTAGTGGTGACATCCCAACCATAAAATATATTCATGGCTACATCATAACTGTAATTTTGCTTCTGTTATGAATCAGGCCACCCATGTGAAAGGTTCATTAGTCTCCTCAAAGGTGTCACGACACACAGTTTGAGAACCAATGTTCTAAATTAATAGGAGTTTCTCTTAAGGTCTACTTCAGAATATTCTTAGAACCACAAGTCCTGTTTTTTATTGTTAGGTGCCTTTTAGTGTGTGTTGGCTCATAGCAACTGTATGCACAATATAATGAAACCTGGCCCCATCTTGTGAGATCCTCACAGTGGTGATTTTGCTTGTGCTCATTGTATCAGCCATTGTACTAATCCAACTTTTGGAGTGCTGCCTCTCTTTTGCTGCCCCTCTACTGTACCAACATTTGTATCTTCCTCTAGGGCAGTGGTTCTCAAATATGCTAATGCCATGACCCTTGAATACATTGCCTCATGTAGTGATGAACCCCCAATCGTAAAATTATTTTCATTGCTACTTCGCAACTTTAATTTTGCTGTAGTTATGAATTGGGCCTCCACTGTAAACGGGTCATTTGACCCCCCCCCCAAAGGGGTCGCGACCCACAGGTTGAGAATCCCTGCTCTAAATGAACAGTAGTTGCTCTTAGGATCTACGTCACCAAATTGTGAGAAGCACAAGTCCTGTAGTTATTGTTGTTAGGTGCTGTCCAGTAGTTTCGGCTCACAGCAACTCTACGCACAATATAATGAAATGTTGCCGCCACTTATGCAATCCTCACAGTGGCTCTTTGCTTGCGCTCATTGTTGTAGCCACTGTGCTAATCCATCATTTGGGGGTCTGCCTCTCATTTGCTGGCTTTCTACTCTACCAAGATTTCTATCTTCCTTTAGGCCAGTGGTTCTCAACCTCCCTAATTCCACAACCCTTTCATACCATTCCTGATGTAGTGCATACCACCCAATCATAAATTTATTTTCATTACTACTTCATAACTGTAATTTTGCTACCGTTATGTACTGGGACACCCCTGTGAAAGGGTCATTCATCACCTAAATGGGGTCCTGGCCCACAGGTTGAGAACCGCTGATCTAAACTATGAAGAATTTTTCTTTAGATATATTTAAACACATTGTTAGAATCACAAGTCTTTTGTTATTGTATTTAGGTGCCATAGAGTGGGATTCAGCTCACAGTAACTCTATGCAAATATAATGAAACACTGCCCTGTGCCATCCTCACCGTGCTTCCTTGCTTGTTCTTTGTGTTGCAGCCACTGTGCTATTCCAACTTGTGGGGGCTGCCTCTCCTTTGCTGCTCCTCTACTATACCAACATTTGTGTCTTCCTCTCAGACAGTGGTTCTCAACCTTCCTAATTTCATGACCCTTTCATACAGTTCCCAATGTAGTGGTGGACCCCCAGTCATAAAACTTTTTGCTGCTGAAATCAGGGAGGTAGGTAGTAATAGCGGGAACCACTTACTACTCCCATAGTTCCCATAGCAACCTGGACCATTTGGTGGGAGGAATGGGGGGTTTCGGTGCTTGGTGGAGGTGAAGGCTGACGTGTTTAGAGTGGAGAGAGGAAAACAGCCTGTTGGGAAAATGTTATTGGAGATAGCTTTGAGACTAGCCTCTGCTGGTCTCTTGCTCCTCACTCTCCTCTTGGTAGCAGCACATGTGTTCCCCTCCCCACAATGCCTCATCCCAACTTGGAGCCCTTCTGGCTATTATTTCCTTATGGAAAAGCTGTCAGTTCATTATCCGGCTTTCTTCCATTCATGCTTCTTTAGCTCCGTGTTGACTTCTAATAGGAGAGAATCAGAAAAGTTAAGTCCCCACCCCACAGGGCCTTTGCTGAAGGAGACGGCAAGCTGTGTACGGAATATCTCCTAGCTCACTCTCTCACTTCTCCCTAATAGATTTTTCCTGCCACTGCTCTTGGCTAGAGGGGATGGAGAGTTCAAGTGATGCCAAAGAAGTCACAGCAAAAGAACCAAGGCACTTGGCAAAGACCATTCATGAGGCGGAATATGATAGAAGCTCTTGAATGGGAAGGCACCATTCTGGCAGTAAACATGCTCCTATGGACCCTCCCAGTTTTAAGGCTTTAGTGCAGTCCCACCTGAATGAGTTCTCCCTGGGTGAGTTCCTCCTGAAAGCGAGAGAGGGCTTATCCTTCTTTATCTTTGAAGCTATGCCTTCTATACCTACTGGATCCAGATATTGAGGATCTTCGCTTCCTGATTCCTGAACTCAACTGTGCTGATTGATAGCTGCATGGCCAAGGACCCAGGCACAGCTCTGGATTCTCTGTTCGCTCTTTTTAGCCACCATTGGTTTCCTTTTGTCTAATTGTGCAACAGAAATCTTGGAGGATGCTTTATTCTAAAGTTCTTCCACTTCCCTAAAGGCGGGTATAGAGAAAGGCAAAGTTAACTGGAGTATCTCCAGCCCACACTGGAACCCCAAGGGGGCGGCATAGGTCTCATCCAAAAGTGGAGATCTGCTGCCTCACCCCTAGCCTGGGAACCCATCATGGGTAGGGGCCAAGTGCTGTTTCTATCTGGACCTTCAGGGTCTTCGCAGTGCCTGGCTCATAGAGCAAATGAAAAATGCTTGTTTCTTCTTAACAAGTCAGAGATTTACTATTGTTGTTAGGGTCGGTCCTGTTCTTTCCCACTCATAACAACCCTATGTCAAACAGAACACAACGCCACCCGGTACCATCATCACAATTGTTCTTCTGTTTGAGCCCATTACAGCAGCCCCCATGTCCATCCATCTCATGAGAGCCTCCCTCTTTTCCATTGCCCTTCCACTTTACCAAGCATGATGTCCTATTCCTGGGCCTGGTCTCTCCTGACAACATGTTGAAAGTACATGTCCAAAGGGTGACAAAATCTGGCCATCCTTACTTCTAAGGAGCATTTGGCCTGTGCTTCTTCCAAGACAAGTTTATTGGTGCTTCTGGTAGTCCATAGTACTTTCTATGGTTCTTTTTTCCTAGCACCATAATTCAAATGCATCGATTCTTCTTTGGCCTGCCTTATTTAATCTCCAAATTTTGCATGCATAGGAAGTGTTTGAACATACTATGGCTTGTGTCAGATGCACCTTAGTTCTCAAAATAACATCCCTGCTTTTCAATACTCTAATGAAGTCTTGTGAATATTTAGCCAATACAATGCAATGCATTTTTTAAGCTCTTGACTGCTGCTTGCATGAGCGTTGATCATGGATCCAAGGAAGAGGAAATCCTTGACCACCTCACAATTCTACATCTAAGCAAATACCTCAAAGAATAACAAACAGAGACTCAAAGAGATAGTGGTATACAAGTTCACTGCAGCACTACCCACAATAGCTGAAAGGTGACTATTACCTAAGTGCCCGGGGCCCGAAGAATGGATAAACCAAACAATATCTAAGTCATACAATGGAATATTTTTCAGCCTTTAAAAAGGAATGATGTTTTGGAACATGCTACACCATGCAGGGACCTTGAACACTTTCTGCTGAGTGAAACAAGTCAGACCATAATGAGATTGATATAAAATATGCAGAATCCATAGGGAAATCCATAGACAGCAAGCAGAGTCACGGTTGATAAGGGTTGGGTAACGAAGGCAATGGGGAGTGACTGGTTAATGAGCATTGACTGTGTCTCCATTCAGAGTGATCCAAATGTTGGCCTGATCCTATATTCGGTTTGCATGGAGCCCCTGCCCTCTCCTGAGGGGTAGCCTCAGCAAAGGCACTGACAGGCTGAGAATCTTGGTTTCCTGACCTGTGAGTGTGCTGGAAAGATTAGATGGAGTAATAAATAATGACACTGATCACAATCAATAATTATAAAGCACTTACTATGGGCCAGACGTTGTTCCCCAGCCGTGCTTCTAGCAGGCACACAAATAAAATGCCCTTGGGGCCTAACAGAAACTCAGATTCCACTTCAGCAGATCTGAAGCAAGCTGCGAGAAATGGAGTTTCTAATGAGGAAAACAGTGAGGACCAGGATTCTCAGAAGGATTGAGGCATTTGAATGGCAGTGATGGCAAAGACCGTGTGTGGAGTATACTGTGTGTGGCCAGGAGAATGAGCAAATCTGTCCTGGAGGAAATTGAGCCAGGACACTCTTCACAGAATGTTCCTAGAAGAGAGAATGGCAAATTTTTGTCATGCTGATTTTGGTCATGTCGTTAGGAAAGACCAGTTGCGAGAAGAGGACATCATGTGGATCTGGGGAAACTCTTCATGACACGGACTGGCACCATAACCGCAACAATGACCTCAAACCTGCCGATGGCCAGGAAGATGGCATAGGATCTAGCAGTGATTTGTCTTATCAGACAGAAGGTCAAAAGGAGTCAAATTTGACTTACTGGAGACTAACAACAACAACAACAACAAGGTCTTTCTATCTATTGATGCATTCAATCTCAACCTCGAACACACAACCTAAGCACTATTTTTCACTTCCCTTCTACACACAGCAGCGCAAAGATGGTTCAATGACTTGTCCCATGTCATGGAGCTAGAAGGACATAGAGCCAGGACTGGACAATGGAGCGATCTGACAACAGAGACATTAAACATAAGCAGGGCTTTGTCTCCCACAAAGATCATAGGCATAACCATAATGGACTTGACACAAGTCCTGCCGCATGGCAACCTTTCAGCAGATAGGTGCTATCTTAGTGCCATCCAGTTGACAGCAAGTCAGCGACTGTATAGGACAGGGGAGAACTGTCTGTGGGTTTTTGACACGAAATATTTACAGCAGTAGAAATCCTCATCTTTCTCCCACAAAAGTCCCTATGATTGTTAGTAATTTGGTCAGAAGTCACTTTAATGGTGACCAAATCCTTCCTTTTTTGGGATTCAACATTATACCCCACTGCTTCTAATAGCTCCTCGCCCCAAACCAAAACAGGCATGAGAAAGTTGATTCTGACTCATGGTGCCCCCATGTGTACATTGCATAGGACTTTCAAGACTATAGGCTTTAAGCAGGTTGCCAGGCCTTTCCTCCATTGTGTCCCTGGGTGGGTTCCAATGGCAAATGATTTGTTAAATAGTAGTGTGTGGAACTGTTTGCCCCCCTTCAGGAACTCCAATATCCTTGCAGCTCTCTATTCACAAAGGACTGTCCTTCCAACCAAGAGCTCAGAGTGCTTGTTTTCTCTCTCTTATTTTCTTTACATCAAGAAGTTTGGGACTCCTCAGGAGCTGGGTCCCAGGGACATAATTATACGTAATTATGACCCTGTCATCTACAACATGATCATGATAAATGGAGAAAAGACTGAAGTGATCAGGGTATCTTCTTTCCGAAGTCCACAATCAATGATCATGCGAGCCTCGGTCAAGAACTCAAGGGATGTATTGTATTGGGTAAATCTGCTCTTTGAGATCTCTTTCTTTTTTTCTTTTTTTTGCAGTTGGGAAAGAGAAAGGGGAGATGGGATGTTCTCCCAAGTTGGGGTCCCTACCAGGGCATCCCCCACTCAAACCTGGCCAACTCCACTCGGGAATAGAGTTCCCTGCCACTTCTGTAGAACTGCCCTGTGGAAGGACCAATGTGCTAAAGGTTCAGAATGGAGAAGACAAGTTTCAAGAGCTACAGCCTAGCCCCTTACAGCCAGAGTGTGACTCAACAAGGGCCCCCACAGGCACTTTCTAGGGATCTTAAGTAGTTGGGGCTTAAGGAGAGTGGCATGGGGCTCTAGCAAGCTAGGAGCCCATCCCAGGATGGGGTTACATATCCCAAGCCCTTGATGGGGAAGCCTCAGGTAAGCAGTCGGCCCAATGAAGTTCTGGGTATATGGGCCTGTGGGAGGGCAGCCACCTTTGGGGCTGGACCAACCCAGGGCATCCCAAGTGGGATGGGGTGCAGGGGCCTGGGCAGGGTCCCTCTTCCTCTCCATCCTCCATGGCCAGTCGGGCTAAGACAAGGTCTTGGGCAGGCAGGGGGCCTGGGGCAGTGCCCAGATGACCCAGGGGCTAGCTGGGCAGGGGGTGTTTCCTGGGTAGGCAGAGGGCCTCGGGCAGGGTCTTTGTGGCAGGTCCAGACCCAGGTGGGCAGGGACCTGGAACAGGGATCCCAGGTGTGTGCCCGGCCTGGACTGGACCCAGGGTTGGCAAGGGCCCTGATGCAGGTTCCTGGGTGGGCAGCGGGCCCAGTGCAGAGTCTTGGTGGTGAGCAGGCCCAGGGTGGGGGCAGGGGGTCTGGAGTGTGGTCCTGGGTGTGTCAGCTGGGCAGGGTGGGGATCCTGGTGGCTGGCCAGGTGACTGGTGGGCTGCAGACCCACATCAGGGGTCATGGTGTCAAGGCCCTACATGGTGTGCAGGAGTCTGGGAAGGGGCAGGAAGGCTGCACAGACCACACCTGGTCTTTGAAGTCCTAGGCCTTGCGCATCAGGTCATTATTGCCCATGGAGGCAGTGCGGCTCCGAAGCTGGCTCACAGCCTTCAGAGCTTGGCTCGCTCAGCTCCTGAGCCCTTGTCCTCTATAGGAACTGCTGGCTGGCCTCCTGTCATGTTCTCAATAGGCCCCCAGCTGCTGCCAAGTAGGCCAAGCCTTAAAGGGGCCATGGGCTTCCACCTGTGCGCCCCTCCTCCTCACCCTTAAAGGGGCCGCGTGCTGCCGCCAGAGACCTCTTTCAAAAGTGTTCTTCAAAGTGTTTAAGAGCAAGAATGTTACATTAAGTTGCACCTGACTAAAGCCATCTTAGTCATATTTTCGGTGGCTTCTATGCACGTGAAAGTTGGACATTGAAAAGGAAGATCAGAGAAGAATCAATGCATTTGAATTGGGAGGCTGGTGAAGTATATTGAAAGTACTATGAACTGCCAAAGAACAAACAAATGTGGGTTAGAAGTACAGCCAGAATACTCCTTAGAAGCCAGGATGGTGAGGCTTCCCCTCACGTACCTTGGACATACTGTTAGGGAGAGACCAGTCCCTGGAGGAGGAAGGACATCCTCCTTGGTGAAGCAGAGAGGCAGTGAAAATGAGGAAGAACTTCGGCCAATGGATTGACACAGTGGCTGCAACAAGGGGCTCAAACATAACAACAATTGAGAGGATGGTGCAGGACAGGGTGGTGTTTCGTTCTATTGTCCATAGGGTGGCTAGGGGTTGGAAGTGACTCAATGACATCTAACAGCAGAAACAATGTCTACACCCACTACTAACAGGACAGGAAGTTTCCCAACCCCTCTCATCTCTCAACCCAGGAACAGAAATGCCACCTTCCTTCTAGCTGTATTCCCAGTATGTAGAACAGAGCTCAGCAATGAAGTACCTAACAAACCTGAAGTAGCTCTTGCTTAGCTCCATGCCTCATAGGTCTCAGTTCCCAAGTCCCGAAACAATGACATCAGTGTTGTTGTTTGTTGCCATCCAGTCGATTTCCAGTTACACCTGCGTCACACCTGCCTACCTAGAATCCCACCGTATGAAAATAAGCCAGAACAATGATTCTTGCCCACGGTGTCTGCAGACTATGACTCACCACTCTGAAGGGATGTCATGTAAATGTTGAACTGCTAGCTCAAAGTTGACAGTTCAAACCATCAGCTGCTTCAAGGAAAACGATGAGGCTGTCTGTTCCAGTAATGTTGGACAATGTTGGAAAACTTACATAGGGTCTCCATGAGTTGGAATTGACTGGACAGTAATGGGTTTGCTGTACTTGGAATGATGATGCGACCAGAGAAAGAACGAGAGGGAAGTCTGAAAAAGAAGCACCGACCTGCCCTCCATCGGGCTGTTTTGTGATTTTTTGCAGCAGATGGTTCGAAGGGAACAGGGAATGAAGAGGCGGAGTGCATGGCACAGTTGAGGGCTATTTGCCATTCTGACCAAGTGCCTCTGTGAGAAAAGGGGGAAGGGAGGCTTGACCTGGGTCTTGATCAAAGCCCAAGAAAATATATGCATTTCCAGAATGAGGGAGGTTTCCCAAGCCAGGGTAGTAACAGGAGCTGCCAGCTCTCACCTCTGACCCTGTGGGCCCTGTTCAAAGAATCTCCTGGACTGGGTGGGAGGTGGGTGGTTAGGCAGAGAGACAAAGAGAGAGTCGAACTAGGAACTCTGGCTCTTTCCCAGCCTGAGCCTGAGCCCCTGAGCCTCCTCATCTCCACTCACCCCCTTCCCCGCCCCCCACAGGGACACCTTCCAGAGGTCTTCCTGTACCCATATGTAGGTTTTGGCTCTTCCTGCTTTTGGCTCTGCTCAGTGGCAGGGCATTTGAAGGTTGGTTGTGTGATTTGTACAGTTGACATTAAGGTAAATGCGTGATCATTTCTTAAATTTATCCTACTGCAGATTTAGGCTGTGTTTCCAAACTCCCTGTGCTCACAGAGGCTCTGAAGAGGGGACAGTGACTCTGATTCCACCTGGAATTTCCTGGTTGAGCACAGGGATTTCCCATCCCAGTCTAGCCATGGCACCAGGAATCAGGATGCTAGGAGAGGGGCAAAAGGGTCCCCAAAGGAGATGTGTAGTGACCACAAAAGTGACACACTGGTGGTCACCTACTAATTGTATATGGTGGTGCTTGCCCCTCTCAAGGTGGAAACATACAATTTCGCCTATGACTCTTCTCTAAAAGCAAGTGGACCTGCTTGTGACATGAGGTTTTGGAAAGTTCTTTCATGGGCCACAAAGAAGTGTGGCTGATCCAGTGTCTCAAGCTGATTTAGAGTAGTGTCCAGAGAGTTCGTGGTGAAAGGGGGTAGGGAAATGTGGGGAGCTGGCCAGGGAGTGAACACGGAATAATTTGAGCCAGACAGAGTAATGAATGGGAGGCAGAATGGATATGGAAGTAATCTGGGGGACGAGTTTGGATCTGCCTCTGTGGGTTTCTTACACTATAAATTTGCCCATTGTCAGACGGCCTCATCTTTCTCCCTCTCAGAGCAGCTAGTGGGTTTGAACTGCTGGCTTTGAGATTAGTAGCGGGATGCTTAACCCACAGCATCACCAAAACTCCTTAGCAAGAAGGATATTACCACAACCACAGCCACCACCCCTTTTTTCCTAATTTTCTGAGAGATAGAGAGGAAAGAGTGCTGTCCAGCGTTCGACTCCCTTTAAAGAAAATGGGAGGTCCAGGGTGATGACAGCAGGTGGCTGGAACATCCCAGCCTGGCATCCAGGGCCACCCGGAAAGATCCTCCCTTGTGGGCTCTGTGGAGCAGGCACACTCAAAGACCATAGGACCTCGGTCTCAGCTGTCGGCCTCGGGGCTTGGGTTTCTTAGTTCCTGCTGCTTGGGGAGGGGCTGCTCGATGGAGAGCCTCGTCACTTAGCATCAGGGCTGCTCAGATGTCATACCCCTGAGTCGTGTAATTTACATTTCATGCACAATTGAAGCAGCTAATGGTGTCATTCTCCAAGGCGGGAACAAGTTGTCATAATGTTAATTACATTGCAGGCGTGTTCCCTCTCCTTTGTCCCCAAGTGCTCCAAGGGAAGTTCCCAGGTAGCAGTCGAGTGGGTGTCCAAGAGAGTGGCTTTGGCTCTCTCCAAGGTGTCAGGGCTGAGGAGTGGTTACAAGGCCAAGAATTCTTTCTCTGACTTCGTTGTGGGTGTATTGGCGCAGTGGGAGTAGAGGTGGCAGCTAAAACAGCCCAGTGATCTCCCCATCCTTTTCTAACCTGTGCGTGTGCAATCGGGCAGGGCTAGAGGGTGCCTGTTCAATGCTCAAGCTAATTTTGCTTGATAGGGGACAGTGGATATGATGTGTAGGGAAAAGGAGGCAAAATCCAACCACTCTTAGTCCAGATATCAGCAGATGGTAGAGCTAAGCCTGTAGTCTCTGAGGCTGGTCTGCTGGGATTTAAATTCCAGCTCCCCCTTGGATAACCTGATTACCCCTGGGCCAGATGGCTTCACATCTCTGTGCATTCGTGTCCTCACCTATAGACGGAAGCTGATGTACTACCAATGGGTCAGTCGATTCCAAATCATAGTGAGCCTGGAGGACAGAGTGGAACCATTCTATAGGTGTTCCCATAGGCTGTGACTGATACTGGAGCAAATTGACGCATCATTCTCATGGGAAGCTGCCGAGGGTTCCGCTGAGCTAGTGGTAAATAGTCAAGGGCTTCTCTATTGCCCCGCCAGCGCTCCTCTTAAAGGGGTTGCAAAAGTCACCAAAACACCACTTCTCTAGAGTTCATTCAGACTCATAGCAACTCACCAGGATAAAGTAATAACTGTCCCTGCAAACGACCGACCCTGAAAATCTTTATGAGCTCAGACAGCCCCAACTTGATCCCGAAGAACAGCTGGTGGATCTGAACCACCGACCTTCTGGTTAGCAGTTCTAATGCTTCACCCCCACCACCACCAGTGGGATGAAATGAGTGAAAGTACATGCAATGCTTAGAACACTAGTACATAACATGCACTTAGTAATTGTGAGCTATTGTTTTAGGAGGGGAGTCCAAACCAAACCAAACTTACTGCTATCGAATCCACTCTGAGTCCCCATGACCTGCGTTCTACCCTATAGGACAGGGTCCAACTGCTCCTGTGAGTATTTGAGATTGTAACTTTATAGGATTGGAAAGTTTCATGTTTTTCCCTGAGAGTGGCTGGTGGTTTTGAACTGTTGGCTTTGGGATTACCAGCCCAATATGTAATCACCCACGCCATTATTAAATGAGAGCTACGAGTTTCTGACATTTTCTGTGAGGTGGTAGAAGTATATGTCATTCCTATATTTAAAGAAGGTAAATCTACTGAAACAGAACAATTGCCATGGCTTTCCAAAGAGAGGAGAGATGTCAGTTTTAAGGATATATAGAGCTGTGAGTCATCCCTGGAGAGTACAAATGGTTAAAACACTTGGCCATTAACAGAAAATGAGGAGGTTCAAGCGCACCCAGAAATACCTTGGAAGAGAAACCTGGCCATCTGTTTCTGAAAGGTTATGCCGATTGAAAGTCCTATGACTCATCATGAATCGCAATCAACTCAGTGTCAAATGGTCATTTTAAATTTCAGGATGGTTCCTGGGCAGAAAGAAAACATTCTAAGTTGTCTATTGAAGAGGAGGTTTGTGAGAGCACCTGGCCCATTCAAACATAACTGATGAGGAACCTCGGTGGGGCCACTGTACACAGAACAGGCCATGCTTTCTCCACATCTGGTTTTGCTGGATGCTGTCAAGTTGGTTTCAACTCGTGGTGACCCTACATACAACCGAAAGAAACACTGCCTGCTCCTGTGCCAGCCTCACAATTGTTATGTTTTAGTGTGTTGTTGTAGAAACTGTGTCCATCCATCTTGGTGAGGGTCCTCCCCTTTTGGGCGCCCCTTTACCAAGCATGATGGCCTTTTCCATGATGTTCCTCCTCATAGCTCCTGATGCCCAAAGATGTGAGATGAAATCTAGCCATCCTTGCCTCTAAGGAGCGTTCTGGATACACTTCTTTCAAGACAGATCTTGCTCCTCAACTGAAATTCTTGCAGAGAGAGTGAAAACACACCTGATTTTCCTAGAGTCTCGTTTCCCAAAGTGGGCAACACCACCCACCTACTGGGCACAGAAAAATCCAGAGATCTACAAAGCAGATATCTACATTTTATCCTGGATGGTGGGCTATAGTCCAAAATTCTTTCAATCCTGGGGGGTCCTGAGTAATTTCTTTTTCTGAAAAGAGGGCAGTAGGCAGAATAAGTTTGGGAACCTTTGGTCTGGAGCAGGAGCTGGAAACCTGTTTTTCTGCCAAGGACCATGTGGTGATTTATAACATCATTCTTGGAGCCATACAGGTCAAATATTTAATGAACTCGCCCCTAAGGTGATGGCTACAAATGCTTCTCATTGGTGAGATGTGTGATGCTGGCAGGTATTGATTATTTGGGGGGCCCTATACAGCCCTCGGGCCATACATTGGTCTAAGGTAGTGGATCTCAACCAGTGGGTCACGACACCTATGGGGGTCCAATGACACTTTCACAGGGGTTGCCTGGTTCATCGCAGTAGCACAATTACAGTGATGAATTAGCAATGAAATAATTTTTATGATCGGGGTAAACACAACCTGAGGAACTGTATGATAGAATCATGGCATTCGGAAGGTTGAGAAACACTTGTCTAGGGAATGGTTGGGATCTCCATGTAGACTACACATGAACTTCATAGGCAGTCAGGCAGCATATCACTTGGGTTTCATTGGAGAGGAAAGAACTATTGATCATGTTTCAAGGACAAACAAATCTGGAAGGAAATGCTGTTGTGGATGAAAGCAAAACATAAAACAAACTCTTGAAAGATTTCTGTATGCTAGAGATGAATTGCAATCAAGAAAATTAAATGATATCTGTTAGGGGTCCAGCAGAAAACAAACCATACAGAAGGTTTAATTAAAGAGAGTTTAATGAAGACTATTCACAGTGGTGGGGATGGGCTTAAGAAAGCCAACAAAAGATAGGGAGGCCCTGAGGGTCTAACAAGAGCATAAAGCTGTTGCCATGTGTCCTATGGAATTTTCTCTTCAGCTCTTTGACTTTGTCATTTTTTCTCATTGTCTTAGCTACTCTATGATATAGAGCAATTCTGACTCATAGGAATTTGATACTACTGTCCTCTCCCAATTTCCATTATTTTCCAACGTCATGTGTGTTAAAACATGCAGTATTTCATCATATTTCCTATGCTCTAAACCAGTGGTTCTCAACCTTCCTAATTCCTTGGCACTATAATGAAGTTCCTGATGTTGTGGTGAACATCCATTCATAAAATTATTTTCGTTGCTACTTCATAACTGTAATTTTGCTACTATGAAGAAGATACCAACCCCTGTGAATGGGTAGGTCAACCCCCAAAGAGTTCCGATCCACAGGTTGAGAACTGCTGCTCTAAACTAAGAGGTGTTTCTTTAAGATGTAGTTCAGTATATTGTTAGACGCCCAAGTCCTGTTGTTGCTGTTGTTAGGTGCCGTGGGGTGGATTTTGGCTCACAGCATCTCTATGTACAATGTACTGAAACGCTGCCCCATCCTGTGCATTCCTCACAGTGGTTCTTTGCTTGCACTCATTGTTGCAGCCACTGAGCTATTCCAAATTGTAGGGGCTGCCTCTCCTTTGCTGCCCTTCTACTCTACCAATATCTGTGTCTTCCTCTAGGACAGTGCTTCTCAACCTTCCTAAATCCACGGCACTTTCATACACTTTCCTTTGTAGTGGTAGACCCCCAATCATAAAATTATATTCTTTGCTACTTCGTAACTCTCGTTTTGTTACAAGTTTTGAATAGTGCCACCCTGTAAAGGGTTCGTCTAAGCCCCAAAGGGGTCACGACCCACATGGTGAGAACCGCTGCTCTAAATTTAGAGGAGTTTCTCTTAAGGTCTATTTCACCATACTGTTAGAAGCTCAAGTCCATTTGTTGTTGTTGTTAGGTGCCGTCGAGTGGGTATGTCTCATAGCAACTCTACGCACAATATAATGAAACGCCGCCCTGTCCTGTGACATCCTCACAGTGGTTCTCTGCTTGTGCTCATTGATGCAGCCATTGTGCTAATGCAACTTGTTGGGGAACGCCTCTCTTTTCCTGCCCTCTCATATCAAGATTTGGGACATCCACTAGAGCAGTGGTTCTCAACTTTCCTAATGCCATGATATTTTCATACCGATTCTCATTTAGTGGTGACCCCCCCCAACCATAAAAATGATTTAATTGCAGCTTCATAACTGTAATTTTGTTACTGTTATGAGTCACGACACCCCTGTGAAATTTTCATTCCATACCCACAAAGGGGTCGCGACACACAGGTGAAGATCCCCTGCTCTAAACTAAGAGGAGATTCTCTTAAGATAGAATTCAGCATACTGGTAGATGCACAAGTTCTGTTGTTATTGGTGTTAGGTACCATCGAGTGGGTTTTGGCTCATAGTAACTCTACGCACAATATAATGAAATGCTTTCCCATCCTATGCCATCCTCACAGTGGTTCTTTTGCTTGTGCTCATTGTTGCAGCCACTGTGCCAATCCAACGTTTGGGTAGCTGCCTCTTTTTTGTGGCCTTTCTTCTGTACCAAGACTTGTGTCTTCCTCTAGGGCAGTGGTTGTCAAATTTCCTAATGCCATGACCCTTTCATACAGTTCCTCATGTAGTGGTGACCCCCATCATAACATTATTATTACTTCATAACTGTAATTTTCCTACAGTTATGATCATTTCACACCTGTGAAAGGGTCATTCGATCGCCAAAAGTGGTCGCGAACCACAAGTTAAAAACCGCTGTTCTAAACTAAGAGGAGTTTCTCTTAATATCTACTTCACCATAATGTCAGAAGCACAAATCCTATAGTTATTGTTAGATTCTATTGTGTAGCTTTCGACGCCTAGCAACTCTAAGCACAATATGATGGATAGGTGTCCTGTCCTGCGCCATCCTCCCAGTGGTTCTTTTGCTTGCGCGCATTGTTGCAGCCACTGTTGTATTCCATCATGCTGTGGGCTGCCTCTTTTTGCTGCCCTTCTACTGTACCCAGATCTATGTCTCCCTCTAGGGCAGAGGTTCTCAACCTTCCTAATGTCATGACTCTTTCACACCATTCCTCATGTACTAGTGACCCCCCCCAATCATAAAATTCTTTTCCTTATTACTCCATAACTATAAATTTGCCGTTGTTATGAATCAGGTCACCCATATGAAATGCTCATTGTTCCCTCCTAAGACGTTGTGACCCACAGTTAGAGAACTGTTACTCTACACTAAGAGTTTCTTTTAAAGTCTTCTTCAGCATATTGTTAGAGGCACAAATCCTGTTGTTTGGTGCCTTCGAATGGGTTTAGGCTCATGCCAACTCTAAGCACCATGTAATGAAATGCTTTCCCATCCTGTGCCTTCCATACAGTGGTTCTTTTGCTCACACTCATTTTTGCAGCCACTGTGCTAATCCATCTTGTTGGGCACTGCCTCTCTTTTCCTGCCCTTCTGTACCAAGATATGTGTCTTCCTCTAGAGCAGTGGTTCTCAACTTTCCAAATGCCACAACCACTTCACACTATTCCTCGTGTAGTGGTGACATCCAACCATAAAATATTTGCATTGCTACATCACAATTGTAATTTTGCTTCTGTTATGGATCAGGCCACCCATGTGAAAGGTTCGTTAGTCTCTTCAAAGGCGTCTCGACACACAGTTGGAGAACCAATGGTCTATACGAATAGGAGTTTCTCTTAAGGTCTACTTCAGAATATTCTTTGAAGCCCAAGTTCTTTTTATTATTGTTTGGTGCCTTTGAGAGTGTGTTGGCTCATAGCAACTGTATGCACAATATAATGAAACCCGGCCCCATCTCGTGCCATCTCACTGTGGTCCTTTGCTTGTGCTCACTGCTGCATCTATTCCATCTTGTAGGGGCTGCCTGACTTTTGCAGCCCTTCTGCTGTATCAACATTTGTGTCTTTCTCTAGGACAATGTTTCACATACATCCTAATTCTGCGGCCCTCTTGTACAGTTCCCAATGTAGTGGTGGACCCCAATCATAAAATTATAAAATTATATTCATTGATATTTCATAACTGTACTTTTGCTACTGTTATGAATCAGGCCATCACTGTGAAGGGGTGTTTCGAAACACCCCCCACCTGAAAGTGTTCACGACCCAATGTTGAGAACCCTGCTGTAAACTAAGAAGAGTTGCTCTTAAGATTTACTTCAGCATATTGTTAAACAAACAAGCCCTGTTGTTATAGTTGTTAAGTTCCGCCGAGGGGGTTTTGGCTCATCACTTCTCTATGCACAATACCATGAAATGCTTCCCAGACCTGTGCCATCCTGACAGTGGTTGTTTGCTAGTGCTCATTGTTGGAGCCATATTGGGGGGGGGGTGGCTATTTTTTGTTGCCCTTCTACTCTACCAATATTTGTGTCTTCCTTTAGGGCAGTGGTTCTCAACCTTCCTAATGCCACAGCGTTTTCATACCGTTCCTCATATAGTGCTGACTGCCAAATCATAAAATTATTTTCATTGCAACTTTGTAACTCTAATTTTTCTACTGTTATGACTGGGCGACCACTATGAAAGGTTCATTCATCCCCCAACAGGGCTCGTGACCCAAAAGTTGAGAACCGCTGCACTAAACTAATAGGAGTTTCTCTTAAGGTCTACTTGAGCATATTCATAGAAGCACAGTCCTGTTGTTTTTGTTTGGTGCCTTTGAGTGTGTGTGCAGGCTCATAGCAACTCTATACACAATATAATGAAACGTGACCCCGTCTCGTGCCACCCTCACAGTGGTTATTTTGCTTGTTGTCATTGTTGCAGCCGTGGGCTAATCCAACTTTTGGGGGGCTCCCTCTCTTTTGCTTCCCCTCTACTGCCTTTTCATTCATTTCCTCAGATAGTGATGAACCCCCAATCATAAAATTATTTTCATTGCTACTTTGTAACTTTAATTTTGCTACATTTATGAATCAGGCCTCCACTGTGAAAGGGTCATTTGAACCCCCCAAAGGCTAGCGACCCACAGGTTGAGAACGACTGCTCTAAACTAAGAGGAGTTTCTCTGAGGATCTACAGCACCATATTGTGAAAAGCATGAGTCCTACAGTGATTGTTGTTAGGTGTTGCCCAGTGGGTTTCGACTCTCAGCAACTCTACGCACAAGATAATGAAACCCTGCCCTGTCCTGTGCCATCCTCACAGTGGTTTCTTGTCTGCACTCATTGTTGCAGCCACTGCGCTAATCTATCATCTGGGGGTCTGCCTCTCATTTGCTGCCCTTCTACTCTACCAAGAATTCTGTCTTCCTCTAGGGAAGTGGTTCTCAACCTTCCTAATGCCACGACTCTTTCATACCATTCCTCATGTAGTGGTGACTGCCAAATCATGAAATTATTTTCATTGCTACATCATACCTCTAATTTTTCCACTTTAATGAACGGATCACTGCCGTGAAAGGGTCATTCGTCCCCCAAAAGGGGTCACAACCCTCAGTTTGAGGACCGCTGCGCTTAACTAATAGGAGGTTCTCTTCAGGTCTACTTAGGTACATTGTTAGAAAAACAAGTCCTGTTTTTTTCCTTGTGGGTTTTGACTCATAGCAACTCTATGTCAATATGATGAAACACTGTCCCGTCTTGTGCCATCCTTGCAGTGTTTCTTTGGCTTGTGTTTATTGTTGCAGCCACTGTGCTATCCCATCTATATTGGGGCTGACTCTATTTTGTTGCCCTTCAACTGTATCAAGAATTGAGTCTTCCTCTTGGACAGTGGTTTTCAACATTCTTACTCACGACCCTTTCATCCAGTTCCTCATGTAGTCGTGACCAACCAACCATAAAATTATTTTTGTTGCTACATCGTAGCTGTAATTTTGCTACTGCTATAATTCAGGCCACCCCATGAAAGGGCTGTTTGACCCCCTAAGGAGACACGACCCACAGGTCGAGAGCCGCAGCTCTAAACGAAGGGGAGATTCTCTTAAGGTCTTCTTCAGCATATTGTTAGAAGCACAAGTCCTGTTGTTATTGTTTTTGGGTGCAGTCGAGTGGGTTTGGTTTATAGCCACTCTCTGCACAATATAATGAAACTCTGGGGGTCTTAAAGGCTTGAAGGCAAACAGGCTGAAATCTAGCTCGGAAGCAACAAAGCCCACAGAGAAGAAGCACACAAGCCTAAGTGAACACGAGGTGTTGAAGGGATCAGGTAGCAGACACCAAAGAACAAAAACCATTATTGTGTGATCACCTTCCCCACATAAACGCTGAAGATGAATGTGTGCATAAGTAAGTGTGGTGAAGAAGGCTGATGGTGCCCGGCTGTCAAGCGATATAGCGTCCCGGGTCTTAAAGGCTTGAAAGTAAACAAGCAGGCCCAGAAGCAACAAAGCCCACATGGAAGCATCACACCAACATGTGTGATCATGAAGGGCTGAGGGGACCAGTTTTCAAGCAACAAAGGCGGGAGGGGGGATTATATCATAGTGAATGAGGGGAGTGCATGACGGGGGACCAATGCCCACCTGTAGACAACTGGACATCCCTTGCGGAGGGGTAGTGGGAAGGAGATGAGTCACTCAGGGTTCAGTGTAGCAATAATGAAACTCACAACCTTCCTCTAGTTATTAAACACTTCCTCCCCCCACCTCTCATGATCCCAATTCTACCTTGAAAACCTGGTTAGACCAGAAGATACACAGCACGACAGATGGGAACTAGAAACACAGGGAATCCAGGACAGATGAACCCCCAGGACCAGCGGTGAGAGTGGCGATACTGGGAGGGAAGTGGGTGTAGAAATGGGACACAGATCACAAGGATCTACATATAACTTCGCCCCTGGGAGATGGGCAACAGAAAATTGGATGAAAGGAGACGCCGCGCAGTGTAAGATAAGAGAAAATAATAATTTAAAAATTATTAAGGGTTCATGAAGGAAGAGGAGCAGGGTGAGAGAGGGAGAGGGGAAAGGGGAAATGAGCTGATTCCAGGAACCCAAGAGGAAAGCAAATTTTGAGAATGATGAAGGCAACGAATGTATAAGTGTGCTTTACACAATTGGTGTATGTATGCATTGTGATGAATTGTATGAGCCCCAATAAAATGATTTTAAAAAAGAAAAAGAAAGAAATGTCTATAAATGAATGAAGGCAACATATGTACAAAATGCCTGATGCAATCAATATGGATTGCAACAAAAGTTGTAAGAGTCTCCAATAAAAGATTTTTAATAAAAATGTATATATAATAAATATTTTCCTAACTTATAAAAATGATTAATAAGAATAACGTTAAGCAGCCTGTGTTTTCTATAGGAAAAATAATGATAAAAGAACAAATGAGAGATTCAGCAGGAAGCCATTGATAGGAAAATATTATAAGGAAAGTTTTCTCTTATATGGAATGTACATTCTCTTACATGACAACAATCAGAATATGCCGTAAGAACCTCCGACCAAATACTAGAATAAAATAGAGGAAAACATTCCCAACCCTTCAATAAAATGCTATATGCTTTCGATGATTTTCACAAAAGGTCAAATTATTTAACAAAATATTTTGTTCATTCAAATTTTTAATTATGCATAAATTTAGGTCTACTTGCATTACATCTCATAAAAAGGCATAAGAATTGTTTTTGTTCTATCTAAAACTTAATAGAAGATAGTGAAGGTGAAAAAATAGCTTTCGTGAATGTTGCTTTGAAATACAAATGGCATTGTCCTAAGAAATTATAATGATTTAATTTTTAAAAATCATTTTATTAGGGGCACATACAACTCTTATCACAATCCATACATACATCAGTTGTGTAAAGCACATCCGTACATTCATTGCCGTCATCATTCTCAAAACATTTGCTCTCCACTTAAGGCCCTGGCATCATGTCCTCATTTTTCTCTGCCCTCCCTGTTCCACCCTTACTCATGAACCCTTGATAATTTGTCAGATCTTACATATTTTGTCTCCCTTCACCCACTTTTCCGTTGTCCATCCCCCAGGGAGGAAGTTATACGTAGATCCTTGTAACTGAGGTCTCAGAGCAGCTGGGTGTGATGCAGGGGAAGCTCTGAAAGCAGCTGCAGACACTGCGGGAGTTGGCAACCCAACAGTGAGGGGCACTGCATCAGTGGGTACCAGAAAACTGGCTGGGGTTGCTTATTCCCCTAGATGCTACCCCTGCCTTGAAGAGAACCATGACAGAGGCCTGTAGACATGTGTCAGGAAAAGATGAGTCCTTCACTGTTTCCTCTTCCCACAAAGTTTTGAGGAGAGCCTGCAGGGCAGGGGCTTGGCTCCCTGGCTCCAGTCACCTGCCCTTCCCCACAGACACACCCTCGCCAGCCCCAACTCCCCCTGCCCTGGGTTTGCTTCTTGAATCCAGAGGAGCAGCCTGGGCAAAGACCATGAAGAAACTTGTCCTTCAGGCAGCCCCTTTGATTGGGTCCCTTGACCTCCAGAGTGTGGACATATACACACTAACTGTTGGGGGTCTCAGGCTGTCACCACAGGGGCCAGGATCTGAAGAGGATGCTGGCACTGCAGGGCTTCCTGAGGGAAGCCAAGGACTTGCAGAGCTGGCTGAGCAGCAGCAGCAGGTGGCCACAGGAGAGAAGACTATGAGCACACCCTAGTGAGGAAGGGGCTAGGGGCAAGGAAGGTGCCCTGGAGCCGAATGAAGACGGGTAGTGGAGGGGGGCTGCATGCACAAGGGGCTGATGGGGAACATCAGTCTGGGTTGAGGACAGCTGTGGCTTCCTATTCCCCTCTCTGCATAGAGGGGCAAGTTCTGTGGCTGTCCAGTCCTGCCCTGCCCAGTCACTGACTGAGGTGTCTCACAGCCCACCAGTCAGGGCCCCTGTGTTACCTCTCTTCTCTTCTCAGCTCCTCTTAACCAAGTTTGCAATGTTTCGGCACCAAGTGAAGATGGGTGGCCACCAGGGGGCAGCCTGCCCCACTAGCGGAGAGCCTGCTGGAGTGGCGGCCCAGCACTGCCCCCAGGGCCCAGCAGTGGTGACAGGACCAACAGTGAGTAACAGCAGCCTGGAGCAGGGGTGAGTTTGGGGGGAGGTGCTGGGCATGGGATAAAGAGGCTTCCAGGGAGAACCTGGCTGTGCTGCGGCTCTGCACACCACTGTCTCTAGAGAGGGCCCGAGTTCAGGGAACCCAGGGCAGACCCTGCTGTCTGCGGCCTGTGGAGGAGGCAAAGCTGGGTCGGTGGATCAGGGAGCCTGGTCACAAAGTCCACTTTGCAGGGTCACTTTCCCAAGCCACGGGCTCCCTGCACCTGCAGGGGCGTTCTGGGAAGAGTTGAGCTGGGCTGAGGATGCCCTGCACAGCCCCAGGCTGACCCAGGTCACAGTACAAGCTACTGCGTTTCCAGCCCAAATGGAGCTTAGGCGAGATCCCGATTTGCCCATGATCCTAGCCCAGAGGCTGGCCCAGAGTCTCAGGGGCCCGGCATTTGCTGCATGCAAGAACCATGGAGGGGTGCAGCTTCTACCTTTGAAGGGTGTGCAGTCTCCTCCAAACACACAGCATGCCTGGGTGGCACACAACGTGGGTACCTGCCGTTTGCCGGGCTTTAGAATGACCCCACCTGCTGACTCATGGGGATCCTCCAGAGGGTGTGCAAGTCAGTAAATCTTTCCAGGATCAGGGAACCTCTTCTTTCTCCTGAGGAGCAGTTAGTGGGACTGAACCAGGCAACAGCCCAACGCTTCCCAAGCAGGCCTCCTGGAGCATCGTTAGAGCAAGGGGTAAACTGCTAGTGATAATGGGCTCCTGGGAGGAGAGTTTGCAGAAAGGCCTGAAGCGCTGAGCAAGATCTCAGGACGGTGGCCCTCTGGGAGCTTAGGACAAGTTCTAAACCCAGCCAGGAAGCTGAAGGGCTGACCAGACAGAAGCTGAGGGGGAGGATGAGCATGCTGGGATAACTGCTGACCCCCGCCTGGGGGCAGGGCTGCCTGGTTGGAGCTGTGGGAGCTGACTCAGGCCAGACCCCACCTGCTCTGAGACGCTGAGGCCACCCTCAAAGTTCACAGCCAACAGTCTCACGTGCTCGTCCGTATCCAGGTGGGTGGCTGGGGGAGAGGGTAGCTTCTGCAAGTGCTGCTACCCCAGGCCCAGAATACCACACTCAATGCCCGGGCCCTTGGCCACCATGCTATCTCAGGAGAATGCCACAATCCTCCCAGATGCTGTGTCCCACTGGGTGGAGGCCCCCCTGAGGAGACATGGATCGCACCAATGAATCACACAATCTGCTTCTGACGCCTTGAGGCCTCCTCACCCCCCACTGTCAATACCCCAGTGCCGCTTCCCACTCTGGACTAGAGTCCATAAGTATTAGCAAGAGATAAAACACACAACACATGGAACCCAGGAACAGGAATGGGAATAGAGATACCAAAAGGGTAGGGGGAAGGGGGGTCGAGGATGGAAGGAAGGGGAACCGATAGCAATGAATGACATATAACCACACACCCCTCGCAGGGAGAGAAGCAACAGAAACCTGAGGATAAAAGAGACAATGGTCAATGTGAGATATGAAAATAATAACAATCTATAATCTATCAAGTAACCACGAGTGGGGGAGGTGAAAAAAATGGAGCTGATGCCAAGGGCTCAATAGAAAGTTAATGTCTAGAAAAGAATGATGGCAATATACGTATGACTATGTCAGATACAATTGGTGTATGGATTGTAACAAGAGCTGTAAGAGCCCCCAATAAAATAAATAAATTTAAATTTAATTAAAAAAAACACACCAAAAATCTCCATCTGCACAGTGAGGCAGTGAAGGGACAAGAGTCCCGAGTCCCTTGGCTCTCACACAAGGCCACCAAAGGCTACCTCAAAGTGGGGGTCTGGCAAAGTTGTGGATGGGTGGGCAAAGCTATCAAGCGGCCCATGAGGGACTTCATTGGCCCTGGAGAACTGGGTGGGAAGGAGGGGTGGCGGCAGAGGTGAGGCCGAGTAGACACTTGGTAAGGCTGTGGGATTAAGTGGCAGAGACATGGAGGTTTGGACATGAGTGGTGGTGGACACAGGCCGACTGTGACACTGCCTCGGTACCAGGTCCCCTCACCCCGTGCTCTCCTGTGCTCTCCCAGGCTCCAGGTGCAAGACTATGCCTCCTGGGCAGCCAGTGTGCAGTGAGATTTGCAGGTGGTGGAGGAGCCCCAAGACCCTGGCAGTGGAGCCCAAAGCCTCAGTGTCCACCAAGAGCTGCGGGCCAAGCTGGAGGCCCAGAAGGAGCTGCACCGGTGCGCCACCCAGCGGGGACAGCAGGTGCTCCCGGCTACAGGGCCGTCCGCCGTGGAGGTCGGCTCCCCTTTCTGGCCCTGCCCCAGCCCGCTGGACCACCGCACACTGGCCCCACAGGGACAAGCACCTTTCTTTTCTATTTTTTTAATCATTTTATTGGGGGCTCGTGCAATTCTTATCACAATTCATACATACATGCATTGTGTCAAGAACATATGTACAGGCTCTTCCTCTAACTGTAGCGGCCTGAGGTGACCTGCTAAAATGGTTCGCTACTCATTTGACCCAGAAAACCCTACAAAATCCTGCAAATACAGAGGGTCGAATCTCCGGGTCCACTTCAAAAACACCCGTGAAACTGCCCAGGCCATCAAAGGAATGCACATCTGGAAAGCCACCAAATACTTGAAAGACGTCACTCTGCAGAAGCAGTGTGTGCCTTTCCGACGGGACAATGATGGTGTTGGTAGATGTGCCCAGGCCAAACAGTGGGGTGGGACCTAGAGTTGGTAGCCCAAAAAGAGTGCTGAATGTTTGGTTCACATGCTTAAAAATGCAGAAAGTCATGCTGAACTTAAGGGTTTAGATGTGGATTCTCAGGTCATCGAGCACATCCAGGTGAACAAAGCCCCCAAGATGCACCACCGGACTTACAGAGCTCTTGGCTAGATTAATCCACACAGGAGCTCCCCCTGCCACATTGAAATGATCCTGACTGAGAAGGAACAAATCGTTCCCAACCAGAAGAGGAGGTTTCACTGAAGAAAAAGATTTCCCATAAGAAACTGAAGAAGCAAAAACTCATGGATTGGGAATAAATTAAGCTTAAATAATAAAAGTTTTTTTTTTTTAAAGAACATATGTACATTTGTTGCCATCATCATTCTCAAAACATTTGCCTTCTACTTGAGCCCTTAATATCTGCTGTTCATTTTCCCCCTCCCTCCCCACTCCCCCCTACCTCACGAAACCTTCATCATTCATAAATTAATATTATTTTATCATATGTTGCACTGTCCAAAGTCTCCCCTTTTCTTCTTCTCTGCAGTCCCTCCCCCAGGGAGGAGGCTCTTTGTAGATTCTTGTAATCAATTTCCCCTTTCCACCCCACATTCTCTCCACCCTCCAGGCATCGCCACTCTCACCACTGGTCCTGAAGGAGTCATCTGTCCTGCGTTCCCTGTGTTTCCAGTTCCTATCTGTACCTATGTACACCCTCTTATCTAGCCAGATTTGTAAGGTAGAATTGGGATCATGAGAGTGGGGGGAGGAAGCATTTTAGAACTAGAGGAAAGTTATATGTTTCATCGTTGCTACCCTGCACCCTGACTGGCTCATCTCCTCCCCACAACCCTTCCGTAAAGGGTGTCCGGTTGGCTACCAATGGGCTTTGAGTCTCCACTCTGCACTCACCCACATTTTCAATGATATGATTTTTTTGTTCTTTGATTCTTGATACCTCATGATCCCTTCGACAGCTCGTGGTCACACAGGCTGGTGTGTTTCTTCCATGTGGGCTTTGTTGCTTCTGAACTAGGTGGCCACTTGTTTACCTTTGAGCCTTAAAGATCCCAGATGCTATATCTTTTGACAGCCAGGCACCATCAGCTTTCTTCACCACATTTGCTTATGCACACGTTTGTCTTCACTGATCGTATCAGGAAGGTGGGCATCCACTGATATGATTTTTAGTTCTTTGAAGTCTGATAACTGGTCCCTTCTACACCTCGTGGTCAGCCAGGCTGGTGTTCTTCTTCCATGTGGGCTTTGATACTTCTCAGCTAGATGGCCACTTATTTATCTTCAAGCCTTTAACACCCAAGACGCTATATCTTTTGATAGCCGGGCACCGTCAACTTCCTTCACCACATTTGCTTATGCACACATTTTTCTTCAGCAATCTTGTCGGGAAGGTGTGAATCCTGGAATGCCAATTTAATAGAACAACGTGCTCTTGCATTGAGTAAGTGCTTGAGTGGAGGCCCAATGTCCATCTGCTGCCTTAGTACTAAACCTATAAATATATGCACACAGATCTGTTTCCCTACACTCATATAAATATATTTACATATGTATATTCCAGTCTTTGGACCTCTATAAATACCCTTTGTCACCTAGTTCTCTCCTCAATTTTCCTTTTACTTTCCTCTTGTCCCACTATCACGCTCAGCCTTCATTTGGGTTTCAGTAATTTCTCTCGGTTACCTTGCCCTTGCTGAATCCCTAACAGACCACTCACACCCTCCTTGCTACTGATTTTGGATAACTTATTGCTCCCCTGTCCCTGGGTTGTTTAGCACTACCCCTTTGCCCCCCTCTCTCCCACTCCCCTATTCCCCCGGAACTATTGGTCCCCTTGTTTTCTCCTCCAAACTATTCATGCAGTCTATCGTATCTAGATAGGTCTGTAGAGATAATAATGTGCACCAAAGATCAAGTCATTGCAAGATAGGCAATGAGTGAGAACACAGCAATGACAACAAAAAGGAAACCAATTACCCATAGAAGAATAAATTAATTTTGGAAGGCAAATGCTTTGAAAATGATGAGGGCAAAGAATGTACAGATGTGCTTTATACAACTGATGTAAGTATGGATTGTGATAAGAGTTGTATGAGTCCCTAATAAAATGCTTTTTTAAGAATAAAATAAAAGAAAAAAAAATTTAAAGAAAGAAAAACCTATACATAGATGAAGATCTGATTTTTAATCTCTAGGCGTGTCCTTCAGTCAGGTCCAATGGGGTACCATGCTTTGGCCCCAGAGTCTGTCCTTTGTACTACCTCAGGGGCTCCCTGCTCTGCTCCCACGTTTGCTCTGCCACACACTTTTAGTGGTTTGCCTCAGTGCCATAGGATCAGTCTGGGCCAGTTCTAACCCTGAGTCTCCAGTGTTGTCCCCCTTAGGGCCCTGGGTCATCAATGGACGGTGTGTCCCGTGGTGGGATAAGCCACATTGTCCACTCTGTCCATTGGCTGTTCAGAGCCGGGATATCGTCCTCCAGGACTGATGGGCCAGGATGTGCTCCACTCTCTCTTCCTCCCTCTTCTTTGCTCCCATTTGCTCTGATCAAACATGCCCCTCTCTCCTAGATGCAGCTTCAGTGCTGTCCTCTGAAGTAAATTCTTCTGGGGGCAAGGGCAGTTGTCCACATAGCTTGTATGGGAGCCCAGCCCTCACGCCCCTCCACTGGCTCCCCACTCCGTGCGGGCACACTGTATTCATCTGGCACTGGCTTGATATCTGGTCCCTCTTTCCCTGTGGAAACACAAAAAATACCCTCCCCTTGGGTGGGACAGTCAGGCACCTTTTCTCTGGAGCTTCCCTCAGCACCACCTTCGGTTGTGTCCATGCCCATGCCCAGGTCCAGGAAAGGCTATGCGCCCTGCATGATGCTTGGGAGCAAGTCTTTCAGGCCTGGGAACGGAAGCAAGGGAGACGGCAGGCCATGCACCACAAGAAGCTCTTCCTCAGACAGTGTGGCATCTGGACAAGATCCTGCAGGCCCAGGAGACAGCTCCCCTTACCACACACAGACACACTGACCCCAGGACCTCCAGTCCTCCTGTAGTTCCACCCCAATCCCCCTTGCTTCCTGGATCACTGGCTGCTATTCTGATACGGAGCTAGATAGTGTGTCTTCCCAAGTGGCCAAGGGGACACCTGAGCCTCAGGTCACTCAGGGCCATCTCCTCCCCACACCTGGCCCCAGCCAGCCAAGCCCTACGCGGTTTGGTTGGAAATTGATGGGGCTCCTCCCCACTTCGTCAGAAGTTGGGATGTTCCTAACGGCCCTCAGGTTGGAGTGCTCTTCTTCCTCAGGTTCCTTCCCCTCCTGCTCAGCACCCACCTCCCCACCCCCAGCCACAGGCCCCTTGATGCACCCCCAGAGAGCCCAGGCTGTAAACCAAGGTTCTCGCAGATGTTGCTGTCTAGGGTTCCCTTTGAACCACCATGTGTGCCCCCTATCACCCCCCACCTCTGTGTCACCTCCATGGCTGCCCCAGGTCTCCCAGGAAGCCAGTGCCCTGGAGGGCTCTGTGGAAGAGGTGGAGCGGCTGATCCAGAAGCATGGCTCCTTCCAGAGGTGCTAAGCACACAGGACAGGGAGGTGATGGCCGGGACGGTCATGGGCGTGACCCTGATAAGGCCAGGGTATCCAGACTGTTGGGGGCACACGGGTGAGGTGTGTATGCACACCGAACCTGTGCTGGTTGGTGAGGGATTACCAAGGAGCCATAGGCTCCAATCCAGGGCTGGTGACCAAGCCGAGGTGCCCATGCACCCAGAAGCGCATGGGGATGGGTTAGGCCACACTCTGGGGACCACAGGGGGCATTTGGATCTGCCCATATCACATGGCCCTTGCTTCCTTCTTCCCAGGAGCCTGGCCAACCCTCAACTGCAGAGCTGAGGGGAGGCCCCCGGGACTTATAGTGAGGGCTACGGACTGTGAGCCAGCCCCAGCAGTGGTACACTCAGTACTCAGGGCTGGGTCCATCTCCCACATCCCTCAACGCAGGAGGCTGCGCTGAGAGAGCAGGCCAGGGTGCTGCCAGGCCCCTGGGTTCAGGGCCAGCTGGGCACGATACGAGAGCGGCCGGCTTGAGTGGAAGCCCTGGGAGAAGGTCAGCTACACAAGCTTCACACCTCTCTGATTACTGCCAGCTTTCTCAGGGCTGCTAGCCAGGTCAGAGGGCACCCCACCTGAACCCCATTTTACCTTTACAAGTGACCTTCAGCCCCACTAGGGGCCAAGGGGCGGCCTGCGGTGGAACGGGATGTGGAGAATTTAATGGCTTTTCCAGGGGCAAAGCTAGGACTGGAGCCCAGGGCCCTTGATTCTCAGACCCGTGTGGACACCTGTCATCCTGATGGGCAGAGTAGACAGTGCCCCAGTGGTGGGTGAGGGGCACCCTCCACATGAGAACACACCCATGGCCCCTGCCCAACCACTTCCTAGATCTGAAGACTGATGGGCCTGGGCCCTGTTATCTTGGGTGAAAGAAAAATTATTGTGCTGTCCCTGAGCTTGGTCAGCATTTCACTCCTTGACAGAGACCGAGGGGTAGACGGGGTCACCGCTTGGGACCAAGGCAGTATGAACATCAGGGCACTCATGTCCCCACCATCACACAGGATGGCGACTGGATCCAGGGGTGGGGCCAGCACCTGGAATAGCCTGTCCCTCTTGGGGACCACAAAGAGAAGCTGATGCGGTTTCAGAAACACCTGGCCTATGAGACAGAGACCCCATGGAAGGGAGGCAGGAAGGGAATTGACAGGAAGGCCTGGGACCCCTGCTAGGTACTTGTTTTCCATCCAGCAGCCTTGTCCCAAACACCCGCAGTGTCACTGTGCAGACACTAATCAGACTCTGTCACCTGCCCGAGGCCAAGGCCAAGACCAGCCAGGAAGAAAGTATTGATGAGAACCCTGGGCAGAAGGGCAGAGGCCAAGCCTGTAATGTGCCCGTTCTCCACAGGGTGCCCTTGCTAGAGTCCTGGACCTTGGGAAGGATCGGGAGAGCATGGAGAGGCTGCTGCACAGACACGAGACCTTGGAGCAGGAGATGGGCCTCCTCCAAGTTCAGGGGCAGGTATGCCACTGGGTCTAGCATCGGGGCCAGGCCAAGGGACCTCTTCTGTGGGACCCTGCAGAGGAAGAGCTGAGCCAGTACACTCCCATGCCAGGGGCCTCTTGAGCACAACCTGATCCATTTCCTCAGCCTCCGGACATCCCCCATATCACGGAGCAGAAGGCAGCCTTCCTCTGCCAGAGAAGCCTGGGGTCAGCCCGCAGCCTCGGCCACAGGTGCCAACAGTTTATGGACAGCTGGCAACAGCTCCAGAGCAGAGCCCAGAAGTGGTATGGACACCCTTTGGGTCCATTTCTTCACTCCTGCCCCCCTTCAGCAATCAAGTCCCATGCATCTCCTTGACTCCTTGTTTTAGGGTACAAAAGAGACCTTCAGGACAAACAATGTAAAGAAAACATCGATCAAGTATTAAAAGAGACCACGATCACACAATGACCCAGACACATCATACATGAAACAAATCCAGGGAGACTCATATGTGTGTAAGAAAGAGGACTACTGGCGATATCTAAAACAGATGGAAATAGAGTTACCATATGACCCAGCAACCCCCCACCCCCCTTACTGGGCAAGAAACAAACCAAGGTCAGACATCTGTGCTCCAATGTTCATTGTGGCACAGTTCACAATTGCAAGGAATTGGAAACAACCCAAATTTCCATCACCTGACAATTGGATTAAAAAGCTGGGGTACCTCTACCATCAGGGATCAATGATGTAATATCACACCGGAAGTTCTTGTCGCCCCAGCATGGGTCTCTGGGCTTCCTGCTTCGGAAGCACAGTAGCTGGCACGGCGGGAAGGTGAAAGCTTCCCCAAGGATGACGCCTCCAAGCTGGTCCACCTGACGGCCTTCCTGGGCCACAAGGCCGGCATGACCCACATTGTGCACGAGGTCGACAGACCAGGCTCCAAGGTGATCAAGAAGGAAGTGGTGGAGGCCATGACCATCGTGGAGACCCCTCCTATGGTGGTGGTGGGCATCGTGGGCTATGTGGAGACACCTCGCGGCCTCCGGACCTTCAAGACGGTCTTTGCGGAACACATCAGTGACGACGAGTGCAAGCGGCAGTTCTACAAGAACTGGCACTAGTCGAAGAAGAAGGCTTTCACCAAGTACTGCAAGAAGTGGCAGGATGACAAGGGTAAGAAGCAGCTCGAGAAAGACGTTAGCAGCATGAAGAAGTCCTGCCCGGTCATGCGCGCCATCACCCACACCCAGACGCGCCTGCTCCCCCTGCGCCAGGAGAAGGCGCACCTGACGGAGATGCAGGTGAACGGAAGCTCCGTGGCTGAGAAGCTGGACTGGGCCCGAGAGAAGCTGGTGCCAGTGAAACAGGTGTTCGCGCAGGATGAAATGGTCGACATCACGGTGGTGACCAAGGGCAAAGGCTACAAAGGGGTCACCAGTTGTTGGCACACCAAGAAGCTGCCCCGAAAGACCCACCGAGGGTTGCGCAAGGTGGCTTGTATCGGGGCCTGGCATCCCGCCCGTGTGGCCTTCTCGATGGCCCACGCTGGGCAGAAAGGCTACCACCACTGCACAGAGATCAACAAGAAGATCTATAAGATTGGCCAGGGCTACCTCGTCAAGGACGGCAAGCTTATCAAGAACAACGCCTCCACCGACTATGATCTCTCTAACAAGAGCATCAACCCCCTGGGCGACTTTGTCCACTACGGGGAAGTGATCAATGAGTTTGTCATGCTCAAGGGCTGCATGGTGGGCACCAAGAGGCGAGTGCTGACTCTGCACAAGTCCCTGCTGGTGCAGACCAAGCGCCGTGCCCTGGAGAAGATCGACCTCAAGTTCATCGACACCACCTCCAAGTTGGGCCATGGCCGTTTCCAGACCGTGGAAGAGAAAAAAGCTTTCATGGGACCACTCAAGAAAGACCGGATTGCCAAGGAGGAAGGCGCATAACAGATGGTACAGCTGGTGGGATCAGAATAAAGACTTCTTTTTCAGTGGGGGGAAAAAAACTGTGGTACATACATACAATGGAGTACTACGCATCGCTAAAAAGTAGTGATGAACGTATGAAGCACATCACTGCATGGGAAGAACTGGAGGAAAGCATGCTAAGCGAAGTAAACTAAGCACAAAAGGACAAGTACACACTGTGTCCACGGAGGTAAGCTTTAAAAAAATGCAAAAGGGACATAGGGGAAAAGCTACTGTATGAACATTCCTGGGGTGAGGACCAGGTAATATGGCAGGGACCAGACCAAATTCAGGGATACACATGGTAGACAGATAAAAAGAGGAGGGGAAAGGAAAAGTAATAATAATAAATAAATGGGTCGCGGGGTCACAGGGCACTAACCCGCCCAAGAGTGCCACCGTGAACCCATATATCTCCGATCTGCCTGCCTCTGTGCCTTTGCCTGTGCTCACCCTTTCTCTACTTGGCTCGGTCCTACACCTGTTCTTTTGTGTCTGGCCTATGTCACTACCAGCAGCCCTGCTGGCGTAGTGGTTACAAATTGGACTGTGGTCTGTAAGACCTGCAGTTCAAGTCCACCAGCTGCACCTTGTGAGAAAGATGAAGCTTTCTATGTCTGTAAAAGAGTTACCATTCCCGGAACCCTTGGGGGCAGTTCCACACTGCCCTTTAGGGTTACCATGAGTCAGAGTTGACTGGATGGCAGTGAGTTGGGAATTTTATTTATTTAATTCCCAGCATGTCTTTTCAAGGTTCATTTGTGACCTGACATTTATCCCCCTATTTTAATGAAAGGACACCACTCCGTTCTAGAACTCGAACTCACTGATTTGGTCCATCCATCTGTCCACGGACTCAAAGGCAGCTTCCACCTTTGGCTGTCGTAACTATAATGCAGTGATGTCCATAATTTAAAAGAAAACGTTTTGACTTGATGTGTTTAGGGGACACAGTGAGACCAGAGCATTTGTCCCTGCCGGTGAAGGGACTGGAGGTCAATCCTTTTTTTTCCTTCTTTTTTAAGTGTCTCTATTCCCATCTACAAAAGATGGGCCCCACTCAGGACTGTATATGGTTTCTCTCCTTGAAGCAAAATAATCCATTGTTGTGCCCATTACATAGAGGGGGGATCGAAGCTTACAAGCTAGTGCCCAGAACCAACAGCTGGTGGCTGGAGGAGGTCTGTGTGCCCACTGTGGCTGCAGGAGGGACAGAAGGGCCTGCAGGGGGACCACTGGGCCTCAGAGACCTTCCAGGCGAGGCTACAGGAACTGCAGCAGCTCTGGGGCGAGCTGAGGGCCAACTGTAGGAAAGAGGCCACGCTCCAGGAGGCCTGCAAGGTGGGACTGTGCACGCCCTGGGCCAGGTTGGATGGGACCCCAGGTTGCCCAGTGCCCACTGCTCACCCCACGTCCTGCCCCAGGACCTGCATACGGGAAAGCAACTGGGAGCTGTAGAGCTGGCTGCATCCTGTGGAGGGGGAGCTGCGAGTCCTCGCAGTGGATAGTACTGTCCTGTGGTGGATGAACTCCAACTGGGGGCAAACAAGACTCGTTTCAAACACCAGCTCTGTCTCCTCTAAGGGCCCGTGTACAACTGCGACAACACAACATTGGGTCCTGCTGGGTCCCCATTAGCATCTGGGAGGAAGGCTATTTATTACAGGGAATCCTACCTTTGTCCCTTGGTGTTAATTGCAGACTCACTGGGTGACAGATTGTATCTGACATGCACCACGTTTGCCGCAGCAAACACCAACACTTTGTCAAACTCCGTTTGGTATTGCTCCATCCCTCCATTATTCTCCCTAATGACAAAAATAATTAACACATTCATATAAAAGCACAGGATGAGGAAAGCTTTAATTTATGCATCTAGCTCAGGGTCATCCCTCTTATCAATATATGGCAATCTAATGAGGCTTAATTAAATGTAGCAGTGAAGCAATTTAGGAAACTGAGGGATTGTCACGAGTCCTGGTTGTGACAGCATGTTTTGTGCACCATGGAAGATAACAGATTTGTCTTCTGTGGTATCTCATATCCATCATCCCCAAACTACCTGCTCTTAGGGGTAGAGAGAGCGAGCTTGTCTTTGAAAAAAGTGCCTGGGTTTGGTAGCTGCTCAGAGGATGGCAGGTGTAATGTATTATGAGAACTTAACAAGGCTCTGAGAAGATGGCTATGGGAAGGTCTGGGTGGAGGGCAAGGTCATGGCCCTGAAGGATTCAGGATCCAGAAGTCAAGTCAGAACTGGATGCCAGAGACTTTCTCAATCCAGCCCTCTTTGCCCCTCCCCTAAGGCCAATACATTTGTAAGGGTTATGGATTCTACTACAGAATCTTTCTCAAACCCAGGGCCCTCTTCACCATTATTGTCTAGACCTGGTCACCTCTTGCCTTATAAATAAAAATATGGGTTTATTGTAAGTCTGGGTCTGTTAGGTTTCTCGGGTGGGAAATGTCTCGGTCCTTGGCTACACACTGGAAAGAAATTCACACCAAAGCCTGGTTGGTAATCCGAGTGGGTTTATATACATGAGAGAAGAAGGTTCCGGCGTTACACTAAACTGAACACGGGCACCCTCATGACACTGCACACCCAGCCCTGCTGAGTGGAAGGCAGAGAAGCAGCTGAAGGGAAGGGGAGGTGGTCTCCAGATTCCAGCCTTTTAAGGGCTTTCAGCTGGGAGGCGTCAATTAAGCTCTCCTGGCTTGGGCTTAGCCTGCATTGGCTTCCAACCTCCCGTAGGGGGCCCCCTAAGCATGGAGAAGAACAACCCCTTGTCTTGCTACCTAACCGGTCTACATTCCTGCATGGCTACATTGAGATGGAACTAGCCCCTTTAGACAGCCTGTGTGGTTCACCAGGAGACACGGGCCCCAGAGTTCCCTGTGACCACCTTAAACCTTAAACTACTGTTGGAGTTTATATTACCTGTGTGGGTCTGTGGGCATGGGACGTTTCCATGCCAGAGACCTGAAGTTACACAAATAGGCATCCAGAACAGAACTCATACAGGCTCTAATAAGATGCTCAGGTGCTTCTCGCTAGGATGAGAATTTAACGAAGTGTGTGAGCAATTCAGATCTTGTAAGGGAGAACAGGTCAGTAGGGTATCCAGAGAAGAGAACAAAGTCAGGCGAAAGGGAGGGGCCCACAGACATCTGTGCTCTGTGTTTGGCCACAATACAAGAAACCGGGTCTCCTTGCAAAAGAAAGCAGAACAGCAAGTCCCTCAGAACTACGACATTTTAACACATGACCTATACAACACTCGGCTCTGGGAGGCACCTTGGAAAACCATAAAAGCCCTAAAAGAGGGGCAAGGAGGAAGCCCAAGTCTTTGATTTTCCCTGCTGTGCTTTCAGTGTTGAAATGTCTGTGCATGGAGCCTTTGAAATTTCAGAATCAGAGAGTGGATTCACAAGCCAAGCTCCTGCTTTATTCTTCAATGCATTTTGGCCCAGCTTCTCCTTGGTGAGACATGTAACAGAAATTCTGGACTTAGGAGCCACTTGGTCCTTGGACACTAGGAGATTTCAGTGGAATCTGAAACAGGGCTCTAACCACCAGCTGGACTGGCCTAGGAAGCCCAAGTATTCAGTCTCCCAAATACAAACCTCCAGTTGCTCTTCATCTGCCTCCACTTTGTTCAGCTTTAGTTGTCCGTGGAAGCATTTGGCACCCATCTGATGCTTCGGAACCCAGAAAGGAGGAAAGGTAAAACTGGAATTCAAATGAAACAGACTTAAGAAGAACCATAGCCAAGATGTGCCCAGGGCTCCTCGCAGCATTTGTCACCTTCATTTCCCTCTTCGGACTCAGACGTGGCAAGGTTCAGAAACAAGCTTTACCAGAAAGAACAGCTGTGAACCCAGCCTGCTTCCAAGTGAGAAAAAGCCCTTTACACATGAGTTCCTGAGGTCAGCCCAGCCCTGTGCATCCCGACCCCTCCCAGAGTCCCTGGCTCTCTGGCGAAGCATCAAAGCAAGTGGAAGCAGAGATTTGCTCAGAATAAAAAATCATTTTTCACAATAGCACGGCACGTTCTGGATGGCAATCACGGCTGCACAAACCATATCCATCCTCCAGCCATAATGTTGGCGCCTTAGTTACCACGCACATACATTGTGTGGGAGACTCAGAGCCTATTCCATTTGTGGTCAATTGTTTCCTCCCTCTCCATACTTTGCACTTAGGAGACATGCTCTCTGGAGGTGGTTGAGGCTTGTCTTGTCACCAATAATCATCTCCTACGCCTTCCTTTACAGTTACTAATTTGATGTGTTCACTCAAAGAAATGCCAATAATATGAGGTTTCAGAGGAGAGCTCCTAGAGCTCCCACAGACAACAAGGAGGCCGAGTGTCACCGTCATTATCCTGAGCTGGGAGGGGGCACCAGTGTTCCAGAAGCTGGGAATCTGTCACTGCCTGCCCACCGCACAGACAGAGCAGGTGCTGGTTATAATTGCTTCTAGACGTCTTGCCATGCTGAGTTGAAAGTCAAACCCATAAATGCTGCCTGACTACAATAAAACTGGAGTACACAGACATTTCTGCATCATTGCTGGCTGAAAATATATTGAGTGGGGTTGGATGAGATGGCAGCAAGTGCCTAAGGAGGGGATGCTGTGGGAACACCAACAAGATGACTGTCAGTCGCCGTTTCCTCCTCTCGTCTGCTTCCCCCCCCCTCATCTTTCAGGAGCAAAAGACATGACAAATATGTACGGAAACAAATTTGTTCATTTTTAGAGGAGTCTCCCACCCCACCCCACCCCACCGCACCCTCATCCACCTCTGGCCTCTTTGAGCAAGTCAGTAGAACTTTTTTTTTTTTAAACGTGGCTTCTACTACGGCAATTTCCGGAGTTGCTATGTGGCTGTGTTTAAAAGTCGCCTTTGGGATCCAGAGCACAATCCTTGTCACAAAGGCATTCTCCCAGTCCCAAATAGCAATGCGACCTCATTTCAGAAGGTTGTTCTTGTTTCTGTAGACCCAGAAAGAAGTTCAAGCTGTTGATCTTGACCGTGGTTGTCGAGTCAGCTTCTCATGGGCACCTCATGGGAAGCAGAGCAAACTATGCCAGTCTGTGCTATCACCAGAGCTGGGAGGGGAAGCCAACTGTGGCGGGCCATAGGTTGATGTGTGGATGGAGATAATCAGGTCTTTCATCCTTATTCTATTTCAGTCTGGAAACATCACTGAAGCCTGCTCAGTGTCATAGCAAGACACAAACTTTCACTGACAGTCTGGGGCATATTGGCTGCAAATCGAACCCAGGTCTTCCCGGTGAAAGACGATGAGAGATCTACCACTGAAGCACCGTGGCCCTCACCTCAAACCAGGGCAGTCATTTCCCACAAATCAACCAGAGTTCAAACCAGACCACAATGCAGGATGACTGAGATTGCCACCAGAATCTGATACTGATGCAGAAAAAAACCTAACTACCATTTTATTGACTCCCACTCATACCGGCCCAATAGGACAAAGAACTGCCCCTTTGGGGGTTTGAGACTTTAAATCCTTACAGTAGCGATCCTCCACCTGTGGGTCGCGACGCCTCTGGGGATCAATTAACCCTTTCACAGGGGTAAACCAATTCATAACAATAGCAAAATTACAGTTATGAAGTAGCAATGAAAATAATTTTATGGTTGCAGGTGACCACAACATGAACTGTATTAAAGGGTGGGGGCATTATGAAGGTTGAGAATCACTGCCTTACAGAAATAGAGAACCTCATATTTCTCCCACGGACGGGCTAGTCAATTCAAACCCCCGACCTTGCGATTAGCAGCTTAATGCACAGTCCACTACACCACCTGGGCTCCTAATTGTATAATAAAAGATACTATTGTTAGATCTCTCCTGGGAGAGATATACCTCAGGCCTTCGCTTCGCGTGAGAAAGAACTCACTTCGAAGCCTGGATTGTGAACCAAGTGAGTTTCTTGAGAGAAGAAGTTTCAGGTTTACACAGGCACCTCAGGGCCACTCACGGGGCACAGCCTACCTAGAAGCTGCTGGAAAGAAAGTCACTCAGTGGGCTCTGGGATCCTGCCTTTTTTCTTTTTTTAAAAATCGTTTTATTAGGGGCTCATAAAACTCTTATCACAATCCATATATACATCAATTGTGTAAAGCACATTTGTACATTCATTGCCCTCGTTATTCTCAAAACATTTGCTCTCCACTTAAGCCCCTGGCATCAAGTCCTCATTTTACCCCTCCCTCCCCGCTCCCCCATCCATCAAGAAACCTTGATAATTTGTGAGTGGTGATACTGAGAGGGTTTGGGAGGGTGGATTGGAAAGAGGGAACTGATTATAAGTATCTACATGTGACCTCCTCCCTGGGGGACAGACAACAGAAAAGTGGGCGAAGGGAGACATCAGAGTGGTCAAGATCCTGCCTTTTCAATTCCTCCATAGGGAGGCATGGTTGACGGTCATGGTCAACCCCAATGGCTGGATTGAATTCACCTGGCCCAGATGGGCCAATCCAGGTGTAATGCCCACCTAGGTGTACCACCCCTTCCTGGCCGGAAGTTTGAACCTGAGCATATGTAATGGATGACCCAGTCCCTATGCTAAACCACCTAATAGTATTTGCAAGATGCCAAGCACCGTTCTAAGCTTTTTGTGTATAATAATTCAATTATTCCACTTAACAAGCCTATGTGTGGACGCTATTCTGGCCTCATTTTCCAGATGAAAAATCAGTGGCACAGGATGATAAAGTCATGAGCCTAGGACCACACAGTGAGGAAGTGGGAAGGAGATATTTGGACCCAGGCTGCAGAGCCCATGCCTTGGGTGCCAACAGCTGCCATGTAGGACACAGAAAAGCATGGAGCAGACTCGGCGTAAGACATTAGGGAGTTGGGAGGACTGTAGCATGAATGTATGTGCTATGACTTCATGAGAGTAGCTGCTACTCAGATCCAGAAGAGAACACAAGCCTTTTGCAAAAAATATTTTTGCCAAGAGAGGGTGGAAAACTGCATCTTGTGCGAAATCCCCCCAACCTGCACATGTGCATAGCTATTTCAGAAGGTTCCAAACAATGTGTGCTGTGCGGCAAACCAAACTGAGCTCAGGGGGAGCTGGTCTGTGGGTTATGTTAGCCAGAAAGTGAGCAGTTTGAACTCACCAGCCAGCACTCCAAGGGAGAAAGAGGAGGCTTTCTGCTCCCATGGACTTACAGACTTCGAAGTGGCAGGGAGCATTTCCATGCGTCCTATGATTACGATCTCGGAGGGTGAGGGTGGAGTTGGTTGAGACCTGTCTTCAGGGCATTTCCCAGAAGGGCTTCCTGCAGTGGATCTGCCTTCAGGAATGTCTCATGACCTTGAGTGCAGCAAAGTCCTAAACACACTTGGGCTGTGGTTCTCAACCTTCCTAATACAGCTCCTATTGTTGGGGTGATGCCCCCTCCCCCAACCATTAAATGATTTTCTTGCTACTTCATCACTGTAATTTTACTACAGTTATGAATTGGGTGAGCCCTGTGAAAAGGCCATATGACTCCCAAAGGGGTCACAACCCACAGGTTGAGAACCACTGCACTAAGGGTTCCCCTCCCAGGCAGCCCTACCAGTGTCTGGTGTGCATAGTTCTGTGAGGTGAGAGAAATGGACTTAGTGTCTGCTTCTGGTGACAATTGATGTGGGTGGTCTTTCTCCCTATGTCAAATCCCTCTGGAGCCATTTGTCACCACAACAGAGGGAGCCATGCACAAAAAAAGCAAGAAGAGGATGCAGCACAGCAGGACAGCAAGCAGAACAAAGATTGAATAAGCACAATTCACCTCAATCATGAATCTGGTGCCCTTGAGATGTGGGGAAGACCCCAGTCTAGTGACATTAGATCAGGTTTAGGGATTGAGTGAAGGGACCCCTCTTGGCTCCCCTCAGCCCCTATTTTGCTTTCCCATTGACCCTGACCCTTGCATCGTGATTGGTCCTTATTCCAGCATGATGGTTGGTTTCATAACCACGGCATATGGGAATGTGTTAGTCGATAGGTTATACAGGCACAGCCTCTGGAATGGGTAAGTGAGGATGTTATTTGGGCTCGCTCATGCAGACCTCTAGTTGTCCTCGACATGCCTGGTAGAATGGATCATGTGAAGTGATTTGAGATCGGCGTTGAGATCTGATAGGTCATGCAGACTTCTAGCTGATCCTGGCAGTACCCTATTTTAAGGAAACAGAATGTTTGGCGTTTAAGTTGTATTTGAGCTTAAATTTTGAACAATAGGCTGTGGCTCACAGTGAGAGTCCATGTGGAGATCCTAAATCCATTTTGAGGGGCCACCGATTCAGCCGCCATTGAGTTCTTTCCTACTGCTGACTGGCAGTGGAAAGCTTGTCCCTCAGGCAGTGTGCTTGCGTCCACTTCCAGGGCCAGACTCAACGATATACGGTAGTGTGCACATCCCAATGAAGGTCCCGCTCATGCTCTCACAGGCCCTCCTGAAACTCCTTGAATAGATCTGTCTTCAGTCACAATTTTGTGACAAAGTTGTTTGTTTTCTATGTCTTATTTAAGTTTTCAGGAGCCCAGGTGGTAATGCTGGATAGTGTTGGACTATTAAGAGCAAGGTCGCTGGTTCAAAGCCACTAGTCATTCCACAGGAAAAAGATGAGGTTATTGCTTCCTGTAAAGGTAGCAACTTCAGGATCCCTACACAGAGTCACTATGAGTCAGGGTCAGCAGGACAGTATGGGTGTCATTTTATTTAAGTAACTGTGGCTGTGGGTCCTTCTGACACCATTGTGGCCTCATGCGGATGCTCTCCTTCATCCAGAACAGCAGTTTGTGCCTTTTTCTTGTGTAAAACTTAGCAAAGGAGTTCCTAATAAAATATAGTTGAATTGGGAGTCTTTCCCCCCTAAAAACAAAGTAAATACATAAATAGAATAGAGACTATGGTGCTAATAACCAGTTGGAGAGTTGAGAGAGCTGAACTCTCAATCCTGATAGAAACCCATTGTGACTGAGCACTTGCTCAAGGTCATCCACAGCCTATGAGGTTGAGCCTATATGTTGGGGAGTAATTGTGTACATAAAGTTAACAATTTATCTTTCTAAAGATTCTGTCTAAAACTTACTTTAAATAATAAGTTTTCCCCTGGGCTAGGTAAAGTTCAGGAGGTTTAACCCCCTAGTATCCACCCCCTCTCAGCATTCATCATGTTAGGCCAGAGGAGGCAAATCACACCCACTACCCAGGGAGCACTACTTCCAAAAGCACATTGCCTGTGCTGGGGCAGAGGGGAGGTACCCGGACCAGAATAGCTGACAGAGTGGAACCAGAGAGCTCAGGCCCCAGCTTCCCGAGGGAGCAGCTGTGATGGTTCACTTCTGGATGAATATGTTTAAGCAAAGGCCAAGGGCATGACTTGGGCAGCACGAAAAGCAGATGTGCAGAGGTTGTTCACTGCATTCCAGAAGTTCACACACTCTCTGGAGGCTCCTTGGCTCAATGGCAGGAAGTCATTGGTGGCTACCACATTCAATCCCAAAAGGTCACTGCCGTCCAGTGGATTCCAACCACAGTGACCCTATATGGAGTGTTCAAGACTGTAAATCTTCATGGGAGCCAGCAGTCTCATTGTCCCCCTTGGGAGAGGGAGCTAGCAGCCCGTTTTGCCACCAGGGCTCCTTCCTCTCTAATTCTGGATCCAGTCCTTCCGAATATCCTGCCCTGCCCTTGTCTATGCTTCTTAAATGTGTTCCACACTCCTTATGTTAGTCTGGGTGCATTCGAGAAACAAATCCACAGAAACACGTATGTATAAGAGAGTTGTATGTAAAGGGTGAGTGCACATCAAGAAAACATGTTCGCATGTGCTTATGCACCCGCTTTGTCTTCAGCGATCATATAGGTGTAGGCTGGTGTGCTTTTTCCATGTGGGCTTTGTTGTTTCTTAGCTAGATGGCCCCCTGTTTATCTTCCAGCCTTTAAGACCCCAATGCTATATCCTTTGATAGCCGGACAACATGGTGCTTAACTACTACACCACCAGGGTTCATTAGCATGTGACTTATCTCCTGTCATTCACACTAGATACTCAAAATAGCAGGAGACCAGGTTTCTCCTTTGTGGCCACACCAGGTACTGACAGAACCAAGAACAGAGACACAGTTAAAAATCAAGACTATCATTTGCATATTATATGCCAGGAATCCCTAGGAAGTGTCTTGGAATTGTTCTACTCTGGTTCAAATTTCAAACACCCTCCCAGTTTCCATACTGACTCTGCCAAAACCCTAGTAATTGATTTGCACCGCCTATCAATTTGGAGAAAACACCCTATGCCAGATATAGAAGTGGACATACTTGGTACCCAGAAAACCTGTTCAGTGTTTTGAGGGCGGCTCAGCAAACAAAATGGGCACAGTGATTAAGCATTCAGCTGCTAACACAACGGTCTACTCTGTAGTGCTTCTGAAAGAGAAAGATATGGTAGTTGACCCCCCAAAAGAGTTACAAACTTGGAAACCCTACGGATATTTGTATAGGGTCACTATGTGTTCCAATTGAGATGATTGTCATAGGTTGGGTTTGGTTTAACCCGTCTTACTGAGGAGACTCCTTCTTTACACGCGATCAGTTACTTTAGAGGAAAAAGACATGCCTGTCCCAGAACAATCCAAGGACTGGTAAAGGCAACACCCACAAAGACACTCCCTCTGCATGCCTAACTCTAAAATGCTGCCCATTAAACATTCTGCCTGGTAATATATGGGCAGCACACTGGGGAGGTGCAGCAAATGTGTGTTGAATGTATGAGGCCATTTCATAGTTTGGCTGCACGATCAGGGTGTCTGTCATAAAGCCGATCTCTTTGACTCCACTTCTCAGCAGAGATGAACACAAGCTTCCCGTTTTTTTCTCGGCAATGTCCTTGTCAAATAAAAGTTCCTTGTAGATCAGTAACTTGCCACAAAGCAAAAGATATGGGAAGAGGCTCATCTTTCTCCTGGCTATGAAATAGAATGGCAAGACCCTCCCTTCAACACACACACGCACGCACGCACAAACACACGCGCGCACACACCCCTGCCTTACAACTACATTCAGTTGATTAGCAAACAAAGCTCTACAACCCAACTATGTGTTTTTCTTCTCCAGAGGAACGACAGACTTATATACCCTGCATTGTCTTTTTTTTAATGGAATTGCCCCAGTTCTCCTCACCTTTCCTTAGATAGTGCAGTGAACTATTAGATGACTTCAGATATTGAAAACTAGTATTGATTTCCAGTTTGTGTCACATTTGGCTTTGAGCACCCTCCACTTCTCTAGTAAGCTTTCCATTGCTTTGGGGAAATGTTCTCTCTCTGAATTTATTATGTGAGGGGGGTAGGGTAATAATCAATGTGCCTATGGAGGACTATCCTTCATGACCTAAACTCATTAAGGGGCAGTGCCTGATGGAGCATCAGGTTGGAGGAAGGCTTATTAACAACCTGCATTATACAGATGACACAGTTTTGCTGAAAATGAGAAGGACTTGATTCACTTGCTGATGAAGATGAAGGATTAAAGCCTTCAGTTTGGATTATGACTCAAGGTAAAGAAAGCCCAGACCCTCACAACTGGACCTATTGATAACATCATGATAAATGAAGGAAAGATTGAAATTGTCTAGGATTTTGCCTTGCTTGAATCCACAATCAATTCTCATGGAAGCAGCAGAGAAGAGAATAAATGACACATTTCACTAGTCAAATCTGCTACACGAGACCTCTTTAAAGTGTTGAAAAGCAAGAGATTACTTTGAGGACTGGGGCGGGTTGACCCAGGCCATGCTATTTTCAACTGTCTCATATTCATGTGAAAGTTGAACACTGAATAAGGAAGACCAAAGAAGAATAGATATATTGGATTAATAGTGATGTAAAAGAGTAATGAAGATACCATGGACTGCTAAAAGAACAAACCCATCTAACTTGGATGAAGTACAGCCAGAATGTTCCTCAGGGCAAGGATAATGATTCTTCGCCTTAACTTTGACATGTTGTCTGGAGAGATCAGTCCCTGGAGCAGGACATTGTGTTCTGGAAAGTAGAGGGGCAATGGAAAAGAGGAAGGCCCTCAACAAATGGGATTGACACAGTGGCTGCAACAATGGGCTCAAACTTAAGAACAACTGTGAGAATGGTACAGTACCGGGCAGTGTATGATTATGTTGTATGTATGGTCACAATGAATCCAAACCCTCCCTATGACACTGAACAACAACAACAACAACAACAACAACAACCTGACTGAATCCTCTGGGAGGACTCTTGAATGTGAGAAAAATGGATCGAAGACAGAGGAAGGATTGGAGGATGTCTTAAGTTCCTGTCTTAATCTCCTTAACCAAAAATTATCCAACAAGTCAGTAGCCTTAAAACACGTTTCCCCCTGCTTTGGAGCTTACAGGTTCAAATTTGGGGTGCGACTCTAGGTCAGGGTCCTTCTTTGTGGATACCAGAATGTTCCTTGGCATTCCTCGCTATCTTTCTCCCCGTACTGTGTGTTACTGGGTCTATCCTGGCCTTTAACTCAGAAGTGTTTAGGTTTAGGCTCAAGCCTATTCTCATATGGTCTCATTTTTTTAACATTTTATTAGGGGCTCATACAACTCTTATCACAATCCATACATATACATACAGCAATTGTATAAAGCACATCTGCACATTCCCTGCCCCAATCATTCTCAAAGCATTTGCTCTCCACTTAAGCCCTTTGCATCAGGTCCTCTTTTTTTTCCCTCTCCCTCCCCGCTCCCCCCTTCCTCATGTACCCTTGGTAATTTATACATTGTTATTTTGTCATATCTTGCCCTATCCTGAGTCTCCTCCCCCCCCCCCCCTTCTCTGCTGTCCCTCTCCCAGGGAGGCGGTCACATGTGGATCCTCGTAATCAGTTCCCCCTTTCCAACCCACTCACCCTCCACACTCCCAGCATCACCCCTCTGACTGACCCAACTCCTCTTCTAAACCCCTCTATGAGGGGATCTCCAGTGGCCATGCGGCCTCATTTATATTACAAAAGAACTCCCTTCTTTTCAAACAGGATCATGTCCACCAAGGCTCAAATTTCTCACATATTTTTAGGGGGCTACAGATCAATCCATAATGGTTCTTTTGGGTAGCTGTAACAAATGGCTACCAATCGAGTGACTTAAAGAGCAGGCATTTGTTCTCTCACTTTTCTGAAGGGCAAAGGGTTAAAATTAAGGTGTGGGCAAGATTCATTCCTTCTGAGAGCTCTGAAGCAGAATCAAAGTAGCCTCTCTCTGCTTCTGGTCACTGCTGCTAATCCTTGATATGTCTTGGCTTATAGATGCACTGATCCAATCTCTGCCAGTGTCTTCACACGGGGTCTCTGTGTGCCCTCTCCTCTTCTTATAAGAACACACCAATCAGTGCATGTAGCATCCATCTGAAATCTAAACCCAGAAAGATGGAGCTCTTGAAATCCTTAACTAAGCACATCTGCCAAGACCTCCTCTCCAAGTAAGGCCATAGCCTCAGGTTCCATGTGAACATGAATGGGTGTGTGTGAATGTGATTTAATGTACTACAGAGGGCACGCTTTGGCCTCAGGAGGAGTGTTTCGCCAGTACCTGCTTCACAGCCCTGAGATTGCCCAGGCATTTGCAACATTTTCTAGTCTTCCCACCATTTATCCACCATTAGGCCTTTTTCCCTAAGTTAGTCAAGCGTCAGTTTCTGTCACTTGTGATCATGACCCTCCCTCCCGCCCAGGTCACAAATTTAAACTGATACAGGCAGTTTCTTTAATGAGCACTATGTTATCCTGACTAGCAAGCATTGCTAAGGAGGGAGGATGAATCAGCGAGAACCCACTTGCTTCATCTAGCTTCGGGGCAGTCCACAGAGGATTGATCCCTGAGCCACTAACGAATTTTGCAACTGTCACAGAACAATGCAAATAAGTAAGATCCACATCTGCTGAACACCATCATGAGGTCAAACTGTGTGTAAATAAATGCCTGTTTCAAGGAGTGAGTAAATCCTAAGGTAAGGAGTGACAGGGCTTTGTTGGCATAAACCCAGCAAGGCATTATGGGTCGGATATTAATGAACTCATGCTCCTGGGCCTCACAGAGCCCCAGCTCAACTGCTTCAGCTTGTTGACAAACAAGCACTACCCGGAGAGAGCACTACCATTTTGATGAACAGGGTTGGTTGGGGATGATGCTTCCTAACTTGCATTTTAATACAAATTTGATGCTTCATCTGAGCAATGTGAAAGAGCATTCAGATAAAAGAGAGGGACAAACATCAAGTGACCAGAGGATGAAACGTCTATCTAATCTGTGCCCACTGGAATAGCTTTGTGGGAAGGTATTTTTTGGTGGTGTGGGGTTGTTCCCCTACCCTGCTCCAAGCCTTCCTCCTCATGCCCACCCCCACCCCAGCATACATCCTACTGGGAGAATGTCTCTGAATAATGAAGTTTTAATAAATGAAGCTTTAATGAGCCTGATAGTCTGCCCAAGACCCCTTCAAACTGTAGTCTTTCATTTGTATTCTTCCATCCTTTTTGAAGAAATGAACCTGGTGGCAGGTAGTATGTTTCCTTTCCAGGATGAGCTGATAGAGCCTCTCGCTGCTGTAGTGGGAGGTGAAACATTAAAAGGCCCTCTGTGGCCATGAGACATGCCCACTCTCCAAGAGACACTGGGCAGGTTTGCTGAAGCTCCTCAGAATTGACTAGTGGCCCTGGTCCACCCATCTCAACCAACCCAGTCTTCATTTGCACTGCATGCCCTCTCTGAGCTCCAACTGCATGCTTCATTTGAGGATGACAAAGCCTCTATTGTCTGAGAAGATGTGCAGACATATGAACTAATCAATGCTCCCCCTGTCCCCGGGGAGTGTGAAATTCTCCCATCATGACCCACCAGCTTCCCTGGAAATTCCTGTCTTAACTCAGGCACTTAATATCATTGGCATCTCTGCTTCCTTCCTTCTTGCACAGCCTCCATGCATTAACTGTCATCCTTCCTCTCCCTAAAATATACTTTGAATCTATTCACTTTATGCCATCCCTACTGCCCTAAGTGTGTCTTGCTTTGACTATGAAACTAGATTCTGTATCCATTTTCCAGGGCTGTCAAAACAAAGCATCGTAAATCAGGTGGCTTTTAAGAACAGTCCACCACCTGTCTATCAGTTCGTGGTGCAGTGGTAGCTAGAGTATTGCTGTGAAATTGGAAGCCGTGCCACCGATATGACAAACCCCAGAAGGGTCAGCAATGATGGGCAGGCTTCAGTGGAACTTCGAGCCCTGTGGTGCTCAACCTTCCTTTAATTCAATTCCTCATGTTGTGGTGACCCCCAACCATAAAATCATTTTCCTTGCTACTTCATAACTGTAAATTTGCTACTGCCATGAATCGGGTGACTCGTGTTAAAAGGTCGCTGGACCCCAAAAGGGGTCACAACCCACAGATTGAGAACGACTGCTCTAGCCTAAGGCAGACTAGGAAGAAAGACCTGGTGATCTACTTCCAAATATTAACAAATAAAAGCCTTACGGGTCACAACAAAATATGGTCCTATAGAGTGCTGGAAGATGAGCCACTGACCTGCACACAACAGCTACAAAAATAGACTCAAACACACCAACAAAGGCCTGCTGAACTCCAAAGCCCTAACAAACCCACTGCCCTCAAGTCCATGCCAACTCATAGCGGCCCTATAGGACAGGGGCGATATGTGTATTAGTCTGGGTATGCTAGAGAAAACTCGAGGGAGACTCATGTGTATGACAAAGACTTAGTGGTTTTTAAAAATCATTTCCCTATTATTTAATCATTATATGAGGGATTCATACAACTCTTATCACAATCCATCCATCCATCCATTATAAAGCACATTTATACATTCATTGCCCTCATCATTGTGAAAACATTTGCTCTCCACATAAGCCCCTGCCACCTATTCCTCATTTTTCTCCTCCCTCCCCACACCCCTCTCTTTGAATGCTTGATAATTTTATTGGGGACTCATACAACTCTTATCACAGTCATTCCATCCATCCATCCATCCACCCATTGTGTGTCAAGTACATTTGTACATGTGTTGCCCTCATCATTCTCAAAACATTTGCTTTCTACTTGAGCCCTTGGTATCAGCTCCTCATTTCCCCACTTCTATCCTCCCCCCTCCCTCATAAATCCTTGATAATATATCAATTATTTTGTCATCTCTTGCACATCAAACATCTCACTTCCCCCACTTTTCTGTTGTCCGTCCCCCAGGGCAGAGGTTTTATGTAGATCCTTGTAATCGGTTCACCCTTTCTACCCCACCTTCCCTCCACCCTCCTGGTATTGCCACTCTTACCACTGGTCCTGAAGGGATCATCTGTCGTGGATTCTCTGTGTTTCCAGCTCCTGTCTGTACCAGAGTACATGTTCTGGTCTAATTCTACCTTATAAATCCAGAGAGAGAGTTTTATATCAAACAGTAATTGTACATTAAACAAACATCCCAGCCCAGTGCAGATCAAATCCATAAGTCTGATATTAGCCCATATGTCTGATAGCAATCTATAAATTCCTTTTCAGACCCATAAAACATGTGCAGTGATGCTGAATGCAGGATAATCACAGGCCAATGGGTGGAAAGTCTTGTGGATCCAGTGGCATTGTAAGCATCTCAGTGCTGGCAGCGATCTCTCTGAGGCTTCTTTGGCTTCAGAGGTCTGGTCGCATCCAGTTGGCTTGCCTTCTGCAATGTCTCCCAAGGAGTAGCAGAGAGAGAAAGAGAGAGAGAGAGGTGTCTTCCACCTCCAAAGAGGAAGTACCAGATTTCTCAGAGTTCTCAGGAGAAGGCTATGCCCACATAAAAATCTCACTGACTATCTCCAGATTGGCAGCCTAGACTCCACGCCTACACTCCTAATCCTTAACTTGACACAGGATTAGGTGACTACCACAGGCTCCTAATCCATAACAAGCCCATTTATTTTTTCCCTGCATACCGACACCAATCCAATACCCAAAGCTTTACCCAATGGGTGGAGATTTACTTCTAAAACATGAATATAGAAAAATCGCTTTTACTTGAACGCTCTCATGGAAATGCTCACTGAAGACTCCATTCCTATTATCTCACCTCCCCCAAATTAGTCTTCTTCTGGGCTTTCAGTCACACCAAGATCTCTCCTGCCCCAAGGCCTTTACATGCACTGTCATCTCTTCCAAGCCCTGAAGTGCCAAGTTCAAAGTTCCAGTTAATCTCCCTGATCCTGAATTTTAAGAACTGTGTGTGTGGGAGGGAAGGGGTTGGGCTGTTTGTTGAACTGCTGGGTTTTGGAGCCATTTGTTATGCAACCTCATTTTGTCAATGACTGGTTAATTAATGCAGCATTCATTTGCCCTTCTTCCACGCACAGCACATGGCTTGTATCTTTGGGATCACTCTTCCACCATGCTCCATCTCCATGCTTCTGCTGGCATTGACCCAATCTGCCAGCTCCAGGCCTGGCTAGTCAGGGCATGACTTTCCTCTGTCCAAAGGGACTGGGTCAGACTCAGTATGTGACTCATGCTAGGTTAATGATATCTAACCCTAAAAAATGCCCCAGAAACAATTGCCCCATTACCAATGAGTCCATTTTGAATCATAGAAGGTCCCTGTTGGGTTTCTCAGGCTGTAAATATTTATGTGAGCAAAAAGTTCCATCTTTTTCCCTATGAGGTAGCTGGTAGGGTAGCACTGCCAACCTTGCAGTTAGCAATCCAATGCTTACCTGATAGTACCACCAATGATTAGAAAAGAAAAGAGACTCTCTCTAATAGAATTCCTGAGCTTCTAGATAAAACTACAGCTGTCATCAGGAAGCCTGCGTGAAACTCAAAAGGAAACATCACTGAAAGGAAAAGGTTCAAACTCTGATGGTATCAACTGTGTGCCAGAACCCAGCTATTCCTGATGCTCTGTCCCCAGACTTACAAATTCCATAAACCTACCCATTAATTTCTTCTCCTGCTCCTTCCCTTCTCACGCCCCAAGGTACTTTGACTTAGCTTTGAAGGCACTCACAACTTCACGGGTTCTGCCTTGCACAGGTGTCTGCTTGCTTCCAGTTCAGTCCTGACATTGTCCCTATCTTTAGCCATGTTAGGCTTGCGTCCTAGAGCTTTCCTTTGCTTGTCTCCCTATTGCTCTTGTCCTATGAAATCTGTGGCTTTATCTTTAAGTCTAAGTCCTGCCCTTTCGCATTCGTAGAAATCTGTCTCTGTATCTTGGCTCGTGGCAGGGTGTGTCCTTCAAAGATGACTGTCCTAATGTTGCACATCGCACATTCTCTTGTGACAAGATGAGTTTGTGTTCACTTTTCCAGAAACAGGGCCTGCTTTCCCTCTTCCTTGCATCTTGGCAGGCCTTTGACTATGGCAGAAGTGTTGCTCTGTGACTTCCACCTGGTCGTATTGGGTTGTTCACCATTGGGACCCTGTCAGGATGTTGCAAGGAAGACCAGGCCAAATGCAAATGTCACATATAGGGTTCTTCTTGAGCTCCAACCAATAGAAGTATCAGTCGTGTGAGGGAGTGAGTCTTAAGAGAGCTGCAGCCTCTGTCCTTTGAGCTACCCCAGCTAATGCTTGATGAAGCCAAAACTAGTGTCCTCACTGAACTCTGCCCAGATTGCAAATTTGTGAGCAAAATTGATATTATCATTACTTTAAGATGTTATTTGTGGGGATATTTTCTATTAGCAGCAGATCATCAGAATACTGACTAATCAGACTGCATTGCCAGTTTTACTCTCTCTCTCCATATATATATATATATATATATATATATATATATATATATATATATACACATAGATATAGATATAGATATATAGATTTCCTCCACTCATCTGTCAGTTGGTTGTACTATAATTGTTTGTGTATTGTTATGATGCTGGAAGCTCTGTTCCCAGAATTTCAAATACCAGAAGGATTGCCCATGGTGGACAGGTTTAAGTGAAGCTTCTAGACTAAGACAGACAAGGAAGAGGGGCCTGACAATCCACTTCCAAAAATTACTGAAAGAAAACCTTATGGATCACAAGCGAACACTGACTGACTAATGTGTTTTGGACACATTATTAGTAGACAATTGCTAGAGGAAGACATCATTTTTGATGAAATAGAGGGACATGGAAGATCCTTATTGAGGCAGATTTCCTAATCGCTGCAACAATGGACTTCAACATTCAGGAATGTGTGACAATGGTGCAAGATCAGACAGCACTCCATTCCATTTCATATAAGATCTCCATGGATCACAGTAGACTTGATGGCACTCTCTATATGTTTGTCTTCAGTGACTTCCCATAGGGCTTCTCTGCCTGGCAGCCTCTATTCCTCGTGCTTCCAAATGGGGAGCACAACAGGTCCATAGTCACTGATATTCCCCTCAGTCCCCAGATCAAGTAAGGAGGCATGAAACTAACTATGTTGTTCGGTTTGCCTTGTCTCTCTTCCTTTTCCCCTCCTCCAACAGGGCTAGAGGGGGTAAATACTTACCTTGCAGGCTAGAAGAGAATTTCTTCCACACCAAAATCTTCTCCTTCCTCAAAAGGCACATACATGCTTTTCTCCTTGTTTTGAATTAAAATGGCAGATGGGATGGTAGGAAAGAAAATGAACTAGTCTAACAGAATGGCCAAACAGATTTACCTTCCACATAAGAATGCAAATAACTCCTCAATCTTGTTATAGAGTCATGATATGATGAGTTCCATCAAAGCAGAGTAGAACACCACTGAGGTCAGACAAGAAAGACCATATTGAGTTGATTTTGTACGAGAGATTCTAGTTGCTAATTATAGTTTTCATAACAGACAGATTGCAGGTATAGAAGCCCAGACTTAAAATGTCTTTATCTAATTGCCTGCCTAAATAAATATTTGCTATATGGTCTTCAAAGGGAATACTTTCTTTACCTTAAATTCCATTTCTTTTTCCCCTCTTTTATGTAATTTTATTGAAGTATCATTGATGTACAATAAACCATAGTGTGTTTTGCTCTTTGAGGTTTTTAAAAAGAATCATTTTTGGGGGGCTCCTACAACTCTTATCACAATCTATACATACATCCACTGTGTACATTTGTTGCCATCATCATTCTCAAAACATTTGCTTTCTACTTGAGCCCTTGGTAGTAGCTCCTCATTTCCCCTTCTTCCCCCTCCCCCTCCCTCATGGACCCTTGATAAATTTATAAATTATTATTCTGTCCTATCTTACACTGTCCGACATCTACCTTCACCCACTTTTTTGTTGTCCCTCCCTCATGGAGGAGGTTATATGTAGATCCTTGTAATCAGATCCCTCTTTCTACCCCACCTTTCCTCCTGCACAGGTTCTGAAGGGGTCATCTGTCCTGGTTTCCCTGTGTTTCCAGTTCCTATATGGACCAGTGTATATTCTCTGGTCTAGCCAGGTTTGTAAGGTAGAATTGGGATCATGATAGTGGGCGCGGTAGAATTTAGGAACGAGAGGAAAGTTATATGTTTCATCGTTGCTACACTGCATCCTGACTGACCCATCTCCTCCCAGCGAACCTTCTGTAAGGGGTTGTCCAGTTGCCTACAGATAGATTTTGGATCCCCTAACTGTACCCCCCCCTCATTCACAATGATATGATTTTTTTGTTCTTTCATGCCTGATACCTGATCCCTTCTACATCTTGTGATCACACAGGCTGGTGTGCTTCTTTCATGTGCACTTTATTGGTTCTGAGTTAGATGGCCACTTGTTAACCTTCTAGTCTTTAAAACCCTAGACTCTTTATCTTTTTTTTAAATTAATTAATTAATTTATTTATTTTTTACATTTTATTAGGGGCTCATACAACTCTTATCACAATTCTTACATATAGATATACATACATCAATTGTATAAAGCACATCCGTACATTCTTTGCCCTAGTCATTTTTTAATCTTTTTATTGGGACTCATAAGGCTCTTATCACAATCTGTACATACATCAAATGAGCAAAGCACCCTTATACATTCATTGCACTCATCACTCTCATAATTCACCTTCCACTTGGGTTCCTGGAATTAGCTCGGTTTCCCTTTTTCCCCCCCCCATTCCCCTCCCTCCCCGATCCCACCCCTGGTCCCTTGATAGTTTATAAATAATTATTATATCTTATCTTACACTCCCTGGCGTCTCCCCTCACCCGCCTCCCCCTTGCAAATCTCCCAGAGAGGAGGTTACACATAGATCTCCGAGATCCGTTCTCCCTTTCTACATGCCCTTTCCTCCTGGTGTCACCACTCCCACCGCTGGTGTTGAAGGGTTCGTCTGTCCTAGATTCCCTGTGCCTCCAGATCCCCACTGCACCGCTGTACATCCTCTGGTACAACCAGGTCCACATGGCAAGGTAGAATTGGGGTCATGATGATTGGGAGGGGAGGAAGCGTTCAGGAACTAGAGGAAGGTTTTGAGTTTCATTGTTGTTACACTGAACCCTGTGTGGCCCATCTCCTCCTCACTACCCCTCTGGAAGGGGTGTTCAGCTCTCTACAGGTGGGCATTGGGTCCCCATCAAGCACTCCCCCTCTTTCACGGTGATGTGATTCTCACCACCACCCCACCTTTGATGTTGGAGACCTGGTCTCCTCTGTCCTTCATGGTCACCTATGCCAGTGTGCTGCTTCCGTGTGGGCTCGGTTGCTTCTGGGCTAGATGGCCGCTCGTTTGCTTTCAAGCCTTTAAGTCCTCAGAGGCTATATCTCTCAGTAGCCGGGCACCATCCGCCTTCTTCACCACACTTGCTTATGCACACTTTCGTCTTCAGCCATTATGTGAGGAAGGTGATCACACAATGATTGTTTTTGTTCCTTTGTATCTGCTACATGGTCCATTCAACACCTTGTATTCGCTTAGGCCGTGTGCTTCTTCTCTGTGGGCTTTGTTGCTTCTGAGCTTGATGGCCGCTTATTTGCCTTCAAGCCTTTAAGACCCCAGACACTATATCTTTTTTTGATAGCCGGGCACCATCAGATTTCTTCACCACATTTGCTTACACACACGGCTGTCTTCAGTGGTCATGTCGGGAAGATGGGTAACCTGCAATGGCTGCTTAGCAGGGCGAGGTGCTATTGTATTGGGGGATTATGCATGAGGAGGCCCAATGTCCATCTGCTACCCTACTACTGAACCTATAAATATATGCATATAAATCTATTGCCCCCATAATCATAAATATATTTACATATGTACATGTCTGTATTTAGGCTTCTCTGTATGCACTTTGCCTCCTACTCCTTTCCTCTATTTCCTTTCGATTTCCTCCCGACCCATTACCATGTTTGGCCTTCATTCTGGATTCAGTAGTTCCTCTCAGTTACCTTGCTCTTGGTCACTCCCTTCCAGTCCTCCCCTCCCCTCCCTCCTCTGGTTTTGAACCATTCGCTGTTCCCTTGTTCCTATGTTGGGCGACACCTCCTCCCTTCCCCTACCTCCCACGCTCTCATGTCCCTCCAGGACCGTTGGTCCTTTTGTTTTCTTCTCTCATTATTTGTCCAGCCTATCTTGTCTAGGTGGACCTGCTGACATAGTAATATGTGCATACAAATGGATATGACTTTGACTGCACCCAAGTGGCCCATAAGAACATGGCTTTGACAGAAACAACATCGACACACTGATAAGCAGAAAAGCCACTAACATACAAAATTTACAAGGTAAAAAACAAAACAAATTAAAAAAGACTAAGCAAAAAGATAGCAAATATTAAAAGAAAAATTGCTAGTAGTTCAAGGTCCTTTCGTTGGCCTTTAGACCATCCTTTATACTCCCTTGGGCTCCCTTTGCTCTGCTTCCTCCGCTGCTCCATTGCACGCCCCCAGTGTTTGCCTCAGTGTGGCGGTGTCAGCTCAGTCGCCCATCTCCCATTGTGTCTCAGGTGCTGTCCCATGTAGGGCCATGTGTTGGTGCAGGATGTCGTATCTCCTAGTGTGGTCAGCTGAATGGTCCTCTCTGTAAGACGGGCCATCTAGCTGGTCTATCGACTTTGGGCTTGGTGGACCCAGGTGTACTCCACTACATCCTTTCTCCTTCTTTTGTTTCAGCTTCCTTCTGGATGTGGTGTGGTGGGTCAGTTCCTTTCCCACTCCAGATGATCTATTTTTGTTTTCTGTGGTATTCCCTTCGAGTGTGGGGGTCGGCCTAATTCTGGTTTGGGCCGGCTTGTCGTCCAGCCTCTTTGTGTAGACCTCTGTACTTTGCGTTGCCCTCCTTGTTTGGTGTGTCGTGTTGGAGTCCGTATGCATGTTCCAGATCTGTGGGGGCACAACCAATACTCTCCCCTGGGTGGGTTAGTACCCTGCCCCCACCATACCATCCATTCAGATTCTCCCCCTCCCGGTTCTCCCTCTCTCTACCCCACTACTCCTTCTTTATGCTGGGCTCTCATGTACCTCCCTAGGTGTGGCCTGTCCTCACTCCAACTATCTATGCTTCTTCCCGTTTATTGTTGGATGGATGTTTATTCTTCTATTTCTGTCATGCTGATTGTACTTACCTCAGGGGACTCATGTTGTACCTGTTTTGTGTTGCTGTTAGTTGCCGTCGAGTGGGTTTTGACTCTCAGCAACTCTACGCACAATATAATGAAACGCTGCCCCGTCCTGTGCCGTCCTCACAGTGGTTTGTTGATGGCACTCATTGTTGCAGCCACTGAGCTATTCCATCTTGTAGGGTCTGCCTCTCACTTGCTGCCCTTCTGCAGTACCACGTTTTGTGTATTCTTCTTGGGCAGTGTTTCTGAACCTTCTTAATGGCATGGCTCCTTTATACAATTCTTAATGTTGTGCTGATCCTCCAACAGTAATTTTTTTCATTGTTACTCCATTACTGTGATTTCTCTACTGTTATTAATTGGCAACACCTGTGAGAGGCTCGTCTGAAACCCCATAGGGGTCGCGACCCACAAGTTAAGAACCACTGCTCTAAATTTAGAGGAGTTTCTCTTAAGATCTAGTTCAGCACATTGTTAGAAGTACACGTCCTGTAGTTATTGTCGTTAAGTGGCGTCGAGTGGGTTTTGACTCTTAGCAACTCTATGCACAATATAATGAAATGCTGCCCTGTCCTGTGCCACCCTCACCGTGCTTGTGTGCTTGGCCTCAGTGTTGCAGCCAGTGTGCTAATCCAACTTGTTTGAGACTGCCGCTCTCTTCCTTCCCATCTGTACCAAATTTGTGTCTTGCCCTAGAGAAGTGTTTCTTAACCTTCCTAATGCCACTACCCTTTCATATCGATTCTCATTTAGTGGGGACCCACAACCATAAAATTATTTTCATTGGTACTTTGTCACTGTAATTGTACTACAGTTATGAATCGGGTCACCCCTGTGAAAGGGTCATTCTATCCTCCCAAGGGGCACGACCCACAGGTTGAGAACTGCTGCTCTAAAGTTAAAGGACTTTCTCTTAAGTCCTACTTCACCATATTGTTAGAAGCACAAATCATGTAGTTATTTTTGTTGAGTGCTGTTGAGTGGGTTTCTGGTCACAAGAACTCTATGCACAATATAATGAAATGCTGCCAAGTCCAATGCCATGCTCAGAGTTGTTCATTTGCTTGTGCTCATTGTTGCAGCCACTGGGCTAATCAATCTTGTAGGGGCTGCCTCTCCTTTGCTGCCCTTCTAGTCTACCAAGAAATCTGTTTTCCTCTAGGGAAGTGGTTCTCAACCTTCCTAATGCCACGACTCTTTCATACCATTCCTCATGTAGTGGTGACTGCCAAATCATGAAATTATTTTCATTGCTACATCATACCTCTAATTTTTCCACTTTAATGAACGGCCCACTGCCGTGAAAGGGTCATTCGTCCCCCAAAAGGGGTCACAACCCTCAGTTTGAGGACCGCTGTGCTAAACTAATAGGAGGTTCTCTTCAGGTCTACTTAGGTACATTGTTAGAAAAACAAGTCCTGTTTTTTTTTTTCTTGTGGGTTTTGACTCATAGCAACTCTATGTCAATATAATGAAACACTGTCCCGTCTTGTGCCATCCTTGCAGTGTTTCTTTGGCTTGTGTTTATTCTTGCAGCCACTGTGCTATCCCATCTATATTGGGGCTGACTCTATTTTGTTGCCCTTCAACTGTATCAAGAATTGAGTCTTCCTCTTGGACAGTGGTTTTCAACATTCTTACTCACGACCCTTTAATCCAGTTCCTCATGTAGTCGTGACCAACCAACCATAAAATTATTTTTGTTGCTACATCCTAGCTGTAATTTTGCTACTGCTATAATTCAGGCCACCTCATGAAAGGGCTGTTTGACCCCCTAAGTAGACACGACCCACAGGTCGAGAGCCGCTGCTCTAAAACAAAGGTGAGATTCTCTTAAGGTCTTCTTCAGCATATTGTTAGAAGTACAAGTCCTGTTGTTATTGTTGGGTGCAGTCGAGTGGGTTTGGCTCATAGCCACTCTCTGCACAATATAATGAAACTCTGGGGGTCTTAAAGGCTTGAAGGCAAACAGGCTGAAATCTAGCTCGGAAGCAACAAAGCCCACAGACAAGAAGCACACAAGCCTAAGTGAACACGAGGTGTTGAAGGGATCAGGTAGCAGACACCAAAGAACAAAAACCATTATTGTGTGATCACCTTCCCCACATAAATGCTGACGATGAATGTGTGCATAAGTAAGTGTGGTGAAGAAGGCTGATGGTGCCCGGCTATCAAGCGATATAGCGTCCCGGGTCTTAAAGGCTTGAAAGTAAACAAGCAGGCCCAGAAGCAACAAAGCCCACATGGAAGCATCACACCAACATGTGTGATCATGAAGGGCTGAGGGGACCAGTTTTCAAGCAACAAAGGCGGGCAGGGGGATTAAATCATCGTTAATGAGGGGAGTGCATGACGGGGGACCAATGCCCACCTGTAGACAACTGGATATCCCTTGCGGAGGGGTAGTGGGAAGGAGATGAGTCACTCAGGGTTCAGTGTAGCAATAATGAAACCCACAACCTTCCTCTAGTTATTAAACACTTCCTCCCCCCACCTCTCATGATCCCAATTCTACCTTGCAAACCTGGTTAGACCAGAAGATACACAGCGCTACAGATGGAAACTGGAAACACAGGGAATCCAGGACAGATGAACCTCCCAGGACCAGCGGTGAGAGTGGCGATACTGGGAGGGAAGTGGGTGTAGAAATGGGAAACCGATCACAAGGATCTACATATAACTTCCCCCCTGGGAGATAGGCAACAGAAAATTGGGTGAAGGGAGACGTCGCGCAGTGTAAGATAAGAGAAAATAATAATTTATAAATTATTAAGGGTTCATGAAGGAAGAGGAGCAGGGTGAGGGGGGAGAGGGGAAAGGGGAAATGAGCTGATTCCAGGAACCCAAGCGGAAAGCAAATTTTGAGAATGATGAAGGCAATGAATGTATAAGTGTGCTTTGCACAACTGGTGTATGTATGGATTGTGATGAGTTGTATGAGCCCCAATAAAATGATTTTAAAAAAGAAAAAGAAAGAAATGTCTATAAATGAATGAAGGCAACATATGTACAAAATGCCTGATGCAATCAATATGGATTGCATCAAAAGTTGTAAGAGTCTCCAATAAAAGATTTTTAATATAAATGTATATATAATAAATATTTTCCTAACTTATATAAATGATTAATAAGAATAACGTTAAGCAGCCTGTGTTTTCTATAGGAAAAATAATGATAAAAGAACAAATGAGAGATTCAGCAGGAAGCCATTGATAGGAAAATATTATAAGGAAAGTTTTCTCTTATATGGAATGTACATTCTCTTACATGACAACAATCAGAATATGCCGTAAGAACCTCAGACCAAATACTAGAATAAAAGAGAGGAAAACATTCCCAACCCTTCAATAAAATGCTATATCCTTTCTATGATTTTCACAAAAGGTCAAATTCTTTAACAAAATATTTTGTTCATTCAAATTTTTAATTATGCATAAATTTATGTCTCCTTGCATTACATCTCATAAAAAGGCATAAGAATTGTTTTTGCTCTACCTAAAACTAAATAGAAGATAGTGAAGGTGAAAAAATAGCTTTCGTGAATGTTGCTTTGAAATACAAATGGCATTGTCCTAAGAAATTATAATGATTTAATTTTTAAAAATCATTTTATTAGGGGCACATAAAACTCTTATCACAATCCATACATACATCAGTTGTGTAAAGCACATCCGTACATTCATTGCCCTCATCATTCTCAAAACATCTGCTCTCCACTTAAAGCCCTGGCATCATGTCCTCATTTTTCTCCGCCCTCCCTGTTCCCCCTCACTCATGAACCCTTGATAATTTGTCAGATCTTACATATTTTGTCTCCCTTCACCCACTTTTCCGTTGTCCATCCCCCAGGGAGGAAGTTATACGTAGATCCTTGTAACTGAGGTCTCAGAGCAGCTGGGTGTGATGCAGGGGAAGCTCTGAAAGCAGCTGCAGACACTGCGGGAGTTGGCAGTCCAACAGTGAGGGTCACTGCATCCGTGGGTACCAGAAAACTGGCTGGGGTTGCTTATTCCCCTAGATGCTACCCCTGCCTTGAAGAGAACCGTGACAGAGGCCTGTAGACATGTGTCAGGAAAAGATGAGTCCTTCACTGTTTCCTCTTCCCACAAAATTTTGAGGAGAGCCTGCAGGGCAGGGGCTCAGCACCCTGGCTCCAGTCAAATGCCCTTCCCCACAGCCACACCCTCGCCAGCCCCAACTCCCCATGCCCTGGGTTTGCTTCTTGAATCCAGAGGAGCAGCCTGGCCAAAGACCATGAAGAACCTTGTCCTTCAGGCATCTCCTTTGATTGTGTCCCTTGACCTCCAGAGTGTGGACACATGCACACTAACTGTTGGGGGACTCAGGCTGTCACCACAGGGGCCAGGATCTGAAGAGGATGCTGGCACTGCAGGGCTTCCTGAGGGAAGCAGAGGACTTGCAGAGCTGGCTGAGCAACCAGCAGCAGGTGGCCAGAAGAGAGAGGACTATGAGCACACCCTAGTGAAGAAGGGGCTAGGGGCAAGGAAGGTGCCCTGGAGCCGAATGAAGACGGGTAGTGGAGGGGGGCTGCATGCACAAGGGGCTGATGGGGAACATCAGTCTGGACTGAGGACAGCTGTGGCTTCCTATTCCCCTCTCTGCGTAGAGGGGCAAGTTCTGTGGCTGTTCAGTCCTGCCCTGCCCAGTCACTCACTGAGGTGTCTTACAGCCCACCAGCCAGGGCCCCTTGTGACCCCTCTCCTCTCTTAGCTCCTCTTAACCAAGTTTGTAATGTTTCGGCACCAAGTGAAGATGGGTGGCCCCCAGGGGGCAGCCTGCCCCACTAGAGAAAAGCCTGCTGGAGTGGTGGCCCAGCACTGCCCCCAGGGCCCAGCAGTGGTGACAGGACCTACAGTGAGTAACAGCAGCCTGGAGCAGGGGTGAGTTTGGGAGGAGGTGCTGAGCATGGGATGAAGAGGCTTCCAGGGAGACCCTTGCTGTGCTGTGGCTCTGCCAAACCACTGTCTCTGGAGAGGGCCCAAGTTCAGGGAACCCAGGACAGCCCCTGCTGTCTGCGGCCTGTGGAGGAGGCAAAGCTGGGTCGGTGGATCAGGGAGCCTGGTCACAAAGTCCACTTTGCAGGGTCACTTTCCCAAGCCACGGGCTCCCTGCACCTGCAGGGGCGTTCTGGGAAGAGTTGAGCTGGGCTGAGGATGCCCTGCACAGCCCCACGCTGACCCAGGTCACAGTACAAGCGACTGCGTTTCCAGCCCAGATGGAGCTTAGGCGAGATCCCGATTTGCCCATGATCCTAGCCCAGAGGCTGGCCCGGAGTCTCAGGGGCCCGGCATTTGCTGCATGGAAGAACCATGGAGGGGTGCAGCTTCTACCTTTGAAGGGTGTGCAATCTCCTCCAAACACACAGCATGCCTGGGTGGCACACAACGTGGCTACCTGCCGTGTGCCGGGCTTTAGAATGACCCCACCTGCTGACTCATGGGGATCCTCCAGAGGGTTTGCAAGTCAGTAAATCTTTCCAGAAGCAGGGAACCTCTTCTTTCTCCTGAGGAGCAGTTAGTGGGCCTGAACCAGGCAACAGCCCAACAGTTCCCAATCAGGCCTCCTGGAGCATCGTTAGAGCAAGGGGTAAACTGCTAGTGATAATGGGATCCTGGGAGGAGAGTTTGCAGAAAGGCCTAAAGCGCCGAGCAAGATCTCAGGACGGTGGCCCTCTGGGAGCTTAGGACAAGTTCTAAACCCAACCAGGAAGCTGAAGGGTTGACCAGACAGAAGCTGAGGGGAGGAATGAGCATGCTGGGATAACTGCTGACCCCCGCCTGGGGGCAGGGCTGCCTGGTTGGAGCTGTAGGAGCTGACTCAGGCCAGACCCCACCTGCTCTGAGACGCTGAGGCCACCCTCAAAGTTCACAGCCAACTGTCTCACGTGCTCGTCCGTATCCAGTAGGGTGCCTGGGGGAGGGGGTGGCTTCTGCAAGTGCTGCCACCACAGGCCCAGAGTCCCATACTCAATGCCCGGGCCCTTGGCAACCATGCTGTCTCAGGAGAAAGCCACAAGCCTCCCAGATGCTATTCTACTGGGTGGAGGCCCTCCTGAGGAGACATGGATCGCACCAATGAATCACACAATCTGCTTCTGACACCTTGAGGCCTCCTCACCCCCCACTATCATCACCCCAGTGCCGCTTCCCACTCTGGACTAGAGTGCATAGATATCAGCAAGAGATAAAACTCATGACACATGAAACCCAGGAACAGGAATGTGATTAGAGATACCAAAAGGGTAGGGGGAAGGGAGGTAGAGGATGGGAGGAACGGGAACCGATAGCAATGAATGACATATAACCACACACCCCTCTCAGGGAGAGGAGCAACAGAAACCTGAGGATAAAAGAGAGAATGGTCGATGTGAGATATGAAAATAATAACAATCTATAATCTATCAAGTAACCATGATTGGGGGAGGAGGAAAAAAAGAGGAGCTGATCCCAAGGGCTCAACAGAAAATAAATGTCTAGAAAAGAATGATGGCAATATACGTATGACTATGCCAGATACAATTGGTGTATGGATTGTAACAAGAGCTGTAAGAGCCCCCAATAAAATAAATACATTTAAATTAAAAAAAAAAACAACACCAAAAACCTCCATCTGCACAGTAAGGCAGTGAAGGGACAAGAGTCCCTAGTCCCTCGGCTCTCACACAAGCCTATTCTCATATGGCCTCATTTTTTTTAAACATTTTATTAGGGGCTCATACAACTCTTATCACAATCCATACATATACATACATCAATTGTATAAAGCACTTCTGCACATTCCCTGCCCCAATCATTCTCAAAGCATTCTACAAGCATTAAAGGCAACAGAGATAAATACTCCAATAATAACAATAACATACAAGGATAGCTAGAGAGATAAATAGATAGATAGAAAAACCACAAAATCTGAGCACTTGTGGGAAGGAGAATGGGACTAGCCCCATGAATAAATATAGGTTTGCCAGAGAATAGTTCTATATACATATTAGCATATACTACAAATATGTCCATGAATATATTAGTGCATCCAGGAGACATAATTATGAAAATGTCTTAGCTATAACAAAACCCCTTGAGGGAGCGTGTCCTAAATATGGGGGATCAGGAACATAGCTCTGAGAGACCTCAAGATCAATTGGTACAAACTAGCTCACAAAGACAATGTTCTGTGTCCATCAGGGAAGTGACTGGGGTCTTCAAAAGCTAGTGAGTAGCAAACTAAAAGTCGGTTCTTGGTCTCACCCTATGTGTTAGACAGGGTTCTCTAGAGAGACAAAACCATATTGCTAGTAATTAAATATAAATATATTTATAAAGCTAGATATACAATACAAGAAATGAACCAGTAAATTATATACAGATAGATAACACAAGAAACTAACAGTTAAATTATAAAACAGTGAGACACTAGCAGCCCTTTAAGGCTTGACAGCCGCCAGTTGCCATTCCCTTTCTGTAGAGAGAGCTGGGCTATATATACCCAGGCAGCAAACAGCAAGGCAAGTCACCAACTGTCACCAAGTGTCGGTCCCCAGATCCAGAGACGAACATTCCAATCCTGTGGGATTAAATGGACCTCAACTTACAGTGACACAGTCCACAAGTTAGGCATCCCACAGGTAGTGTACCCCTTTAAATTGAGGCACAGAACAAGCAAGGCGAGGCTCACGAAGCCATTTATCCCTCTGCCCTGCGATTAGTCCTACTTGTGTTTATCGGCCTGGCTGGCACGATAAACTATTGCACCCTGTCTGGAGCAAATAACAGTGAAGAAAATCAAGATGCCTGGCAACAATTAGTCCAAATCAGTAATGGACTATGCGTACCTCAGCCTCTATGATGCTAAGGTCACAAGAACTAAATGGTGCCTGCTTATCACAAACAGCTGCTCTGAAAGGGATCATGGTACATGATCCTAGATAGAGTGGGGAGTAATGTGTAAGAAAACTGAAAGTCATACTACTACTACCAATAGTAATAATAATAATAATGATAAAAGATGAGGTTTATTGGTTAGATAGACTAGTGGTCCTTCATCACCCTTCAGGTCTGGAACTGAATTCAAGCCCCTGAAAAATAGACAGGTTTATAAAGTGAACCTTATGAGAATCAAAGATTGCAGCCCTCAGTATGGATTACAACTCAATGTCAAGAAGACACACATCCTCACAACTTGATCAATAGGTACCATGGTAAATGGAGAAGTTTGTTGTTGTTTTTATTTGTTGAAGTTGTCACGGATTTTTGTCTTGATGAGGTCTATTATCAATGCTCTTGGAAGCTGCAATCATGAGATCCAATGACGCATTGCATATGGATACATTTGGTGCACAATACGTCTGTAGAGTGCTAAAAAGCAAGGATGCTACTTTGAGGACTAAGGTGCACCTTACCCAAGCCATAGTAATTTAAATTGCCTCATAAGTATGTGAAAGTCAGACATTGAATAAGGAAGGCTGAAGAAGAATTGATATGTTTGAATTGTGGTGCTGGTGAAGAATATTGAAAGTAACATGGACTGCCAAGGAACAAACAGATCTGTCTTAGAAGAAGTATGGTCAGAGGGCTCCTTAAAGGCAAGGATGGTGAGACTTCCTCTCACATACTTTGGTCATGTTATTAAGAGAGACTAGTCCCTGGAGAAGGACATCATGCCAGGTGAAGTAGAGGGACAGTGAAAGAGAGGAAGGCCCTTAAGGAGATGGATTGACAGTGACTGAAACAAGGGGCTCAAGCTTGGGAACAATTAGGAGAATAATTCAGGGCTAGGTAGTGTTTCTTTCTGTTTGGCATAGCGTCAATGTGGGTTGCAACTGGCTCAATGGAATCTGGTAAGAACAACTACAACAAAATGAATCAAAATGTCTCAGTGTCAAGTAAACAAATGTTTTCGCAGGAAATTTCTCTTCAAGAGTGTTCTGATTTCTTGAAGGAAATCTTTTTCTGAACCATTTCCTCAGGGGAAAACCACTCAACTACCTCGGGAAGGAAGATTTTTCTCCTTCCAAGCTTACCAGGCTGTGCTAACTCACAGAGGAGGTGTGACTAGCAGGCAATGAAACTGATTTCCAGACTCCTATGAAAATCAGCAAGTGCTCGGCTGCTAAGTGAAAGGTCGGCAGTTGGAAAATCCCAGCTGCTCTGCAGGAGAAAGTGGTGGCTGACTGTGTCTGACAAGATGACAGCTTTGGAAACCCAATGGGGCAGTTCTCCTCTGTGTTCTACAGTTGCTTTGAGTTGGAGTGGACTTGACAGTGATAGAGCTGATCTTTTTCCCCATGAAAATCGGCTTTCACGAATACATGTTCATTCATGGATGTCTGTGTCTGCTTTGGCATGCATGTGCACATATGTGCCTATTTGCACGTGGATGGATACGTCTGTGAATGTGGGCGTCTCTATTTACTTTGCCATGTATGTGCACATGTCTGCCTTTGTCAGTATGCATGCGGGCTCAGGCAGCATAAAAAGATCACAGAGAAACTTGGAGAGAAAGTGAAAAGTAACCTATTTTCTCATGGGTCTCCCATACCTGACGGTCTACTGGCATCCACCGCCACGAAGACCAGAGGTCACTTCATGCCATGTGTCCAGCTGCCCATTGCTGGTTGAGGTCAGTCACCAGGGAAGCTGCAGGAGTGATTCCCACCATCTTTCCTGGAGCCCCTCCCACCTTACTCAGCCTCCCTAGACCTTGAGTGAAAGGCGTTTCCAACGTTTTTACATAAAGATTTCTGAGATTGACTGAAGAAATGATTTCATTTGACAAAACATGAAGCTTTGAATTTAAAGATTTGAGGCAAATGCCCTCCAGAGAGGGGGACACAGGACGGGGCCATGCTCCCTTCCCGTATGCACGGGGGTTGCTATGTGTTGGAACCAACTTGATGAGCACCTGCCAGCAACAACAACAACCAGATGTTGTGCAAACTTCTGTGGCCTTAACTCAGAAATGAGAATATTAATATTGCCTCCTAGAAAGAACTCAAGGTATGTACAATTGGTTAATAGGCGTTTGGAAAGTGAGTACATTAAGTGGACTGATGACATTGATAAGGCAATAAGAAACTGAGAAGGCTTCACTAACAGGTGCTTTCACATCTGTAACCAGTAGATTCCTTCCTTCTTCATCTCTTGCCATCTTCATCAGCTCCCACACTTTCCAGGCAGCTTGAGGGATTAAATGTTCAGTCTGATCCTATTATAAGCCACAGCCTCAGAATCAGAGGCTTTACCTGAGGTTTGAGGAGCTATACTGGGAATGAGGGAGAGTAACCTGTCTTTTCTATTGCTCTCCTATCGCTCCCTCTTCCCTAGCCCTTCCCTGTCTCTGGGCCTGCCTTTCCTCCCTAGAGCATTGGCTTCCGGGAGAAGGGGATGGAAACAATGAGCACAATGAGCACATTCCTGACCAGGCCTCTTACCATGCTATCTTCCAACCCTCTCTTGGAAGGGCCTCCACGAAGTCCTCTTATGTCATCTCACAATAACTTGTTAGATACCATTGAGTGAGCTCCTGACTCATAGCAAATGTACACACAAGAGATTGAAGCACCACCTGGTCCTGCACCGTCCTCACAATGGTCCTTGTGTGTGAGCCCATGGTTGCAGCAGTGTTGAGGAGATCCTGTCCAAGAAGGCTGCCAGTGGGTGGGAGCGGCTGCGCATTCAGAGACTTTGGAGGATGCCAAAGTGGATAGTTCACGGCGTATCATATGAGGTCAGCCAGTGGGCCTTGGGGGCCCTTCCCATTATCCATAGATATATGAAATAAATGGAGGCCCTCAGCAAGATGGGCTGCAGACACCTCCAGGACTCACTTGATCCTTGGCAAGCTCCCTTAGCCTTAGGACACCACCTGCTGGAACTGTGGCTTTGCTGCCTCTCCTGGCTCTCAACTTCCCTCCTAGAGGACTCCAGCCACCCTTCTCCTTCCAGATCCTTCCAGCAGGAGGCAGATATTGGTCTCTGTGCTTTTGCATGTGGCCAGTTTTCTAGGGACAGATCAGCCTCTCCCAAGAATTTGGGTTCACCAGAGTGAGCGTGCCCACAAGTCTGCAGAGCGTATGGCCAGGCCTCTGAAGAGAGAACTGCTGGAAGATTTGCCCCTTTTCAAAAGCGCTAATTCCACAGTTGAGAGCTCGTCTCCTGGGGACTCAGTTTGAGTCTCAAGGAGCACATCCCCTTTGACACTGCTGGAAACTCGTGGTGCTGTGGGTCATTTTCTTGCCTTTGAGGAGTGCAAGGGAAATGCTACAATATGTCCCTTCACATGAACCACCAATCCTTATCTGGAGAACTCTCCGAGATGACAGGGATGGGAGGGAGATGTTACTGGGGCACGCTTTCAGCTGCACATCTCTCAGGTGAGTCAAACATTTGACCCCCAAAAGTTGAGCATGATGGTGAGAGTTCAGGCTGGGAGATAGAGTGTCTGGGTTCAAATCAAGAGCCTGAACATCTCACCTCCCATGGTTCTCCTGCATAAAACCCAAGCCAAGCAGTTTATCACTTCCCTGCTGAGCATCCTACTGAGGTAAGCTAAACTCATGCTTTGCTGATGACAACGTTGCTTGTACAAAATGGCTTTGCCATGTAGCCATTAGCAATGGCCAGAAGGGCTGCTCATCAAACCGCAGAGCAGGGCTTCTGGCGCACATGTTAAGAAGGGGGCTATTGACAACAATGTCGGTAGTTCAGAACCCACTAGCTGTTTCTCTGGAGAAAAACTGTGGCTGTGTGCTTCCATAAAGATGCCCAGCCATGGAACCCCCCTGGAGAAGGCCATGATGAGCTGGAGTGAGCTCTACAGGAGTGGGATTTTTTACTGTGGATGTAATCCCACCTGGGCAGAGATTTTCTTTGTGACATTAAAGAGGTTGTACCTTACACGAATCACTTGGCTGATACAAAAGGATTCAATTCAACATTGAAGCAAACTAACTCCAAGGGAAGAAGGCAGCTGCCATGCAGAGAGCTCCAAGGACCACCAACCATGGAGGTTATTGAAGCCAAAACAAGAATACCGCCCACCAGCCCTCAGCCCCCAGGGATGGACAAATAGAGCCTGCCCATCAAGCTGGTGCACTGGCATGATGCTGTCAGCCTCCGGTGCTGTGAGAACATTGACTTTGGTGTGTTAACGGCACCCACTTGCGGTATGTTTGTGATGTCAGCGTGTGGAAACTATGGCAAGCCCCCCTCCCGGCCTCACAGCAGCAAAGCCTCGGCATTAAAACCCCGTGCCTTCTGTGGCGCTTGCTAGCTGTGAGAGGGCAGGAAATGCTTTTGGCTTTTCTGCTCCTTGTTGCGACCTCCCTCTGAGGCAGGGAGCAGAGGATGTGAGCTTGGAATCTGTTTTGTTTCATCACTACCCTTTGTCATCTCTCTGAACACTGTCATGTGCTCCTCACCAGTGCTTCGCCCTCTCTATCACCAAGCCATGTGCTCTTTAAAACATGCACACACACACACACACACAAACACACACACACCTAATGTTCACATTTTGAGGCACATTTGTCTTTAATTCACTAATAATAACAACAATTATTCAAAGCCACTTTATCATCTGAAAAGAAATCTCTATGCATACACTTAGATCATGGATGCCAACTGCCTTCTTAACAACATTTCCCAATGAAATATTCAGCAGCGATTATATGAAGCCTGAAGCTGTTCATCCACTTTGTGTTAATCAAAACAAAAACAAGAGACGAAGGGATCCAAAAGGACATGTAAAATCATAGACTGAAAGTAGCCCCATTGAGCACCAAAGGCTTGTCCAGAAGGGCAGAGCCACAGGTAAAAGCTACGTCTCTCTGGAGTTGCTGGCATTTAACTAGATGCAAAATGTCAGCGCAGGAAATGGCTTGCCCAATGCAAATACTAACAAGGGGGGCTTGTGTTCCTATGTAAATGGAGCTTCAGCCAATCCGGGCCTTCAGGATCCAGCTCCCATCGCAGCATCCACGGGAAGCACCAGGGGAATGTTACCTTTGCTTATTTTCTCTCTCTTTGCTAAGAAGAAAAAGAGCCTTTGTGGCCTAGTGGCTACAAGTTCGGCTGCTAATTGCTATATCAGCAGTTTGAAACTACCAGCTGCTTTGTGGGAGAAAGATAAGGCATTCTGCTCCCATAAAGAATTCGAGTCTCAGACACTCCCAGGGGCAGTTCTACACTGCCCTATAAGTTGGCTGTGAGTCAGTATGGATTCGATGGCAGTGAGTTTTCTAAGAGTAAGAAGTATCTAGGGGTGTAAACAGTTAATGAGCTCTGCTATTAAGGGAAAAGTTGTCATTCCCAACCCACTTAGAGGAGCTGTGAAAGAGAAGCCTGGCAATCTTCTTCAGAATCCTTGGCCATTGAAAAGTTTATAGAATGTATTGACCTTGGTTGTTAAATAGATCCAGGTATATGGTGGAGCATACAGGGACCAATGTCATAAAACTGGGTGGGGGTGGAAAAAATCTCTGAGACAGATGCAAAAACTGTGAGGGAATGAGTTGTTGAGCCTGGGGGATCAGGACCATCGTCTCTGGGATTTTCAAAGTTCCTGAGCAATCAGGAAAGGGGCAACAGTTGGTCTCTCCCCATCCAGAGGACAGCAGAAGAGGAGAACTGATTGGGCACAATGAATCAATGACTAGTGACTCAAGCAACGATCGCCCTCCACCACTGGAGACCAGAAGAACTAGATGGTGCCTAGCTCCCACTATCGACTGCTATGAAAGAGATCACATTAGAAGGGCTTGATTAGAGTAGAAGGGAAATGTGGGGCAAAACTCAAAATCATGATAAAACACCAAGCTTACTGTTTGGATAAAGGCTGGCGAAATTGCAAGACTATGGTGCTTAGTTACCCTGCAGATCTGGAACTGAACTCATCATGGCTCGATGTTCAACCAAACAATAGACAGTTCTATAATGGGAACAATGACATTAGAGACATACAAATACCATAGAATAATAGATCACATGAGATCAAAAGACAGCATTCCCCCAAGAACGAAGTTCAAAAAAGTTGAGAATGAAGGAAGCTTGGAGACAAGAAACAAGAAGATGTGGGGGAAGTGATGGTACATTGTGGGAATTGCTATCAATGACATGAAACAAAATGTGTATGCATTGCTCAATGGACAGCTGAGCTGCTCTTTAACCTTCACCCAAATCACAATAAAAATGTTTTTAATCAAAGAAAACATCATGGTTCACTTCTACTCTGACACACACGGGGTGATGAGGAAATAGTGTCAACCGGGTTTGCTGTGGTCCAGCCACCAGACATGGGCTTATGGGAGAAAGAGCATGCTGACGCTGGCAATACCGAGCAGGACCAAGATGGTTTTATTTGCCTGCATCATGAAGATGGTAGCCCTGGTGGTGAGATGATTCAGAGCTCAAGTGCTAACCAAGAAGCCACCCAGTTTTAACTCACCCAGCCCTACTGAAGGAGATTTCCCTCCTCAAAGGTGTTGTTGGTTGTTATGTGCCATTGAGGCGATTCTGACTCCCTGTGACGGGAAGGAAAGGCACACTGTGCTATAGTGTTAGGTTTTCAGCGGCTACTTCCTCTGAAGTGGGCAGTGGAACCCTTCTTTGTATTCTGTTCTTAGCCTGGAAGTTTCCCTGACACCTCTTCACTTGAGGTAACCCTGCTGGCATTTGAAATACCAGTCACATGGCTTCCAGCATCACAGTAACACACAACTTACCACAGCACCACAAATGGACAGACAACAACAGGCTAGGAGTCTTCATGGGAGCAGGCAGTCACGTCTTCACTCTCTCAATGGGGATCAGTGAGTTCAAACTGCCAGTCTCTCTGTAACAGCCGCACATGCAACCACTGTGCTGCTAGGTACATTTCCTTAAAATTCTGCCTAGAAAAATCTGTGGAACAGTTCTTCTCTGTCACAGAGGGTCACTGTGAGCCAGAATGGGCTCTGAGACACACAAATGCAACACCATGAAGCCACCTTACTCTGTCCTGCTCTTATTTAACTCTATTCTTTTCTGAGCTATCTTTTCCGTATATTCAGAAGAGACTGGCACTGAGCAGTGTTAATTCCACCAAGGCCAGGAAGGAGGTCAAAGAGTCACAAAGGACTATCTCTTTGCTCTCATGCCACTGCACTAAGGAGGTTTGGGTGGCAGCTGGAAACTGCACATTTCACTCCCTGTCCCTACACTCCTGGCTGAGTCTCCTCAGAGTGAGACTGCCCCTTTACCCAGCTCACTGCATTGGCTGTCTTGCTCTGAAAAGAGAATTCGCACATGTGAGTCTGACTGGGTGACAGATGGGAATCTTAATCCTGCTCTTTGGAATATGAAAGGCCTAGGATCAGAGTGCTGCAGGGGAGTGATGTCTGTAGAAGACCTGCTGGTCTCCCAGTTAGAAAGAAGCCTTCCCCTTTGCCTCAGAGGTGCGTTCACTGTGGGTGGCAAGTCAGATACTTGGGCTGGCACTCTCAGTAAACAGATCATATGGGCACCTTGAGAAGCGCTTGCTCACGGACCCAGCTCCCCAAGGATGTAAATATACCAACCAGGATGACTAAGGACACCAGTGCCAAGAATGATCACATTCTTTGCATGTGTACAAATGAGGTGGGCAGCCACCTTCGCTGATGGTGGCTGCAAAGTGAGTGTCTGGAATCACACCTTGCTAGGTGGACCATTGAAAGAGTTGGTGATATGATAATAGGGAGTACACCCCGTTGCCAGTAAAGCTGAGGAAATGGCATTTGAGGAAGCAGGGGCAGCCGGGTCGCCAGCATGAAGGCAGCAAGAACCTTGCTTATGCCTCCTGTGTTCACTGGTGGCTGCTGTCATCTGGGTTGTGAGGACACCATGGCTACTGCCAGAATTCTCCACGGGCCCTGGTTCCACTCTCAAGTCGCTGGCTTCATCACTACCACTGCCATCGAGTCGATTCTGACTCACAGCAACCCGAAAGGACCGAGTAGAACTGCGGCTGGTGGGTCTGGGGGGCTGTGGATCATTATGAGAGCATTTCTATCTCGCAGTAGCTAAAGGGTCCAAAATGCTGGCCTTACGGTTAGCAGCCCAACATAACCCACTTGGTCATGAACCCTTGCCAGCTGATCCAGGGAGTCCATTCCCAAGTGCATATCTAAAAGAATGAAAGACGAGTACCCAGATGGATGCTGCACTAATCACTATGGGCAAAAGGTAAACAATAAGCCAACAATACCCATCAGTAGAAGAATAGAGAAAATATGATCTACACTGAGTGGGATATACATATAGTCTGCCACAAGAAAACTAAGGCCTTTGATTCGGACAGACTCTGTAACACAGGTGAAGGCAAGACATGAAGTGAAAGACGCCAAACACCAAATGCCATGTATTGTGAGTCCATTTAGAGGAAAAATGCTGGACAGGTAAATCCCGTAGAGCCATAGAGTAGATTGGTTGTTTCCCAAGGTGGGGTGGGAGGGGAAATGGGGAATGACTGCTTAATGGCTGCAGGGTCAATGAAAATGTTCTGGAACTGGATGGTGGGAAGCTTTCCCAGTGTCCTTAAAACTACTCTTAAAAAGGGGAGAGAAAGAATCTGCAGAAAGCACAGTTCTGATTGACTCACATGAATGCGATCACCAAGAATTGGAATGCACTAGAATTGGAATGGCAGCTAGACTATTGTTTCCTTGGGAGGTGCCTCCAGGAAGGACCAGAAGAGAAGGGTAATACTGATAGAGCAAAGGGAAGGGGCCGATAAAGAAATGTCATTGAGTAGGTTCCCAGAGACAGTATAAATCCTCTTGTAGTTGTCCCACCCAAAGGCTGAGGGAACTGGAGTGTGGCTCCACCTATCCTCATGTGTCATTGGTTAAAGTGGCATTAGGTCCTGGAGGATGTCAACTCCCCTGTCTGCTCAATGACTGTTCCCTGTGTGGGGAGTTACATGTGCTTCCTGTGAGTCCATTGGCATTTATGGGAGTGGTGGGTGCTAAGTGCTAATACATGGGCACATTAGCAGCTGCTACAGCAAGTGCTGTACATTTTTAGCTGCTTGAGTGACAGGTGGGCCCTACCTCCTGCCTATATTCAGTGGTAGGGTGTTCAGATGGGGGCATGCGAAAAATAATAAGGCCCTATTCTTTGAAAATAGACATTATTATTATTTTAATCTGTCCCAACCCCCTTTCTTATCTGTCCCTGTGAACTACCTCACTGGCTGAAACATCATTTCCCTGGGGAAGACACCACATTTCAATACGGTCACAAGGCTGTTTCATTGGCCCAGTGGAGACACTACATAAGATGGGTCAACTAGACGCTTTTTCTGGAGCATTTCCAACCAAAAAACGAAAAAGAAAGTCCCGCTTTTGCAAGTGGCCTGGCATCTAAGAAGCATAATTCAGAAGCACATGTCCCGGCACGTGGAGGAGGCGGTAAATTTTGCGAAATTACAGCATGTGCCCTGAGAGACAGACACAAAGAACACAGGAACATGCCAGTGGTGGTGAGGAACGGTCGACAGAGCCAGCTGTCCTCTTTTTCTCCCCACCTTTCCATTTTCCTAGGATTCTCTCTTCCAAGTATTGGTCTCTTTGCCTGTTTACAACCAAATGAGCTCCAAATAAGGTCCAGATCATAGAAATAGAAGGAGGAAGTTGGACGGAGACTGCAGTTCATACTCCCCGGAAGCCATTCAGACTCCCTGGAAGAAGGAGACACTGTGATGGAATTAGCTCTGGATTCCTGACATTTATTGAGGAATGCTCAGGGAATAAGCACCTGTGGGGGGAATCAAGGAAGGGCACAGGAGGGAAATCTCAACAGAGGTCTCAGCCCTGCCTATGGAGAGTGTCATAGTCAGTGTGCCCTAGAGAAACCAAACCAGTTATATAGCTGAAACTGGAGATATCGATATATCCACCAGGGCTCCTATGGTTAACCACTGCACCGGCCACTCATTGCCATCAAGGTGGACTCAAAGTGACTGTGTAAAACAGTATAGAACTGACCTTTTGGGCTTTGGAGACTGTAACTCTTCAGGAGATTACGAAGCTTCATCTTTCCCTCAAGGAGCCCTTGGTGTTTTCAAACTGATGTCCTTGCTGTTGGATGCTCAATGGGCCACCCACTACGACACCAGAGCCCCAGAGAGTGAGGCTTATTTCTAGGAATTGGCTCACATAGGGGAATGGCAAGTTCCAAATTAATAGGTCAGGCAACAGCCTAAAGAGCTCTGTTGATGTTCATCTTAAAATCCATAGGTTAGGTGATGGGAAAAGACAAGAATAAGAATGGCCAGAACACACCCTAGGGAAACTCCCTTTCTGTGCTGAAGGCCTTTGGCTGAGAGGTTTACCCCTTCCCACATTATTGAAAGTATTCTATTTTGCTTGAGACCAACTCCTTTATAAGAGCAAATAGATGAGGTGAACAAGCGGCCATCTAGCTCAGAAGCAATAAAGCCCACCTGGAAGAAGCACACCAGCCGGTGCGATCATTAGGTGCCAAAGGGACCAGGTATAAGGCATCATGCAAAAAAAAAAAAAGAATATATATATGTATACATATCTCTGAGTGTATATATATATATATATATATATATATATATATATATATATACCATAGAGAATGAAGGGGGAAGTGCAGAGTGGAGACCAGAGGCCCAAATGTCGACCACTGGAGATCCCCTCATAGAGAGCTTTAGGAGAGGAGATGGGTCAGTCAGGGTGCAATGTAGTACCGATGAAGAACACAGCTTTCCCCCAGATCCTGGATGCTTCCTTTCCCCAACTACCAGGATCCAAATTCTACCTTGCAGGACTGGATAGGGCAGAGGCTGTACACTGGTGCATATGGGAGCTGGAGGCACAGGGAATCCAGGGTGGATGATACCTTCAGGACTAGGGGTGTGAGGGGTGATACTGGGAGAGTGGAGGGTGTGTGGGTTGGAAAGGGGGAACTGATTACAAGGATCCACATGTGACCTCCTCCCTGGGAGATGAACGGCAGAGAAGGGGGGAAGGGAGACTCCGGAAAGGGCAAGAGATGACAAAATAACAATCTGTGTATTATCAAGAGCTCATGAGGGATGGGGAGCGGGGAGGGAGGGGACAAAAACAGAGGACCTGATGCGGAGGGCTTAAGTGGAGAGAAAATGCTTTGAGAGTGATTAGGGCAAAGAATGTACAGATGTGCTTTATAAAATTGATGTATGTATATATATGGATTGTGATAAGAGTTGTATGAGCCCCTAATAAAATGTTTAAAAAACAAGAGCAAATAGATGAATGCTTGTTTGACCCAAAAACTGGGCACCATAGCCTCGCCACATTGATATGCAAAAGGAGCCATCACAGGGAGCTCTGTAACTGGGACCTGGCCAAGTGGTGACCAGTAGCCTGGGACTTGGAGCATAATACGTTGCAGCGAATTGCTTACTAGTTCTCCTCTAGCTATATTCTTTGTAACTCCTACCAATGACAGGGTGGAACTATGCCACCGAGGGAAGTAGACAGCATGCTAATAATATCAGTAAGGTGCATGGTATCCTCGAAGAGGTGAGACCATTCAAATAAGACCTGTAGACCCCTAATGTAGGGATTGGTCGGTTTGGTCATCCTGGGTGTGTTAGCTCAGAAACAGAAAGTGGAGTTTCAAGAGCACCGAGAAAGACGAGCCAGCAGTGGAGTGTGCTCTTTGGACCCAGGATTATTACTCTGAGCACCACCTCTGTCCAGGAGACAGAGATCCCTGACACTGGATGCATCAGGAGACAATGAAAAACAGTGGCAGATAAATAGCTCATGGAAGTAGAGGCAGCAGCACCAAGACCCCAGAACAGGGAGCTCGCCAGCACACAGAATGAGAAAGCTGAGTGTCTTTGGGCCAAGGCTTCCAGACAAAGCAGGCTGCCTCAACGCACTTATCAGCAGAGCTGAAAGAACTTTGTACACGGTCCCAGGCAGAGCAGAGGTCAAGGAACTGCAGGGCAGAGGCCAAGGACCAGAAAAAGTTTTGCCTCTGGGCACCACTGGGAAGAGACTGTGCTGACTGAAGAACTATATCCCCAGTCATTTCTGATCCTGAATTGTCACCTGCTAGGTCCCCAATTAACCCCAGAATCATAAGTATTGTTTGCGAGTTCTGTGTGGCCATTGCCACTTAAGGATTATCAAACCCAGCAGAGAAGAAGAGAGTGTCATGGTAGGGATGGTTGGTGTCAGAAACTGTGAAAAGAAAGGAGGGTGGAGGCATTTTGATCTCTGTCTCATAGGAATCAGCCTTGGGCTGTTTATCTTGATTTTCCTCCATTGCCTTTTGTGAAGTTACAGGGGGGTCAAATGCCTCCACTATGCCATTTATACCCCTATATTGACAAGTCGTTGGATGAAGGTTAGTTTGGGGAAGGAGCAGACCTTGGATGAGCTCTCATCAGCTGAGGCAATCCTAAAAGGGGCCAGACAGCTGGGACCTTTTCTATCAGTGGCTCTCTCAGCAGCTGGGGAAATCAGTCTCTTGGCCCTGAGAGGAATCTGGGTGACACACTCATCTATGACAATACCCTGAAGAACAAGCTCCCGCAAAAACCTGGCTGAGAACTCTCGCCTAGAAAACAGGAGTGCATGCCTAGCTAATAATAGCCATTTACTGAAGGCCCTATGATTGGAACTGTGCCTCATTTACAGATGGAAAACTAGAGGAAGGGATTTAAGGTGGCTAAGTTAATAAGTGACAGAGACAAGATTCAAACACAAGTTTGAAGCTGGTACTGTTAGCCTTTTTTCCAGGGCTGGGTTTTAGATGAGGCAAATGAGACACTTGTCAGGCACACAAGGTAAAGAGGCCTTCCCTCTCCAGTGTGACTTTCCCCATAAGTCTGAATCATGGGCCTGGTGTGTCTTATTTGCCTTCCCTGAGTCTCAGAACCTGGTCTAGTCTGATTTGCTATTTGAAGGAATAAGCCAGAATGCTCAAGTACTCTGAGTCAAGACCGATTCTCCCCTGGAATTGTTCAGTGGGACTTACCAGCCTCTTCCTTCGTGTTTCACTTTTCTAGAAACCTCCATGGAGGACTAGCTCTCATGAAGAGAGCTTCAAAAAGCTCATGGCAAAATTCCATTATTTTTTCGTATCAATTTTCCACACGCTTTTGGAAGCTCCCTCCTCATCCCTTTCCACAGTCTTTCTCAAGGAAAGAGACTGTTGCTGGTTGATGTCACATGCCCCTGAGTCTGTTTTCTACTCAGAAAGCTCTGCACAAACTCTATCAACAAATGACGTAGAGTCAAACGTGCTGTGTGTCTTTAAGTTGATGTCAGCTCTCATAGTGACCCTACAGGACAGAGTAGAACTGCCCCCAAAGGTGTCCTAGGCTGAGATCGTTATGGGACCAGCTCGTCAGGTCTTTTCCCCTTTAGAGCCCATGGGTAGGTTCAAACTACCAGCCTTTTGTTTAGCCACCCAGTCCTTAGCCATTGTACCACCAGGGCTCTTTAAAACAGGGATTAGGTTGATTAATTGTATAATCTCCAGCCACATTTGAAAGCTGCTTCCCAGAACACCCTTCCCCAGATTGTTGATTAAGACGGGCATTTGGGGACTCATTTCTTTCTCATTTGTGTAAGTGCACTCTATGAGAGGGGTTTCCCTTCATAGATAGGTGATCACATACTATTTTTCCAAATTGAACCACTCTTGGTGGTATATTGGGTTAAGAGTTGGGCTGCTGCTAATGGCAAAGTTAATGGTTCAAACCCACCAGTTACTCCTTGGGAGAAAGATGAGGGTTTTCTGCTCCAGTAAAGATGTGCAGTTCTGAAAATCAGCAGAGCCAGTCTATTGTGCCATATATGAGGTCAACCCCATGGCAGTGGATTTGGTTTTTGTTTGGGTCTGTGGGGGAAGTCCTTAAGTCATTCTTTAGTCACATGGAGGAGTCCCTGGGTGGTGCAGTTGGTTAACATAGTGGGCTACTAACTCATAGGTTGGAGCTTCAAGCCCAGCCAGAAGTGTCTCCGAAGAAAGGCCTGGTGCTGCATTTCAAACAACAACAACAAAATCAGTTATAGAAAAAAACAACAGAATGTCGTTCTATTCTGGCCCAAAGGACTCCCTATGAATCAGAGTTAACTTCATGGCAACTGGCATGGGTTTGGTCCATGGGAAAGAAGAACCCTTCATAATTGCCTCCATGCCCAATAGTTCCTTTCCTGTATCCCTAGACCACCCCAGCACCCTCAGCATCTTGCCTTATAATTGCCATGGGTCCGTCTCTCTTCCCAATGGGCCAGGCCGTGATGCAGCCGCTGCCGACACAGAGGGATTGTGCAGTCCCTGCATGATCTACAGTCCTCATGACATATATCTTGAATGAAGATTAAGTGATCCTCTCTAGAGCTTAGCTCAGGGGAATCCATTACCTCAGCTGGAACCGAAGTGGTTCCCGACCAATATCTGTTTTTAAAAGATAGAAGGACATTCCTAATCTTTGTGGAGAAACAGAGAGGATTTAGTGAAATGTTTCTGCAGTTGAGGCTACAGATGATCTGTTGACATGGTCTAAAAGGTTGTAGGTGGTTTAATGTCTCTGGGTACCATCAATTTTGCATTTTGTCCTGACTTAGCAAATTGGTTGGGATTTCGGCTTACTGACAAGGACCTTCAGAAAGAATGTGGTTGCAGGAGCAAGTTTAGAAAGGAAGGAGCTTTGAAGCAGCCCTCACTGAGTACCAATCCAAAACTCTGTAACCCAGCACCTCAGAGGGCTTGATCTGGGATGGACTATGGCAGCAGCACCATGAGCTACTTCCTCCAGTGGCCCTGACTGAAGGCTCAGAACCTGCCTCTGATTGGCAGCTGAGAGATACTAGGACCGTCACCTGCCACACCGCCTGCATTTCTCCTGGCAGTAAGAAATCCCCAAAGTACACTATGTTCGGGCAACCTTTCCAGCCTACAAGCAGTTGTTGCTTATCTCTGTTAGCTTTGTGCAGGGGAACAATCTGGCTTTGAAATTGAAAGACTTGCATGTGTGTGACTCATGAGATTAAGAGCCCAACGCATAACCACTATATTACCAGGTTTCCTTCCTCTTGAAGGATAGGTAAGCAACAAAAGGACCATTTCTCTTAAAACCTCTGAACGAGTGTGGCACACAACTCCTTCCACTTTTATTCTATTGGTCAAGCCCTTCGCTGGCAGGGCAGGAAAGTTTACTCTTTCCTTGGATGACTAGGAAGTGAGTGAAATTTTGTCATCTCATACATAGGGAAAAGGGAAACATGCTCTATGATCAAATAAGTTTTAAAAAAAGTCAAAATATTCATAGAATCTGCCGAATGTGGCAAAAGCATGAGCACTCCCATTGTAGAAGAAACACTGCTCTCGGAAACCACACTGTGCCTGGCAAGGGAGGCTGGGAGGATTTATGCTTGATCACTTTGGCCAAGTCATTAAGCAAGGCTGATCAGTAGAAAAGGAAATTGGGTTTGGTGCGGGGATGTGTCATTGTATATGCAGGCGATTCTCCTTGAGATGTATCGGCCCACAACTTTGGACTCACATACAGCAGTGACCATGAAGATGGCATCGGACCTGGCGACATTTCATTTTTGTATATAGAAAGTTGACACAAGCATCTCCTGGTGGTGTAGTGGGTTACACATTGTGTCCCTAACCTTAAACTCAGCAGTTCGAAAACATCAGCACTCGGTGAGGGAAAGATGAGGCTTTCTACTCCTGTCAAGAGTTACAGGCTCAGAAACTCATGGGGGCAATTCCCCCTGTCCTACAAGGTCGCTATGCATCAGCAGTGACTCGATGGCAGGGAGATTAAGTTGATATTACCTATTTTAGAAAACGGTTCTGATTATTCAATTAAGTTAGGCAGGTGCAGCCCTGTCACACAGGGTTTGTTTAGATAGCACAGTAGTGTCCACTCACTCATTAGCTCAGTGTGTCTAGAAACCCAATGTGTATTTCCACATGGGACAAGTCAGGTTGAAGACACTGGGGATTCGTGCTTTGTTGAGCAAGCCCTGGAATTGCAAGAGTTCTAAAAAGAGGTCAAAGTTCCTGTTTTTATAACTCTCTCTCACACACACAGACACACACACACACGGAGAAAGTGGTGAACTTCACAGAATATAGTGGGGACTTCACAGAAAGGGGGGTTGATAGCCGTGAACAGGGTTGGGATGGGTCTTGTTCTATCCATTTGAAAGTCTCTAGGCTAAACAGAATGTCCTGGTAGTATAGTAGGTTCGGCGTTGGCCTGCTAACCACCAGGTCAGCAGTTCTGAATCCACCAGTTCCTCCATGGAAAAAAGATGAGGCTTTCTATTTGAGTAAAGAATTATAGTCTCAGAGAGTCACTGGGGCATGTTTATTCTTCCCTATAGGGGCGCTGCGAGTCAGAATGAACTCAGTACAGTGTGCAAATAACAAGCTGTGCTAATACCATTCCGGAGAGACAGTGGTGTTCCAGGGACATTGGTTTCACCTGGCCCCTGACCCTGAGGAAACATGAGGTCTTCAGTTCCTCTCCTGCTGCTCTTCTTTACCATCCTCCCATATCCTCCTCTGCACTCCCAAGTGGTGGGCATGATTTATAAACACAGAAATCCACTTACTGCTTTGGAAAAGTGGTTTACTTCACCCAAAAATTCGGAGAACTGTGTCGTCTCCCTTTCAAAGTAAATTATACGATGAACATACAATATTGATTGCAGGCATGTGGATTCTTAATCCTCAAGTTCCCATGAAACCCTGCTTTCCATGGCAAATCAGCCCGCCATTTCAGCACGCCAGTATTGCCAGGAGAAAGGAGCCTCAGCAGCCACCACTGCTCCGCAGCCTGCTTTTCATGGTCACACGGGGATGTCAGAGTGCCACACACCTCGTACACTTGCCTCAGTGCTTGCTTGCAGGGGTTGCATTTCGTTAAAGCCCAACAACTTCCGAGCATTGGCAAATTCCCTCATCCAAAGGTGGGCAGTGGCCTCAAAATGTCACCAGTCATTAACCACCAGCAGCGTTGCGTTATGCTCGTCAGTGCCGTCATGTGCAAGGGGAAAGACAATTCCCACAGGCTGCCAGCTGTGTTTGGGGAGGGAATGCCAAGTGGGGAAGCTGGGGGTCCTCACCCCAGCAGCCACAGTTCCTGGCTCCAGGCCCTGCCCCAGGCTGTGCCAGGACGAAGAGCCTGGACTCTCAGAGACTCCATAGCTCGATTTCCACTCAGGTTGTGTTGTGTTGATCATTCCTTCCCTAGGCTGCCACCCATCTGTCAGTTTGTCATCATGTTGTCATTTGTCTATAGCTGTGATTGCTGTAAGCGGTGTCACCAGCTACGATTATACCCAGAGCAAGACACTCTGGACACGCTTCACCAGAGCATCCAAGCTAGGACACACTGGGAAGAAAGACCTGATGATGTACTACTGAGAATGAGTCCATGGAACCCTGTGGATCAAAAGAGAATACCGTCCAAACAAGTACTGGAAGAGGAGCACCCTAGGTGGGAATACACTCACACCTTTCAGTGGGAGGACTCCCTGGGTAGTGTTTGACTAGCACCCAGGAGGTCGGCAGTTAAATCCCACCCAGAATCCAAGAGGTGCCTAAGGAAGGTAGGCCTGAAAATATGCTTCCAAAAGGTCACAGCCTTAAAAACCCTATGGAACAGTTCTACTCTGAAATGCATGGGGGTCGCTATGAGTCCAAATGGACCGAAAAGCAGCTAATAACAACAACACTGTATAAAGAACAACACTGCAAGTCCTTAGGACCAAATACACAGCAGGCACAATAGCCTCAACCCCACAGGATAGGGCAAATTATTTTCCTTTGTACCAGAGACCGGAACTGTACATCGGAATGAAACCCTGCCTGCTCTTGTGTCATCACCACAGTCGTTGGGCCATGTTGAGTCCATTGCTGTAGCCACTGTGGACATCCATCTTATCAAGGGTCTTCTTCCCTCTTGCTGCCCCTGTACTTTAACAAGCATTATGTCCTTTCTTAAGAACCAGTCTCTCCTGATAGCATGTCCAATGGATGTGAGATGAAGAATTGCCATCCTCACTTCTAAGGGGCATTCTGGCCGTGCTTCCTCCAAGAGGGATTTGCTTGTTCTTCTGACAGCCCAGACGACTTTCGGTATTGTTTGCACATCATTCACATGCATTGATTCTTCTTCAGTTTTCCTTACTCACTGTCCAGCTCTCACATGCATATTGACCATTGAAACTACTTACCTTGAATTCAGAGCTTAGGGTACACTACTCAAAGCCACATAGCTTGTGAGCGGCTGAAACATGTCTGCTGCCAGTATCTGTCCAATTCATTTTATTGAAACATCATACTCAAAAGATGCTTTAGGCAAACATATTTTGTCTTTTGACTACATGTCCCAATAATATAACCAGGCTCAGACTCTCACATTGTAATGATTCAGCTATATGTCTGAGAGGAAAAAGACCGCCAACCATAAAACTGATGGGAGAATAGGTACTGACTGTCACCTGCAATGCCATTCCTTCAACAAATATTTATTGAGTGTTATTCAAATGACAACATTTTGCAAAGCTTTAAGAAGACCCAGATGTAGAGAACACAGTCCCTGCTCACAGGAGACTCACAGATACTGCATTCAGATCAGGGACACCACAGATAGATGCTGAAAGAAAAATCATAAAAAAAATAGCAACCACGCACGGAATCCAGGACAGATAAAATCCTCAGGAACTGTAATGGGAGTAGCGATACAGTGGTAGCTTTTTAATCTCCCATCATCTTGCATAGGGGTGTAGTCCAGACTGTCACTCAGGCCATAGCCAGTGAGGTCTCAATGTGGGCATGGCCTTCTCTTGAGGATTCTGGCAACTCCTGTATTCTTTCCTGGGGGTGAGAGACACCCATGACTTGATATTCCTGCTGACAAGATACATGGATCTACATTGATGGCAGCCAGAGCCTTGAATGGAGAGGAGTCATGTGGAGACCCATGCCACTTTCCACCTCTACTGGGTCCATAAGACATTCCACTGACTGCCCTGTGATCTTCCAGAACTTGGTTTCATTGCATGTGTTGCATAAGTCTGAAAAAAATTTACACACTGTTATTGAATATATGGGTTAATTTCGTACTTATGGACGTGGTCTGGACTGGGCTGGGATGTTTTCTTAATATACAATTATTCTTCTATATAAAGCTTTTTTAAGACACATGAGTGTTTATGAATGTGCTTCTCTAGTCAACTCGAACTGACTCAGATACCATGAGGGCACAGGGTGGCTGTGTAGGGAAGGGGAGGGAAAGGGAACTGATAACAATGATGGATTTAGAACACACAAACACACATCCTAGGGGCCGAATAACAGAAATATGGGTAGAGGGACACAGAAGACGGTGTGTATAAAGATATTAATTGATATAGAATTTAGTAAGGGTGTGAGGGTTGAGGAAAGAGGGAAAAAACCGGAGCTGATATCAAAGGGGTCAAGTAGAATGATAGTGTTTAGAAAATGATGGTGGCAGCATATGTACAAACTCGCTTGATCTAATTGATTTATGGATTGTTATATTATCTGTCAGAGCCCCCATTAAAATGTGTTCTTTTTTCGATAACAACATAAACTCACTGCCATGGAGTCAATTTTGACTCAGTATAGAACACCCCCTGTGGTTTCCTCGCTTGCTATTCTTTAAGGAAACAGAAAGCCTTTTCTTTCCCCTGCAGAGTGGTTTCAACTATTGACTTTGAGGTTAGCAGGCACCATAGAACCATGTTTCCTAAGGATGCTGATACAAAGGAAGAACCTTGTGGAACATAATTTAAAATTCTTTAATTATCTAGACTTACTTAACTGGAAGAGTCCCAGAGACTATGACCCTGAGTTACTCTTCAAACCTTGAATTGAAACTGTCCCCTGAAGTCATCGTTAAACTAAATAACAATTTAGCTCTTAAAGGATTGCATACTTGAGTGTTGCAGTCTTTAAAAATCAGCACAAATCTAAATGGGCTACAGATAATTCAAAATATATGTGAGAGGGTTGTGGCAGAGAGATTAAGTAAAAAGAAACACCTAGAATAGAAAGAACAAGAATGTTAATTCAATATGAAGAGTGTGACCAATATCACTGAACATTGTATCCAGAAAGGGTTGAAATGGAACAGATTTTGCTTTGTATGTTTTCACATATCAAAATTAGATATTAGTAGAAAAAGAGAGAGACTCGCATCTGTTTGAGGCAGACTACCAAATACTGGGTTATATATAATGCTAAGTATTGAATATTATCCCATTTTCATATGGCAAGTATGGAAAGCCAAGGATGGAGTGAGGCATTCACAGGGGAGATGGCATTTGAATGATCCAGGAATATGGCTAAAGAAGATGCTCATTCCCAAGTGTTTCCACTGGGTTCGCAAACACATCAGCAAATGAATGTCAAATAACCCGTCTCACCCTCTAACTCAGAGCTGTGCAACCGAACTCTCTTCTATGATGAAAATGTTCCAGAGCAGTGATTCTCAACCTGTGGGTCGCGACCCCCATGGGGGGGGGTCGAACAATGCTTTCACAGGGGTCATCCGATTCATCACAGTAGCAATATTATAGTTATGAAGTAGCAACAAAAATAATTTTATAGTTGGGGGGAGCACCACACATGAGGAACTATATGAAAGTGTCAACATTAGGAAGGTTGAGAACCATTGTTCTAAAGGCATGACATCCAATCTGGTAGCTACTACATTTTATCAGGACAGACCAGTCCATGGAAAGGGACATCATGCTTGGTAAAACTGAAGGTCCACAAGAAAAGAGACTGACCATCAAGGAGATGGGCTGACACCATGGCTGCAACAATGGACTCCAACCTAACAACCATGGCGAGATTTGGCACAAGATCAGGCAGTGTCCTCAAAGTAACATCCTTGATCTTCAGTCTTTTTAAAAGATCTGTTGTAGCACATTTAGCCAATGCAACGTGTCATTTGATGTCTTGACTGATGCTTCCTTGAGCATTGATCTGGCTTAGGGTTTAAAAATTCCCCTTGGCTTCTCAATCATACAGGAGGCCCACACAGTGATCATCTTTCCTCACTACACAGAGTGTCATGCCCCACTCACATTGGTCTCCTTGCTGTTCCAGGAAGAAGCTTGGAGAACCCAATCACAAGGCCTTTTGCACTGACTGTCTCCTACCTGGAACACTTTCCCCACCGCCACATGGCCACTCCTGTGTCTTCCTGCCTTATTCAGGTACTGCACTGTCAATGAGATCTTCCTTGGCTGCGATGCACTACTTGCCCCAAGTTTCCCATCCAGCGCAGTTTAGTGAGAAAAATCTCACTGCTACCTGCAGGGGGGGGAGCCTCGGCACTGGCATCTCAGAAAATGGAGCATAATCAGAACAGAAATGTGACCCTACCTCTCATGCTAAAACGCTGCTAACTGCAAGATCTAAACCACCACACAACCAGCCACTTCTCAGGAGAAAGGCTGAAAGTTAGTCTCAGAAACCTACAGGGGAAGTTCTACCCTGTCTTATAGGGTCATTATGAGTCAGTATCAACTCTATGGCAGTAAATTTGCATTTAGGGGGGGGCGCGTTCTAAGGAGCTCTGCGTCACATACCCTGATCAATCCAACTGGCAGCTGCATCAGCTGGCTAAGGCTTCAAAAGACTGAGTAGGTAACCCAGAGCTCAGTGCTGTTGGCAGAAACTTGTGGGGGGTCAGAAGGACTTGAGGTGATGGTGTCCTTCTCAGTGGCCTCAGATAATCTTCTCCCCGGTCTGGGCATCAGCATCTTCTTTGCAAAATGGGATGATTGCATTAGAGAACCACTAAACTCCTACATACCTGAGCAACCAGGAAGCAATTGTGAATCCTGGAGAGGAGCAAAGACTATGCTGGTGGCTCTGCAAATCTTGGGAAGCTTGGATCCAATGCGGCTGGAACTGTCCACTGCGAGGCACCAAGAATCCCGAGAGCTGTAGTTCAGGTCTCCCCCTTGCCTGTGTACCATGGAAGATTTAATAAATGTTCTCCTCATGCTACCTTTAGGATCCTTGGTGGCAAAGTGGCAAAATCCCTTCACGTTGGCCTGTTAACTGCAGGGTTGGCAGTTCAAACGCACCTGCTGCATTCCTGTAGGAAGGGCAGATTTCAACTCCCACAAAGAATTGTTGTTTCAGAAATCCACAAGGACAGTTGTATCCTGTAACTATGAGTCAGAACTGGCACAATAGCAGTGCGTGAGTGAGCTTTAAACTACATTTGAGACTGTGGTCTAATTTGAATTCCCCTACGTATCCATTGGGTGTCATGGGAAGAGAGTAGATAGGAGAAAAAAGGGTAGAAGGCAGTGAGGGAGGAGGGTAGAATGTACGGGAGTAACACGTTCTGGCAGAAAATTGTGTGTATGTGTGTGTGTGCGTGTTCTATTGTAATTCACACAGATTATGGGTGGGGGAGGGAACTGAAAAAGTAAATATCCATGAAAAAGAAAAATTTTTTTCTTTGGTGATTTTCCTTTTGTTGAGCTAAGGGATGGAGAATGTACTGCATGGGCGTGACCAGCCACTGGACCGGTGTGCTGTTAACACACCCTCCTGCCTTTGCATGCTGGGGGCCTCTCTGTAAACAGAAGTGACTTGTGACTTCTGATTTCCTGGGGCTCTAAAGAGAACCCGAGAATAGAAGTTCTAAATCGTGAACAAAGGAGAGACAAAGGGTTAATGAGAGGACAGAAGTTTGAAGGTTCATTGGATGAACACAGCGCCAGCATCCAACAAACATGCCAAAGGCTGAACACTGCCCGGAAGTAATGAATGAGCACTGCCTTTAGCCCGTGTCCTCACTCTCCCCGTCTCCTGCACTCCAAGCCAGCCTCACTAAGAGTAGTCAAAGGTGACATGGTGGTCCTTTCATCTCTCTCTGACCCCTCATGCTGCCTTCACCTCTATCCAAGTTGCTTCATCCTTCCCCCTTCTCCCTGATCTTCCTCGTGGAAAGATCTAATTCCTAGTAACTGGTAAAAGTCAGTTAGCACACAAGAAAGAAGACATCTCCTTCCTCAGCCTATGCTGCAGAAAAGGAAACTCGGGCTTGAGCTCATTTGCCCAACTGTCAAAGGTCCCATCACGGGCAGGGCCATGATGTGAAAATTCAAGCAAGCAGCCCCAGAGCCAAAGTTCCCAAATCTCATCCACTGCAGTTCAAGTTCATGGGGTGAAGTGGTGAAACGCTAACCAGAAACTGAGAGTTAATGTAGATACCCAAGGCTTACTTGCCAGGGCACTCACTCACTGCCATTGAGTCAATGCTGACTCATAACAACCCTATAGGACAGGGTAGAATTCCCCTGTGAGTTATTGAGGATGTATCTCTTTATAGGAATAGAAAGCCCCATCTTTCCCTTGTTGAGTGGCTAGTGGTTTTAAACTGTTGCACAAAGCATAACCATGACACCATCAGGACTCCAAAACATGCCAGGGCAATCAATGGTTCTGTGAGATCTCTCAGGATAGAGATATACCTTGCTCCTTGGCTACACACGAGAAAGCATTCACCTCCAAGCCTAGTTTGTGATCCAAGTGAGTTTTATGAGAATTAGAAGAAGTTTCAGGTTTATAAAGGCACCTGCAGGGCTCTTCAGAAATGTGCATCTCCTTAGAAGCTTCCCTGAAAGTCACGAGGTCTGCTCTGTGCTCCTGCCTTTTAAATTACTCCCAGAGGTGGGGCGTGCTGGTGGCCCTGGTTGAACTCATTGGCTGAACTGAATTCACCTCGCCTTGGTGGGCCAATTCAGGTGCAGAACACACCCAGGTGTACCTCCCCTTCCTGGCTGGGAACCTGAGCCTTTGAGCATGCGCAGTGTACCACTTGCTCATGGGACAAAGGCTCAGACTGCTGACCATGCGTAATGGATGCCTCAGTCCCTAAGCTAAACTACCTAGCAGATCCAAAACCCCACAGTTGTGTAGTGTTCATGAACTTTGGCAGGAACACATCCTTACCACGAAGAATCCTCGTGGCCCAATGGCTAAGCACTTGGGCTTTAGACCGCGGTCAGTAGCAATACATGAGAAAAAGGTTTTGCAATTGTAAACATTCCACCCCACTGCCATCAAACGCAAAGGACCTCTGGTGACATGGCGGGCTACTCACAGAGCTACTAAATGCAAAGTCAACAGTTCTAACCCACCAGCTTCACTGTGGGAGAAAGATGAAGCTATCTATTCCTATAGAGACATAATAGCTCAGAAACCTATAGGGAAAATTCTACCCTGCCATGGACTACTAAACGAACAACCTAATCTGTCTTGGAAGAAGTCAGGCCAGAGTGCCCTTGACAGAATATGTGGCAAGATTTTGCCTCCCAAATATGTTGGACATATTGCCTGGAGAAGGACATCCTGCTTGGTAAAGTGGAGGGGCAGCACAAAAGAGGAAGGCCCTCAACGAGCTGGATTGACACCGTGGCTGCATCAATGGACTCAGGCAGAGAACAAATGTGATGATGGTGCAGGACCTGGAAGTGTTTGGTTCTGTTGTGCATAGGGTCACTTTGGGTCAGAAACCACTCAATGGCACCCGACAGCAACAACAACAAGTATATAAGATCACCATGAGTTGGAATCAACTCGATAGAAAGTGGGCTTTGGGTCTGTCATGGAACCAACCCTGGCTCATAGCGACCCAATCATGGGATTCTGAGGCTGTAAATCTTCATGGGAGGAGAGGGCCTCATCTGTCTCCTGCGGAGCAGCTGGTAGGTGTGAACCCCTGATTTTGCGGTTGACAGTCCAACATTTCCCTTAAAGTACCCCCTGGGGCTCCTTTGGTAACGATGACAGACTAGGAAACCCAATGGGGACATTTCTACTCTGTCACATGAAGGTATCCTATGCAGAATGGCCTCAACGGGAACTAACACCAACCCCACCACTTTTACCACCATCCCAACCTTACAGACTTTGCTAGGCTCTTGAAGGAATTGACTTTTTGCACTCCCACTGAGCGAGCTATGAGCATGCATGCCAAAACGTAACTTCCGGTCCTGAACTAGGGATCAGCTGCATATGTAAGGAAGTGCTTCTAATGTGGAAGGAAATAAAGAGAGGGGATCTGGAAGCAGGAAAAGCCAGGAAGCAGGAGTCACTTAGGCAGACCCCTTTCCTAAACCAATTTAATTAGCATATCACAGATCCTGGCTCAGAGGTGATGTTCAAAGAAGAATTGTTGACTGAATACACAAGGGAAGGAACAGAATAAGTAAACACAGAAATGTGCTAATGACCAAATTGACTCACAGTTCTGTCCCTGCTCTTCTTCTTCCAGGTTCTTCTCTAGTTGCTAATGGTATTTGCTCGAACTCTCACAAGCACAAAAGGAGCCCTGGTGGCCTAGCAGTTAGGCAATGGGCTGCTAACCACCAAACTAGCAGTTCTAAATTAGCAGGCATTCTGAAGGAGAACAACAAGCTGTCTGCTCCTTTAAAGAATTACAGTCTTGGGAATGCACAGTGGTAGCTCTACCCTGGCCCATAGGGCTGCTCTGAGTCTGACTCGACTGGACAGCAGTGAGTATGGGTTTGGTTTGGTTTTCACAGGTACCCCGATCCGTTGGTGGTCTTGGTAAATTGCACACGCTGGTTCAGTGGACCTTGTGTAGGGCTTGAGAATTTGCACTTCTAACAAGCTCCTGATGTTGCTAGTCTGTGACCATATTTGGGGTGGCAAAGCTCTGGACTACCCGGGTCTTCCTGGTGGCTGCTGTCACAGCGCAAGTTCCCAAGAGTGCACCGCTACTCATTTCTTTGGAATGATTTGGACTGAGTTTTCCCAGCCATTTCATCATGGTTTTTGGCTATTTGTTCCATGACACTGAAAAGTTTGGACCTGACATACGCAGCTCAGGCTGTATTATCTATCTTCTCTGCCCTCTTGGATTGGAGATGGATCACCTATGAAGCGATGAGGGTAAGAAGGGTTGGGTGTCCCCGGGTAATGTGAACAGTTAGCGCGCTCAACCACTGCTGATTAAAAGGTTTGCGGTTCAAATCCAAGGCCCCTCAGGAGAAAGGCCTGCTGATTGACATCGGAACGACCAGCCTTTGAAAGCTCTGTGGGGTCCCGTGGTGCTGACCCACACGCCATCACCGTGAGTTGGAATGGACTCCTCAGAAATGGGTTTAGTAAGCAGCACAAAGAGGAAACTCCTTGGTGAACTGGAGGCCACGGTAGCTGAAACCATGGGCTCCAACATACTACCCCTGAGGCTGGCAAAGGACCGGACAGTGCTGCCTTGTGTTGCAAAGAAGGTCCCTGTGATGTCAGAATGACTGGACAGCACTAACAACAACAAAGGATGTCAGGGCCCTTCACTTCCCCAGACCACTGACCAGATTCAAAGACCCGCATGCGAGTATAGTTTCACAGTTAGACGTGTTTAGAAAAAATAATGTTTGCAAAAGTAAAATCTTGGTTTACATTTTACAGAGCATGCACAATTAGTAGAACTCTTAAGGTCCACCGGAACCTCTTTAGGGTCCCCTCCACTTGCTCACCACCGATAAGTCGATTCTGACTCATATTGATCCTACAGGAGAGGTTAAAATTTCCCCTGTGGGTATTTCTGAAACTGTAGCTCCTTATGGGAATAGAAAGCCTCCTTTTTCTCTGCAGCTGGTGGGTTCAAACTGCCAACCTTGTCTTCAGCAGCTCAGGACTGACTTGTATCTCTATGAAACCAAAATCTACCTCATTGCCAGGGAGGTGATGCTGACTCATAGTGACCCTATGAGGCAGCGTAGATCTGTCCCTGTGAGTTTCTGAGACTGTAATTCTTTATAGTAGACAGACTCTTCTTCCCACGGAGTGGCTGGTGGTTTCAAAGTGCTGACTTTGGTGTTAGCAGCCCAACATGCAAACACTATTACACCAAAGCTCCTTTTGTACCCCTATAAGTAGATAAATATTTCTCTTATATCTGTGTTTCAACCAAAGGCATGGCTATAGAGGAAAAAAGGCCATGAGTGTCAAGAATGATTTGAAAATGTGGAGTTCTTTTGGGAAAGGATATATATATACTTGTGTATATAAATACAATTCTGACGGCAAGAGTGGTCAGGAGTTGGACTGTTAATCTCAAGGTCAGCAGTTTGAATGACCAACCGCTCCTCTGGAGAAAGAGGAGATTTTCTACTCCTCTAAAGAATCACAGTCTCAGAAACCCACGGGGGCCATTTTACTCAGTCCCATGGGCCTGTGAGTTGGAATGGACTTGATGGCAGTGAGGGCATGTAAATATGCAAACACCCACCTCGGACTAAAGGTTTGACCTGCTCCCTCAGCCCCGTGAGCATCTGCATCTGCAGCCATGGACTTGGCCTTCTGTGAAGAACCCATTAATGCACCGCCACAAAGAGAATGAGTTTCCTCTGTGTCAGTCCATTACCCTGCCAACGTTCAGGATGGAGCCAACACCCTTGGTCTCCCAGAGAAATTGGCTCAACATCCCCCTGATGTGGTTGCATGACATAGGCCACTCATGCAATGCACTGCATGTGCTCTATTTAATGCACTATCACCAACAAGTCTACATGGGTGGTAACTCTGAAAACCTTGCCCAAACAGCTGGCTTTACCAAAGTATATGGAATCCTGTGGAGTCATCGACCAGTTCGACTCTGCACTGGCTGTACGTTGGCATTGCCAAGGGGGCTTTCTCACTGACCGTGACCTGAATCCTGCTTCCACTAAGCCTTGCTTCATTGGCCTGGGATGGCGCCAGGCCAATGGGAGGCTGGAAAGCTCCTAAGGGGTTCCAAAGTATGACCAAGGGTGAACACTACTGCTTTTGGCCATCACATCCGGGAAGGCCCTTGGGACTTTGCCACTCAAAGTATCATAGGTCAAGGAACCAGCAACATCAGCATTAGCTTCTCCCACGCTAATGCCATCGAGTTGATGCTGACTCATAGTGACCCTACAGGACAGGGTAGAACTGCCCTTGTGGGTTTCCCAGACTGTCACTCTTGCCCGGAGTCTACAACCTCATATTTCTCCCAAGGAGTGGCTGGTGGTTTAGGACTACTGTCCTTGTGGTTAACAGCCCAAGAGTACCAGGGCCTCTAGAACTGCTGGATCCTAGACCCCACCCTGAACCCACAAAATCAGAATCTGCCCCCCAGCCCGATTTCCAGGAACCTGGGTAAGTGCATGCATGTGAAAATTTAAGAAATACTTCCATAGAAACCATTACTTTCCAGAACAAACTCCTCCTGCCAGAGGTGCAGAAATGGAAGCCCATTAGGCCATGCTCGCCTAGAAGCAATTGGAGGTCTCAGTGCTCCTATATCCTGGCTGTCATCCAGATTTCCTTATTCTCACCTGGACTGTTGTCACTGCAGCAGGTATTGGTGAGTCCTCAGCACGAACAGCCCCAAATTAGGTCTAGAGACACAGCTCCCATTTCAGAGTAGTACAATCCACAGTTTACTGTAGAGTTTCTGGCTTTTACTGGCTTGGGGTAGGGTCTAGTGGGAAAGGCATCTTAGCAAGAGCCATTATGTATTCTGGATGTGCACAAAGAGTTTGTCTTGAGGCATATTTAAGTCTGATGTTGTTATGTATTCTCTTTCTATCCCATGCAACGTTATTTCTTTGAAAATTTATATTTGCTTTTAATTATCCAGACTTATAAGTGATTTATAGCTAGGTCTGATCGATTGGAATCAGATGGCCACGCCTGGATTAACCATGGGTCCTGGTGACCATTAGGCACTTCTTTCCATGAATGATATTTTCACCTGAGTGAATGCATTCACGACTTTTCTTCTCTTAAGATAAATAAGCAGGTGGGTATCATTTTGCTATGCTGGCACTTCCTTGTGTTGTTTTAAGTTCACCCAGCAATTTTTAAAAAGAGAAACATATTACAACTGTCACACACTTTAAAATTCATGTGGAAAAATTTGGGGGAGAGCTAAATAGAAGTGACCCGTGGTGCAGTCTTACTTTCTGCTTGTTAGAAGGTACTGAAATCTTATATAAATAAACACTAGAAACCAGGAGAGAAGAAGTGGTGGTTCCATGGCAGAATTCTCACTAGCCATGCAGGAAATTTGGGTTTGATTCTTGGCCAGTGCGCCTCCTGTTACAGCTACCACCTAACTGCTAGTGGAGGCTGGCATATTGCTATGATGCTGAACAGATTTTAGCGATGTTTTCTGCCTACCGACAGACTAGGAGAAAAGGCCTGGTGAACTCCTTCAAGCCATCAGCCACTGAAAACCCCCCAGCTGACAAGGGGTCAAATCTACAACCCATTGAAGGAATGGGGCAGGACCAGTGGGCATTGAGTTCTGTAGCGCATGGAGTCCGCATGAGTCAGGAGCTGGCTGACTTGAAGGCAATTGTCCACAGCACTCTCTAGGAAGGCAGTGGTTGGAGCACATAGGCGTCCTTCATGTGGCCCCATGATCATCAAGCCTTAAGTCATGCAACCAACTCTGGGAAATGAAAGATGCCCGGGGTACCAGGGATATTTGAAGGACCTGGTGTAAATTGGTTCAGCCTGAGGGAGTTCTGGAAACCACTGAGGTAAGCTTCCTGCTGAAACCACTAACTTAGCTCCAGTGCGAGTGGATGGGTGTCTGCACATGTACCCAGCCACCATTAGTGTGTTTTTTGTTGTTGTTGTTGTTGTTGTTGTTGCCGTTCACGTCTGTAGAGTTGATGCCGATTCACAGTGACCCTATATGACAGGGTAGAATTCCCCCTGTGAGTTTCTCACACTGTGACTCTTTACGGGAGTAAAAAAGCCTCATCTTTCTCTTGAGGAGTGGCTGGTGGTTTTGAATGGTTGATCTTGCCATTAGTCCATTGCGTAACCACGTGCTGTCAATTTGGTTCCAACTCATGGCCACTCTATGTACAGCAGAACAAAACAACACGCTGCCCTGCGCATTTCTCACAGTCATTCCTACATTTGAGCCACTGTGTCAACCCATCTTGTGGAGGTTTGTCCTCCTTTTGGCTTGACCAAGCATGCTGCCCAACTCCAGGGACTGGTCCCTCCTGATAACACCCAAAGTACATGAAGCCAAATGTCACCATCCTCGCTTCTAAGAATCAATCTGGCTGTAGTTCTTTCAACATAGATTTGTTTGTTCTCCTAGAAGTTCCTTGGTGTATTCAATATTCCTCACCAGGACCATATTTCAAATGCATCAATTCTTCTCATGAGACTTCCTTATGCATTTTCCAGCTTCCACATGAAAATAATCATGCCTTGGGATAGGATATTCCTGAGTTTTTAAGGTGGCAAAGTCACCTTGGTTCAAAAAATTGTTTAAAAGAACTTTTGCAGCAAATTCACTGAAAGCAATTTATCCAGTGATTTCTTTACAGATATTTCTATGAGCGTTGGTTGTGGATGGGTCCAAGTAAGATGAAATGCTTCACCATTTAAATCTTTTCTCTGTTTATCATGTTGCTTATTGGTTCAGTGGTGAGGATTCTTATTCTTTTAACCTCGAGTTGTAATCCATACTGAAGACTATCATCTTTGAACTTCATCAGTAAGTGCTTCAACTCCTCTTCCCTTGCAGCAAGCAAGGCTGGTCGCCTGCATATCTCAGGCTGTTCTCAAATCTTCCTGCAATCCTGAAGTCTCCAATTCAGCCATTCAAAACTCAAAACAGCTCAATGCCATGGAAGTCAAGTCAATTCTGACTCCAGCAACCCTGTAGGCCAGGGAAGAACCTCCCGGAAGGTTTCCAAGGCTGTAATCTTTGTGGCAGCACATGGTCACATCTTTCTCACTCGGGATAGCTGGTGAATTCCAAGTGTTGCTATTTCGGTTAACAGTGAAGTGCTTAAATATTGCCCTACCTGGATTCCAAGTGTGAGCTAGCAGCCACAATTTTCTTCTGAGACCAAAGGGGTTGTTAGGTGTGAATTCTCGACCAAGGGTGGTCCAGCAGACCTGCTCAGTATTCGCCCAGGTGCAAAATCCATCAAGAGGATGCATTGTCATTATTTTTAATCACATAACACACCCAGGTGTAGCAGCAACCCAGCTTTGTAATATCACCCTGGTTTTGATAAATATGTACCATTCCTTGATAACGCTTCCAAATCCTTTAATATCCTGCAGCTCAGTCCCTGATGTCTGGCTGTAACAAAATGTGTGAAGGAAGACCATATGTCAATAAACTCTCCCCGTCTGCATCAACTCAGCACATAATCAGCTCCAAGGTAAAATGCATGGTAAGTCAGTTATGCGCTGGCGGGGAGGGCAAGGGGCCCCTTTCAGGTTTGTCTTCTGATGAAGCTGACCAAAAGGACTTCTTATTTCAGCCTATTAGGAGAGTGAGAGTTGCCCCCCCTCCCTCGCCATTTTTCTTTTCTTTTCCCTTTTTGTCCCTTCCCCCTTGGAGGGACAGCCTGCTCTCCTATTCTGAAAGGGTTGTCTGTTATTTGCTGCGCTCTCCACTCCATTAAATCACCTTTCCTCACATTAAATACAGGTCTTCAGCGTGGTCAGAGAGCTTTGCTCTGAGGGATAATGATATAATGAGGATGACGTGCATGAAAAATCATTTTTCAGCTCAATCCCAGGCAGACCACGGGAAAGCATGAAATGGGAAGGGAGAGAGGTGTACCTCACTTTAGACAAGAGCCAGGCTTCTGAGGGGGGCAGTCTCGACCTGGAAGGCTGCAGAAGGCTTCTTTACATCACTCACTCATTCACCCATTCATTCAACCAGCTTGCTACTTACTTATTAAATGCCAGACCTTGGGGCTCTCTCACTGAACAAAAGAGACAAAAATCCCCCTTCTGTCAAGAAGCTTCCATAAACAGAGGCATTCAAACACTTCCTAGAGAATGTGTTTAAAGTACAATTTACACAAAAGCAGAAGAAGAGACTGATGCGAGGGGTTTCACATACGCACATGTTCATATATGACTCCCATTGCAGTGACAAAGTGTAGTACTCTTCCAGGAGACACTATTCATTGGAGTTAAATTGCTCCCCCCAAACCCCTGAGCTCTCTCTCTCTTTTTTTTCTTTCTTTCTGAGAGCAATTGCCCTTGGAAGGGATTAGCTGTTATCACTCTCTAGCACCTTATTGTGAAATTATTTATTGGCTCCTTTTCCTGCCTAGATAGGAGGGGCCTCCAGGGCTGCTAAAAGCCAGAAAAATCCCAAAAAAGTTAGCAACAAGAGAGGCAGAGGACAATTGGGGCCAGTGTTTCTCATTTGAGTGGGGGGGGGCATTTGTTAAAGATGCGGATTACACACACATACAGCACACACACACTTCCCTGCCGCCCCCCCCCCCAATATGGCCCTACTAAATAAGGATCCTACCCCACCATCTGTCCGGGAGCCCCTGAACTGGCCCTTCCCATGAAACAAGCCAGGACCATTGAAAGTGACTCTTTAGGCAAAAGACCCGTGACTTAGGTTTTCCAAACCAGGATAAAGCCCATTAGTTAAGCACTTGCATATTAACCAAAAGGTTGATGTTTCAAACCCACCCACAGGTTCCTAGGAAAGCAGGCCTGGTGATCTGTTTCTGAAAGGGCACAGTCTTGAAAAGGATCGCTGGTAACATATTGTCCTGCTAGCCATAAGGCCAGCAGTTCAATACTACCAGCTGCTCTGAGAGAGAAAGCTGAAGCTTTCTACTGTACAGATGTATAGTCTCAGAAACCTACCAGGGCAAGTATACTCCGCTGCCATGAGTCAGAATTGACTCAATGGCAGCAAGTGAGTGGATGGGCAGGGATTGATTGGGCACCAACTAACACTAAGAACAACTATTTTGGGTGGCAGTGACATTCTTCTGCTTTATCTAGAATCTGAACTCTCAGCGTCATTAGCAATGGAGGCAACAGACAAATAATTATAAACTACAGAAGGCTAAAGAGAAGCTAAAGAAGTTACTTCTGTTTGGGGTTTAGTTGTGTGTTTTTTTGAGCAGAAAATATGAACTATGAAGGAGCAGGGACTTGCTGGACTTAAATATAAACTGTAAGATCTCTCTCCGGGCTAGAGTTACATCTCAGTTCTTGGCTCTGCATGAGAAAGAATTCACGCCAAAGCCTGGCTCGTGATCCAAGTGAGTTTAATGAAAGTTAAAAGAAGTTTCAGGTTTTACGCGGCACCCCTAGGATTCCTCCCCACCTTGCAGCCTGGCAGAGACTGCTCAAGGTCACGCAAAGATCTCTCTCCTAAGTTTTCCTCCAAAAAAAGGACCTGTCTCATGTTCTTTCTCATGTTCTCTCCCCAGTTCCTGTCCCCAGTTTTTCCTTTCTCCCCCTCGCTCCTGCCTTTTCAAGGATTCCCGGGGGGAGGCATGGTGAATGACCCCAGGTCGATCCCATTGGGCTGATCCAGGTTTAACGCCCATCCGTACCCACCAGCGGGAAAACCTAGGCTTTTGTTCTATGCTTGGTTCTCCTGGGCATGCGTCAATGGACATCTCATTGCTGCCTATCTGCCTAACAAAACCTATTTTTCAACCCCAAGTCTTTCTTGCCAAAAAATAATGTCCCTTAATAGGAATGGCATGAGCATGGCTTCTGCGTTGGATCAGATCAAGAAGATAGCTTTATTGCCCTGTACTAAGATCACAAAAGAATGTAACCCAGTGCCTTGTAGACAGTCTCGTGTACACAAAAGGTTTTCTAAGAGTCTAAATAGGCTGAATTGCAGCCTAAAACAGAGAGGGACCCATTTCAAAGAGATGTGGGGACACGGCTTTCATAAAATGGAATGCATCATGTAATCCAGTGCAAGGGAAACCCAGTAACTTTGGGAAAGAACTGCATTGTCTTGGACTAAACAGCCAGAGATAGTGCTACATAAAAAGAAAAAAGATGATTGATAAAGCAACCCAGACATTATTGTGGAAAAGGAAAAGGGACTTAGAAGACAATCAAAAGCTACAAGGAACCTCTCTTAGGGAGAAGTCTTGTGGTTTCAACTTGTGTGCTCTGGGGGATATTTGGCAGTCACATATTAACTTGTGCATTCAATTTAATCCCTTTAAGGGATTTTGTCACTTGGCCTACAGCCCAACTATCCTGACAAAAAAATCTATCTTGAAAATCACCCTGCTGTGAGGAAGCTAAAGGCAAGCACATGATACGATCACATGGAGGGAAATTGGGGAGCCAATGCAACAGCAAGAACCCAGGCCCTAGATCTATGAACCAAAGCAAACCCATCTTGCCGGGTCTTGCTGCGTGAGCTGGTTTGGCCAATGCCGCGTGGAGTGGAGATGTGATGCCCCAGCCAAACCTTCCTCAAATTACAAAATTATGAGCAAATAATACACTGAGGGGGATTGAAAGTCACTAAGCAGCAATAGGTAAGTAAAACATATGGGCCTACCATTACCTATCTGTAAAGAGTCTTTGGCAACTGGTTTATGGAAGACGCAGGCCCTGATTACCTCCCATAACACGTATTCTTTATCATAGCCACGGACACTCATGGAAACATTAAAGCTGTGCTTGAGAGAGGAAAAGGTGAGTTAAGAACTGAGAAAGATGGTCATGTGGCCTGGATATTGCTCAAACACTCCATTCTCCTTGGTCTCTTGGAAGAAGTAGAGGGATAAGAACCCAAAGCTGTAAATATTGTGTGGATTAGAAACGTGTTAAATTTGGCGTGAGGGCTGAAGGCCCAGGTTGGTAAAATTATTTCTGTAGGATTTTCTAGAAAAAGAGCTGCTCTGAGGCCCACACTGGAGAGAATGCCATGGTCATTACCCTTGTATGCTTTATTTTGGCTGAGTCCCTCCCCCATCATGTGTCAGGGCTTACCCAGTGCCCCTTCTCAGCCCTGATACACGGTGTTGCCAAAATGGCTCAGAGATGTTAAGCAATCTGATCAAGGTCATGTGGCTTAAAATGGAGCATAATCAGAACAGAAATGTGACCCTACCTCTCATGCTAAAACGCTGCTAACTGCAAGATCTAAACCACCACACAACCAGCCACTTCTCAGGAGAAAGGCTGAAAGTTAGTCTCAGAAACCTACAGGGGAAGTTCTACCCTGTCTTATAGGGTCATTATGAGTCAGTATCAACTCTATGGCAGTAAATTTGCATTTAGGGGGGGGCGCGTTCTAAGGAGCTCTGCGTCACATACCCTGATCAATCCAACTGGCAGCTGCATCAGCTGGCTAAGGCTTCAAAAGACTGAGTAGGTAACCCAGAGCTCAGTGCTGTTGGCAGAAACTTGTGGGGGGTCAGAAGGACTTGAGGTGATGGTGTCCTTCTCAGTGGCCTCAGATAATCTTCTCCCCGGTCTGGGCATCAGCATCTTCTTTGCAAAATGGGATGATTGCATTAGAGAACCACTAAACTCCTACATACCTGAGCAACCAGGAAGCAATTGTGAATCCTGGAGAGGAGCAAAGACTATGCTGGTGGCTCTGCAAATCTTGGGAAGCTTGGATCCAATGCGGCTGGAACTGTCCACTGCGAGGCACCAAGAATCCCGAGAGCTGTAGTTCAGGTCTCCCCCTTGCCTGTGTACCATGGAAGATTTAATAAATGTTCTCCTCATGCTACCTTTAGGATCCTTGGTGGCAAAGTGGCAAAATCCCTTCACGTTGGCCTGTTAACTGCAGGGTTGGCAGTTCAAACGCACCTGCTGCATTCCTGTAGGAAGGGCAGATTTCAACTCCCACAAAGAATTGTTGTTTCAGAAATCCACAAGGACAGTTGTATCCTGTAACTATGAGTCAGAACTGGCACAATAGCAGTGCGTGAGTGAGCTTTAAACTACATTTGAGACTGTGGTCTAATTTGAATTCCCCTACGTATCCATTGGGTGTCATGGGAAGAGAGTAGATAGGAGAAAAAAGGGTAGAAGGCAGTGAGGGAGGAGGGTAGAATGTACGGGAGTAACACGTTCTGGCAGAAAATTGTGTGTATGTGTGTGTGTGCGTGTTCTATTGTAATTCACACAGATTATGGGTGGGGGAGGGAACTGAAAAAGTAAATATCCATGAAAAAGAAAAATTTTTTTCTTTGGTGATTTTCCTTTTGTTGAGCTAAGGGATGGAGAATGTACTGCATGGGCGTGACCAGCCACTGGACCGGTGTGCTGTTAACACACCCTCCTGCCTTTGCATGCTGGGGGCCTCTCTGTAAACAGAAGTGACTTGTGACTTCTGATTTCCTGGGGCTCTAAAGAGAACCCGAGAATAGAAGTTCTAAATCGTGAACAAAGGAGAGACAAAGGGTTAATGAGAGGACAGAAGTTTGAAGGTTCATTGGATGAACACAGCGCCAGCATCCAACAAACATGCCAAAGGCTGAACACTGCCCGGAAGTAATGAATGAGCACTGCCTTTAGCCCGTGTCCTCACTCTCCCCGTCTCCTGCACTCCAAGCCAGCCTCACTAAGAGTAGTCAAAGGTGACATGGTGGTCCTTTCATCTCTCTCTGACCCCTCATGCTGCCTTCACCTCTATCCAAGTTGCTTCATCCTTCCCCCTTCTCCCTGATCTTCCTCGTGGAAAGATCTAATTCCTAGTAACTGGTAAAAGTCAGTTAGCACACAAGAAAGAAGACATCTCCTTCCTCAGCCTATGCTGCAGAAAAGGAAACTCGGGCTTGAGCTCATTTGCCCAACTGTCAAAGGTCCCATCACGGGCAGGGCCATGATGTGAAAATTCAAGCAAGCAGCCCCAGAGCCAAAGTTCCCAAATCTCATCCACTGCAGTTCAAGTTCATGGGGTGAAGTGGTGAAACGCTAACCAGAAACTGAGAGTTAATGTAGATACCCAAGGCTTACTTGCCAGGGCACTCACTCACTGCCATTGAGTCAATGCTGACTCATAACAACCCTATAGGACAGGGTAGAATTCCCCTGTGAGTTATTGAGGATGTATCTCTTTATAGGAATAGAAAGCCCCATCTTTCCCTTGTTGAGTGGCTAGTGGTTTTAAACTGTTGCACAAAGCATAACCATGACACCATCAGGACTCCAAAACATGCCAGGGCAATCAATGGTTCTGTGAGATCTCTCAGGATAGAGATATACCTTGCTCCTTGGCTACACACGAGAAAGCATTCACCTCCAAGCCTAGTTTGTGATCCAAGTGAGTTTTATGAGAATTAGAAGAAGTTTCAGGTTTATAAAGGCACCTGCAGGGCTCTTCAGAAATGTGCATCTCCTTAGAAGCTTCCCTGAAAGTCACGAGGTCTGCTCTGTGCTCCTGCCTTTTAAATTACTCCCAGAGGTGGGGCGTGCTGGTGGCCCTGGTTGAACTCATTGGCTGAACTGAATTCACCTCGCCTTGGTGGGCCAATTCAGGTGCAGAACACACCCAGGTGTACCTCCCCTTCCTGGCTGGGAACCTGAGCCTTTGAGCATGCGCAGTGTACCACTTGCTCATGGGACAAAGGCTCAGACTGCTGACCATGCGTAATGGATGCCTCAGTCCCTAAGCTAAACTACCTAGCAGATCCAAAACCCCACAGTTGTGTAGTGTTCATGAACTTTGGCAGGAACACATCCTTACCACGAAGAATCCTCGTGGCCCAATGGCTAAGCACTTGGGCTTTAGACCGCGGTCAGTAGCAATACATGAGAAAAAGGTTTTGCAATTGTAAACATTCCACCCCACTGCCATCAAACGCAAAGGACCTCTGGTGACATGGCGGGCTACTCACAGAGCTACTAAATGCAAAGTCAACAGTTCTAACCCACCAGCTTCACTGTGGGAGAAAGATGAAGCTATCTATTCCTATAGAGACATAATAGCTCAGAAACCTATAGGGAAAATTCTACCCTGCCATGGACTACTAAACGAACAACCTAATCTGTCTTGGAAGAAGTCAGGCCAGAGTGCCCTTGACAGAATATGTGGCAAGATTTTGCCTCCCAAATATGTTGGACATATTGCCTGGAGAAGGACATCCTGCTTGGTAAAGTGGAGGGGCAGCACAAAAGAGGAAGGCCCTCAACGAGCTGGATTGACACCGTGGCTGCATCAATGGACTCAGGCAGAGAACAAATGTGATGATGGTGCAGGACCTGGAAGTGTTTGGTTCTGTTGTGCATAGGGTCACTTTGGGTCAGAAACCACTCAATGGCACCCGACAGCAACAACAACAAGTATATAAGATCACCATGAGTTGGAATCAACTCGATAGAAAGTGGGCTTTGGGTCTGTCATGGAACCAACCCTGGCTCATAGCGACCCAATCATGGGATTCTGAGGCTGTAAATCTTCATGGGAGGAGAGGGCCTCATCTGTCTCCTGCGGAGCAGCTGGTAGGTGTGAACCCCTGATTTTGCGGTTGACAGTCCAACATTTCCCTTAAAGTACCCCCTGGGGCTCCTTTGGTAACGATGACAGACTAGGAAACCCAATGGGGACATTTCTACTCTGTCACATGAAGGTATCCTATGCAGAATGGCCTCAACGGGAACTAACACCAACCCCACCACTTTTACCACCATCCCAACCTTACAGACTTTGCTAGGCTCTTGAAGGAATTGACTTTTTGCACTCCCACTGAGCGAGCTATGAGCATGCATGCCAAAACGTAACTTCCGGTCCTGAACTAGGGATCAGCTGCATATGTAAGGAAGTGCTTCTAATGTGGAAGGAAATAAAGAGAGGGGATCTGGAAGCAGGAAAAGCCAGGAAGCAGGAGTCACTTAGGCAGACCCCTTTCCTAAACCAATTTAATTAGCATATCACAGATCCTGGCTCAGAGGTGATGTTCAAAGAAGAATTGTTGACTGAATACACAAGGGAAGGAACAGAATAAGTAAACACAGAAATGTGCTAATGACCAAATTGACTCACAGTTCTGTCCCTGCTCTTCTTCTTCCAGGTTCTTCTCTAGTTGCTAATGGTATTTGCTCGAACTCTCACAAGCACAAAAGGAGCCCTGGTGGCCTAGCAGTTAGGCAATGGGCTGCTAACCACCAAACTAGCAGTTCTAAATTAGCAGGCATTCTGAAGGAGAACAACAAGCTGTCTGCTCCTTTAAAGAATTACAGTCTTGGGAATGCACAGTGGTAGCTCTACCCTGGCCCATAGGGCTGCTCTGAGTCTGACTCGACTGGACAGCAGTGAGTATGGGTTTGGTTTGGTTTTCACAGGTACCCCGATCCGTTGGTGGTCTTGGTAAATTGCACACGCTGGTTCAGTGGACCTTGTGTAGGGCTTGAGAATTTGCACTTCTAACAAGCTCCTGATGTTGCTAGTCTGTGACCATATTTGGGGTGGCAAAGCTCTGGACTACCCGGGTCTTCCTGGTGGCTGCTGTCACAGCGCAAGTTCCCAAGAGTGCACCGCTACTCATTTCTTTGGAATGATTTGGACTGAGTTTTCCCAGCCATTTCATCATGGTTTTTGGCTATTTGTTCCATGACACTGAAAAGTTTGGACCTGACATACGCAGCTCAGGCTGTATTATCTATCTTCTCTGCCCTCTTGGATTGGAGATGGATCACCTATGAAGCGATGAGGGTAAGAAGGGTTGGGTGTCCCCGGGTAATGTGAACAGTTAGCGCGCTCAACCACTGCTGATTAAAAGGTTTGCGGTTCAAATCCAAGGCCCCTCAGGAGAAAGGCCTGCTGATTGACATCGGAACGACCAGCCTTTGAAAGCTCTGTGGGGTCCCGTGGTGCTGACCCACACGCCATCACCGTGAGTTGGAATGGACTCCTCAGAAATGGGTTTAGTAAGCAGCACAAAGAGGAAACTCCTTGGTGAACTGGAGGCCACGGTAGCTGAAACCATGGGCTCCAACATACTACCCCTGAGGCTGGCAAAGGACCGGACAGTGCTGCCTTGTGTTGCAAAGAAGGTCCCTGTGATGTCAGAATGACTGGACAGCACTAACAACAACAAAGGATGTCAGGGCCCTTCACTTCCCCAGACCACTGACCAGATTCAAAGACCCGCATGCGAGTATAGTTTCACAGTTAGACGTGTTTAGAAAAAATAATGTTTGCAAAAGTAAAATCTTGGTTTACATTTTACAGAGCATGCACAATTAGTAGAACTCTTAAGGTCCACCGGAACCTCTTTAGGGTCCCCTCCACTTGCTCACCACCGATAAGTCGATTCTGACTCATATTGATCCTACAGGAGAGGTTAAAATTTCCCCTGTGGGTATTTCTGAAACTGTAGCTCCTTATGGGAATAGAAAGCCTCCTTTTTCTCTGCAGCTGGTGGGTTCAAACTGCCAACCTTGTCTTCAGCAGCTCAGGACTGACTTGTATCTCTATGAAACCAAAATCTACCTCATTGCCAGGGAGGTGATGCTGACTCATAGTGACCCTATGAGGCAGCGTAGATCTGTCCCTGTGAGTTTCTGAGACTGTAATTCTTTATAGTAGACAGACTCTTCTTCCCACGGAGTGGCTGGTGGTTTCAAAGTGCTGACTTTGGTGTTAGCAGCCCAACATGCAAACACTATTACACCAAAGCTCCTTTTGTACCCCTATAAGTAGATAAATATTTCTCTTATATCTGTGTTTCAACCAAAGGCATGGCTATAGAGGAAAAAAGGCCATGAGTGTCAAGAATGATTTGAAAATGTGGAGTTCTTTTGGGAAAGGATATATATATACTTGTGTATATAAATACAATTCTGACGGCAAGAGTGGTCAGGAGTTGGACTGTTAATCTCAAGGTCAGCAGTTTGAATGACCAACCGCTCCTCTGGAGAAAGAGGAGATTTTCTACTCCTCTAAAGAATCACAGTCTCAGAAACCCACGGGGGCCATTTTACTCAGTCCCATGGGCCTGTGAGTTGGAATGGACTTGATGGCAGTGAGGGCATGTAAATATGCAAACACCCACCTCGGACTAAAGGTTTGACCTGCTCCCTCAGCCCCGTGAGCATCTGCATCTGCAGCCATGGACTTGGCCTTCTGTGAAGAACCCATTAATGCACCGCCACAAAGAGAATGAGTTTCCTCTGTGTCAGTCCATTACCCTGCCAACGTTCAGGATGGAGCCAACACCCTTGGTCTCCCAGAGAAATTGGCTCAACATCCCCCTGATGTGGTTGCATGACATAGGCCACTCATGCAATGCACTGCATGTGCTCTATTTAATGCACTATCACCAACAAGTCTACATGGGTGGTAACTCTGAAAACCTTGCCCAAACAGCTGGCTTTACCAAAGTATATGGAATCCTGTGGAGTCATCGACCAGTTCGACTCTGCACTGGCTGTACGTTGGCATTGCCAAGGGGGCTTTCTCACTGACCGTGACCTGAATCCTGCTTCCACTAAGCCTTGCTTCATTGGCCTGGGATGGCGCCAGGCCAATGGGAGGCTGGAAAGCTCCTAAGGGGTTCCAAAGTATGACCAAGGGTGAACACTACTGCTTTTGGCCATCACATCCGGGAAGGCCCTTGGGACTTTGCCACTCAAAGTATCATAGGTCAAGGAACCAGCAACATCAGCATTAGCTTCTCCCACGCTAATGCCATCGAGTTGATGCTGACTCATAGTGACCCTACAGGACAGGGTAGAACTGCCCTTGTGGGTTTCCCAGACTGTCACTCTTGCCCGGAGTCTACAACCTCATATTTCTCCCAAGGAGTGGCTGGTGGTTTAGGACTACTGTCCTTGTGGTTAACAGCCCAAGAGTACCAGGGCCTCTAGAACTGCTGGATCCTAGACCCCACCCTGAACCCACAAAATCAGAATCTGCCCCCCAGCCCGATTTCCAGGAACCTGGGTAAGTGCATGCATGTGAAAATTTAAGAAATACTTCCATAGAAACCATTACTTTCCAGAACAAACTCCTCCTGCCAGAGGTGCAGAAATGGAAGCCCATTAGGCCATGCTCGCCTAGAAGCAATTGGAGGTCTCAGTGCTCCTATATCCTGGCTGTCATCCAGATTTCCTTATTCTCACCTGGACTGTTGTCACTGCAGCAGGTATTGGTGAGTCCTCAGCACGAACAGCCCCAAATTAGGTCTAGAGACACAGCTCCCATTTCAGAGTAGTACAATCCACAGTTTACTGTAGAGTTTCTGGCTTTTACTGGCTTGGGGTAGGGTCTAGTGGGAAAGGCATCTTAGCAAGAGCCATTATGTATTCTGGATGTGCACAAAGAGTTTGTCTTGAGGCATATTTAAGTCTGATGTTGTTATGTATTCTCTTTCTATCCCATGCAACGTTATTTCTTTGAAAATTTATATTTGCTTTTAATTATCCAGACTTATAAGTGATTTATAGCTAGGTCTGATCGATTGGAATCAGATGGCCACGCCTGGATTAACCATGGGTCCTGGTGACCATTAGGCACTTCTTTCCATGAATGATATTTTCACCTGAGTGAATGCATTCACGACTTTTCTTCTCTTAAGATAAATAAGCAGGTGGGTATCATTTTGCTATGCTGGCACTTCCTTGTGTTGTTTTAAGTTCACCCAGCAATTTTTAAAAAGAGAAACATATTACAACTGTCACACACTTTAAAATTCATGTGGAAAAATTTGGGGGAGAGCTAAATAGAAGTGACCCGTGGTGCAGTCTTACTTTCTGCTTGTTAGAAGGTACTGAAATCTTATATAAATAAACACTAGAAACCAGGAGAGAAGAAGTGGTGGTTCCATGGCAGAATTCTCACTAGCCATGCAGGAAATTTGGGTTTGATTCTTGGCCAGTGCGCCTCCTGTTACAGCTACCACCTAACTGCTAGTGGAGGCTGGCATATTGCTATGATGCTGAACAGATTTTAGCGATGTTTTCTGCCTACCGACAGACTAGGAGAAAAGGCCTGGTGAACTCCTTCAAGCCATCAGCCACTGAAAACCCCCCAGCTGACAAGGGGTCAAATCTACAACCCATTGAAGGAATGGGGCAGGACCAGTGGGCATTGAGTTCTGTAGCGCATGGAGTCCGCATGAGTCAGGAGCTGGCTGACTTGAAGGCAATTGTCCACAGCACTCTCTAGGAAGGCAGTGGTTGGAGCACATAGGCGTCCTTCATGTGGCCCCATGATCATCAAGCCTTAAGTCATGCAACCAACTCTGGGAAATGAAAGATGCCCGGGGTACCAGGGATATTTGAAGGACCTGGTGTAAATTGGTTCAGCCTGAGGGAGTTCTGGAAACCACTGAGGTAAGCTTCCTGCTGAAACCACTAACTTAGCTCCAGTGCGAGTGGATGGGTGTCTGCACATGTACCCAGCCACCATTAGTGTGTTTTTTGTTGTTGTTGTTGTTGTTGTTGTTGCCGTTCACGTCTGTAGAGTTGATGCCGATTCACAGTGACCCTATATGACAGGGTAGAATTCCCCCTGTGAGTTTCTCACACTGTGACTCTTTACGGGAGTAAAAAAGCCTCATCTTTCTCTTGAGGAGTGGCTGGTGGTTTTGAATGGTTGATCTTGCCATTAGTCCATTGCGTAACCACGTGCTGTCAATTTGGTTCCAACTCATGGCCACTCTATGTACAGCAGAACAAAACAACACGCTGCCCTGCGCATTTCTCACAGTCATTCCTACATTTGAGCCACTGTGTCAACCCATCTTGTGGAGGTTTGTCCTCCTTTTGGCTTGACCAAGCATGCTGCCCAACTCCAGGGACTGGTCCCTCCTGATAACACCCAAAGTACATGAAGCCAAATGTCACCATCCTCGCTTCTAAGAATCAATCTGGCTGTAGTTCTTTCAACATAGATTTGTTTGTTCTCCTAGAAGTTCCTTGGTGTATTCAATATTCCTCACCAGGACCATATTTCAAATGCATCAATTCTTCTCATGAGACTTCCTTATGCATTTTCCAGCTTCCACATGAAAATAATCATGCCTTGGGATAGGATATTCCTGAGTTTTTAAGGTGGCAAAGTCACCTTGGTTCAAAAAATTGTTTAAAAGAACTTTTGCAGCAAATTCACTGAAAGCAATTTATCCAGTGATTTCTTTACAGATATTTCTATGAGCGTTGGTTGTGGATGGGTCCAAGTAAGATGAAATGCTTCACCATTTAAATCTTTTCTCTGTTTATCATGTTGCTTATTGGTTCAGTGGTGAGGATTCTTATTCTTTTAACCTCGAGTTGTAATCCATACTGAAGACTATCATCTTTGAACTTCATCAGTAAGTGCTTCAACTCCTCTTCCCTTGCAGCAAGCAAGGCTGGTCGCCTGCATATCTCAGGCTGTTCTCAAATCTTCCTGCAATCCTGAAGTCTCCAATTCAGCCATTCAAAACTCAAAACAGCTCAATGCCATGGAAGTCAAGTCAATTCTGACTCCAGCAACCCTGTAGGCCAGGGAAGAACCTCCCGGAAGGTTTCCAAGGCTGTAATCTTTGTGGCAGCACATGGTCACATCTTTCTCACTCGGGATAGCTGGTGAATTCCAAGTGTTGCTATTTCGGTTAACAGTGAAGTGCTTAAATATTGCCCTACCTGGATTCCAAGTGTGAGCTAGCAGCCACAATTTTCTTCTGAGACCAAAGGGGTTGTTAGGTGTGAATTCTCGACCAAGGGTGGTCCAGCAGACCTGCTCAGTATTCGCCCAGGTGCAAAATCCATCAAGAGGATGCATTGTCATTATTTTTAATCACATAACACACCCAGGTGTAGCAGCAACCCAGCTTTGTAATATCACCCTGGTTTTGATAAATATGTACCATTCCTTGATAACGCTTCCAAATCCTTTAATATCCTGCAGCTCAGTCCCTGATGTCTGGCTGTAACAAAATGTGTGAAGGAAGACCATATGTCAATAAACTCTCCCCGTCTGCATCAACTCAGCACATAATCAGCTCCAAGGTAAAATGCATGGTAAGTCAGTTATGCGCTGGCGGGGAGGGCAAGGGGCCCCTTTCAGGTTTGTCTTCTGATGAAGCTGACCAAAAGGACTTCTTATTTCAGCCTATTAGGAGAGTGAGAGTTGCCCCCCCTCCCTCGCCATTTTTCTTTTCTTTTCCCTTTTTGTCCCTTCCCCCTTGGAGGGACAGCCTGCTCTCCTATTCTGAAAGGGTTGTCTGTTATTTGCTGCGCTCTCCACTCCATTAAATCACCTTTCCTCACATTAAATACAGGTCTTCAGCGTGGTCAGAGAGCTTTGCTCTGAGGGATAATGATATAATGAGGATGACGTGCATGAAAAATCATTTTTCAGCTCAATCCCAGGCAGACCACGGGAAAGCATGAAATGGGAAGGGAGAGAGGTGTACCTCACTTTAGACAAGAGCCAGGCTTCTGAGGGGGGCAGTCTCGACCTGGAAGGCTGCAGAAGGCTTCTTTACATCACTCACTCATTCACCCATTCATTCAACCAGCTTGCTACTTACTTATTAAATGCCAGACCTTGGGGCTCTCTCACTGAACAAAAGAGACAAAAATCCCCCTTCTGTCAAGAAGCTTCCATAAACAGAGGCATTCAAACACTTCCTAGAGAATGTGTTTAAAGTACAATTTACACAAAAGCAGAAGAAGAGACTGATGCGAGGGGTTTCACATACGCACATGTTCATATATGACTCCCATTGCAGTGACAAAGTGTAGTACTCTTCCAGGAGACACTATTCATTGGAGTTAAATTGCTCCCCCCAAACCCCTGAGCTCTCTCTCTCTTTTTTTTCTTTCTTTCTGAGAGCAATTGCCCTTGGAAGGGATTAGCTGTTATCACTCTCTAGCACCTTATTGTGAAATTATTTATTGGCTCCTTTTCCTGCCTAGATAGGAGGGGCCTCCAGGGCTGCTAAAAGCCAGAAAAATCCCAAAAAAGTTAGCAACAAGAGAGGCAGAGGACAATTGGGGCCAGTGTTTCTCATTTGAGTGGGGGGGGGCATTTGTTAAAGATGCGGATTACACACACATACAGCACACACACACTTCCCTGCCGCCCCCCCCCCCAATATGGCCCTACTAAATAAGGATCCTACCCCACCATCTGTCCGGGAGCCCCTGAACTGGCCCTTCCCATGAAACAAGCCAGGACCATTGAAAGTGACTCTTTAGGCAAAAGACCCGTGACTTAGGTTTTCCAAACCAGGATAAAGCCCATTAGTTAAGCACTTGCATATTAACCAAAAGGTTGATGTTTCAAACCCACCCACAGGTTCCTAGGAAAGCAGGCCTGGTGATCTGTTTCTGAAAGGGCACAGTCTTGAAAAGGATCGCTGGTAACATATTGTCCTGCTAGCCATAAGGCCAGCAGTTCAATACTACCAGCTGCTCTGAGAGAGAAAGCTGAAGCTTTCTACTGTACAGATGTATAGTCTCAGAAACCTACCAGGGCAAGTATACTCCGCTGCCATGAGTCAGAATTGACTCAATGGCAGCAAGTGAGTGGATGGGCAGGGATTGATTGGGCACCAACTAACACTAAGAACAACTATTTTGGGTGGCAGTGACATTCTTCTGCTTTATCTAGAATCTGAACTCTCAGCGTCATTAGCAATGGAGGCAACAGACAAATAATTATAAACTACAGAAGGCTAAAGAGAAGCTAAAGAAGTTACTTCTGTTTGGGGTTTAGTTGTGTGTTTTTTTGAGCAGAAAATATGAACTATGAAGGAGCAGGGACTTGCTGGACTTAAATATAAACTGTAAGATCTCTCTCCGGGCTAGAGTTACATCTCAGTTCTTGGCTCTGCATGAGAAAGAATTCACGCCAAAGCCTGGCTCGTGATCCAAGTGAGTTTAATGAAAGTTAAAAGAAGTTTCAGGTTTTACGCGGCACCCCTAGGATTCCTCCCCACCTTGCAGCCTGGCAGAGACTGCTCAAGGTCACGCAAAGATCTCTCTCCTAAGTTTTCCTCCAAAAAAAGGACCTGTCTCATGTTCTTTCTCATGTTCTCTCCCCAGTTCCTGTCCCCAGTTTTTCCTTTCTCCCCCTCGCTCCTGCCTTTTCAAGGATTCCCGGGGGGAGGCATGGTGAATGACCCCAGGTCGATCCCATTGGGCTGATCCAGGTTTAACGCCCATCCGTACCCACCAGCGGGAAAACCTAGGCTTTTGTTCTATGCTTGGTTCTCCTGGGCATGCGTCAATGGACATCTCATTGCTGCCTATCTGCCTAACAAAACCTATTTTTCAACCCCAAGTCTTTCTTGCCAAAAAATAATGTCCCTTAATAGGAATGGCATGAGCATGGCTTCTGCGTTGGATCAGATCAAGAAGATAGCTTTATTGCCCTGTACTAAGATCACAAAAGAATGTAACCCAGTGCCTTGTAGACAGTCTCGTGTACACAAAAGGTTTTCTAAGAGTCTAAATAGGCTGAATTGCAGCCTAAAACAGAGAGGGACCCATTTCAAAGAGATGTGGGGACACGGCTTTCATAAAATGGAATGCATCATGTAATCCAGTGCAAGGGAAACCCAGTAACTTTGGGAAAGAACTGCATTGTCTTGGACTAAACAGCCAGAGATAGTGCTACATAAAAAGAAAAAAGATGATTGATAAAGCAACCCAGACATTATTGTGGAAAAGGAAAAGGGACTTAGAAGACAATCAAAAGCTACAAGGAACCTCTCTTAGGGAGAAGTCTTGTGGTTTCAACTTGTGTGCTCTGGGGGATATTTGGCAGTCACATATTAACTTGTGCATTCAATTTAATCCCTTTAAGGGATTTTGTCACTTGGCCTACAGCCCAACTATCCTGACAAAAAAATCTATCTTGAAAATCACCCTGCTGTGAGGAAGCTAAAGGCAAGCACATGATACGATCACATGGAGGGAAATTGGGGAGCCAATGCAACAGCAAGAACCCAGGCCCTAGATCTATGAACCAAAGCAAACCCATCTTGCCGGGTCTTGCTGCGTGAGCTGGTTTGGCCAATGCCGCGTGGAGTGGAGATGTGATGCCCCAGCCAAACCTTCCTCAAATTACAAAATTATGAGCAAATAATACACTGAGGGGGATTGAAAGTCACTAAGCAGCAATAGGTAAGTAAAACATATGGGCCTACCATTACCTATCTGTAAAGAGTCTTTGGCAACTGGTTTATGGAAGACGCAGGCCCTGATTACCTCCCATAACACGTATTCTTTATCATAGCCACGGACACTCATGGAAACATTAAAGCTGTGCTTGAGAGAGGAAAAGGTGAGTTAAGAACTGAGAAAGATGGTCATGTGGCCTGGATATTGCTCAAACACTCCATTCTCCTTGGTCTCTTGGAAGAAGTAGAGGGATAAGAACCCAAAGCTGTAAATATTGTGTGGATTAGAAACGTGTTAAATTTGGCGTGAGGGCTGAAGGCCCAGGTTGGTAAAATTATTTCTGTAGGATTTTCTAGAAAAAGAGCTGCTCTGAGGCCCACACTGGAGAGAATGCCATGGTCATTACCCTTGTATGCTTTATTTTGGCTGAGTCCCTCCCCCATCATGTGTCAGGGCTTACCCAGTGCCCCTTCTCAGCCCTGATACACGGTGTTGCCAAAATGGCTCAGAGATGTTAAGCAATCTGATCAAGGTCATGTGGCTTAAAATGGAGCATAATCAGAACAGAAATGTGACCCTACCTCTCATGCTAAAACGCTGCTAACTGCAAGATCTAAACCACCACACAACCAGCCACTTCTCAGGAGAAAGGCTGAAAGTTAGTCTCAGAAACCTACAGGGGAAGTTCTACCCTGTCTTATAGGGTCATTATGAGTCAGTATCAACTCTATGGCAGTAAATTTGCATTTAGGGGGGGGCGCGTTCTAAGGAGCTCTGCGTCACATACCCTGATCAATCCAACTGGCAGCTGCATCAGCTGGCTAAGGCTTCAAAAGACTGAGTAGGTAACCCAGAGCTCAGTGCTGTTGGCAGAAACTTGTGGGGGGTCAGAAGGACTTGAGGTGATGGTGTCCTTCTCAGTGGCCTCAGATAATCTTCTCCCCGGTCTGGGCATCAGCATCTTCTTTGCAAAATGGGATGATTGCATTAGAGAACCACTAAACTCCTACATACCTGAGCAACCAGGAAGCAATTGTGAATCCTGGAGAGGAGCAAAGACTATGCTGGTGGCTCTGCAAATCTTGGGAAGCTTGGATCCAATGCGGCTGGAACTGTCCACTGCGAGGCACCAAGAATCCCGAGAGCTGTAGTTCAGGTCTCCCCCTTGCCTGTGTACCATGGAAGATTTAATAAATGTTCTCCTCATGCTACCTTTAGGATCCTTGGTGGCAAAGTGGCAAAATCCCTTCACGTTGGCCTGTTAACTGCAGGGTTGGCAGTTCAAACGCACCTGCTGCATTCCTGTAGGAAGGGCAGATTTCAACTCCCACAAAGAATTGTTGTTTCAGAAATCCACAAGGACAGTTGTATCCTGTAACTATGAGTCAGAACTGGCACAATAGCAGTGCGTGAGTGAGCTTTAAACTACATTTGAGACTGTGGTCTAATTTGAATTCCCCTACGTATCCATTGGGTGTCATGGGAAGAGAGTAGATAGGAGAAAAAAGGGTAGAAGGCAGTGAGGGAGGAGGGTAGAATGTACGGGAGTAACACGTTCTGGCAGAAAATTGTGTGTATGTGTGTGTGTGCGTGTTCTATTGTAATTCACACAGATTATGGGTGGGGGAGGGAACTGAAAAAGTAAATATCCATGAAAAAGAAAAATTTTTTTCTTTGGTGATTTTCCTTTTGTTGAGCTAAGGGATGGAGAATGTACTGCATGGGCGTGACCAGCCACTGGACCGGTGTGCTGTTAACACACCCTCCTGCCTTTGCATGCTGGGGGCCTCTCTGTAAACAGAAGTGACTTGTGACTTCTGATTTCCTGGGGCTCTAAAGAGAACCCGAGAATAGAAGTTCTAAATCGTGAACAAAGGAGAGACAAAGGGTTAATGAGAGGACAGAAGTTTGAAGGTTCATTGGATGAACACAGCGCCAGCATCCAACAAACATGCCAAAGGCTGAACACTGCCCGGAAGTAATGAATGAGCACTGCCTTTAGCCCGTGTCCTCACTCTCCCCGTCTCCTGCACTCCAAGCCAGCCTCACTAAGAGTAGTCAAAGGTGACATGGTGGTCCTTTCATCTCTCTCTGACCCCTCATGCTGCCTTCACCTCTATCCAAGTTGCTTCATCCTTCCCCCTTCTCCCTGATCTTCCTCGTGGAAAGATCTAATTCCTAGTAACTGGTAAAAGTCAGTTAGCACACAAGAAAGAAGACATCTCCTTCCTCAGCCTATGCTGCAGAAAAGGAAACTCGGGCTTGAGCTCATTTGCCCAACTGTCAAAGGTCCCATCACGGGCAGGGCCATGATGTGAAAATTCAAGCAAGCAGCCCCAGAGCCAAAGTTCCCAAATCTCATCCACTGCAGTTCAAGTTCATGGGGTGAAGTGGTGAAAAGCTAACCAGAAACTGAGAGTTAATGTAGATACCCAAGGCTTACTTGCCAGGGCACTCACTCACTGCCATTGAGTCAATGCTGACTCATAACAACCCTATAGGACAGGGTACAATTCCCCTGTGAGTTATTGAGGATGTATCTCTTTATAGGAATAGAAAGCCCCATCTTTCCCTTGTTGAGTGGCTAGTGGTTTTAAACTGTTGCACAAAGCATAACCATGACACCATCAGGACTCCAAAACATGCCAGGGCAATCAATGGTTCTGTGAGATCTCTCAGGATAGAGATATACCTTGCTCCTTGGCTACACACGAGAAAGCATTCACCTCCAAGCCTAGTTTGTGATCCAAGTGAGTTTTATGAGAATTAGAAGAAGTTTCAGGTTTATAAAGGCACCTGCAGGGCTCTTCAGAAATGTGCATCTCCTTAGAAGCTTCCCTGAAAGTCACGAGGTCTGCTCTGTGCTCCTGCCTTTTAAATTACTCCCAGAGGTGGGGCGTGCTGGTGGCCCTGGTTGAACTCATTGGCTGAACTGAATTCACCTCGCCTTGGTGGGCCAATTCAGGTGCAGAACACACCCAGGTGTACCTCCCCTTCCTGGCTGGGAACCTGAGCCTTTGAGCATGCGCAGTGTACCACTTGCTCATGGGACAAAGGCTCAGACTGCTGACCATGCGTAATGGATGCCTCAGTCCCTAAGCTAAACTACCTAGCAGATCCAAAACCCCACAGTTGTGTAGTGTTCATGAACTTTGGCAGGAACACATCCTTACCACGAAGAATCCTCGTGGCCCAATGGCTAAGCACTTGGGCTTTAGACCGCGGTCAGTAGCAATACATGAGAAAAAGGTTTTGCAATTGTAAACATTCCACCCCACTGCCATCAAACGCAAAGGACCTCTGGTGACATGGCGGGCTACTCACAGAGCTACTAAATGCAAAGTCAACAGTTCTAACCCACCAGCTTCACTGTGGGAGAAAGATGAAGCTATCTATTCCTATAGAGACATAATAGCTCAGAAACCTATAGGGAAAATTCTACCCTGCCATGGACTACTAAACGAACAACCTAATCTGTCTTGGAAGAAGTCAGGCCAGAGTGCCCTTGACAGAATATGTGGCAAGATTTTGCCTCCCAAATATGTTGGACATATTGCCTGGAGAAGGACATCCTGCTTGGTAAAGTGGAGGGGCAGCACAAAAGAGGAAGGCCCTCAACGAGCTGGATTGACACCGTGGCTGCATCAATGGACTCAGGCAGAGAACAAATGTGATGATGGTGCAGGACCTGGAAGTGTTTGGTTCTGTTGTGCATAGGGTCACTTTGGGTCAGAAACCACTCAATGGCACCCGACAGCAACAACAACAAGTATATAAGATCACCATGAGTTGGAATCAACTCGATAGAAAGTGGGCTTTGGGTCTGTCATGGAACCAACCCTGGCTCATAGCGACCCAATCATGGGATTCTGAGGCTGTAAATCTTCATGGGAGGAGAGGGCCTCATCTGTCTCCTGCGGAGCAGCTGGTAGGTGTGAACCCCTGATTTTGCGGTTGACAGTCCAACATTTCCCTTAAAGTACCCCCTGGGGCTCCTTTGGTAACGATGACAGACTAGGAAACCCAATGGGGACATTTCTACTCTGTCACATGAAGGTATCCTATGCAGAATGGCCTCAACGGGAACTAACACCAACCCCACCACTTTTACCACCATCCCAACCTTACAGACTTTGCTAGGCTCTTGAAGGAATTGACTTTTTGCACTCCCACTGAGCGAGCTATGAGCATGCATGCCAAAACGTAACTTCCGGTCCTGAACTAGGGATCAGCTGCATATGTAAGGAAGTGCTTCTAATGTGGAAGGAAATAAAGAGAGGGGATCTGGAAGCAGGAAAAGCCAGGAAGCAGGAGTCACTTAGGCAGACCCCTTTCCTAAACCAATTTAATTAGCATATCACAGATCCTGGCTCAGAGGTGATGTTCAAAGAAGAATTGTTGACTGAATACACAAGGGAAGGAACAGAATAAGTAAACACAGAAATGTGCTAATGACCAAATTGACTCACAGTTCTGACCCTGCTCTTCTTCTTCCAGGTTCTTCTCTAGTTGCTAATGGTATTTGCTCGAACTCTCACAAGCACAAAAGGAGCCCTGGTGGCCTAGCAGTTAGGCAATGGGCTGCTAACCACCAAACTAGCAGTTCTAAATTAGCAGGCATTCTGAAGGAGAACAACAAGCTGTCTGCTCCTTTAAAGAATTACAGTCTTGGGAATGCACAGTGGTAGCTCTACCCTGGCCCATAGGGCTGCTCTGAGTCTGACTCGACTGGACAGCAGTGAGTATGGGTTTGGTTTGGTTTTCACAGGTACCCCGATCCGTTGGTGGTCTTGGTAAATTGCACACGCTGGTTCAGTGGACCTTGTGTAGGGCTTGAGAATTTGCACTTCTAACAAGCTCCTGATGTTGCTAGTCTGTGACCATATTTGGGGTGGCAAAGCTCTGGACTACCCGGGTCTTCCTGGTGGCTGCTGTCACAGCGCAAGTTCCCAAGAGTGCACCGCTACTCATTTCTTTGGAATGATTTGGACTGAGTTTTCCCAGCCATTTCATCATGGTTTTTGGCTATTTGTTCCATGACACTGAAAAGTTTGGACCTGACATACGCAGCTCAGGCTGTATTATCTATCTTCTCTGCCCTCTTGGATTGGAGATGGATCACCTATGAAGCGATGAGGGTAAGAAGGGTTGGGTGTCCCCGGGTAATGTGAACAGTTAGCGCGCTCAACCACTGCTGATTAAAAGGTTTGCGGTTCAAATCCAAGGCCCCTCAGGAGAAAGGCCTGCTGATTGACATCGGAACGACCAGCCTTTGAAAGCTCTGTGGGGTCCCGTGGTGCTGACCCACACGCCATCACCGTGAGTTGGAATGGACTCCTCAGAAATGGGTTTAGTAAGCAGCACAAAGAGGAAACTCCTTGGTGAACTGGAGGCCACGGTAGCTGAAACCATGGGCTCCAACATACTACCCCTGAGGCTGGCAAAGGACCGGACAGTGCTGCCTTGTGTTGCAAAGAAGGTCCCTGTGATGTCAGAATGACTGGACAGCACTAACAACAACAAAGGATGTCAGGGCCCTTCACTTCCCCAGACCACTGACCAGATTCAAAGACCCGCATGCGAGTATAGTTTCACAGTTAGACGTGTTTAGAAAAAATAATGTTTGCAAAAGTAAAATCTTGGTTTACATTTTACAGAGCATGCACAATTAGTAGAACTCTTAAGGTCCACCGGAACCTCTTTAGGGTCCCCTCCACTTGCTCACCACCGATAAGTCGATTCTGACTCATATTGATCCTACAGGAGAGGTTAAAATTTCCCCTGTGGGTATTTCTGAAACTGTAGCTCCTTATGGGAATAGAAAGCCTCCTTTTTCTCTGCAGCTGGTGGGTTCAAACTGCCAACCTTGTCTTCAGCAGCTCAGGACTGACTTGTATCTCTATGAAACCAAAATCTACCTCATTGCCAGGGAGGTGATGCTGACTCATAGTGACCCTATGAGGCAGCGTAGATCTGTCCCTGTGAGTTTCTGAGACTGTAATTCTTTATAGTAGACAGACTCTTCTTCCCACGGAGTGGCTGGTGGTTTCAAAGTGCTGACTTTGGTGTTAGCAGCCCAACATGCAAACACTATTACACCAAAGCTCCTTTTGTACCCCTATAAGTAGATAAATATTTCTCTTATATCTGTGTTTCAACCAAAGGCATGGCTATAGAGGAAAAAAGGCCATGAGTGTCAAGAATGATTTGAAAATGTGGAGTTCTTTTGGGAAAGGATATATATATACTTGTGTATATAAATACAATTCTGACGGCAAGAGTGGTCAGGAGTTGGACTGTTAATCTCAAGGTCAGCAGTTTGAATGACCAACCGCTCCTCTGGAGAAAGAGGAGATTTTCTACTCCTCTAAAGAATCACAGTCTCAGAAACCCACGGGGGCCATTTTACTCAGTCCCATGGGCCTGTGAGTTGGAATGGACTTGATGGCAGTGAGGGCATGTAAATATGCAAACACCCACCTCGGACTAAAGGTTTGACCTGCTCCCTCAGCCCCGTGAGCATCTGCATCTGCAGCCATGGACTTGGCCTTCTGTGAAGAACCCATTAATGCACCGCCACAAAGAGAATGAGTTTCCTCTGTGTCAGTCCATTACCCTGCCAACGTTCAGGATGGAGCCAACACCCTTGGTCTCCCAGAGAAATTGGCTCAACATCCCCCTGATGTGGTTGCATGACATAGGCCACTCATGCAATGCACTGCATGTGCTCTATTTAATGCACTATCACCAACAAGTCTACATGGGTGGTAACTCTGAAAACCTTGCCCAAACAGCTGGCTTTACCAAAGTATATGGAATCCTGTGGAGTCATCGACCAGTTCGACTCTGCACTGGCTGTACGTTGGCATTGCCAAGGGGGCTTTCTCACTGACCGTGACCTGAATCCTGCTTCCACTAAGCCTTGCTTCATTGGCCTGGGATGGCGCCAGGCCAATGGGAGGCTGGAAAGCTCCTAAGGGGTTCCAAAGTATGACCAAGGGTGAACACTACTGCTTTTGGCCATCACATCCGGGAAGGCCCTTGGGACTTTGCCACTCAAAGTATCATAGGTCAAGGAACCAGCAACATCAGCATTAGCTTCTCCCACGCTAATGCCATCGAGTTGATGCTGACTCATAGTGACCCTACAGGACAGGGTAGAACTGCCCTTGTGGGTTTCCCAGACTGTCACTCTTGCCCGGAGTCTACAACCTCATATTTCTCCCAAGGAGTGGCTGGTGGTTTAGGACTACTGTCCTTGTGGTTAACAGCCCAAGAGTACCAGGGCCTCTAGAACTGCTGGATCCTAGACCCCACCCTGAACCCACAAAATCAGAATCTGCCCCCCAGCCCGATTTCCAGGAACCTGGGTAAGTGCATGCATGTGAAAATTTAAGAAATACTTCCATAGAAACCATTACTTTCCAGAACAAACTCCTCCTGCCAGAGGTGCAGAAATGGAAGCCCATTAGGCCATGCTCGCCTAGAAGCAATTGGAGGTCTCAGTGCTCCTATATCCTGGCTGTCATCCAGATTTCCTTATTCTCACCTGGACTGTTGTCACTGCAGCAGGTATTGGTGAGTCCTCAGCACGAACAGCCCCAAATTAGGTCTAGAGACACAGCTCCCATTTCAGAGTAGTACAATCCACAGTTTACTGTAGAGTTTCTGGCTTTTACTGGCTTGGGGTAGGGTCTAGTGGGAAAGGCATCTTAGCAAGAGCCATTATGTATTCTGGATGTGCACAAAGAGTTTGTCTTGAGGCATATTTAAGTCTGATGTTGTTATGTATTCTCTTTCTATCCCATGCAACGTTATTTCTTTGAAAATTTATATTTGCTTTTAATTATCCAGACTTATAAGTGATTTATAGCTAGGTCTGATCGATTGGAATCAGATGGCCACGCCTGGATTAACCATGGGTCCTGGTGACCATTAGGCACTTCTTTCCATGAATGATATTTTCACCTGAGTGAATGCATTCACGACTTTTCTTCTCTTAAGATAAATAAGCAGGTGGGTATCATTTTGCTATGCTGGCACTTCCTTGTGTTGTTTTAAGTTCACCCAGCAATTTTTAAAAAGAGAAACATATTACAACTGTCACACACTTTAAAATTCATGTGGAAAAATTTGGGGGAGAGCTAAATAGAAGTGACCCGTGGTGCAGTCTTACTTTCTGCTTGTTAGAAGGTACTGAAATCTTATATAAATAAACACTAGAAACCAGGAGAGAAGAAATGGTGGTTCCATGGCAGAATTCTCACTAGCCATGCAGGAAATTTGGGTTTGATTCTTGGCCAGTGCGCCTCCTGTTACAGCTACCACCTAACTGCTAGTGGAGGCTGGCATATTGCTATGATGCTGAACAGATTTTAGCGATGTTTTCTGCCTACCGACAGACTAGGAGAAAAGGCCTGGTGAACTCCTTCAAGCCATCAGCCACTGAAAACCCCCCAGCTGACAAGGGGTCAAATCTACAACCCATTGAAGGAATGGGGCAGGACCAGTGGGCATTGAGTTCTGTAGCGCATGGAGTCCGCATGAGTCAGGAGCTGGCTGACTTGAAGGCAATTGTCCACAGCACTCTCTAGGAAGGCAGTGGTTGGAGCACATAGGCGTCCTTCATGTGGCCCCATGATCATCAAGCCTTAAGTCATGCAACCAACTCTGGGAAATGAAAGATGCCCGGGGTACCAGGGATATTTGAAGGACCTGGTGTAAATTGGTTCAGCCTGAGGGAGTTCTGGAAACCACCGAGGTAAGCTTCCTGCTGAAACCACTAACTTAGCTCCAGTGCGAGTGGATGGGTGTCTGCACATGTACCCAGCCACCATTAGTGCGTTTTTTGTTGTTGTTGTTGTTGTTGTTGTTGCCGTTCACGTCTGTAGAGTTGATGCCGATTCACAGTGACCCTATATGACAGGGTAGAATTCCCCCTGTGAGTTTCTCACACTGTGACTCTTTACGGGAGTAAAAAAGCCTCATCTTTCTCTTGAGGAGTGGCTGGTGGTTTTGAATGGTTGATCTTGCCATTAGTCCATTGCGTAACCACGTGCTATCAATTTGGTTCCAACTCATGGCCACTCCATGTACAGCAGAACAAAACAACACGCTGCCCTGCACATTTCTCACAGTCATTCCTACATTTGAGCCACTGTGTCAACCCATCTTGTGGAGGTTTGTCCTCCTTTTGGCTTGACCAAGCATGCTGCCCAACTCCAGGGACTGGTCCCTCCTGATAACACCCAAAGTACATGAAGCCAAATGTCACCATCCTCGCTTCTAAGAATCAATCTGGCTGTAGTTCTTTCAACATAGATTTGTTTGTTCTCCTAGAAGTTCCTTGGTGTATTCAATATTCCTCACCAGGACCATATTTCAAATGCATCAATTCTTCTCATGAGACTTCCTTATGCATTTTCCAGCTTCCACATGAAAATAATCATGCCTTGGGATAGGATATTCCTGAGTTTTTAAGGTGGCAAAGTCACCTTGGTTCAAAAAATTGTTTAAAAGAACTTTTGCAGCAAATTCACTGAAAGCAATTTATCCAGTGATTTCTTTACAGATATTTCTATGAGCGTTGGTTGTGGATGGGTCCAAGTAAGATGAAATGCTTCACCATTTAAATCTTTTCTCTGTTTATCATGTTGCTTATTGGTTCAGTGGTGAGGATTCTTATTCTTTTAACCTCGAGTTGTAATCCATACTGAAGACTATCATCTTTGAACTTCATCAGTAAGTGCTTCAACTCCTCTTCCCTTGCAGCAAGCAAGGCTGGTCGCCTGCATATCTCAGGCTGTTCTCAAATCTTCCTGCAATCCTGAAGTCTCCAATTCAGCCATTCAAAACTCAAAACAGCTCAATGCCATGGAAGTCAAGTCAATTCTGACTCCAGCAACCCTGTAGGCCAGGGAAGAACCTCCCGGAAGGTTTCCAAGGCTGTAATCTTTGTGGCAGCACATGTTCACATCTTTCTCACTCGGGATAGCTGGTGAATTCCAAGTGTTGCTCTTTCGGTTAACAGTGAAGTGCTTAAATATTGCCCTACCTGGATTCCAAGTGTGAGCTAGCAGCCACAATTTTCTTCTGAGACCAAAGGGGTTGTTAGGTGTGAATTCTCGACCAAGGGTGGTCCAGCAGACCTGCTCAGTATTCGCCCAGGTGCAAAATCCATCAAGAGGATGCATTGTCATTATTTTTAATCACATAACACACCCAGGTGTAGCAGCAACCCAGCTTTGTAATATCACCCTGGTTTTGATAAATATGTACCATTCCTTGATAACGCTTCCAAATCCTTTAATATCCTGCAGCTCAGTCCCTGATGTCTGGCTGTAACAAAATGTGTGAAGGAAGACCATATGTCAATAAACTCTCCCCGTCTGCATCAACTCAGCACATAATCAGCTCCAAGGTAAAATGCATGGTAAGTCAGTTATGCGCTGGCGGGGAGGGCAAGGGGCCCCTTTCAGGTTTGTCTTCTGATGAAGCTGACCAAAAGGACTTCTTATTTCAGCCTATTAGGAGAGTGAGAGTTGCCCCCCCTCCCTCGCCATTTTTCTTTTCTTTTCCCTTTTTGTCCCTTCCCCCTTGGAGGGACAGCCTGCTCTCCTATTCTGAAAGGGTTGTCTGTTATTTGCTGCGCTCTCCACTCCATTAAATCACCTTTCCTCACATTAAATACAGGTCTTCAGCGTGGTCAGAGAGCTTTGCTCTGAGGGATAATGATATAATGAGGATGACGTGCATGAAAAATCATTTTTCAGCTCAATCCCAGGCAGACCACGGGAAAGCATGAAATGGGAAGGGAGAGAGGTGTACCTCACTTTAGACAAGAGCCAGGCTTCTGAGGGGGGCAGTCTCGACCTGGAAGGCTGCAGAAGGCTTCTTTACATCACTCACTCATTCACCCATTCATTCAACCAGCTTGCTACTTACTTATTAAATGCCAGACCTTGGGGCTCTCTCACTGAACAAAAGAGACAAAAATCCCCCTTCTGTCAAGAAGCTTCCATAAACAGAGGCATTCAAACACTTCCTAGAGAATGTGTTTAAAGTACAATTTACACAAAAGCAGAAGAAGAGACTGATGCGAGGGGTTTCACATACGCACATGTTCATATATGACTCCCATTGCAGTGACAAAGTGTAGTACTCTTCCAGGAGACACTATTCATTGGAGTTAAATTGCTCCCCCCAAACCCCTGAGCTCTCTCTCTCTTTTTTTTCTTTCTTTCTGAGAGCAATTGCCCTTGGAAGGGATTAGCTGTTATCACTCTCTAGCACCTTATTGTGAAATTATTTATTGGCTCCTTTTCCTGCCTAGATAGGAGGGGCCTCCAGGGCTGCTAAAAGCCAGAAAAATCCCAAAAAAGTTAGCAACAAGAGAGGTAGAGGACAATTGGGGCCAGTGTTTCTCATTTGAGTGGGGGGGGGGCATTTGTTAAAGATGCGGATTACACACACATACAGCACACACACACTTCCCTGCCGCCCCCCCCCCCCCAATATGGCCCTACTAAATAAGGATCCTACCCCACCATCTGTCCGGGAGCCCCTGAACTGGCCCTTCCCATGAAACAAGCCAGGACCATTGAAAGTGACTCTTTAGGCAAAAGACCCGTGACTTAGGTTTTCCAAACCAGGATAAAGCCCATTAGTTAAGCACTTGCATATTAACCAAAAGGTTGATGTTTCAAACCCACCCACAGGTTCCTAGGAAAGCAGGCCTGGTGATCTGTTTCTGAAAGGGCACAGTCTTGAAAAGGATCGCTGGTAACATATTGTCCTGCTAGCCATAAGGCCAGCAGTTCAATACTACCAGCTGCTCTGAGAGAGAAAGCTGAAGCTTTCTACTGTACAGATGTATAGTCTCAGAAACCTACCAGGGCAAGTATACTCCGCTGCCATGAGTCAGAATTGACTCAATGGCAGCAAGTGAGTGGATGGGCAGGGATTGATTGGGCACCAACTAACACTAAGAACAACTATTTTGGGTGGCAGTGACATTCTTCTGCTTTATCTAGAATCTGAACTCTCAGCGTCATTAGCAATGGAGGCAACAGACAAATAATTATAAACTACAGAAGGCTAAAGAGAAGCTAAAGAAGTTACTTCTGTTTGGGGTTTAGTTGTGTGTTTTTTTGAGCAGAAAATATGAACTATGAAGGAGCAGGGACTTGCTGGACTTAAATATAAACTGTAAGATCTCTCTCCGGGCTAGAGTTACATCTCAGTTCTTGGCTCTGCATGAGAAAGAATTCACGCCAAAGCCTGGCTCGTGATCCAAGTGAGTTTAATGAAAGTTAAAAGAAGTTTCAGGTTTTACGCGGCACCCCTAGGATTCCTCCCCACCTTGCAGCCTGGCAGAGACTGCTCAAGGTCACGCAAAGATCTCTCTCCTAAGTTTTCCTCCAAAAAAAGGACCTGTCTCATGTTCTTTCTCATGTTCTCTCCCCAGTTCCTGTCCCCAGTTTTTCCTTTCTCCCCCTCGCTCCTGCCTTTTCAAGGATTCCCGGGGGGAGGCATGGTGAATGACCCCAGGTCGATCCCATTGGGCTGATCCAGGTTTAACGCCCATCCGTACCCACCAGCGGGAAAACCTAGGCTTTTGTTCTATGCTTGGTTCTCCTGGGCATGCGTCAATGGACATCTCATTGCTGCCTATCTGCCTAACAAAACCTATTTTTCAACCCCAAGTCTTTCTTGCCAAAAAATAATGTCCCTTAATAGGAATGGCATGAGCATGGCTTCTGCGTTGGATCAGATCAAGAAGATAGCTTTATTGCCCTGTACTAAGATCACAAAAGAATGTAACCCAGTGCCTTGTAGACAGTCTCGTGTACACAAAAGGTTTTCTAAGAGTCTAAATAGGCTGAATTGCAGCCTAAAACAGAGAGGGACCCATTTCAAAGAGATGTGGGGACACGGCTTTCATAAAATGGAATGCATCATGTAATCCAGTGCAAGGGAAACCCAGTAACTTTGGGAAAGAACTGCATTGTCTTGGACTAAACAGCCAGAGATAGTGCTACATAAAAAGAAAAAAGATGATTGATAAAGCAACCCAGACATTATTGTGGAAAAGGAAAAGGGACTTAGAAGACAATCAAAAGCTACAAGGAACCTCTCTTAGGGAGAAGTCTTGTGGTTTCAACTTGTGTGCTCTGGGGGATATTTGGCAGTCACATATTAACTTGTGCATTCAATTTAATCCCTTTAAGGGATTTTGTCACTTGGCCTACAGCCCAACTATCCTGACAAAAAAATCTATCTTGAAAATCACCCTGCTGTGAGGAAGCTAAAGGCAAGCACATGATACGATCACATGGAGGGAAATTGGGGAGCCAATGCAACAGCAAGAACCCAGGCCCTAGATCTATGAACCAAAGCAAACCCATCTTGCCGGGTCTTGCTGCGTGAGCTGGTTTGGCCAATGCCGCGTGGAGTGGAGATGTGATGCCCCAGCCAAACCTTCCTCAAATTACAAAATTATGAGCAAATAATACACTGAGGGGGATTGAAAGTCACTAAGCAGCAATAGGTAAGTAAAACATATGGGCCTACCATTACCTATCTGTAAAGAGTCTTTGGCAACTGGTTTATGGAAGACGCAGGCCCTGATTACCTCCCATAACACGTATTCTTTATCATAGCCACGGACACTCATGGAAACATTAAAGCTGTGCTTGAGAGAGGAAAAGGTGAGTTAAGAACTGAGAAAGATGGTCATGTGGCCTGGATATTGCTCAAACACTCCATTCTCCTTGGTCTCTTGGAAGAAGTAGAGGGATAAGAACCCAAAGCTGTAAATATTGTGTGGATTAGAAACGTGTTAAATTTGGCGTGAGGGCTGAAGGCCCAGGTTGGTAAAATTATTTCTGTAGGATTTTCTAGAAAAAGAGCTGCTCTGAGGCCCACACTGGAGAGAATGCCATGGTCATTACCCTTGTATGCTTTATTTTGGCTGAGTCCCTCCCCCATCATGTGTCAGGGCTTACCCAGTGCCCCTTCTCAGCCCTGATACACGGTGTTGCCAAAATGGCTCAGAGATGTTAAGCAATCTGATCAAGGTCATGTGGCTTAAAATGGAGCATAATCAGAACAGAAATGTGACCCTACCTCTCATGCTAAAACGCTGCTAACTGCAAGATCTAAACCACCACACAACCAGCCACTTCTCAGGAGAAAGGCTGAAAGTTAGTCTCAGAAACCTACAGGGGAAGTTCTACCCTGTCTTATAGGGTCATTATGAGTCAGTATCAACTCTATGGCAGTAAATTTGCATTTAGGGGGGGGCGCGTTCTAAGGAGCTCTGCGTCACATACCCTGATCAATCCAACTGGCAGCTGCATCAGCTGGCTAAGGCTTCAAAAGACTGAGTAGGTAACCCAGAGCTCAGTGCTGTTGGCAGAAACTTGTGGGGGGTCAGAAGGACTTGAGGTGATGGTGTCCTTCTCAGTGGCCTCAGATAATCTTCTCCCCGGTCTGGGCATCAGCATCTTCTTTGCAAAATGGGATGATTGCATTAGAGAACCACTAAACTCCTACATACCTGAGCAACCAGGAAGCAATTGTGAATCCTGGAGAGGAGCAAAGACTATGCTGGTGGCTCTGCAAATCTTGGGAAGCTTGGATCCAATGCGGCTGGAACTGTCCACTGCGAGGCACCAAGAATCCCGAGAGCTGTAGTTCAGGTCTCCCCCTTGCCTGTGTACCATGGAAGATTTAATAAATGTTCTCCTCATGCTACCTTTAGGATCCTTGGTGGCAAAGTGGCAAAATCCCTTCACGTTGGCCTGTTAACTGCAGGGTTGGCAGTTCAAACGCACCTGCTGCATTCCTGTAGGAAGGGCAGATTTCAACTCCCACAAAGAATTGTTGTTTCAGAAATCCACAAGGACAGTTGTATCCTGTAACTATGAGTCAGAACTGGCACAATAGCAGTGCGTGAGTGAGCTTTAAACTACATTTGAGACTGTGGTCTAATTTGAATTCCCCTACGTATCCATTGGGTGTCATGGGAAGAGAGTAGATAGGAGAAAAAAGGGTAGAAGGCAGTGAGGGAGGAGGGTAGAATGTACGGGAGTAACACGTTCTGGCAGAAAATTGTGTGTATGTGTGTGTGTGCGTGTTCTATTGTAATTCACACAGATTATGGGTGGGGGAGGGAACTGAAAAAGTAAATATCCATGAAAAAGAAAAATTTTTTTCTTTGGTGATTTTCCTTTTGTTGAGCTAAGGGATGGAGAATGTACTGCATGGGCGTGACCAGCCACTGGACCGGTGTGCTGTTAACACACCCTCCTGCCTTTGCATGCTGGGGGCCTCTCTGTAAACAGAAGTGACTTGTGACTTCTGATTTCCTGGGGCTCTAAAGAGAACCCGAGAATAGAAGTTCTAAATCGTGAACAAAGGAGAGACAAAGGGTTAATGAGAGGACAGAAGTTTGAAGGTTCATTGGATGAACACAGCGCCAGCATCCAACAAACATGCCAAAGGCTGAACACTGCCCGGAAGTAATGAATGAGCACTGCCTTTAGCCCGTGTCCTCACTCTCCCCGTCTCCTGCACTCCAAGCCAGCCTCACTAAGAGTAGTCAAAGGTGACATGGTGGTCCTTTCATCTCTCTCTGACCCCTCATGCTGCCTTCACCTCTATCCAAGTTGCTTCATCCTTCCCCCTTCTCCCTGATCTTCCTCGTGGAAAGATCTAATTCCTAGTAACTGGTAAAAGTCAGTTAGCACACAAGAAAGAAGACATCTCCTTCCTCAGCCTATGCTGCAGAAAAGGAAACTCGGGCTTGAGCTCATTTGCCCAACTGTCAAAGGTCCCATCACGGGCAGGGCCATGATGTGAAAATTCAAGCAAGCAGCCCCAGAGCCAAAGTTCCCAAATCTCATCCACTGCAGTTCAAGTTCATGGGGTGAAGTGGTGAAACGCTAACCAGAAACTGAGAGTTAATGTAGATACCCAAGGCTTACTTGCCAGGGCACTCACTCACTGCCATTGAGTCAATGCTGACTCATAACAACCCTATAGGACAGGGTAGAATTCCCCTGTGAGTTATTGAGGATGTATCTCTTTATAGGAATAGAAAGCCCCATCTTTCCCTTGTGGAGTGGCTAGTGGTTTTAAAATGTTGCACAAAGCATAACCATGACACCATCAGGACTCCAAAACATGCCAGGGCAATCAATGGTTCTGTGAGATCTCTCAGGATAGAGATATACCTTGCTCCTTGGCTACATACACACGAGAAAGCATTCACCTCCAAGCCTAGTTTGTGATCCAAGTGAGTTTTATTAGAATTAGAAGAAGTTTCAGGTTTATAAAGGCACCTGCAGGGCTCTTCAGAAATGTGCATCTCCTTAGAAGCTTCCCTGAAAGTCACGAGGTCTGCTCTGTGCTCCTGCCTTTTAAATTACTCCCAGAGGTGGGGCGTGCTGGTGGCCCTGGTTGAACTCATTGGCTGAACTGAATTCACCTCGCCTTGGTGGGCCAATTCAGGTGCAGAACACACCCAGGTGTACCTCCCCTTCCTGGCTGGGAACCTGAGCCTTTGAGCATGCGCAGTGTACCACTTGCTCATGGGACAAAGGCTCAGACTGCTGACCATGCGTAATGGATGCCTCAGTCCCTAAGCTAAACTACCTAGCAGATCCAAAACCCCACAGTTGTGTAGTGTTCATGAACTTTGGCAGGAACACATCCTTACCACGAAGAATCCTGGTGGCCCAATGGCTAAGCACTTGGGCTTTAGACCGCGGTCAGTAGCAATACATGAGAAAAAGGTTTTGCAATTGTAAACATTCCACCCCACTGCCATCAAACGCAAAGGACCTCTGGTGACATGGCGGGCTACTCACAGAGCTACTAAATGCAAAGTCAACAGTTCTAACCCACCAGCTTCACTGTGGGAGAAAGATGAAGCTATCTATTCCTATAGAGACATAATAGCTCAGAAACCTATAGGGAAAATTCTACCCTGCCATGGACTACTAAACGAACAACCTAATCTGTCTTGGAAGAAGTCAGGCCAGAGTGCCCTTGACAGAATATGTGGCAAGATTTTGCCTCCCAAATATGTTGGACATATTGCCTGGAGAAGGACATCCTGCTTGGTAAAGTGGAGGGGCAGCACAAAAGAGGAAGGCCCTCAACGAGCTGGATTGACACCGTGGCTGCATCAATGGACTCAGGCAGAGAACAAATGTGATGATGGTGCAGGACCTGGAAGTGTTTGGTTCTGTTGTGCATAGGGTCACTTTGGGTCAGAAACCACTCAATGGCACCCGACAGCAACAACAACAAGTATATAAGATCACCATGAGTTGGAATCAACTCGATAGAAAGTGGGCTTTGGGTCTGTCATGGAACCAACCCTGGCTCATAGCGACCCAATCATGGGATTCTGAGGCTGTAAATCTTCATGGGAGGAGAGGGCCTCATCTGTCTCCTGCGGAGCAGCTGGTAGGTGTGAACCCCTGACTTTGCGGTTGACAGTCCAACACTTCCCTTAAAGTACCCCCTGGGGCTCCTTTGGTAACGATGACAGACTAGGAAACCCAATGGGGACATTTCTACTCTGTCACATGAAGGTATCCTATGCAGAATGGCCTCAACGGGAACTAACACCAACCCCACCACTTTTACCACCATCCCAACCTTACAGACTTTGCTAGGCTCTTGAAGGAATTGACTTTTTGCACTCCCACTGAGCGAGCTATGAGCATGCATGCCAAAACGTAACTTCCGGTCCTGAACTAGGGATCAGCTGCATATGTAAGGATGTGCTTCTAATGTGGAAGGAAATAAAGAGAGGGGATCTGGAAGCAGGAAAAGCCAGGAAGCAGGAGTCACTTAGGCAGACCCCTTTCCTAAACCAATTTAATTAGCATATCACAGATCCTGGCTCAGAGGTGATGTTCAAAGAAGAATTGTTGACTGAATACACAAGGGAAGGAACAGAATAAGTAAACACAGAAATGTGCTAATGACCAAATTGACTCACAGTTCTGTCCCTGCTCTTCTTCTTCCAGGTTCTTCTCTAGTTGCTAATGGTATTTGCTCGAACTCTCACAAGCACAAAAGGAGCCCTGGTGGCCTAGCAGTTAGGCAATGGGCTGCTAACCACCAAACTAGCAGTTCTAAATTAGCAGGCATTCTGAAGGAGAACAACAAGCTGTCTGCTCCTTTAAAGAATTACAGTCTTGGGAATGCACAGTGGTAGCTCTACCCTGGCCCATAGGGCTGCTCTGAGTCTGACTCGACTGGACAGCAGTGAGTATGGGTTTGGTTTGGTTTTCACAGGTACCCCGATCCGTTGGTGGTCTTGGTAAATTGCACACGCTGGTTCAGTGGACCTTGTGTAGGGCTTGAGAATTTGCACTTCTAACAAGCTCCTGATGTTGCTAGTCTGTGACCATATTTGGGGTGGCAAAGCTCTGGACTACCCGGGTCTTCCTGGTGGCTGCTGTCACAGCGCAAGTTCCCAAGAGTGCACCGCTACTCATTTCTTTGGAATGATTTGGACTGAGTTTTCCCAGCCATTTCATCATGGTTTTTGGCTATTTGTTCCATGACACTGAAAAGTTTGGACCTGACATACGCAGCTCAGGCTGTATTATCTATCTTCTCTGCCCTCTTGGATTGGAGATGGATCACCTATGAAGCGATGAGGGTAAGAAGGGTTGGGTGTCCCCGGGTAATGTGAACAGTTAGCGCGCTCAACCACTGCTGATTAAAAGGTTTGCGGTTCAAATCCAAGGCCCCTCAGGAGAAAGGCCTGCTGATTGACATCGGAACGACCAGCCTTTGAAAGCTCTGTGGGGTCCCGTGGTGCTGACCCACACGCCATCACCGTGAGTTGGAATGGACTCCTCAGAAATGGGTTTAGTAAGCAGCACAAAGAGGAAACTCCTTGGTGAACTGGAGGCCACGGTAGCTGAAACCATGGGCTCCAACATACTACCCCTGAGGCTGGCAAAGGACCGGACAGTGCTGCCTTGTGTTGCAAAGAAGGTCCCTGTGATGTCAGAATGACTGGACAGCACAAACAACAACAAAGGATGTCAGGACCCTTCACTTCCCCAGACCACTGACCAGATTCAAAGACCCGCATGCGAGTATAGTTTCACAGTTAGACGTGTTTAGAAAAAATAATGTTTGCAAAAGTAAAATCTTGGTTTACATTTTACAGAGCATGCACAATTAGTAGAACTCTTAAGGTCCACCGGAACCTCTTTAGGGTCCCCTCCACTTGCTCACCACCGATAAGTCGATTCTGACTCATATTGATCCTACAGGAGAGGTTAAAATTTCCCCTGTGGGTATTTCTGAAACTGTAGCTCCTTATGGGAATAGAAAGCCTCCTTTTTCTCTGCAGCTGGTGGGTTCAAACTGCCAACCTTGTCTTCAGCAGCTCAGGACTGACTTGTATCTCTATGAAACCAAAATCTACCTCATTGCCAGGGAGGTGATGCTGACTCATAGTGACCCTATGAGGCAGCGTAGATCTGTCCCTGTGAGTTTCTGAGACTGTAATTCTTTATAGTAGACAGACTCTTCTTCCCACGGAGTGGCTGGTGGTTTCAAAGTGCTGACTTTGGTGTTAGCAGCCCAACATGCAAACACTATTACACCAAAGCTCCTTTTGTACCCCTATAAGTAGATAAATATTTCTCTTATATCTGTGTTTCAACCAAAGGCATGGCTATAGAGGAAAAAAGGCCATGAGTGTCAAGAATGATTTGAAAATGTGGAGTTCTTTTGGGAAAGGATATATATATACTTGTGTATATAAATACAATTCTGACGGCAAGAGTGGTCAGGAGTTGGACTGTTAATCTCAAGGTCAGCAGTTTGAATGACCAACCGCTCCTCTGGAGAAAGAGGAGATTTTCTACTCCTCTAAAGAATCACAGTCTCAGAAACCCACGGGGGCCATTTTACTCAGTCCCATGGGCCTGTGAGTTGGAATGGACTTGATGGCAGTGAGGGCATGTAAATATGCAAACACCCACCTCGGACTAAAGGTTTGACCTGCTCCCTCAGCCCCGTGAGCATCTGCATCTGCAGCCATGGACTTGGCCTTCTGTGAAGAACCCATTAATGCACCGCCACAAAGAGAATGAGTTTCCTCTGTGTCAGTCCATTACCCTGCCAACGTTCAGGATGGAGCCAACACCCTTGGTCTCCCAGAGAAATTGGCTCAACATCCCCCTGATGTGGTTGCATGACATAGGCCACTCATGCAATGCACTGCATGTGCTCTATTTAATGCACTATCACCAACAAGTCTACATGGGTGGTAACTCTGAAAACCTTGCCCAAACAGCTGGCTTTACCAAAGTATATGGAATCCTGTGGAGTCATCGACCAGTTCGACTCTGCACTGGCTGTACGTTGGCATTGCCAAGGGGGCTTTCTCACTGACCGTGACCTGAATCCTGCTTCCACTAAGCCTTGCTTCATTGGCCTGGGATGGCGCCAGGCCAATGGGAGGCTGGAAAGCTCCTAAGGGGTTCCAAAGTATGACCAAGGGTGAACACTACTGCTTTTGGCCATCACATCCGGGAAGGCCCTTGGGACTTTGCCACTCAAAGTATCATAGGTCAAGGAACCAGCAACATCAGCATTAGCTTCTCCCACGCTAATGCCATCGAGTTGATGCTGACTCATAGTGACCCTACAGGACAGGGTAGAACTGCCCTTGTGGGTTTCCCAGACTGTCACTCTTGCCCGGAGTCTACAACCTCATATTTCTCCCAAGGAGTGGCTGGTGGTTTAGGACTACTGTCCTTGTGGTTAACAGCCCAAGAGTACCAGGGCCTCTAGAACTGCTGGATCCTAGACCCCACCCTGAACCCACAAAATCAGAATCTGCCCCCCAGCCCGATTTCCAGGAACCTGGGTAAGTGCATGCATGTGAAAATTTAAGAAATACTTCCATAGAAACCATTACTTTCCAGAACAAACTCCTCCTGCCAGAGGTGCAGAAATGGAAGCCCATTAGGCCATGCTCGCCTAGAAGCAATTGGAGGTCTCAGTGCTCCTATATCCTGGCTGTCATCCAGATTTCCTTATTCTCACCTGGACTGTTGTCACTGCAGCAGGTATTGGTGAGTCCTCAGCACGAACAGCCCCAAATTAGGTCTAGAGACACAGCTCCCATTTCAGAGTAGTACAATCCACAGTTTACTGTAGAGTTTCTGGCTTTTACTGGCTTGGGGTAGGGTCTAGTGGGAAAGGCATCTTAGCAAGAGCCATTATGTATTCTGGATGTGCACAAAGAGTTTGTCTTGAGGCATATTTAAGTCTGATGTTGTTATGTATTCTCTTTCTATCCCATGCAACGTTATTTCTTTGAAAATTTATATTTGCTTTTAATTATCCAGACTTATAAGTGATTTATAGCTAGGTCTGATCGATTGGAATCAGATGGCCACGCCTGGATTAACCATGGGTCCTGGTGACCATTAGGCACTTCTTTCCATGAATGATATTTTCACCTGAGTGAATGCATTCACGACTTTTCTTCTCTTAAGATAAATAAGCAGGTGGGTATCATTTTGCTATGCTGGCACTTCCTTGTGTTGTTTTAAGTTCACCCAGCAATTTTTAAAAAGAGAAACATATTACAACTGTCACACACTTTAAAATTCATGTGGAAAAATTTGGGGGAGAGCTAAATAGAAGTGACCCGTGGTGCAGTCTTACTTTCTGCTTGTTAGAAGGTACTGAAATCTTATATAAATAAACACTAGAAACCAGGAGAGAAGAAGTGGTGGTTCCATGGCAGAATTCTCACTAGCCATGCAGGAAATTTGGGTTTGATTCTTGGCCAGTGCGCCTCCTGTTACAGCTACCACCTAACTGCTAGTGGAGGCTGGCATATTGCTATGATGCTGAACAGATTTTAGCGATGTTTTCTGCCTACCGACAGACTAGGAGAAAAGGCCTGGTGAACTCCTTCAAGCCATCAGCCACTGAAAACCCCCCAGCTGACAAGGGGTCAAATCTACAATCCATTGAAGGAATGGGGCAGGACCAGTGGGCATTGAGTTCTGTAGCGCATGGAGTCCGCATGAGTCAGGAGCTGGCTGACTTGAAGGCAATTGTCCACAGCACTCTCTAGGAAGGCAGTGGTTGGAGCACATAGGCGTCCTTCATGTGGCCCCATGATCATCAAGCCTTAAGTCATGCAACCAACTCTGGGAAATGAAAGATGCCCGGGGTACCAGGGATATTTGAAGGACCTGGTGTAAATTGGTTCAGCCTGAGGGAGTTCTGGAAACCACTGAGGTAAGCTTCCTGCTGAAACCACTAACTTAGCTCCAGTGCGAGTGGATGGGTGTCTGCACATGTACCCAGCCACCATTAGTGTGTTTTTGTTGTTGTTGTTGTTGTTGTTGTTGCCGTTCACGTCTGTAGAGTTGATGCCGATTCACAGTGACCCTATATGACAGGGTAGAATTCCCCCTGTGAGTTTCTCACACTGTGACTCTTTACGGGAGTAAAAAAGCCTCATCTTTCTCTTGAGGAGTGGCTGGTGGTTTTGAATGGTTGATCTTGCCATTAGTCCATTGCGTAACCACGTGCTGTCAATTTGGTTCCAACTCATGGCCACTCTATGTACAGCAGAACAAAACAACACGCTGCCCTGCGCATTTCTCACAGTCATTCCTACATTTGAGCCACTGTGTCAACCCATCTTGTGGAGGTTTGTCCTCCTTTTGGCTTGACCAAGCATGCTGCCCAACTCCAGGGACTGGTCCCTCCTGATAACACCCAAAGTACATGAAGCCAAATGTCACCATCCTCGCTTCTAAGAATCAATCTGGCTGTAGTTCTTTCAACATAGATTTGTTTGTTCTCCTAGAAGTTCCTTGGTGTATTCAATATTCCTCACCAGGACCATATTTCAAATGCATCAATTCTTCTCATGAGACTTCCTTATGCATTTTCCAGCTTCCACATGAAAATAATCATGCCTTGGGATAGGATATTCCTGAGTTTTTAAGGTGGCAAAGTCACCTTGGTTCAAAAAATTGTTTAAAAGAACTTTTGCAGCAAATTCACTGAAAGCAATTTATCCAGTGATTTCTTTACAGATATTTCTATGAGCGTTGGTTGTGGATGGGTCCAAGTAAGATGAAATGCTTCACCATTTAAATCTTTTCTCTGTTTATCATGTTGCTTATTGGTTCAGTGGTGAGGATTCTTATTCTTTTAACCTCGAGTTGTAATCCATACTGAAGACTATCATCTTTGAACTTCATCAGTAAGTGCTTCAACTCCTCTTCCCTTGCAGCAAGCAAGGCTGGTCGCCTGCATATCTCAGGCTGTTCTCAAATCTTCCTGCAATCCTGAAGTCTCCAATTCAGCCATTCAAAACTCAAAACAGCTCAATGCCATGGAAGTCAAGTCAATTCTGACTCCAGCAACCCTGTAGGCCAGGGAAGAACCTCCCGGAAGGTTTCCAAGGCTGTAATCTTTGTGGCAGCACATGTTCACATCTTTCTCACTCGGGATAGCTGGTGAATTCCAAGTGTTGCTCTTTCGGTTAACAGTGAAGTGCTTAAATATTGCCCTACCTGGATTCCAAGTGTGAGCTAGCAGCCACAATTTTCTTCTGAGACCAAAGGGGTTGTTAGGTGTGAATTCTCGACCAAGGGTGGTCCAGCAGACCTGCTCAGTATTCGCCCAGGTGCAAAATCCATCAAGAGGATGCATTGTCATTATTTTTAATCACATAACACACCCAGGTGTAGCAGCAACCCAGCTTTGTAATATCACCCTGGTTTTGATAAATATGTACCATTCCTTGATAACGCTTCCAAATCCTTTAATATCCTGCAGCTCAGTCCCTGATGTCTGGCTGTAACAAAATGTGTGAAGGAAGACCATATGTCAATAAACTCTCCCCGTCTGCATCAACTCAGCACATAATCAGCTCCAAGGTAAAATGCATGGTAAGTCAGTTATGCGCTGGCGGGGAGGGCAAGGGGCCCCTTTCAGGTTTGTCTTCTGATGAAGCTGACCAAAAGGACTTCTTATTTCAGCCTATTAGGAGAGTGAGAGTTGCCCCCCCTCCCTCGCCATTTTTCTTTTCTTTTCCCTTTTTGTCCCTTCCCCCTTGGAGGGACAGCCTGCTCTCCTATTCTGAAAGGGTTGTCTGTTATTTGCTGCGCTCTCCACTCCATTAAATCACCTTTCCTCACATTAAATACAGGTCTTCAGCGTGGTCAGAGAGCTTTGCTCTGAGGGATAATGATATAATGAGGATGACGTGCATGAAAAATCATTTTTCAGCTCAATCCCAGGCAGACCACGGGAAAGCATGAAATGGGAAGGGAGAGAGGTGTACCTCACTTTAGACAAGAGCCAGGCTTCTGAGGGGGGCAGTCTCGACCTGGAAGGCTGCAGAAGGCTTCTTTACATCACTCACTCATTCACCCATTCATTCAACCAGCTTGCTACTTACTTATTAAATGCCAGACCTTGGGGCTCTCTCACTGAACAAAAGAGACAAAAATCCCCCTTCTGTCAAGAAGCTTCCATAAACAGAGGCATTCAAACACTTCCTAGAGAATGTGTTTAAAGTACAATTTACACAAAAGCAGAAGAAGAGACTGATGCGAGGGGTTTCACATACGCACATGTTCATATATGACTCCCATTGCAGTGACAAAGTGTAGTACTCTTCCAGGAGACACTATTCATTGGAGTTAAATTGCTCCCCCCAAACCCCTGAGCTCTCTCTCTCTTTTTTTTCTTTCTTTCTGAGAGCAATTGCCCTTGGAAGGGATTAGCTGTTATCACTCTCTAGCACCTTATTGTGAAATTATTTATTGGCTCCTTTTCCTGCCTAGATAGGAGGGGCCTCCAGGGCTGCTAAAAGCCAGAAAAATCCCAAAAAAGTTAGCAACAAGAGAGGCAGAGGACAATTGGGGCCAGTGTTTCTCATTTGAGTGGGGGGGGGGCATTTGTTAAAGATGCGGATTACACACACATACAGCACACACACACTTCCCTGCCGCCCCCCCCCCCAATATGGCCCTACTAAATAAGGATCCTACCCCACCATCTGTCCGGGAGCCCCTGAACTGGCCCTTCCCATGAAACAAGCCAGGACCATTGAAAGTGACTCTTTAGGCAAAAGACCCGTGACTTAGGTTTTCCAAACCAGGATAAAGCCCATTAGTTAAGCACTTGCATATTAACCAAAAGGTTGATGTTTCAAACCCACCCACAGGTTCCTAGGAAAGCAGGCCTGGTGATCTGTTTCTGAAAGGGCACAGTCTTGAAAAGGATCGCTGGTAACATATTGTCCTGCTAGCCATAAGGCCAGCAGTTCAATACTACCAGCTGCTCTGAGAGAGAAAGCTGAAGCTTTCTACTGTACAGATGTATAGTCTCAGAAACCTACCAGGGCAAGTATACTCCGCTGCCATGAGTCAGAATTGACTCAATGGCAGCAAGTGAGTGGATGGGCAGGGATTGATTGGGCACCAACTAACACTAAGAACAACTATTTTGGGTGGCAGTGACATTCTTCTGCTTTATCTAGAATCTGAACTCTCAGCGTCATTAGCAATGGAGGCAACAGACAAATAATTATAAACTACAGAAGGCTAAAGAGAAGCTAAAGAAGTTACTTCTGTTTGGGGTTTAGTTGTGTGTTTTTTTGAGCAGAAAATATGAACTATGAAGGAGCAGGGACTTGCTGGACTTAAGTATAAACTGTAAGATCTCTCTCCGGGCTAGAGTTACATCTCAGTTCTTGGCTCTGCATGAGAAAGAATTCACGCCAAAGCCTGGCTCGTGATCCAAGTGAGTTTAATGAAAGTTAAAAGAAGTTTCAGGTTTTACGCGGCACCCCTAGGATTCCTCCCCACCTTGCAGCCTGGCAGAGACTGCTCAAGGTCACGCAAAGATCTCTCTCCTAAGTTTTCCTCCAAAAAAAGGACCTGTCTCATGTTCTTTCTCATGTTCTCTCCCCAGTTCCTGTCCCCAGTTTTTCCTTTCTCCCCCTCGCTCCTGCCTTTTCAAGGATTCCCGGGGGGAGGCATGGTGAATGACCCCAGGTCGATCCCATTGGGCTGATCCAGGTTTAACGCCCATCCGTACCCACCAGCGGGAAAACCTAGGCTTTTGTTCTATGCTTGGTTCTCCTGGGCATGCGTCAATGGACATCTCATTGCTGCCTATCTGCCTAACAAAACCTATTTTTCAACCCCAAGTCTTTCTTGCCAAAAAATAATGTCCCTTAATAGGAATGGCATGAGCATGGCTTCTGCGTTGGATCAGATCAAGAAGATAGCTTTATTGCCCTGTACTAAGATCACAAAAGAATGTAACCCAGTGCCTTGTAGACAGTCTCGTGTACACAAAAGGTTTTCTAAGAGTCTAAATAGGCTGAATTGCAGCCTAAAACAGAGAGGGACCCATTTCAAAGAGATGTGGGGACACGGCTTTCATAAAATGGAATGCATCATGTAATCCAGTGCAAGGGAAACCCAGTAACTTTGGGAAAGAACTGCATTGTCTTGGACTAAACAGCCAGAGATAGTGCTACATAAAAAGAAAAAAGATGATTGATAAAGCAACCCAGACATTATTGTGGAAAAGGAAAAGGGACTTAGAAGACAATCAAAAGCTACAAGGAACCTCTCTTAGGGAGAAGTCTTGTGGTTTCAACTTGTGTGCTCTGGGGGATATTTGGCAGTCACATATTAACTTGTGCATTCAATTTAATCCCTTTAAGGGATTTTGTCACTTGGCCTACAGCCCAACTATCCTGACAAAAAAATCTATCTTGAAAATCACCCTGCTGTGAGGAAGCTAAAGGCAAGCACATGATACGATCACATGGAGGGAAATTGGGGAGCCAATGCAACAGCAAGAACCCAGGCCCTAGATCTATGAACCAAAGCAAACCCATCTTGCCGGGTCTTGCTGCGTGAGCTGGTTTGGCCAATGCCGCGTGGAGTGGAGATGTGATGCCCCAGCCAAACCTTCCTCAAATTACAAAATTATGAGCAAATAATACACCGAGGGGGATTGAAAGTCACTAAGCAGCAATAGGTAAGTAAAACATATGGGCCTACCATTACCTATCTGTAAAGAGTCTTTGGCAACTGGTTTATGGAAGACGCAGGCCCTGATTACCTCCCATAACACGTATTCTTTATCATAGCCACGGACACTCATGGAAACATTAAAGCTGTGCTTGAGAGAGGAAAAGGTGAGTTAAGAACTGAGAAAGATGGTCATGTGGCCTGGATATTGCTCAAACACTCCATTCTCCTTGGTCTCTTGGAAGAAGTAGAGGGATGAGAACCCAAAGCTGTAAACATTGTGTGGATTAGAAACGTGTTAAATTTGGCGTGAGGGCTGAAGGCCCAGGTTGGTAAAATTATTTCTGTAGGATTTTCTAGAAAAAGAGCTGCTCTGAGGCCCACACTGGAGAGAATGCCATGGTCATTACCCTTGTATGCTTTATTTTGGCTGAGTCCCTCCCCCATCATGTGTCAGGGCTTACCCAGTGCCCCTTCTCAGCCCTGATACACGGTGTTGCCAAAATGGCTCAGAGATGTTAAGCAATCTGATCAAGGTCATGTGGCTTAAAGTCAGTTACAGAGTCAGACACTGAAATGCAAGAAGACTGACTCCTATGCCCAGACCTGGGACAAATCTCTCTGACAGAGCTGGGTAGATGCCCCTAAGCATCCGTCTTGTGTGTGTGTGTGTGTGTGTGTATTTGTGTGTGTGTGTATGTGTGTATCCACATATATATTTGGTTTATTTGTCATCAACATAATTAGAGTACTTTCTATCCAATTAAAAAATGAATTAAGCCAAGGTTGGTGGTTTACAATTTGCACAAGTGCCTTTATGAACTATCATGGTTTACTTTCTTTCATTGGGAGGCAGCTCCAAGCTTCAGACCTCTTCACTCCCCAGGTGAGGTGCTACATAAGACCAGAGTCAGAGGAAAGGATTGACCAGAAAGAGTCAGTTCACTGAATGAGGTTCCTTTGAAAAGGAAGCCAAAATGGCCCTTAAACTCATGGCCATCAAGTCAATACTAGCTCATAGTGAGGGACCCTGTTGAACAGGATCCTATGGTACAGGGTAGCTCTGTCCCTGTGACTCTCCAAGACTAACTCCATGGAAGCCGAAAGCACCATTTTTCTGCCACAGGGATGATGGTGGTATCAAATTACTGGCCTTTGGGATGTCAGCTCAACTTGTAACCACTGCCACAAGGGCCCTTAGTCAATCTAACAGGTCTGGCAAAATGTAGAGCCAGACATTATATACTGAAAATGGCTCACCACCACCACCACCACCAAAGGCTGGCTTTCTGGTGGAGTCTTCTGCTATTGACTGGTCCTCTGTTGTGGCCCTCCTCCTTTCAGGGATGCACATTCTGGCACTTTTATCAACCACATCTTGGTGCCCCAGATTTCATGCTGTGCTCTTGTCTCGGACCCCAAACTCGATGCTATTAGGTAATTGTGAGCATAATATGAACATTCTTCCCCCAGCCATTTCATTTGCTCCATTATTTTGGTTCTCATCCATCGGGTAAGGAAATGTGTCTTAGTCTGCCCTTCCCCTTCCTTTGTGCTGAGGAGGTACAAAGGGAAAACTTGTCTCTACTTCTCTTTTGCAGGACAACTTCTACCATATCCCTCCATTATCACCTCATTGCCCTTTGCCAGTCTCTGAGTAGCTAAAACTTTGCATCATTGTTAAGGAGTTTAGGGATATAATGGGTTACTGCTACCACCAGGCAAGTAGTTCAAACCCACCAGCCTCTCCACAGGAGAAAGATGAGGCTTTCTGCTCCGCTAAAGAGTTACAGCTCCAGAAACCCACGGAGGCAGTTTTACTCTGCTCTACAGGCTCACTATGAATTGGAAGTAATTAGATGGCAGTGAGTTTGTTGGGTACGGCTTGGTTTGATTTGGTTTCCTACCATCGTGTTATCAACTCTAAGATGGGAAAGAGTAGACCACAGACCCCAGAGCTCTCTCTCTTGTGTCCCCCAGATTTCACACTCAACAGTGACTTGTCTTGCACTGCTTCTGCCCGCAGCTCTGCACTTTTACTTGAGTCCCCAGGTACTACTGCTGATGAACAAAGTACCCCACCGCAGTGACTTAAACCACCAGTCATTTTCTCATGCTGACAGAGTCTTTGGGTCAGCAATTCAAACAGGCTCCAGCGTATAGTCTCAGCTGGGAAAACATGGAGACTGAGGTGGCTTGATAACTGGGCTGATTTGTTGAAGAACTGTGGGAAGAACAGATTTTCGTACGTGATAGTGATTTGATGGTTGCATCATGAGGGTTCCTTCATTCACATATCTGCCTCCCCTCTGCCCACCTAGGTTGGGAGGACTGTCAGCTGCCTATCTACAGGTGGTCTCTCTATGTAGCTCAAGCTTCTTCTTTGCAGCAGCATAGTGAATGCAGGATCATTGGATGTCTTACAAGGCAGCTCAAGACTCAAGTACAAGTGAATAACGCAGCAACTGCACAGCCTGGCCATCAGCATCACTTACATTGTATTCTATTGGTTGAAGCAGACATCAGTTTACTCATATACAAATAGAAAGGACCCAGATCCCACCTTGTGGTGGGAGGAGTATCTAGATTAGGTGGCAAAGAGTCGACTGGTTGAGAGAGATGACTGGCTACCATCTTGGAAAATTTGATCTCACCCAGTCTGGCCTCTGGTACAATAATTTATATCCTCCCTGCTACCCTTCAATGGCTGATTCCTCCCCAGGCCGCCTGCTAAAACCCCTTCCTCCAGGAAGCCTTCTCTGATTACTCCAGTTCACCTTATCCCCAATTTTATCTCCATCATTTGTATTTAACATTACAGAGTATAATAGTGGTTGTGGTTTTTAGAGGGGGTAATAGTTAATATTATGAGGCAGAATGACTATGCTCACCTAGCAGTTATCAACGTCTGGGTCACAACCCCTTTGGGGGTCCAACAACGCTTTCACAGGGGTTGCCCAATTCATAACAACCCCAGAACTGACCATGTTCCCAAGAGTCTGCTGACCTCAGCCTCTGCCAGTCCATAACTATTCTCTTAGAAGGGCTTTTAAAATCGCTTCCAGAGATTCTTCCCTGGCAGAGGGCCTGAAGCAGGGCAGGTACTGAGGGAAGATGTCAAGGCGTGTTGTGATTACGTGCCCTCCAGTTGATTTTCTATGCATGGTGACCACATGTGACAGAGAGGACTTTCTCATTGTCGGGAGAGGGGTTAGGCTGTTATCGCTATGGGAGCAAATCTTCCTCCTGAGTGGGCTCAAATCATCACAATATTAGGGCTCCTTTAATTGGCTGCATAAATACTCACCAAACCCTCTGCCAGCAAGTTGATACCGATGCACAACAACCCTATAGGACAGGGTAGAACTGCCCCTGTGGGTTTCTGAGCCGATAACTCTTTATGAGAGTAGGAAGCCCAGTCTTTCTCCCTAAGAGTGGTTGGTGATTTTGAACTGCTGATCTTGCCAGTTAACATCTTACCTCGTAACCCCTACAATACCATGGCTCCCTTAGATATACCAAATAATCCAGGGTGATTCCGGTGCTAAAAGGGAAGAACAAAATGAGATTTAAAAATGGTTTTCATTGTAGGCTCTTAGAGTCCTAAGGACTGAGTTGAGAGTAAGGGGGTGGACGGGATGGAAAAAGGGAGGAGAGCAGGAGCAGAGAGGAGACACACACACACACACACACACACACACACACACACAGAGAGAGAGAGAGAGAGAGAGAGAGAGAGAGAGAGAGAGAGAGAGAGATGATTTAGAACTGTGGGAATTTTATGGGCAAGCAAGCCTTTTTCAGCCTGAGCAGGCAGATTGAGAAATCCATAAACAACCAATGAGCAAGCCTGAAGATAGAGCTGCACGGTCTAACAGACAGGGGGATAATAGCACTCAAGTCGAAGGAGACCCTGGGCCACATGTAAATGATTCAAGTCATAAAAGGCTGCTCCTGGGTGCTTTGTAGCAGAACAAAAGCATTCCACTGACATGCAAAAGTGGTTTTGGAAAAACCTACCGATTTTCCTGACTTGCCTCTCTGGCCCATAAATTAATGCTTCAGACCTCTACCTTGAAACAGTTGCCCCTGTCAAGAACCAATCTGGAAGGTGAGGTGGGGCCATTCAATAGTCACAGGAATAGTGGCAATTCTTGGCTGCCAACTGCTTCAAAGCACGTCTTCCAGCAGCTTTCAGCAGTCCACTCTACTCAGAAGCAGGGAAGGGCAGTGGGGGCAATCACCATGGCCTAGGACCATGGAAGCAAGGAGAAATGATGAGGTGGGCAGATAACGTTACCATCCTTAATGGGCTACTTAACTCCTTGGGGGAAGGGTAGAGGTGGCGCCAGTGAGGTGCCCCAGGCAGCAGATGGCACTGTTAGCAGCCTTTTAGAAGGGAGGGTGTCTGAGTTTAGGGTGCCCAATAAGCAGACCTGACATAAGGAAGGAGGCAAGTGCAAGGTGTTTGTTTGGGAGATACAAGAAACATTGGTAGGGGAATGGGGAAGGAAACCAAGAGTTGGAAGGCAGCCAATGTAGGGTGTAGTAGTGAGCCAGCTGACTCTGTGGGCAGCTGGAGAGTAATTCCCCTGGGGAACGTCTGGAAAACCAGGACAATGGTGCTTCCCCAGCTTTCTGTGATGAAGGGCCAGGCTGTTGGTTACCTTTAAAAAAGACTCTTAAAACATCCTAGTGATGTCAGATTCTGAGATCATAGAGGCTTCCTCTTCCTTGCTTGGTCTTGTTGGTATGTGCTATCAAGTTGGCCTGCCTCAAAGCAACCCCCATGTACAACACAAGGAAATGCTGCCAGTCCTGGGTCACCCTCACAATCGTTCTGATGTTTGAACCCATCGTTGCAGCCTCCGAGGCCATCCATCCTGCCAACGACCTGCCTCTTTGTCGCTGGCCCTCCCCTTACTTCTGACCAGATGGGTTCGTCCTCTGGCCCCCTCTCTGACAAGGTTCTGCCTTGACTTACTAGGCCTCCACCACCTGACAGTGTTTCCATGCCGAGCATAAGGTTTTCAGTGGCAAATTCCTTTGCAGTGGGCAGCCGATTTTTCTTCATTCTTAGCTTGTCCTCTGTCTGGAAACTCCGAAGCACCCTTTGCCCTTTGGATGACGTTGCTGGCATTGGAAATACCAGTGACATGGCCTCCAGCCTTCCTTTGTGTACCTAGCTGAAAATGGACAGATAATAAACATCTCACAGTTTATCACCGGTTCATGTACCACCCTTGGAGCAGCACTGGTGTAGATCATACATCACTGAGTTCTCCTGCACAAGGAGATGGAGCCCTCGTGGCTGAGTGGTTATACACACCAGCTGCTCCAGGGGAGAAAAGGTGGCTTTCTATTCCAGTAAAGAGTTAACAACCTCAGAAACCCACATGGGCAGTTCTACCGTGTCATATAGAGTCATTATGAGCTAGAATCAACTCAATGGCAGGAGTCTGAGTTTTGGCTGTCATGTTAGCCAGTGGGGGAAGGTTGGTGGCCAGGGTGTTGGTTTGACTGGGGCACAAGTGGGGAGGGATAAACTCCTCTGTGTGCATTGCACTAGAAAAGTGGCCATTTCCTCTTTCTAGCATGCGATTGGAAAAGAACTGCTGTTAGTGGCAGTTGATAGTCAGCCTGAAAACACTGTTGGACAAAGTGTAGGGTGCCCAAGCATATGCTCCTGAGGGGCCCACCAAGGTCTTTGCCCATCCCGTCCCAGTTAGTGACACTCTGGGCACTTAAGGGAAACGCAAAGACTAGACGAAGTGTCTGGAAAAATGTCCCAGTGTCATGACTTCACTCTGACTAGTTTTAAAGACGGAGGCATTGTGAGGTGGGCCCTACTTTACATGCTGTGATAGTTAAGGTTTATTAACTATCCAGGCCAACAAACACATGTGGGATTAATTGTAGGGTAGGGAGATAAATGCCTCAGTAATAAGCCTCGCCTTTCTTTCTCTGGTTTCTTGTTCTCTGATGGTCAGACCAGTGTGCCTTAGCAGTAAAGCCTTAGACATTCTTTACCTCAACTGGTAAGGCTCACTTTCTGTGAGCCATCCCTGAGGAGAAGCCACATCGACCTACCCTGATGCAGCCCTGGGTGCTGGAGAAGCCAACTGAAGACCCCTGCCAGTGCTGATATGCTTACGCGCTCACTAATTCGGCTTTTCTCCTGCACCCGGCATCACTGCGTGTGCTTGGTAAGATGGAGGAGGACTTTGTGTATTGGTGGTGACATACAGGCCAATGTTGGACTTGTGGACTTGGGCAGCACTGGGTTGGGAGGTTTTTTTGGTGTGCATTTACCCTTTATTTAAAACTCTCTGATACATATGAGTTTCTGTGGATTTGTTTCTCTAATGTACCCAGACTAATACACCTGCCTAACCCAGTATCAGAGTTCAGTTTTCCTCAAAGTAGTGATACCACTATTGAGATAGTTAAAGTTTATTCTGACAACCTGGCCAACTAACACAGGTGGGGTTAATGGAAGGGCAGAGAGATCAATGGCTTGGTGAGCCTCGCCTTTCTTGTTCTTGGGTCCCTTGCTTTCTGATGGTCAGATTCGGTTGCAGCTGTCTTAGCCAGTTCTCTGCTTCAGGTGGCAAGGCTGACTTACTGCAAGACATCCCTGAGGAGAAGCCACATAGACCTGCCCCGATGCTGTCCTGGGTCCTAGAGAAGCAGACTGGAGACCCCTGCCAGCGCTGAGAGATGCTTACATGTTCACTTATTCGGCTTTCCTACTGCAACCGGCACCACTGTGTTTGGTAAGATGGAGGAGAACTTTGTGGATTGGTGTGGGACACATGGGCTAATGTTGGACTTGTGGGTTTGGGCAGCACTGGGTTGGGATGTTTTCTTGATGTGCACTTAACCTTTATCCAAAACTGCCTTTTATACATAAGATTTTCTGTGGATTTATTTCTCCAATTTACTTAGACTAACACAACTACTATAAGAAAAGCCAGGACACAAGTTAGCACCCTTGTCAGTTTGGGAATCACACTAAATACAGAAAAGCTATTCTCCCCCATGGCATCTCTGGGTGGCATCCCTGGATGGCACAAACAGTTAAGAGCTCAATTCCTGACTAAAATATACTTCTGAATCTATATGGTGGTGCCTCAGAAGACAGACCTGGTGGTCTGCTTCTGAACGCGCACACAGCCTTGAAGCCCCTACCTAACATGGTTCAGTTTGGCTCTGCACACATGGTAGTTCTGTGACTTGGAATCAACCTCACAGCAACTGGTTTGGATGGCAGGTACTCAGTACCTGAGTTATGACCGGCACCATTCTGATGATTCTGTTATGAGTCAGTCCTGACAGAAGTCAAATATCTCATTATTCTTACCTTTTATTTTCATCTTTACACATCTGACCATCATTAGTTTGTGGGGGTTGAAAACATTGGATATAAACTTACAGCTAGAATGACATCAGAGATATCTGTTATAGCATTACATGTAGTGCATGCTACTTATGGGAAATTTTCTAAAAAAGAAAGAAAAGCAGATGGTCATAAGGCAGCTCATCTCAACTTGAATACAGCACAAATCAGAGATTGTGTTTTCTGGGTCTTTGAACTGATATGAGCCAATTCAGTTGTGGGCTGATGAAAAGAAGTGAAGTAGACCTGTTTTTAAAAGCTTTAACAATCTCGAAGGCTAAATGGAATGGGGGAAAATATGGTTTAAATCCCTGGAATAGTGATTTGGGAACCTTTCACAAACCTGTTTAATGACACCAATTTACTTCCAACACTGTGGAGAGCGACACACTTTCAATGCAGCAAGTGGTTTGCTGCCATCTTTGAGCAGGCTCTATTATTTTCTACTCAGCCTATCCAGACATTTACTTGCATGCTGGCCTTATTTTTTTTAAGCGAAATACGTTTCTAATGGCTTAAAATTTTTAAAATTTCTGTAGACCACATCATTTAATAACAAAGAAATTAAATAAAAACTGAACAAAGGAAGAGGTGGCTATAAAGTAGAATCAGCAGGGTTGTTGGGTAAAAGACAGGGACTGCAGGACACAGGGTCCTAGGAACTTCAGAAGCTTAGGGATTTGGGTGGAGACACTGATTTAGGCCAAAGTGACTTAATCCTGGCCACGACTAAACCAGGGTGAACCACTTTGAGAAGCTCTAGTGTTTTCTCCTCTTCTCGGTTGTCTGATCTTCTCTCACCTGAAGCTATTGATTCTATGTCTCCTCTTCTCCAGGCTAGTTTTTCAGGGCATTGACAGCTCTTTCTAGACTTGTGACAAACTCTTAGTCTGCAGGTTTGGTGTCTGGGGCTGGCTGCAGTTTTGTCTATGGGAGTGAGAGGGCCATCGAGATCAAAGGGTCTATTCAGATGGTCTCTGTGTCCTACTGGAGAAGTCAGACAGAACAGTCTGGTCACTGTAGTTGCCATCGCCCTGGGACAGAGTTTTGGGTGCAGGAGAAGAAAGATAGGGATAAAAGTGATGCAAACACAAGCAAGTATCTTTAATACATAGATCCCTTCAGACTCCAGCCTGGACACTGTTCCTTTGTTGGTCTTTACATACACTCTCCCCTGATTTGAGAAACAGTTCTGAGTAGTCAGTGATTGTGACTGAGTAGGAGGGCTCACTGCCTAGATGTCACATTTCCTAGGTCTGCCTGATGGCTGTTCCACCACAAGTGCTCTCTTAGTGTGCCTCCGTTTCCTTGTCTGGAAAATGGGGTTGATAGTTCTCCCCACCTCATCCACTTAGTGGTTAGTCAATTAAATAACTAATCACGCCAATAGGTTATTTAAAGTTAAGGGGCTTGCCTGCTAACCCAAAGGCTGGCTATTTGAATCCACCCAGAGGTGCCTTAGAAGAAAGGCCTGGTGTTCTACTTCCGAACTCTCAACCCTGGGAAACCTATGGAGCAGAGTTCTATGACAGACAGAGTGTCGCAAAGGGTGGAAGCAGGTAGATTTCCACTCCTCAGAACCCTAGGGATCAGCTCTGCTCTGTTCACGTGATCACTATATATCAGAATCGATTTAATAGCAGTGGATGGCTTTAAAACTCACATTGAATCCCTATCGGGGCAGGGATTTAAGCATCTGGATGCTAACTGCAAGTTTGGTGTAAAGTTGAAGCTCTCTGCTCCCATAAAGACCCACAGCCTTGGAAGCCCCGGAGGGGTTTCCTACTCTGTCCTGCAGGGTCACTATGAATCAGAGTTGACTCTACGGCAGTAAGTGTGCTTTTGATGGCCTGTCCTTACATAGTTGGCTGGACAAGTTGCCCAAGGAGACCATGGGATGCAAACACTTCCCAGATGAAGTATGTTAAAGCTTCAAATTCACAGATCTATGTAGCCTAGCGTTACCAGTCACCCAGGCGTCTGTCTCTATTCCCAGTTTCCCTATTAATTCAGACTTCTTTGCAACCATGGTTCAGGTGTAAGGCTTCCAGGTAAAACACAGGCTGCCCAGTTTAAACTGAATCCAAAATAAACAATGACATTTTCTTAGTACACACATCCCCCATAATTATACTAAATATGACACATACTAAAAGCCTATCTATTGTTTACCTGAAATTCAAATTAACCAGGAATTCTATATTTTCATGTAAAGAACCTTGTAGGCAGGGCCACAGAGGGCTCTTTTAGTCGCATTAAAGAACACCAGCCCCCTTTCTGTAGCAGTATAGGCATCTCCCGAAGCCAACATGGGGAAGCACTTGGGCACAGGTGGTTTGAATGAGAGGTGGCCCTGAAAAACAGAGTGCAAGAACAGCAAGGTGAGGCCAGGAAGGGAGGGAAACCAGTAAGAGGGAGTCACTAGGACTCAATCCCCTAGGAGGCTTCCCAGCAACCACGGAACTTGTCTTAGCATCAGGGCACAGGAGGAGTGAGGAGCTGGGGCTGAGCAATATCCTTGGGGCGTTCATGCCTCTGCACTTCCGGGTGGCACTTGTGCTTGACTGAGCATGCCCATGGCAGAGAAGCAGAGAGCCTCAGGCACTTGAGGTGGAAAGCCTTCAGTGTATTGGAAACTGTCTCCCACAGCTGCTGAGTTGCAGTGCTACACCCAAGCAGAGAGTAAGGCGGATGTCTAGAGCCCCAGCTTGATTTGCCCGAAATCAACCTCTCAATCTTAGTTGGATGAAAGAAGTTGCTCAGTTGACCACAGAGGGTTGCTATGAAGATAAAATCCGAGAATGTGTGGAAGAGGATGTTAAAAATTGATAAGCACTACCAAAATGGAATGTATATTAAGCATCCCCTCATAGAGGGGCTTAGGAGAGGAGATGGGTTAATTAGGGTGTGAGGTAGTATCGATGAAGAACACAGCTTTCCCCCAGATCCTGGATGCTTCCTCCCCCCAACTACCATGATCTGAATTTTATCTTGCAGGGCTGGATAGGACAGAGGCTGTACACTGGTACATATGAGGGTTGGAGGTACAGGGAATCCAGGGTGGATGATACCTTCAGGACCAAGGGCGTGAGGAACGATGCTGGGAGAGTGGAGGGTGAGTGGGTTGGAAAAGGGGAACTGATTACAAGGAGCCACATGTGACCTCTTCCCTGGGAGAGGGACAGCAGAGAAGGGGGGAAGGGAGACCCCGAATAGGGCAAGATATGACAAAATAACGAGGTATAAATTACCAAGGGCATATGAGGGAGGGGGGAAAGGGGAGGGAGGGGGGGAAAAAAAGAGGACCTGATGCAAGGGGCTTAAGTGGAGAGCAAATGCCTTGAGAATGATTGGGGCAGGGAATGTATGGATGTGCTTTATACAATTGATGTATGTATATGTATGGATTGTGGTAAGAGTTGTTGGAATCCCTAATAAAATGTAAAAGAAGAAAAGAGAAAAAAATGATTAGGGCAAAGACTGTACAGATGTGCTTTATACAATTGATGTATGTATATGTATGAACTGTGAAAAGAATTGTATCAGCCCCAATAAATTTAAAAAAAAAGAATGAAAAAAAAAAGAATGAAAGGGAGAGAAAAGAGGGAAAGAGGGAAGGGCAGAAGAAAAGTGGGGGAGGGAAGAAGGAAATAGCCTCATAAAAATAACGTCCAAGTAACAAAATTATTTGGTAAAAAAATTTTATTGAGTGCCTTATTTTTTACCCAGTAATGTAAATAGGTAATAAGGAATAAATAGTGACTCAAACAAACCAAATGCCTGCCCTCACAGAGCTTACATTTTAGGGGGAAAGTAAAATGGATAACAAATTAGAAAAGTACTATTAAAAGAAACCAGACAAAGGAGCTGGGGTGGGAGTTGAGAGGGGGTGTTTGGGGAGAATGATAGGGTTTCTGTTTTGAATGGGATGGTCAGCCAGGGGAGGTGTCACAAAGGTGACTTTGAGATCAAAACCTGAAGGAGATGAGAGGGAAAGTGACACAGATCTCTGGAGGAGAGGGTTCCAAACAATGAGATCCTGTGGGCAAAGGTCCTCAGATGGATAGGTGCCTGGTCTGTGGCAGGAGTGGCAAGGCCACCAGCTTGGCCATATCACAGAGAGCAATGGGGAAGGAGGGAAGGAGGGAGGAAGGAAGGAATAGAAGACCCGTGGGCTGAAGGGATACTGAGGGAGATGTATACAGAATATACAGAGCTCTACAGGGCATTGTGAAGAATTTGTCTTCCTTGGGGGTAGATGAGCCATTAGAAGGTAGTGCGTGGGCATGACATGGCCCACCGTGCATTTTAAAGGGGCATTAGCTTCTGTGTTAACAGCAGGCTTTAAGGGAACAAAGATGGAAAGCAGTCAGTGAATTGGGAGGTTAGGAAAGCAGTGCAGGCATGAACAGATGGTGGTAGGGCAAGGGAGGTAGGAGTGGAAAGGGTGGGACAGACAGGATTCTGAATCGACCATAATAATGGATGGAAAGAAAGAGGCAAGTTATGGATGCATCTACAGCACTTGACCTGAGCAACTGGAGGTAAGGAGCTGCTAACACTGAGCTACAGAAGTCTAGGGGAGGAACAATCTTGAGTAAGGGGTGACGGAGAATGTGGCTAAGTTTGAGAGGCTGTGAAGGTCCAAGTAGAATAGCAATGGGTGGAGTCTGTGTCGTAGTCATGAATCTGGCAATCCTCAGTATAAGAGAATATTTCAAGTCACAAAATGGGATAAGGACATCTCCATGGAAGGGTGTAGGCAGAGAACAGAAGAAATTCAGAGTTAGTCTTTGGGTAACACAAGAATAAGAGGTCAAGGAGGCCAGAAAGAATCAGCAAAAAAGACTCAAAAGGAGTGGCTAGAGAGATGAAGAAAACACAAGAAGCCAAGTGAAGCATGAGATCATTGTAGAAGTGAGGCTCTGTGGACTAGCCGGGTGATACAACGAAAAAAAGTTCTCCTAAGGAGAGCATATTCCAATGGGTTTTCTACTTGACACAGTGCTTGCCTTTTAAGACAGGTGTTTGAACTGTCCACCATTTCCATCCATGCCTGGCCTCTACCCTGCCCTGAGCCGCCTCTGCCTTGTGGTATCACATCCCCTAGCATCTAGCCCAATCCTTGAAGCACTGTGAGCCCCAGACTACATGTGTCTGAGCTATCCCTATTTAGATCACACCTAGTTCCAGACCCATCATCTGTCCCCTAAAATCAGCAGTGGCCAGGGTTTGCGGCTGCGGCTGCTACTGCTGTTACACAGAGTCTCAGTGAGAGAGTTGGGTAAGCATTGGGCTGAAATTATAAGGGCAGTGGTTCATACTCATCAGCCCATCCGCTAAGAACAATGTGCCTGGCTGCTCCTGAAAAATGCAGTCCCAGAAATTCCAGGGAGTAGGCCTACTCTGCCCTAAAGGGTGTCTATGAGTCAGAATGGATTCCCTGGCAGTGATGTTTGTTTTGGAGTTAGGTGGTTGTTGTTAATGTCCTTGAAGTAGGCTCCCCTCATGGTGACCTTATGTACAAAAATACAAAACATTGACCATGACTGTACCATCTTCAGAGCACTGGTGTGCTTGAGTCCTTTGCAGGGATACTGTGTCCATTGGTTTCATGGATGAGCTCCCCTGGTTTGTTTACCTAATTTGCGAAGCATGATGTCGTTTTTTAGCTATCAGCCCTTTGTGATGACATGTCCACAGTATCAAGCCACAACCTTGCCATCGTCATTTCCTAATAGGGTTCTGATTGTATTTCTTCGAAGATGGATTGTTCATTCTTTTGATAGTCCACTGTAAATTCAATATCTGAAATATACCTGGGCCAACCTCTAATGTTCTATCACCACCCCTTATAAAATAGCACGACTTCCTGGCAATCAGCTTGCTTGTTATTTGTGTACTAGGTTAGCGAACAGGCTAGTGTAAGTCTTCTGGAACTTTCCAGGGAGCATATCTTCTTTCCTCCCACTTGGCCAACGCCAAAGTAATCCAGTATTACAAAGTCTTGATCCGCAGAACTGACTTGAATTTAACGGAACACACACACACACACACACACACACACACACACACACGGCCACCATCATCCTTTGTAACTAGAGCCATTGCCGAACGACTCAGCTGTCCGCAGTTATTGGGAATCATGACTGAGTGATCCAAACTGTGAACATCGCATCTCTTCTTGCCACTCTGAGGCAGCAAGGACCCTTAAATACCCATTAGAACATCCTCCCCTTCCAGAATAAATAAATGCAGGTCTCTGACAAGGGAGCCAAAATGGGAGGCTCTGAAGCACTGGGTGGGTTTTTCCCTTGCCACAGCAAGCTCTTCACTCATCGGAGGCTGGCTCAGGTTTTAGAGAAAGGTAGGGCAATGACTCCTGAGATTAAAACATGCCTGCTTCTCAGACATGTATTCTAAATGAAAATGTGGTTTATGGGCATCAGGTTCTAAATCTAAAGGCCAAGCAATTCTACTTATGACCATCAATCATGGAAGTTACACTCGCAGAGAATGAAAATGTACACAACCACTGTTAGCCCATACCCAGCCAAGGAGCGTCTTCTACCAAGGAACCAAGTTTCCCTGACAAAAACTATCTGCCCTGTGTTTACTCATTGGTACCCAAACTAGTGGCATTGACTCTCAAACAAGAGGATTTATCACGAGATGCTCTCAAGGCCAATCTCCTCTGATTTGTAGAGAGGGCATTATATTAGGAGTCAGAAAAAAAGGGTTTGATTGCCACCTTGGCTGTTTACAACTCATGTAGAACTTGGCCATTCCCTCTCTTTGTCTCAGTTTTCTCCCCTACCTAGAAGTACCTAAGAGGTTGCGAATCTCCTTTGCATCAGTTGCTATTAGAATTGTCTTAGTTCAGAATAGCATAGTGGTTAGTGAAGATCTCACACATCAGATTACTCTTGGAAATCTAACTCTTCTTTTTTTTTGAGCCAAGTCTTTTTTTTCTTTCTCTCATCTCTTAATTTTTTTTCATTTCTTTTTTTTGATTTTTATTATTGTATTTTATTGGGGGCTCTTACAGTTCATCATAATCCATACATATATCCATTGCCTCAAACACATCTGTACATATTTTGTCATCTTTTTAAAAAAATATTTTTTATTGGGGCTCATAATGTTCTTATCACAGTCTGCACATACATCAATTGAGCAAAGCACCCTTATACATTCGTTGCACTCGTCATTCTCATAATTCACCTTCCACTTGGGTTCCTGGAATCAGCTTGGTTTCCCTTTTTCCCCCTATCCCCCTCCCTCCCCGATCCCACCCCTGGTCCCTTAATAGTTTATAAATAATTTTATATCTTATCTTACACTCCCTGGCGTCTCCCCTCACCCGCCACATCATTGCCATCTCCCAGAGAGGAGGTTACACATAGATCTCCGAGATAGGTTCTCCCTTTCTACACCCCCTTCCCCCCTGGTGTCGCCACTCCCACCGCTGGTGTTGAGGGGTTCATCTGTCCTAGATTTCCTGTGCCTCCAGATCCCCACTGCACCGCTGTGCATCCTCTGGTATAACCAGGTCCGCAAGGCAAGGTAGAATTGGGGTCATGATGATTGGAAGGGGAGGAAGCGTTCAGGAACTAGAGGAAGGTTTTGAGTTTCATTGTTGCTACACTGAACCCTGAGTGGCCCATCTCCTCCACACTACCCCTCTGGAAGGGGTGTCCAGCTGTCTCCAGATGGGCATTGGGTCCCCATCACGCACTCTCCCTCTTTCACGGTGATGTGATTCTCACCACAACCCCCCCTTTGTTGTTGGAGACCTGGTCTCCTCTGCCCTTCATGATCACCTCTGCTGGTGTTCTGCTTCCGTGTGGGCTTGGTTGCTTCTGGACTAGATGGCCGCTTGTTTGCTTTCAAGCCTTCAAGTCCCCAGACGCTATATCTCTCAGTAGCCGGGCTCCATCAGCCTTCTTCACCACACTTGCTTATGCACACTTTCGTCTTCAGCGATTATGTGAGGAAGGTGTTCACACAATGATTGTTTTTGTTCCTTTGTATCTGCTACATGGTCCATTCAACACCTTGTATTCGCTTAGGCTGTGTGCTTCTTCTCGGTGGGCTTTGTTGCTTCTGAGTTAGATGGTCGCTTATTTGCCTTCAAGCCTTTAAGACCCCAGACGCTATATCTTTTTGATACGCGGGCACCATCAGCTTTCTTCACCACGTTTGCCTACACACACGTCTGTCTTCAGTGATCATGTCGGGAAGATGGGTATCCTGCAATGACTGTTTAACAGGGCGAGGTGCTATTGTATTGGTGGATTATGTATGAGGAGGCCCAATGTCCATCTGCTACTCTACTACTGAACCTATAAATATATGCATATAAATCTATTGCCCCCATAATCATAAATATATTTAAATATGTACATGTCTGTATTTAGGCTTCTCTCTATGCACTTTGCCTCCTACTCCTTTCCTCTATTTCCTTTTGCTTTCCTCCCGACCCATTACCATGTTTAGCCTTCATTCTGGATTCAGTAGTTCCTCTCAGTTACCTTGCTCTTGGTCACTCCCTACCAGTCCTCCCCTCCCCTCCCTCCTCTGGTTTTGAACCACTTGCTGTTCCCTTGTCCCTCTGTAGGGCGACACCTCCTCCCTTCCCCTACCTCCCACGCTCTCATGTCCCTCCAGGACCGTTGGTCCTGTTGTTTTCTTCTCTCATTATTTGTCCAGCCTATCTTGTCTAGGTGGACCTGCTGACATAGCAATATGTGCATACAAATGCATATGACTTTGACTCCGCCCAAGTGGCACATAAGAACATGGTTTGACAGAAGCAACATCGACACGCTGTAAGCAGAAAAGCCACTAACATACAAAATTTAGAAGGTAAAAAACAAAACCAATTAAAAAAAGACTAAACAAAAAGATAGCAAATATTAAAAGAAAAATTGCTAGTAGTTCAAGGTCAGTTCGTTGGCCTTTAGGAGTGTTTTCTAGGTGTAGCTTGTGAGGCGCCACGTCCTGGCCCGGAAGACCATCCTTTATACTCCCTCGAGATCCCTTTGCTCTGGTTCCTCCACTGCTCCATTGCACGCCCCCAGTGTTTGCCTCAGTTTGGCGGGGTCAGCTCAGTCGCACATCCCCCACTGTGTCTCAGGTGCTGTCCCGTGTAGGGCCATGTGTTGGTGCAGGATGTTGCATCTCATAGTGTGGCCAGCTGAATGGTGGACCCAGGTGTACTCCACTAAGACCGTTTTTCTTTTGTTTCAGCTTCCTTCTGGATGTGGTGTGGTGGGTCAGTTCCTTTCCCACTCCAGACGATCTATTTTAGTTTTCTGTGGTATTCCCTTCAAGTGTGGGGGTCGGCCTGATTCTGGTTTGGGCCAGCGTGTCGTCCAGCCTCTTTGTGTAGACCTCTGTACTTTGCGTTGCCCTCCTTGTTTGGTGTGTCGTGGTGGGTCCATATTCATGTTCCAGATCTGTGGGGACACAACCGATACTCTCCCCCAGGTGGGTTAGTACCCTGCCCCACCCCATACCATCCATTCGGATTCTCCCCCTCCAGGTTCTCCCTCTCCCTGCCCCACTACTCCTTCTTTATGCTGGGCTCTCATGTACCTCCCTAAGTGTGGCCTGCCCTCCCTCCAACTATCTATGCTTTCCCCCGTTTATTGTGGGATGGATGTTTATTCTTCTATTTCTGTCATGCTGATTGTACTTACCTCAGGGGACTCATGTTGTACCTGTCCCTTTGGGTGTGGCTTACCTCGGTTAGCATAATTCCTTCCAGCCCTTCCCATGGAATAACGTGTTTCATGTGCTCATCGGTGCTTTTCAGTGTTGCATAGTACTCCATTGTGTGTATGTGCCAAAGTTTGCTAATCCACTCGTCTATCGATGGAATCTTAGGCTGTTTCCAAGTCTTTGCTATTGTGAATTGTGCCGCAATAAACATTGGAGCGCATATGACTGGTCGTGTTTTATGTGCTGCTTCAACCGGGTATATGCCCAGTAGAGGGATGGCTGGGTCATAAGGTAGATCAATTTCCATTTTCTTTAGGTATCGCCAAATTGCTTTTCACAGTGGCTGTACAAATCTGCACGACCACCAGCAGTGGAGGAGGGTTCCTGCTTCACCACAGCCCCTCCAACACTTGTTGCTCTCTGATTTACTGATCTGGGCTAGCATCAGGGGTGTTAGGTGGTATCTCATGGTTGTTTTGATTTGCATTTCTCTTATGGCAAGGGACTTCGAGCACTTTCTCATATGTTTATTGGCCATATTGATCTCCTCTAGTGAAAGTTCTTCTCAATTCTTTTGCACACTTCCTTAGGGGGTTAACTGTTTTCCTCTTTTTGCAGGTCACGATGGTGTTGCAGATTTTAATAATGAGCCCTTTGTCTGATGTGTCATTACTAAAAATCTTCTCCCAGTCTGTGGGTTGCCTTGTCACACGCTTGGCGAAGAATTTCGAGGTGCACAGGTGTTTTATTCTTATTAGATCCCATTTGTCGATTTCCAGTTCACCTGTGTGTGTCCCCTTCCCTATTGCAGTGAGTCATGTGCTCCCTGGGCCAGTGCTCTGAGATTAGTCCCGATTCCCTCCTTAATGGTCCTGATGGTTTGGGGTTTGACTTCTAGATCTGTGATCCACCTTGAGTGTATTCTTGTGCATGGGGTGAGGTAAACGTCTTGTTTTATCTTTCTACATGTGGATATCCATTGTTTCCAGCACCACTTATTAAAGAGGGCATCTGCTTCCCACTTGACGTTTTTGGGACCCTTGTGGAAGATCAGTTGTCTATATGCTGATGATTTTACTCCTGGGCTTTCTATTCTTTCCCACTGGTCTGAGTATCTATCATTGTGCCAGTACCATGCTGTTTTGACCACTGTAGCTGTGTAGTAGGCATTAAAATCAGGTAGGGCGAGTCCTCCAATTGTGTCCTTCTTCTTGAGGAGTTCTCTGTTAATTCTGGGTTTCTTCCCTTTCCATATGAAGTTGGTGGTCAGTTTTTCCAATTCTCTGAAGAAGGTTGATGGTAATTGGATTGGTATAGCATTGAACTTGTAGAGTGCTTTAGGAAGAACTGTCATCTATACTATGTTCAGCCTACCTAACCATGGGCAGGGGAGGGTCATCCATTTGTGAAGGTCACTTTTGGTTTCCTGTAATAGGGTTTTATAATTATGCTTATAAAGGTCTTTAGTATTTTTTGTTAATTATATTCCTAGGTATTTCAGTTTGTTCTTGGCTACTGTGAAGGGTACTTCCTTCTTAATCGCCTCTTCCATGGCCCTGTCCGATGTGTATAGAAACCCTACCGATTTCTGTTTATTGATCTGGTATCCTGCTACTCTTTCATATTCCTCTATTGCTGTAAGCCAACTGTGGAGTTTTGGGGGTCTTCAATGTATAGGATCATGTCATCTACAAATAGCGATAGTTTCTACTTCTCCTCTCCCAACTGGATCCCTTTGATGTCCTTCTGCTGTCTTATGTTGTTAGCCAGACCCTCCAAAACGATATTGAATAGAAGAGGGGACAGGGGGCATCCTTGTCTTGTACACTTTTTCAGTGGGATTGTTCTTGTCTTTTCTCCATTGGCTATGATGTTGGCTGTTGGTCTTTCATTGATAGCTTGTATGAGCTTGAGGAACTTAACTTCCAATCCTATCTTCATGAGTGTTTTGATTAGGAATTGGTGCTGGATGTTGTCAAGTGCTAAATTCTACTTCCTTACATAAAATTCATTCATTCAACATTTATTGAGCACTTATTATGGGTCAAATACTCAACCAGGCAGAGAGAATACAAAAATTATGGAAATGTGGCCACCCTTTAGGGAGTTCATATTGGAATGTGGGAAGCGGGCTTATGAGCCATTAATCCAAATAAATATTGAATCAGGGAAATGCATAAAACATGAAGGCAAAGGGAACATGGACAGTGGAGCCAGAAGACAGACTTCCGAAGGCTTTACAGAAGACGTGGCCTTTGTGCTGGCTCTCCAAGCAGGGGCTGCATTGGCACTCCCGACAGGCATAACGCCTCATCAGAGCCACGGGAGTGTGGAAGCACACGAAATGTTGTGGCAATTCAAGGTCTACCTGTGACTGTCATGTCAGATGGGACACAGGAATGATAGATCCAGAAACATTGCTCAGAACCGATTTTGAAAGGCCTTGAATTCCAAGTTACTAAGTTTGAATTTTACCCTATAAAATCTTGCCTTAGATCAAGGTCCCCAGAAGCCAACTATGAACATGATTCTTATGAAAATGATTTATTAGGTGTTACCAGGAAAAGCTAGAAAGGGATAGAAAAAAAGGTATACGGCAAACAAACCAAATAAGTCAAAGTGTGCTACCAAGTGCTATGAGAGACAATTTAGCTCAATCTTTCAGGGTCACTCTGGAGACTGGAAAAGTCACTCCTCAAGCGTGGTCTCCATGGAAGTAAGAGAATAAGAGACTTGTAGCTACTCACCCCTCAGTCACTGTTTCTGGGCTCCCCTGGGCACTCTATGGAATAGGGAGTTGTTCAGGCAGCCTGGGGTCATCAGAGGGTCTGAGAGGAGCATCTGCAGAGTTATGAAGAATCATTGACATTTTAAAACAAGACAATGATACAGTCTAATCCCTATGTCGGAAATCTAACTGGTAATGGCACACAAAATTGGAGATGCATCTAAGGGTGAGAAAATCACTCAGACAGCCATGGTCATGGTCCAGGCAAGAGCTACTGCAGGTACAAACAAAGGTTACAGGTGAGGATGAACTAGAGAGGAGGAAGCGAATTGGAGAAGCATTTATGGCTAGGACCTGATGATCATTTGAATTTCAGGACGAGGTAGCTAACTTGTGTAGCCATCAAGGACGAAGGGACACAAAGTACATTTGCCAAGAAAGATGGGAGAATGATGTTGAGCATGTTGGATACCTGGAGGACACTCAGCTAGAAACACCCAGCGGATTGGTGTAAATGTGGGCCTGGACATCAGGAGAGAGGCCTTGGCTAGAGCCATACATTTGGAAGGCATCGACAGGTAGATGTCAGTTGTTGTTCTTGTTAGGTGCAGTTGAGACACTTCTGACACATTGTGACCCTATGCACAACAGAATAAAACCCAACCCAGTCCTGCACAATGCTTACAATTGTTCTTATCTCTAAGCCCATTGTTGCAGTCGCTGTCTCAATCAATGTTGAGAGCCTTCCTCTTTTTCACTGCCCCTCCACTTTACCAAACATGATGTCCTCCAGGGACTTGTCTCTCCTGACAATATGTCCAAAGTACATGAGATGAATTCTTGCCGTGCTTGCCTCTAAAGAGAATTCTGTGTGTACTTTTCCCAAGATCTGTTTGTTCTTCTGGCAGCCTATGGTACTTCCGAAAACTTTTCCATAATTTGAATGTATCACTTATTCTTCCATCTTCCTTATCCAATGTCCAACTTTCACATGCATATGAGATGATTGAAAATACCATGACTTGGTCCAGGAGAACTTTTGTCCTCAAAGTAACATGCTTTATTTTCAAACTTTAAAGAAAATTTGTGCAGCAAATATTTCCATCATAATGCTTCATTGGATCTCTTGATTGCTACTTCCACGAGCATTAATTGTGGAGCCAAGAAAAATGAAATCCTTGAAAAATTAAAACTTTTCCCCATTTATCATGATGTTATCCATTGGTCCCGTTGTGAGGATTTTGGTTTGCTTTATATTGAGTTATAATCCACACTGGAGCTTGCTATCCTTGATCCTCACCAGTTGTTATTTTTAGGTCAAGTCAGCTCTGACCCAAAGCGACCCAATGCACAGCAGAACAAAACACTGCACTGTCCGCTGTTGCCTTCACAATTGTTCCTATACCTGAGTCCATGGTTGTAGCTATAGTGTCAATCCATCTCAGGGGAGTCTTCCTTTTTTTCACTGCTCTTTTACTTTATCAAACATGTCCTCCTGCAGGGACTGGCCTCTCCTGGCTATATGTCCAAATTAGTCTTGCCATCCTTTGCCTCTACGCAAGTGCTTCAAAGTGTAAGGCACCTTGCTTGATCTTAATTCTTATAACATAAATCGTTTTGTCTTTTTAGGAGTCCATTTACCTTTCTATATTCCTCCCCAGCACCACAACTCAAATGCTTCTATTCTTCTAAAGTCTTCCTTATTCAATGTCCAATGTTCCCAAGTGTATGATGGGATAGAGAAGACTGTGACTTTGAGGACTAAGGTGTGCCTGACCCAAGTTACGGTCTGATCTTCATTCTAAAGCAGTCTTGAGCAGCAGATTTACCTAAAGCAGTACGCCTTTTGGTTTCTCAACTGCTGCTTCCGTGAACATTGATTGTTCATCCAAGTAAGACACAGTCCTTGACGACTAAAATCTTTTCTCCATTTGTCATGGTGTTACCTATTGGTCCAATGGTGAGGATTTGGGTCTTCTTTACAATTATTTGTAACCCACACTGAAGGCTGTAATCCTTGATCTTCATCAGCAAGTGCTTCAAGTCCTCCTCCCTTTCAGCAAGCAAGGTTGTTGAATATCTGTATATTTCATGTTTTTAGTAAGCCTTCCCTTCAATCCTGATACCACATTCTTCTTCATGTAATCTAGATTCTCTGATGATTTGCTCAACATACAGATTGAAAAAGCATGGTGAGAGGATTCAACCCTAACACCTTTCGTGACTTTAAGCCATTCAGTTTGTCCTTATTCTGTTAACAGATCCATGTACATATTCTGAACATTGTATCGTGTTCTGGAAGTCCATTCTCCTTAAAGTTATCCACGGTTTATTATGAATCACAGAGTTGAATGCCTTTGCATAGTCAATGAATCACAAGTAAACATCTTTCTGGTATTCTTTGCTTTGAGCTAAGGTCCATCTGACATCACCAATAGTATCCCTTGTTTCACGTCCTCTTGTAAATCCAGCCTGAACTCCTGGAAGCAGTTCCCTGTCAATATACTGCTGCAACCATTGTGGGATGATCTTTAGCAAAATTTTACTTGTGCGAAATATCAATGATATTGTTCTATAGTTGGAGCATTTTGTTGGATCACTTTGCTTTGGAATGGGGACAAATATTGATCTCTTCCAAGCAGTTGGCCGAGTAACTCTCTTCCAAATTCCCTAGCATTGATGAGTAAGTGCTTCCAGTGCTTTTCCAGCTTGCTGAAACATTTCAATGGATATTCCAGCAATTCCTGGAGCTTTGTGCTTGGCTAATACTTTCAGTGAAGTTTGAAATTCTTGCTTCAGCACCATTGGTTCTTGTTCATATGGTGCTTCCTAAAATGGTGGGATGTTGACTAGTGCTTTTTTGTAAAGTGACTCTGTGTAGTCTTTTCATCTTCCCTTGATGCTTCCTGTATCATTCATTATTTTGTTTACAGAATCTTTAAAGATTCCAACTTGAGGCTTGAATTCTTTTTCTTGACCTTATGCAGAGCTTCTTCATCAGTAGGAACCAGAAAAAAGAGAACACCAAAACGTGCCAGCTATTGAGATGAGGAAGTGCTATTGATTGACCTGTATACTTCCCCACATAAAAATATGTTGAAGTAGGAGCCCACTTAAAACTCATTGTCATCAAGTTGATGCCGACTCATAACGACCCTATAGGATAGGGTAGACTTCCCCGGTGGGTCTCCAAGACTGTAATTTTTTATGAGATTAAAACAGCTCCATTTTTCTTCCTAAGTGCAGCTGGTGGTGTCCAACTAATGACCTTCAGTATTGCCGCTCAACTAGGCATGGTGAACATGACCTCATTTGGACGGGGGATTTAAACATGCATAATTAGTTATACAAGGAGATCATTAGACTGAACCCAAATCGTGTATAACAGATGCCCTCATGGGAAGAGAAGGGACACAGACCAATTCATATGGAAAACTGTCAAGTGAAGAGAGAGGCAAAGATTGGAGTTGTGCTGTCATCAGCTAAAATTTTGCTGAGACTAGAAGAAGAAACAAAAAATTCCCTAGAGCGTTTGTAGTAAGCATGGCCCTGCTAACACCTTGACTTCAGACTTCTAGCCTCCAGAACTATGAGAGAACTAAGTGTCTCTTGTGAACTGGTGGTGATTTGTTACCATAGTCCCAGGACACTCATGGAGCCTGGAAAAAGTGAGTATTAAGGAGCGTACAGCACTAGAAGAGGCATGTTTCAAGAGGCAAGGTAAAAGAAGCACCAAATAGGAAAGCATGCTCCCTTGGCATTTAATGATACACAGAGGTCACTGGAGGTCAAAGGATGAGCAGAGGTCATTAGGTTAGACTATATTCCAAAAGCATTGACCCCCCCCTCAGAGAAACCATGATGAAGGGGGAAACCATATTGTAAGAGGTTTAACAGGAGGGGGAAGAAGAATACAGGTGGCAAGTGAAAGCGTGATCTGTGGACCTGCAGCCTCAGCATCATCTGGGAGCTTGTTAAGCACAAACAGAGCATTCTTGGGCGTCACTCCAGAACTACTGTATTTAGAAATCTGAAGGTAAAGTCCAACAATCTGTCTTAAGAAATCCTCCAGGTGATTCTGATGCCTGCTCATGTTTGAGGCCCACTAATGTCTACAACCTTAAAGAAGTTTGGGAGCACAAAGCAATATGACAGCTACCTACAGGGGAGCCAGAAACCGGTACTCATCACCTGTCAGTTTGTTGTACTGCAGTGGCTTGTGTATTGCTGCGATCCTGGAAGCTATATTATTGGTATTTCAAATACCAGCAGGGTTACCCAAGGTTAACAGTTTCAACAGAATGTCCAGACTAAGAGCAGACTACATAGAAGAAATAGGCTGTCCACTTTTGAGAACTTAGCCACTGAAAACGTTATGAATAACAAAGAATAGACAACCAAAAAATTATCAGATGACATAGATAAGACTGGCATCCACCCGCAAATGGCTAAGATGAGTGCCCACTGGATATGTGACTTCTATTTCTTTGGGAGCACAGACTCATCACATGGGCTAAAATTGTGAATTGTCTCTCTCCATCACAGCATGTTATAATAAAATAGTGACCGATGATTGCCATGTGTATCCAGCATGAAATAAACCATCAACTAGGTCACAAAAACCAATTGAACCTCTGTGTTTACACAGGCAGAGAAGTTGAAAAGCTAAAATGAGTTTGTTGCCACAAATGGTGCAATAGAACCCAAATTCTAATTCCTAATGTCCAGCATCACTCTAGTTTGTTGTTATTATTTTTGTTGTAAACCATCCACCCCAAAATAGTGCATAAAATATAAGGGGTGGGGAGTGGGAGGTGATCCTGGAGACGGATGGCAAGAAGTAGCTCTTTGGGTTGGAGGGAACCTGTGAGCAGCTCAAGTACCTGGTGAGCCAGGAGTGCCTGGCTTCCCAGATTCCTGAACAGGACAAAGAGCCAGTTCAAGGTCTGGTTCCAGAACCACTAGACCAGGTGCTGCAAGTACCACATGGTGGAGATGTGGTTGGTCAAGAGGAGGCAGCCCTTTGATACGGAGAATCTGAGGTGGGTAGCTCAGGCACAAAGGGTGGTGATGAGTAAATCAGCTTCTGAGACCCCAACTTGAGCGATGGAAAGATTCTGTGGGTGCTGAAGTGCAAAGGTTGCCCTGGTTAGCCCACATGGCAGCTTCTAATCAAAACTGTGGCTTCTGAAATGATGTGCTGGGCCAGTGAAATTCAAAACAGGGAGGGCAGCTCAGAAGGTGATAGTGACTTTTTTGGTTTGGGGATCTGACAGGGATCATCTGGATAGATTCTCTCAAGGGACACAGTACGATCAAAGAACGTGTCAAAGCAAGTGATCCAAGTCCCCCAATGATGCCAAAACGACCTTGTTGGACATGGTATGTCGTGTGACTAGAAGTGTATTGAGCAGAGAAAACCTCAGAGAATAATTACAGAAGTCTGTAGAGCAGTGGTCAGGGATACACTGCGGTTCTCTCGGTCCATGCATGTGGCTCTGAAGTAAAATGGAAACCTTTCAAGGACAGTTATTACTCAGATACCCAAGCACTCCCTCAATGCATGAATACTTTCTTTTATTAAATTTTCACTGTATGATGCTCACTCTCCCGTCACAACTGCTGAAGCCAAAGTGGGTGAACAAGTAAATGTGGCGAAGAAAGCCGATGGTGCCCGGCTATCAAAAGAGATAGTGACTGAGGTCTTAAAGGCTTGAAGATAAACAAGCGGCCATCTAGCTCAGAAGCAACAAAGCCCACATGGAAGAACACACCAACCTGTGTGATCGCGTGGTCCCAAAGGGATCAGTTATCAGGCATCAAAGAACAAAAAATCATATTATTGGCTGCACACCTCCCTGATACGATCACCGAAGACAAACAGGTACATAAGCAAATGTGGTGAAGAAAGCTGATGGTGCCCAGCTATCGAAAGAGATAGTGTCTGGGGTCGTAAAGGCTTGAAGGTGAACAAGCGGCCATCTAGCTCAGAAGCAATAAAGCCCACATGGAAGAAGCACACCAGCCGGTGCGATAACGAGGTGCCAAAGGGACCAGGTATAAGGCATCATGCCCCCCCAAAAAAATATATATATGTGTGTGATATATATATATATATATATATATATATATATATATATATATATATATATATATATATATATATATATATACCATAGTAAATGAAGGGGGAAGTGCAGAGTGGAGACCCGAAGCCCAAGTGTCGACAACTGGTGATACACTCACGGAGGGTTTTAGGAGAGGAGACGGGTCAAGCAGGGTGCAATGTAGTACCGATGAAGAACACAGCTCTCCCCCAGATCCTGGATGCTTCCTCCCCCCAACTACCATGATCCGAATTCTACCTTGCAGGACTGGATAGGGCAGAGATTGTACACTGGTGCATATGGGAGCTGGAGGCACAGGGAATCCAGGGTGGACTATTCCTTTAGGACCAGGGGTGTGAGGGGCGATGCTGGGAGATTGGAGGGTGAGTGGAGGAGCTGATTAAAAGGATCCACATGTGACCTCCTCCCTGGGAGATAGACGGAAAAGAAGGTGGGGGGAAGGGAGACTCCGGATAGGGCAAGATATGACAAAATAACAATCTGTGGATTATCAAGGGCTCAGGAGGGAGGGGGTAGTGGGGAGGGAAGGGAAAAAAAAAAGAGGACCTGATGCAGAGTGCTTAAGTGGAGAGCAAATGCTTTGAGAATGATTGGGGCAGGGAATGTGTGGATGTGCTTTATACAATTGATGTATGTATATGTGTGGATTGTGATAAGAGTTGTATGAGCCCCTAATAAAATGTAAAAAATATTAAAATATATTTTTATTTCTTTGAAATAATTTTTCAATTGTTGTGAGGGACAAATTTGGCTCTTCTATCTCAAAACTTTGCCTCCTGGATGTAGACCAAGAAGGAGGCTATGTCTAGACACAGTCGCCTCACATATTGATATTTTTGCTTAAAAAGTGTCTGTGGTATTGGAGCAATGCTTTGTGACTTACCCGCACATACTTTTACAGAATAAGTGATGAACCAGCTGCTTTGAATGGTGAACACATGGAAGCTGGGAAGGGTGAGGACCAGAAAGAATCACTAGACAATAAATAATGTAATACATCTGCGTCAGGACCTTGGCTACAGAGCTACAACTTCAGTGCTGTGCAGCACATGTCTTCTGTTTTGAAACACAATTGCAGTCAATTATTATCTTCCTCATGAGTCATTATTTCCTATGGCTCTGGGGATTGGCAGTACTAAGCTAGCAGATTCTTCTGTGGGCTTGACATCAGGCAATGGCTTATGATGGAGACATCTCACACAGCTTCCCCACTGGTAAGTACCAGACAATGGCCACTGGTGTTTGCTGGGACTTTAAGGGGGACTATTGTCAGCATCTGCATGTGGCCTCTACATCACACTTCCTCACAGCAAGGCGACTGTACTCCGAAGGTCTTGTGCAGAGAAGGAGCCAGGTGGGAGTTATATTTCCTCAGAAGTCACAACGCCCCTCAACTGCCATATTTTACTCCTGGAGAGCCATAAGGCCGGCGTGCGTTCAAGGGAAGAAACATAAACTCCAACTTTGGATGGGGAATGACAAGATTCTGGAAGACCTTGTAGGGAAGAAGCAATCCCTGGAAGGCATTTTGTGAGCTACAGTCTGCCCCAGGACATAAACCTTAACTGGGAAACTCAATGATAGCCTTGCACACTCTGGCTGGTGAGTTCCAGTGACTTTCTTTGAAGGAAGGGAAGGCAAATTTGGAAGGGAACCCTCAGAAGCCCCCAAGTGACCTGAATCCGCACCTTGGCAGACATCCACTGAGCATTCCTTCCTCCTTCAGGGATTAAGCTGGGAGAGAGAATGGTTGCTGGGAAGACAAAAGGAATTGACTAACACTCTGGAATTACATCACTCCCTCTCTTTGTTCATTTTTCACTATTCTTTTCTTGTGTTGAATTTATCTTGTCCTTACTCTCCCCTAGGACCTTCCACTTAGATATGGGGTTGGGGTGAGGGGTTGATTGATCTGTGCTGAAATCAGGGAGGTTGGTAGTAATAGAAGGATCACCTTACTCCCCCATAGTTTCCATAACAACCGGGACCAATTGGTGGGAGCAATGGGCAGATAAATGCCGCATTGTGGGGTTCGGTGCTTGGTGGAGGTGAAGGCTGACGTATCTAGAGTGGAGAGAGGAAAACAGCCTGGTGGGCAAATGTTGTTGGAGATGGCTTTGAGACTAGCCCCTGCTGGTCTCTTGCTCCTCACTCTCCCCTTGGTAGTGGCATGTGTGTGTGTCCCCACCTGCCATCCCTTCATCCCCACTTGGAGCCCTTCTGGCTATTATTTCCTCATGGCAAAACTGTCAGTTCATCATCCTGCTTTCTTCCATTCATGCTTCTTTAGCTGTGTGTTGACTTCTAACTGGAGAGAATCAGAAAAATCAAGTCCCCTCCCCACAGGGCCGTTGCTGAAGGAGACAGCCCAGATCTGTGCTGCAATCTGGGTACGGAATCTCTCCTAGCTCACTCTCCCACTTCTCCTTAACAGGTTTTTCCTGCCAGTGCTCCTGGCTGGACGGGATAGAGTGTTCAAGTGATGCCACAGAAGTCACAGCAAATGAACCAAGGGACTCGGCAAAGACCATTCATGAGGTGGAATATGCTATAAGGTCTTGAAGGGGAAGCCACCATTCTGGCAGTGAACATGGTCCTATGGACCCTCCTCGTTCTAAGGCTTTAGTGCAGTCCTACCTGACTGAGTGCTCCCCAAGTGAGTTCCTCCTGAAAGTGAAAGAAGGCTTATCCTTCTTTAGCTTTGAAGCTACTCCTTCTTCTCCTGGTGGATTCATATATTGAGGATCTTCGCTTCCTGATTCCTGAGCTCAACTGTGCTGATTGATAGCTGCATGGCCAAGGACACTGACACAGCTCTGTATTCTCTATTCACTCTCTTTGTTTCCCATTGGTTTCCTTTTGTCTAATTGTGGAAAAGAAATCCCTGGGGATGGTTTGTTCTAGAGTAAAGTTCTTCCAATTCCCTAAAGGAGGGTATAGAGAAATGCAAAGTTAACTGGAGTCTCTCCAGCACACACTGGAACCCCAAGGGGGCTGCATAGGTCTCAATCAAAGGTGGAGGTCTGCTGCCTCACCCCTAGACAGGGAACATATCATGGGCAGGAGCCAAGTGCTGTTTCTATCTGGACCTTCAGGGTCTTCGCAGTGCCTGGCTCATAGAGGAAATGAAAAATGCTTGTTTCTTCTTAACAAGTCAGAGATTTACTATTGTTGTTAGGGTCGGTCCTGTTGGTTCCCACTCATAACAACCCTATGACAAACAGAACACAACGCCACCCCGTACCATCATCACAATTGTTCTCATGTTTGAGCCCATTATTGCAGCCCCCATGTCCTTCCATCTCATGAGAGCCTTCCTCTTTTCTATTGCCCCTCCACTTTACCAAGCACGATGTCCTTTTCCAGGGCCTGGTCTCTCTTGACAGCATGTTGAAAGTACATGTCCAAAGGGTGGTAAAATCTGGCCATCCTTACTTCTAAGGAGCATTTGGCCTGTGCTTCTTCCAAGACAAAATTCTTGGTACTTCTGGTAGTCCATGATACTTTCAATGTTTTTTTCTTTCCCTAGCACCATAATTCACATGCATCGATTCTTCTTTGGACTTCCTTATTTAATCTCCAAATTTTACATGCATAGGAAGTGTTTGAACATACTATGGCTCGTGTCAGATGCACCTTAGTTCTCAAAACAACATCCCTGCTTTTCAATACTCTAAAGAGGTCTTGTGAATATTTACCCAATACAATGCTTTGTATTTTTTAAGCTCTTGACTGTTGTTTGCATGAGTGTTGATCATGGATCCAAGGAAGAGGAAATCCTTGACCACCTCACAATTCTACATCTCAGCATATACCTCAAAGAATAACAAACAGGAACTCAATGAGATAGTGCTATACACGTTCACTGCAGCACTACCCACAAGAGCTGAAAGGTGGCTATTACCAAAATGCCTGGCCTCCAATGAATGGATAAAGCAAACCAAAATATCTAAGTCATACAATGGAATATGATTTAGCCTTTAAAAAGGAATGATGCTTTGGAACATGCTACACCATGAAGGGATCTTGAAAACCTTCTGCTGAGTGAAACAAGTCAGATCAAAATGAGACATTGATATGAAATATGCAGAATCCATAGGCAAATCCGTAGAGACAGCAAGCATAGTCACTGTTGATAAGGGCTGGGACGAATGCAATGGAGAGTGACTGGTTAATGAGCACTGACTGCGTCTCCATGCAGAGTGATCCAAATATTCTGGAACTAGATGGGGGTGATGGTTGTACATCATTTTGAATGTTCTTCACTGGATTGTACAGGGAAAAAGAGAAAATGCTCGGCTTATGTCACTGCCAGAAAAGAGGAGGTGTGGGAGCAAGGTTATGTGTCTTTGTATTCAGAACTCCAGAGCCTCGGAGCACTCTGCTGATTTTCTTTAGATGCCTTTGCTCCCACATACCCAACAAACCGTTCCCCTATTTTAGCATTGAAAGTCCCTCCACCCAGGCCAACTGGTTTGATCATGTATTCGATTTGCATGCAGCCCCTCCCCTCTCCTGAGGGGTAGCCTCAGTGAAGGCACTGACAGGCTCAGAATCTTGGTTTCCTGACCTGTGCGTGTGCTGGAAAGTTTACATGGGATGATAAATAATAACACTGATCGCAATGAACAATTATAAGCACTTACTATGGGCCAAACGTTGTTCCTCAGTGCTTCTAGCAGGCACACAAATGCCATGTCCTTGGGGCCTACAAGAACTCAGATTCCACTTCAGCAGATCTGAAGCAAGCTGTGAGAAATGGAGTTTCTAACTGTGACAACAGTGAGGACCAGGATTCTAAGAAGGACTGAGGCATTCAAATGACCGTGATGGCAAAGACCATGTATTGAGTATACTGTGGGTGGCCAAAAGAATGAGCAAATCAGTCCTGGAGGAAATCGAACCAGGACATTCTTCGAAGAATGTTCCTAGAAGATAGAATGGCAAAATTTTGTCATGCTGATTTTGGACATGTCGTTAGGAAAGACCAATTGCGAGACGAAAACATCATGTTTGGTAAAATAGTGGATCTGGGGAAACTCTTCATGACACGGACTGGCACAATAACCGCAACAATGACCTCACACCTGCCAATGGGCAGGAAGATTGCATAGGATCTAGCAGTAAATTGTCCTATCCGGCATAAGGTCAAAAGGAATAAAATTTGCCTTGCTGGCGACTAACAACAACAAGGTCTTTCTATCATTCAATCTCAACCTCGAACACACAACCTAAGAACTATTTTTCACTTCCCTTGTACACACAGCAGAACAAAGGGGGTTCAATGATTTTTCAGAGGTTATAGAGCTAGAAGGACATAGAGCCAAGACTGGACAATGGAGCGATTTGACACCAGAGACATTAATCTTAAGCAAGACCTTTGTCTCCCACAAAGATCATAGGCATATCCATAACGGACTTGGCACAAGCTCTTCCACATGGCAACCTTTCAGCAGATAGTTGCAATTTTAGTGCCATCTAGTTGACACCAAATCAGCGACTGTATAGGGCAGGGTAGAACTGTCTATGTGGGTTTCTGACACTAAATATTTACAGCCGTAGAAATCCTCATCTTTCTCCCACAAAAGTCCGTATGATTGTTATTAATTGGGTCAGAAGTCACTTTAATGGTGACCAAATCCTTCCTCTTCTTGGATTCAACATTATACCCCACTGCTTCTAATAGCTCCTCTACCCAAACCAAAACAGGCATGAGAGAGTTGATTCTGACTCATGGTGCCTTATGTGTGGATTCCATAGGACTTTCAAGACTATAGGCTTTAAGCAGGTTTCCAGGCCTTTCCTCCATGGTGCCCCTGTGTGGGTTCCAACTGCCAATGATTTGTTGAATAGTTGAGTGTGGAACTCTTTGCCCTCCTCCAGGAACTCCAATACCCTTGAAGCTCTCTATTCACAAAGGACTGTCCTTCCAACCTAGGCACAGAGTGCTTGTCTTCTCTCTCTTATTTTCCTTTTCATCAAGTTGTTTGGGACTCCCCAGGAGTTGGGTCCCAGGGACATATTTATATGTCCCTGTCATCTACAACATGATCATGATAAATGGAGAAAATAGTGAAGTGATCAGTGCTATCTTCTTGCTGCGATCCACAATAAATGATCACGCGAGCCCCAGTCAAGAACCCAAAGGATGTATTGCATTGGGTAAATCTGCTCTATGAGACCTCTTCCTTTTTAATTTTTTTTGCAGCTGGGAAAGAGAAAGGGGAGATGGGCTCTTCTCCCAAGTTGGCATCCCTGCCAGGGCACCCCCTACTCAAATCTGGCCAACTTCACTCCCGAATAGAGTTCCCTGCTACTCCTGTAGAACTGCCCCATGGAAGTACCAATGGTCTAAAGGTTCAGAATGGAGAAGACAAGTGCCAAAAGCCATAGCCTAGCCCTTCACAGCCAGAGTGTGACCCTACAAGGGCCCCCACAAACAGACACTTTCTAGGGATCTTAAGTTGTTGGGGCTTAAGGGGAGGGGTGTGGGGATCTAGCAAGCTAGGATCCCATTCCAGGCTGTGGGCACATATCCCGAGCCCTTGATGGGGAGGCCTCACGTACCAGTGGGTCCAATGGAGTTCTGGGTATATGGGCCTGTGGGAGGGAAGCCACCTTGGGGGCTGGACCAACCCAGAGCATCCCAAGTTGGATGGGGTGCAGGGGCCTGGGACGGGTCCCTCCTCCTTTCCATCCCTCATGATCAACCAGACTAACAAAGTCTTGGGCAGGGAGGGGGCCTGGAGCAGGAACAGGGTTGGGACAGGGGGCCTGGAGTGAGGTCTCAGGTGGGTGGGCCAGGCAGGGCAGGAGTTCTGGTGCCTGGGCAGGCAGCAGGTGGGCTGCAGACCCACATCAGGGGTCATGGTGGCAAGGCCCGGGTGGGCAGGAGTCTGGGAGAGGGCGGGGAGGCTGCAGGAACCACACCTGGACTGTGAAGCCCTAGGCCTTGCCCATCAGGTCATTTTGGCCCATGGAGGTGGTGCGGCTCTGAGACTGGCTCACTCAGTGCTCAGAGCTTGGCCTGCTCAGGTCCTGAGCCCTTGGCCTCCACAGGAAGTGCTGGCTGGCCTCTTGCCTTGTCCTCAATAGTGGCTCCAGCTGCTGCCAAATAGGCCAAGGCTTGAAGGGGCCACGGGCTTCCACCTGTGCGCCCCGCCTCTTCATCCTTAAAGGGGCCATGCGTTGCAGCCAGAGACCTCTTTCAAAAGTGTTCTCTAAAGTGTTTAAGAGCAAGGATGTTACCTTGAAGCTTAAGGTGTACCTGACTAAAGCCACCTTAGTCATATATTCAATGGTCTTGTATGCATGTGAAAGTTGGACATTGAAAAGGAAGATCAAAGAAGAATCAATGCATTTATATTGGGATGTTGGTGAATAATATTGGAAGTACTATGAACTGCCAAAAGAACAAACAAATGTGGGTTAGAAGTACAGCCAGAATAGTCCTTAGAAGCAAGAATGGTGAGACTTCCCCTCACGTACCTTAGACATACTGTTAGTGAGAGATCAGTCCCTGGAGGAGTAAGGACATCCTGCTAGGTGAAGAGAGATAAGCGAAAATGAGGAAGACCTTCAGTAAATGGATTGACACAGTGGCTGCAACAAGGGGCTGAACCATAACAACTATTGAGAGGATGGTGCAGGACTGGGTGGTGTTTCGTTCTATTGTCCATAGGGTGGCTAGGAGTTGGAATTGACTCAATAGCATCTAACAACAGAAACAAAAACTACACCCACTACTAACAGGAGAGGAAGTTTTCCAACCCCTCGCATCTCTCAACCCCAGAAACAGAGATGCCACCTTCCTTCTAGCTGTATAACCAGTATCTAGAACAGAGCTTAACGACGAAGTGCCTAACAAACCTGAAGTAGCTGTTACTTAGCTCCATGCCTCATAGGTCTCAGTTCCCCAGCCCCAAAACAATAACATCGGTGTTGTTGTTTGTTGCCATCAAGTTGATTTCTACTTACACCTGCCTCACACCTGCCTACCTAGTAACCCACCTTATGAAAATAAGGCAGAAGAAAGATTCTTTCCCATGGTGTCTGCAGAATATGACTCACCACTCTGAAGGCACTGTCATGTAAATATTGAATGGCTAGCTGAAAGGTTGACAGTTGACACCCACCAGCTGCTTCAAGGTAAAATGATGGAGCTGTCTGTTCCAGTAATGTTGCACAACCTTGGAAAACTTATATAAGGAATTGACTGGACTGCAATGAGTTTGCTGTACCTGGAATGATGATGCGACCAGAGAAAGAATGAGAGGGAAGTCTGAAAAGAAAGCACTGCCCTGCCCTCCATCTGGCAGTTTTCTGATATTTTTGTAGCAGTTGGTTCGAATGGAACAAGGAATAAAGAAGCGGAGCGTATGGCAGTTGAGCGCTATTTGCCATTCTGACCAAGTGCCTCTGTGAGAAAAGGGGGAGGGTAGGGTTGACCTTGGTCTTGATCAAAGTCCAAGAAAATATTTGCATTTACAGAAAGTGGGAGGTTTCCCAAGCCAGGGTAGTAACAGGAGCTGCTAGCTCTCACATCTGGCCCTGTGGACCCTGTTCAAAGAATCTCCTGCACTTTGTAAGAGGTTGGTGGTTAGGCAGAGAGACAAAGAGAGAGAGCTGAACTTCCTCTGGTTGTGTCTGGTCTGAAGGGGTTTGTCGACAGGCATCCTGGCTCTCTCCCAGCCTGAGCCCTTGAGCCTCCTCAAGTCCACGCTCCCGCTTCCCCGGACCCCACAGGGACAGCTTCCAGAGTTCTTCCTGTACCCATATGTAGATTTTGGCTTTTCCTTCTTTTGGCTCTGCTCAGTGGCAGGGCAGTTGAAGGGTGGTTGTGGGCTTTGTACAGTTGTCATTAGCATAAATGCGTGATAATTTCCTAAATTTCTCCTCCCACAGCTTTAGGCTGTGTTTCCAAACTCCCGGTCCTCACAGAGGCTCTGCAGAGGGGGCAGTGGCTCTGATTCCACCTGGCAGTTCCTGGTTGAGCACATGGATGTCCCATCCCAGTCTAGCCATGGCACTAGGGATCACGGTGCTAGGAGTGGGGAAAATGAGTCCTCCAAAGGAGATGTGTAGTGACCACAAAAGTGAAACACTTATGGTTATCTACTAATTGTACATGGTGGTGCTTGGCCCTCTCAAGGTGGAAACATACAAATTAGCCTATGCCTCTTCTCTAAAAGCAAGGGTACCTGCTTGTGACATGAGGTTTTGGAAAGTTCTTTCATGGGCACAAAGTAGGGTGGCTGATCCAACCCTTCAGCAGCTCATCAATCATTGAGTATCTCAAGCTGATTTAGAGTAGTGTCCAGAGATCTAGTGGTGAAATGGGGTAGAAAGCTGTGGGGCGCTAGCCAGGGAGAGAATACGGAGTAATTTGAGCCAGAAAGAGTTATGAATGGGAGGCAGAATGAATATAGAAGGGATCTGGGAAATGAGTTTGGATCTATCTACCTCTTGAAGGATCTCACCCTTCTCTCTTCTCAACTGCTTCCAATGCAGCCTCAATCTGCCTGCTCTGGGCTTCCAAACCACACAAGCAACAATGCAGACACACGCACTCACAGGCACGCACACGCACATGTACACATACATGTACAAATACACTCCGAAGAAGCAAAACCTACTTCTGGTGAATGCAGCCAATTCAGATGCATAGCAATCCCAGAGGAAATAGTAGAACTTCCTGTGTGGGTTTCTGACACCATAAATTTGTCCATTGTCAGACAGCCTCATCTTTCTCCCTCTCAGAACAGCTAGTGGGTTTGAACTGCTGATCTTGTGATTAGTAGTGAGATGCTTAACCCACAGCATCACCAAATCTCCTTAGCAAGAAGGATATTACCACAATCACCACCACCATTTTCCTACTTTTCTGGGGGTTAGGGAAGGAAAGAGTACTGTTCAGCATTCGACTCCCTTTAAAGAAAATGGGAGGTCCAGGGTGATGACAGCAGATGGCTGGAACATTCCAGCCTGGCATCCTGGGTCACCCGGAAAGATTCTCCCTTGTGGGCTCTATGAAGCAGGCACACTCAAAGACCACAGAACCTCGTTCTCAGCTGTCAGCCTCGGGTCTTGGGTTTCTTTGGACCTGCTGGTTGGAGAGGGGCTGCTCGATAGAGAGCCTCATCACCTAGCATCATGGCTGCTCCGACATGATACCTCTGAGTCATGTAATTTATATTTCATGCACAATTGAAACAGCTAATGGTGTCATTCTCCAAGGGGGAAACAAATTGTTACAGTGTGAATTTCATTGCAGGCGTGTGCCCTTTCCTTTGTCCCCAAGTGCCCCAGGGGAAGTTCCCAGGTAGCCATCTTGTGAGTGTCCAAGAGAGTGGACAGGCCCCAAGGTGTCAGGGCTAAGGAGTGGTGGCAAGGCCAAAAATGCTTTCTCTGACTTCTTTTTGTGTGCATTGAGGTGGTGGAAGTAGAGGTGGCAGCTAAAACTGCCCAGTGGTCTCACCATTTTTTTCTCACCTGTACGTGTGGGATTGTGCAGAGCTAGAGTGTGACTCTTCAGTTCTCATGTTAACATTGATCGATATTGGACAGTGGAGATGATGTGTAGGGGAAGGGATGCAAAATCCAACCACTTGTAGTCAAGACATCAGCAGAGTGTGGAGCTAAGCCTAGTGTCTCTGAGATTGGTCTGCTGGGATATGAATTCTAGCTCCCCCTTTGATAACCTGGTCACCTCTGGGCTAGATTGTTTCACTTTTCTGTGCATTCATGTTCTCACCAATAGACGGGAGCTGATGCACTCACTACCAATGGGTCAGTCAATTCCAATTAATAGTGAGCCTGCAGGACAGAGTGGAACCATTCCTATAAGCTGTGACTTGTCCTGGAGAAAATTGATGCATCATTCTCAGGGGAATCTGCTGAGGGTTTTTCTGAGCTTGTGGTAAATAGTCAAGGGCTTCTCTATTGCCCCACCAGCGCTCCTCTTAAAAGGGTTGCAAAAGCCACCAAAACCCCACTGCTCTTGAGTTCATTCAGACCCATAGCAACTCGGCAGGATAAAGTAATAACTGTCCCGGCAGATGTCCAACCCTGAACATCTTTATGAGAGCTGACAGCCCAATCTTGATCCCGAAGAACAGCTGGTGGATTTGAACCACCGACATTCTGATTAGCATTTCTAATGCTTCACCCACACCACCACCAGTGGGATGAAATGAGTGAATGTACATGCAATGCTTAGAACACTAGTACATAACATGCACTTAGTAATTATGAGCTATTGTGGTAGGAGGGGAGTCCAAAAACCAAATCAACTCACTGACATCAAGTCCACTCTGACTCACCATGACCTGAGTTCTGCCCTATAGGACAGGGTCCAACTGCTCCTGTGGTTATTTGAGACTGTAACTTGGTAGGAGTGGAAAGCCTCATCTTTTTCCCTGAGAGTGGCTGGTCGTTTTGAACTGTTGGCTTTGGGATTAGCAGTCCAATATGTAATCACCCACGCCACTATTAAATGAGAGCAATGAGTTTCTGACATTTTCTGTGAGGTGGTAGAATTATTTGTCATTTCTATTTTTGAATACGGTAAATTGACTGAAACAGAGCAATGGTCATGACTTTACAAAGAGAGGAGAGATGTCAATTTTAAGGATATATAGAGCTGGAAGTCAATCTTGGATAGTACAAATGGTGAAAACACTTGGCCATTAACAGAAACGTAGGAGGCTCAAGCGCACCCAGAATACCTTGGAAGAAAGTCTGGCCATCTGTTTCTGAAAGGATATGCCCATTGGAAATCCTATGAATTGCCATGAATCACAATCAACTCAGTGTCAAATGGTCATTTTAAATTTCAGGATGGTTCCTGGGATGAAAGAAAAAATCTAATATGTCTATTGAAGAGGTGGTTTGTGAGAGCACCTGGCCCATTTAAACACAAAAATGGATGAGGAGTCTCGCTGGGGTCACTGTACACAGACCAGGCCATGCTTTCTCCACATCTAGTTTTGTTGGATGCTGTCAAGTTTGTTTCAACTCGCAGCAACTCTTTGTACAACCGAAAGACACACTTCCTGTTCCTGTGCCATCCTCACTATTGTTGTGTTTTAGACTATTGTTTCAGAAACTATGTCCATCCATCTTGGTGAGGGGCTTCCTCATTTTGGTGCCCCTTTACCAAGCATGATGGCCTTCTCTATGATGTTGCTCCTCATAGCTCCTGATGTTCAAGTATGTGAGACGAATTCTAGCCATTCTTGCCTCTAAGGAGCATTCTGGATACACTTCTTTCAAGACAGATCTTGCTCCTCAACTGAAATTCTTGCACAGAGTGTGAAAGCAAACCTGAGTTACCTAGAGTCTCATTTCCCACAGTGGGCAACACCACCATCTGCTTGGCATGGAAAACTCCAGGGTTCTACAAAGCAGATATCTACATTTTATCCTGGATGGTGAGCTATAGTACAAAATTCTTTCATTACCAGGGGTCCCTGAGTAATTTCTTTTTCTGAAAAGAGGGCAGTAGGCAGAATAATTTTCGGAACTTTTGGTCTAGAGCAGGAGCTGGAAACTTGTTTTTCTGCCAAGGATCATGTGATTTATAATGTCATTCATGGGGCCATACAGGTCAAATATTTAATGAACTCACCCCTAAGGTGATGGCTACAAATGCTTCTCTTTGGTGAGATGTGTGATGCTGGCAGGTATTGATGATTTGGGGGGCCATATACAGCCCTCGGGCCAAACGTTGTTCTAGGGTAGTGGATCTCAATTGGTGGGTCGCGACTTCTTTGGGGTTCGAATGAGACTTTAACGGGGGTTGCCTGATTCATCACAGTAACAAAATTACAGTGATGAATTAGAAATGAAATAATTTTGTGGTCAGGTGTCACCACAAACTGAGGAAATATATGAAAAAGTCACGGCATTAGGAAGGTTGAGAAACACTGGTCTACGGAATGGTTGGGATCTCAATGTAAGAAAACATGAACTTCATAGTCATTCAGGCAGTGTACCACTTGGGTTTTATTGAAGAGGAAAGAACTATTGATCTTGTTTCAAGGACAAACAAATCTGGATGGAAATGCTATTGTGGATGAAAACAAAACATAAAGCAAACTCTTGAAAGATTTCTGTATGCTAGAGATGAATTGCAATCAAGAAAATTAAATGATATCTGTTAGGGGTCCAGCAGAAAACAAACCATTCAGAAGTTTTAATTAAAGAGAGTTTAATGAAGACTGTTCACAGTGGTGCGGATGGGGATAAGGGAGCCAACAAAAGATAGGGAGGCCCCAAGGGGTTAACAAGAGCATAAACTGTTGCCACGTGTCCTATGGAATTTCCTCTACAGCTCTTTGACTTCATATCTTCTCATTGTCTTAGCTACTCTATGATGTAGAGCAATTCTGCCTCATAGGAATTTTATACTACTGTCCTCTCCCAATTTCCATTACTTTCCAACTTCATTCGTGTTAAAATATGTAGTATTTAATCAGATTTACTATGCTCTTAACCAGTGGTTCTCAAACTTCGTAATTCCTTGACACTATAGTGAAGTCCCTGATGTTGTGGTGAACATCCATTCATAAAATTATTTTCTCTGCTACTTTATACCTGTAATTTTGCTACTAATAAGAAGAGGCCAACCCCTGTGAATGGGAAGCTCAAGCCCCAAAGAGGTCCTGATCCACAGGTTGTGAACCGCTGCTCTAAACTAAGAAGTGTTTCTTTAAGATGTAGTTCAGCATATTGTTAGACGCCCAAGTCCTGTTGTTGCTGTTGTAGGGTAAAATCGAGTGGGTTTTGGCTCACAGCAACTCTATGTACAATGTACTGAAACGCTTACCCATCCTGTGCATTCCTCACAGTGGTTCTTTGCTTGGGCTCTATGTTGCAGCCACTTAGCTATTCCAAATTGTAGGGGCTGCCTCTCTTTTGCTGCCCTTCTACTGTAACAATATTTGTGTCAACCTCTAGGACAGTGATCTCAACCTTCCTAATTCCACAACACTTTCCAATGTAGTGGTAGACCTTCAATCATAAAATTATATTCTTTGCTACTTCATAACTCTAGTTTTGCTACTGTTATGAATAGTGCCACCCTGTAAAAGGTTCGTCTAAGCCCCAAATTGGTCACGACCCACATGTTGAGAACTGCTGCTCTAAATTCAGAGGAGTTTCTCTTAAGGTCTGCTTCACCATACTGTTAGAAGCTCAAGTCCATTTGTTGTTGTTGTTAGGTGCCGTAGAGTGGGTGTGTCTCATAGCAACTCTATGCACATTATAATGGAATGCCTCCCTGTCCTGTGCCCTCCTCATAGTGGTTCTTTGATTATGTTCAGCCACTGTGCTAATGTATCTTGTTGGGGACTGCCTCTCTTTTCCTGCCCTTCTGTACCAAGATTTGGGTCTTCCTTTAGAGCAGTGGTTCTCAACTTTCCTAATGCCATTTTCTTTTCATACTGATTCTCATTTAGTGGTGACCCCCAACCATAAAATTATTTTCATTGCACCTTCATAACTGTAATTTTGTTACTGTTATGAATCATGACACCCTTGTGTAATTTTCATTCCACACTACAAAGGGGTTGTGACATGCAGGTGAAGATCCTCTGCTCTAAACTAAGAGGAGATTCTCTTAAGATAGAATTCAGCATATTTGTAGATGCAGAAGTTCTGTTGTTAGGTACCATTGGGTGGGTTTTGACTCATAACAACTCTATGCACAATGCAAAGAAACACTTTCCCGTCCTATGCCACAGTGGTTCTTATACTTGCGCTCATTGTTGCAGCCACTGTGCTAAACCAACTTTTGGGTAGCTGCCTTTTTTTTGTGGCCTTTGTACTGTACCAAGAATTGTGTCTTCCTCTAGGGCAGTGGTTGTCAAATTTCCTAATGCCATGACCCTTTCATACAGTTCCTCATGTAGTGGTGACTCACATCATAAAATTAATTTCATTGTTACTTTGTAACTGTAATTTTCCTACAGTTATGAATCGGGTCATACTTGTGAAAGGGTCATTTGACCGCCAAAAGCGGTCGCGACCCACAGATGGAAAACTGCTGGTCTAAACTAAGAGGAGTTTCTCTTAATATCTATTTCACCCTATTGTTAGATGCACAAATCCCGTAGTTATTGTTGTTAGATTCTGTCGCATAGCTTTCGACGTACAGCTATTCTAAGAACAATATGGTGGAAAGGTGTCCTATCCTGTGCCATCCTCACAGTGGTTCTTTTGCTTGCTCGGATTGTTACAGCCACTGTGGTATTCCATGTTGCTGTGGGTTGCCTCTTTTTTGCTGCCCTTCTACTGTACCCAGATTTATGTCTTTCTCTAGGGCAGTGGTTCTCTACCTTCTTAATGCCACGACTCTTTCACACCATTTCTCTTGTACTGGTGACACCCCCCAATCATCAAATTATTTTCCTTGTTATTTCATAACTATAATTTTACTACTGTTATGAATCAGGCCACCCATGTGAAATGGTCATTCCTCCCCCTTAAAACGTTGTGATCCACAGTTTGAGAGCTGCTACTCTACACTAAGAGGAGTTTCTGTTAAGGTCTACTTCAGCATATTGTTAGAGGCACAAGTCCTGTTGTTTTTGGCTGCCTTCGAGTGGGTTTTGGCTCATACCAACTCTATTCACCGTGTAATGAAATGCTTTCCCGTCCTGTGCCTTCCTCACAGTGGTTCTTTTGCTCATGCTCATTGTTGCAGCCACTGTGCCAATCCATCTTGTTGGTCACTGCCTCTTTTCCTGCCCTTCTATACACAGATTTGTGTCTTCCTCTAGAGCAGTAGTTCTTAATTTTCTGAATGCCTCTACCATTTCACACCGTTCCTCATGTAGTGGTGACATCCCAACCATAAAATATATTCATTGCTACATCATAACTGTAATTTTGCTTCTGTTATGAATCAGGCCACCCATGTGAAAGGTTCATTAGTCTCCTCAAAAGTGTCACGACACACAGTTTGAGAACCAATGATCTAAATTAATAGGAGTTTCTCTTAAGGTCTACTTCAGAATATTCTTCGAACCACAAGTCCTATTTTTTATTGTTAGGTGCCTTTTAGTGTGTGTTGGCTCATAGCAACTGTATGCACAATATAATGAAACCTGGCCCCATCTTGTGCGATCCTCACAGTGGTGATTTTGCTTGTGCTCATTGTATCAGCCATTGTACTAATCCAACTTTTGGAGTGCTGCCTCTCTTTTGCTGCCCCTCTAATGTACCAAGATTTGTGTCTTCCTCTAGGGCAGTGGTTCTCAAATATGCTAATGCCATGACCCTTGCATACATTTCCTCATGTAGTGATGAACCCCCAATCGTAAAATTATATTCATTGCTACTTCGCAACTTTAATTTTGCTGTAGTTATGAATTGGGCCTCCACTGTGAAAGGGTCATTTGACACCCCCCCAAAGGGGTCGCGACCCACAGGTTGAGAATCGCTGCTCTAAACTAACAGTAGTTTCTCTTAGGATCTACGTCACCAAATTGTGAGAAGCACAAGTCCTGTAGTTATTGTTGTTAGGTGCTGTCCAGTAGTTTCGGCTCACAGCAACTCTATGCACAATATAATGAAATGCTGCCACCACTTATGCAATCCTCACAGTGGCTCTTTGCTTGCGCTCATTGTTGTTGCCACTCTGCTAATCCATCATTTGGGGGTCTGCCTCTCATTTGCTGGCTTTCTACTCTACCAAGATTTCTGTCTTCCTTTAGGCCAGTGGTTCTCAACCTCCCTAATTCCACAACCCTTTCATACCATTCCTGATGTAGTGCATACTCCCCAATCATAAATTTATCTTCATTACTACTTCATAACTGTAATTTTGCTACCATTATGTACTGAGACACCCCTGTGAAAGGGTCATTCATCACCTAAACGGGGTCCTTGCCCACAGGTTGAGAACCGCTGCTCTAAACTATGAAGAATTTTTCTTTAGATATATTTAAACACATTGTTAGAAGCACAAGTCTTTTGTTATTGTAGTTAGGTGCCATAGAGTGGGATTCAGCTCACAGTAACTCTATGCAAATATAATGAAACACTGCCCTGTGCCATCCTCACCGTGCTTCCTTGCTTGTGCTTTGTGTTGCAGCCACTGTGCTATTCCAACTTGTGGGGGCTGCCTCTCCTTTGCTGCTCCTCTACTATACCAACATTTGTGTCTTCCTCTCAGACAGTGGTTCTCAACCTTCCTAATTTCATGACCCTTTCATACAGTTCCCAATGTAGTGGTGGACCCCCAGTCATAAAACTTTTTGCTGCTGAAATCAGGGAGGTAGGTAGTAATAGCGGGAACCACTTACTACTCCCATAGTTCCCATAGCAACCTGGACCATTTGGTGGGAGGAATGGGGGGTTTCGGTGCTTGGTGGAGGTGAAGGCTGACATGTTTAGAGTGGAGAGAGGAAAACAGCCTGTTGGGGAAATGTTATTGGAGATGGCTTTGAGACTAGCCTCTGCTGGTCTCTTGCTCCTCACTCTCCTCTTGGTAGCAGCACATGTGTTCCCCTCCCCACCATGCCTCATCCCAACTTTGAGCCCTTCTGGCTATAATTTCCTTATGGAAAAGCTGTCAGCTCATTATCCTGCTTTCTTCCATTCATGCTTCTTTAGCTCGGTGTTGACTTCTAATAGGAGAGAATCAGAAAAGTTTAGTCCCCACCCCACAGGGCCTTTGCTGAAGGAAACTGCAATCTGTGTACGGAATATCTCCTAGCTCACCCTCTCACTTCTCCCTAATAGATTTTTCCTGCCACTGCTGCTGGCTGGAGGGGATGGAGAGTTCAAGTGATGCCACAGAAGTCACAGCAAAAGAACCAAGGCACTTGGCAAAGACCATTCATGAGCTGGAATATGATAGAAGCTCTTGAATGGGAAGGCACCATTCTGGCAGTAAACATGCTCCTATGGACCCTCCCAGTTCTAAGGCTTTAGTGCAGTCCCACCTGAATGAGTTCTCCCTGGGTGAGTTCCTCCTGAAAGCGAAAGAGGGCTTATCCTTCTTTATCTTTGAAGCTATGCCTTCTATACCTACTGGATCCAGATATTGAGGATCTTCGCTTCCTGATTCCTGAACTCAACTGTGCTGATTGATAGCAGCATGGCCAAGGACTCAGACACAGCTCTGGATTCTCTGTTCGCTCTCTTTAGCCACCATTGGTTTCCTTTTTTCTAATTGTGCAACAGTAATCTCCGAGGATGCTTTATTCTAAAGTTCTTCCACTTCCCTAAAGGCGGGTATAGAAAAGGCAAAGTTAACTGGAGTCTCTCCAGCACACACTGGAACCCCAAGGGGGCTGCATAGTCTCATCCAAAAGTGGAGATCTGCTGCCTCACCCTTAGCCTGGGAACCCGTCATGGGTAGGGGCCAAGTGCTGTTTCTATCTGGACCTTCAGGGTCTTCGCAGTGCCTGCCTCATAGAGGAAATGAAAAATGCTTGTTTCTTCTTAACAAGTCAGAGATTTACTATTGTTGTTAGGGTCGGTCCTGTTGGTTCCCACTCATAACAACCCTATGTCAAACAGAACACAACGCCACCCGGTACCCTCATCACAATTGTTCTTATGTTTGAGCACATTACTGCAGCCCCCATGTCCATCCATCTCATGAGAGCCTCCCTCTTTTCCATTGCCCTTCCACTTTACCAAGCATGATGTCCTATTCCTGGGCCTGGTCTCTCCTGACAACATGTTGAAAGTACATGTCCAAAGGGTGACAAAATCTGGCCATCCTTACTTCTAAGGAGCATTTGGCCTGTGCTTCTTCCAAGACAAGTTTATTGGTGCTTCTGGTAGTCCATAGTACTTTCTATGGTTCTTTTTTCCTAGCACCATAATTCAAATGCATCGATTCTTCTTTGGCCTGCCTTATTTAATCTCCAAATTTTGCATGCATAGGAAGTGTTTGAATGTACTATGGCTTGTGTCAGATGCACCTTAGTTCTCAAAATAACATCCCTGCTTTTCAATACTCTAAAGAGGTCTTGTGAATATTTAGCCAATACAATGCAATGCATTTTTTAAGCTCTTGACTGCTGCTTGCATGAGTGTTGAACATGGATCCAAGGAAGAGGAAATCCTTGACCACCTCACAATCCTACATCTAAGCATATACCTCAAAGAATAACAAACAGAGACTCAAAGAGATAGTGGTATACAAGTTCACTGCAGCACTACCCACAATAGCTGAAAGGTGACTATTACCAAAGTGCCCAGGGCCCGAAGAATGGATAAACCAAACAATATCTAAGTCATACAATGGAATATTATTCAGCCTTTAAAAAGGAATGATATTTTGGAACATGCTACACTATGCAGGGACCTTGAACACCTTCTGCTGAGTGAAACAAATCAGACCATAATGAGATTGATATAAAATATGCAGAATCCATAGGGAAATCCATACACAGCAAGCAGAGTCACGGTTAATAAGGGTTGGGTGACGAAGGCAATGGGGAGTGACTGGTTAATGAGCATTGACTGTGTCTCCATTCAGAGTGATCCAAATGTTGGCCTGATCTTATATTCGGTTTGCATGTAGCCCCTGCCCTCTCCTGAGGGGTAGCCTCAGCAAAGGCACTGACAGGCTCAGAATCTTGGTTTCCTGACCTGTGAGTGTGCTGGAAAGATTAGATGGAGTAATAAATAATGACACTGATCACAACCAATAATTATAAAGCACTTATATGGGCCAGACGTTGTTCCCCAGCCGTGCTTCTAGCAGGCACACAAATAAAAAGCCCTTGGGGCCTAACAGAAACTCAGATTCCACTTCAGCAGTTCTGATGCAAGCTGCGAGAAATGGAGTTTCTAATGGGGAAAACAGTGAGGACCAGGATTCTCAGAAGGATTGAGGCATTTGAATGGCATTGATGGCAAAAACCGTGTGTGGATTATACTGTGTGTGGCCAGGAGAATGAGCAAATCTGTCCTGGAGGAAATTGAGCCAGGACACTCTTCACAGAATGTTCCTAGAAGAGAGAATGGCAAATTTTTGTCATGCTGATTTTGGTCATGTCGTTAGGAAAGACCAGTTGCGAGAAGAGGACATCATGTGGATCTGGGGAAACTCTTCATGACACGGACTGGCTCCATAACCGCAACAATGACCTCAAACCTGCCGATGGGCAGGAAGATGGCATAGGATCTGGCTGTGATTTGTCTTATCAGACCTACGGTCAAAAGGAGTCAAATTTGACTTACTGGAGACTAACAACAACAACAAGGTCTTTCTATCTATTGAGGCATTCAATCTCAACCTCGAACACACAACCTAAGCACTATTTTTCACTTCCCTTCTACACACAGCAGCGCAAAGGGGGTTCAATGATTTGTCCCAGGTCATGGAGCTAGAAGGACATAGAGCCAGGACTGGACAATGAAGCGATCTGACAACAGAGACATTAAACATAAGCAAGGCTTTGTCTCCCACAAAGATCATAGGCATAACCATAATGGACTTGGCACAATTCCTGCCGCATGGCAACCTTTCAGCAGATAGGTGCTATCTTAGTGCCATCCAGTTGACAGCAAGTCAGTGACTGTGTAGGACAGGGGAGAACTGTCTGTGGGTTTTTGACACGAAATATTTACAGCAGTAGAAATCCTCATCTTTCTCCCACAAAAGTCCCTATGATTGTTAGTAATTTGGTCAGAAGTCACTTTAATGGTGACCAAATCCTTCCTTTTTTGGGATTCAACATTATACCCCACTGCTTCTAATAGCTCCTCGCCCCAAACCAAAACAGGCATGAGAGAGTTGATTCTGACTCATGGTGCCCCCATGTGTACATTGCATAGGACTTTCAAGACTATAGGCTTTAAGGAGGTTGCCAGGCCTTTCCTCCATGGTGTCCCTGGGTGGGTTCCGACGGCAAATGATTTGTTAAATAGTTGTGTGTGGAACTGTTTGCCCCCCTTCAGGAACTCCAATATCCTTGCAGCTCTCTATTCACAAAGGACTGTCCTTCCAACCAAGAGCTCAGAGTGCTTGTTTTCTCTCTCTTATTTTCTTTACATCAAGAAGTTTGGGACTCCCCAGGAGCTGGGTCCCAGGGACATATTTATATGTAATTATGACCCTGTCATCTACAACATGATCATGATAAATGGAGAAAAGACTGAAGTGATCAGGGCTATCTTCTTTCTGGAGTCCACAATAAATGATCATGTGAGCCCCGGTCAAGAACTCAAGGGATGTATTGTATTGGGTAAATCTGCTCTTTGAGATCTCTTTCTTTTTTTCTTTTTTTGCAGTTGGGAATGAGAAAGGGGAGATGGGCTGTTCTCCCAAGTTGGGGTCCCTGCCAGGGCACCCCCCCACTCAAACCTGGCCAACTGCACTCGGGAATAGAGTTCCCTGCCACTTCTGTAGAACTGCCCTGTGGAAAGACCAATGTCCTAAAGGTTCAGAATGGAGAAGACAAGTTTCAAGAGCTACAGCCTAGCCCCTTACAGCCAGAGTGTGACTCAACAAGGGCCCCCACAGGCACTTTCTAGGGATCTTAAGTAGTTGGGGCTTAAGGAGAGTGGCATGGGGCTCTAGCAAGTTAGGAGCCCATCCCAGGCTGGGGTTACATATCCCAAAGCCTTGATGGGGAGGCCTCAGGTAAGCAGTGGGCCCATGGAGTTCTGGGTATGTGGGCCTGGGGGAAGGGAGCCACCTTTGGGGCTGGGCCAACCCAGGGCATCCCAAGTGGGATGGGGTGCAGGGGCCTGGGCAGGGTCCCTCTTCCTCTCCATCCTCCATGGCCAGTCAGGCTAACACAAGGTCTTGGGCAGGCAGGGGGCCTGGGGCAGTGCCCAGATGACCCAGGGGCTAGCTTGGCAGGGGGTGTTTCCTGGGTAGGCAGAGGGCCTCGGGCAGGGTCTTTGTGACAGGCCCAGACCCAGGTGGGCAGGGACCTGGAACAGGGATCCCAGGTGTGTGCCCGGCCTGGACTGGACCCAGGGTTGGCAAGGTCCCTGATGCAGGTTCCTGGGTGGGCAGCGGGCCCAGGGCAGAGTCTTGGTGGTGAGCAGGCCCAGGGTGAGGGCAGGGGGTCTGGAGTGTGGTCCTGGGTGGGTCAGCTGGGAAGGGCAGGGATCTTGGTGGCTGGCCAGGTGCCTGGTGGGCTGCAGACCCACATCAGGGGTCATGGTGGCAAGGCCCTCCCTGGTGGGCAGGAGTCTGGGAAGGGGCAGGAAGGCTGCACAGACCACACCTGGTCTTTGAAGATATAGGCCTTGCGCATCAGGTCATTATGGCCCATGGAGGCAGTGCGGCTCCGAAGCTGGCTCACAGCCTTCAGAGCTTGGCTCGCTCAGCTCCTGAGCCCTTGACCTCTATAGGAACTGCTGGCTGGCCTCCTGTCATGTTCTCAATAGGCTCCAGCTGCTGCCAAGTAGGCCAAGCCTTAAAGGGGCCATGGGCTTCCACCTGTGCGCCCATCCTCCTCACCCTTAAAGGGGCCGGGTGCTGCCGCCAGAGACCTCTTTCAAAAGTGTTCTTCAAAGTGTTTAAGATCAAGAATGTTACATTAAGGTGCACCTGACTAAAGCCATCTTAGTCATATTTTCGATGGCCTTCTATGCAAGTGAAAGTTGGACATTGAAAAGGAAGATCAGAGAAGAATCAATGCAGCCAGAATACTCCTTAGAAGCCAGGATGGTGAGGCTTCCCCTCACGTACCTTGGACATACTGTTAGGGAGAGACCAGTCCCTGGAGGAGGAAGGACGTCCTGCTTGGTGAAGCAGAGAGGCAGTGAAAATGAGGAAGAACTTCGGCCAATGGATTGACACAGTGGCTGCAACAAGGGGCTCAAACATAACAACAATTGAGAGGATGGTGCAGGACAGGGTGGTGTTTCGTTCTATTATCCATAGGGTGGCTAGGGGTTGGAAGTGACTCAATGACATCTAACAGCAGAAACAATGTCTACACCCACAACTAACAGGACAGGTAGTTTCCCAACCCCTCTCATCTCTCAACCCCAGAAACAGAGATGCCACCTTCCTTCTAGCTGTATTCCCAGTATGTACAACAGAGCTCAGCAATGAAGTACCTAACAAACCTGAAGTAGCTGTTACTTAGCTCCATGCCTCATAGGTCTCAGTTCCCAAGTCCCGAAACAATGACATCAGTGTTGTTGTTTGTTGCCATCAAGTCGATTTCCAGTTACACCTGCGTCACACCTGCCTACCTAGAATCCCACCTTATGAAAATAAGCCAGAACAATGATTCTTGCCCACGGTGTCTGCAGACTATGACTCACCACTCTGAAGGGATGTCATGTAAATGTTGAACTGCTAGCTCAAAGTTGACAGTTCAAACCATCAGCTGCTTCAAGGAAAACGATGAGGCTGTCTGTTCCAGTAATGTTGGACAATGTTGGAAAACTTACATAGGGTCTCCATGAGTTGGAATTGACTGGACAGTAATGGGTTTGCTGTACCTGGAATGATGATGCGACCAGAGAAAGAATGAGAGGAAAGTCTGAAAAAGAAGCACCGACCTGCCCTCCATCGGGCTGTTTTGTGATTTTTTGCAGCAGATGGTTTGAAGGGAACAGGGAATGAAGAGGCGGAGTGCATGGCACAGTTGAGGGCTATTTGCCATTCTGACCAAGTGCCTCTGTGAGAAAAGGGGGAGGGGAGGCTTGACCTGGGTCTTGATCAAAGCCCAAGAAAATATATGGATTTCCAGAATGAGGGAGGTTTCCCAAGTCAGGGTAGTAACAGGAGCTGCCAGCTCTCACCTCTGACCCTGTGGGCCCTGTTCAAAGAATTTCCTGGACTGGGTGGGAGGTGGGTGGTTAGTCAGAGAGACAAAGAGAGAGTCGAACTAGGAACTCTGGCTCTTTCCCAGCCTGAGCCTTAGCCCCCGAGCCTCCTCATCTCCACTCTCCCCCTTCCCCGGCCCCCCACAGGGACACTTTCCAGAGGTCTTCCTATACCCATATGTAGGTTTTGGCTCTTCCTGCTTTTGGCTCTGCTCAGTGGCAGGGCATTTGAAGGTTGTTTGTGGGATTTGTACAGTTGACATTAGGGTAAATGCGTGATCATTTCTTAAATTTATCCTACTGCAGATTAAGGCTGTGTTTCCAAACTCCCTGTCCTCACAGAGGCTCTGCAGAGGGGACAGTGACTCTGATTCCACCTGGAATTTCCTGGTTGAGCACAGGGATTTCCCATCGCAGTTTAACCATGGCACCAGGGATCAGGGTGCTAGGAGAGGGGCAAATGGGTCCCCAAAGGAGATGTGTAGTGACCACAAAGTGACACACTGGTGGTCACCTACTAATTGTACACGGTGGTGCTTGCCCCTCTCAAGATGGACACATACAATTTCGCCTATGCCTCTTCTCTAAAAGCAAGTGGACCTGCTTGTGACATGAGGTTTTGGAAAGTTCTTTCATGGGCCACAAAGAAGTGTGGCTGATCCAGTGTCTCAAGCTGATTTAGAGTAGTGTCCAGAGTGTTCGTGGTGAAAGGGGGTAGGGAAATGTGGGGAGCTGGCCAGGGAGTGAACACGGAATAATTTGAGCCAGACAGAGTAATGAATGGGAGGCAGAATGGATATGGAAGTAATCTGGGGGACGAGTTTGGATCTGCCTCTGTGGGTTTCTGACACTATAAATTTTGTTCATTTTCAGACAGCCTCAACTTTCTCCCATTCAGAGCAGCTAGTGGGTTTGAACTGCTGGCTTTGAGATTAGTAGCGGGATGCTTAACCCACAGCATCACCAAAACTCCTTAGCAAGAAGGATATTACCACAACCACAGCCACCACCACTTTTTCCTAATTTTCTGAGAGATAGGGAGGAAAGAGTGCTGTCCAGCTTTCAACTCCCTTTAGAGAAAATGGGAGGTCCAGGGTGATGAGAGCAGGTGGCTGGAACATCCCAGCCTCGCATCCAGGGCCACCCGGAAAGATCCTCCCTTGTGGGCTCTGTGGAGCAGGCACACTCAAAGACCATAGGACCTCGGTCTCAGCTGTCGGCCTCGGGGCTTGGGTTTCTTAGTTCCTGCTGCTTGGGGAGGGGCTGCTCGATGGAGAGCCTCGTCACTTAGCATCATGGCTGCTTAGATGTGATACCCCTGAGTCGTGTAATTTACATTTCATGCACAATTGAAGCAGCTAATGGTGTCATTCTCCAAGGGGGGAACAAGTTGTCATGATGTTAATTACATTGCAGGCGGCCTCCCTCTCCTTTGTCCCCAAGTGCTCCAAGGGAAGTTCCCAGGTAGCAGTCGAGTGGGTGTCCAAGAGAGTGGCTTTGGCTCCCTCCAAGGTGTCAGGGCTGAGGAGTGGTTACAAGGCCAAGAATTCTTTCTCTGACTTCGTTGTGGGTGTGTTGGCACAGTGGGAGTAGAGGTGGCAGCTAAAACAGCCCAGTGATCTCCCCATCCTTTTCTAACCTGCGCGTGTGCAATCGGGCAGGGCTGGAGGGTGCCTGTTCAATGCTCAAGCTAATTTTGCTTGATAGGGGACAATGGAGATGATGTGTAGGGAAAAGGAGGCAAAATCCAACCACTCTTAGTCCAGATATCAGCAGACGGTAGAACTAAGCCTGTAGTCTCTGAGGCTGGTCTGCTGGGATTTAAATTTCAGCTCCCCCTTGGATAACCTGATTACCCCTCGGCCAGATGGCTTCACCTCTCTGTGCATTCGTGTCCTCACCTATAGACAGAAGCTGATGTACTACCAATGGGTCAGTCGATTCCAACTCATAGTGAGCCTGGAGGACAGAGTGGAACCATTCTATAGGCGTTCCCATAGGCTGTGACTGATACTGGAGCAAATTGACGCATCATTCTCATGGGAAGCTGCCGAGGGTTCCGCTGAGCTAGTGGTAAATAGTCAAGGGCTTCTCTATTGCCCCGCCAGCGCTCCTCTTAAAGGGGTTGCAAAAGTCACCAAAACCCCACTTCTCTTGAGTTCTTTCAGACTCATAGCAACTCAGCAGGATAAAGTAATAACTGTCCCTGCAGACGTCCGACCCTGGAAATCTTTATGAGCTCAGACAGCCCCAACTTGATCCCGAAGAACAGCTGGTGGGTTTGAACCACCGACCTTCTGGTTAGCAGTTCTAATGCTTCACCCACACCACCACCAGTGGGATGAAATGAGTGAATGTACAAGCAATGCTTAGAACACTAGTACATAACATGCACTTAGTAATTGTGAGCTATTGTGGTAGGAGGGGAGTCCAAAAACCAAACCAAACTCACTGCCATCGAATCCACTCTGACTCCCCATGACCTGAGTTCTACCCTATAGGACAGGGTCCAACTGCTCCTGTGGGTATTTGAGATTGTAACTTTATAGGATTGGAAAGTTTCATGTTTTTCCCTGAGAGTGGCTGGTGGTTTTGAACTGTTGGCTTTGGGATTAGCAGCCCAATATGTAATCACCCACGCCATTATTAAATGAGAGCAAGAGTTTCTGACATTTTCTGTGAGGTGGTAGAAGTATATGTCATTCCTATATTTAAAGAAGGTAAATCTACTGAAACAGAACAATTGCCATGGCTTTCCAAAGAGAGGAGAGATGTCACTTTTAAGGATAAATATAGCTGTGAGTCATCCCTGGAGAGTACAAATTGTTAAAACACTTGGCCATTAACAGAAACTTAGGAGGTTCAAGCGCACCCAGAAATACCTTGGAAGAAAAGCCTGGCCATCTGTTTCTGAAAGGTTATGCCGAGTGAAAGTCCTATGACTCACCATGAATCGCAATCAACTCAGTGTCAAATGGTCATTTTAAATTTCAGGATGGTTCCTGGGCAGAAAGCAAACATTCTAAGTTGTCTATTGAAGAGGAGGTTTGTGAGAGCACCTGGCCCATTCAAACACAACTGATGAGGAACCTCGGTGGGGCCACTGTACACAGACCAGGCCATGCTTTTTCCACATCTGGTTTTGTTGGATGCTGTCAAGTTGGTTTCAACTCGTGGCGACCCTACATACAACCGAAAGAAACACTGCCTGCTCCTGTGCCAGCCTCACAATTGTTATGTTTTAGTGTGTTGTTGTAGAAACTGTGTCCATCCATCTTGGTGAGGGTCCTCCCCATTTGGGCGCCCCTTTACCAAGCATGATGGCCTTTTCCATGATGTTCCTCCTCATAGCTCCTGATGCCCAAGGACGTGAGATGAAGTCTAGCCATCCTTGCCTCTAAGGAGCATTCTGGATACACTTCTTTCAAGACAATCTTGCTCCTCAACTGAAATTCTTGCAGAGAGAGTGAAAACACACCTGATTTTCCTAGAGTCTCATTTCCCAAAGTGGGCAACACCACCCACCTACTGGGCACAGAAAAATCCAGAGATCTACAAAGCAGATATCTACGTTTTATCCTGGATGGTGGGCTATAGTCCAAAATTCTTTCATTGCTGAGGGGTCCTGAGTAATTTCTTTTTCTGAAAAGAGGGCAGTAGGCAGAATAAGTTTGGGCACCTTTGCTCTGGAGCAGGAGCTGGAAACCTGTTTTTCTGCCAAGGACCATGTGGTGATTGATAACATCATTCATGGGGCCATACAGGTCAAATATTTAATGAACTCACCCCTAAGGTGATGGCTCCAAATGCTTCTCGTTGGTGAGATGTGTGATGGTGGCAGCTATTGATTATTTGGGGGGCCCTATACAGCCCTCGGGCCATACGTTGGTCTAAGGTAGTGGATCTCAACCAGTGGGTCACGAAACCTTTGTGGGTCCAATGACACTTTCACAGGGGTTGCCTGGTTCATCGCAGTAGCACAATTACAGTGATGAATAAGCAATGAAATAATTTTTATGATCGGGGTAAACACAACCTCAGGAACTGTATGAAAGAATCATGGCATTCGGAAGGTTGAGAAACACTTGTCTAGGGAATGGTTGGGATCTCCATGTAGGCTACACATGAACTTCATAGGCAGTCAGGCAGCGTATCACTTGGGTTTCATTGGAGAGGAAAGAACTATTGATCATGTTTCAAGGACAAACAAATCTGGAAGGAAATGCTATTGAGGATGAAAACAAAACATAAAACAAACTCTTGAAAGATTTCTGTATGCTAGAGATGAATTGCAATCAAGAAAATTAAATGATATCTGTTAGGGGTCCAGCAGAAAACAAACCATGCAGAAGGTTTAATTAAAGAGAGTTTAATGAAGACTATTCACAGTGGTGGGGATGGGCTTAAGAAAGCCAACAAAAGTTAGGGAGGCCCTGAGGGTCTAACAAGAGCATAAAGCTGTTGCCACGTGTCCTATGGAATTTTCTCTTCAGCTCTTTGACTTTGTCATTTCTTCTCATTGTCTTAGCTACTCTATGATATAGAGCAATTCTGACTCATAGGAATTTGATACTACTGTCCTCTCCCAATTTCCATTACTTTCCAACGTCACGTGTGTTAAAATATGCAGTATTTCATCAGATTTCCTATGCTCTAAACCAGTGGTTCTCAACCTTCCTAATTCCTTGGCACTATAAAGAAGTTCCTGATGTTGTGGTGAACATCCATTCATAAAATTATTTTCGTTGCTACTTCATAACTGTAATTTTGCTACTATGAAGAAGATACCGACCCCTGTGAATGGGTAGCTCAACCCCCAAAGAGGTCCCGATCCACAGGTTGAGAACCGCTGCTCTTAACTAAGAGGTGTTTCTTTAAGATGTAGTTCAGTATATTGTTAGACGCCCAAGTCCTGTTGTTGCTGTTGTTAGGTGCCGTCGAGTGGATTTTGGTTCACAGCAACTCTATGTACAATGTACTGAAACGCTGCCCGGTCCTGTACATTCCTCACAGTGGTTCTTTGCTTGCGCTCATTTTTGCAGCCACTGAGCTATTCCAAATTGTAGGGGCTGCCTCTCCTTTACTGCCCGTCTACTCTACCAATATCTGTGTCTTCCTCTAGGACAGTGCTTCTCAACATTCCTAAATCCACGACACTTTCATACAGTTTCCTTTGTAGTTGTAGACCCCCATCATAAAATTATATTCTTTGCTACTTCGTAACTCTCGTTTTGTTACAAGTTATGAATAGTGCCACCCTGTAAAGGGTTCGTCTAAGCCCCAAAGGGGTCACGACCCACATGGTGAGAACCGCTGCTCTAAATTTAGAGGAGTTTCTCTTAAGGTCTATTTCACCATACTTTTAGAAGCTCAAGTCCATTTGTTGTTGTTGTTAGGTGCCGTCGAGTGGGTATGTCTCATAGCAACTCTACGCACAATATAATGAAATGCCGCCCTGTCCTGTGACATCCTCACAGTGGTTCTCTGCTTGCGCTCATTGTTGCAGCCACTGTGCTAATGCATCTTGTTGGGGACCGCCTCTCTTTTCCTGCCCTTTCATACCAAGATTTGGGACTTCCACTAGAGAAGTGGTTCTCAACTTTCCTAATGCCATGATATTTTCATACCGAATCTCATTTAGTGGTGACCCCCCCAACCATAAAAATGATTTCATTGCAGCTTCATAACTGTAATTTTGTTACTGTTATGAGTCACGACACCCCTGTGAAATTTTCAATCCATACCCACAAAGGGGTCGCGACACACAGGTGAAGATCCCCTGCTCTAAACTAAGAGGAGATTCTCTTAAGATAGAATTCAGCATACTGGTAGATGCACAAGTTCTGTTGTTATTGGTGTTAGGTACCATCGAGTGGGTTTTGGCTCATAGTAACTCTATGCACAATATAATGAAACGCTTTCCCATCCTATGCCATCCTCACAGTTCTTCGTTTGCTTGTGCTCATTGTTGCAGCCACTGTGCTAATCCAACTTTTGGGTAGCTGCCTCTTTTTGTGGCCTTTCTGCTGTACCAAGACTTGTGTCTTCCTCTAGGGCAGTGGTTGTCAAATTTCCTAATGCCATGACTCTTTCATACAGTTCCTCATGTAGTGGTGACCCCCATCATAACATTATTGTTACTTCATACAGTTATGAATCATTTCACACCTGTGAAAGGGTCATTCGATCGCCAAAAGTGGTCGCGAACCACAGGTTAAAAACCCGTGGTCTAAACTAAGAGGAGTTTCTCTTAATATCTACTTCACCCTATTGTCAGAAGCACAAATCCTATAGTTATTGTTAGATTCTGTTGTGTAGCTTTCGACGCCTAGCAACTCTAAGCACAATATGATGGAAAGGTGTCCTGTCTTGCGCCATCCTCCCAGTGGTTCTTTTGCTTGCGCGGATTGTGATTGTTGCAGCCACTGTTGTATTCCATCGTGCTGTGGGCTGCCTCTTTTTGCTGCCCTTCTACTGTACCCACATCTATGTCTCCCTCTAGGGCAGTGGTTCTCAACCTTCCTAATGTCATGACTCTTTCACACCATTCCTCATGTACTAGTGACACCCCCCAATCATACAATTATTTTCCTTGTTACTCCATAACTATAAATTTGCTACTGTTATGAATCAGGTCACCCATGTGACCCACAGTTAGAGAACTGTTACTCTACACTAAGAGTTTCTTTTAAAGTCTTCTTCAGCATATTGTTAGAGGCACAAATCCTGTTGTTTGGTGCCTTCGAATGGGTTTAGGCTCATGCCAACTCTATGCACCATGTAATGAAATGCTTTCCCGTCCTGTGCCTTCCATACAGTGGTTCTTTTGCTCACACTCATTTTTGCAGCCACTGTGCTAATCCATCTTGTTGGGCACTGCCTCTCTTTTCCTGCCCTTCTGTACCAAATATGTGTCTTCCTCTAGAGCAGTGGTTCTCAACTTTCCAAATGCCACAACCACTTCACACCATTCCTCATGTAGTGGTGACATCCAACCATAAAATATTTGCATTGCTACATCATAGTTGTAATTTTGCTTCCGTTATGGATCAGGCCACCCATGTGAAAGGTTCGTTAGTCTCCGCAAAGGCGTCTCGACACACAGTTGGAGAACCAATGGTCCAAACGAATAGGAGTTTCTCTTAAGGTCTACTTCAGAATATTCTTAGAAGCCCAAGTTCTTTTTATTATTGTTTGGTGCCTTTGAGTGTGTGTTGGCTCATAGCTACTGTATGCACAATATAATGAAACTCGGCCCCATCTCGTGCCATCTCACTGTGGTCCTTTGCTTGCGCTCACTGCTGCATCTATTCCATCTTGTAGGGGCTGCCTGACTTTTGCAGCCCTTCTGCTGTACCAACATTTGTGTCTTCCTCTAGGACAATGTTTCTCATACATCCAAATTCTGCAGCCCTTTCGTACAGTTCCCAATGTGGTGGTGGACCACAAACATAACATTATAAAATTATAGTCATTGTTATTTCATAACTGTTCTTTTGCTACTGTTATGAATCAGGCCATCACTGTGAAGGGGTGTTTCGAAACACCCCCCACCTGAAAGTGTTCACGACCCAATGTTGAGAACCCTGCTGTAAACTAAGAAGAGTTGCTCTTAAGATTTACTTCAGCATATTGTTAAACACACAAGCCCTGTTGTTATTGTTGTTAAGTTCCGCGGAGGGGGTTTTGGCTCATCGCATCTCTATGCACAATATCATGAAATGCTTCCCAAACCTGTGCCATCCTGACAGTGGTTGTTTGCCAGTGCTCATTGTGGGAGCCATATTCGGGGGGCGGGGGGGCTGGCTATTTTTTGTTGCCCTTCTACTCTATCAAGATTTGTGTCTTCCTTTAGGGCAGTGGTTCTCAACCTTCCTAATGCCACAACATTTTCATACCGCTCCTCATATAGTGCTGACTGCCAAATCATAAAATTATTTTCATTGCAACTTTGTAACTCTAATTTTTCTACTGTTATGACTGGGCCACCACTCTGAAAGGTTCATTCATCCCCCAACAGGGCTCGTGACCCAAAAGTTGAGAACCGCTGCACTAAACTAATAGGAGTTTCTCTTAAGGTCAACTTTAGCACATTATAAGAAACACAAGTCCTGTTGTTTTGTTGTCAGGTGCAGTCTAGTGGGTTTTGACTCATAGCAACTCTATGCTCCATATAATGTAACGCTGCCCCATCTTGTGCGATCCTCACGGTGTTCCCTTAGCTTGAGCTCATTGCTGCAGCCACTGTGCTATTCCATCTATTTGGGGGCTGACTCTATATTGTGGCCCTTCAACTGTATCAAGGCTTGTGTCTTCCTGTAGGACTGTGGTTTTCAGCAATCCTAATGCCACGAACCTTTCATACAGTGCCTCGTGTAGTAATGACCCCCCAACCAAAAAAATTATACTGTTGCTACTTCATAACTGTAATTTTGCTACTGTTATATATCGCCCCCCCCCATGGGCAGTTCATTCGAACACCTCCAAAGGATTTACCACTCACAAGTTGAGAATGGCTGCTCTAAACTAAGAGCAGTTTCTCTCAAGGTTTAGTTGAGCATATTGTTAGATGTATGATTCCTCCTGTTATTGTTGTTCGTGCCGTGGAGAGGGTTTGGGCTCATAGCAACCCTGTGCACAATATAATACAGGCCTGCTCAGACTTGCATCATCCTCACAGTGGTTCTTTGCTTGCGCTCATTTTTGCAGCCACCGTGCAAATCCGTCTTGTATGGACTTCCTCTCTTCTGCTGCCCTTCTACTGTACTCGCGTCTTCCTCTAGGACAGTGTTTCTCACCCTTCCTATTTCTATGACCTTTCCATACACTTCCCAATATGTAGTGGTGGTCCCCAAAGCATATAGGTTTTTTTCTACTGTTTTTCCATAACTGTAATTTTGCAAGTCTTATGAATCTAGTCACCCTGTGAAAGGGTTGTTCAACGAAACAAAGTGGTCACAAATCACAGATTGAGAACCGCTATTCTAAATTAAGAGGAGTTTCTCCTGTGGTCTAGCTCAGTATATTATTACACGCACGAGTCCTGTTCTTATTGTTGTTAGGGGCTGTCGAGTGGGTTTGGCTCATAACAACTCTATGCACAGTATCATGAAACACTGTTCCATCCTCTAACACCCTCACACTTTTCTTTTGTTTTCGCTCATTGTTGCAGTCTCTGTGCGTTTGGCTCATAGTTGGCTCATAACAACTCTATGCACAGTATCATGAAACACTGTTCCATCCTCTAACACCCTCACACTTTTCTTTTGTTTTCGCTCATTGTTGCAGTCTCTGTGCTAATCCATCTTTTGGGGGACTGCCTCTCATTTGCTGACCTTCTACTGTACCCAGATTTGTGTCTTCCTCTAGGGCAGTGGTTCTCAAACTTCCTAATGCACGACTCTCTGACACCATTCCTCATGTATTGGTGCCCCCCCCCCCAATCATAAAATTACTTTCCTTGTTACTTTATAACTAAAATTATGCTACTGTTATGAATCAGGCCACCATGTGATTTAGTCATTCTCCCCTCCCACCCCCTAAAAGTCATCACGACCCACAGTTTGAGAACTGCTAAACTACACTAAGAGGAGTTTCTTTTTAAGGTATGTTTCAGCATATTGTTAGAAGCACAAATCCTGTTCTTGTTTTTGCCTGCCTTCGAGTGGGTTTTGGCTCATACCAACTCTATGCACAATGTAATGAAACGTTGTCCTGCCCTGTGGATCCTCACAGTGGTTCTTCTGTTTGTGCTCATTGTTGCGGCCACTGTGGTAATCCATCTTGTTAGGGACTACCTCTCTTTTCCTGCCCTTCTGTACCAAGATTTGTTTCTTCCTCAAGAATAGTGGTTCTCAACTTTCTGAATGCCACTACTATTTCATACCAGTCCTCTTGTAGTGGTGACACCCCAATCATAAAATATTTTCATTGCTACATCATAACTGTATTTTCGCTTCTGTTATGGATCAGGTCACCCATGTGAAAGGTTCATTAGTCTTCTAAAGGCACTGTGACACAGTTTGAGAACCACTGGTCTAAACTAAGGGGAGTTTCTCTTAAGGTTTACTTCAGCATATTCATAGAAGCACAGTCCTGTTGTTTTTGTTTGGTGCCTTTGAGTGTGTGCTGGCTCATAGCAACTCTATATACATTATAATGAAATGTGACCCCGTCTCTTGCCACCCTCACAGTGGTTATTTTGCTTGTTTTCATTGTTGCAGCCATGGGCTAATCCAACTTATGAGGGGCTCCCCCTCTTTTGCTTCCCCTCTACTGCCCTTTCATTCATTTCCTCAGGTAGTGATGAACCCCCAATCATAAAATTATTTTCATTGCTACTTCGTAACTTTAATTTTGCTACAGATATGAATCAGGCCTGCACTGTGAAAGGGTCATTTGACCCCCCCAAAGGGCTAGCGACCCACAGGTTGAGAACCACTGCTCTATACTAAGAGGAGTTTCTCTTAGGATCTACAGCACCATATTGTGAAAAGCATGAGTCCTACAGTGATTGTTGTTAGGTGTTGCCCAGTGGGTTTCGACTCTCAGCAACTCTACGCACAAGATAATGAAACGCTGCCCCGTCCTGTGCCATCCTCACAGTGGTTTCTTGTCTGCACTCATTGTTGCAGCCACTGCGCTAATCGATCATCGGGGGTCTGGCTCTCATTTGCTGCCTTTCTGCTCTGCCAAGATTTCTGTCTTGCTCGAGGACAGTGGCTCTCAACCTTCCTATAATGCCACAGGCCTTTTATACCACTCCTCATGTAGTGGGTACAATCCCAGTCATAAATTTATCTTCATTGCTACTTCATAACTGTAATGAAGCTACTGCTATGAATTGGGCCACCCCTGTGCAAGGGTCATGACCCACAGGTTGAGAATCTCTGCTTCAAACTATGAAGAATGTCTCTTAAGGTATATTTCAGGACATTGTTAGAAGCAAAAGTCCTGTTGTATTTAGGTGCCTTCAAGTGGGTTTTGGCTCATAGCAACTCTATGCAAAATGTAACGAAACGCTCCCCCATCCTGTGCATTCCTCACAATGGTTCTTTGCTTGTGCTGGTTGTTTCAGCCACTGAGGTATTCCAACTTGGAGGGGCTGCCTCTCCTTTGCTGCCCTTCTACTCTACCAACATTTGTGTCTTCCTCTCGGACAGTGGTTCTCAATCTTCCTAATTCCACGACCCTTTCATGCAGTTCCCAATATAGTGGTGGCCCCCCAGTCATACAAAATTTTTACTGATATTTCATAACTGTAATATTGCTAATCTTATGAATCAGGCAACCCTTGTCAAAGGGTCATTCAACCCACTCACTCCCCAAAAGGGTTCGTGATTCATAGGTTGAGAACCCTGCTCTAAACTAAGAGGAGTTTCTCCTAAGATCTATGTCAGCATATTTTTAGAAGCTCAAGTCCTTTTTGTGTTGCTGTTAGTTGCCATCGAGTGGGTTTTGACTCTCAGCAACTCTACGCACAATATAATGAAACGCTGCTCCATCCTGTGCCGTCCTCACAGTGGTTTGTTGATGGCACTCATTGTTGCAGCCACTGAACTATTCCATCTTGTAGGGTCTGCCTCTCACTTGCTGCCCTTCTGCAGTACCACGTTTTGTGTATTCCTCTTGGGCAGTCTTTCTGTACCTTCTTAATGGCATGGCTCCTTTATAGAATTCTTAATGTTGTGGTGATCCTCCAACAGTAATTTTTTTTCATTGTTACTCCATTACTGTGATTTTTCTACTGTTATTAATTGGCAACACCTGTGAGAGGCTCGTCTGAAACCCCATAGGGGTCGCGACCCATAAGTTAAGAACCACTGCTCTAAATTTAGAGGAGTTTCTCTTAAGATCTAGTTCAGCATATTGTTAGAAGTACACGTCCTGTAGTTATTGTTGTTAAGTTCCGTCGAGTGGGTTTTGACTCTTAGCAACTCTATGCACAATATAATGAAACGCTGCCCTGACCTGTGCCACCCTCACCGTGCTTGTGTGCTTGGCCTCAGTGTTGCAGCCACTGTGCTATTCCAACTTGTTGGAGACTGCCGCTCTCTTCCTTCCGATCAGTACCAAATTTGTGTCTTGCCCTAGAGAAGTGGTTCTTAACCTTCCTAATGCCACTACCCTTTCATATCGATTCTCATTTAGTGGGGACCCACAACCATAAAATTATTTTCATTGGTACTTTGTCACTGTAATTGTACTACAGTTATGAATCGGGCCACCCCTGTGAAAGGGTCATTCTACCCTCCCAAGGGGCGCGACCCACAGGTTGAGAACTGCTGCTCTAAAGTTAAAGGACTTTCTCTTAAATCCTACTTAACCATATTGTTAGAAGCACAAGTCCTGTAGTTATTTTTGTTGAGTGCTGTTGAGTGGGTTTCTGGTCACAAGAACTCTATGCACAATATAATGAAATGCTGCCCAGTCCAATTCCATGCTCAGAGTTGTTCATTTGCTTGTGCTCATTGTTGCAGCCACTGGGCTAATCAATCTTGTAGGGGCTGCCTCACCTTTGCTGCCCTTCTACTCTACCAAGAATTCTGTCTTCCTCTAGGGAAGTGGTTCTCAACCTTCCTAATGCCACGACTCTTTCATACCATTCCTCAAGTAGTGGTGACTGCCAAATCATGAAATTATTTTTATTGCTACATCATAACTCTAATTTTTCCACTTTAATGAATGGTCCACTGCCGTGAAAGGGTCATTCGTCCCCCAAAAGGGGTCACAACCCTCAGTTTGAGGACCGCTGAGCTAAACTAACAGGAGATTCTCTTATGGTCTATTTAGGTACATTGTTAGAAAAACAAGTCCTGTTTTTTTTCTTGTGGGTTTTGACTCACAGCAAATCTATGTCAATATAATGAAACACTGTCCCATCTTGTGCCATTCTTGCATTGTTTCTTTGGCTTGTGTTTATTGTTGCAGCCACTGTGCTATCCCATCTATATTGTGGCTGACTCTATTTTGTTGCCCTTGAACTGTATCAAGAATTGAGTCTTCCTTTTGGACAGTGGTTTTCAACATTCTAATTCACGACCCTTTCATCCAGTTCCTCATGTAGTCGTGACCAACCAACCACAAAATTATTTTTGTTGCTACATCATAGCTGTAATTTTGCTACTGCTATAATTCAGGCCACCCCATGAAAGGGCTGTTTGACCCCCTAAGGAGACATGACCCACAGGTCGAGAGCCGTTGCTCTAAATGAAGGGGAGATTCTCTTAAGGCCTTATTCAGAATATTGTTAGACGCACAAGTCCTGTTGTTATTGTTGTTGGGTGCAGTCGAGTGGGTTTGGCTCATAGCCACTCTCTGCACAATATAATGAAACTCTGGGGGTCTTAAAGGCTTGAAGGCAAACAGGCTGAAATCTAGCTCGGAAGCAACAAAGCCCACAGAGAAGAAGCACACAAGCCTAAGTGAACACGAGGTGTTGAAGGGATCAGGTAGCAGAGAGCAAAGAACAAAAACCATTATTGTGTTATCACCTTCCCCACATAAACGCTGAAGATGAATGTGTGCATAAGTAAGTGTGGTGAAGAAGGCTGATGGTGCCCGGCTACCAAGCGATATAGCGTCCCGGGTCTTAAAGGCTTGAAAGTAAACAAGCAGGCCCTGAAGCAACAAAGCCCACATGAAAGCATCACACCAACATGTGTGATCATGAAGTGCTGAGGGGACCAGTTTTCAAGCAACAAAGGCGGGAGGAGGGATTATATCATCGTGAATGAGGGGAGTGCATGACGGGGGACCTATGCCCACCTGTAGACAACTGGACTTCCCTTGAGGAGGGGTAGTGGGAAGGAGATGAGTCACTCAGGGTTCAGTGTAGCAATAATGAAACCCACAAACTTCCTCTAGTGATTAAACACTTCCCGCCCCACCTCTCATGATCCCAATTCTACCTTGCAAACCTGGTTAAACCAGAAGATACACAGGGCTACAGATGGGAACTAGAAACACAGGGAATCCAGGACAGATGAACCCCCCAGGAGCAGCGGTGAGAGTGGCGATACTGGGAGGGAAGTGGGTGTAGAAATGGGGAACCAATCACAAGGATCTACATATAACTTCCCCCCTGGGAGATGGGCAACAGAAAATTGGGTGAAGGGAGACGCCGCACAGTGTAAGATAAGAGAAAATAATAATTTATAAATTATTAAGGGTTCATGAAGGAAGAGGAGCAGGGTGAGAGGGGGAGAAGGGAAAAGGGAAATGAGCTTATTCCAGGAACCCAAGCGGAAAGCAAATTTAGAGAATGATGAAGGCAACGAATGTATAAGTGTGCTTTACACAATTGGTGTATGTATGGATTGTGATGAGTTGTATGAGCCCCAATAAAATGATTTTAAAAAAGAAAAAGAAAGAAATGTCTATAAATGAATGAAGGCAACATATGTACAAAATGCCTGATGCAATCAATATGGATTGCAACAAAAGTTGTAAGAGTCTCCAATAAAAGATTTTTAATAAAAATGTATATATAATAAATATTTTCCTAACTTATATAAATGATTACTAAGATAAAATTAAGCAGCCTGTGTTTATGATAGGAAAAAATAATGATAAAAGAACAAATGAGAGATTCAGCAGGAAGCAATGGATAGGAAAATATTATAAGGAATGTTTTCTCTTATATGGATGTACATTCCCTTACATGACAACAATCAGAATATGCCGTAAGAACCTCAGACCAAATACTAGAATAAAATAGAGGAAAACATTCCCAACCCTTCAATAAAATGCTATATGCTTTCTATGATTTTCACAAAAGGTCAAATTCTTTAACAAAATATGTTGTTCATTCAAATTTTTAATTATGCATAAATTTAGGTCTACTTGCATTACATCTCATAAAAAGGCATAAGAATTGTTTTTGCTCCATCTAAAACTTCATAGAAGATAGTGAAGGTGAAAAAATAGCTTTCGTGAATGTTGCTTTGAAATACAAATGGCATTGTCCTAAGAAATTAAAATGATTTAATTTTTAAAAATCATTTTATTAAGGGCACATACAACTCTTATCAAAATCCATACATACATCAGTTGTGTAAAGCACATCCGTACATTCATTGCCCTCATCATTCTCAAAACATTTGCTCTCCGCTTAAGGCCCTGGCATCATGTCCTCATTTTTCTCCGCCCTCCCTGTTCTACCCTCACTCATGAACCCTTGATAATTTGTCAGATCTTACATATTTTGTCTCCCTTCACCCACTTTTCCGTTGTCCATCCCCCAGGGAGGAAGTTATACGTAGATCCTTGTAACTGAGGTCTCAGAGCTGCTGGGTGTGATGCAGGGGAGGCTCTGGAAGCAGCTGCAGACACTTCGGGAGTTGGCAGCCCAACAGTGAGGGTCGCTGCATCAGTGGGTACCAGAAAACTGGCTGGGGTTGCTTATTCCCCTAGATGCTACCCCTGCCTTGAAGAGAACCGTGACAGAGGCCTGTAGACATGTGTCAGGAAAAGATGAATCCTTCACTGTTTCCTCTTCCCATAAACCTTTGAGGAGAGCCTGCAGGACAGGGGCTCGGCTCCCTGGCTCCAGTCACCTGCCCTTCCCCACAGCCACACCCTTGCCAGCCCAACTCCCCCTGCCCTGGGTTTGATTCTTGAATCCAGAGGAGCAGCCTGGGCAAAGACCATGAAGAAACTTGTACTTCAGGCAGCCCCTTTGATTGGATCCCTTGACCTCCAGAATGTGGACACATGCACAATAACTGTTGGGGGACTCAGGCTGTCACCACAGGGGCCAGGATCTGAAGAGGATGCTGGCACTGCAGGGCTTCCTGAGGGAAGCCAAGGACTTGCAGAGCTGGCTCAGCAGCCAGCAGCAGGTGGCCAGAGTAGAGAGGACTATGAGCACACCCTAGTGAGGAAGGGGCTAGGGGCAAGGAAGGTGCCCTGGAGTCGAATGAAGACGGGTATTGGAGGGGGGCTGCATGCACAAGGGGCTGATGGGGAACATCATCTGGACTGAGGACAGCTGTGGCTTCCAATTACCCTCTCTGCGTAGAGGGGCAAGTTCTGTGGCTGTCCAGTCCTGCCCTGCCCAGTCACACACTGAGGTGTCTCAAGCCCACCAGCCAGGGCCCCCTGTGACCCCTCTCCTCTCTTCTCAGCTCCTCTTAACCAAGTTTGCAATATTTCCGCACCAAGTGAAGATGGGTGGCCACCAGGGGGCAGCCTGCCCCACTAGCGGAGAGCCTGCTGGAGTGGCGGCCCAGCACTGCCCCCAGGGCCCAGCAGTGGTGACAGGACCTACAGTGAGTAAAAGCAGCCTGGAGCAGAGGTGAGTTTAGGAGGTGCTGGGCATGGGATGAAGAGGCTTCCAGGGAGACCCTTGCTGTGCTGCGGCTCTGCCAAACCACTGTCTCTGGAGAGGGCCCGAGTTCAGGGAACCCAGGGCAGCCCCTGCTGTCTGCGGCCTGTGGAGGAGGCAAAGCTGGGTCGGTGGATCAGGGAGACTGGTCACAAAGCCCACTTTGCAGGGTCACTTTCCAAGCCACGGGCTCCCTGCACCTGCAGGGGCGTTCTGGGAAGAGTTGAGCTGGGCTGAGGATGCCCTGCACAGCCCCAGGCTGACCCAGGTCACAGTACAAGCTACTGTGTTTCCAGCCCAGATGGAGCTTAGGCGAGATCCCGATTTGCCCATGATCCTAGCCCAGAGGCTGGACCGGAGTCTCAGGGACCTGGCATTTGCTGCATGCAAGAACCATGGAGGGGTGCAGCTTCTACCTTTCAAGGGTGTGCAGTGTCCTCCAAGCACACAGCATGCCTGGGTGGCACACAACGTGGCTACCTGCCGAGTGCCTGACTTTAGAATGACCCCACCTGCTGACTCATGGGGATCCTCCAGAGGGTTTGCAAGTCACTAAATCTTTCCAGGAGCAGGGAACCTCTTCTTTCTCCTGAGGAGCAGTTAGTGGGACTGAACCAGGCAACAGCCCAACACTTCCCAAGCAGGCATCGTGGAGCATTGTTAGAGCAAGGGGTAAACTGCTAGTGATAATGGGCTCCTGGGAGGAGAGTTTGCAGAAAGACCTGAAGCGCTGAGCAAGATCTCAGGACGGTGGCCCTCTGGGAGCTTAGGACAAGTTCTAAACCCAGCCAGGAAGCTGAAGGGTTGACCAGACAGAAGCTGAGGGGGAGGAATGAGCATGCTGGGATAACTGCTGACCCACGCCTGGGGGCAGGGCTGCCTGGTTGGAGCTGTGGGAGCTGACTCAGGCCAGACCCCACCTGCTCTGAGACGCTGAGGCCACCCTCAAAGTTCACAGCCAACTGTCTCACGTGCTCGTCCGTATCCAGGTGGGTGCCTGGGGAAGGGGGTGGCTTCTGCAAGTGCTGCCACCCCAGGCCCAGAGTCCCACACTCAATGCCCGGGCCCTTGGCCACCATGCTGTCTCAGGAGAAAGCCACAAGCCTCCCAGATGCTGTGTCCCACTGGGTGTAGGACCCCCCTGAGGAGACATGGATCGCATCAATGAATCACACAATCTGCCTCTGACACCTTGAGGCCTCCTCACCCCCCACTATCATCATCCCAGTGCCGCTTCCCACTCTGGACTAGAGTGCATAGGTATTAGCAAGAGATAAAACTCACAACACATGGAAGCCAGGATCAGGAATGGGAATAGAGATACCAAAAGGGTAGGGGGGTAGAGGATGGGAGGAACGGGAACCGATAGCAATGAATGACATATAACCACACACCCCTCGCAGGGAGAGGAGCAACAGAAATCTGAGGATAAAAGAGACAATGGTCGATGTGAGATATGAAAATAATAACAATCTATAATCTATCAAGGAACCTCGAGTGGGGGAGGAGGGAAAAAAAAGGGAGCTGATCGCAAGGGCTCAATAGAAAGTAAATGTCTAGAAAAGAATGATGGCAATATACGTATGACTATGTCAGATACAATTGGTGTATGGATTGTAACAAGAGTTTTAAGAGCCCCCAATAAAATAAATAAATTTAAATTTAAATTAAAAAAAAACACACCAAAAACCTCCATCTGAACAGTGAGGCAGTGAAGGGACAAGAGTCCCGAGTCCCTCGGCTCTCACAAAAGGCCACCAAAGGCTACCTCTAAGTGGGGGTCTGGCAAAGTTGTGGATGGGTGGGCAAAGCTATCAAGCTGCCCATGAGGGACTTCATTGGCCCTGGAGAACTGGGTGGGAAGGAGGGGTGGCGGGCAGAGCTGAGGCTGAGTAGACACTTGGTAAAGCTGTGGGATTGAGCGGCAGAGACATGGAGGTTTGGACATAAGTGGTGGTGGACTCAGGCCGGCTGTGACGCTGCCTCGGTACCAGGTCCCCTCACCCCGTGCTCTCCCGTGCTCTCCCAGGCTCCAGGTGCAAGACTATGCCTCCTGGGCAGCCAGTGTGCAGTGAGATTTGCAGGTGGTGGAGGACCCCCAAGACCCCGGCAGTGGAGCCCAAAGCTTCAGTGTCCACCAAGAGCTGCAGGCCAAGCTGGAGGCCCAGAAGGAGCTGCACCAGTGCGCCACCCAGCGGGGACAGCAGGTGCTCCAGGCTACAGGGCCGTCCGCCGTGGAATTCGGCTCCCCTTTCTGGTCTTCCCCCAGCAAACTGGACCACCGCACCCTGGCCCCACAGGGCCAAGCACCTTTCTTTTCTATTTTTTTAATCATTTTATTGGTGGCTCGTGCAATTCTTATCAAAATCCATACATACATGCATTGTGTCAAGAACATATGTACAGGCTCTTCCTCTAACTGTAGCGGCCTGAGGTGACCTGCTAAAATGGTTCGCTACTCATTTGACCCAGAAAACCCTACAAAATCCTGCAAATACAGAGGGTCGAATCTCCGGGTCCACTTCAAAAACACCCGTGAAACTGCCCAGGCCATCAAAGGAATGCACATCTGGAAAGCCACCAAATACTGGAAAGATGTCACTCTGCAGAAGCAGTGTGTGCCTTCCCGACGGGACAATGATGGTGTTGGTAGATGTGCCCAGGCCAAACAGTGGCATGGGACCCAGAGTTGGTAGCCCAAAAAGAGTGCTGAATTTTTGGTTCACATGTTTAAAAATGCAGAAAGACATGCTGAACTTAAGGGTTTAGATGTGGATTCTCAGGTCATCGAGCACATCCAGGTGAAAAAAGCCCCCAAGATGCACCACCGGACTTACAGAGCTCTTGGCTACATTAATCCACACAGGAACTCCCCCTGCCACATTGAAATGATCCTGACTGAGAAGGAACAAATCGTTCCCAAGCCAGAAGAGGAAGTTGCACTGAAGAAAAAGATTTCCCAGAAGAAACTGAAGAAGGAAAAACTCATGGCTTGGGAATAAATTAAGCTTAAATAATAAAAGGGTTTTTTTTTTAAAGAACATATGTACATTTGTTGCCATCATCATTCTCAAAACATTTGCCTTCTACTTGAGCCCTTAATATCTGCTGTTCATTTTCCCCCTCCCTCCCCACTCCCCCCTACCTCACGAAACCTTCATCATTCATAAATTAATATTATTTTATCATATGTTGCACTGTCCAAAGTCTCCCCCTTCCTTCTTCTCTGCTGTCCCTCCCCCAGGGAGGAGGCTATTTGTAGATTCTTGTAATCAATTTCCCCTTTCCACCCCACATTCTCTCCACCCTCCAGGCATCGCCACTCTCACCACTGTCCTGAAGGAGTCATCTGTCCTGTGTTCCCTGTGTTTCCAGTTCCTATCTGTACCTATGTACACCCTCTTATCTAGCCAGATTTGTAAGGTAGAATTGGGATCATGAGAGTGGGGGGAGGAAGCATTTTAGAACTAGAGGAAAGTTATATGTTTCATCGTTGCTACCCTGCACCCTGACTGGCTCATCTCCTCCCCACAACCCTTCAGTAAAGGGTGTCCGCTTGGCTACCAATGGGCTTTGAGTCTCCACTCTGCACTCACCCACATTTTCAATGATATGATTTTTTGTTCTTTGATTCTTGATACCTCATGATCCCTTCGACAGCTCGTGGTCACACAGGCTGGTGTGTTTCTTCCATGTGGGCTTTGTTGCTTCTGAACTAGGTGGCCACTTGTTTATCTTTGAGCCTTAAAGATCCCAGATGCTATATCTTTTGACAGCCAGGCACCATCAGCTTTCTTCACCACATTTGCTTATGCACACGTTTCTCTTCACTGATCATATCAGGAAGGTGGGCACCCACTGATACGATTTTTAGTTCTTTGATGTCTGATAACTGGTCCCTTCTACACCTCGTGGTCAGCCAGGCTGGTGTTCTTCTTCCATGTGGGCTTTGATACTTCTCAGCTAGATGGCCGCTTATTTATCTTCAAGCCTTTAACACCCGAAACGCTATATCTTTTGATAGCCGGGCACCGTCAACTTCCTTCACCACATTTGCTTATGCACACATTTTTCTTCAGCAATCGTGTCGGGAAGGTGTGAATCCTGGAATGCCAATTTAATAGAACAACGTGCTCTTGCATTGAGTAAGTGCTTGAGTGGAGGCCCAATGTCCATCTGCTGCCTTAGTACTAAACCTATAAATATATGCACATAGATCTGTTTCCCTACACTCATATAAATATATTTACATATGTACATTCCAGTCTTTGGACCTCTATAAATACCCTTTGTCACCTAGTTCTCTCCTCTATTTCCTTTTACTTTCCTCTTGTCCCACTATCATGCTCAGCCTTCATTTGGGTTTCAGTAATTTCTCTCGGTTACCTTGCCCTTGCTGAATCCCTACCAGACCACTCACACCCTCCTTGCTACTGATTTTGGATAACTTATTGCTCCCCTGTCCCTGGGTTGTTCAGCACTACCCCTTTGCCCCCTTCTCTCCCACTCCCCTATTCCCCTGGAACTGTTGGTCCCCTTGTTTTCTCCTCCAAACTATTCATGCAGTCTATCGTATCTAGATAGGTCTGTAGAGATAATAATATGCACCAAAAATCAAGTCATTGCAAGATAGGCAATGAGTGAGAACACAGCAATGACAACAAAAAGGAAACCAATTACTCATAGAAGAGTAAATTAATTTTGGAAGGCAAATGCTTTGAAAATGATGAGGGCAAAGAATGTACAGATGTGCTTTATACAACTGATGTAAGTATGGATTGTGATAAGAGTTTTATGAGTCCCTAATAAAATGCTTTTTTAAGAATAAAATAAAAGAAAAAATTTTTAAAGAAAGAAAAACCTATACATAGATGAAGGTCTGATTTTTAATCTCTAGGTGTGTCCTTCAGTCAGGTCCAATGGGGTACCATGCTTTGGCCCCAGAGTCTGTCCTTTGTACTACCTCAGGGGCTCCCTGCTCTGCTCCCACGGTTGCTCTGCCACACACTTTTAGTGGTTTGCCTCAGTGCCATAGGATCAGTCTGGGCCAGTTCTAACCCTAAGTCTCCAGTGTTGTCCCCCTTGGACCCTGGGCCATCAATGGACGGTTTGTCTCGTAGTGGGATCAGCCACATTGTCCACTCTGTCCATTGGCTGTTCAGAGCCGGGATATAGTCCTCCAGGCCTGATGGGCCAGGATGTGCTCCACTCTCTCTTCCTCCCCCTTATTTGCTCCCATTTGCTCTGATCAAACATGCCCCTCTCTCCTAGATGCAGCTTCAGTGCTGTCCACTGAAGTAAATTCTTCTGGGGGAAGGGGCAGTTGTCCACATAGCTGGTATGGGAGCCCAGCCCTCAGGCCCCTCCACTGGCTCCCCACTCCGTGCTCAGGGCTGGGTCCACCTCCCACCTCCCACTACGCAGGAGGCTGCGCTGAGAGAGCAGGCCAGGGTGCTGCCAGGCCCCTGGGTTCAGGGCCTGCTTGGCACGATACATGAGCGGCCGGCTTGAGTGGAAGCCCTGGGAGAAGGTCAGCGACACAAGCTTCACACCTCTCTGATTACTGCTGGCTTTCTCAGGGCTGCTAGCCAGGTCAGAGGGCACCCCACCTGAACCCCATTTTACCTTTACAAGTGACCTTCAGCCCCACTAGGGGCCAAAGGGCAGCCTGCGGTGGAACCGGATGTGGAGAGTTTAATGGCTTTTCCAGGGGCAAATCTAGGACTGGAGCCCAGGGCCCTTGATTCTCAGACCCGTGTGGACAACTGTCATCCTGATGGGCAGAGTAGACAGGGCCCCAGGGTTGGGTGAGGGGCACCCTCCACATAAGAACCCACCCATGGACCCTGCCCAGCCACTTCCTAGATCTGAAGAATGATGCGCCTGGGCCCTGTCATCTTGGGTGAAAGAAAAATTATTGTGCTGTCCCTGAGCTTGGTAAGCATTTCACTCCTTGGCATAGCCCGAGGAAGAGACGGGGTCACTGCTTGGGGCCAAGGCAGTATGAACATCAGGGCAGTCATGTCCCCATCATCACACAGGACAGCGACTGGATCCAGGGTTGGGGCCAGCAGCTGGAATAGCCTGTCCCTCTTGGGGACCACAAAGGGAAGCTGATGCGGTTTCAGAAACACCTGGCCTATGAGACAGAGACCCCATGGAAGGGATGCAGGAAGGGAATTGACAGGAAGACCTGGGACCCCTGCTAGGTACTGGTTTTCCATCAGCAGCCTTGTCCCCAACACCCTCAGTGTCACTGTGCAGACACTAATCAGACACTGTCACCTGCCTGAGGCTAAGGCAAAGACCAGCCAGGAAGAAAGGATCGAAGAGAACCCTGGGCAGAAGGGCAGAGGCCAAGCCTGTAATGTGCCCGTCCTCCACAGGGTGCCCTTGCTAGAGTCCTGGACCTTGGGAAGGATCTGGAGAGCATGGAGAGGCTGCTGCACAGACACGAGCCCTTGGAGCAGGAGATGGGCCTCCTCCAAGTTCAGGGGCAGGTATGCAACTGGGTCTAGCATTGGGGCCAGGCCAAGGGACCTCTTCTGTGGGACCCTGCAGAGGAAGAGCTGAGCCAGTATACTCCCATGCCAGGGGCCTCTTGAGCACAACCTGATCCCCTTCCTCAGCCTCCGGACATCCCCCATATCCCGGAGCAGAAGGCAGCCCTCCTCTTCCAGAGAAGCCTGGGGTCAGCCCGCAACCTCGGCCACAGGTGCCAACATTTTATGGACAACAGCTCCAGAGCAGAGCCCAGAAGTGGTATGGACATCCTTTGGGTCCATTTCTTCACTCCTGCCCCCATTCAGCAATCAAGTCCCATGCATCTCCTGGACTCCTTGTTTTAGGGTACAAAAGAGACCTTCAGGACAAACAATGTAAAGAAAACATCGATCAAGTCTTATCTTAAAAGAGACCATGAACACACAATGACCCAGACACATCATACGTGATACAAATCCAGGGAAACTCATATGTGTGTAAGAAAGAGGTCTACTGGTGATATCTAAAACAGATGGAAATAGAGTTACCATATGACCCAGCAAACCCCCCCCCCCCACTTACTGGGCAAGAAACAAACCAAGGTCAGACATCTGTGCTCCAAAGTTCATTGGCACAGTTCACAATTGCAAGGAATTGGAAACAACCCAAATTTCCATCACCTGACAATTGGATTAAAAAGCTGGGGTAAGTCTACCAGCGGGGATCAACGATGTAATCTCACACCGGAAGTTCTTGGCGCCCCAGCATGGGTCTCTGGGCTTCCTGCCTCAGAAGCGCAGCAGCCGGCACGGCAGGAAGGTGAAGAGCTTCCCCAAGGATGACGCCACCAAGCCGGTCCACCTGACGGCCTTCCTGGGCTACAAGGCCGGCATGACCCACATTGTGCGCGAGGTCGACAGGCCAGGCTCCAAGGTGAACAAGAAGGACGTGGTGGAGGCCGTGACCATCATGGAGACCCCTCCCATGGTGGAGGTGGGTATCCTGGGCTATGTGGAGACACCTCGCGGCCTCCGGACCTTCAAGACAGTCTTTGCGGTACACATCAGTGACGACGAGTGCAAGCGGAGGTTCTACAAGAACTGGCACTAGTCGAAGAAGAAGGCTTTCACCCAGTACTGCAAGAAGTGGCAGGATGACGAGGGTAAGAAGCAGCTCGAGAAAGACTTTAGCAGCATGAAGAAGTCCTGCCCGGTCATGCGCGCCATCGCCCACACCCAGACGCGCCTGCTCCTCCTGCGCCAGGAGAAGGCGCACCTGACGGAGATGCAGGTGAACGGGGGCTCCGTGGCTGAGAAGCTGGACTGGGCCCGAGAGAAGCTGGTTCCAGTGAACCAGGTGTTCGAGCAGGATGAAATGATCGACATCAAGGGGGTGACCAAGGGCAAAGGCTACAAAGTGGTCACCCGTCGTTGGCACACCAAGAAGCTGCCCCGAAAGACCCACCGAGGGTTGCGCAAGGTGGCTTGTATCGGGGCCTGGCATCCCGCCCGTGTGGCCTTCTCGATGGCCCATGCTGGGCAGGAAGGCTACCACCACTGCACAGAGATCAACAAGATCTATACGATTGGCCAGGGCTACCTCATCAAGGACGGCAAGCTTATCAAGAACAATGCCTCCACCGACTATGATCTCTCTAACAAGAGCAACAACCCCCTGGGCGACTTTGTCCACTACGGGGAAGAGATCAATGACTTTGTTATGCTGAATGGCGGCATGGTGGGCACCAAGAAGCGGGTGCTGACTCTGCACAAGTCCCTGCTGGTGCAGACCAAGCGCCGTGCCCTGGAGAAGATCGACCTCAAGTTCATCGACACCACCTCCAAGTTGGGCCATGGCCGTTTCCAGACCGTGGAAGAGAAAAAAGCTTTCATGGGACCACTCAAGAAAGACCAGATTGTCAAGGAGGAAGGCACATAACAGATGGTACAGCTGGTGGGATCAGAATAAAGACTTCTTTTTCAGTGGGGGGAACAAAAGTGGTACATACATATAATGGAGTACTACGCATCGCTAAAAAGTAGTGATGAAAATTTGAAGCACATCACTGCATGGGAAGAACTGGAGGAAAGCATGCTAAGCGAAGTAAACCAAGCACAAAAGGACAAGTACACATTGAGTCCACGGAGGAAAGCTTTAAAAACAATGCAAAAGGGACATAGGGGAAAAGCTACTGTATGAACATTCCTGGGGTGAGGACCAGGTAATATGGCAGGGACCAGACCAAATTCAGGGATACACATGGTAATCAGATAAAAAAGAGGCAGGGAAAGGAAAAGTAATAATAATAATAATTAAATGGGTTGTGGGATCACAGGGCACTAACCCGTTCAAGGGTGACACCGTGAACCCATATATCTCCGATCTGCCTGCCTCTGTGCCTTTGCCTGTGCTCACCCTTTCTCTACTTGGCTCGGTCCTACACCTGTTCTTTTGTGTCTGGCTTATGTCATTATCAGCAGCCCTGCTGGCGTAGTGGTTACGAATTGGACTGTGATCTGCAAGTCCACCAGCTGCGCCTTGTGAGAAAGATGAAGCTTTCTATGTCTGTAAAAGAGTTACCATCCCCGGAACCCGTGGGGGCAGTTCCACTCTGCCCTTTAGGGTTACCATGAGTCAGAGTTGACTGGATGGCAGTGAGTTGGGAATTTTATTTATTTCATTCCCAGCATGTCTTTTCAAGGTTAATTTGTGACCTGACATTTATCCCCCTATTTTAATGAAAGGACACCACTCCGTTCTAGAACTCGAACTCAATGACTTGGTCCATCCATCTGTCCACGGACTCAAAGGCGTCTTCCACCTTTGGCTGTCGTAACTATAATGCAGTGATGTCCATAATTTAAAAGAAAACATTTTGACATGATGTTTTTAGGGGACACAGTGAGACCAGAGCATTTGTCCCTGCCGGTGAAGGGATTGGAGGTCAATCCTTTTTTTTCCTTCCTTTTTAAGTGTCTCTATTCCCATTTACAAAAGTTGGGCCCCACTCAGGACTGTATATGGTTTCTCTCCTTGAAACAAAAAAATCCATTGTTGTGCCCATTACCTAGAGGGGGGATCGAAGCTTACAAACTAGTGCCCAGAACCAACACTCACAAGGCTGGTGGCTGGAGGAGGTCTGTGTGCCCACTGTGGCTGCAGGAGGGGCAGAGGGGCCTGCAGGGGGGCCACTGGGCCTCAGAGACCTTCCAGGCGAGGCTAAAGGAACTGCAGCAGCTCTGGGGCGAGTTGAGGGCCAACTGTAGGAGGAAAGAGGCCACGCTCCACGAGCCCTGCAAGGTGGGATTGTGCACGCCCTGGGCCAGTTTGGATGGGACCCCAGGTTGCCCAGTGCCCACTGCTCACCCCACGTCCTGTCCCAGGCCCTGCATACGGGGGAGCATCTGGGAGCTGGAGAGGTAGCTGCATCCTGTGGACGGGGAGCTGCGAGTCCCTGGCAGTGGATAGGACCGTCCTGGGGTGGATGAGCTCCAACTGGGGGAAAACAAGACTCGTTTCAAACACCAGCTCTGTCTCCTCTAAGGGCCCGTGTACAACTGCGACAACACAACATTGGGTCCTGCTGGGTCCCCATTAGCATCTGTGAGGAAGGCTATTTATTACAGGGAATCCTACCTTTGTCCCTTGGTGTTAATTGCAGATTCACTGGGTGACGGATTGTATCTGACATGCACCACGTTTGCAGCAGCAAACACCAACACGTTGTCAAACTCCATTTGGTATTGCTCCATCCCTCCATTATTCTCACTAATGACAAAAATAATTAACACTTTCATATAAAAGCACAGGATGAGGAAAGCTTTAATTTATGCATCTAGCTCAGGGTCATCCCTGTTATCAATATATGACAATCTAATGAGGCTTAATTAAAAAGTAGCAGTGAAGCAATTTAGGAAACTGAGGGATTGTCACGAGTCCTGGTTGTGACAGCATGTTTTGTGCACCATGGAAGATAACAGATTTGTCTTCTGTGGTATCTCATATCCATCATCCCCAAACTACCTGCTCTTAGGGGTAGAGAGAGCGAGCTTGTCTTTGAAAAAAGTGCCTGGGTTTGGTAGCTGCTCACAGGATGGCAGGTGTAATGTATTATGAGAACTTAACAAGGCTCTGAGAAGATGGCTATTGGAAGGTCTGGGTGGAGGGCAAGGTCATGGCCCTGAAGGATTCAGGATCCAGAAGTCAAGTCAGAACTGGATGCCAGAGACTTTCTCAATCCAGCCCTCTTTGCCCCTCCCCTAAGGCCAATATATTTCTAAGGGTTATGGATTCTACTTCAGAATCTTTCTCAAACCCAGGGTCCTCTTCACCATTATTGTCTAGACCTGGTCACCTCTTGCCTTATAAATAAAAATATGGGTTTATTGTAAGTCTGGGTCTGTTAGGTTTCTCGGGTGGGAAATGTCTCGGTCCTTGGCTACACACTGGAAAGAAATTCACACCAAAGCCTGGTTGGTAATCCGAGTGGATTTATATACATGAGAGAAGAAGGTTCCGGCATTACACTAAACTGAACACGGGCCCCCTCATGACACTGCACACCCAGCCCTGCTGAGTGGAAGGCAGAGAAGCAGCTGAAGGGAAGGGGCGGTGGTCTCCAGATTCCAGCCTTTTAAGGTCTTTCAGCCGGGAGGCGTCAATTAAGCTCTCCTGGCTTGGGCATAGCCCATATTGGCTTTCAACCTCCCGTAGGGGGGCCGCTAAGCATGGAGAGGAACAACCCCTTGTCTTGCTACCTAACCGGTCTACATTCCTGCATGGCTACATTGAGATGGAACTAGCCCCTTTAGACAGCCTGTGTGGTTCACCAGGAGACACGGGCCCCAGAGTTCCCTGTGACCACCTTAAACCTTAAACTACTGTTGGAGTTTATATTACCTGTGTGGGTCTGTGGGCATGGGACGTTTCCATGCCAGAGACCTGAAGTTACACAAATAGGCATCCAGAACAGAACTCATACAGGCCCTAATAAGATGCTCAGATGCTTCTCGCTAGGATGAGAATTTAACGAAGTGTGTGAGCAGTTCAGATCTTGTAAGGGAGAACAGGTCAGTAGGGTATCCAGAGAAGAGAGCAAAGGTCAGGGGAAAGTGAGGGGGCCCACAGACATCTGTGCTCTGTGTTTGGCCACAAGACAAGAAACCGAGTCTCCTTGCCAAAGAAAGCAGAACAGCAAGTCCCTCAGAACTACGACATTTTTAAACATGACCTATACAACACTCGGCTCTGGGAGGCGCCTTGGAAAACCATAAAAGCCCTAAAAGAGGGGCAAGGAGGAAGCCCAAGTCTTTGATTTTCCCTGCTGTGATTTCAGTGTTGAAATGTCTGTGCACGGAGCCTTTGAAATTTCAGAATCAGAGAGTGGATTCACAAGCCAAGCTCCTGCTTTATTCTTCAATGCATTTTGGCCTAGCTTCTCCTTGGTGAGACATGTAACAGAAATTCTGGACTTAGGAGCCACTTGGTCCTTGGACACTAGGAGATTTCAGTGGAATCTGAAACAGGGCTCTAACCACCAGCTGGCCAGGCCTAGGAAGCCCAAGTATTCAGTCTCCCAAACACCAACCTCCCGTTGCTCTTCATCTGCCTCCACCTTGTTCAGCTTTAGTGTTGTCCGTGGAAGCGTTTGGCACCCATCTGATGCTTCGGAACCCAGAAAGGAGGAAAGGTAAAACTGGGATTCAAATGAAACAGACTTAAGCAGGACCATAGCCAAGATGTGCACTGGGCTCCTCGCAGCATTTGTCACCTTCATTTCCCTCTTCGGACTCAGACGTGGCAAGGTTCAGACACAAGCTTTACCAGAAAGAACAGCTGTGAACCCAGCCTGCTTCCAAGTGAGAAAAAGCCCTTTACACATGAGTTCCTGAGGTCAGCCCAGCCCTGTGTGTCCCCACCCCTCCCAGAGTCCCCGGCTCTCTGGCGAAGCATTAAAGCAAGTGGAAGCAGAGATTTGCTCAGAATAAAAAATCATTTTTCACAATAGCACGGCACGTTCTGGATGGCAATCACGGCTGCACAAACCATATCCGTCCTCCAGCCATAATGTTGGCGCCTCAGTGACCACGCACATACATTGTGTGGCAAGACTCAGAGCCTATTCCATTTGTGGTCAATTGTTTCCTCCCTCTCCATACTTTGCACTTAGGAGACATGCTCTCTGGAGGTGGTTGAGGCTTCTCTTGTCACCAATAATCATCTCCTACGCCTTCCTTTACAGTCACTAATTTGATGTGTTCACTCAAAGAAATGCCAATAATATGAGGTTTCAGAGGAGAGCTCCTAGAGCTCCCACAGACAACAAGGAGGCCGTGTGTCACCATCATTATCCTGAGCTGGGAGGGGGCACTAGTGTTCCAGAAGCTGGGGATCCGTCACTGCCTGCCCACCGCACAGACAGAGCAGGTGCTGGTTATAATTGCTTCTAGACGTCCTGCCATGCTGAGTTGAAATTCAAACCCATAAACGCTGCCCGACTACAATAAAACTGGAGTACACAGACATTTCTGCATCATTGCTGGCTGAAAATATACTGAGTGGAGTTGGATGAGATGGCAGCAAGTGCCTAAGGAGGGGATGCTGTGGGAACACCAACAAGATGACTGTCAGTCGCCGTTTCATCTCCTCGTCTGCTTTCCCCCCCCCTATCTTTCAGGACCAAAAGACATGACAAATATGTAAGGAAACAAATTTGTTCATTTTTAGAGGAGTCTCCCTCCCCACCCCACCCCACCCCCATCCACCTCTGGCCTCCTTTGAGCAAGTCAGTAGAACTTTTTTAAACCTGGCTTCTACTATGGCAGTTTCCGGAGTTGCTATGTGGCTGTGTTTAAAAGTCGCCTTTGGGATCCAGACCACAATCCTTGTCACAAAGGCATTTTCCCAGTCCCAAATAGCAATGTGACCTCATTTTAGAAGATTGTTCTTGTTTCTGTAGACCCAGAAAAGAGATCAAGCTGTTGATCTTGACCGTGGTTGTCGAGTCAGCCTCTCATGGGCACCTCATGGGAAGCGGAGCAAACTATGCCAGTCTGTGCTATCCAGGGCTGGGAGGGGAAGCCAACCGTGGCGGGCCATAGGTCGATGTGTGGATGGAGATAATCAGGTCTTTAGTCCTTATTCGATTTCAGTCTGGAAGTATCACTGAAGCCTGCTCAGTGTCATAGCAACGCACAAACTTTCACTGACAGTCTGGGGCACATTGGCTGCAAATCGAACCCAGGTCTTCCCGGTGAAAGACGATGAGAGATCTACCACTGAAGCACCGTGGCCCTCACCTCAAACCAGGGCAGTCATTTCCCACAGATCTACCAGAGTTCAAACCAGACCACAATGCAGGATGACTGAGATTGCCACCAGCATCTGATACTGATGCAGAAAAAAAACCCAACTACCATTTTATTGACTCCCACTCATACCAGCCCAATAGGACAAATAACTGCCCCTTTGGGGTTTTGAGACTTTAAATCCTTACAGTAGAGGTTCTCAACCTGTGGGTCGCGACCCCTCTGGGGATCAAATAACCCTTTCACTGGGGTCAACCAATTCATCACAATAGCAAAATTACAGTTATGAAGTAGCAATGAAAATAATTTTATGGTTGCAGGTGTCCACAACATGAAATGTATTAAAGGGTGGGGGCATTAGGAAGGTTGAGAACCACTGCCTTACAGAAATAGACAACCTCATATTTCTCCCACGGACGGGCTAGTCAGTTCAAACCCCCGACCTAGCGATTAGCAGCTTAATGCACAGTCCACTACACCACCTGGGCTCCTAATGATATAATAAGAGATACTATTGTTAGATCTCTCCTGGGAGAGATATACCTCAGGCCTTGGCTTCGCGCGAGAAAGAATTCACTTCGAAGCCTGGATTGTGATCCAAGTGAGTTTTTTGAGAGAAGAAGTTTCAGGTTTACACAGTCACCTCAGGGCCCCTCACGGGGCACAGCCTACCTAGAAGCTGCTGGAGAGAAAGTCACTCAGTGGGCTTCGGGATCCTGCCTTTTTTCTTTTTTAAAAAATCGTTTTATTAGGGGCTCATACAACTCTTATCACAATCCATATATACATCAATTGTGTAAAGCACATTTGTACATTCATTGCCCTCGTTATTCTCAAAACATTTGCTCTCCACTTAAGCCCCTGGCATCAAGTCCTCATTTTTCCCCTCCCTCCCCGCTCCCCCATCCATCAAGAAACCTTGATAATTTGTGAGTGGTGATACTGAGAGGGTTGTGGGAGGGTGGATTGGAAAGAGGGAACTGATTACAAGTATCTACATGTGACCTCCTCCCTGAGGGACAGACAACAGAAAAGTGGGTGAAGGGAGACATCGGAGCGGTCAAGATCCTGCCTTTTCAATTCCTCCATAGGGAGGCATGGTTAACGGTCATGGTCAACCCCAATGGCTGGATTGAATTCACCTGGCCCAGAAGGGCCAATCCAGGTGTAATGCCCACCTAGGTGTACCACCCCTTCCTGGCCGAAAGTTTGAACCTGAGCATATGTAATGGATGACCCAGTCCCTATGCTAAACCACCTAATAGTATTTGCAAGATGCCAAGCACCGTTCTAAGTTTTTTGTGCATAATAATTCAATTATTCCACTTAACAAGCCTATGTGTGGACGCTATTCTGGCCTCATTTTCCAGATGAAAAATCAGTGGCACAGGATGATAAAGTCATGAGCCTAGGACCACACAGTAAGGAAGTGGGAAGGAGAGATTTGGACCCAGGCTGCAGAGCCCATGCCTTGGGTGCCTACAGCTGCCATGTAGGACACAGAAAAGCATGGAGCAGACTCAGCGTAAGACATTAGGGAGTTGGGAGGACTGTAGCATGAATGTATGTGCTATGACTTCATGAGATTAGCTGCTACTCAGATCCAGAAGAGAATACAAGCCTTTTGCAAAAATTATTTTTGCCAAGAGAGGTTGGAAAACTGCATCTTGTGCGAAATCCCCCCAACCTGCACATGTGCATAGCTATTTCAGAAGGTTCCAAACAATGTGTGCTGTGCAGCAATCCAAACTGAGCTCAGGGGGAGCTGGTCTGTGGGTTATGTTAGCCAGAAAGTGAGCAGTTCGAACTCACCAGCCACCACTCCAAGGGAGAAAGAGGAGGCTTTCTGCTCCCATGGACTTACAGTCTTCGAAGTGGCAGGGAGCATTTCCATGCGTCCTATGATTAGGATCTCGGAGGGTGAGGGTGGAGTTGGTTGAGACCTGTCTTCAGGGCATTTCCCAGAAGGGCTTCCTGCACTGGTTCTGCCTTCAGGAATGTCTGATGACCTTGAGGGCAGCAAAGTCCTAAACACACTCGGGCAGTGGTTCTCAACCTTCCTAATACAGGTCCTCTTGTTGTGGTGATGCCCCCCTCCCCCAACCATTAAATGATTTTCTTGCTACTTCATCACTGTAATTTTGCTACAGTTATGAAATGGCTGAGCCCTGTGAAAGGGTCACATGACTCCCAAAGGGGTCGCAACCCACAGGTTGAGAACCACTGCACTAAGGGTTCCCCTCCCAGGCAGCCCTACCAGTGTCTGTGTGCATAGTTCTGTGAGGTGAGAGAAATGGACTTAGTGTCTGCTTCTGGTGACAGTTGATGTGGGTGGGCTTTCTCCCTATGTCAAATCCCTCTGGAGCCATTTGTCACCACAACAGAGGGAGCCATGCACAAAAAAGCAAGAAGAGGATGCAGCACAGCAGGACAGCAAGCAGAACAATGATTGAATAAGCACAATTCACTTCAATCATGAATCGGGTGCCCTTGAGATATGAGGAAGACCCCAGTCTAGTGACATTAGATCATGTTTAGGGATTGAGTGAAGGGACCCCTCTTGGCTCCCCTCAACCCCTATTTTCATTTCCCATTGACCCTGACCCTTGCATCGTGATTGGTCCTTATTCCAGCATGATGTTTGGTTTCATAACCACGGCATATGGGAATGTGTTAGTCGATAGGTTATACAGGCACAGCCTCTGGAATGGGTAAGTGAGGAGGCGATTAGGGCTCACTCATGCAGACCTCTAGTTGTCCTTGACATGACTGGTAGAATGGATCATGTGAAGTGATTTGAGCTCGGCGTTGAGATCTGATAGGTCATGCAGACTTCTAGCTGATCCTGGCAGTACTCTATTTTAAGGAAACAGAATGTTTGGCGTTTAAGTCGTATTTGAGCTTAAATTTTTAGCAATAGGCTGTGGTCACAGTGAGAGTCTATGTGGAGACCCTACATCCATTTTGAGGGGCCACAGATTCAGGCGCCATTGAGTTCTTTCCTACTGCTGACTGGCAGTGGAAAGCTTGTCCCTCAGGCAGTGTGCTTGCATCCACTCCCCGGGCCAGACTCAACGATATACGGTAGTGTGCACATCCCAATGAAGGTCCCGCTCATGCTCTCACAGGCCCTCCTGAAACTCCATGAATTGATCTGTCTTCAGTCACAATTTTGTGACAAAGTTGTTTGTTTTCTATGTCTTATTTAAGTTTTCAGGAGCCCAGGTGGTAATGCTGGATAGTGTTGGACTATTAAGAGCAAGGTCGCTGGTTCAAAGCCACTAGTCATTCCACAGGAAAAAGATGAGGTTATTGCTTCCTGTAAAGGTAGCAACTTCAGGATCCCTACACAGAGTCACTATGAGTCAGAGTCAGCAGGACAGAATGGGTGTCATTTTATTTAAGTAACTGTGGCTGTGGGTCCTTCTGACATCATTGTGGCCTCATGTGGATGCTCTCCTTCATCCAGAAGAGCAGTTTGTGCCTTTTTCTTGTGTAAAACATAGCAAAAGAGTTCCTAATAAGATATAGTTGAATTGGGGGTCTTTTCCCCCTAAAAACAAAGTAAATACATAAATAGAAACGAGACTATGGTGCTAATAACCAGTTGGAGAGTTGAGAGAGCTGAACTCTCAATCCTGATAGAAACCCATTGTGACTAAGCACCTGCTCAAGGTCATACACAGCCCATGAGGTTGAGCCTATGTGTTGGGGAGTAATTGTGTACACAAAGTTAACAATTTATCTTTCTAAAGATTCTGTCTAAAACTTACTTTAAATAATAAGTTTTTACCTGGGCTAGGTAAAGTTCAGGGAGTTTAACCCCCTAGTATCCACCCCCTCTCAGCATTCATCATGTTAGGCCAGAGGAGGCAAATCATACCCACTACCCAGGGAGCACTGCTTCCAAAAGCACATTGCCTGTACCGGGGCAGAGGGGAGGTACCCGGACCAGAAATGCTGACAGAGTGGAACCAGAGAGCTCAGCCCCCAGCTTCCCGAGGGAGCAGCTGTGATGGTTCACTTCTGGATGAATATGTTTAAGCAAAGGCCAAGGGCATGACTTGGGCAGCACGAAAAGCAGATGTGCAGAGGTTGTTCACTGCATTCCAGAAGTTCACACACTCTCCGGAGGCTCCTTGGCTCAATGTCAGGAAGTCATTGGTGGCTTCCACCTTCAATCCCAAAAGGTCACTGCCGTCCTGTGGATTCCAACCACAGTGACCCTATATGGAGTGTTCAAGACTGTAAATCTTCATGGGAGCCAGCAGTCTCATTGTCCCCCTTGGGACAGGGAGCTAGCAGCCCGTTTTGCCACCAGGGCTCCTTCCTCTCTAATTCTGGATCCAGTCCCTCCGAATATCCTGCCCTGCCCTTGTCTAGGCCTCTTAAATGCGTTCCACGCAGCTTATGTTAGTCTGGGTGCATTCGAGATACAAATCCACAGAAACACGTATGTATAAGAGAGTTGTATGTAAAGGGTGAGTGCACATCAAGAAAACATGCTCGTATGTGCTTATGCACCCGCTTTGTCTTCAGCGATCATGTCGGGGTAGGCTGGTGTGCTTTTTCCATGTGGGCTTTGTTGTTTCTTAGCTAGATGGCCCCCTGTTTATCTTCCAGCCTTTTAGACCCCAGACGCTATATCCTTTGATAGCCGGGCACCATGGTGCTTAAATACTACACCACCAGGGTTCATTAGCATGTGACTTATCTCCTGTCATTCACACTAGATGTTCAAAATAGCAGGAGACCAGGTTTCTCCTTTGTGGCCACACCAGGTACTGACAGAACCAAGAACAGAGACACAGTTATATATCTTGACTATCATTTGTAAATTATATGCCAGGAATCCCTAGGAAGTGTCTTGGAATTGTTCTACTCAGGTTCAAATTACACACACCCTTCCAGTTTCCAACTGACTCTGCCAAACCCCTAGTAACTGATTTGCACCTCCTATCAACTTGGGGAAAAGACCCTATGCCAGATATAGAAGTGGACATACTTGGTACCCAGACAACCTGTTCAGTGTTTTGAGGGCGGCTCAGCAAACACCCTATGTCAGACATAGAAGTGGACATATTGGTACCCAGAAAACCTGTTCAGTGTTTTGAGGGCGGCTCAGCAAACACCCTATGTCAGACATAGAAGTGGACATACTTGGTACCCAGAAAACCTGTTCAGTGTTTTGAGGGTGGCTCAGCAAACAAAATGGGCACAGTGATTAAGCATTCAGCTGCTAACACAACGGTCTACTCTGTAGTGGTTCTGAAAGAGAAGGACATGGTAGTTGGCCCCCCAAAAGAGTTACAAACTTGGAAACCCTATGGGTATTTGTATAGGGTCGCTATGTGTTCCAATTGAGATGATTGTCATAGGTTGGGTTTGGTTTAACCCGTCTTATTGAGGAGACTCCTTCTTTGCACGCGATCAGTTACTTTAGAGGAAAAAGACATGCCTGTCCCAGAACAATCCAAGGACTGGTAAAGGCAACACCCACAAAGACACTCCCTCTGCCTGCCTAACTCTAAAATGCTGCCCATAAAACCCTCTGCCTGGTAATATCTGGGCAGCACACTGGGGAGGTGCAGCAAATGTGTGTTGAATGTATGAGGCCATTTCATAGTTTGGCTCCACGATCAGGGTGTCTGTCATAAAGCCGATCTCTTTGACTCCACCTCTCAGCAGAGATGAACACAAGCTTCCCGTTTTTTTCTCGGCAATGTCCTTGTCAAATAAAAGTTCCTTGTAGATCAGTAACTTGCCACAGAGCAAAAGATATGGGATGAGGCTCATCTTTCTCCTGGCTATGAAATAGAATGGCAAGCCCCTCCCTTCAACACACACACACACACACACACACACACACGCACGCACGCACGCACGCACGCACGCACACACACGCGCGCACACACACCCCTGCCTTACAACTACATTCGGTTGATTAGCAAACAAAGCTCTACAACCCAACTATGTGTTTTTCTTCTCCAGAGGAATGACGGACTTACATACCCTGCATTGTCTTTTTTTAATGGAATTGCCCCAGTTCTCCTCACCTTTCCTTAGATAGTGCAGTGAACTATTAGATGACTGCAGGTATTGAAAACTAGTACTGATTTCCAGTTTGGGTCACCTTGGGCTTTGAGCACCCTCCAATTCTCTAGTAAGCTTTCCATTGCTTTGGGGAAATGTTCTCTCTCTGAATTTATTATGTGAGGGGTGTAGGGTAATAATCAATGTGCCTATGGAGGACTACCCTTCATGACCTAAACTCATTAAGGGGCAGTGCCTGATGGAGCATCAGGTTGGAGGAAGGCGTATTAACAACCTGCATTATACAGATGACACAATTTTGCAAAAAATGAGAAGGACTTGTTTCACTTGCTGATGAAGATGAAGGATTAAAGCCTTCAGTTTGGATTATGACTCAAGGTAAAGAAAGCCCAGACCCTCACAACTGGACCTATTGATAACATTATGATAAATGGAGGAAAGATCGAAATTGTCAAGGATTTTGTCTTGCTTGAATCCACAATCAATTCTTATGGAAGCAGCAGAGAAGAGAACAAATGATACATTTCACTAGTCAAATCTGCTACACGAGACCTCTTTAAAGTGTTGAAAAGCAAGAGATTACTTTGAGGACTGGGGCAGGTTGACCCAGGCCATGGTAATTTCAACTGTCTCATATTCATGTGAAAGTTGAACACTGAATAAGGAAGACCAAAGAAGAATAGATCTATTTGATTAATAGTGATGTAAAAGAGTAATGAATGTACCATGGACTGCCAAAAGAACAAACCCATCTATCTTGGATGAAGTACAGCCAGAATGTTCCTCAGGGCATGGATAAGGAGTCTTCGCCTTAACTTTGACATGTTGTCCGGAGTGATCAGTCCCTGGAGCAGGACATCGTGTTCTGGAAAGTAGAGGGACAATGGAAAAGAGGAAGGCCCTCAACAAATGGGATTGACACAGTGGCTGCAACAATGGGCTCAAACTTAAGAACAACTGTGAGAATGGTACAGGACCGGGCAGTGTATGATTATGTTGTATGTATGGTCACAATGAATCCAAACCCTCCCTATGATGCTGAACAACAACAACAACAACAACAACAACCTGACTGAATCCTCTGGGAGGACTCTTGAATGTGAGAAAAATGGAACGAAGCCAGCGGAAGGATTGGAGGATGTCTTAAGTTCCTGTCTTAATCTCCTTAACCAAAAATTATCCAACAAGTCAGTAGCCTTAAAACACTTTCCCCCCTGCTTTGGAGCTTACAGGTTCAAATTGGGGTGTGACTCTAGGTCAGGGTCCTTCTTTGTGGATACCAGAAAGTTCCTTGGCATTCCTCGCTATCTTTCTCCCCGTACTGTGTGTTACTGGATCTATCCTGGCCTTTAACTCAGAAGTGTTTAGAATTAGGCTCAAGCCTATTCTCATATGGCCTCATTTTTAAAACATATTATTAGGGGCTCATACAACTCTTATCACAATCCATACATATACATACATCAATTGTATAAAGCACATCCGCACATCCCCTGCCCCAATCATTCTCAAAGCATTTGCTCTCCACTTAAGCCCTTTGCATCAGGTCCTCTTTTTTTTCCCTCTTCCTCCCTGCTCCCCCCTCCCTCATGTACCCTTGGTAATTTATACATTGTTATATTGTCATATCTTGCCCTATCCCGAGTCTCCCTTCCCCCCCTTCTCTGCTGTCCATCTCCCAGGGAGGAGGTCACATGTGGATCCTCATAATCAGTTCCCTTTTCCAACCCACTCACCCTCCACTCTCCCAGCATCGCCCCTCTGACTGACCCATCTCCTCTTCTAAACCCCTCTATGAGGGGATCTCCAGTGGCCATACGGCCTCATTTATATTACAAAAGAACTCCCTTCTTTTCAAAGAGGATCATGTCCGCCAAGGCTCAAATTTCTCACATATTTTGAGGGGGCTACAGATCAATCCATAATGGTTCTTTTGGGTAGCTGTAACAAATGGCTACCAATCGAGTGACTTAAACAGCAGGCATTTGTTCTCTCACTTTTCTGAAGGTCAAAGGGTTATAATTAAGGTGTGGGCAAGATTCATTCCTTCTGAGAGCTCTGAAGCAGAATCAAAGTAGCCTCTCTCTGCTTCTGGTCACTGCTGCTAATCCTTGATATGTCTTGGCTTATAGATGCACTGATCCAATCTCTGCCAGTGTCTTCACACGGTGTCTCTGTGTGCCCACTCCTCTTCTTATAAGAACACACCAATCAGTGCATGTAACATCCATCTGAAATCTAAACCCAGAAAGATGGAGCTCTTGAAATCCTTAACTAAGCACATCTGCCAAGACCCCCTCTCCAAGTAAGGCCATAGCCTCAGGTTCCATGTGAACATGAATGGGTGTGTGTGAATGTGATTTAATGTACTACAGAGGCCACGCTTTGGCCTCAGGAGGAGTGTTTCGCCAGTACCTGCTTCACAGCCCTGAGATTGCCCAGGCATTTGCCACATTTTCTTGTCTTCCCACCATTTATCCACCATTAGGCCTTTTTCCCTAAGTTCGTCAAGCGTCAGTTTCTGTCACTTGTGATCATCACCCTCCCTCCCGCCCAGCTCACAAATTTAAACTGATACAGGCAGTTTCTTTAATGAGCACTATGTTAACCTGACTAGCAAGCATTGCTAAGGAGGGAGGATGAATCAGCGAGAACCCGCTTGCTTCATCTAGCTTCGGGGCAGTCCACAGATGATTGATCCCTGAGCCACTAACGAATTTTGCAACTGTCACAGAACAATGCAAATAAGTAAGATCCACATCTGCTGAACACCATCATGAGGTCAAACTGTGTGTAAATAAATGCCTGTTTCAAGGAGTGAGTAAATCCTAAGGTAAGGAGTGACAGGGCTTTGTTGGCATAAACCCAGCAAGGCATTATGGGTCAGATATTAATGAACTCATGCTCCTGGGCCTCACAGAGCCCCAGCTGAACTGCTTCAGCTTGTTGACAAAATGAACTCAGGGTACCCGGAGGGAGTACTACCATTTTGATGAACAGGGTTGGTTGGGGATGATGCTTCCTAACTTGCATTTTAATACAAATTTGATGCTTCATCTGAACAATGTGAAAGAGGATTCAGATAAAAGAGAGGGACAAACATCAAGTGACCAGAGGATGAAACTTCTATCTAATCTGTGCCCACTGGAATTGCTTCGTGGGAAGGTATTTTTTGGTGGTGTGGGGTTGTTCCCTTACCCTGCTCCAAGCCTTCCTCCTCATGCCCACCACCACCCAGCATACATCCTACTGGGAGAATGTCTCTGAATAATGAAGTTTTAATAAATGAAGCTTTAATGAGCCTGATAGTCTGCCTAAGACCCCTTCAAACTGTAGTCTTTCATTTGTATTCTTCATCCTTTTTGAAGAAATGAACCTGGTGGCAGGTAGTATGTTTCCTTTCCAGGATGAGCTGATAGAGCCTCTCGCTGCTGCAGTGGGAGGTGAAACATTAAAAGGCCCTCTGTGGCCATGAGACATGCCCACTCTCCAAGAGACACTGGGCAGGTTTGCTGAAGCTCCTCAGAATTGACTAGTGGCCCTGGTCCACCCATCTCAACCAACCCAGTCTTCATTTGCACTGCATGCTCTCTCTGAGCTCCAACTGCATGCTTCATTTGAGGATGACAAAGCCTCTATTGTCTGAGAAGATGCGCAGACATATGAACTAATCAATGCTCCCCCTGTCCCGGGGAGTGTGAAATTCTCCCATCATGACCCACCAGCTTCCCTGGAAATTCCTGTCTTAACTTAGGCACTTAATATCATTGGTGTCTCTGCTTCCTTCCTTCTTGCACAGCCCCCAGGCATTAACTGTCATCCTTTCTCTCCCTAAAATATACTTTGAATCTACTCACTTCATGCCATCCCTACTGCACCAAGGTGTGTCTTGCATTGACTATGAAACTAGATTCTGTATCCATTTTCCAGGGCTGTCCAAACAAAGCATCGTAAATCAGGTGGCTTTTAAGAACAGTCCACCACCTGTCTATCAGTTCGTGGTGGAGTGGTAGCTAGAGTGTTGCTGTGAAATTGGAAGCCGTGCCACCGATATGACAAACCCCAGAAGGGTCAGCAATGATGGGCAGGCTTCAGTGGAACCTCGAGCCCGGTGGTGCTCAACCTTCTTTAATACAATTCCTCATGTTGTGGTGACCCCCAACCATAAAATCATTTTCCTTGCTACTTCATAACTATAATTTTGCTACTGCCATGAATCGGGTGACTCGTGTTAAAAGGTCGCTGGACGCCAAAAGGGGTCACAACCCACAGATTGAGAACCACTGCTCTAGCCTAAGGCAGACTAGGAAGAAAGACCTGGTGATCTACTTCCAAATATTAACAAATGAAAGCCTTATGGGTCACAACAAAATATGGTCCTATAGAGTGCTGGAAGATGAGCCATTGACCTGCACACAACAGCTACAAAAATAGACTCAAACACACCAACAAAGGCCTGCTGAACTCCAAAGCCCTAACAAACCCACTGCCCTCAAGTCCATGCCAACTCATAGCGGCCCTATAGGACAGGGGCGAACTGTGTATTAGTCTGGGTGTGCTAGAGAAAACTCGAGGGAGACTCATGTGCATGACAGAGAGTTAGTGGTTTTTAAAAATAATTTCCCTATTATTTAAATATTATATTAGGGATTCATACAACTCTTATCACAACCCATCCATCCATCAATTATAAAGCACATTTATACATTCATTACCCTCATCATTGTCAAAACATTTGCTCTCCACATAAGCCCCTGGCACCTGCTCCTCGTTTTTCTCCTCCCTCCCCACTCCCCCCTCCTTATGAACCCTTGATAATTTTATTGGGGGCTCATACAAATCTTATCACAGTCATTCATCCATTCATCCATCCATCCATCCATCCATCCATCCATCCATCCATCCACCCATTGTGTGTCAAGTACATTTGTACATGTGTTGCCCTCATCATTCTCAAAACATTTGCTTTCTACTTGAGCCCTTGGTATCAGCTCCTCATTTCCCCACTTCCATCCTCCCCCTCCTCCCTCATAAATCCTTGATAATATATAAATTATTTTGTCATCTCTTACACGTCAAACATCTCACTTCCCCCACTTTTCTGTTGTCCGTCCCCCAGGGCAGAGGTTTTATGTAGATCCTTGTAATCGGTTCACCCTTTCTACCCCACCTTCCCTCCACCCTCCTGGTATTGCCACTCTCACCACTGGTCCTGAAGGGATCATCTGTCGTGGATTCCCTGTGTTTCCAGCTCCTGTCTGTACCAGAGTACATGTTCTGGTCTAATTCTACCTTATAAATCCAGAGAGAGAGTTTTATATCAAACAGTAATTGTACATTAAACAAACGTCCCAGCCCAGTGCAGATCAAATCCATAAGTCTGATATTAGCCCATATGTCTGATACCAATCTATAAATTCCTTTTCAGGCCCATAAAACATGTGCAATGATGCTGAATGCAGGATAATCACAGGCCAATGGTTGGAAAGTCTTGTGGATCCAGTGGCATTGTAAGCATCTCAGTGCTGGCAGCGATCTCTCTGAGGCTTCTTTGGCTTCAGAGGTCTGGTCGCATCCATTTGGCTTGCCTTCTGCAATGTCTCCCAAGGAGTAGCAGAGAGAGAAAGAGAGAGAGAGAGGTGTCTTCCACCTCCAAGGAGGAAGTACCAGATTTCTCAGAGTTCTCAGGAGAAGGCTATGCCCACATAAAAATCTCACTATCTCCAGATTGGCAGCCTAGACTCCACGCCTACACTCCTAATCCGTAACTTGACACAAGATTAGGTGACTACCACAGGCTCCTAATCCATAACAAGTCCATTTATTTTTTCCCTGCATACCGACACCAATCCAATACCCAAAGCTTTACCCAATGGGTGGAGATCTACTTCTAAAACATGAATATAGAAAAATCGCTTTTGCTTGAAGGCTCTCAAGGAAATGCTCACTGAAAACTCCATTCCTATTATCTCACCTCCCCCAAAGTAGTCTTCTTCTGGGCTTTCAGTCACACCAAGATCTCTCCTGCCCCAAGGCCTTTACATGCACTGTCATCTCTTCCAAGCCCTGAAGTGCCAAGTTCAAAGTTCCAGTTAATCTCCCTGATCCTGAATTTTAAGAACAGTGTGTGTGGGAGGGAAGGGGTTGGGCTGTTTGTTGAACTGCTGGGTTTTGGAGCCATTTGTTACGCAACCTCATTTTGTCAATGACTGACTAATTAATGCACCATTCATCTGCCCTTCTTCCACGCACAGCACATGGCTTGTATCTTTGGGAGCACTCTTCCACCATGCTCCATCTCCATGCTTCTGCTGGCATTGACCCAACCTGCCAGCTCCAGGCCTGGCTAGTCAGGGCATGACTTTCCTCTGTCCAAAGGGACTGGGTCAGACTCAGTATGTGACTCATGCTAGGTTAATGATATCTAATCCTAAAAAATGCCCCAGAAACAAATGCCCCATTGCCAATGAGTCCATTTTGAATCATAGAAGGTCCCTGTGGGGTTTCTCAGGCTGTAAATATTTATGTGAGCAGAAAGTTCCATCTTTTTCCCTATGAGGTAGCTGGTAGGGTAGCACTGCCAACCTTGCAGTTAGCAATCCAATGCTTACCTGATAGTACCACCAATGATTAGAAAGGAAAAGAGCCTCTCTCTAATAGAATTACTGAGCTTCTAGATAAAACTTCAGCTGTCATCAGGAAGCCTGCGTGAAACTCAAAAGGAAACAGCACTGAAAGGAAAAGGTTCAAACTCTGATGGTATCAACTGAGTGCCAGAACCCAGCTATTCCTGATGCTCTGTCCCCAGACTTACAAATTCCATAAACCTACCCATTAATTTCTTCTCCTGCTCCTTCCCTTCTCACGCCCCAAGGTACTTTGACTTAGCTTTGAAGGCACTCACAACTTCACGGGTTCTGCCTTGCACAGGTGTCTGCTTGCTTCCAGTTCAGTCCTGACATTGTCCCTATCTTTAGCCATGTTAGGCTTGCGTCCTAGAACTTTCCTTTGCTTGTCTCCCTATTGCTCTTGTCCTATGAAGTCTTTGGCTTTATCTTTAAGTCTAAGTCCTGCCCTTTCACTTTCGTAGAAATCTGTCTCTGTATCTTGGCTCGTGGCAGGTTGTGTCCTTCAAAGATAACTGTCCTAATGTTGCACATCGCACATTCTCTTGTTACAAGATGAGTTTGTGTTCACTTTTCCAGAAACAGGGCCTGCTTTCCCTCTTCCTTGCATCTTGACAGGCCCTTGACTATGGCACAAGTGTTGCTCTGTGACTTCCACCTGGTCGTATTGGGTTGTTCACCATTGGGACCCTGTCAGGATGTTGCAAGGAAGACCAGGCCAAATGAAAATGTCACATATAGGGTTCTTCTTGAGCTCCAACCAATAGAAGTATCAGTCGTGTGAGGGAGTGAGTCTTAAGAGAGCTGCAGCCTCTGTCCTTTGAGCTACCCCAGCTAATGCTTGATGAAGCCAAAACTAGTGTCCTCACTGAACTCTGCCCAGATTGCAGATTTGTGAGCAAAATTGATATTATCATTACTTTAAGATGTTATTTGTGGGGATACTTTCTGTTAGCAGCAGATCATCAGAATACTGACTAATCAGACTGCATTGCCAGTTTTACTCTCTCTCTCCATATATATATATATATATGTATATATATATATGTATATGTATATACATTAGATATAGATATAGGTATAGGTATAGGTATAGGTATAGGTATAGGTATAGGTATAGGTATAGGTATAGGTATAGATATAGATATAGATATAGATATAGATACAGATACAGATACAGATACAGATACAGATACAGATACAGATACAGATACAGATACAGATACAGATACAGATATAGATATAGATATAGATATAGATATAGATATAGATATAGATATATAGATATCCTCCACTCATCTGTCAGTTGCTTGTACTATAATGGTTTGTGTATTGTTATGATGCTGGAAGCTCTGTTTCCAGAATTTCAAATACCAGCAGGATTGACCATGGTGGACCGGTTTCAGTGAAGCTTCTAGACTAAGACAGACAAGGAAGAGGGGCCTGCCAGTCCACTTCCAAAAATTACTGAAAGAAAACCTTATGGATCACAAGAGATCACTGACTGACTAATGTGTTTTGGACACATTATCAGTGGACAATTGCTAGAGGAAGACATCATATTTGATGAAATAGAGGGACATGGAAGATCCTTATTGAGGCAGATTGACCTAATCGCTGCAACAATGGACTTCAACATTCAGGAATGTGTGACAATGGTGCCAGATCAGACAGCACTCCATTCCATTTCATATAAGGTCTCCATGGATCACAGTAGACTTGATGGCACTCTCTATATGTTTGTCTTCAGTGACTTCTCATAGGGCTGCTCTGCCTGGCAGTCTCTATTCTTCATGCTTCCAAATGGGGAGCACAAAAGGTCCATAGTCACTGATATTCCCCTCAATCCCCAGGTCAAGTAAGGAGGCATGAAACTAACTATGTTGTTCTCTTTGCCTTGTCTCTCTTCCTTTTCCCCTCCTCCAACAGGGCTAGAGGGGGTAAATACTTACCTTGCAGTCTAGAAGAGAATTTCTTCCACACCAAAATCTTCTCCTTCCTCAAAAGGCACATACATGTTTTTCTCCTTGTTTTGAATTAAAATGGCAGATGGGATGGTAGGAAAGAAAATGAACTAGTCTAACAGAATGGCCAAACAGATTTACCTTCCACATATCTTGTTATAGAGTCATGATATGATGAGCTCCATCAAAACAGAGTAGAACACCACGGAGGTCAGACCAGAAAGACCATTTTGAGTTGATTTTGTATGAGAGATTCTAGTTGCTAATTATACTTTTCATAACAGACAGATGGCAGGTATAGAAGCCCAGACTTAAAATGTCTTTATCTAATTGCCTGCCTAAATATATATTTGCAATATGGTCTTCAAAGGGAATACTTTCTTTACCTTAAGTTCCTTTTCTTTTTTCCTTCTTTTATGTAATTTTATTGAAGTATCATTGATGTACAATAAACCATAGTGTGTTTTGCTCTTTGAGGTTTTTAAAAAGAATCATTTTATTGGGGGCTCCTACAACTCTTATCACAATCTGTACATACATCCACTGTGTACATTTGTTGCCATCATCATTCTCAAAACATTTACTTTCTACTTGAGCCCTTGGTAGTAGCTCCTCATTTCCACTCCTTCCCCCTCCCCCTCCCTCATGGACCCTTGATAATTTATAAATTATTATTCTGTCCTATCTTACACTGTTTGACATCTACCTTCACCCACTTTTTCGTTGTCCCTCCCTCATGGAGGAGGTTATATGTAGATCCTTGTAATCAGATCCCTCTTTCTACCCCACCTTTCCTCCACCCTCCTGTTATTGCTACTCTCAGCACTGGTCCTGAAGGGGTCATCTGTCCTGGTTTCCTGTGTTTCCAGTTCCTATATGGACCAGTGTATATTCTCTGGTCTAGCCAGGTTTGTAAGGTAGAATTGGGATCATGATAGTGGGCGCGGTAGAATTTAGGAACGAGAGGAAAGTTATATGTTTCATCGTTGCTACACTGCATCCTGAATGGCTCATCTCCTCCCAGCGAACCTTCTGTAAGGGGTTGTCCAGTTGCCTACAGATAGATTTTGTATCCCCTAACTGTACCCCCCCCTCATTCACAATGATATGATTTTTTTGTTCTTTGATGCCTGATAGCTGATCCCTTCTACACCTTGTGATCACACAGGCTGGTGTGCTTCTTTCATGTGCACTTTATTGGTTCTGAGTTAAATGGCCACTTGTTAACCTTCTAGTCTTTAGAACCCTAGACTCTTTATCTTTTGATAGCTAGGCTCCATAAGCTTTCTTCACCTCATTTGTTTATACACCCACCTTTTGTCTTGAGTGATTCTGTCGGGAAGGTGACCATCATGGAATACCAGTTCCTTAAATTCCATATCTATAGGCTTAATTCTTATCCACAGGAAGCCTATTTTTATTTTATCCCTTGAACAAAATTTTGCAATAATTTTCTCTTTTTGGGTAAGTCCATCCTCAATCACTTATCCTTTAACATTTACAAGAATTTATCTGTAACCAACCCCATTTACATAGTCTCATTCATGCTATTTCCACAATAATTGCTAATAACCCTAATTTTTAGAATCGGCAGAGAGCATCAGCTTCAATATCCCATTGCCACTGAGTTGATTTCAACTCATGGGTACCCTATAGGACAGAACAGTATTGCCTCATGGGTTTCCAAGGCTGAAAAAAAATCTCTTTATTGTGAGTTGGGAGAAGGTTTACATAATACATCCGTTTTCCATTCAACAGTCCACACATATTTTGCTTCATGATATTGACTGCAATCTGCTCAACGTAATATCACTTATCGCACTTCCTCCTTGTATTTCCTGTTTCCATTCCCCCTTCTTTCCTGACCCTTCTGAACTTTTATCTTTATTGTTTGGCTGAAGATTGAGCCAAGGGAGTGAGTTCAGTTCCAGATCTGAAGGTGCCTAAGGACAACAGTCTTGTGGGTTCCAAGAATCTCTCTCTGAGTAATACCCCTGAACTTTTAAAATAAGTTTAAACTTTGTTGCACATATTTCTCCTATTCTATCCCAAATTTCCAAAGCAAACTCATTATCATTGTGTTGAAGCTGACTCATAGAGACCCTACAAGATAGAATAGAACTTCACCCTTTGATTTTCCAAGGCTTAAATCTTTACCAGAGCAGACAAACTCATATTTCTCACATGGAGCAACTGATAGGTTAGAACCACTTACTTTGTGGTTAGGAGCTCAATGAGGAGTCCCCTCTGCCATTAGAGCTCGTTTAGAATGCTATTCAGGATTCCCTAATGCTATCCTTCTCAGATCAGTTGGTAGTGGTAATAAATGTAAATCTTAAGGGGGTCAGACTGCCACATTGTAACTCTTCCTTGGGGAAGATGGTGGGTTTGAACTGCTGATTGATTAGCCCTTAAGTGCTTAATTACTGCCTCACCAGGGTTCTCCTTAACATTAGAACAGTGGACACTTATTGGTTTATCTTGCTGGTCTCTGTTCCCTAAAAATTGCACTTCATCCACAGGGTTTTCTTCCACAACACAGCTGCTAGTGTTTTTGGTTTGTTTTTCCACATGACTTCACCTTCCTGGTCAAAGCTGATTTGTCCAGGGCTAAACACACAATGAAAACATAGCCATATTTGCACACTACAAAATTTGAAGTGAGACAGCGAGCTATTTGTTGAGTTTTTTGAATGACAGAAGTCTAAAAGGAAGTATAATGATACAGGAAACAGTGAGTTTTGATGTCCAGGATCTATGCTGGGGACCCAGTTGGCACTCCGAATGACTATTCAAAGTGATGGTATGAATTCTCCTCTTCCATGACCTACACATATAATAGATATAACCACTAAGTCCATGATTTGACAAATGTCTTGTGTGATTGAGTTTGGGTTCCCCATAGGATTAGATCCTGAGACAAAGGTTTTAATTAAGCCATTTTGGGGGAGATATCAATAAGGAAATGGGAAATAGAAAAGGGAAAGAAGGCAGCCAATGAAAAGTACATTATCAAACAATTTAAAATTGTGAGCAACTGGAGGTTAATCTTATTGGAGACACTGTAGAAAATCCACTAGTTATTCTGCCCAGAATGTGAGGGACTGTGGCTATTTGTCCAACAACTCCTATGGGTCATTGGTTAAGGGTTACTCCAGGAAGCAAGAATTAACTCCACAACCTCCTAAGCCATGCATGCTCAGGTACCGTGGTCTGCAGAAACTAGAGAAAGCAAGAAGAGAGATGTGATGGCCATTCGGAATTAGGCTAGCATGCCAAGTTGTCAGACATGTCAGGTTCTTGCACTATCATAACTTGTGAGATATATCACTGGTATTTCAAACACAAGCATAGTTAACCGTGGTGGAAAATTTTCAGAAAAGCTTACAAGCTAAATAGACTAGAAAGAATAACCTGCCAATCTACATCTGAAAAAAATAGTGGTGTTTGTGGAGCACATTGATAGCAGTGGAGTATTGTTTCATATAGTGCAGGATGATGAACCCCTCAAGTTGGAAGACACTCAAAATATAATTGGGGAAGAGCTGTCTCCTCAAAGTAGAGTTGACCTTAGTGATATAAAGTTTTCAGGACCTATATTTGTTGATGTGGCAATGACTCAAAATGAGAAGAAACAGCAGTACTGCAATAACCACTAACAAGAAGATGGGATGCATGAAATATGCATCTAGAAAAATTGGAAGCCATGAAAAAATGGAACACATAAAGATCAAACACTCTAGGTGTTATTGAACTGAAATAGACTGGTATTAGCCATTTTGAATGTCATAATAATATGGTTTACATACCAGAGTAACAAATTTGAAAGGAATGGATGACTTTCATGTTAAAAAAGAGAATGTTTCAACATCGATTCCAATGTGCACCATTGTTAGGTGTAGGATACATTACACCTACAAGGATGAATAATTAATAAAGTTATTTTTCAAATTTACACACCAACCACTAATGCTAACAATAAAGCCATTGAGGATTTTTACCAAACTTTTCAGTCTGAAATTGATGAAACATGCAATCAAGATTACTGATGACTTGAATGCAAAAATTGGAAACTAAGGAGGAGGATCACTAGTTAGAAAATATGGACATGGGGATGGAAGCCACATGGGAGATCTTATGATAGAATTTTCCAATAAGGATGGCTTATTGATTGAACATTTTTTTTTCAGTGATGTAAACAGTAACCATAGACATGGATCATGTATATTGGATAGAAATACACAGGAATTAAATCAACTACATCTGTTGAAATAAACTACTATATATACTCGAGTATAACCCAAGGCAACTAATTTTACCCCTAAAAGCTGGAGTGCTTTTTCAGCATAAAAAATGTGCTGAAAAAAACTCGGCTTATACTCAAGTATTTACGGTATAAAGAAGTTTAATATCATCAGTCACGAGACTAGAGACCAACTGTGGAACAAACCATCAATGGCAAATTCAACTCGAATTCAAATAAAATTAAAACAAGTCCCCAAGAGTCAAAGTATGTATTTGAGTATAGCTCATCTAAATTAGAGGATACTTCAAGAAGAAAGTTGACACATTGAACACAAAACACCTGAGATGATACGAGTTCTGCAATAATATCAAGAACATCATAAATAAAGAAATTCAAAGATAATTAAAAAGATAGAAATTAAAGAAAAGACAAAATGGATGTCACCTTGAATGTGGAGTAGCTGAAGCCAATGAAAGAAATGTTGAAGTACGAAAAAGATAGAGAGAGAAATATAGAAATAATTGATGAAGTAAAGACGCTGAATAAAGAAGCTGAACATAAAATTTCAAAGGGGAATTAAAAAAGATGGAATAAAGAATTATATTAAAAGGTGCAAAGACCTGGAATTAGGACAGCAAAAAATGAAAAGCATGTGCATTTCACTAGCTGAAAAAATTGAAGAGAAATTCAAAATACAGAATTACACAGATAGCATCAAAAGAACATGAAAGGGATTCACTGACCACATGAAGCCCAGGCTCCACAGCGCTGAGTCCAGAAGACCAAGATAGCATAGGGTTCTCACTGCAGATTGCTCTGAAAGTGCTCACAGTAGTAGGCCCTGGATCAACTGGGGAAAATGTAGAACTCAAAATAAGAAGACTAACCTTAGGATATGATTGGCACTAGTGTAATTCCCATTTGACACCTGACCTCACCTCCATGGCTCAACTTTCAGCCCCCAAATAGGAGAGCTATACTGTCAACAATGTACAATTCAGAGCACAGCATTTGTCAGGGAGTTACTCAGAAGGCAGGAAGGAATGGGAATGAAAGACCAATGGAAACGGCAAACAAAGGGAGGGAATAGGAAAACTAGTATTGCATTGTAGGTATTGCAATCAATATCATAAAACATTGCATGAATTGTAAGGAAAATCAATTTACTCTGTAGATTTTCCCTCACATGACAATCAAAACAGTGTAAAAAGAAAATAAGTCATATGACCGAGTACACTGGTAGATCTTGCTGAAGACCAATTTCCAGTGTTAAAAGATGTCACTTTGAGGAATAAGGCACAGCTGAGTCCTAGTGGTATAGTGGTTACAAATATAATGCGTCAGAACCAACCCAGTTGGGTTGCTCAACACAAGATCAACAGTTCTGCTCCCATACAAAGTTCCAGTACTGGAAACCCACAGGGATATCTCTCCCCTGTCCTATAGAGTTGCTAAGGGTTGGAATCAACTTAATGGCAGTGAACTGGATGTAAGCCAGGCTGACTGAACACACAAATCAAGTGACACTCATACATGTGCAATAAATAGTTTTCTATCAAGAAGTCACTGTAGTATTTCTATTTCAAGGAAATATCTCAGGCCAGTCCAACTCAAGACCATAAGTCCAACACTAGCCCATAAGTTCCTTTCCAACTTACACAGTTCCATGCAATGATGCAGAATGCAGGGATGTCAAAGGCCAGTGATTGCAATGTCGTGTGGACCCAAGGTCGATGGAAGCATGGCAAGACTCTGGCAGCTCTCAACATGGCAGGAAGCAGTTAGGTGAATGCAAAAAGAAGGGGAGCTTCCCAGGGCCCTCCTTATGAGAAGGCCATGGCCACAAAGAGGCACCATCAGGCTATGGTGTGATTGACAGATTGGATACCAACCTTACACTTTTACATATCTTCAAACTGACATAAAATTATATAACTATCATACTATGGCATTTTCAATCACCTCATATGTACTTGAAAATGGGCAATAATTATGAAAGATAAAACAAAAGTTGATGTCTTTTAATTATGATGCTGGTGAATAATATTGAATATTCTATGGACTTTCAGAAGAAGGAACAAATCTTTCTTGGTGGAAGTAGAGCCAGAATGCTTCCTAGACGTGAGAATGGCAAGACTTCATATCACATACTTTGGACATGTTAACAGCTGAGCATAGTCCCTAGAGAAGGATATCATACTTGGTAAAGTGGAGTGTTGAAAAAAAGAAGAAGGTCCTCAATGGGATGAATTGGCATACTGGCTGCAAAAACGGTCTCCAACATTAACTGTGAGGAAACAGGCTGTGGGTGCTATGAGTTAGAGCCAAATTAACAGTGTCTAACAATGACAACTCCCCTCCCGTGCCCCATCTGTCAATTTGCTGCACTGTGGTAGCTTGTGCTTTGCTGTGATGCTGGGAGTTAGTCCACTAGTACTACAAATACCAGGCAGGATCACCCACGGTGAACAGATTTCAACACAGCTTCCAGACTAAGAACTGACAGGACGACAAAACAATCATTCCACTTCTGAGGGATTCACCATTGAAAACTTTCTGCATAGCAGTAAAATATTGTCTGATATAATGCCAGAAAATGAGCCCCTAGATTGCAAAACAATCAAAATATCACCGAGAAAGAGAGCTTCCTCAAAGTAGAGTCCACCTTAATGATAACTCATAACCTCACAACAGGAGCTGTAGATAACATCATAATAAATGGAGAAAATATTGAAGTTATCAAAGATTTCGTCTTGCTTAGATTCACAACTAATGCTCATGGAAACAACAATCAAGAAACCAAATAACATATTGCATTAGGTAAATCTACTGCACATAACCACTTTAAAGTACTGAAGATCAAGAATTTCACTTAGGATTAAGTTGCGCCTGGCCCAAGGCATGGTATTTTCCGCCACATCTTATGCATGTGAAATTTGAACATTGAAGAGAACGACTGAAGGAGAACTGGTGCATTTGAATTAAGGTACTGACAAAAAATACTGAAAGTACCATGGGTGGAGAGAAGAACAAACAAATATGTCTGAGAAGAAGTGCAGCTAAATGTTCCTTGGCAGATAGGATGGCGAGACTTCATCTCATGTACTTTGCAGATGTTATCAGGACAGACCAGTCCCTGGAGGACATCATACACATTACAGTGGAGGTGTTGCCAAAAGAGGAAGACACCCGATCGAATGGATCGAGACAATTCCTACAACAATGGGCTCAAACATAACAAAAATGTTGAGTATGGGGCAGGACCAGGCAATGTTTCATTCTGTTGTGTAGGCATTATTATGAGACAGAACTGACTTGAAGGCATCTAGCAACAAAGTGTACTAAAGCTTCTGGCACCTTCATTTGCTGATGGATTATAATTCAAAATGAGAAAAATCATTGCAACCATTCATTAATAATCAGAACATGAAACGTGCAAAATAAGAATCTAGGAAAACTGGAAATCATAAAAAACGGAAACTGACCTATAAAGATCAATATCCTAGGCATTGGTGAGTTGAAATAGTCCCTTTGAATCTTAAAATGATAAGAATGACTACGCTGACAATGACAAATTCAAAAGAATGTCTCTTTCGTCCTCAAAAAGAGCATTTCTAGATCTATCTTGAAGTGCAATGCTGCCTGTGACAGAATAATATCTATGGAAGGCCGGTTAATAGAACCATTATTCAAATTTTCTTACAAACCACTAAAGCCAATGAAGAATTGTACCAACTTCTTTAGTCTGAAAATGATCACACATGTACTGAAAATGCATTAATAATTGTTGACAATTGGAATGCACACATGGAAACAAAAAGGAAGGAAGAGTAATTAGAAATTATGGCTTTGGGGATCGAAAAGAAGCTGAAGACTGCATGAAAGAATTATGCAAGAGCACTAACTTCCTCATTGCAAACACCTTTATTCAACAACAGGAGCGGCATATATACATGTGGAATACACAGGAATGGAATTGATTAAATCTGTGGGAAGACATGATACAGAAGCTCAATATCATTGAGACAAAATAAGACCAGGGGCCAACTATGAAACAGACTATCAGTTACTAATATGCAAGTTCAAGTCAAACATGAAGAAAATTAAAATAAGAACGCAAAAGAGCCCCAATACAGCCTATATTATATCTGTGGGCGGCTGGGGTTTCTAGGGAAACAAACCAGTGATACTGATACATGTAGAAGAAGGAAATTCATATCAATAAAGAATTTTACATTAAGAAGTCCACACAACAAGAAACCCCAGTCCAACTCCAGCCCATAAATCAGATGCAAATTAGAGGCCCTTCCAGACTCATGAAGCTGTTGGAGGAATAGCCCAAGAAACAGGAAAACCACAGGTTGGTGGAGGCAGAGTTGGGAGAATCCAAAGTCAACAGGCAGTTGGCAGGTCACAGACAGCTCTTAGGGTCAGCAGGTCTCATGGTGATTGCCATCCCAAGAAGCCAGACGTAGGGTCCAGGGTCTTTTCATCAGGAAGAAAAAGAGTGAGCCCATACTCCACAGTCTACTTATAGCTATGAAATAGGTCACACCCCCAAGGAGACTGTGACCTGCGCCTTCTGAAGATCCTGGTCAAGCTATATTGACACCAAACCTTACTATCACAATATCTCACCTGAATTTAGAGCCTATCTCAAGAATGGTTTGGACATATTTAACATTAATGATCAGCTACCAGAAGACTTGTGAAATAGCATCAAGGTCATCAATCTTTTTTTTTTTTGTCATGTCATCTGTGGCTATTTATTTATTTATCATAAATCATTTTATTGGGGGCTCCTCAAAAATATCATTATAATACAGTAAAGAAAGAAAATACTACAGTGGATATCAGAGGAGCCTGTGAAACTTGCTCTGTAACCTAAAGCAGCTAAAGCAAATGGAAGAAATGATGAAATAAAAGAGTTGAACAGAGAAATTTGAAAGGCCAGCTTGAGAAGATAAAGTAAATAATTATATTGTAACGTGTAAAGACCTGGAATTAGGAAAACAAAAGGAATGAGTACAGTCAGCATATCATAAATTGAAAGAACAGAAGAAAAAATCCAAGCCTTGGATTAAAATGTTCAAGGATTATTTATCAAACTATTGAATGATGCAGGGAGAATCCAAAAAATATGGACGGAGTATACAGAGTCTCTGTACCCAAGAATTAGTTGAGGTTCTACTAGTTCAAAAGGCCAAGAGGAAGTTGAAGCTGCAATGTAAGCATTAGTGAAAAGCAAGGAAGGGACAGGAATGGAAATATTTCAACACGCTCATGCAGTGATAGTCCATGTCAAGAAATTTGGAAGATAGCTATCTGGCCAAACAACTGGAAGTGATTAATATTTGTGTCCATTCTAAAGAAATATGACGCAACAAAATCTGCAAATTAATTTAAAATAACATTAATATGACATGCAAGTACAATTTTATTGACGATAACTTTAAAAGTAGTTATAGCAATATGTCAACAGGAAGCTGCCAGAAATCCAGGCTGTATTAAAAGAGGGCATGAGGCAAGGAATATCAAAGCTGATTTCGGATGGACCTTGGCTGAAATCAGAGGATACAAGGAAAATGCTTACTTATGTACTATTGACTATGCAGAGGATTTTACTGTGTATCATAACAAACTTTGGGTAGTATATGAATACATATGAGAACAATGGGAATCCCCGTACATTTAATTGTGCTCCTGTGGTACCTGTACATAAACCAACAGGAAGTGGTTGGAATAGAACAAGGGGATACTGCGTGGTTTAAAATCAGGAGAGTGTGTGTTGTGGTTATATCCTTTCACCATATGTGTTAGACAGGGTTCTCTAGAGAAACAAAACCAGGACATTTATGATTTGATAGATAGATAGAACACGAAGGAATATAACAGCTAATTAGTCCACATAGCAGTACAGAGGACTCAGTTTAACTCACTTCCATGCAACAGTAAATATGGCAGTACAGCCAGGCAGCAAACTGCAGAACTAGGTAAGGCAGCCACACACTGGTCTGGTCACCAGAGAGCAACTGAGAGATAGGTGTGGCTTGCTGAGACATTTATCTCTTTGCCCACTAATCAAACTGCAAACTTATTAATCCCACATGTTCTTATTGGCCAGGTTGGCACTATAAACCTACCTATCTATCACACTATATTTATTCAAATAATCTGAGAAGCTGCTCTGTATGAAGAAGTTGAGGCATCTGGATTGGAGGAAGAATCAATAACAACCTGTGTCATGCAGATGACCCAATCTTGCTGGCTGAAAGTCAATAGGCCTTGAAGTACTTACTGATAAAGCTCATATAGTACACCTTCAGTATAAATTAGTCTTCAAGACTAAGAATACAAATGTCTTCTCAACTTGACAAATATAAACACACAACATCATTACAAATAGAGAAATGTAGCTAAACTCTATTTTACTTGGACCCACAATCAATACTCACAGAAGCAGCAGTCAATAAATCAATGTATTTCATTGGATAAATCTGTTGTAAAAGACCTCTTTAAAATGTGAAAGAGCAAATGCTTTACTCTGGGGATTAGCAAGTTATGCCTGCTTTTAGCCTTGATATTTTTAATCACCTTAGATGCATGTGAAAGGAGTCTTAATTTCAGTGTCTGGTATGGGTTGAATGACTAACAGCAAGGTTGGTGGTTCAACCCACTTGCTGCTCCACAAAAGAAAGAGGAAGCTATTTGACCCTGTAAAGATTTACAGCCTTGGAAACCATATATGGTCACTTTGAATAAGAATAGACTTGATGGTAATGTTTGACATATGCATGTCAAAGATGGACCATAAATAAGGAAGACTGAAGAAAATATGATGCCTTTCAAATATGATGTTGCAAATAATATTGAATATACCATGAATGCCCAGCAGAACAAAGAGGTCTGTCCCGGAAGAAGTACAGCCAGAATGTATTTTAGAAGTGAGGATGGTAAAACTCCATTTCATATACTTTGAACATGGTATCCGGAGAAATTAGTCCCTAGAAAAGGACAAAATACTTGGTAGAGCATCATCAAAAAACAGGTAAACCCTGAATGAGATGGATCAACACAGTGGCTGTATCAATAGGCTAAAATATGACCATTGTGAGGATGTCACAGGACTAGAAAGGCTTTTATTCTATTGTGCATAGGGTCACTATAAGTGGCAGTGCGTGAGATTTTGTTGATTAACAACACTGGGATATGAGCAATGTCCCCATGGCATATGCTAAACTGTCACCATGCTGGGCATAGTTGATCTTTGTGGCTTTAGAGGGTAATTATTTAGAGGGTTATGATTCCACTGAATTTTTTCTGTGTATTCAAACTATTCCATCCTAAGATTCCACAGATCTATCCAAACCAAGCTCACTGCCATTGAATCAATGCTAACTCATATCGACCCTACAGGACATGGGTAAAATTGTACCTGTGAGGTTCTGAGACTGTACCTCTTTACAGAGTAGAGTCCCATCTTTCTCCCGAAGAGCAGCTGTTGATTTCAAAATACCGACCATGCAATTAGCAGCCCAATGTGTAACCAAGAACTATTCAGGGAAGCTAGAGGGAGAGCATGAAAAGAAATGAGTAGTTGAGGTGGTTGAATGCACATCTATCCCTCTGTTCTACTCTTTATGACTTTTTCTGAGTTCATTCAAAATGTAAATTAAGACACAAAATAGAATTCTACCCAACCCTGCTATATGCCTCAACAGTATCCATTTTTCTCATTCTTACTACTAATAGAAGGTCAATTTTGTTTAGGGTGATAATGTACCTACTTAAATCGCTCACTCCTAGGCTCCCTTGCAGCTATGCATGAGCATTTGACCCAGTTTGGGCCAAATATGTGTAGGTGAAAGACACTTAGTAGGACTCCCAAGAAAGTTTTTGTTGTTGTTTAAGGCAAAACACTTGTCTGGCATAACCCATTTCATTTTTGTCCTTGGCTCTTCTGCTGTCATGCTCCCTAGTCAGAATATTGAAAGATGGGAGAGTCACATAGGTTACATGAGTTTGGCAGACCAAAAAGCATGCATTCTCCTATATCCAAGATGAGTCCCTGAGCAAATACGCCAGACCTAGGCTACCGATTTCAAGACTTACTATTGTATAAGACAAACACCTGTGTGGTGCAAAGGGTTAACACAATTCACTGCTAAGCCAAAGATGCTTTGGAAGAAAAACCTGGCAATCTACATTTAAAAATTCCGCCCTTGAAAACCTCATGGAGCACAGTTCTACCCTAAATCATATGGGGTAACTGTATATCAGAATCAATTCAGTGGCAACTGATTTGGTATTTTTGGTGTGAATATAAGAAAAATGAAGCATTTGTGATTAGACCACTAGAGTCGGTTTGTTTTTTCCCATGTAGCCAGAAGCAATTTGGACTGATAGAGAAATAATTAAAAGAATGTAGAGTTAAGTAAGCGTAATGATTATGGAACTAATCATTTAGCAATGGGCTGCTAACCACAAGGTCAGTAGTTCAAATGCACCAGTCACTCAGGGGGAGAAAAGTGAAGCTCTCTGCTTCTGTAAAGATTACAGTCTTGGAAGCCCTATATGGGGTTGCTATAAGTTGTAATCACCTTGATAGCATTGTATTTGTTTGAGTTTGGTGACTAGTATGTAGGCTTTGAGGGGGTAGTAATAGATATTTTGAATACTATTCTTAGCACTATAGGTATTATGTCTTTTGCAAATGGGCAAACGAACAAAAGTGATATTCATTTAGTGTTTTCTGTAGTTTGCCTTATTCTTCCAAGAAGATTCCTCAAGTGTTAAGACCCAGTCTTCTCTGGCATACTTGAACAAAAAAATAACTGATAGACACAGACTTGAACCCTGGCCTGTGTGATCTTGGGTGTGTCACTGATTTTCAATCCATTTCTCATCTGTGTACTGGGGATTACACACGTAGCCCACAGGGTTGTTTTGGAGATTCAGAGTAATGTGTGTGTCTTGGATTGAGTGCCCTTGCATGCCGAGCTTATTCCTCAGGCCTGGGTGCAGTGAGTCTATTTGAGATCTGATGGCAGGGAGTGGGAATAGGAAAGAGGACGCAAGACTGAGTTAGGGGGAGAAGCAATCACAATGGGAATGGGGTGTTGAGGCTTTTAATGTAGGATACAGGGGCTTGATTCCCCCAGGACTTCTGAGGAACATGGGTTCTGTCCTAGAATTGCATACCAGAAACAGGAGGATGGGCTCTTCTTCGCCTGTAGTGGTGTTGAGCATTCCTCCTAGTACGGTGACCTCTCCTACCTTCCTGGGTATGGCTTTCCATGCCTTTGAAAAGGCTTCGAGGCAGAAGGACATGGAGGGCTGCGTGCTGCACAGTTGTAATAAGACACCATTTCAGCAGGAGCCTGCACTTACATAGAGCCGTTCGCCACTGCTATGATGGATATCAGGAGGAGCCCTGGAAGTGCAGTGGTTACAAGTTGGTTTGCTAACTTCAAGGTCAGCAGTTCAAAACTACTAGCTCCAAGGAAGAAAGATGGGGTTTTCTACTCCAATAAAGAGTTGTAGTGTTTGAAACTCGCAGGGGGCAAATGTACACTGCCCCACAGGATCGCTATGACTCGGTATTGACTGGAAGGCAGTGAGGTGGTGTCAGAGATGGGTCAAAGGAATGTGGCATGGCAACCCTAAGAATCTGCTACAGAACCATAAAGTGCCTGGGATAGATGAGTTTATTGTGCTTGACCTTTTTAAACCATCAAACGGGCAACAGTTAGAAAGACAAACATACCAAGTGTCATTGGAGATCCGGGGAAAGCAGAGAAACACTGCTAATGATGCAGGTTTGCTGCACAGCAATCTGGCAGAGCTTAGTGAAAGCCCATTGAATGTACCCTAGGACCTAGTGAGCCCCTCCTGGGCGTACAACCAAAGAAGCGCAGTCACTGAGTTGACTTTCATTCCTCATGACCCTATCAAACAAAGCTGAATGGTCCCATGATGTTTTCAAGGCTTCTATTGGGAAGTAGACAGCCATGCCTTTATCCCACAGTGTGTGGAAGACGGCTTCAAACTACTGACCTTTGGGTTAGCAGCCAAGCACTTAAAATCTCCCCCATCAAAGCTCTCTCCTGGATGTAGAAAAACAAAACAAAACCCCAGTTGATTCTTCCTCATTAGCAACCCTACAAGGCACAGTAGAATTGCTGCTTTAGGTTTACAAAACTAAATTCTTACGACAGCAGACAGCCTCTCTTTGCTCCATGGAATAGCTGGTGGGTTGGAACTGCTCACCTTGGGGTTAGCAGCCCAACGCATAATTCCTGGGTATATAGGCCAAGCTTTTTATACAATTCACAGGGCCCTTGGGGCATTTTTACAAGAATGGTCACCACACTGATGCCTGCAGTAGAGAAGAGTTGGAGCCGAATTGGATGCCAATCAACAGACAACTGAAGAATGAAACAAAACAAAGATGATGATTGCTCATGACCAAGTGGCACGCAGCAGCACATGCAATAGATATGCAGCATGGCAATAACTCTTAATGACTTTGCAAGGAGTTGAAAAGGGCAGAAACTGAATGAGATTTATATTGCAGTACCATTCATGGAAGCTGAAAGCCCATTCACTAAGCAGCATGGTCTAGTGCACATGGCTGTATGCCTATAAGGACACACACACACACCAAGCACCCAGCAGGGGGTATTAGTCTGAAGAGGGGAATGGAAGTGATGTGAATGTGGAAAAGGAGGGACAAAACACAAGCAGGGCCTGACATTGATCAGGGTTCACGGTGTGCTATAAAGTAGGCATGATTAATCCCTTCCCTGTACCAGAAGGCTGAGCTAGATTTTTAAAGCAAGTCATAAAAAATAAAATAAAATAAAATAAAGCAAGTCAAGTGCCTGGAACACAATGGTTGTTAGCTGCTGTTGAGTCAGCCTCCAGTCCAACTCACTGTGACAACCAGCTCCCAGTGAATCCATGGGCAATATTCTCCCTGGTCCTGCACCATCTCTTTGGTTGTGCATCAGATTGTGATTCACAGGGGTTTTCGTTAACTGGTTTTCAGAAGTAGAATACCAGGCTCTTCCTCATCGCTCATCTTAGTCTGGACACATCACAGAATCGGGTGCAGTCTCATAGCCGCACCCAACCAAGCTTCCCCATTTCAGTATCATAGCAACACAGAAATCAGTTCAGTACCACAGCAATAACCAAGCATCCCCCTGACAAATGAGTGTTGGATGCACACGAGTTGCATTGTCTTGGACTCAAACCCAGATCTCCCACATGGAAAAGGAGAATTCTACAACTGATCCACCAATTTACCCTCAGAATATAATAAGTATCCAGTAAATGGTTATTAAGAATGTGGCTGCCAGGAAAATCCAGCAATTTCCTGCCAAGGCTTAACACTAATATCTTCCCCCACACACTAGAAGGCTGCAGAGGAATGACTTTCTCCATGCCAGCCCTGGTATCTAGACAAGGGACCCTAACACTGAGCCACTGAGCCCCAGCAGGCTGGGGAGCAATGTCAAATTGGATGAGGGACAATCCTGGTTGAGTTAGTTCCCTAAACTTGCAGGGCAGTTTAGCATGTCCACAGCTGTGTTCAGAATAGCCATGTGATTACCACCGAGAGAAATTCTACATGCTTTCACACACCATGCTAGTCGTTGCAGCCATCGTTGAGTACAGTTCATGCTCATCACTATCTAGAACTCACGGTGACGCTGTGGGTGAGCCATTGGGCAGGTAACCTCAAGGTTGGCAGTTCAAAGACACCAGTTGTTCTCTGAGAGGAAGGTGAGATGATCTGCTCCTGTAAAGATTTAGCCTGAGGAATTTTATATAGGGTCACAGTGAGTCAGGATCAACTCAATGGTGTGGGTTTGGTTTAGTAGACCCGCCATCAGATCATATTTAATGTATTTATTAACATGTATATTTGCCACAAATCCAATGTCTTTTATTTTTATCACTGCATTTCAATACAATTTGTGCCTTTGTGATTCTGTATTTCATGGGAGGTATTTGGAAATATTATTCTGGGGAGTGGGCAGGTGTTCCATAGCCTTTCCTAAATGCCAAATGGATCCATGGGGTTGCAATGGTTAAGACCCTCTAATAGAGTTTATCAAAGAGCCCTGGAGGCACAATGGTTAAGTGCTCAGCTGCTATCCAAAAGGTTGAAGGTTTGAACCCACCAGTGGCTCTGTTCTTGGAAGAAAAACCAGGCAACTCATTCTTGTAAAGATTACAGCATAGAGAAGCCTAGAGCAGTGGTTCTCAAACTTCCTAATGCCACAACCCTTTCATACAGTTCCTCATGTTGTGGTGACTTCCACAACCATAAAAATATTCTCATTGCTGCTTCATAACTGTAATTTTGTTACAGTCACCCTGTGCAAGGGTCCCACAGGTTGAGAACCATTGGTCTAGAGAGCTCTGCACTGATGCATTGAGTCACTATGAGTTGGACTGGACTAGAAGGTTCCTAACAAAAACACCAACAATTCTTTTTTACCATGACCTTGTTAACTCAAAAAGATTAATAAGCAAATTCACAAATGAGGACATCCAGTTGCCCCTCCAAACTGGAGAAGCATGAGTTAAATGGTGACCCTGACCCCACGGTGTCCTCCAGCTGGTGCCATGCTGCCTTTATTCCTTCTGCCTCTCAGTTCTGTGGAGAAGAAGGGGAAAGGGAGGGAAAGAAAAAGAAAGAAATGAAAAGGTAATTTTTCCAGCTTCTTCACATCACTGAATTGAACTTTACTTTTAGTAAAAGTATTATGAAATGGAAATGGTGCTTTCACTATTTTGCTTTTAGGTGATATTCAGAGACATGGTGCTGGTAATTTTTTGAGCCGGGGAGGTTAGTGTGCAGATTTTCTGAATATGGTTGAGACAGCATGCCCCCTTCCAGGCCTAGAATTTCCCTGGGCTATGAGGAGTTATAGACAGTCTACCCTCTTCTTCCTCTGACTTCGCTGTAAACCATGGACACACTGGTTCTGACTTGACCTGGCTCCAGTACAGAAAAAAATATCCTCCTTGCATAATTGTAGTGCTTGCATTGGAAGGCACCCAGAGACAAATCTCTCCTCTGGTGGCATAATGGGTTATGTGTTGGGCTATTAACTGCAAGGTCAGCAGTTGGAATTCACCAGTCACTCCTTTGGAGAAAGATGGGGCTTTCTTCTCCCATAAAGAGTTATAGCCTTAGATGAGTATAAAACCTCAAAATGCATTGGCAGAGATTCCACAGAGAATAAGCCTCCATTAAATCCCCTGGGACCATTCACCAGGGATGGGATTAAACCCTGCTCACCGTCAGTACATCAGAAAGTGTATTGTTGCAGATATGATTAGGTTAAAAATTAACATCTTATCATTTGTGTTTACTCTTAACACGTTTTTCATTTGTTCTTTTTTTAATTTTATGCTTGCCTTTTTATTGAAAAAAGTAACTAATGTCACTAAACAAGTAGAAAATTTGTTAAATGAAAATCTAATCGGTTATGTAAACTTTCACTGAAAACATAACACAATTTTATTTTTACAAAGAGTTATAACCTTGGAAACCCAGGACGCCGGAGTATTTTCTCTCGATAGGATTGTTATGCACCCAATGGCAATGAGTGTTGTTGGATTTTGTTTCTTTATTGTTTTCTGTAGCTATGGTGGGGTATAGGGGTTATGTGTTGGGCTGCTGAACGCAATGTCTGAAATGGCAAATTTGAAATCCCCAGCCACTCCAAGGGAGAAAGATGAGGCTTTCTACTCCCCTAAAGAGTTCCAGTCTCAGAGTAGCCAGTCCACAAAGAGAATAACATGGCTGGCCCCACTATGAGACATGATGCCCCTCAGTGACCATGGGTGATACAGGGGACAGCACTGGAGAAACAGTGTGCGAATGGCACCTAACCTGATTCCACCACACCGAGGCAAAGTGTGGTGGAGTGCAGTGGAACAGCAAGGGAATGGAGTGGCAAGGTCCCCAGGGAATGCTGAAAGTGGACTTTGGGGCCAGGTTGTGGTGCCTCAACAGACTGGATTGGAAAACACTCCTATGATCCAACAAATGATCCTTGAACTAATTACAAGCTCTTCTTTCTTGATGTGTTTTGTTTTGTTCTTTGTCAGTGGTTTGTTTTTGTTGTTTTGTTGTCTGGTTGTCTGTCTCTTGCTTTGTTTTCCTCTGTCTTCTTTTTGTGCATGTTCGTGTCTCCACAGGTCTGTCTAAATAAGACAGGCTGGATGAACTATCTGGAGGAAAAACAACAGGACCGACAGTTCCGGGCGCACTTGGGATAGGGGGAGGTGTGGGGGGGTAAGGAAGTGGTGTTAACAAACACAGGGACAAGGGAACAACATGGGACTCAAAATGGTAGTGAGGGGGAAGTGGCAGGCCTGGTAGGGAATGATCAAGGGTAAGGTTACGTAAAGAAGAGGTATAGCTGTAACCCAGGTTGGGACGGAGCATAGTAGTGGGAGAGGAGGAAAGTCAAGGGAGATGGAGGAAAGAGCTAGGAGTTAAAGAGCATTTATAGAGGTCTAGACAAAGACATGTACATGCAAATATAAATATCATACATTTTCCTTTGTAGTGGTAGACCACCAATCATAAAATTATATTCTTTGCTACTTCGTAACTCTCGTTTTGTTACAAGTTATGGATAGTGCCACCTTGTAAAGGGTTCGTCTAAGCCCCAAAGGGGTCACGACCCAAATGGTGAGAACCGCTGCTCTAAATTTAGAGGAGTTTCTCTTAAGGTCTATTTCACCATACTGTTAGAAGCTCAAGTCCATTTGTTGTTGTTGTTAGGTGCCGTCGAGTGGGTATGTCTCATAGCAACTCTACACACAATATAATGAAACGCCGCTCTGTCCTGTCACATCCTCACAGTGGTTCTCTGCTTGCGCTCATTGTTGCAGCCACTTTGCTAATGCATCTTGTTGGGGACCGCCTCTCTTTTCCTGCCCTTTCATACCAAGATTTGGGACTTCCTCTAGAGCAGTGGTTCTAAACTTTCCTAATGCCATGATATTTTCATATCGATTCTCATTTAGTGGTGAACCCCCCCAACCATAAAAATGATTTCATTGCAGCTTCATAACTGTAATTTTGTTACTGTTATGAGTCACGAAACCCCTGTGAAATTTTCATTCCATACCCACAAAGGGGTCGCGACACACAGGTGAAGATCCCCTGCTCTAAACTAAGAGGAGATTCTCTTAAGATAGAATTCAGCATACTGGTAGATGCACAAATTCTGTTGTTATTGGTGTTAGGTACCACCGAGTGGGTTTTGGCTCATAGTAACTCTATGCACAATATAATGAAACGCTTTCCCATCCTATGCCATCCTCACAGTGGTTCTTTTGCTTGTGCTCATTGTTGCAGCCACTGTGCTAATCCAACTTTTGGGTAGCTGCCTCTTTTTTGTGGCCTTTCAATTGTACCAAGACTTGTGTCTTCCTCTAGGGCAGTGGTTGTCAAATTTCCTAATGCCATGACCCTTTCACACAGTTCCTCATGTAGTGGTGACCCCCATCATAACATTTATTGTTACTTCGTAACTGTAATTTTCCTACAGTTATGAATCATTTCACACCTGTGAAAGGGTCATTCGATCGCCAAAAGTGGTCGCGAACCACAGGTTAAAAACCCGTGGTCTAAACTAAGAGGAGTTTCTCTTAATATCTACTTCACCCTATTGTCAGAAGCACAAATCCTATAGTTATTGTTAGATTCTGTTGTGTACCTTTCGACGCCTAGCAACTCTAAGCACAATATGATGGAAAGGTGTCCTGTCCTGCGCCATCCTCCCAGTGGTTCTTTTGCTTGTGCGGATTGTGATTGTTGCAGCCACTGTTGTATTCCATCGTGCTGTGGGCTGCCTCTTTTTGCTGCCCTTACACTGTACCCACATCTATGTCTCCCCCTAGGGCAGTGGTTTTCAACCTTCCTAATGTCATGACTCTTTCACACCATTCCTCAGGTACTAGTGACCCCCCCCCAAACATAAAATTATTTTCCTTGTTACTCCATAACTATAAATTTGCTATTGTTATGAATCAGGTCACCCATGTGAAATGCTCATTGTTCCCTCCTAAGACGTCATGACCCACAGTTAGAGAACTGTTACTCTACACTAAGAGTTTCTTTTAAAGTCTTCTTCAGCATATTGTTAGAGGCACAAATCCTGTTGTTTGGTGCCTTCGAATGGGTTTAGGCTCATGCCTACTCTATGCACCATGTAATGAAATGCTTTCCCGGCCTGTGCCTTCCATACAGTGGTACTTTTGTTCACACTCATTTTTGCAGCCACTGTGCTAATCCATCTTGTTGGGCACTGGCTCTCTTTTCCTGCCCTTCTGTACCGAGATATGTGTCTTCCTCTAGAGCAGTGGTTCTCAACTTTCCAAATGCCACAACCACTTCACACCATTCCTCGTGTAGTGGTGACATCCAACCATAAAACATTTGCATTGCTACATCATAATTGTAATTTTGCTTCTGTTATGGATCAGGCCACCCATGTGAAAGGTTCGTTAGTCTCCTCAAAGGCATCTCGACACACAGTTGGAGAACCAATGGTCTAAACGAATAGGAGTTTCTCTCTAGGTCTACTTCAGAATATTCTGAGAAGCCCAAGTTCTTTTTACTATTGTTTGGTACCTTTGAGTGTGTGTTGGCTCATAGCAACTGTATGCACAATATAATGAAACTCGGCCCCATCTCGTGCCATCTCACTGTGGTCCTTTGCTTGCGCTCACTGCTGCATCTATTCCATCTTGTAGGGGCTGCCTGACTTTTGCAGCCCTTCTGCTGTACCAACATTTGTGTCTTCCTCTAGGACAATGTTTCTCATACATCCTAATTCTGCAGCCCTTTCGTACAGTTCCCAATGTAGTGGTGGACCCCAAACATAAAATTATAAAATTATATTCATTCATATTTCATAACTGTACTTTTGCTACAGTTATGAATCAGACCATCACTGTGAAGGGGTGTTTCGAAACACCCCCCACCTGAAAGTGTTCACGACCCAATGTTGAGAACCCTGCTGTAAACTAAGAAGAGTTGCTCTTAAGATTTACTTCAGCATATTGTTAAACACACAAGCTCTGTTGTTATTGTTGTTAAGTTCCGCGGAGGGGGTTTTGGCTCATCGCATCTCTATGCACAATATCATGAAATGCTTCCCAGACCTGTGCCATCCTGACAGTGTTTGTTTGCTAGTGCTCATTGTTGGAGCCATATTGGGTGGGGGGGGGGGCTGGCTATTTTTTGTTGCCCTTCTACTCTACCAAGATTTGTGTCTTCCTTTAGGGCAGTGGTTCTCAACCTTCCTAATGCCACAACATTTTCATACCGTTCCTCATATAGTGCTGACTGCCAAATCATAAAATTATTTTATTGCAACTTTGTAACTCTAATTTTTCTACTGTTATGACTGGGCGACCACTCTGAAAGGTTCATTCATCCCCCAACAAGGCTCATGACCCAAAAGTTGAGAACCGCTGCACTAAACTAATAGGAGTTTCTCTTAAGGTCTACTTCAGCATGTTATAAGAAACACAAGTCCTGTTGTTTTGTTGTCAGGTGCAGTCGAGTGGGTTTTGACTCATAGCAACTCTATGCTCCATATAATGTAATGCTGCCCCATCTTGTGCCATCCTCACAGTGTTTCCTTAGCTTGAGCTCATTGCTGCAGCCACTGTGCTATTCCATCTATTTGGGGGCTGACTCTATATTGCGGCCATTCAACTGTATCAAGACTTGTGTCTTCCTGTAGGACTGTGGTTTTCAGCAATCCTAATGCCTCGACCCTTTCATACAGTGCCTCGTGTTGTAATGACCTCCCAACCAAAAAATTATACTGTTGCTACTTCATAACTGTAATTTTGCTACTGTTACGTATCGGCCCACGCCTATGGGAGGGTCATTCGAACACCCCCAAAGGATTTACCACTCACAAGTTGAGAACGGCTGCTCTAAACTAAGAAAAGTTTCACTCAAGGTTTAGTTGAGCATATTGTTAGATGTATGATTCTGCCTGTTATTGATGTTCGGGCCGTGGAAAGGTTTGGGCTCATAGCAACCCTGTGCACAATATAATACAGGCCTGCTCAGACTTGCATCATCCTCACAGTGGTTCTTTGCTTGTGCCCATTGTTGCAGCCACCGTGCAAATCCGTCTTGTAGGGACTTCCTCTCTTCTGCTGCCCTTCTACTGTACTTGCGTCTTTCTCTAGGACAGTGTTTCTCACCCTTCCTATTTCTACGACCTTTCCATACACTTCCCAATGTGTAGTGGTGGTCCCCAAAGCATAAAGGTTTTTTTCTACTGTTTTTCCATAACTGTAATTTTGCAAGTCTTATGAATCTAGTCACCCTGTGAAAGGGTTGTTCAACCATCCAAAGTGGTCACAAATCACAGGTTGAGAACCGCTGTTCTAAATTAAGAGGAGTTTCTCCTGTGGTCTAGCTCAGTATATTATTACACGCATGAGTCCTGTTCTTATTGTTGTTAGGGGCTGTCGAGTGGGTTTGTCTTATAGTTGGCTCATAACAACTCTATGCACAGTATCATGAAACACTGTTCCATCCTCTAACACCCTCACACTTTTCCTTTGTTTTCGCTCATTGTTGCAGTCTCTGTGCTAATCCATCTTTTGGGGGACTGCCTCTCATTTGCTGACCTTCTACTGTACCCAGATTTGTGTCTTCCTCTAGGGCAGTGGTTCTCAAACTTCCTAATGCTCGACTCTCGCACACCATTCCTCATGTATTGGTGCCCACCCCCAATCATAAAATTACGTTCCTTGTTACTTTATAACTAAAATTATGCTACTGTTATGAATCAGGCCACCATGTGATATAGTCATTCTCCCCCCCCACCACCCAAAAGGCATCACGACCCAAAGTTTGAGAACTGCTATTCTACACTAAGAGGAGTTTCTTTTTAAGGTATGTTTCAGCATATTGTTAGAAGCACAAATCCTCTTCTTGTTTTTGCCTGCCTTCGAGTGGGTTTTGGCTCATACCAACTCTATGCACAATGTAATGAAACGTTGTCCTGCCCTGTGGATCCTCACAGTGGTTCTTCTGTTTGCGCTCATTGTTGCGGCCACTGTGGTAATCCATCTTGTTAGGGACTACCTCTCTTTTCCTGCCCTTCCGTACCAAGATTTGTGTCTTCCTCAAGAATAGTGGTTCTCAACTTTCTGAATGCCACTACTATTTCATACCAGTCCTCATGTGGTGGTGACACCCCAACCATAAAATATTTTCATTGCTACATCATAACTGTAATTTCACTTCTGTTATGGATCAGGCCACCCATGTGAAAGGTTCATTAGTCTTCTAAAGGCACTGTGACACAGTTTGAGAACCACTAGTGTAAATTAAGGGGAGTTTCTCTTAAGGTCTACTTCAGCATATTCATAGAAGCACAGTCCTGTTGTTTTTGTTTGGTGCCTTTGAGTGTGTGCTGGCTCATAGCAACTCTATACACAATATAATGAAACGTGACCCCGTCTCTTGCCACCCTCACAGTGGTTATTTTGCTTGTTGTCAATGTTGCAGCCATGGGCTAATCCAACTTTTGAGGGGCTCCCTCTCTTTTGCTGCCCCTCTACTGCCCTTTCATTCATTTCCTCAGGTAGTGATGAACCCCCAATCATAAAATTATTTTCATTGCTACTTCGTAACTTTAATTTTGCTACAGTTATGAATCAGGCTTCCACTGTGAAAGGGTCATTTGACCCCCCAAAAGGGCTATTGACCCACAGGTTGAGAACCACTGCTCTATACTAAGAGGAGTTTCTCTTAGGATCTACAGCACCATATTGTGAAAAGCATGAGTCCTACAGTGATTGTTGTTAGGTGTTGCCCAGTGGGTTTCGACTCTCAGCAACTCTACGCACAAGATAATGAAACGCTGCCCCGTCCTGTGCCATCCTCACAGTGGTTTCTTGTCTGCACTCATTGTTGCAGCCACTGCGCTAATCTATCATCTGGGGGTCTGCCTCTCATTTGCTGCCTTTCTGCTCTGCCAAGATTTCTGTCTTGCTCGAGGACAGTGGCTCTCAACCTTCCTATAATGCCACAGGCCTTTTATACCACTCCTCATGTAGTGGGTACAATCCCAGTCATAAATTTATCTTCATTGCTACTTCACAACTGTAATGAAGCTACTGCTATGAATTGGGCCACCCCTGTGCAAGGGTAGTTCATCACCCTAATGGAGTCGTGATGCACAGGTTGAGAATCTCTGCTCCAAACTATGAAGAATGTCTCTTAAGATATATTTCAGCACATTGTTAGAAGCAAAAATCCTGTTGTTATTGTATTTAGGTGCCTTCAAGTGGGTTTTGGCTCATAGCAACTCTATGCAAAGTGTAACGAAACGCTCCCCCATCCTGTGCATTCCTCACAGTGGTTCTTTGCTTGCGCTGGTTGTTTCAGCCACTGAGCTAATCCAACTTAGAGGGGCTGCCTCTCCATACAAAATGTTCGCTGATATTTCATAACTGTAATATTGCTATTCTTATGAATCAGGCAACCCTTGTGAAAGGGTCATTCAACCCACTCACTCCCCAAAAGGGTTCGGGATTCATAGGTTGAGAACCCTGCTCTAAACTAAGAGGAGTTTCTCTTAAGATCTACGTCAGCATATTGTTAGAAGCTCAAGTCCTTTTTGTGTTGCTGTTAGTTGCCGTCGAGTGGGTTTTGACTCTCAGCAACTCTACGCACAATATAATGAAACGCTGCCCCGTCCTGTGCCGTCCTCACAGTGGTTTGTTGATGGCACTCATTGTTGCAGCCACTGAGCTATTCCATCTTGTAGGGTCTGCCTCTCACTTGCTGCCCTTCTGCAGTACCACGTTTTGTGTATTCCTCTTGGGCAGTGTTTCTGAACCTTTTAATGGCATGGCTCCTTTGTACAATTCTTAATGTTGTGCTGATCCTCCAACAGTATTTTTTTTTCATTTTTACTCAGTTACTGTGATTTTTCTACTTTTATGAATTGGGCAAAACCTGTGAGAGGCTCGTCTGAAACGCCATAGGGGTCGTGACCCACAAGTTAAGAACCACTGCTCTAAATTTAGAGGAGTTTCTCTTAAGATCTAGTTCAGCATATTGTTAGAAGTACACGTCCTGTAGTTATTGTCATTAAGTTCCGTAGAGTGGGTTTTGACTCTTAGCAACTCTATGCACAATATAATGAAACGCTGCCTTGTCCTGTGCCACCCTCACCGTGCTTGTGTGCTTGGCCTCAGTGTTGCAGCCACTGTGCTAATGCAACTTGTTGGAGACTGCCGCTCCTTCCTTCCCATCTGTACCAAATTTGTGTCTTGCCCTAGTGAAGTGGTTCTTAACCTTCCTAATGCCACTACCCTTTCATATCGATTCTCATTTAGTGGGGACCCCCAACCATAAAATTATTTTCATTGGTACTTTGTCACTGTAATTGTACTACAGTTATGAATTGGGCCACCCCTGTGAAAGGGTCATTCTACCCTCCCAAGGGGCACGACCCACAGGTTGAGAACTGCTGCTCTAAAGTTAAAGGACTTTCTCTTAAATCATACTTCACCATATTGTTAGAAGCACAAGTTCTGTAGTTATTTTTGTTGAGTGCTGTTGAGTGGGTTTCTGGTCACAAGAACCCTATGCACAATATAATGAAATGCTGCCCAGTCCAATGCCATGCTCAGAGTTGTTCATTTGCTTGTGCTCATTGTTGCAGCCACTGGGCTAATCAATCTTGTAGGGGCTGCCTCTCTTTTGCTGCCCTTCTACTCTACCAAGAATTCTGTCTTCCTCTAGGGAAGTGGTTCTCAACCTTCCTAATGCCATGACTCTTTCATACCATTCCCCATGTAGTGGTGACTGCCAAATAATGAAATTATTTTCATTGCTACATCATACCTCTAATTTTTCCACTTTAATGAACGGCCCACTGCCATGAAAGGGTCATTCGTCCCCCAAATGAGGTCACAACCCTCAGTTTGAGGACCGCTGCGCTAAACTAACAGGAGGTTCTCTTAAGGTCTACTTAGGTACATTGTTAGAAAAACAAGTCCTATTTTTTCTTGTGGGTTTTGACTCATAGCAACTCTATGTCAATATAATGAAACACTGTCCCGTCTTGTGCCATCCTTACAGTGTTTCTTTGGCTTGTGTTTATTGTTGCAGCCACTGTGCTATCCCATCTATATTGTGGCTGACTCTATTTTGTTGCCCTTCAACTGTATCAAGAATTGAGTCTTCCTCTTGGACAGTGGTTTTCAACATTCTTACGACCCTTTCATAAAGTTCCTCTTGTAGTCGTGACCAACCAACCATAAAATTATTTTTGTTGCTTCATCCTAGCTGTAATTTTGCTACTGCTATAATTCAGGCCTCCCCATGAAATGGCTGTTTGACCCCCTAAGTAGACACGACCCACAGGTCGAGAGCCGCTGCTCTAAACAAAGGGGAGATGCTCTTAAGGCCTTTTTCAGCATATTGTTAGAAGCACAAGTCCTGTTGTTATTGTTGTTGGGTGCAGTCGAGTGGGTTTGGCTCATAGCCACTCTCTGCGCAATATAATGAAACTCTGGGGGTCTTAAAGGCTTGAAGGCAAACAGGCTGAAATCTAGCTCAGAAGCAACAAAGCCCACAGAGAAGAAGCACACAAGCCTAAGTGAACACGAAGTGTTCAAGGGATCAGGTAGCAGACATCAAAGAACAAAAACCATTACTGTGTGATCACCTTCCCCACATAAACGCTGAAGATGAATGTGTGCATAAGGAAGTGTGGTGAAAAAGACTGATGGTGTCCGGCTATCAAGCGATATAGCATGCCGGGTCTTAAAGGCTTGAAAGTAAACAAGCAGGCCCAGAAGCAACAAAGCCTACATGGAAGCATCACACCAACATGTGTGATTATGAAGTGCTGAGGGGACCAGTTTTCAAGCAACAAAGGCGGGAGGAGGGATTATATCATCGTGAACGACGGGAGTGCATGACGGGGGACCAATGCCCACCTGTAGACAACTGCACATCCCTTGTGGAGGGGTAGTGGGAAGGAGATGAGTCACTCAGGGTTCAGTGTAGAAATAATGAAACCCACAACCTTCCTCTAGTGATTAAACACTTCCTCCCCCCACCTCTCAAGATCCCAATTCTACCTTGCAAACCTGGTTAGACCAGAAGATACACAGCGCTACAGATGGGAACTAGAAAAACAGGGAATCCAGGACAGATGAACCCCCCAGGACCAGCGGTGATAGTGGCGATACTGGGAGGGAAGTGGGTGTAGAAATGGGAAACCAATCAGAAGGATCTACATATAACTTCCCCCCTGGGAGATGGGGAACAGAAAATTGGGTGAAGGGAGACGCCGCGCAGTGTAAGATAAGAGAAAATAATAATTTATAAATTATTAGGGGTTCATGAAGGAAGAGGAGCAGGGGGAGAGGGGGAGAGGGGAAAGGGGAAATGAGCTGATTCCAGGAACCCAAGCGGAAAGCAAATTTTGAGAATGATGAAGGCAACGAATGTATAAGTGTGCTTTACACAACTGGTGTATGTATGGATTGTGATGATTTGTATGAGCCCCAATAAAATGATTTTAAAAAAGAAAAAGAAAGAAATGTCTATAAATGAATGAAGGCAACATATGTACAAAATGCCTGATGCAATCAATATGGATTGCAACAAAAGTTGTAAGAGTCTCCAATAAAAGATTTTTAATAAAAATGTATATATAATAAATATTTTCCTAACTTATATAAATGATTAATAAGAATAACATTAAGCAGCCTGGGTTTTTTATAGGAAATAATAATGATAAAAGAACAAATGAGAGATTCAGGAGGAAGCAATGGATAGGAACATATTATAAGAAAAGTTTTCTCTTATATGGAATGTACATTCTCTTACATGACAACAATCAGAATATGCCGTAAGAACCTCAGACCAAATACTAGAATAAAATAGAGGAAAATATTCCCAACCCTTCAATAAAATAGTATATGCTTTCTATGATTTTCACAAAAGGTCAAATTCTTTAACAAAATATTTTGTTCATTCAAATTTTTAATTATGCATAAATTTATGTCGACTTGCATTACATCTCATACAAAGGCATAAGAATTGTTTTTGCTCTATCTAAAACTAAATAGAAGATAGCGAAGGTGAAAAAATAGCTTTCGTGAATGTTGCTTTGAAATACAAATGGCATTGTCCTAAGAAATTATAATGATTTAATTTTTAAAAATCATTTTATTAGGGGCACATACAACTCTTATCACAATCCATACATACATCAGTTGTGTAAAGCACATCCATACATTCATTGCCCTCATCATTCTCAAAACATTTGCTCTCCACTTAAAGCCCTGGCATCATGTCCTCATTTTTCTCCGCCCTCCCTGTTCCCCCCTCACTCATGAACCCTTGATAATTTGTCAGATCTTACATATTTTGTCTCCCTTCACCCACTTTTCCGTTGTCCATCCCCCAGGGGGAAGTTATATGTAGATCCTTGTAACTGAGGTCTCAGAGCAGCTGGGTGTGATGCAGGGGAAGCTCTGGAAGCAGCTGCAGACACTGCGGGAGTTGGCAGCCCAACAGTGAGGGTCACTGCATCCGTGGGTACCAGAAAACTGGCTGGGGTTGCTTCTTCCCCTAGATGTTACCCCTGCCTTGAAGAAACCATGACAGAGGCCTGTAGACATGTGTCAGGAAAAGATGAGTCCTTCACTGTTTCCTCTTCCCACAAACTTTTGAGGAGAGCCTGCAGGGCAGGGGCTCGGCTCCCTGGCTCCAGTCAAATGCCCGTCCCCACAGACACACCCTCGCCAGCACCAACTCCCCATGCCCTGGGTTTGCTTCTTGAATCCAGAGGAGCAGCCTGGGCAAAGACCATGAAGAACCTTGTCCTTCAGGCAGCCCCTTTGATTGGGTCCCTTGACCTCCAGAAAGTGGACACATGCACACTAACTGTTGGGGGACTCAGGCTGTCACCACAGGGGCCAGGATCTGAAGAGGATGCTGGCACTGCAGGGCTTCCTGAGGGAAGCCAAGGACTTGCAGAGCTGAATGAGCAGACAGCAGCAGGTGGCCAGAGGAGAGAGGACTATGAGCACACCCTAGTGAGGAAGGGGCTAGGGGCAAGGAAGGTGCCCTGGAGCCGAATGAAGACGGGTAGTGGAGGGGGGCTGCATGCACAAGGGGCTGATGGGGAACATCAGTCTGGACTGAGGACAGCTGTGGCTTCCTATTCCCCTCTCTGCGTAGAGGGGCAAGTTCTGTGGCTGTTCAGTCCTGCCCTGCCCAGTCACTCACTGAGGTGTCTCACAGCCCACCAGCCAGGGACCCCTGTGACCCCTCTCCTCTCTTCTCAGCTCCTCTTAACCAAGTTTGCAATGTTTCGGCACCAAGTGAAGATGGGTGGCCACCAGGGGGCAGCCTGCCCCACTAGCGGAGAGCCTGCTGGAGTGGTGGCCCAGCACTGCCCCCAGGGCCCAGCAGTGGTGACAGGACCTACAGTGAGTACCAGCAGCCTGCAGCAGGGGTGAGTTTGGGAGGAGGTGCTGGGCATGGGATGAAGAAGCTTCCAGGGAGACCCTTGCTGTGATGCGGCTCTGCCAAACCACTGTCTCTGGAGAGGGCACGAGTTCAGGGAACCCAGGGCAGCCCCTGCTGTCTGCGGCCTGTGGAGGAGGCAAAGCTGGGTCGGTGGATCAGGGTGCCTGGTCACAAAACCCACTTAGCAGGGTCACTTTCCCAAGCCACGGGCTACCTGCACCTGCAGGGGCGTTCTGGGAAGAGTTGAGCTGGGCTGAGGATGCCCTGCACAGCCCCACCCTGACCCAGGTCACAGTACAAGCTACTGCGTTTCCAGCCCAGATGGAGCTTAGGCGAGATCCCGATTTGCCCATGAACCTAGCCCAGAGTCTGGCCCGGAGTCTCAGGGGCCCGGCATTTGCTGCATGCAAGAACCATGGAGGGGTGCAGCTTCTACCTTTGAAGGGTGTCTAGTCTCCTCCAAACACACAGCATGCCTAGGTGGCACACAACCTGGCTACCTGCAGTGTGCCTGGCTTTAGAATGACCCCACCTGCTGACTCATGGGGATCCTCCAGAGGGTTTGCAAGTCAGTAAATCTTTCCAGGAGCAGGGAACCTCTTCTTCCTCCTGAGGAGCAGTTAGTGGGACTGAACCAGGCAACAGCCCAAAACTTCCCAAGCAGGCCTCCTGGAGCATCGTTAGAGCAAGGGGTAAACTGCTAGTGATAATGGGCCCCTGGGAGGAGAGTTTGCAGAAAGGCCTAAAGCGCTGAGCAAGATCTCAGGACGGTGGCCCTCTGGGAGCTTAGGACAAGTTCTAATCCCAACCAGGAAGCTGAAGGGTTGACCAGACAGAAGCTGAGGGGGAGGAATGAGCATGCTGGGATAATTGCTGACCCCCGCCTGGGGGCAGGGCTGCCTGGTTGGATCTGTGGGAGCTGACTCAGGCCAGACCCCACCTGCTCTGAGACGCTGAGGCCACCCTCAAAGTTCACAGCCAACTGTCTCACGTGCTTGTCCGTATCCAGGTGTGTGCATGGGGGAGGGGGTGGCTTCTGCAAGTGCTGCCACCCCAGGCCCAGAGTCCCACACTCAATGCCTGGGCGCTTGGCCACCATGCTGTCTCAGGAGAAAGCCACAAGCCTCCCAGATGCTGTGTCCCACTGGGTGGAGGCCCTCCTTAGGAGACATGGATCGCACCAATGAATCACACAATCTGCCTCTGACACCTTGAGGCCTCCTCACCCCCCCTTATCATCACCCAGGTTCCGCTTCCCACTCTGGACTAGAGTGCATAGGTATTAGCAAGAGATAAAACTCACGACACATGGAACCCAGGAACAGGAATGGGAATAGAGATACCAAAAGGGTAGGGGGAAGGGAGGTAGAGGATGGGAGGAACGGGAACCGATAGCAATGAATGACATATAACCACACACCCCTCTCAGGGAGAGGAGCAACAGAAACCTGAGGATAAAAGAGACAATGGTCGATGTGAGATATGAAAATTATAACAATCTATAATCTATCAAGGAACCATGATTGGGGGAGGAGGAAAAAAAGAGGAGCTGATCCCAAGGGCTCAATAGAAAGTAAATGTCTAGAAAAGAATGATGGCATGTTCCAGTCTGTGGGGACACAACCGATACTCTCCCCTGGGTGGGTTAGTACCAGAGGATGTACAGCGGTGCAGTGGGGATCTGGAGGCATAGGGAATCTAGGACAGACGAACCCTTCAACACAAGCGGTGGGAGTGGCAACACCAGGAGGGAAGGGCATGTAGAAAGGGACAACCGATCTCGGAGATCTATGTGTAACCTCCTCTCTGGGAGATTGTCAAAGGGGGGGGGGCAGGTGAGGGGAGACGCCAGGGAGTGTAAGATAAGATATAATAATTATTTATAAACTATCAAGGGACCAGGGGTGGGATCGGGGAGGGAGGGGGATGGGTGGAAAAAAAGGGAAACCGAGTTGATTCCAGGAACCCAAGTGGAAGGTGAATTATGAGAGTGATGAGTGCAACGAATGTATACGGGTGCTTTGCTCATTTGATGTATGTACAGATTGTGATAAGAGACTTATGAGCCCCAATAAAAAGATTTTAAAAAAATAAAATGATTAGGGCAAAGAATGTACGGATGTGCTTTATACAATTGATGTAGTATATGTATATGTATGGATTGTGATAAGAGTTGTATGAGCCCCTAATAAAATGTAAATAAATAAATAAATAAATTTAAAAGAAAAAAGAAAAGAATGATGGCAATATACGTATGACTATGTCAGATACAATTGGTGTATGGATTGTAACAAGAGTTTTAAGAGCCCCCAATAAAATAAATAAATTTAAATTTAAATTAAAAAAAAACACACCAAAAACCTCCATCTGAACAGTGAGGCAGTGAAGGGACAAGAGTCCCGAGTCCCTCGGCTCTCACAAAAGGCCACCAAAGGCTACCTCTAAGTGGGGGTCTGGCAAAGTTGTGGATGGGTGGGCAAAGCTATCAAGCTGCCCATGAGGGACTTCATTGGCCCTGGAGAACTGGGTGGGAAGGAGGGGTGGCGGGCAGAGCTGAGGCTGAGTAGACACTTGGTAAAGCTGTGGGATTGAGCGGCAGAGACATGGAGGTTTGGACATAAGTGGTGGTGGACTCAGGCCGGCTGTGACGCTGCCTCGGTACCAGGTCCCCTCACCCCGTGCTCTCCCGTGCTCTCCCAGGCTCCAGGTGCAAGACTATGCCTCCTGGGCAGCCAGTGTGCAGTGAGATTTGCAGGTGGTGGAGGACCCCCAAGACCCCGGCAGTGGAGCCCAAAGCTTCAGTGTCCACCAAGAGCTGCAGGCCAAGCTGGAGGCCCAGAAGGAGCTGCACCAGTGCGCCACCCAGCGGGGACAGCAGGTGCTCCAGGCTACAGGGCCGTCCGCCGTGGAATTCGGCTCCCCTTTCTGGTCTTCCCCCAGCAAACTGGACCACCGCACCCTGGCCCCACAGGGCCAAGCACCTTTCTTTTCTATTTTTTTAATCATTTTATTGGTGGCTCGTGCAATTCTTATCAAAATCCATACATACATGCATTGTGTCAAGAACATATGTACAGGCTCTTCCTCTAACTGTAGCGGCCTGAGGTGACCTGCTAAAATGGTTCGCTACTCATTTGACCCAGAAAACCCTACAAAATCCTGCAAATACAGAGGGTCGAATCTCCGGGTCCACTTCAAAAACACCCGTGAAACTGCCCAGGCCATCAAAGGAATGCACATCTGGAAAGCCACCAAATACTGGAAAGATGTCACTCTGCAGAAGCAGTGTGTGCCTTCCCGACGGGACAATGATGGTGTTGGTAGATGTGCCCAGGCCAAACAGTGGGGTGGGACCCAGAGTTGGTAGCCCAAAAAGAGTGCTGAATTTTTGGTTCACATGTTTAAAAATGCAGAAAGTCATGCTGAACTTAAGGGTTTAGATGTGGATTCTCAGGTCATCGAGCACATCCAGGTGAAAAAAGCCCCCAAGATGCACCACCGGACTTACAGAGCTCTTGGCTACATTAATCCACACAGGAACTCCCCCTGCCACATTGAAATGATCCTGACTGAGAAGGAACAAATCGTTCCCAAGCCAGAAGAGGAAGTTGCACTGAAGAAAAAGATTTCCCAGAAGAAACTGAAGAAGGAAAAACTCATGGCTTGGGAATAAATTAAGCTTAAATAATAAAAGGGTTTTTTTTTTAAAGAACATATGTACATTTGTTGCCATCATCATTCTCAAAACATTTGCCTTCTACTTGAGCCCTTAATATCTGCTGTTCATTTTCCCCCTCCCTCCCCACTCCCCCCTACCTCACGAAACCTTCATCATTCATAAATTAATATTATTTTATCATATGTTGCACTGTCCAAAGTCTCCCCCTTCCTTCTTCTCTGCTGTCCCTCCCCCAGGGAGGAGGCTATTTGTAGATTCTTGTAATCAATTTCCCCTTTCCACCCCACATTCTCTCCACCCTCCAGGCATCGCCACTCTCACCACTGTCCTGAAGGAGTCATCTGTCCTGTGTTCCCTGTGTTTCCAGTTCCTATCTGTACCTATGTACACCCTCTTATCTAGCCAGATTTGTAAGGTAGAATTGGGATCATGAGAGTGGGGGGAGGAAGCATTTTAGAACTAGAGGAAAGTTATATGTTTCATCGTTGCTACCCTGCACCCTGACTGGCTCATCTCCTCCCCACAACCCTTCAGTAAAGGGTGTCCGCTTGGCTACCAATGGGCTTTGAGTCTCCACTCTGCACTCACCCACATTTTCAATGATATGATTTTTTGTTCTTTGATTCTTGATACCTCATGATCCCTTCGACAGCTCGTGGTCACACAGGCTGGTGTGTTTCTTCCATGTGGGCTTTGTTGCTTCTGAACTAGGTGGCCACTTGTTTATCTTTGAGCCTTAAAGATCCCAGATGCTATATCTTTTGACAGCCAGGCACCATCAGCTTTCTTCACCACATTTGCTTATGCACACGTTTCTCTTCACTGATCATATCAGGAAGGTGGGCACCCACTGATACGATTTTTAGTTCTTTGATGTCTGATAACTGGTCCCTTCTACACCTCGTGGTCAGCCAGGCTGGTGTTCTTCTTCCATGTGGGCTTTGATACTTCTCAGCTAGATGGCCGCTTATTTATCTTCAAGCCTTTAACACCCGAAACGCTATATTTTTTGATAGCCGGGCACCGTCAACTTCCTTCACCACATTTGCTTATGCACACATTTTTCTTCAGCAATCGTGTCGGGAAGGTGTGAATCCTGGAATGCCAATTTAATAGAACAACGTGCTCTTGCATTGAGTAAGTGCTTGAGTGGAGGCCCAATGTCCATCTGCTGCCTTAGTACTAAACCTATAAATATATGCACATAGATCTGTTTCCCTACACTCATATAAATATATTTACATATGTACATTCCAGTCTTTGGACCTCTATAAATACCCTTTGTCACCTAGTTCTCTCCTCTATTTCCTTTTACTTTCCTCTTGTCCCACTATCATGCTCAGCCTTCATTTGGGTTTCAGTAATTTCTCTCGGTTACCTTGCCCTTGCTGAATCCCTACCAGACCACTCACACCCTCCTTGCTACTGATTTTGGATAACTTATTGCTCCCCTGTCCCTGGGTTGTTCAGCACTACCCCTTTGCCCCCTTCTCTCCCACTACCCTATTCCCCCGGAACTGTTGGTCCTCTTGTTTTCTCCTCCAAACTATTCATGCAGTCTATCATATCTAGATAGGTCTGTAGAGATAATAATATGCACCAAAGATCAAGTCATTGCAAGATAGGCAATGAGTGAGAACACAGCAATGACAACAAAAAGGAAACCAATTACCCATAGAAGAATAAATTAATTTTGGAAGGCAAATGCTTTGAAAATGATGAGGGCAAAGAATGTACAGATGTGCTTTATACAACTGATGTAAGTATGGATTGTGATAAGAGTTGTATGAGTCCCTAATAAAATGCTTTTTAAAGAATAAAATAAAAGAAAAAAAATTTAAAGAAAGAAAAACCTATACATAGATGTAGGTCTGAGTTTTAATCTCTAGGCGTGTCCTTCAGTCAGGTCCAATGGGGTACCATGCTTTGGCCCCAGAGTCTGTCCTTTGTACTACCTCAGGGGCTCCCTGCTCTGCTCCCACGGTTGCTCTGCCACACACTTTTAGTGGTTTGCCTCAATGCCATAGGATCAGTCTGGGCCAGTTCTAAACCTGAGTCTCCAGTGTTGTCCCCCTTAGGGCCCTGGGCCATCAATGGACGGTGTGTCTCATAGTGGGATCAGCCAAATTGTCCACTCTGTCCATTGGCTGTTCAGAGCCGGGATATCGTCCCCCAGGTCTGATGGGCCAGGATGTGCTCCACTCTCTCTTCCTCCCCCTTCTTTGCTCCCATTTGCTCTGATCAAACATGCCCCTCTTTCCTAGATGCAGCTTCAGTGCTGTCCTCTGAAGTAAATTCTTCTGGGGGTAGGGGCAGTTGTCCACATAGCTGGTATGGGAGCCCAGCCCTCAGGCCCCTCCACGGGCTCCCCACTCTGTGCGGGCACACTGCATTCATCTGGCACTGGCTTTATATCTGGTCCCTCTTTCCCTGTGGAAACACAAACAATACCTTCCCCTTGGGTGGGACAATCAGGCACCTTTTCTCTGGAGCTTTCTCCAGCACCACCTTCGGTTGTGTCCATGCCCAGGCCCAGGTCCAGGAAAGGCTATGCACCATGCAGGATGCTTGGGAGCAGGTCTTTCAGGCCTGGGAACGGAAGCAAGGGAGACGGCAGGCCATGCACCGCAAGCAGCTCTTCCTCAGAAAGTGTGGCATCTGGACAAGATCCTGCAGGCCCAGGAGACAGCTCCCCTCACCACACACAGACACACTGACCCCAGGACCTCCAGTCCTCCTGTAGTACCACCCCAATCCCCCTGGCTTCCTGGATCACTGGCTGCTATTCTGATACGGAGCTAGATAGTGTGTCTTCCCAAGTGGCCAAGGGGACACCTGAGCCTCAGGTCACTCAGGGCCATCTCCTCCCCACACCTGGCCCCGGCAAGCCAAGCCCTATGCGGTTTGCTTGGAAATTGATGAGGCTCCTCCCCACCGCGTTAGAAGTTGGGATGTTCCTAACGGACCCCAGGTTGGAGTGCTCTTCATCCTCAGGTTCCTTCCCCTCCTGCTCAGCACCCACCTCCCCACCCCCAGCCGCAGGCCCCTTGATGCACCCCCATAGAGCTCAGGCTGTAAACCAAGGTTCTGGCAGATATTGCTGTCTAGGGTTCCCTTTGAACCACCATCTGTGCCCCCGACCCCCCCCCCAACTCTGTGTCACCACAATGGCTGCCCCAGGTCTTCCAGGAAGCCAGTGCCCTGGAGGGCTCTGTGGAAGAGGTGGAGCGGCTGATCCAGAAGCATGGCACCTTCCAGAGGTGCTGAGCACACAGGAAAGGGAGTGATGGCCAGGACGGTCATGGACGTGACCCTGATAAGGCCGTGGTATCCAGACTGTTGGGGGCACACGGGTGATATGTGTATGCACAGCGAACCTGTGCTGGTGGGTGAGGGATTACCAAGGAGCCAGGGGCTCCAATCCAGGGCTGGTGACCAAGCCGAGGTGCCCAAGCACCCAGAAGCACATGGGGATGGGTTAGGCCACACTCTGGGGACCACAGAGGCATTTGGATCTGCCCATATCACATGGCCCCTGCTTCCTTCTGCCCAGGAGCCTGGCCAACCCTCAACTGCAGAGCTGTTAGTGAGGGTTAGAGACTTATAGTGAGGGCTATGGGCTGTGAGCCAGCCCCAGCAGGAGTACACTCGGTACTCAGGGCTGGGTCCCTCTCACACCTCCCACCTCCCACTACGCAGGAGGCTGCGCTGAGAGAGCAGGCCAGGGTGCTGCCAGGCCCCTGGGTTCAGGGCCTGCTGGGCACGATATGAGAGTGGCCGGCTTGAGTGGAAGCCCTGGGAGAAGGTCAGCGATACAAGCTTCACACCTCTCTGATTACTGCCAGCTTTCTCAGGGCTGCTAGCCAGGTCAGAGGGCACCCCACCTGAACCCCATTTTACCTTTACAAGTGACCTTCAGCCCCACTAGGGGCCAAGGGGCAGCCTGCGGTGGAACGGGATGTGGAGAGTTTAATGGCTTTTCCAGGGGCAAAGCTAGGACTGGAGCCCAGGGCCCTTGATTCTCAAACCCGTGTGGACACCTGTCATCCTGATGGGCAGAGTAGACAGGGCCCCAGGGGTGGGTGAGGGGCACCCTCCACATGGGAACCCACCCATGGACCCTGCCCAGCCACTTCCTAGATCTGAAGAATGATGCGCCTGGGCCCTGTCATCTTGGGTGAAAGAAAAATTATTGTGCTGTCCCTGAGCCTGGTCAGCATTTCACTCCTTGGCACAGCCCGAGGGGGAGACAGGGTCACCGTTTGGGGCCAAGGCAGTATGAACATCAGGGCACTCATGTCCCCATCATCACACAGGACGGCGACTGGATCCAGGGGTGGGGCCAGCAGCTGGAATAGCCTGTCCCTCTTGGGGACCACAAAGGGAAGCTGATGCGGTTTCAGAAACACCTGGCCTATGAGATAGAGGCCCCATGGAAGGGAGGCAGGAAGGGAATTAACAGGAAGGCCTAGGACCCCTGCTAGGTACTGGTTTTCCATCCAGCAGCCTTGTCCCCATCACACGCAGTGTCACTGTGCAGACACTAATCAGACACTGTCACCTGCCCGAGGCCAAGGCCAAGACCAGCCAGTAAGAAAGGATCGAAGAGAACCCTGGGCAGAAGGGCAGAGGCCAAGCCTGTAATGTGCCCGTCCTCCACAGGGTGCCCTTGCTAGAGTCCTGGACCTTGGGAAGGATCTGGAGAGCATGGAGAGGCTGCTGCACAGACACGAGGCCTTGGAGCAGGAGATGGGTCTCCTCCAAGTTCAGGGGCAGGTATGCCACTGGGTCTAGCATCGGGGCCAGGCCAAGGGACCTCTTCTGTGGGAACCTGCAGAGGAAGAGCTGAGCCAGTATACTCCCATGCCAGGGGCCTCTTGAGCACAACCTGATCCCCTTCCTCAGCCTCCGGACATACCCCATATCCCGGAGCAGAAGGCAGCCCTCCTCTGCCAGAGAAGCCTGGGGTCAGCCCGCAGCCTCGGCCACAGGTGCCAACAGTTTATGGACAGCTGGCAACAGCTCCAGAGCAGAGCCCAGAAGTGGTATGGAAACCCTGTTGGTCCATTTCTTTACTCCTGCCCCCCTTCAGCAATCAAGTCCCATGCATCTCCTTGACTCCTAGTTTTAGGGTACAAAAGAGACCTTCAGGACAAACAATGTAAAGAAAACATCGATCAAGTCTTAAAAGAGACCACAACCACACAATGACCCAGACACATCATCCGTGAATCAAATCCAGGGAGTCTCATATATGTGTAAGAAAGAGGTCTACTGGCGATATCTAAAACAGATGGAAATAGAGTTACCAAATGACCTAGCAACCCCCGCACCCTTACTGGGCAAGAAACAAACCAAGATCAGACATCTGTGCTCCAATGTTCATTGTGGCACAGTTCACAATTGCAAGGAATTGGAAACAACCCAAATTTCCATCACCTGACAATTGGATTAAAAAGCTGGGGTACCTCTACCAGCGGGGATCAACGATGTAATGTCACACCAGAAGTTCTCGGCGCCCCAGCATGGGTCTCTGGACTTCCTGCCTCGGAAGCGCAGCAGCCGGCACGGCGGGAAGGTGAAGAGCTTCCCCAAGGATGACGCCTCCAAGCCGGTCCACCTGACGGCCTTCCTGGGCTACAAGGTCAGCATTACCCACATTGTGCACGAGGTCGACAGGCCAGGCTCCAAGGTGAACAAGAAGGAAGTGGTGGAGGCCGTGACCATCATGGAGACCCCTCCCCTGGTGGTGGTGGGCATCGTGGGCTATGTGGAGACACCTCGCGGCCTCCGCACCTTCAAGACGGTCTTTTCGGAACACATCAGTGACAATGAGTGCAAGCGGCGGTTCTACAAGAACTGGCACAAGTCGAAGAAGAAGGCTTTCACCAAGTACTGCAAGAAGTGGCAGGATGACAAGGGTAAGAAGCAGCTCGAGAAAGACTTTAGCAGCATGAAGAAGTCCTGCCCGGTCATGCTCGCCATCGCCCACACCCAGACGCGCCTGCTCCACCTGACGGAGATGCAGGTGAACGGGGGCTCGTTCCGTGGCTGAGAAGCTGGACTGGGCCTGAGAGAAGCTGGTGCCAGTGAACCAGGTGTTCGGGCAGGATGAAATGATCGACGTCACGGGGGTGACCAAGGGCAAAGGCTACAAAGGGGTCACCATGCGTTGGCACACCAAGAAGATGCCCCGAAAGACCCACCGAGGGTTGCACAAGATGGCTTGTATCGGGGCCGGGCATCCCGCCCGCGTGGCCTTCTCAATGGCCCGCGCTGTGCAGAAAGGCTACCACCACTGCACAGAGATCAAAAAGAAGATCTATAAGATTGGCCAGGGCTACCTCGTCAAGGACGGCAAGCTTATCAAACAACGCCTCCACCGACTACGATCTCTCTGACAAGAGCCTCAACCCCCTGGGCGACTTTGTCCACTACGGGGAAGTGATCAATGACTTTGTCATGCTCAAGGGCTGCATGGTGGGCACCAAGAAGCGAGTGCTGACTCTGCACAAGTTCCTGCTGGTGCAGAACAAGCGCCGTGCCCTGGAGAAATCGACCTCAAGTTCATCGACACCACCTCCAAGTTGGGCCATGGCCGTTTCCAGACCGTGGAAGAGAAAAAAGCTTTCATGGGACCACTCAAGAAAGACCGGATTGCCAAAGAGGAAGGCGCATAACAGATGGTACAGCTGGTGGGATCAGAATAAAGACTTCTTTTTCAGTGGGGGGAAAAAAACTGTGGTACATACATACAATGGAGTACTACGCATTGCTAAAAAGTAGTGATGAACGTATGAAGCACATCACTGCATGGGAAGAACTGGAGGAAAGCATGCTAAGCGAAGTAAACTAAGCACAAAAGGACAAGTACACATTGAGTCGACGGAGGTAAGCTTTAAAAACAATGCAAAAGGGACATAGGGGAAAAGCTACTGTATGAACATTACTGGGGTGAGGACCAGGTAATATGGCAGGGACCAGACCAAATTCAGGGATACACATGGTAGACATATAAAATGAGGCGGGGAAAGGAAAAGTAATAATAATAATAAATAAATGGGTAGCGGGGTCACAGGGCACTAACCCGCCCAAGGGTGCCACCGTGAACCCATATATCACCGATCTGCCTGCCTCTGTGCCTTTGCTTGTGCTCACCCTTTCTCTACTTGACTCGGTCCTACACCTGTTCTTTTGTGTCTGGCTTATGTCATTACCAGCAGCCCTGCTGGCGTAGTGGTTACAAATTGGACTGTGATCTGCAAGACCGGCAGTTCAAGTCCACCAGCTGCGCCTTGTGAGAAAGATGAAGCTTTCAATGTCTGTAAAAGTGTTACCATTTCCGGAACCCATGGGGGCAGTTCCACTCTGCCCTTTAGGGTCACAATGAGACAGAGTTGACTGGATGGCAGTGAGTTGGGAATTTTATTTATTTCATTCCCAGCATGTCTTTCCAAGGTTCATTTGTGACCTGACATTTATCCCCCTATTTTAATGAAAGGACACCACTCCATTCTAGAACTCGAACTCACTGACTAGGTCCATCCATCTGTCCACGGACTCAAAGGCGGCTTCCACCTTTGGCTGTCGTAACTATAATGCAGTGATGTCCATAATTTAAAAGAAAGCGTTTTGACATGATGTTTTTAGGGGACACAGTGAGACCAGAGCATTTGTCCCTGCCGGTGAAGGGACTGGAGGTCAATCCTTTTTTTTTCCTTCTTTTTTAAGTGTCTCTATTCCCATCTACAAAAGATGGGCCCCACTCAGGACTGTATATGGTTTCTCTCCTTGAAACAAAATAATCCATTGTTGTGCCAATTACATAGAGGGGGGAACGAGCTTACAAGCTAGTGCCCAGAACCTACAGCCACAAGGCTGGTGGCTGGAGGAGGTCTGTGTGCCCACTGTGGCTGCAGGAGGGACTGAGGGGCCTGCAGGGGGGCCACTGGGCCTCAGAGACCTTCCAGGCGAGGCTACAGGAACTGCAGCAGCTCTGGGGCGAGCTGAGGGCCAACTGTAGGAGGAAAGAGACCACGCTCCAGGAGGCCTGCAAGGTGGGACTGTGCACGCCCTGGGCCAGGTTGGATGGGACCCCAGGTTGCCCAGTGCCCACTGCTCACCCCACGTCCTGCCCCAGGCCCTGCGTACGGGGGAGCATCTAGGAGATGGAGAGCTGGCTGCATCCTGTGGAGGGGGAGCTGCGAGTCCCTGGCAGTGGATAGGACCGTCCTGGGGTGGATGAGCTCCTGGGGGCACAGGCAGACGTGGAGGCAGCAGTGGCTGAGCATGCTCAAAGGGCACGGAGCCTGCTGGCCCGGGCCTGGGCCTTCATTCCTGAAGGGCTCAGCCTCAACGTGGAGGATCCTGCCCTGCTGCTGCTTCAGAAATAGATCTGCCTGTGCCCCCTCCTCCTTCCCTGCAGGAATCCCACCCCTGTCCCCAGCACACCCACTCCCAGCGCTCCTGTGACTTGCATGAGGAGCTCACCTTAAGACTGTCAACCCTGCACCATCACCACCCCCTGACCCCTCCCACCCCCACCACTCACCCCCACCCCCCGCACTGACAGCAAGCGAGAGAGCCTTGGGGAGCCCTGAGGCCCGGAGCTTCCTTTCCCAGTTCTTTAGGGACACTGATGAGGAACTGACTTTGGTGCTGGAAAAACTGGCCCTGGCCACAGCTCAGGACAACGGCCAGAGTCTGAGCGAGGTGCAGCACCTGCAGCAGCAGCACCAGGTGCCAGCCCACCCCAGGATCAGAGGGGAGGGTGTCTGCCCCAGCAGGGAGCAAGCACAGGGCCCTGAGTGACCACTGGAGATTATGAGAAGACACAATGTGGGGCCCAAGGAGGAGCTTCTGCCTCAGCAGGCTTTGGGACATCCTGGGCTCTTTGCTGACCATGGAGACAGGGTCCATGTCTATGGGGCCCCATAAGGCTTCAAGGGAGTCTCCCAAGGAATGGCCTGTTCACATAGCAGCCCTGGAGACCTTGCGTACTCCACAGAACTTGGAGCAAGAGCTGCACAGCCGGTCCTGGCCAGGATGGTGGAGGACACAGGGCACAAGCTGCAGGCCGGCACTTTGCCACCCAAGAGGTGGCAGCTGAGGTGCAGCAGCTGAAGAGCGCTATGTGCTGCCTGTGCACAGAGGCAGAGCAAAGGAGGCTGAGGCTACAGCAGGCTCAGGAGGCCCAGCAGCTGCAGATAGATAGAGGTGAGGGGCATGAAAAGTGGGGGTCTGCCCGGTGTCCAGGGCTCAAGGGGACTCCTATGGGGAACCCAGACTCTCGATGTGCCTAGCAACTCCTCTAAGCACTCTCTTGTTCCAAGGCCTCTCTTCCACACGTGTCCAGAGATGAAACCCACTGGGTCCTTTAGCTTTGCTTTCCTACTGAGGCAGAATGGACCCAATGGCAGTGGGTGTGGGGGTGTCTTCTAAGCCGGTGGCTCTTCTCAGTCGGTTATTGCATTCGAATGTCCTGGAACTTTGAAAAGATATGGACATGCAGCCTCCCATCCGGACAAAATCTGGATCTACAGGGGTGGGGCCTAGGCAGAAGCACCTTTTAAAGCTCTCCTGCCAAACCCGCGGGGAGGAGGCAGCACACCCATGTCCAGTGGGGAAACAGATAAGCCACTCTGGACAACCGTCTGGCCAGAACCACCGTGTTCTTGTGACACGGGAGAACTTCGTGGGAAAGGGAAAAGAAAAGGCCACAGGGCTGCAGGGGACCTCGGGGAAGGAGCTGTCTTGCTTCCTGAGAACCAAGACTGCCTTCAGAGAAAACTGTGGGAAATAAAAAAGAAACAGGGGGCGGGCTTCTAAAGAGCAGCCAGGTGGGCCGGTGCACTCCTTCTCAAGGCTGCAAACCCAGGCTGGAGGCCATGGCCCGCCCGGCTGTCACCCCAGCTCCTGGAGGCAGAATCCTGGCTGGCAGAGCAGGGTTGTGCCCTGGACGGCATGAACACGGGCCTCGTGCACCCTGATGCCATGGTTGGAGGCCACCCAGAGCAAGCTGAAAGGGTTCTGCGGGCATCTGGAGGATTTGCAGAACTCAGACAGGTTGGCAGGGGGTGGGAAACCTAGGGAGCAGGGGGTGGGCAGCCAGAGAGGAGAGGGCAGCAATCCCCCGTGACTTTCCTGATGCAGCCCCACAGTGCTGTCCAGCTGTGGGCGGTGAGGGAGGTCCACGCAGTACGACTATGGGCAGCAGAGGCCCAGGGGTAGTGCCAACTGGAGGGAGAAGCCCTGCTCCTCCACGCCTGGCTGTACAGCAAGGTGGCCACTGCCGACTCCCAGGACTGTGGGCAGGACCTGGAGGGTGTGGAATTGAGTTGTGCCGGGAAAGTGGATGGAGGAACGGAGGGTAGGGTAGATGCTGGGTGGGCTGAGGGGGCAGGAGATGCCCTGCGGAGTTCTAGAACCAGGGCTGAGGGATGTGGGAGCTGTTGGGGATAACTGGCCCTTTCGTGAGTTTTAGGAGCTGCCTGAACCCTATCCACATTGACCCTCTCCAGCCCCACCTTTGCAGATGCTGGAACAGAAGTTCAAGGTCTTCCGGGAGAAAGGGCAGAGTGTGGGGCTGCCAGGGTGCAGGCTCTGAGGGAACTGGCAGGTGCCCTGGAACTCGACTCCCCCACCTCCATGGCCCAGAGTCAAGTCCACAGGAGCTGGGTTGAGGCCACATGGGTGAGGCTGGACAAGGCAATGAAAGCCCCCACAGAGGTGGGTGCCTAGAGGGACAGGCCAGCGACAGCCAAGGGGCTTGGGACACAGGGGCCTACCCCAGATGTGTGTGCGTGTGTGTGTGTGCTCATGTGAAGGGGTGGGCATGTGGGTGTGTGCATGCGTACTTCTGTGTGTATTCTCGTGTGTGCATGTGTGTATGAAGGGGCATGGCTGACACCAGCTCCCAGCATCAATCAGCCTTCCCCGTCCAACCACGCTCCTTCCTGCCCCCAGTTTGGAGTCCTTCAGCGCAGGTCACCCCTTGTGGCAGGAGCACGAAGTGGACTCTCCCAATGCTCCCTGAGCACGGGCCGCAGTTTCGTTGGGGGCACAGGCCCTGCTGGTCTTCTTGCTGACCGCCACTCTTAGAGCTCCCTGCCTCCCCTCCCCACACCCTCCATTCTCAGGATCTGGTGTCTCAGTGCACTGAGCACCTGACAAGTCCTGCAACCGAAATCCTGGGGCTGGGTGGCCCCGGGGCCAGCCCTCTCCTCACTGACTGTTGGAGGTGCTACAGGCAGACCCCCTGACAGGCAGCCCACTCGCTCCCTGAGCCGCCGTCCTCATGTGCTCAGGGCTCCCCATATTTTTGCCTTCCACCCAACATGCGTGTCAAGACCCTTTCCTCCCTCAGGCCCTGCCTGTGGCCCCCGGGCCTCATCAGGAACCTGCTGTGATCAGAGGAAACCATCTTCTAAGCACCAAAGGGCCAGAAGGCACGAATGTACAGCGATGATAATAGGTAAAGGTCACGGTAAAGTCACAGAGGACAGGAAAGACAGGGGCGAGAGAATACAATACAGAGTCAGACATGTTTTATTAGGCATTCTCACTTCAGCTCCTCTTGATGGAACACGTGGAACTGGGAGAAGTGGAACCTTTGCTATCTTGGGACGTGTATAGGGAGCCTGGAGACACACCTCTTCAGTAGTGACATGGGTCACAAGGTGGGCGGTATCTATCGTAAGGCCCCTATACTTGAGCTCAGCAAGGTGAGGAAAGCTAATACCTGCATTGGGGGAAGCTACAAAGGGGGCTGGGTGTCACGGTGGGAAGAGAGGGCAAAAGGATCATATCTGCTTCTACACAGACATACAATCAGCCATGTGCTCACGTTAAGGCAGCCTAGCTGTTAACGGAGAATCTGTGAGAATGATTTTTAAAGTAGGATAATGTACTTGGACTTTACCTCTAACTTACCAAAGTAGAGGCTTTCCTACCGTGGAACACCAGCTTTCCAGATTCTCACTGTTATAAGTTAGGGAATAGAGTCTTCGTCCTATTTACCTCCGTGTTAACGCCCCACAAATCCCCAAGCCACAGTCTTTGCTCAAAAGGAGGTGGCCCTGTTCTCAGGGAGAAAGTTGCTGGCCCTCCTTCCCGCTGTGCCCTCGACTTCCACAAGGCGGCGCTCGAGCTGTGGGGCCACATACAGAAGGTGGTCCTGGTGGAGGGTGCTGTCCTTGGCCACGACCTGGCGTCTGTGGAGGTCCTGCAGCGCCAGCACCGCCTCTTGCAGGGAGGGCCCCAGTCCCTCCCCCCCCCTCCGCGTAAACCCCTCTTTGTAGGCAATGGATGGATGAGGAGCCCTCGCCCCCAGCTGACCTCAGGCAGGACTGCAGCCTGCCCCTGCCCCCTCTGCGAAGGGGGGTGACGGGCCTGGGCTTGACCTAGGCTGGGGTACAGCCAGGATGGCCTGCAGAGTCCTGGGTGGAGAAGCATTCAGCCTGCTCTTTGCCAGCTGCAGAGGGAGCTGGTGGCTGTGGACGAGGTGGTGGTTCAGATGGGGATGGAGGCCATTCAGGTACACCCTGCGGTCCAGGAGGGCCTGGCCGGGCAGCTGGCTGAGGTGCAGGAGGCCTGGGCCACCTGGACATGAAGGCCTGGGAGCAGGACCAGCAGCTGGAGTGGGCAGCCCATGGCCATGCCTTCCTCAGGCACTGCCAGGAACTGCTGTATGTGCCACCCCACCTGGATGGGGGCTCGCTCTGTTCCATGCGGGTGGGAGCACCCAGCTCTTCCCTGCCTCCTCCCTGTTCTGCCCTCCTGGCCCTAAGACCTGTTCCCATGCCCTGTCCCCCACCCAGCACTCGGGCTCAAGAGAAGCAGGCGCTAGTCTATATCCTCAGAAGGGCCAGCTGGGGCCAAGGAGACACTGGGGCAGGAGCTCTGCCTGAGAGCCCAGGCAGTGCGGCCGGCGGGGTAGCAGCTGCTGGACACCAGCCACGTCATAGCCCCAGAGATGTGCGCGCTGAGGGCTAGGGCCAGGGTGGTGCGTGGCCAGAGCCCCCTTTCCTGCTTCTCTCTGCTCCACGGCAACCCAGTCCTGCCCCACCCAGGCGACACCCTGCGCCCCTCCCAACAGCCCTCTGCCCCCCAGGTCACAGCGTCTCCGGGAGCTGAACAGGCAGCTGCAGGAGCTCCGGACGACCTGGGCCCTTCACCAGGAGCACTGCCTGGTGAGCCAGGACCAGGAGGAGCTTCGGGGAATGCTGGGTCAGGCTGACGTCTGGCTGGCCTCCTGAGAGGACCTCCTGCTAGACCCTGACTGTGGGGTGAGCAGGGATCCACCCCTTAGAGGGCCACATGCCTGGCACCAGGACTTGGAAAGGCAGCTGGCGGCCCAGGAGGAGAAGCTCACCCAGCTCCAGATGTAGGTGAGGGTGTGGAGGGCGGGACTGAGGAGGGGTCGAGGGGCCTCAACCTGCGGTGGAGACCCCAGAGCATTGATCCGCCCTGAGGGGCACCCCTTCGAGGAAACAGCCGCAGGGTCCTGTCCTCCGTGGGCAGTCTGGCTCTGTGGGGTCCATCACAGCTTCTTCTGCCCAACTGCTCCCTCCCCTCCTCCTCCTGGTTTCCCCCTCTGAGAGCTGCCCCCAGAGCAAGCCCTGTGGGACACAGAAGGTCACTATGGGTGGAAACCAATCAATAATCTCATGGGTGCAGAGCACACTCTGAGGAACACAGGGGAGGTGACACTAGCTACAGAGAATCTGAGTGGAGCGAGGGTTTGTAATCCTTGTGTAGGCTGGGGGCGGGGCTGATAGGGGGGGTTGATACCACAGGATCCTGTGGGACTGAAAGTGAGGACCTGAGGGTGGATGGGCAGAGGGAGTGCCCCATCCTCTGAGGCAGGAAGGTGGTCAGCTAGGGTGAGCACGGAGGAAGATGAGCAGGGGCTCTGCAGTCACACAAATGTCACCTAAGAATCTCACTTAAGTATAAAATGTTTGTCTCCATTGCAAAGCCACCTCTAGCAACTAGGATCCACTCTCTCCCCATCTGGAGCAGACGAGTGAAGAAAATCAAAAACTGAAGCAAAGCAGTCCACAGGACTAACGGACCACCAATACCACAGCCCTCCATCCTTGTCCTGGAGACAAGGAGAGTTAGATGGTGCCCAGCCACCGCCTCAAACTGCTCTGGTTGAGCTCAAACTGGCAACTTGTGCACAGCTTGAAAGCCAATGGAAGTCGACTTCATGAAGAGAGGGCATTACAAGTTTGACAGGGACTGCTGGAGCCCCAAACCAGGGCCCTTCTAATCCAAAACAGAGCCCAGCTCCGGGAATCACCCCTGCCCAAGCAACAGTCGAGCTAATAAAGTGAACGCATGGCACCTGTGAGGCACTTGCTTCCCAGAGCAAAGGGGAGCATTTGCCCTCAAAGTTCAGGAGGGAGGGAGGGGCCAGGGAGGAGGCAAGAAGAGTGCTGTGTTATATTATGAGGGCTGCAAACAAAATGTGTAGAAATTGTTAAACTGCTCTGCATGTTTCCACTTAAAACAAAAACCCTCTATATTAAAATTCATATATATATGTGCATTATATGTATATATATGTATATATATATATATATATATATATATATATATATATATATATATATATATTAGTCAAACCCAAGGTCAGAAAAAGGCATGCCCCGGGCTGCTGCTCGTGGCAAGGTCAGTGGTCTGAAACCCATCAGAGAGACGCGGCTCGGATGTCTGCTCCCGTAGTGACAGCCTCAGAGAGCCGCAGGGGCCGTCGTGTGCTGTCCTACAGGGCCTCGATGATAGAAATCGACTCGATGGCAATGATTTGAGTGCTTTGAAGGTCAGAAACTGTAGACAGTGATCTATAAACGTCCTTCTCTCCTGTAAGGTGTCTGTAACACAATCAAAGGAAAACAATCAGTCTGCTCTCCAGATCTTCAATGGGACCATTTCCAGGGAGCCTGGCCACACACTGCCATGCTGTGCCTTCTCAGATCCGCTGGCACTGCTAGGAAGGTTGTGGGCCCTGCAGGGGTGGGGGACTCTCCAGCCTGCTCCCCAGCAATAGAGGCACTAGGCCAAGACTGGAAGAGCCCCGGTGGGGGGAGAGTGGGGAGGTTGAGGCAGTCACTGTGCCCTGCTTCTGACACTCTTCATGTGGCTGCTATGGTCACCCTTGACCTCAGGGAAGGCCAAGGGTCACCAGGGCAGAAAACACTTCCTTTTTACGGTGAGGGCCATATCAGGTCTCAACTCCACTGCTAATTAGCTGTGGTCTCTAGCAAGTAACCCAGCCTCTCGGTGCACCCAGTTTCCCCAGTGCTATCTGGAGTCCCCAGAAGGGCCAGGTACAGCGAGGCTGCTTGCAGCTGGGCCAGAACCAGCAGCTGCCCTCACCGTGCCCTGAAGCCAGAAGCCCAGAACTCAAAGGCTGAGCTTTGCTGAAGGTCGTCCGACAGGGCCTCTCAGCTTAAGTAAGCGGTCCCAAGCTCCAGGCTGTACAAGTTGCTCCATGGAACACGTGGCCCGGGCCCCCAATGTGGGCACACAGAAAGCCAGTTCACCTCTCAGGACAGTGGTGCTGTGACTGGATGTGGACATGCCCGCATCGCCCACTCAGGGCTCCTGGAGCAGGGTCCCCATCTGCTCTGCACCTCCCGCACCAGACGCCCACTGCCCTGGGACTAAGAGAAGCCTCACCCCCACCCGCCAGGGCAACCCATGGTCCCCGGGCAGCTTCTGGACCATGTCACTCCCTTCCCCAGACTTGACGGCTGTCCCACCCACGGGCTCAGCCCTCTGTACTCATGCCTGTCCATGTGTGCATGTGTGTGTGCGGGCGCACCTGTGATAGATGTTCACGTGTTTTTGGTAGATGCGTGTCCATCGGTGCGGTGTGTGTTCATCCAGGTGTGTTTATGGTATACATGCCTGTGGTATGTCCATCCATGTGTGTGTGTCTGTGTGGTGTGCGTCCATGGGCACACACACACACATCTGCAGATCCGTGCGATCCTTTAGCTTCCTGCTGCTGGCTGGTCTGCGGAGAAGAGCAGGCCCTCTTGGAACGCCTTGCCTACTGGAGCAGCACGGGGTTAGGGCAGCCTCTCTTGGCATAGTCCCAGCAAGATTGCCTGGACTTGGCCTCCTGCAATTGTGCCCTTTGGCCTGCCTTCTCCCCTTCCCTCTCCAAACCAACCTCGGCTCATGGGCAGCCTGGTGCCTCCCCGTCCCTTGCTGTCACAGTCCCCTGCAGCTCTCGCAAGGCACAGGCCCCGTCGCCCTCCAAGGTGAGAAGAGAATCTAGTCAGGGGTCAGAAGGTGGAGGCAGAGAAGGCAGGGCAGGGCAAGGCTCTCTCTCTCTCTCTCTCTCTCTCTCTCTCTCTCTCTCTCTCTCTCTCTCTCTCACATGTGCAAGCAGGAGCCCCTGTTCCCCCCTACTCCCACCCCCCAGAATGTGCAGCACCCCTGAGCCCACCACCCTCCACCAGTGGAGACATCCTGGGGCACCATCTCCGCTGTAATTGCCCACCTCCACGCACTCTCCCATGGGGTCCAGTTCATGAATGGGATGAATGGCTGGGGTGAAGCCTCATCCTGAACACAGGGGTACTGAGCAGTCACTCCTGCCCTGACTCTCACTCTGTGCCCAACCTGGGAGTCACTCAGCCATGCATTGGGGGGAAGGGGGAAGGAGAGTGTCATGGGAATCCACGTGGTTACCAATGCTAGAGGAACGTGGGGTATTGTCAGGGTGGTGGTGGTGGGGCAGGTGTGACCCAGGGACCCAACATTCATTCACTGGGCCTCGCTGCTCCTCCACAGGGGTGGGTGGGGCCAGAAGTGACCCTGGGTCTGTAGGTGAGTGGGTGGGCCCAGAAGTGACCCTGGGGCTGTAGGTGAGGACGTGCTCCATCCAGGTCACCACATGGAACCAGCCACAGACTGCCCATGCAGGCTCGCCACAGTCTAGCCAGGCCACCATGCAGCACCCTGGGAACGGGCAGCTCCTGGTAAGAGGCAGCCCTTCCGAGGTCACACCTTCCTAGGCTCTTCCTCAAGGTGCTCTGAACCCCACCCGGCAAAGAGGGCAGCTACTGGCTGTGAGGGTGGGGCAGGGGTGCCCGAAGCAGACACCTCCTACGGGATTTCCTGCTGGGAAAGGGTGGCACAGCACCAAGAGTCTGGCAACTCTTTGCGGGGCCAGGGAGATGTGTCCTTGTCTTGTTTCCTAAACTGGTCTTTGATGGTGGTACCAAAGGTCTCCCCATTCGTAGCAGCAATGACATCCTCAGACCGTTGGTGGGACGAGTCCTGTAATGTGTGCAGCCCCCGAGTCCCTGTGTACAGCATTCAGAGCAGCAGGGCGGGGGAGACTGGGACCCTCCCCCCAGTGCCAGCATTCTACACCGGGCCCAGCCACCCCGAACCCCAACCCCACCCCATTTGCACCCTGGCTGCCACAGCACCTCTGCACCCCACCTCTCCCGGTGCTTGGAGAAGAGGCCCACTGTGGCATGCTCCAGGGGCCCAGGGCCCAGGACCAGAGCAGCTGCTGAGCTGTGGCAAGCCCATAGTCACAGCTTCAGTTCACAGTGCAGATGGCCCTCTGTGAGGTGCTGGCAGCTCCTGCCCCATCTAGGGTACCAGGGCATATACCCAAGGCTAGGAAGGGTGCTGCTGGGGCCAACCAGGCCCTCCGAGGTCCCAGAACACTGGGGGATGGCTCTCTGAGGCTGAGGCATGGCTTCACTCGGGGCGGGCTGTCAGCGCTGCCTCCTCTTCCGCACAGCCTCGCGCAGGGCAGCCGGCAGCCGCTCCTGGTTGTTGCAGATGTTGTAGTGGGACAGGCCCAGAAGCTTGTCCAAGTCCTCTTGGCTATAGGTCACTTTCGAGTAGTGGTAGGGGAATCAGACAGAGACAGGTTCACCAGGCCGGCCTCCGGCTCCTCGGGTGTCCTAGGGACCCCTGTGCAGAGAGCACATCGTGGGCATGGAGGGGCAGGGTGCTGGGGTGGAGGGCGGGTCTGCTGGGTCGGGGAGGCTGGGACACCAGGAAGGGGGTAGCGGCAAGCTGGCTCACCAGGGGCTGAGTGGTCCCGGAAGGAGTCGTTGACCAGGGGGAAGTGCAGAATGACTGGGGCCTCAGGCCGGCCGGGGTCAGAGAACTTGTGGCACTCCCGAGGCTGGCGCTCCTCACCAAGGCTGGGAGAGATGGGCGGGAACGGGATGCCCTGCTCTTGGCACATGCGGCCCACCAGCTGCAGCTGCTGCAGGGGCACAGAGGGCAGGAGAGGGCTAGCCTTGGGCTCCCTTGGTCCTGGACACTGACGTCACATAGGACCAAGCATCAGTCGGAGTGGACAGCCGTGCCGCAGCCCCTCAGAGCTCCACCAAACGGACTGTAGCCATCGCTGAGGCCAGCCATGAAGGGCACACACCTCTCACTAAATTAACACAGAAACTAAACGCTGGGGTGTCGACGGCCTGCAACCAGCCGGGGTGCAGGTGCAGCCAACCAGATTCACCATCACATCCTCTCCCCAGTGCGGAGAAAGCCCCCTGATGGAGCGTGAATGAAACCCCAGTTCTTTTCACAGGGAGTGCTGGTGGTGAAGCAGTTATGTGCTGGGCGAGGTTCTGCAGGGTCAGCACTGGGAAAGCACCCGCTGCTCCATGGAGAGAGGGCCGAGCACCACGTTCCTGAACTTGTGCCTCCACGTTGGTAGCCACAGACTCTCCCTTAACAGCCATGCTGCCTTCAAGTGAGCACATGGCTGGTCTGATCTCCCTACAGAGGCAGACATCCTCTGGCTCTCTCTTCCTGCTGTCGCCCAGCCCCCCTCTCAGCTTCCCCCAATGCAGCTGTTAGGCTTCCTCACTTGTGAGCTCAGCGTTACTGTCGATCCCACCCACCTTGTGGCGTATGTAACTACTGAATATGCATGTCTTAAGGCTACCTGTAACTACCCCAAGATAATACAGATGCTCTCTCTTCCCCCACTTCCACGTGGTCCATCAAGAGGAGCTGAGGTGAGCATGCTATCATAAAACGTGCCTGACTCCTTTATTGTACTCTCGCTCCCCTATCTCTCCTAGCCTCTATGACTTTACTAGACCTTTACTATTTTATCGCCATACAATTGTGCCTACTGACCCATTGGTTGTTAGAGGCTGATTTCCTGTGACAAACTGCTCCGTGGGCATTTTTACTCCCGTAAGCAGTTCGATCTTGGAAACACACTAAGGGGGACCCGGTGAGTCAGCATGGACTCCATGGTGGGGCTCCTGGTTTGGTTGTTTTGACATGGTGTGGTGGTTAGATATTATGTCCACTTGGACCTGCGTGAAAGTGCAGGGGTGGAGTCCCACCTGTCACTCAGGTGGAAGCCTGGTGATCCCTCCTTGGAAGGAAGGGGAGATGCTATGAGCCTCTTCCTCCTCGCTGGGATTCTGTCTCCAGGGACGGCCCCATGGGGCCACCAGCCTGGAGAGCCTCCGACTCGGCCGTGTTCACGCCAGCCTGGGCATTATCTGCCTGCAGCTACACAGAGGCTGAGGAAGGTTCTGACTAGCATGGTCTTGAATCACACTGGGCTGGGATGCCTTGCTGATCTAAAATGACTTCTTGATATAAAGCTCTTTCTTTCTACACAGAGGAGTGTTGCTGCTTTTGTTTCTCTGGACAGCTCAGCCCATAGCATGTGGGTCCCTGTCTCGTAGGGTTGGGAGGAAGCCAGCAAGGCACACACTGTGAAGCCGCCCTAGCATCTTCGGGTGCCACTCATCAGCTCCCCCACCTGAAAGGCAGCATTTAAGTTGTAGTCCAGCGACAGGATGAGGTCCACGTCCCGGGTGGGCTGCAGGAGGGGCGGGCAGCTGGTGTTGACAAAGTAGCCCATGTCCAGCAGGCAGAGGCGGGGCTCCCCAGGGGTCAGCTGGTTAGGGAGTCCATCCAGTTTGGTGTCTGGAGAGGTGGGCGGGGTGGGAGGGCAGCCTTGAGCACGGGTGCTGAGGACACCACGCTTGCTCCCCTGGGCAGTGGCAGTCACTGGCTGCTCCTGGAAAAAGACTCCGCCCCCAGGCCCCACCCACCTGGCCCCAGCCCTGAAGCAACCTCCAGCCCCAGTTGAAGGAGAAGGCAGGAAACTCTACTTCCAACATCCCGTGGGGCCACACATGGAAGGGATGGAGCCAAGGGGTGAGGTGAGGGGCCTGGAGCCAAGGCCCACAGCTCTGGGAAGACATCAGGGGGCTGGGCCCCGGTGGGAGAAACTACCTTTCCAGGAGGAGAAGTGAGGGTGCTGGAAATAGTCTTTGTGGAACTGGAGACCACGCAGAAAGTTGTGGGTGGCCTGGGCAAGCGGGCGCCACGTCAGGAGGCCAGAGAACAACTCCCCGATCCTCCCAGCCAGGCTGGGTGGCACTTCCATCTTCAGCACTGGGACCTGCTCCTTGTCTGCACAGCCAGGGAGTGGGGCGTGGGTGCTAGCCCAGTCTGAGGGCAGTGACCCCGGAGAGGGAAAGAGCTGAGACCAGTGCCCCCACCACCACACACACACAGAGCTGGGAGTCACATGCCCACCCCCAGCACCAGCCCCGGAGCCTGGGCACCTACCCAAGCTGGTCAGGGTCTGAGCCCAGCGATCCCAGAATGGACTGGGCTCCGAGGACCAGTATAAGCTGTCTTGGAGGCTGGCTGCATATAGGTTGGTCCAGATACCTGGGAGCGCAGACACAAGGGGACGAGAGCCCCCATTCCTGTCACAGCCTGACCCTTCCCTGCTGCCCGCCTCAGTGATGGGGCTCCCCCAGAAACATCCTCCCCTCCCCCATTCTCTCTCCAAGACCCCCTCACCTTCCAGGAAGCAGATGCGGGACTCAGGCATCCTCTTCATCAGCCGCCCCATGAAGAACTCGGAGCCGAAGAGCTCGGAGGGGATGAAGGCACCTTACTTGGAGAAACCGAGCTCGTAGGGGGAGAAATCACACCACTCTGCGGTGGGAAGGGACCGCTGTTGGCCACCACCCTCCTGCCCACCCGAACCCATGCAGGGCAGCCACAAAGGACGGGGCGACTCCCCTCCAGTCCAAGTGATTCTGGGGTCATGGGTGTCTGGATTCACTCGGGTCCCGGACCAGCGTGTAAGGAGAAGGGCATGAAAAACTGCCTCCCCACACCATCCCAACAACCCCTTCCCCGACCCCTGGCCGCCCGGGGCCTCAACCAGCTGCCTCGACCTGCCTCTAAATTCAAAGGTGGACAGGCCGTGCCCTTTAGTGTTGAGGGCATAGTACATGGGGAGAGGTTTCTGGCCGTGCCTCAGAGCCTGTCGCTGCTCCGAGAGCTTGTGGACATCAGGCTGTAGGGAGATACCTCCGTGTAAACCCATTGCTGCCTGGTCTCTGGAGATCTCCCCTCGCCCTGCTACCCAGCAGGGCTGCCTCCAGGTCCAGGCCCGTCCCCGTGGGCCGCCCTTCTGTACCCCATCATGTCGCATGGCCTCATTGATGAGGGCCCAGAGGTTGGTGAAGCAGGCCGGGTGTCCCAGGCGAGCGCGCTCCTCCAGCTCCTGGTAGTACCATTGCAGCTGGCTGGGAGCCAACACGCCCAGCTTGTTCTTGGTCACCTGCGTCTTCAGCAGTATGGTGGTGCCCCCCAGGTCCTTCTGCGACCAATCTGGATCCTTGTAGAGGTTTTCTAACATCCTAGGCAAAGCCAGAGGTCGGGGGCAGACAGGTTCCTCTAAGAGTCCCCCGAGACCTCACACCCCTTCGGACCTTCTCTCCCAGGGCAGCAGCCCGCAGGTGCCTTCCAGCTCCATGGAGACAGCCGAAGCCCATGGGGCACCTTGGGCATATCGCACCTGCCACCTGCCTCCTCGCAGACCTTCCAATCTAGTCAGGGAGGCCAAGGGGGCACTGGAGAAGACTTACCACAGGCACCCCTGCCTCTACCCACTCACCCCCAGATCCCACACTCAGCCTGCTCACCAAGTGGAGCCCGAGGCCCCTGTGATGTAGAAGACGCAGTCCAAGAGGCCCAGCTCCCTGAGGCCGGTCAGCTGCCCATACAGGGAAGTCATTGCCCGGACCCCTCCACCAGTAGCCATGATTGCCACCACTGGGACCTGGAAGGGCAGAGTACAGCTGGGTTCAAGGGAGGCCCTGCGGGGACTTCCAGTTGGTGGAGGGGAGGTCAGGGTGCGCCGGGCAGTAAAAACCACAGGAGGAGAACACAGCAAGTCAAGTGGCCACTCAGTCCCCTGCCCCTGGCCCCACCACCAAGTTAGCATAGGTCAGAGTCTGGTGGGGACCCATGGAGCGGGTCTGAGTCAGAGCAGCTGAGGAGAGTCATGTCAGGATAACCTCCTTCAGCAGGGTGGGTCCTTTCGGGTTTTGAAAACTCCAGGGAGCGTACAGGCCACAGGCCTTATCTCCCCATCCCCAGCCTGGGGAGTACGGCGGTCACTTCTTAAAAGACACAGGCTCACCTCAAAACCCCAAATCAGCGTCCCTCTCCCCTTGCAAGGAGCTCATTTCCTTAGGAGCCAGCCCAACCAGAAGAGAGGCCTGGCCAGATGTCCACCGAGTTGTCTGAGAGGCCCAGTCTTAAAATCAGCTCCAGGCCAAGGGCCAACGCACAGAGAAGGGTAGCTACCCCTGGTGGGGCCCGTGGTTCTGACACTGCTCAGCCGCATTGGGCCCAAGATAACATCAAGAAAGCTCCGGGAAGTACAAGGGGGGTAGATGGGCAGACGAGAGGCAAACACAAGTCCACCTTACAACCAACCCTGGTCGGGCAATGGAAGTGTGGAGGCCCACTCAGCTCAACACTCGGCCTGAGACCCCCACACTCCTGCCCAGCCTGACAGACCTCGTCCTCCTGCAGGTCTCCCTCCAGCTGCAGGGCCTGCTGCAGGGCCTTGGCCACCACCTGCTTCCTCCTGCTCAGGAAGGCCTGCTCCTCAGCACACAGCTCGAAGCCCAGGCGCACGGCCAGCTCCCCTGGTCTGGGGGTGGGGTGGGGGGATGGACGGACAGTGAGGCAGTGCTCATCCTCGTCAGAAAAGAGGACACTGGGCCCATCTCCCTGCAAGATCCACGTCCATCTCTTCTCTCCCTTCAGCCTGTGTGCTGAAGCTTGGAGAGTGAGGGGGGGATGGTGGGCCCAGAGCCACACCAACACGCCAGGCATGACAGCAAGGCCAGCCGGCAGATGAGGGTGTCCCTGTGGCCAAAGGTGGCCCTGAGTCTCAGCTTCTCCCTCCCCTGCAACGCTGGACCAGGGCTACACTGGGGAGGGGGCACGGGGGCTGAGAAGGAACAAAGGCCTTTAAGTTGGGGCTGCTTATGCTCCTAGACACCGAGGGCCAGCAAAAGTTCTTGAAGGCCCACCCACGTTGCTTCCACCCAAAAGGTTGCTTCCTTCTGGTCTTTGTGCTCCTCAAACCAGGCGTGTTGCTCTCCTCAGCCCCCACCTCTCTCCCACCCAGTGAGGCCACACACAGACTACAAGGCTGAGGAAGGACCCTTTCTGCTCTGAGCACCTTCCCAAGACTGGGAGCTCCCTGCTGTAGCCACCCGCTTGCTTCCGGTCCTCCAGGCCACCCAGCTGCACGTAGCGCCCTCCCTCCCCCGCCTGCTCTCCCCCAGCCCAGCCTCTCACCTGTCTTCTTTTCTCAGCTCCACCTTCATCAGAGGCTCCTGCAAACCAGCAAAATACCACTCAGAAAGGCTGGCACCTCCACCCCAACTTCGGCCCTGGGATGCCCCAGTCATCTCCACAGGGATGCACCCCCACAGCCCAGCCCAGGGGCTTGGCCCAAAAGAAAAGGGAGAGAAGGAGTCACCCCCTGCCCCCACCCGTGCACTGGCCTGAGGCCCTGTCCCACCCCCACATCAAGGGTCTCTTCCTCTGAGTGAAGAGTACCTGGGACGTAGGGAAGACCAGCCTCACGAGCTGGTCTGATGGCAAGGCCCTGAGTGGCACCTTCAGTTGCTCCTGGGGGGCGTTCTGCAAGGGGACCAAAACTGTACACTTACCCGAGTCTCAGAGCAGGGGTACCACCCAGCCCTGTGGGCCTGAATTCCAGGGGGTCAGTGGGGGGGCACCCTACCTGCAGGTGGATACTCAGCTCCTGCTCCCAGCAGGTGGGGAAGTGGAAACAGAAGGAGTCGCTGCCTACGGTGACCTCCTGAGATCCCTCGTAGGACCCGGGGACAACAAGCTGAACTTTTCCCTTTGACTCTGGAGAAAGGAACCGAGGTAGGGGTGGGAGGGGGTTCCCTGCCCGTGAGGTGTCTCCCGCCCCTGTGGCTGGCAGAGGCTGGGAGGAGTTACCCCCAGCCCAGCCCCCTCGGAGCAGGGTCATGGGAAAAGACCAGGTCTTGGTAAGCCCGGGCAGTTTCACCCCCAGCCCCTAGCCTTCGGAGGCTAAAGGTGGCTGGCAGCTTCTTCCAGGATGGGCAGCTGAGGAAGGGGGAAGACATAGGCTGAGGGCCAGGGCTGTCCTGGTGACCTGGGAGACTCACCCTTCTGGTCCCCGGCCTCCTTCAGCCGCACATGCAAGCGGGAAAGCTCACGGGCCTGTGTTGGGAAGAGAAGATTCATATGCCGCCCCTCCCACGCAAGGATACCTCACCACTACCCTTTCCCCTGCAGCCCGTGGTTACTGCTCCTCAGTCCCATGTCCTCTGGAAATCATAGCCCCTCCCACTTTGCTCTTTCCTGTTCCAGACAGACTTGCAGCCAGGAGGGCAGGTGAGCAGATGGCCTGAGGGAGGGTGTGTCACTCACCACTACAATCCCAAAGCACTACTATGATCCCAAATCACTACTGTGATCCCAAGTCACTACTATGATCACAAAGCACTACTATGACCACAAAGCACTACTATGATCATAAAGCACTACTATGATCCCAAAGCACTACTATGATCACAAAGCACTACTATGATCACAAAGCACTACTATGATCACAAAGCACTACTATGATCCCAAAGCACTACTATGATCACAAAGCACTACTATGATCCCAAATCACTACTATGATCACAAAGCACTACTATGATCACAAAGCACTACTATGACCCCAAAGCACTACTATGATCCCAAATCACTACTATGATCCCGAATTAGTACCATGATCCTAAGTCACCATTACCATCCCAAATTACCACTATGATCCCGAATCACTACTATGATCCTGAATCAATCACTACAATGATCTGACTCACCACTAGGACACCGTTGCTGGTGAGCTGCTCCGCACAGTCTGACCTGGGAAAAGCCATGAGCGGGGGTCAGGTTCTTGCCCCCAAGGAAGCCTAGGCAGTCCTTCCAACCACAGAGGGTCCCCGGGGAAGGACACCAGCCCTGAGCGCACGAGGCTCTCTCCTTCCAGAAGGGACAGATTTGACCCAGAGTCCCTCCCCCTACCTCGCAACCCCCAACTCCCCTGACCCCCGCAACCCCCAACTCACACACTCCGCAGGCGGAATTCAACGTCAAACCGCTCCCCACCCTGAAAAAGCAAGTTATAAAGGTAAGACATGTGCATGTATGTGGGCATGCAGGTGAGTGGTTGTGTGCACATGTGAGTGTGTGTGCATGTGTATCCACATGGCTGTGCATGTGTGAGTGTGACAGTGGTTGAGTGCGTATGCTTGCGTGTGAGTGTACCTGTGTATGTGTGTGAGGCTGCGTGTGAGTTGGAATGTGAGTGTGAGTGTGTGTGTCAGTGTGGGTATGTGCAGATTCCAACCCAGATGCCAGCCAGGGGTGCCAATGCGGGGAGGGCTGCTGTCCATAATGTAGCCCCGAGGAGGGGGCCGCTTCTCGGGAAGCAGGTCCTGGTTGACAAGGGCCTCGGGCACCAGGGAAACCTGACCTCATGGTCTGTAAACAAGTTCTTTGAAGAGGGCCATTTAAGCAGCATCCCGTTGGTGGTACCGAGGGTGGCCGCTCATGTGGAGTCTTGCCTGTGGGCTAAGCAAGAAGCTTTGGCGCCGGAACTCCCCAGGCAGCAGAGTGCCCACGTCAAACAGCACTGACAGCATGGGGTCGTCGCTGGTCAGCAGGTCCTGGTCAAAGACTTTCAGCTCCACCATGTTCTGGAAGGGGAGCAGCGGGACAGGGCCATGGGGTGGGGGTGGGGTGGGGGTGGCGCTGGGGGTACGCAGGGCTGGGCTGAGGCAGGCCCACCTTGATCTGGCTGTGCACCCGGAAGTGGAAGCTCTGGTTCCAGACAGGGTTTCTGCAGTTGTTGACCGTGCGCGTCTGGAGCCGGTGGTTGCAGGCCGTGGGCAGCCACAGGGTCACATAGAAGTCAGGGTGGGTCACTTGGAGGAGAAGAAATGAGGGCCAATTCTCCCCCAAGCCACGCAGAGTTCACCACCAGAGGGAACCCTGGGGACGCACCAAGCCCCACCCTCCATCACCAGCCCTTGCCCGTCACTCTTTGCAGGCCCTCCTCCCAGGACCTCACAGGCCCAGCCCTCCTGCCACCTCCCACCGTCCCTGCCCTGCTCCAATTGCAACCTCAGTTCCCTTCTCCTCTCTCGGTCAACTCACCCACGTCCCTGGCAGGCAGGCTGTGGGCCTGCAGCACACGAATGGTGAGCAGGCAGGTCCCGGGCAACTTGGGCTGCAGAGCAGCAGGGAGGGGACAAGCTTGCTGTGGGATGACATGACCAAAGGCCGCAGGCGATGGAAGGGAGGTTGGGGCACCTGTGAGGGCTCACCTTGCACCAACAGGGCCAAGGCCACCCAGAACCCCGAGTCTAGAAGAGACAGGGCACGTCCATAGGAACTTACACAATGCCCATGACAGGTCTGTCCCAAGGGCTATCCATACATTAACTCAGCCGACTACTACGCTGCCTCACGAGGAGGCGGAGGCATGGAGAGGTGACCCAGCAACTGGCCGGAGACCCAGAGGCAGGATCGCTGTGCTCTCCGCTTCCCTCTCCTGGAACCAGCAGGCTCCCATCTTGCCACCTGTCTGCCCCAGCCCATGCCCTCGCTTACAAAGCTCTGGGTGGGCATACAGAAGGGCATGGAGGGAGCGGCCTGCTAGGACTAAGCTCCTGCTTGCTCACTCGCTCCTCCCTGTGCATCCCACCCCTGGTCAGGGGGCAGTTCTGGAAGCCACCTCTGTGCTGGGGCAGGTGGGAGGTTACCAGGCCAGGCAGCCCATGGGCGCCAAGCCCTGCGCCCTCCAGGTTCTCTGAGGGCAGAGAAACAAAGGACCCCAGGACTCCATCCCAAACCACCCCGGGCTCTGGGCTGAAGCCCTGCCAGGTGCGCTGGGTCCAGGGAGCGTGTGTCAGCACACCCTTTCACTGGCCTCCCAGCTGCCGTTGGAAGTCCCAGCTGCATGCGCCCAGGGGTTCCTGGCAGAGGAAGAACCCGGGAAAGTCACCCATCTCATCAGTCTCAGGCCCCGACAGCCCAGGCAACTGACTCAGAGGGAGCAGGGGAGCAGCCAGGAGCCTCTCCTTGCCTAGAAGCTCTGTGGATCCGCAGCCCAGCCATGCCCCTACCCAAAGCTGGCAAACACACCCCCTACACCTGAAGACCACCGCGGCCACAGCCCTCCAGAGAAAGCATTAGTCAGGACTCAGGTGGGGAGCAAGGGTCAGAGTGGGCTCCAGTGCCACGCCAATCTTACCAGAGCCATGAGGCTGGGGGTCCCAGGCGGGGCAAGCAAAGGCAGCAGTAGCCACTGGGCCGAGGACTGTGGGGTTTTAAGCCAAAATCCAAGTATGTCCCAACTGGCCTCCCTAGCCCCTCCCACCTGCATCTTCCGCTCCGCCAAAGCCCCACACCCTGCCCAAGAAATGAGGCACCTCAGCCTATACTGGGGCTACTGACACCCTCCCATGGGCTCAAGGTCCCCCACCCCTGCTGGGTTCCTGGAAAACCCACTGCCCCCAGCAGACACCACCTGGGCCTGCCCAGCCGGGTCCTGCTTCCAGGACAGCTCACCAATCACCCGTGTGAGCAGGACAGGAAGGCATGGCTTGGAGGGGCCACAGGTCTGGGCAGCCGCCAGAGGTAGGGCAAGGGCAGAGTCCCCACCAACAAGGCTTGTAGCAACATCCAGGTACCAGTAGGACAGGAATGCCCAGTCTCCATTGAAGCAGACCCGGAGGAGGGGTGTATCCGGAGCCTATCATCACAGCAGGGGAGTGGCTGTTACTAAAAACAGCTCTTCAAAGCCAGGGATTGGGCCACCTGGGTCCCCAGAGATGGCCAGGACTGGAGCTCCAGGTGGGCACCCAGGGGAAGGGGGCTCATCTCCCCTTTTGTGGGGGCAGCATGAGAAAGCCAGTTCCTTCTGCAGAGGAGCAGCCCAGGGGTGGGGGTGGGGCAGGTTCTGTCCCCTGGTCCCTGTGCTGGTTAGGAGACACAGGCTCGTCCCCAGGCCACCAACCCCATCGCGAAGCAAACCAGAGTCCCAGTCAACGAGCCCTGGCAGAGAGTTAAAACAGGGTTGGCCTGCCGGCCAGACCGGAGTACAAGCTGTGGTCCCTGGACAGACAGGGAGCTAGCTCCTCTCTCTGACGTTTCCATCTGAACCCTCCCCGCCCTCCTGGAGACACAGAAAGCCACAAGGGGCAGGTACCACATGGAGCCTCCCCGGCTTTATTGAGCATGTCCTTCGAGCGAGCGAGCGGGCCCTTACAGAAACCCTCTCCAGGCCCCAGGGCAGCCAGAAAGGTAGGGACCATCATTATATCCACTTCACAGCTTTACAGAGGAGGGAGGACGCCGCAGCTGGCCTCCACCCACGGGGCTGCTTCACCTGCGTGGCAGCTTTCTGGGAACCCTGACCTAGACACCTGCCTGGCACTTCCTGGTCCTCCTCCTATCACCCACGATAGTCTCCAGGGTCGGTCCCAACCCAAACGGGGTTCTGGGTCAGACAGATTGCAGGGTGTCTCTGTGGGGGCCCATCTGAGGAGGAGCCAGAGTGCCCCCTGAGCTGTGGGGGGGCACGTTCCCTGGGGGCTCCACTAGTCCAGGTCTGAGGCCTTGGTGAGGGTGTCGAGCAGTTGGAAGTAACTATACTTGAGGTCATACTCCATGTCGTACCAGAAGTTCACTGTGGGGAGAGCAAGCACAGGAGTGGGTGGCCCAGCTCTGACCCAGAGCCTCCCCAGCCCACCCGCTGGCCGAGGCCAGCAGCTCCTCACCAGCAATGCAGCCCTGGGACTGCTGCACGTGGTGGACCCACATGGCCGGCAGGTAGAGCATCTCGCCGGCCTGCATGGTGCAGCGGAGGGCCTGGGCCCCACGGTACTGTGGGTACTGGGACAGATCTGGTGTCAAGGGATCCAGTGGAAGCCAGGGCACCTGGGGACGGAGCAGGACCGGGGAACTCGGCCTTTGGCCTTGCCAACGGTAAGGGCCAAAGGTCCCCCTCCATCCGCCCTGGGAAGCCAGCCCCAGAAGGTGGGACCTTACGGAGGAAGGGGCCACCTTCCCAGGACTTTGGGGCCCCCTTGCTCCTCGGAGATGGATGAGCTCGCCCCTCCCTGAGGCCCAGGGCCAAGATGGACACCTTCTCCATGGCCTCTTCATCCACCACCTCAAAGGTGCCCGCCTCAGTGAGTCGGTAGGTTGCTGGGTTGTACGGCTCTGATGCCAGAGAAAAAGGGGGAGCTCAGCAAAGAGTGCTCCCAGTCCCTCACACCTCCTCCCAGCCTCTCCTGTTGCCTGCCTGGCCCCAGGGACACAGGCAGGGAATCCTCGCTACCCTTCCTCTGGTTTGGGGCCCATGCGTAAGGCAGGTCCCAGCCCTACCATAGGGGATGAAGGGTCGGTCGCTGGGCGGGTGTAACAGGAAATGTTTCTCTCCAGAGAGGACTCAGTAGAGGTTTTCGTAGTGGTCCTTGTGCACTGCCAACACAAAGAAGGTCCTGGGCAGATTTGGCGGAGCAGGGCACATGAGAGGCAGAACCTGCCCACCCAGAGCCTTGCGCCTCAAGACAGCCAGGGGTGTAAAAACGAGAAAGTCCTGCGAATAAAGATTTCAACCTTCCATCCAAAGTGTCCCCTGATGTCTCCTTTACGCCCAGTACTAGTTCAACTTAGGCAGTAAAGGATCTCCATCCCTCTGCCATGAGCATGGTGTTCTTTTAAACTCCATCCGGGCTCAGACTGAAAACAGCCTCTTCAAAGAACAGCCAGGATCCTGGAGGACAATGAATTTATAAGGGGGGAGGCGGAATCCCATTATTTTCTACACAGTTTCTGAAGCCCGCTCATTTCCCTCAGGGAGAAGAACTCGGGAAGGGAGGGTGAGAACGTTTGAACCAACTAGAGGGACTGAATCAATGTCACTGAACTGTCAGCGTAGAAGCTTGGTGTGTGCTTTTGCTCTGTGTATTCTCAACGACATAGTCAAACCAGACTCCAGGAGATGCCCAGGGGGGGCTGGGGTGGAGGGCATTCCAGATCCCAGCCACCAGGGACTTGGCATTCACCACACGCCCCATGCGGGTCATCTCTCCAAAGAGGTAAATATCCACGCATAGGGTTCTCCCAAGTTCACCTCCGGGGCCAATGTGCCCTCTGAGAGATGTCTAGTGCGCCCCCAAACCAAAGTCATCCCACCCACCACGCTGCAACGCCGCTCCTCCTCTGTTCGCAGAATTGTAGACCGACCCTCCAGGCCAGCCTCCCACCCTTGGCCCCATACTGGCTCCTCCCTGTCCCTGCATCCCAGAGACACCTACAGGACGTCACTGCGGCCGCCTCCCCCAGCCAGAAGTTCACCGCCTCTGGCATCTTCCCTGCAGGACAGAGGAGGAGAGTTAGGAGCGGTTGTCCCCTGCAGGTTGGGTCTGGGATAACACCCAACAGGATGTGGCCAGGGGTGCTGCGTGCGAGCGAGGGGCATCCCAGGGAAAAGTGGCGAAGAGGCCATGGTTTGGAGGGCTTGGGGAGTGGGCCCAGCCCCCCACAGGCAAAAGTTAGAGCACTAATCCTTTGCAGTCGGTCAACAGTCAAGGCTTCCAGGGCGGCAGGGCCTGACCCTTGCCATGGGGTGGTGGGTGTGCCGGGCCCTGCCCTCCAGACGTCCAACACACCTCACAGGGGCAGCAGGCGCTCGGCTGGCATCACGAAGTGGTCTCCGCGCACGGAATCAGCATAGCCATCTGGGGTCACCGCTACGCTCACCTCCGTGGCGCCCACCGTGGCCCTAGGGGAAGGGACTCTAAGAGCATGCCCACATGCCACAAGACAGCTCGCCCATCACCCTAGCCCAGCCCAGGGCTGCACCCACCTCAGATAGGGGAGTGACCACTTCTGCAGGGCATTGCGCACGATGCAGGGCCTGCTGGGGCAGACCCAGTCCCGGTAGAAGTGCAGTGGCATCGGGGCCTCATCCAGGTAGGGCACGGTTGGAGGCACGCCAAGCTCTTAAGTGGGGTGGGAGGTAGATGTTGACATAAACAGCACCCAGCCACTTACGGATGAGATGCCCTCTCTGGGCAGGCCACAGGGTATCACTGGGCAGTGCTCACTGGGGAGGAACCAAGAGACTCTGGACCACCAGAAATAGAAGGGGATTTTCAAGGAGGAGGCTGCCGCACGCCTACTCCAGGAGGGGCCACACAGCCCAAGAGCAGGTGAGCAACATTCTCTGGTGTCAACTTGTGGAGGGGTGGAGTCTAAGCTGTCATTCAGGTTGCACCTTGATGACCTCATTTGGAGGTGCCCACGGAAATCAATAGCTCCCTTCCTGTGAGACATTCCTGCTGACAAGACACACAGAGCTACACTAGAGCCCTGGAGCCGCAGGGCTCACTTAGAGACCCCTGCTAGCGCTGGGATGCCTCCACCACCACTGGGTCCACAAGGCTTTCCACCCACTGGCCTGTGATCTTCCTGCATCAGCATCATTGCTTGTGTTTCGTGAGTAGGAAGAGGGATTTATAGACTGGTATCGGACATGTGGGCTAATATCAGACTTAAGGACTTGATCTGGACTGGGCTGGGATGTTTTCTTAATGTACAATTTTTCTTTGATATAAAGTTCTCTTTTAAAACACATATAAGTGTCTATGAATTTGTTTCTCTGGTCAACTGGGGCTAACACAGCGGGACTCCTGCTTGGCCCAAACCCCAGTCCTCCCTGGGGCCAGACCCTTGGTTAGCTTCCCTAGCTGCAGTGGCGGACCTCTAGCGAAGTATAGAAAAGCAGCCTCAGGCACCACGCAGGGAGCTCCCCGTGGCTGGGGGCAGCAAGATGAAGGAAGAATGCCTTCCAACTGCGAATATTCACTGAATATTTTGGAATGTGCTCAGCACTTGGCTTGGCCAGTGTGAATGGGTCCTTTCAAGATGCTGACAGCCTCATCGGGGAGACATGCCTATAACCTGAACGCCCTGGGTCTTCCATGATGGTACCGTGCTGTGTGCTGCCTGGGTGGCTTTCTCTTGCTGCCCTTCATAAACATCACTGACTCCCTGTTGTGCTCCTGGCTGGCTCCTCGTCTCACGGAGTCTACCTACAAACACTCCCAACCTCCCTCGCCCTCACCTTCATGGGGCCCCTCCACTCACAAGTCACCCCAAGAGCCTTCCTTCCCCCAGCTGGCTATCCTTCTTCTTTAGGAACTTGTGAACCACACCACCCACCGCCCACCCACTCCTGGCCCCAGCCCACAACCATTTCTAGTAAACAAACAACAGTTGCCCTCGAGTCGATTCTGGTTCCTGGTGACCCGGGATGTCAGAGTGGACCTTTGTTCCACAGTTTGTGGCCCTGACTTTTCTGAAAAGGATTGCATTTCGTTGGGGGTCCTTTAGGAGTAGGCAAAGTGCACCGACCTTCCCATTAGTAAGACAAATGCTTAACCATGGACACCACCCCGGGGCTCTGAAAAACTCCTCATTCCCTTCCTGCGTGCATGTCCACTTGACCACCTGCACCGTCAAGCACACTATCTATGGGCCCTGGTGGTGGCACGGTGCTTAAGCACGTGGCTGCTAACCAGGAGGGGGTTGATCTCAGTCCACCAGGTGCCCCTCGGGGGAGAGACGTGGTGGCCAATCTGTTTCCTCAGACACAATACGGGGCAGTCCTACGACTCCAGTGACAGGTTTGCAAACAGGTTAATATACTATCTACTCAATTGATTTCCACTGGATAGCTGTCTCTGTCCTTGGCTAGAATGTTATCTCCATGAGGGTGGGGGTGTGGGTTACACCTTCCCAGGATGGAGCACAGTGCCCAGCACGCCCATGATCCCCAGTACACACTGGCTTAATGACTGGATGAAAGGCTTACAATATCTCCTGCCACAGTGAACTAACTGGTTCCCCTGGCTTAACGCCCCTCCTTCCAAAAGCATTTATCACCCCAGCTCCAGACATCTTCTTGAAAGGCAGTCTCATGTTGTCACTCTGAGAAAACCTCCTTTGATGACTTACCACTTGGAGAATAAAGTCTGCCTGGCCTTGGTAACGGGTCCCAACCCATTCTTCTCCTCTGATGAGCCCCTGCCTGGAGCCGGCCCCTTACCACACACCTTCCCTGCTCCCTGGCCCTGCAGCTCCCTCCATTCTTTCTCTTGGGTAGAGCGGAAGGTCCCCCCTGTGCTTCAAGGCCACTGCCCTCCCCCTGAACCACAAGGTCGCGCGCCTCCGGTGAAGTCATCCGATTAGTCTCACGGTCAGTGGGAAAGTGGGGATGTCTTTAGCTAGATCAGAAATTGGAGCTGAATAGGAAGGTCCCAGGGGACCTGGGAAGGTGGAAAGGGAAGAGCTGATTGGTACTTGAAAGTCACTGGCAAAGAGGCAAGAAGGATCCTGCCTAGTAGATACAGGAACGCGGAGGGGTGACACGTGGCCAAGCTGTGCCAGCCCACTGTAACAGGCACCGCGGAAGATGACTCGGTAAACCCCTGAGATTCTCACAGAAATTCTTAACAGAGGTGGTAACTGCTATTTTTAGCCCCTTTATGTTTTCTACTCTTCTTCCATTTTGATTTTCTTGCATTTGAATAGATTTCTTTTGGGGTACGGTCACTCTTCTATCCCAGGGCTGTGAAACGAGAGAATTTCAAAGGAGATCTAGACAATTCCTTTGACCCCATAATTCCACTGCTAGGAATTTAACCAACCAAAATACACATGGGAAAAACGCTTCCCTCTCCCGAGCGCACCAACCTCTCTCCGACTCAGGGTGTTTGCCTTCCGTGAACTGCCCCCGCATGTGTCTGCACACTCCCTCCATCCCCGCCCTTGAGTCTGTGCCCAATAGCCACCTCCTCATTGAGGCCCGCTCTACTCACCCTATTGAACCTCCATCCCGGAGCCCCTCATTCCACTTAACTGATTTCCCCACATTTATCTTCTAACCTACTGTCTCTTCATTTAGTGTGCCTACGGCTAACTGTAAGGAACGCCGGTAGCTGCTAACAGCAAGGTCAGTGGTTCAAACCCATCGGCCACTCCTCAGGAGAAAATAGACGCTGTCTGCTCCCTTAAAGAATTTCAGCCTCATTATCCCACCCAAGGGGAGCGGGTATTGTTTTTATCTCCACTGGGAAAGAGGGACCAGACTTCAACCCAATGCTCCAAGATGTGAATGCAGCATGCCAGCATGCAGTAGGGAACCAGTGGAGAGGTTTGAGGGGCCGGTCCCAATCCCAACTACTAAATCGACACCTGCCCCTCCCCCCAGAAGAATTTATTTCAAAGGGCGGCATTGAATCTGAAGCTCCGGGAGAGGGACATATCTGATCAGAGCACACGGGAGCAGAGGAAGGGGAACGAGGAGAGTGGAGCACATCCTGGACCACCAGGCCATGGGGACGATATTTCCAATTAGAACAGCCAGTTCACAGAGAGGACCACATGGCCAGCCAAACTAGGAGACATGGCGCCCCTCACTGACTCATAGCCCTACAGGGGACAACAATGGAGACACAGTGTGGGAATTGCACCCAATATGATCCTGCCACACTGAGGCAAAACACTAAAGGGGTGCAACAGCAAGGGATTGGAGTGGCGAGGTCCTCAGGGAATGCTGAAGGTGGACATTGGAGCCAGCATGGTGCCCCAACAGACTGGACTGGAAAACACTCCTAAAGGCCAACAAACAATCCTTGAACTAACTACAAGCTTTTTTTTCTTATTGTGTTTTGTTTTGGTTTTTGTCATTGGTTTGTTGTTGTTTTGCTGTATATTGTTTCTTGGTTTTGCTCTGTCTTGTTTTTGTGCATGTTATTACCTCCTCAGGTCTGTCTAAATAAGATAGGCTGGATGAACAATCTGGAGGAGAAAACAATGGAACCAACAGTTCCGAGGGGACATGGGAGAGGGGGAAGTGGGGGGAAAGGTAGACGTGTTAACAAACCCAGGGACAAAGGAACAAGTGACCCAAATCGGTGGTGAGGAGGGTGTGGGAGGCTTGGTAGGGCATGATCAAGGGCAATGTAACCAAGAGGAATTGCTGAAACTCTGGTGGGGACTGAGCATGATAGTGGGAAAGGAGGAAAGTCAAAAAAGGAAATAGAGGAAAGAGCTGGGAGGCAAAGGGCATTTATAGAGTTCTAGACAAAGACATGTACATAGGCAAATATGTTTATATATGAGGATGGGGAAATAGATCTGTTAGGTAGCTTAGCCTAGTTAATTGGGAAGTCCATTTACGCATGCCCAGGAGAACCAGCAAAGGACAAAGCTGGATTTTCCCGCCAGTGGGTGGAGATGGGCATTACACCTGGAGCAGCCCACCTGGGCCAGGTTACTACAATTCAGCCAATGGGATCGACCTGGGATCGTTCACCACGCCTCCCCCAGGAACCCTTAAGAAGGCAGGAACCGAGAGGGAGAGGGTCTGGTCATCTCCGTGGGAGGGGAGAGATCCTTGCGTGTCCCGGAGCAGTCTCTGCCAGGCCGCATGGTCAAAGGAATCCTATGGGTGCCGCGTAAAACCTGATGCTTCTTTGAACTTTCATTAAATTCACTTGGATCACGAGCCCAGCTTCAGCATAAAATCTTTCTCGCGCGGAGCCAAGGACCAAGGCTGAAATCTAGTCCCAGAGAGAGAGACCTTACAGATCTATGTGCATATATTTATAGGTTTAGTATTAAGGTAGCAGAAGGACTTTGGGCCTCCACTCAAGTACTCCCTCAATGCAAGAATACTTTCTTCTTTTAAATTGACACTCTATGAGGCTCACCTTCCTGATACAACTGCTGAAGACAAAGCTGGTGAATAAGCAATTGTGGTGAAGAAATCTGATGGTGCCCGGCTATCAAAAGATAATAGCATCTGAGGTCTTAAAGGCTTGAAGGTAAACGAGCGGCCATCTAACTCAGAAGCAACAAAGCCCACATGGAAGAAGCACACCAGCCTGTGTGATCACGAGGTGCCGAAGCCATCACTTATCAGGCATCAAAGAACAAAAATTCATATCATTGTGTGCTCACCTCCCTGATTTGATCGCTGAAGACAAATGGGTGCATAAGCAAATGTCGTGAAGAAAGCTGATGGTGCCCGGCTATAGAGTCGGGGTCTTAAAGGTTTGAAGGTAAACAAGCAGCCATCTAGCTCAGAAGCAAAAAAAGCCCACATGGACAAAGCACACCAGCCTGTGCGATCACGAGGTGTTGAAGGGATCAGGTATCAGGCATCATCAGAACAAAAAATTATATCATAGTGAATGAGGGGTGGAGTGCAGAGTGGAGACCCAAAGTCCATTTGTGGGCCACTGGACAACACCCCCTTACAGAAGGGTCTCGGGGAGGAGACAAGCCAGTCAGGGTGCGATGTAGCAATGATGAAAAATACAACTTTCCTTAAGTTCCTAAATGCTTCCTCCTCCCCCACTATCATGATCCCAATTCTACCTTGCAAGTCTGCCTAGACCAGAGGATGTACACTGGTACAGATGGGAACTGGAAACACAGGGAATCAAGGGCAGATGATCCCTTCAGGACCAGTGGTGTGAGTGGTGATGCTGGGAGGGTAGAGGGAGGATGGGTTGGAAACGGGGAACCAATTACAAGGATCTAGATGTGACCTCCTCTCTGGGGGACGGACAACAGAGGGGTGGGTGAAGGGAGATATCGGACAGGGAAAGATATGGCAAGATAATAATTTATAAATTATCAAGGGTTCATGAGGGAGGGGGGAACAGGGAGGGAGTGAAAAAATGAGGACCTGATGCTAGGGGCTTAGGTGGAGAGCAAATGTTTTGAGAACGATGAGGGCAATGAATGTACGGATGTGCTTTACATAATTGATGTGTATATGGATTGTGATGGGAGTTGTATGAGTCCCTAATAAAAAGATTCTTTAAAAATATGTTGTGCTTCCATACACCAGCAGCAAACAATCGGAAAAGGAAAGAAAGAGAACAATTCCATTTCTAATACCATCTACACAACTAAAGGACTGAGGAATATTTTTTTAATAAATCGTTTTATTGGGGCTCATACAACTCTTATCAGAATCCATACATACATCAATTGAGTAAAGCACCCTTATACATTCGTTGTCCTCATCATTCTCAAAATTCGTCTTCCACTTGGGTTCCTGGAATCAGCTTTTTCCTTTTTTTCCCCTCCCCTCCCTCTCCGCTCCCCCTCCCCTTCCCCCATGAACCCTTAATAGTTTATAAATTATTATTTTATCTTATCTTACACTGCCCCGCGTCTCCCCTCACCCACCGTCGCATTGCCCATTTCCCAGAATGGAGGTTACATGTAGATGGGACTGAAGAATAATTTAATGAGGGAGACAAATACTAAAAATACTTCTGAGGGAATTTAAAGAAGACATAAACAAATTAGAAAGCTTAATATTGTTAAGATGACAATATGACCAAAGTGATCTGCAATCCCTATAAAAATTCCAACAGCTTTTATGTTCCTTTTAGGGGAACGGAAAGTCAATTCTCAAATTCACATGATTGCAAAGGGCCTCAAATAGTAAAAATGATCTTGAAAAAAAGAAGAACAAAATAGGAGGTTTCAAAATAAAATAAAAAATAAATTTTTAAAAATAGGAAGTTTCATCCTTTCCAATTTAAAAATGTACTGTAACATTGTTAGGCAGACTAGCACAGGGATGGGATGTCCCTTAAGCCATGCCCAGAGAGCCAGGCAAGGGAACAAAGAGCGGCACACTGCACATGCTCAGAGGCTCAGGTTTCCCACCAGTGGGATTGGGTGGGTGCTAAACCTGGATCGGCCCACCTGAGCCAGGTGAATTCAGTTCAGCCAATGGGGTCCATCTGGGGTCGTCCACCACGCCTCCCCCTGGAATCCATGAAAAGGGAGGGGTGGGGGAGGGGGAGGGGGAGAAGGGAGAGAGATAGTGAGAGAGAGAGAGAGAGAGAGAGAGATCGAGATCTAACAGAGAGCAGAGAGTCGCAGGGAAGGAGAGATCTTTGCGTGACGCTGAGCAGCTTCAGCCAGGCTGCATGGTCGGGAGGAGTCCTATGGGTGCTGTGTAAAACCTGAAACTTCTTCTACCTCTCATCAAACTCACTTGGATCACGAACCAGGCTCCGGCGTGAATTCTTTCTAATGAGGTACAACTCTATCTCCCGAGAGATCTAACAAAGCCACAATCATCAAAAGAGTGTGGTATTCCTAAGAGGGCAGTCCAAGGAGTAGAAATGAGAATCAAGAAATACACCCGTACACCTATGGTAACTTATGATTTGACAATTATGTGAATGGGGGAAGACCCACTTATTCAATACACAGTGCTATGACCACTGAGTCGCCACATGCAAAGGAATGAAGGCAAATGGACCGATACCTTACATCATGTATGTGGAATTATAAAGAGAATTCTCCCCAGATTTGTCTCCCCAAAGACATGTCAAACACTAGAGCCTATTTGCCAGCATATGGTGGGAGGTCAGATGCTTGGAGACATCCTCCCTGAAGGCAGTCATTGGCCAGACAACTGTCTGCTCCGAGGGCAGGTAGAGGTCCCCCCCTCCCTGCTGTTAAGGACAATGGGCTAGTTCTCCCTAAATGCTTGTGACCATTAGCTTGGTTCCCATAGGAAGAGTTTACACCCTACTGATAATGGTTTCTATGGAGACCCAGAAAACAAGTCAAACCAGCTCAGTGACATTCAAAGTTAGGCTGCCATCCTGAATCTAGGATCTGCCCTTGTCACATGTGTGCCCCCAATCCCTCCTCTTCCTATTGTGTATATCCCTATATTGTCCCCCTCTCATTGCTGTATACCCTATAGTGCAACCCCTTCCTGTGATGTATGTCTTTACCTGTAATTACTGGTCTTGCACATCCCCCAAAGATATATAGGCCTGGGTTATGTGTCTTTGTAGTCAGAACTCCAGAGCCTCGGAGCACTCTGCTGATTTTCTTTAGATGCCTTTCCTCCCACACACCCAACAACCCGTTCCCCTATTTTAGCATTGAAAGTCCCTCCACCCAGGCCAACTGGTTTGATCATGTATTCGATTTGCATGCAGCCCCTCCCCTCTCCTGAGGGGTAGCCTCAGTGAAGGCACTGACAGGCTCAGAATCTTGGTTTCCTGACCTGTGCGTGTGCTGGAAAGTTTACATGGGATGATAAATAATAACACTGATCGCAATGAACAATTATAAGCACTTACTAAGGGCCAGACGTTGTTCCTCAGTGCTTCTAGCAGGCACACAAATGCCATGTCCTTGGGGCCTACAAAAACTCAGATTCCACTTCAGCAGATCTGAAGCAAGCTGTGAGAAATGGAGTTTCTACAACAGTGAGGACCAGGATTCTAAGAAGGATTGAGGCATTCAAATGACCGTGATGGCAAAGACCATGTATTGAGTATACTGTGGGTGGCCAAAAGAATGAGCAAATCAGTCCTGGAGGAAATCGAACCAGGACATTCTACGAAGAATGTTCCTAGAAGATAGAATGGCAAAATTTTGTCATGCTGATTTTGGACATGTCGTTAGGAAAGACCAATTGCGAGACGAGAACATCATGTTTGGTAAAATAGTGGATCTGGGGAAACACTTCATGACACAGACTGGCACAATAACCGCAACAATGACCTCAAACCTGCCAATGGGCAGGAAGATTGCATAGGATCTAGCAGTAATTTGTCCTATCCGGCATAAGGTCACAAGGAATCAAATTTGCTTTGCTGGCGACTAACAACAACAAGGTCTTTCTATCATTCAATCTCAACCTCGAACACACAACCTAAGAACTATTTTTCACTTCCCTTGTACACACAGCAGAACAAAGGGGGTTCAATGATTTTTCCGAGGTTATAGAGCTAGAAGGACATAGAGCCAAGACTGGACAATGGAGCGATTTGACACCAGAGACATTAATCTTAAGCAGGACCTTTGTCTCCCACAAAGATCATAGGCATAACCATAACGGACTTGGCACAAGCTCTTCCACATGGCAACCTTTCAGCAGATAGTTGATATCTTAGTGCCATCCAGTTGACACCAAATCAGCGACTGTATAGGGCAGAGTAGAACTGTCTATGTGGGTTTCTGACACTAAATATTTACAGCCGTAGAAATCCTCATCTTTCTCCCACAAAAGTCCGTATGATTGTTATTAATTGGGTCAGAAGTCACTTTAATGGTGACCAAATCCTTCCTCTTCTTGGATTCAACATTATACCCCACTGCTTCTAATAGCTCCTCTACCCAAACCAAAACAGGCATGAGAGAGTTGATTCTGACTCATGGTGCCTTATGTGTGGATTCCATAGGACTTTCAAGACTATAGGCTTTAATCAGGTTTCCAGGCCTTTCCTCCATGGTGCCCCTGTGTGGGTTCCAACTGCCAATGATTTGTTGAATAGTTGAGTGTGGAACTCTTTGCCCTCCTCCAGGAACTCAAATACCCTTGAAGCTCTCTATTCACAAAGGACTGTCCTTCCAACCTAGGCTCAGAGTGCTTGTCTTCTCTCTCTCATTTTCCTTTTCATCAAGTTGTTTGGGACACCCCAGGAGTTGGGTCCCAGGGACATATGTATATGTAATTATGTCCCTGTCATCTACAATATGATCATGATAAATGGAGAAAATACTGAAGTGATCAGTGCTATATTCTTGCTGCGATCCACAATAAATGATCACGCGAGCCCCAGTCAAGAAACCAAAGGACGTATTGCATTGGGTAAATCTGCTCTATGAGACTTCTTCCTTTTTAAAATTTTTTTGCAGCTGGGAAAGAGAAAGGGGAGATGGGCTCTTCTCCCAAGTTGGCATCCCTGCCAGGGCACCCCTACTCAAATCTGGCCAACTTCACTCCCGAATAGAGTTCCCTGCTACTCCTGTAGAACTTCCCCGTGGAAGGACCAATGGTCTAAAGATTCAGAATGGAGAAGACAAGTGCCAAAAGCCATAGCCTAGCCCTTCACAGCCAGAGTGTGACCCCACAAGGGCCCCCACAAACAGACACTTTCTAGGGATCTAAATTGTTGGGGCTTAAGGGGAGGGGGGTGAGGCTCTAGCAAGCTAGGATCCCATTCCAGGCTGTGGGCACATATCCCGAGCCCTTGATGGGGAGGCCTCACGTACCCAGTGGGTCCAATGGAGTTCTGGGTATATGGGCCTGTGGGAGGGAAGCCACCTTGGGGGCTGGACCAACCCATAGCATCCCAAGTTGGAAGGGGTGCAGGGGCCTGGGCAGGATCCCTCCTCCTTTCCATCCCTCATGACCAACCAGACTAACAAAGTGTTGGGCAGGGAGGGGGCCTGGAGCAGGACCAGGGTTGGGACAGGGGGCCTGGAGTGAGGTCTCAGGTGGGTGGGCCAGGCAGGGCAGGAGTTCTGGTGCCTGGGCAGGCACCAGGTGGGCTGCAGACCCACCTCAGGGGTCATGGTGGCAAGGCCGGGGTGGGCTGGAGTCTGGGAGAGGGTGGGGAGGCCGCAGGAACCACACCTGGTCTGTGAAGCCCTAGGCCTTGCCCATCAGGTCATTTTGGCCCATGGAGGTGGTGCGGCTCTGAGGCTGGCTCACTCAGTGCTCAGAGCTTGGCCTGCTCAGGTCCTGAGCCCTTGGCCTCCACAGGAAGTGCTGGCTGGCCTCTTGCCTTGTCCTCAATAGTGGCTCCAGCTGCTGCCAAATATGCCAAGGCTTAAAGGGGCCATGGGCTTCCAACTGTGTGCCCCGCCTCTTCATCCTTAAAGGGGCCACGCGTTGCAGCCAGAGACCTCTTTCAAAAGTGTTCTCCAAAGTGTTTAAGAGCAAGGATGTTACCTTGAAGCTTAAGGTGTACCTGACTAAAGCCATCTGAGTTATATATTCAATGGCCTTGTATGCACGTGAAAGTTGGACATTGAAAAGGAAGATCAAAGAAGAATCAATGCATTTATATTGGGATGCTGGTGAATAATATTGGAAGTACTATGAACTGCCAAAAGAACAAACAAATGTGGGTTAGAAGTACAGCCAGAATAGTCCTTAGAAGCAAGAATGGTGAGACTTCCCCTCACGTACCTTAGACATACTGTTAGTGAGAGAGATCAGTCCCTGGAGGAGTAAGGACATCCTGCTAGGTGAAGAGAGATAAGCGAAAATGAGGAAGACCTTCAGTAAGTGGATTGACACAGTGGCTGCAACAAGGGGCTGAACCATAACAACTATTGAGAGGATGGTGCAGGACTGGGTGGTGTTTCGTTCTATTGTCCATAGGGTGGCTAGGAGTTGGAATTGACTCAATGGCATCTAACAACAGAAACAAAATCTACACCCAGTACTAACAGGACAGGAAGTTTTCCAACCCCTCGCATCTCTCAACCCCAGGAACAGAGATGCCACCTTCCTTCTAGCTGTATAACCAGTATCTAGAACAGAGCTCAACGACGAAGTGCCTAACAAACCTGAAGTAGCTGTTACTTAGCTCCATGCCTCATAGGTCTCAGTTCCCCAGCCCCAAAACAATAACATCGGTGTTGTTGTTTGTTGCCATCAAGTTGATTTCTACTTACAACTGACTCACACCTGCCTACCTAGTAACCCACCTTATGAAAATAAGGCAGAAGAATGATTCTTTCCCACGGTGTCTGCAGACTATGACTCACCACTCTGAAGGCACTGTCATGTAAATGTTGAATTGCTAGCTGAAAGGTTGACAGTTGAAACCCACCAGCTGCTTCAAGGTAAAATAATGGGGCTGTCTGTTCCAGTAATGTTGTACAACCTTGGAAAACTTACATAAGGAATTGACTGGACTGCAATGAGTTTGCTGTACCTGGAATGATGATGTGACCAGAGAAAGAATGAGAGGGAAGCCTGAACAGAAAGCACTGCCCTGCCCTCCATCTGGCAGTTTTGTGATTTTTTGCAGCAGTTGGTTCGAATGGAACAAGGAATAAAGAGGCGGAGTGCATGGCAGTTGAGCGCTATTTGCCATTCTGACCAAGCGCCTCTGTGAGAAAAGGGGGAGGGTAGAGTTGATCTTGGTCTTGATCAAAGTCCAAGAAAATATTTGCATTTCCAGAAAGTGGGAGGTTTCCCAAACCAGGGTAGTAACAGGAGCTGCTAGCTCTCACATCTGGCCCTGTGGACCCTGTTCAAAGAATCTCCTGCACTGGGTAAGAGGTTGGTGGTTAGGCAGAGAGACAAAGAGAGAGAGTTGAACTTCCTATGGTTGTGTCTGGTCTGAAGGGGTTTGTCTACAGGCATCCTGGCTCTTTCCCAGCCTGAGCCCTTGAGCCTCCTCAAGTCCACGCTCCCGCTTCACCGGCGCCCCACTGGGACACCTTCCAGAGGTCTTCCTGTACCCATATGTGGATTTTGGCTTTTCCTTCTTTTGGCTCTGCTCAGTGGCAGGGCATTTGAAGGGTGGTTGTGGGCTTTGTACAGTTGTCATAAGGATAAATGCGTGATAATTTCCTAAATTTCTCCTCCCGCAGCTTTAGGCTGTGTTTCCAAACTCCCGGTCCTCACAGAGGCTCTGTAGAGGGGGCAGTGGCTCTGATTCCACCTGGCAGTGCCTAGTTGAGCACATGGATGTCCCATCCCAGTCTAGCCATGGCACCAGGGATCACGGTGCTAGGAGAGGGGCAAATGGGTCCTCCAAAGGAGATGTGTAGTGACCACAAAAGTGACACACTTATGGTTATCTACTAATTGTACATGGTGGTGCTTGGCCCTCTCAAGGTGGAAACATACAAATTATCCTATGCTCTAAAAGCAAGGGTACCTGCTTGTGACATGAGGTTTTGGAAAGTTCTTTCATGGACACAAAGAAGGGTGGCTGATCCAATCCTTCAGCAGCTCATCAATCATTGAGTATCTCAAGCTGATTTAGAGTAGTGTCCAGAGATCTAGTGGTGAAATTGGGTAGAAAGCTGTGGGGCGCTAGCCAGGGAGAGAATACGGAGTAATTTCAGCCAGAAAGAGTTATGAATGGGAGACAGAATGAATATAGAAGGGATCTGGGAAATGAGTTTGGATCTATCTACCTCTTGAAGGATCTCACCCTTCTCTCTTCTCAACTGCTTCCTATGCAGCCTCGGTCTGCCTGCTCTGGGCTTCCAAACCACACAAGCGACAATGCAGACACACGCACTCACAGGCACGCACACGCACATGTACACACACATGTACAAATACACTCCGAAGAAGCAAAACCTACTTCTGGTGAATCCCGTCAATTCAGATGCATAGCAATCCTAGAGGAAATAGTAGAACTTCCTGTGTGGGTTTCTGACACCATAAATTTGTCCATTGTCAGACAGCCTCATCTTTCTCCCTCTCAGAACAGCTAGTGGGTTTGAACTGCTGGCCTTGTGATTAGTAGTGAGATGATTAACCCACAGCATCACCAAATCTCCTTAGCAAGAAGGATATTACCACAATCACCACCACCTTTTTCCTACTTTTCTGGGGGTTAGTGAAGGAAAGAGTGCTGTTCAGCATTCGACTCCCTTTAAAGAAAATGGGAGGTCCAGGGTGATGACAGCAGATGGCTGGAACATTCCAGCCTGGCATCCTGGGTCACCCGGAAAGATTCTCCCTTGTGGGCTCTATGAAGCAGGCACACTCAAAGACCACAGAACCTCGTTCTCAGCTGTCAGCCTCGGGTCTTGGGTTTCTTTGGACCTGCTGGTGGGAGAGGGCTGCTCGATGGAGAGCCTCATCACTTAGCATCATGGCTGCTCCCACATGATAACTCTGAGTCATGTAATTTATATTTCATGCACAATTGAAGCAGCTAACGGTGTCATTCCCCAAGGGGGAAACAAGTTGTTACAGTGTGAATTACATTGCAGGCGTGTGGCCTTTCCTTTGTCCCCAAGTGCCCCAGGGGAAGTTCCCAGGTAGCCGTCTTGTGGGTGTCCAAGAGAGTGGACAGGCCCCAAGGTGTCAGGGCTAAGGAGTGGTGGCAAGGCCAAAAATGCTTTCTCTGACTTCTTTTTGTGTGCATTGAGGCGGTGGAAGTAGAGGTGGCAGCTAAAATTGCCCAGTGGTCTCACCATTTTTTTCTCACCTGTACGTGTGAGATTGGGCAGGGCTAGAGTGTGACTCTTCTGTTCTCATGCTAACATTGATCGATATTGGACAGTGGAGATGATGTGTAGGGGAAGGGATGCAAAATCCAACCACTTGTAGTCAAGACATCAGCAGAGGGTGGAGCTAAGCATGTTGTATCTGAGGTTGGTCTGCTGGGATATGAATTCTAGCTCCCCCTTTGATAAACTGGTCACCTCTGGGCTAGATTGTTTCACTTTTCTGTGAATTCATGTTCTCACCAATAGACGGGAGCTGATGCACTCACTACCAATGGGTCAGTCAATTCCAATTCATAGTGAGCCTGCAGGACAGAATGGAACCATTCTAGAGGTGTTCCTATAAGCTGTGACTTGTCCTGGAGAAAATTGATGCATCATTCTCAGGGGAATCTGCTGAGGGTTTTTCTGAGCTTGTGGTAAATAGTCAAGGGCTTCTCTATTGCCCCACCAGCGCTCCTCTTAAAAGGGTTGCAAAACCCACCAAAACCCCACTGCTCTTGAGTTAATTCAGACCCATAGCAACTCGGCAGGATAAAGTAATAACTGTCCCGGCAGATGTCCAACCCTGAACATCTTTATGAGAACTGACAGCCCAATCTTGATCCCGAAGAACAGCTGGTGGATTTGAACCACCAACATTCTGGTTAGCATTTCTAATGCTTCACCCACACCGCACCTGTGGGATGAAATTAGTGAATGTACATGCAATGCTTAGAACACTCGTACATAACATGCACTTAGCAATTGTGAGATATTGTGGTAGGAGGGAATCCAAAAACCAAACCAACTCACTGCCATCCAGTCCACTCTGACTCACCATGACCTGAATTCTACCTTATAGGACAGGGTCCAACTGCTCCTGTGGTTATTTGAGACTGTAACTTGGTAGGAGTGGACAGCCTCATCTTTTTCCTGAGAGTGGCTGGTCGTTTTGAATGTTGACTTTGGGATTAGCAGTCCAATATATATTCACCCACGCCACTATTAAATGAGAGCAACGACTTTCTGACATTTTCTGTGAGGTGGTAGAATTATTTGTCATTTCTATATTTGAATATGGTAAATCGACTGAAACACAGCAATGGTCATGACTTTACAAAGAGAGGAGAGATGTCAATTTTAAGGATATATAGAGCTGGAAGTCAATCCTGGATAGTACAAATGGTGAAAACACTTGGCCATTAACAGAAACGTAGGAGGCTCAAGCGCACCCAGAATACCTTGGAAGAAAGTCTGGCCATCTGTTTCTGAAAGGATATGCCCATTGGAAATCCTATGAATTGCCATGAATCACAATCAACTCAGTGTCAAATGGTCATTTTAAATTTCAGAATGATTCCTGGGATGAAAGAAAAAATCTAAGTTGTCTATTGAAGAGGTGGTTTGTGAGAGCACCTGGCCCATTTAAATACAAAAATGGATGAGGAACCTCGCTGGGGTCACTGTACACAGATCAGTCCATGCTTTCTCCACATCTAGTTGTGCTGGATGCTGTCAAGTTGGTTTCAACTCGCAGCGACTCTTTGTACAACCGAAAGAAACACTTCTTGTTCCTGTGCCATTCTCAAAAATTGTTATGTTTTAGACTATTGCTGCAGAAACTGTCCATCCATCTTGGTGAGGGCCTTCCTCATTTTGGTGCCCCTTTACCAAGCATGATGGCCTTCTCTATGATGTTGCTCCTCATAGCTCCTGATGTTCAAGTATGTGAGACGAATTCTAGCCATTCTTGCCTCTAAGGAGCCTTCTGGATACACTTCTTTCAAGACAGATCTTGCTCCTCAACTGAAATTCTTACACAGAGAGTGAAAGCAAACCTGATTTACCTAGAGTCACGTTTCCCACAGTGGGGAACACCACCAACTGCTTGGCATGGAAAAATCCAGGGATCTACAAAGCAGATATCTACATTTTATCCTGGATGGTGAGCTATAGTACAAAATTCTTTCATTACCAGGGGTCCCTGAGTAATTTCTTTTTCTGAAAAGAGGGCAGTAGGCAGAATAAGTTTCAGAACTTTTGGTCTAGAGCAGGAGCTGGATACTTGTTTTTCTGCCAAGGATCATGTGATTTATAATGTCATTCATGGGGTCATACAGGTCAAATATTTAATGAACACACCCCTAAGGTGAGTTCAAATGCTTCTCTTTGCTTCTCTTTGGTGAGATGTGTGATGCTGGCAGGTATTGATGATTTGGGGGGCCATATACAGCCCTCGGGCCAAACGGTCTAGGGTAGTGGATCTCAACTGGTGTGTCACAACTTCTTTGGGGGTCGAATGAGACTTTCACGGGGGTGGCCTGATTCATCACAGTAACAAAATTACAGTGATGAATTAGAAATGAAATAATTTTGTGGTCAGGTGTCACCACAAACTGAGGAAATATATGAAAAAGTCACGGCATTAGGAAGGCTGAGAAACACTGGTGTAGGGAATGGTTGGGATCTCAATGTAGGAAAACATGAACTTCATAGGCATTCAGGCAGTGTAGCACTTGGGTTTCATTGGAGAGGAAAGAACTATTGATCTTGTTTCAAGGACAAACAAATCTGGAAGTAAATGCTTTTGTGGATGAAAACAAAACATAAAACAAACTCTTGAAAGATTTCTGTATGCTAGAGATGAATTGCAATCAAGAAAATTAAATGATATCTGTTAGGGGTCCAGCAGAAAACAAACCATTGAGAAGTTTTAATTAAAGAGAGTTTAATGAAGACTGTTCACAGTGGTGCGGATGGGGTTAAGGGAACCAACAAAAGATAGGGAGGCCCCAAGGGGTTAACAAGAGCATAAAGCTGTTGCCACGTGTCCTATGGAATTTTCTCTACAGCTCTTTGACTTCATATCTTCTCATTGTCTTAGCTACTCTATGATGTATAGCAATTCTACCTCATAGGAATTTTATACTACTGTCCTCTCCCAATTTCCATTACTTTCCAACGTCGTGTGTGTTAAAACATGCAGTATTTCATCAGATTCACTATGCTCTAAACCAGTGGTTCTCAAACTTCGTAATTCCTTGGCACTATAGTGAAGTCCCTGATGTTGTGGTGAACATCCATTCATAAAATTATTTTTGTTGCTACTTTATACCTGTAATTTTGCTACTAATAAGAAGAGGCCAACCCCTGTGAATGGGTAGCTCAAGCCCCAAAGAGGTCCCGATCCACAGGTTGAGAACCGCTGCTCTTAACTAAGAGGTGTTACTTTCAGATGTAGTTCAGTATATTGTTAGACGCCCAAGTCCTGTTGTTGCTGTTGTTAGGTGCAATAGAGTGGGTTTTGGCTCACAGCAACTCTATGTACAATGTACTGAAACGCTGACCCATCCTGTGCATTCCTCACAGTGGTCCTTTGCTTGGGCTCTATGTTGCAGCCACTTAGCTATTCGAAATTGTAGGGGCTGCCTCTCCTTTGCTGCCCTTCTATTGTACCAATATTTGTGTCATCTTCTAGGACAGTGATCTCAACCTTCCTAATTCCACAACACTTTCCAATGTAGTGGTAGACCTTCAATCATAAAATTATATTTTTGCTACTTCATAACTCTAGTTTTGCTACTGTTATGAATAGTGCCACCCTGTAAAAGGTTCGTCTAAGTCCCAAATTGGTCACGACCCACATGTTGAGAACTGCTGCTCTAAATTCAGAGGAGTTTCTCTTAAGGTCTGCTTCACCATACTGTTAGAAGCTCAAGTCCATTTGTTGTTGTTGTTAGGTGCCGTAGAGTGGGTGTGTCTCATAGCAACTCTATGCACATTATAAAGGAACGCCTCCCTGTCCTGTGCCCTCCTCATAGTGGTTCTTTGATTATGTTCAGCCACTGTGCTAATGTATCTTGTTGGGGACTGCCTCTCTTTTCCTGCCCTTCTGTACCAAGATTTGGGTCTTCCTTTAGAGCAGTGGCTCTCAAATTTCCTAATGCCATTTTCTTTTCATACTGATTCTCATTTAGTGGTGACCCCCAACCATAAAATTATTGTCATTGCACATTCATAACTGTAATTTTGTTACTGTTATGAATCAAGACACCCTTGTGTAATTTTCATTCCACGCTACAAAGGGGTTGTGACACGCAGGTGAAAATCCTCTGCTCTAAACTAAGAGGAGATTCTCTTAAGATAGAATTCAGCATATTTGTAGATGCAGAAGTTCTGTTGTTAGGTACCATTGACTGGGTTTTGGCTCATAACAACTCTATGCACAATGCAAAGAAACACTTTCCCGTCCTATGCCACAGTGGATCTTACACTTGTGCTCATTGTTGCAGCCACTGTGCTAAACCAAATTTTGGGTAGCTGCCTCTTTTTTGTGGCCTTTCTACTGTACCAAGAATTGTGTCTTCCTCTAGGGCAGTGGTTGTCAAATTTCCTAATGCCATGACCCTTTCATACAGTTCCTCATGTAGTGGTGACTCACATCATAAAATTAATTTCATTATTACTTTGTACCTGTAATTTTCCTACAGTTATGAATCGGGTAATACTTGTGAAATGGTCATTTGACCGCCAAAAGCGGTCGCGACCCACAGATGGAAAACTGCTGGTCTAAACTAAGAGGAGTTTCTCTTAATATCTATTTCACCCTATTGTTAGAAGCACAAATCCCGTAGTTATTGTTGTTAGATTCTGTCGCATAGCTTGCGACGTACAGCTACTCTAAGAACAATAGGGTGGAAAGGTGTCCTTTCCTGTGCCATCCTCACAGTGGTTCTTTTGCTTGCTCGGATTGTTACAGCCACCGTCGTATTCCATTTTGCTGTGGGTTGCCTCTTTTTTGCTGCCCTTCTACTCTACCCAGATTTATGTCTTTCTCTAGGGCAGTGGTTCTCTACCTTCCTAATGCCACGACTCTTTCACACCATTTCTCTTGTACTGGTGACACCCACCAATCATCAAATTATTTTCCTTGTTATTTCATAACTATAATTTTACTACTGTTATGAATCAGGCCACCCATGTGAAATGGTCATTCCTCCCCCTTAAGACGTTGTGATCCACAGTTTGAGAGCTGCTACTCTACACTAAGAGGAGTTTCTGTTAAGGTCTACTTCAGCATATTGTTAGAGGCACAAGTCCTGTTGTTTTTGGCTGCCTTCGAATGGGTTTTGGCTCATACCAACTCTATGCACCGTGTAATGAAATGCTTTCCCGTCCTGTGCCTTCCTCACAGTGGTTCTTTTGCTCATGCTCATTGTTGCAGCCACTGTGCCAATCCATCTTGTTGGTCACTGCCTCTTTTCCTGCCCTTCTATACACAGATTTATGACTTCCTCTAGAGCAGTGGTTCTTAATTTTCTGAATGCCTCTACCATTTCACACCGTTCCTCATGTAGTGGTGACATCCCAACCATAAAATATATTCATTGCTACATCATAACTGTAATTTTGCTTCTGTTATGAATCAGGCCACCCATGTGAAAAGTTCATTAGTCTCCACAAAGGTGTCACGACACACAGTTTGAGAACCAGTGTTCTAATTTAATAGGAGTTTCTCTTAAGGTCTACTTCAGAATATTCTTCGTACCACAAGTCCTGTTTTTTATTGTTAGGTGCCTTTTAGTGTGTGTTGGCTCATAGCAACTGTATGCACAATATAATGAAACCCGGCCCCATCTTGTGCGATCCTCACAGTGGTGATATTGCTTGTGCTCATTGTTTCAGCCATTGTACTAATCCAACTTTTGGAGTGCTGCCTCTCTTTTGCTGCCCCTCTAATGTACCAAGATATGTGTCTTCCTCTAGGGCAGTGGTTCTCAAATATGCTAATGCCATGACCGTTGCATACATTTCCTCATATAATGATGAACCCCCAATCGTAAAAGTATTTTCATAGCTACTTCGCAACTTTAATTTTGCTGTAGATATGAATTGGGCCTCCACTGTGAAAGGGTCATTTGACACCCCCTCCAAAGGGGTCGCGACCCACAGGTTGAGAATCGCTTCTCTAAACTACAGTAGTTTCTCTTAGGATCTACGTCACCATATTGTGAGAAGCACAAGTCCTGTAGTTATTGTTGTTAGGTGCTGTCCAGTAGTTTCGGCTCACAGCAACTCTACGAACAATATAATGAAATGCTGCTAACACTTATGCAATCCTCACAGTGGCTCTTTGCTTGCGCTCATTGTTGTAGCCATTGTGCTAATCCATCATTTGGGGGTCTGCCTCTCATTTGCTGGCTTTCTACTCTACCAAGATTACTGTCTTCCTTTAGGCCAGTGGTTCTCAACCTCCCTAATTCCACAACCCTTTCATACCATTCCTGATGTAGTGCATACCCCCCAATCATAAATTTATTTTCATTACTACTTCATAACTGTAATTTTGCTACCGTTATGTACTGGGACACCCCTGTGAAAGGGTCATTCATCACCTAAATGGCGTCCTGACCCACAGATTGAGAACTTCTGCTCTAAACTATGAAGAATTTTTCTTTAGATATATTTAAACACATTGTTAGAAGCACAAGTCTTTTGTTATTGTATTTAGGTGCCATAGAGTGGGATTCAGCTCACAGTAACTCTATGCAAATATAATGAAACACTGCCCTGTGCCATCCTCACCGTGCTTCCTTGCTTGTGCTTTGTGTTGCAGCCACTGTGCTATTCCAACTTGTGGGGGCTGCCTCTCCTTTGCTGCTCCTCTACTATACCAACATTTGTGTCTTCCTCTCAGACAGTGGTTCTCAACCTTCCTAATTTCATGACCCTTTCTTACAGTTCCCAATGTAGTGGTGGACCCCCAGTCATAAAACTTTTGCTGCTGAAATCAGGGAGGTAGGTAGTAATTGCGGGAACCACTTACTACTCCCATAGTTCCCATAGCAACCTGGACCAATTGGTGGGAGGAATGGGGGGTTTCGGTGCTTGGTGGAGGTGAAGGCTGACGTCTTTAGAGTGGAGAGAGGAAAACAGCCTGTTGGGGAAATGTTATTGGAGACGGCTTTGAGACTAGCCTCTGCTGGTCTCTTGCTCCTCACTCTCCTCTTGGTAGCAGCACGTGTGTTCCCCTCCCCACCATGCCTCATCCCAACTTGGAGCCCTTCTGGCTATTATTTCCTTATGGAAAAGCTGTCAGCTCATTATCCTGCTTTCTTCCATTCATGCTTCTTTAGCTCCGTGTTGACTTCTAATAGGAGAGAATCAGAAAAGTTAAGTCCCCACCCCACAGGGCCTTTGCTGAAGGAGACGGCAAGCTGTGTACCGAATATCTCCTAGCTCACTCTCTCACTTCTCCCTAATAGATTTTTCCTGCCACTGCTCCTGGCTGGAGGGGATGGAGAGTTCAAGTGATGCCACAGAAGTCACAGCAAAAAAACCAAGGCACTTAGCAAAGATCATTCATGAGCTGGAATATGATAGAAGCTCTTGAATGGGAAGGCACCATTCTGGCAGTAAACATGCTCCTATGGACCCTCCCAGTTCTAAGGCTTTAGTGCAGTCCCACCTGAATGAGTTCTCCCTGGGTGAGTTCCTCCTGAAAACGAAAGAGGGCTTATCCTTCTTTATCTTTGAAGCTATGCCTTCTATACCTACTGGATCCAGATATTGAGGATCTTCGCTTCCTGATTCCTGAACTCAACTGTGCTGATTGATAGCTGCATGGCCAAGGACCCAGACACAGCTCTGGATTCTCTGTTCACTCTCTTTAGCCACCATTGGTTTCCTTTTGTCTAATTGTGCAATAGAAATCTCGGAGGATGCTTTATTCTAAAGTTCTTCCACTTCCCTAAAGGCGGGTATAGAGAAAGGCAAAGTTAACTGGAGTCTCTCCAGCACACACTTGAACCCCAAGGGGGCTGCATAGTCTCATCCAAAAGTGGAGATCTGCTGCCTCACCCCTAGCCTGGGAACCCATCATGGGTAGGGGCCAAGTGCTGTTTCTATCTGTACCTTCAGGGACTTCGCAGTGCCTGGCTCATAGAGGAAATGAAAAATGCTTGTTTCTTCTTAACAAGTCAGAGATTTACTATTGTTGTTAGGGTTGGTCCTGTTGGTTCCCACTCATAACAACCCTATGTCAAACAGAACACAACGCCACCCGGTACCATCATCACAATTGTTCTCATGTTTGAGCCCATTACAGCAGCCCCCATGTCCATCCATCTCAGGAGAGCCTCCCTCTTTTCCATTGCCCTTCCACTTTACAAAGCATGATGTCCTATTCCTGGGCCTGGTCTCTCCTGACAACATGTTGAAAGTACATGTCCAAAGGGTGACAAAATCTGGCCATCCTTACTTCTAAGGAGCATTTGGCCTGTGCTTCTTCCAAGACAAGTTTATTGGTGCTTCTGGTAGTCCATAGTACTTTCTATGGTTCTTTTTTCCTAGCACCATAATTCAAATGCATCGATTCTTCTTTGGCCTGCCTTATTTAATCTCCAAATTTTACATGCATAGGAAGTGTTTGAACATACTATGACTTTTGTCAGATGCACCTTAGTTCTCAAAATAACATCCCTGCTTTTCAATACTCTAAAGAGGTCTTGTGAATATTTAGCCAATACAATGCAATGCATTTTTTAAGCTCTTGACTGCTGCTTGCATGAGCGTTGAACATGGATCCAAGGAAGAGGAAATCCTTGACCACCTCACAATTCTACATCTATGCATATACCTCAAAGAATAACAAACAGAGACTCAAAGAGATAGTGGTATACAAGTTTACTGCAGCACTACCCACAATAGCTGAAAGGTGACTATTACCAAAGTGCCCAGGGCCCGAAGAATGGATAAACCAAACAATATCTAAGTCATACAATGGAATATTATTCAGCCTTTAAAAAGGCATGATGTTTTGGAACATGCTACACTATGCAGGGACCTTGAACACCTTCTGCTGAGTGAAACAAGTTAGACCATAATGAGATTGATATAAAATATGCAGAATCCATAGGGAAATCCATACACAGCAAGCAGAGTCACAGTTAATAAGGGTTGGGTGACGAAGGCAATGGGGAGTGACTGGTTAATGAGCATTGACTGTGTCTCCATTCAGAGTGATCCAAATGTTGGCCTGATCCTATATTCGGTTTGCATGGAGCCCCTGCCCTCTCCTGAGGGGTAGCCTCAGCAAAGGCACTGACAGGCTCAGAATCTTGGTTTCCTGACCTGTGAGTGTGCTGGAAAGATTAGATGGAGTAATAAATAATGACACTGATCACAACCAATAATTATAAAGCACTTATATGGGCCAGACGTTGTTCCCCAGCCGTGCTTCTAGCAGGCACACAAATAAAAAGCCCTTGGGGCCTAACAGAAACTCAGATTCCACTTCAGCAGATCTGAAGCAAGCTGCGAGAAATGGAGTTTCTAATGGGGAAAACAGTGAGGACCAGGATTCTCAGAAGGATTGAGGCATTTGAATGGCATTGATGGCAAAGACCGTGTGTGGATTATACTGTGTGTGGCCAGGAGAATGAGCAAATCTGTCCTGGAGGAAATTGAGCCAGGACACTCTTCACAGAATGTTCCTAGAAGAGAGAATGGCAAATTTTTGTCATGCTGATTTTGGTCATGTCGTTAGGAAAGACCAGTTGCGAGAAGAGGACATCATGTGGATCTGGGGAAACTCTTCATGACACGGACTGGCTCCATAACCGCAACAATGACCTCAAACCTGCCGATGGGCAGGAAGATGGCATAGGATCTGGCAGTGATTTGTCTTATCAGACCTACGGTCAAACGGAGTCAAATTTGACTTACTGGAGACTAACAACAACAACAAGGTCTTTCTATCTATTGATGCATTCAATCTCAACCTCGAACACACAACCTAAGCACTATTTTTCACTTCCCTTCTACACACAGCAGCGCAAAGGGGGTTCAATGATTTGTCCCAGGTCATGGAGCTAGAAGGACATAGAGCCAAGACTGGACAATGGAGCGATCTGACAACAGAGACATTAAACATAAGCAAGGCTTTGTCTCCCACAAAGATCATAGGCATTACCATAATGGACTTGGCACAAATCCTGCCGCATGGCAACCTTTCAGCAGATAGGTGCTATCTTAGTGCCATCCAGTTGACAGCAAGTCAGCGACTGTATAGGACAGGGGAGAACTGTCTGTGGGTTTTTGACACGAAATATTTACAGCAGTAGAAATCCTCATCTTTCTCCCACAAAAGTCCCTATGATTGTTAGTAATTTGGTCAGAAGTCACTTTAATGGTGTCCAAATCCTTCCTTTTTTGGGATTCAACATTATACCCCACTGCTTCTAATAGCTCCTCGCCCCAAACCAAAACAGGCATGAGAGAGTTGATTCTGACTCATGGTGCCCCCATGTGTACATTGCATAGGACTTTCAAGACTATAGGCTTTAAGGAGGTTGCCAGGCCTTTCCTCCATGGTGTCCCTGGGAGGGTTCCAACGGCAAATGATTTGATAAATAGTTGTGTGTGGAACTGTTTGCCCCCCTTCAGGAACTCCAATATCCTTGCAGCTCTCTATTCACAAAGGACTGTCCTTCCAACCAAGAGCTCAGAGTGCTTGTTTTCTCTCTCATATTATCTTTACATCAAGAAATTTGGGACTCCCCAGGAGCTGGGTCGCAGGGACATATTTATATGTAATTATGACCCTGTCATCTACAACATGATCATGATAAATGGAGAAAAGACTGAAGTGATCAGGGCTATCTTCTTTCTGGAGTCCACAATAAATGATCATGTGAGCCCCGGTCAAGAACTCAAGGGATGTATTGTATTGGGTAAATCTGCTCTTTGAGATCTCTTTCTTTTTTTCTTTTTTTTTTGCAGTTTGGAATGAGAAAGGGGAGATGGGCTGTTCTCCCAAGTTGGGGTCCCTGCCAGGGCACACCCCCACTCAAACCTGGCCAACTCCACTCGGGAATAGAGTTCCCTGCCACTTCTGTAGAACTGCCCTGTGGAAAGACCAATGTCCTAAAGGTTCAGAATGGAGAAGACAAGTTTCAAGAGCTACAGCCTAGCCCCTTACAGCCAGAGTGTGACTCAACAAGGGCCCCCACAGGCACTTTCTAGGGATCTTAAGTAGTTGGGGCTTAAGGAGAGTGGCATGGCGCTCTAGCAAGCTAGGAGCCCATCCCAGGCTGGGGTTACATATCCCAAGCCCTTGATGGGGAGGCCTCAGGTAAGCAGTGGGCCCATGGAGTTCTGGGTATGTGGGCCTGGGGGAAGGGAGCCACCTTTGGGGCTGGGCCAACCCAGGGCATCCCATGTGGGATGGGGTGCAGGGGCCTGGGCAGTGTCCCTCTTCCTTTCCATCCTCCATGGCCACTCAGGCTAACACAAGGTCTTGGGCAGGCAGGGGGCCTGGGGCAGTGCCCAGATGACCCAGGGGCTAGCTGGGCAGGGGGTGTTTCCTGGGTAGGCAGAGGGCCTCGGGCAGGGTCTTTGTGGCAGTCCCAGACCCAGGTGGGCAGGGACCTGGAACAGGGATCCCAGGTGTGTGCCCGGCCTGGACTGGACCCAGGGTTGGCAAGGTCCCTGATGCAGGTTCCTGGGTGGGCAGCGGGCCCAGGGCAGAGTCTTGGTGGTGAGCAGGCCCAGGGTGGGGGCAGGGGGTCTGGAGTGTGGTCCTGGGTGGGTCAGCTGGGAAGGGCAGGGATCTTGGTGGCTGGCCAGGTGCCTGGTGGGCTGCAGACCCACATCAGGGGTCATGGTGGCAAGGCCCTCCCTGGTGGGCAGGATTCTGGGAAGGGGCAGGAAGGCTGCACAGACCACACCTGGTCTTTGAAGATATAGGCCTTGCGCATCAGGTCATTATGGCCCATGGAGGCAGTGCGGCTCCGAAGCTGGCTCACAGCCTTCAGAGCTTGGCTCGCTCAGCTCCTGAGCCCTTGACCTCTATAGGAACTGCTGGCTGGCCTCCTGTCATGTTCTCAATAGGCTCCAGCTGCTGCCAAGTAGGCCAAGCCTTAAAGGGCCCATGGGCTTCCACCTGTGCGCCCATCCTCCTCACCCTTAAAGGGGCCGGGTGCTGCCGCCAGAGACCTCTTTCAAAAGTGTTCTTCAAAGTGTTTAAGAGCAAGAATGTTACATTAAGGTGCACCTGACTAAAGCCATCTTAGTCATATTTTCGATGGCCTTCTATGCACGTGAAAGTTGGACATTGAAAAGGAAGATCAGAGAAGAATCAATGCAGCCAGAATACTCCTTAGAAGCCAGGATGGTGAGGCTTCCCCTCACACACCTTGGACATACTGTTAGGGAGAGACCAGTCCCTGGAGGAGGAAGGACGTCCTGCTTGGTGAAGCAGAGAGACAGTGAAAATGAGGAAGAACTTCGGCCAATGGATTGACACAGTGGCTGCAACAAGGGGCTCAAACATAACAACAATTGAGAGGATGGTGCAGGACAGTGTGGTGTTTCGTTCTATTATCCATAGGGTGGCTAGGGGTTGGAACTGACTCAATGACATCTAACAGCAGAAACAATGTCTACACCCACTACTAACAGGACAGGAAGTTTCCCAACCCCTCTCATCTCTCAACCCCAGGAACAGAGATGCCACCTTCCTTCTAGCTGTATTCCCAGTATGTAGAACAGAGCTCAGCAATGAAGTACCTAACAAACCTGAAGTAGCTGTTACTTAGCTCCATGCCTCATAGGTCTCAGTTCCCAAGTCCCGAAACAATGACATCAGTGTTGTTGTTTGTTGCCATCAAGTCGATTTCCAGTTACACCTGTGTCACACCTGCCTACCTAGAATCCCACCTTATGAAAATAAGCCAGAACAATGATTCTTGCCCACGGTGTCTGCAGACTATGACTCACCACTCTGAAGGGATGTCATGTAAATGTTGAACTGCTAGCTCAAAGTTGACAGTTCAAACCATCAGCTGCTTCAAGGAAAACGATGAGGCTGTCTGTTCCAGTAATGTTGGACAATGTTGGAAAACTTACATAGGGTCTCCATGAGTTGGAATTGACTGGACAGTAATGGGTTTGCTGTACCTGGAATGATGATGCGACCAGAGAAAGAATGAGAGGAAAGTCTGAAAAAGAAGCACCGACCTGCCCTCCATCGGGCTGTTTTGTGATTTTTTGCAGCAGATGGTTTGAAGGGAACAGGGAATGAAGAGGCGGAGTGCATGGCACAGTTGAGGGCTATTTGCCATTCTGACCAAGTGCCTCTGTGAGAAAAGGGGGAGGGGAGGCTTGACCTGGGTCTTGATCAAAGCCCAAGAAAATATATGGATTTCCAGAATGAGGGAGGTTTCCCAAGTCAGGGTAGTAACAGGAGCTGCCAGCTCTCACCTCTGACCCTGTGGGCCCTGTTCAAAGAATTTCCTGGACTGGGTGGGAGGTGGGTGGTTAGTCAGAGAGACAAAGAGAGAGTCGAACTAGGAACTCTGGCTCTTTCCCAGCCTGAGCCTTAGCCCCCGAGCCTCCTCATCTCCACTCTCCCCCTTCCCCGGCCCCCCACAGGGACACCTTCCAGAGGTCTTCCTGTACCAATATGTAGGTTTTTGCTCTTCCTGCTTTTGGCTCTGCTCAGTGGCAGGGCATTTGAAGGTTGTTTGTGGGATTTGTACAGTTGACATTAGGGTAAATGCGTGATCATTTCTTAAATTTATCCTACTGCAGATTTAGGCTGTGTTTCCAAACTCCCTGTCCTCACAGAGGCTCTGCAGAGGGGAGAGTGACTCTGATTCCACCTGGAATTTCCTGGTTGAGCACAGGGATTTCCCATCCCAGTCTAACCATGGCACCAGGGATCAGGGTGCTAGGAGAGGGGCAAATGGGTCCCCAAAGGAGATGTGTAGTGACCACAAAAGTGACACACTGGTGGTCACCTACTAATTGTACATGGTGGTGCTTGCCCCTCTCAAGGTGGACACATACAATTTCGCCTATGCCTCTTCTCTAAAAGCAAGTGGACCTGCTTGTGACATGAGGTTTTGGAAAGTTCTTTCATGGGCCACAAAGAAGTGTGGCTGATCCAGTGTCTCAAGCTGATTTCGAGTAGTGTCCAGAGAGTTCATGGTGAAAGGGGGTAGGGAAATGTGGGGAGCTGGCCAGGGAGTGAACACGGAACAATTTGAGCCAGACAGAGTAATGAATGGGAGGCAGAATGGATATGGAAGTAATCTGGGGGACGAGTTTGGATCTGCCTCTGTGGGTTTCTGACACTATAAATTTGTCCATTGTTAGACGGCCTCATCTTTCTCCCTCTCAGAGCAGCTAGTGGGTTTGAACTGCTGGCTTTGAGATTAGTAGCGGGATGCTTAACCCACAGCATCACCAAAACTCCTTAGCAAGAAGGATATTACCACAACCACAGCCACCACCCCTTTTTCCTAATTTTCTGAGAGATAGGGAGGAAAGAGTGCTGTCCAGCGTTTGACTCACTTTAGAGAAAATGGGAGGTCCAGGGTGATGACAGCAGGTGGGTGGAACATCCCAGCCTCGCATCCAGGGCCACCCGGAAAGATCCTCCCTTGTGGGCTCTGTGGAGCAGGCACACTCAAAGACCATAGGACATCGGTCTCAGCTGTAGGCCTCGGGGCTTGGGTTTCTTAGTTCCTGCTGCTTGGGGAGGGGCTGCTCGATGGAGAGCCTCGTCACTTAGAATCATGGCTGCTCAGATGTGTTATCCCTGAGTCGTGTAATTTACATTTCATGCACAATTGAAGCAGCTAATGGTGTCATTCTCCAAGGGGGGAACAAGTTGTCATAATGTTAATTACATTGCAGGCGTGCTTCCTCTCCTTTGTCCCCAAGTGCTCCAAGGGAAGTTCCCAGGTAGCAGTCGAGTGGGTGTCCAAGAGAGTGGCTTTGGCTCCCTCCAAGGGGTCAGGGCTGAGGAGTGGTTACAAGGCCAAGAATTCTTTCTCTGACTTCGTTGTGGGTGTGTTGGCGCAGTGGGAGTAGAGGTGGCAGCTAAAACAGCCCAGTGATCTCCCCATCCTTTTCTAACCTGCGCGTGTGCAATCGGGCAGGACTGGAGGGTGCCTGTTCAATGCTCAAGCTAATTTTGCTTGATAGGGGACAGTGGAGATGATGTGTAGGGAAAAGGAGGCAAAATCCAACCACTCTTAGTCCAGATATCAGCAGACGGTAGAGCTAAGCCTGTAGTCTCTGAGGCTGGTCTGCTGGGATTTAAATTCCAGCTCCCACTTGGATAACCTGATTACCCCTGGGCCAGATGGCTTCACCTCTCTGTGCATTCGTGTCCTCACCTATAGACGGAAGCTGATGTACTACCAATGGGTCACTGGATTCCAAATCATAGTGAGCCTGGAGGACAGAGTGGAACCATTCTATAGGCGTTCCCATAGGCAGTGACTGATACTGGAGCAAATTGACGCATCATTCTCATGGGAAGCTGCCGAGGGTTTCGCTGAGCTAGTGGTAAATAGTCAAGGGCTTCTCTATTGCCCCGCCAGCGCTCCTCTTAAAGGGGTTGCAAAAGTCACCAAAACCCCTTCTCTAGAGTTCATTCAGACTCATAGCAACTCAGCAGGATAAAGTAATAACTGTCCCTGCAGACTTCCGACCCTGAAAATCTTTATGAGCTCAGACAGCCCCAACTTGATCCCGAAGAACAGCTGGTGGGTTTGAACCACCGACCTTCTGGTTAGCAGTTCTAATGCTTCACCCACACCACCACCAGTGGGATGAAATGAGTGAATGTACAAGCAATGCTTAGAACACTAGTACATAACATGCACTTAGTAATTGTGAGCTATTGTGGTAGGAGGGGAGTCCAAAAACCAAACCAAACTCACTGCCATCGAATCCACTCTGACTCCCCATGACCTGAGTTCTACCCTATAGGACAGGGTCCAACTGCTCCTGTGGGTATTTGAGATTGTAACTTTATAGGATTGGAAAGTTTCATGTTTTTCCCTGAGAGTGGCTGGTGGTTTTGAACTGTTGGCTTTGGGATTAGCAGTCCAATATGTAATCACCCACGCCATTATTAAATGAGAGCAAGAGTTTCTGACATTTTCTGTGAGGTGGTAGAAGTATATGTCATTCCTATATTTAAAGAAGGTAAATCTACTGAAACAGAACAATTGCCATGGCTTTCCAAAGAGAGGAGAGATGTCACTTTTAAGGATAAATAGAGCTGTGAGTCATCCCTGGAGAGTACAAATGGTTAAAACACTTGACCATTAACAGAAACTTAGGAGGTTCAAGCGCACCCAGAAATACCTTGGAAGAAAAGCCTGGCCATCTGTTTCTGAAAGGTTATGCCGATTGAAAGTCCTATGACTCACCATGAATCGCAATCAACTCAGTGTCAAATGGCCATTTTAAATTTCAGGATGGTTCCTGGGCAGAAAGAAAACATTCTAAGTTGTCTATTGAAGAGGAGGTTTGTGAGAGCACCTGGCCCATTCAAACACAACTGATGAGGAACCTCGGTGGGGCCACTGTACACAGACCAGGCCATGCTTTCTCCACATCTGGTTTGCTGGATGCTGTCAAGTTGGTTTCAACTCGTGGGGACCCTACATACAACCGAAAGAAACACTGCCTGCTCCTGTGCCAGCCTCACAATTGTTATGTTTTAGTGTGTTGTTGTAGAAACTGTGTCCATCCATCTTGGTGAGGGTCCTCCCCATTTGGGCGCCCCTTTACCAAGCATGATGGCCTTTCCCATGATGTTCCTCCACATAGCTCCTGATGCCCAAGGACGTGAGATGAAGTCTAGCCATCCTTGCCTCTAAGGAGCATTCTGGATACACTTCTTTCAAGACAGATCTTGCTCCTCAACTGAAATTCTTGCAGAGAGAGTGAAAACACACCAGATTTTCCTAGAGTCTCATTTCCCAAAGTGGGCAACACCACCCACCTACTGGGCACAGAAAAATCCAGAGATCTACAAAGCAGATATCTACGTTTTATCCTGGATGGTGGGCTATAATCCAAAATTCTTTCTTTGCTGAGGGGCCCTGAGTAATTTCTTTTTCTGAAAAGAGGGCAGTAGGCAGAATAAGTTTGGGAACCTTTGGTCTGGAGCAGGAGTTGGAAACCTGTTTTTCTGCCAAGGACCATGTGGTGATTTATAACATCATTCATGGGGCCATACAGGTCAAATATTTAATGAACTCACCCCTAAGGTGATGGCTCCAAATGCTTCTCGTTGGTGAGATGTGTGATGCTGGCAGCTATTGATTATTTGGGGGGCCCTATACAGGCCTCAGGCCATACGTTGGTCTAAGGTAGTGGATCTCAACCAGTGGGTCACGACACCTTTGGGGGTCCAATGACACTTTCACAGGGGTTGCCTGGTTCATCGCAGTAGCACAATTACAGTAATCAATTAGCAATTAAATAATTTTTATGATCGGGGTAAACACAACATGAGGAACTGTATGAAAGAATCATGGCATTCGGGAGGTTGAGAAACACTTGTCTAGGGAATGGTTGGGATCTCCATGTAGGCTACACATGAACTTCATAGGCAGTCAGGCAGCATATCACTTGGGTTTCATTGGAGAGGAAAGAACTATTGATCATGTTTCAAGGACAAACAAATCTGGAAGGAAACGCTGTTGTGGATGAAAGCAAACCATAAAACAAACTCTTGAAAGATTTCTGTATGCTAGAGATGAATTGCAATCAAGAAAATTAAATGATATCTGTTAGGGGTCCAGCAGAAAACAAACCATGCAGAAGGTTTCATTAAAGAGAGTTTAATGAAGACTATTCACAGTGGTGGGGATGGGCTTAAGAAAGCCAACAAAAGATAGGGAGGCCCTGAGGGTCTAACAAGAGCATAAAGCTGTTGCCACGTGTCCTATGGAATTTTCTCTACAGCTCTTTGACTTTGTCATTTCTTCTCATTGTCTTAGCTACTCTATGATATAGAGCAATTCTGACTCATAGGAATTTGATACTACTGTCCTCTCCCAATTTCCATTACTTTCCAACGTCATGTGTGTTAAAATATGCAGTATTTCATCAGATTTCCTATGCTCTAAACCAGTGGTTCTCAACCTTCCTAATTCCTTGGCACTATAATGAAGTTCCTGATGTTGTGGTGAACATCCATTCATAAAATTATTTTCGTTGCTACTTCATAACTGTTATTTTACTACTATGGAGAAGATACCGACCCCTGTGAATGGGTAGCTCAACCCCCAAAGAGGTCCCGATCCACAGGTTGAGAACCGCTGCTCTTAACTAAGAGGTGTTTCTTTAAGATGTAGTTCAGTATATTGTTAGACGCCCAAGTCCTGTTGTTGCTGTTGTTAGGTGCCGTCGAGTGGATTTTGGTTCACAGCAACTCTATGTACAATGTACTGAAACACTGCCCCGTCCTGTGCATTCCTCACAGTGGTTCTTTGCTTGCGCACATTGTTGCAGCCACTGAGCTATTCCAAATTGTAGGGGCTGCCTCTCCTTTGCTGCCCATCTACTCTACCAATATCTGTGTAGGACAGTGCTTCTCAACCTTCCTAAATCCACGACACTTTCATACAGTTTCCTTTGTAGTGGTAGACCCCCAATCATAAAATTATATTCTTTGCTACTTCGTAACTCTCGTTTTGTTACAAGTTATGAATAGTGCCACCCTGTAAAGGGTTCGTCTAAGCCCCAAAGAGGTCACGACCCACATGGTGTGAACCACTGCTTTAAATTTAGAGGAGTTTCTCTTAAGGTTTATTTCACCATACTGTTAGAAGCTCAAGTCCATTTGTTGTTGTTGTTAGGTGCCATCGAGTGGGTATGTCTCATAGCAACTCTACGCACAATATAATGAAACGCCGCCCTGTCCTGTGACATCCTCACAGTGGTTCTCTGCTTGCGCTCATTGTTGCAGCCACTGTGCTAATGCATCTTGTTGGGGACCGCCTCTATATTCCTGCCCTTTCATACCTAGATTTGGGACTTCCACTAGAGAAGTGGTTCTCAACGTTCCTAATGCCATGATATTTTCATACTGATTCTCATTTAGTGGTGACCCCCCCTACCATAAAAATGATTTCATTGCAGCTTCATAACTGTAATTTTGTTACTCTTATGAGTCACGACACCCCTGTGAAATTTTCATTCCATACCCACAAAGGGGTCGCGACACACAGGTGAAGATCCCCTGCTCTAAACTAAGAGGAATTCTCTTAAGATAGAATTCAGCATACTGGTAGATGCACAAGTTCTGTTGTTATTGGTGTTAGGTACCATCGAGTGGGTTTTGGCTCATAGTAACTCTATGCACAATATAATGAAATGCTTTCCCATCCTATGCCATCCTCACAGTGGTTCTTTTGCTTGTGCTCATTGTTGCAGCCACTGTGCTAATCCAACTTTTGGGTAGCTGCCTCTTTTTTGTGGCCTTTCTACTGTACCAAGACTTTTGTCTTCCTCTAGGGCAGAGGTTGTCAAATTTCCTAATGCCATGACCCTTTCATACAGTTCCTCATGTAGTGTTGACCCCCATCATAACATTATTGTTACTTCATAACTGTAATTTTCCTAGAGTTATGAATCATTTCACACCTTGAAAGGGTCATTCGATCGCAAAAAGTGGTGGCAAACTACAAGTTAAAAACCGCTGGTCTAAACTAAGAGGAGTTTCTCTTAATATCTATTTCACCCTATTGTCAGAAGCACAAATCCTATAGTTATTGTTAGATTCTGTTGTGTAGCTTTCGACGCCTAGCAACTCTAAGCACAATATGATGGAAAGGTGTCCTGTCCTGCGCCATCCTCCCAGTGGTTCTTTTGCTTGCGCGGATTGTTGCAGCCACTGTTGTATTCCATCGTGCTGTGGGCTGCCCCTTTTTGCTGCCCTTCTACTGTACCCAGATCTATGTCTCCCTCTAGGGCAGTGGTTCTCAACCTTCCTAATGTCATGACTCTTTCACACCATTCCTCATGTACTAGTGACCCCCCCAATCATAAAATTATTTTCCTTGTTACTCCATAACTATAAATTTGCTATTGTTATGAATCAGGTCACCCATGTGACCCACAGTTAGAGAACTGTTACTCTACACTAAGAGTTTCTTTTAAAGTCTTCTTCAGCATATTGTTAGAGGCACAAATCCTGTTGTTTGGTGCCTTCGAATGGGTTTAGGCTCATGCCATCTCTATGAACCATGTAATGAAATGCTTTCCCGGCCTGTGCCTTCCATACAGTGGTTCTTTTGCTCACACTCATTTTTGCAGCCACTGTGCTAATCCATCTTGTTGGGCACTGCCTCTCTTTTCCTGCCCTTCTGTACCGAGATATGTGTCTTCCTCTAGAGCAGTGGTTCTCAACTTTCCAAATGCCACAACCACTTCACACCATTCCTCATGTAGTGGTGACATCCAACCATAAAATATTTGCATTGCTACATCATAATTGTAATTTTGCTTCTGTTATGGATCAGGCCACCCATGTGAAAAGTTCGTTAGTCTCCGCAAAGGCGTCTCGACAAACAGTTGGAGAACCAATGGTCTATACGAATAGGAGTTTCTCTTTAGGTCTACTTCAGAATATTCTTAGAAGCCCAAGTTCTTTTTATCATTGTTTGGTGCCTTTGAGTGTGTGTTGGCTCATAGCAACTGTATGCACAATATAATGAAACTCGGCCCCATCTCGTGCCATCTCACTGTGGTCCTTTGCTTGCGCTCACTGCTGCATCTATTCCATCTGGCAGGGGCTGCCTGACATTTGCAGCCCTTCTGCTGTACCAACATTTGTGTCTTCCTCTAGGACAATGTTTCTCATACATCCTAATTCTGCAGCCCATTCGTACAGTTCCCAATGTAGTGGTGGACCCCAAACATAAAATTATAAAATTATATTCATTGATATTTCATAACTGTACTTTTGCTACTGTTATGAATCAGGCCATCACTGTGAAGGGGTGTTTCAAACACCCCCCACCTGAAAGTGTTCACGACCCAATGTTGAGAACCCTGCTGTAAACTAAGAAGAGTTGCTCTTAAGATTTACTTCAGCATATTGTTAAACACACAAGCCCTGTTGTTATTGTTGTTAAGTTTCGCGGAGGGGGTTTTGGCTCATCGCATCTCTATGCACAATATCATGAAATGCTTCCCAGACCTGTGCCATCCTGACAGTGATTGTTTGCTAGTGCTCATTGTTGGAGCCATATTGGGAGGGGGCTGGCTATTTTTTGTTGCCCTTCTACTCTACCAAGATTTGTGTATTCCTTTAGGGCAGTGGTTCTCAACCTTCCTAATGCCACAACATTTTCATACCGCTCCTCATATAGTGCTGACTGCCAAATCATAAAATTATTTTCATTGCAACTTTGTAACTCTAATTTTTCTACTGTTATGACTGGGCGATCACTTTGAAAGGTTCATTCATCCCCCAACAGGGCTCGTGACCCAAAAGTTGAGAACCGCTGCACTAAACTATTAGGAGTTTCTCTTATGGTCTACTTCAGCACATTATAAGAAACACAGTCCTGTTGTTTTGTTGTCAGGTGCAGTCGAGTGGGTTTTGACTCATAGCAACTCTATGCTCCATATAATGTAACGCTGCCCCATCTTGTGCCATCCTCACAGTGATCCCTTAGCTTGAGCTCATTGCTGCAGCCACTGTGCTATTCCATCTATTTGGGGGGCTGACTCTATATTGCGGCCCTTCAACTGTATCAAGACTTGTGTCTTCCTGTAGGACTGTGGTTTTCAGCAATCCTAATGCCACGACCCTTTCATACAGTGCCTCGTGTAGTTATGACACCCCAACCAAAAAATTTATACTGTTGCTACTTCATAACTGTAATTTTGCTACTGTTACATATCGGCCCACGCCTATGGGCGGGTCATTCGAACACCCCCAAAGGATTTACCACTCACAAGTTGAGAACGGCTGCTCTAAACTAAGAGCAGTTTCTCTCAAGGTTTAGTTGAGCATATTGTTAGATGTATGATTCCTCCTGTTATTGTTGTTCGTGCCGTGGAGAGGGTTTGGGCTCATAGCAACCCTGTGCACAATATAATACAGGCCTGCTCAGACTTGCATCATCCTCACAGTGGTTCTTTGCTTGCGCTCATTGTTGCAGCCACCGTGCAAATCCGTCTTGTAGGGACTTCCTCTTTTCTGCTGCCCTTCTACTCTACTTTCGTCTTCCTCTAGGACAGTGTTTCTCTCCCTTCCTATTTCTACGACCTTTCCATACACTTCCCAATGTGTAGTGGTGGTCCCCAAAGCATAAAGGTTTTTTCTACTGTTTTTCCATAACTGTAATTTTGCAAGTCTTATGAATCTAGTCACCCTGTGAAAGGGTTGTTCAACGAAACAAAGTGGTCACAAATCACAGGTTGAGAACCGCTGTTCTAAATTAAGAGGAGTTTCTCCTGTGGTCTAGCTCAGTATATTATTACACGCACGAGTCCTGTTCTTATTGTTGTTAGGGGCTGTCGAGTGGGTTTGGCTCATAGTTGGCTCATAACAACTCTATGCACAGTATCATGAAACACTGTTCCATCCTCTAACACCCTCACACTTTTCTTTTGTTTTCGCTCATTGTTGCAGTCTCTGTGCTAATCCATCTTTTGGGGGACTGCCTCTCATTTGCTGACCTTCTACTGTACCCAGATTTGTGTCTTCCTCTAGGGCAGTGGTTCTCAAACTTCCTAATGCACGACTCTCTCACACCATTCCTCATGTATTTTTGCCCCCCCAATCATAAAATTACTTTCCTTGTTACTTTATAACTAAAATTATGCTGCTGTTATGAATCAGGCCACCATGTGATATAGTCATTCTCCCCACCACCCCCCAAAAGGCATCAGGACCCACAGTTTGAGAACTGCTAATCTACACTAAGAGGAGTTTCTTTTTAAAGTATGTTTCAGCATATTGTTAGAAGCACAAATCCTGTTCTTGTTTTTGCCTGCCTTCGAGTGGGTTTTGGCTCATACCAACTCTATGCACAATGTAATGAAACGTTGTCCTGCCCTGTGGATCCTCACAGTGGTTCTTCTGTTTGTGCTCATTGTTGTGGCCACTGTGGTAATCCATCTTATTAGGGACTACCTCTCTTTTCCTGCCCTTCCGTACCAAGATTTGTGTCTTCCTCAAGAATAGTGGTTCTCAACTTTCTGAATGCCACTACTATTTCATACCAGTCCTCATGTAGTGGTGACACCCCAACCACAAAATATTTTCATTGCTACATCATAACTGTAATTTCGCTTCTGTTATGGATCAGGCCACCCATGTGAATGGTTCATTAGTCTTCTAAAGGCACTGTGACACAGTTTGAGAACCACTGGTCTAAACTAAGGGGAGTTTCTCTTAAGGTCTACTTCAGCATATTCATCGAAGCACAGTCCTGTTGTTTTTGTTTGGTGCCTTTGAGTGTGTGCTGGCTCATAGCAATTCTATACACAATATAATGAAACATGAGCCCGTCTCGTACCACCCTCACAGTGGTTATTTTGCTTGTTGTCATTGTTGCAGCCATGGGCTAATCCAACTTTTGAGGGGCTCCCTCTCTTTTGCTGCCCCTCTACTGCCCTTTCATTCATTTCCTCAGTTAGTGATGAACTCCCAATCATAAAATTATTTTCATTGCTACTTCGTAACTTTAATTTTGCTACAGTTATGAATCAGGCCTCCACTGTGAAAGGGTCATTTGACCCCCCCAAAGGGATAACGACCCTCAGGTTGAGAACCACTGCTCTATACTAAGAGGAGTTTCTCTTAGGATCTACAGCACCATATTGTGAAAAGCATGAGTCCTACAGTGATTGTTGTTAGGTGTTGCCCAGTGGGTTTCGACTCTCAGCAACTCTACGCACAAGATAATGAAGCGCTGCCCCGTCCTGTGCCATCCTCACAGTGGTTTCTTGTCTGCACTCATTGTTGCAGCCACTGCGCTAATCTATCATTGGGGGTCTGCCTCTCATTTGCTGTCTTTCTGCTCTGCCAAGATTTCTGTCTTGCTCGAGGACAGTGGCTCTCAACCTTCCTATAATGACACAGGCCTTTTATACAACTCCTCATGTAGTGGGTACAATCCCAGTCATAAATTTATCTTCATTGCTACTTCATAACTGTAATGAAGCTACTGCTATGAATTGGGCCACCCCTGTGCAAGGGTAGTTCATCACCCTAATGGAGTCGTGACCCACAGGTTGAGAATCTCTGCTCCAAACTATGAAGAATGTCTCTTAAGATATATTTCAGCACATTGTTAGAAGCAAAAGTCCTGTTGTTATTGTATTTAGATGCCTTCAAGTGGGTTTTGGCTCAGAGCAACTCTATGCAAAATGGAACGAAACGCTCCCCTATCCTGTGCATTCCTCAAAATGGTTCTTTGCTTGTGCTGGTTGTTTCAGCCACTGAGGTATTCCAACTTGGAGGGGCTGCCTCTCCTTTGCTGCCCTTCTACTCTACCAACATTTGTGTCTTCCTCTCAGACAGTGGTTCTCAATCTTCCTAATTCCACGACCCTTTCATGCAGTTTCCAATAGAGTGGTGGACGCCCAGTCATACAAAATTTTCACTGAAATTTCATTACTGTAATTTTGCTAATCTTATGAATCAGGCAACCCTTGTGAGACGGTCATTCAACCCACTCACTCCCCAAAATGGTTCGTGATTCATAGGTTGAGAACCCTGCTCTAAACTAAGAGGAGTTTCTCTTAAGATCTACGTCAGCATATTTTTAGAAGTCAAGTCCTTTTTGTGTTGCTGTTAGTTGCTGTCGAGTGGGTTTTGACTCTCAGCAACTCTACGCACAATATAATGAAACGCTGCCCCGTCCTGTGCCGTCCTCACAGTGGTTTGTTGATGGCACTCATTGTTGCAGCCACTGAGCTATTCCATCTTTGAGGGTCTGCCTCTCACTTGCTGCCCTTCTGCAGTACCACGTTTTGTGTATTCCTCTTGGGCAGTGTTTCTGAACCTTGTTAATGGCATGGCTCCTTTATACAATTCTTAATGTTGTGCTGATCCTCCAACAGTAATTTTTTTTCATTGTTACTCCATTACTGTGATTTCTCTATTGTTATTAATTGGCAACACCTGTGAGAGGCTCGTCTGAAACCCAATAGGGGACAGAACCCACAAGTTAAGAACCACTGCTCTAAATTTAGAGGAGTTTCTCTTAAGATCTAGTTCAGCATATTGTTAGAAGTACACGTCCTGTAGTTATTGTCGTTAAGTTCCGTCGAGTGGGTTTTGACTCTTAGCAACTCTATGCACAATATAATGAAACGCTGCCCTGTCCTGTGCCACCCTCACCGTGCTTGTGTGCTTGGCCTCAGTGTTGCAGCCACTGTGCTAATGCAACTTGTTGGAGACTGCCGCTCCCTTCCTTCCCATCTGTACCAAATTTGTGTCTTGCCCTAGTGAAGTGGTTCTTAACCTTCCTAATGCCACTACCCTTTCATATCGATTCTCATTTAGTGGGGACCCACAACCATAAAATTATTTTCATTGGTACTTTGTCACTGTAATTGTACTACAGTTATGAATTGGGCCTCCCGTGTGAAAGGGTCATTCTACCCTCCCAAGGGGCACGACCCACAGGTTGAGAACTGCTGCTCTAAAGTTAAAGGACTTTCTCTTAAGTCCTACTTCACCATATTGTTAGAAGCACAAGTCCTGTAGTTATTTTTGTTGAGTGCTCTTGAGTGGGTTTCTGGTCACAAGAACTCTATGTACAATATAATGAAATGCTGCCCAGTCCAATTCCATGCTCAGAGTTGTTCATTTGCTTGTGCTCATTGTTGCAGCCACTGGGCTAATCAATCTTGTAGGGGCTGCCTCTCCTTTGCTGCCCTTCTACTCTACCAAGAATTCTGTCTTCCTCTAGGGAAGTGGTTCTCAACCTTCCTAATGCCACGACTCTTTCATACCATTCCTCATGTAGTGGTGACTGCCAAATCATGAAATTATTTTCATTGCTACATCATACCTCTAATTTTTCCACTTTAATGAACGGCCCACTGCCGTGAAAGGGTCATTCGTCCCCCAAAAGGAGTCACAACCCTCAGTTTGAGGACCGCTGCGCTAAACTAATAGGAGGTTCTCTTCAGGTCTACTTAGGTACATTGTTAGAAAAACAAGTCCTATTTTTTTCTTGTGGGTTTTGACTCACAGCAACTCTATGCCAATATAATGAAACACTGTCCCGTCTTGTGCCATCCTTGCAGTGTTTCTTTGGCTTGTGTTTATTGTTGCAGCCACTGTGCTATCCCATCTATATTGGGGCTGAATCTATTTTGTTGCCCTTCAACTGTATCAAGAATTGAGTCTTCCTCTTGTACAGTGGTTTTCAACATTCTTACTCACGACCCTTTCATCCAGTTCCTCATGTAGTCGTGACCAACCAACCATAAAATTATTTTTGTTGCTACATCATAGCTGTAATTTTGCTAGTGCTATAATTCAGGCCACCTTATGAAAGGGCTGTTTGACCCCCTAAGTAGACACGACCCACAGGTCGAGAGCCGCTGCTCTAAAAGAAAGGGGAGATTCTCTTAAGGTCTTCTTCAGCATATTGTTAGAAGCACAAGTCCTGTTGTTACTGTTGTTGGGTGCAGTCGAGTGGGTTTGGCTCTCTGCCACTCTCTGCACAATATAATGAAACTCTGGGGGTCTTAAAGGCTTGAAGGCAAACAGGCTGAAATCTAGCTCGGAAGCAACAAAGCCCACAGAGAAGAAGCACGCAAGCCTAAGTGAACACGAGGTGTGGAAAGGATCAGGTAGCAGACACCAAAGAACAAATACCATTATTGTGTGATCACCTTCCCCACATAAACGCTGAAGATGAATGTGTGCATAAGTAAGTGTGGTGAAGAAGGCTGATGGTGCCCGGCTATCAAGCGATATAGCGTCCCGGGTCTTAAAGGCTTGAAAGTAAACAAGCAGGCCCAGAATCAACAAAGCCCACATGAAAGCATCACACCAACATGTGTGATCATGAAGTGCTGAGGGGACCAGTTTTCAAGCAACAAAGGCGGGAGGAGGGATTATATCATCGTGAATGAGGGGAGTGCATGACGGGGGACCTATGCCCACCTGTAGACAACTGGACATTCCTTGCGGAGGGGTAGTGGAAAGGAGATGACTCACTCAGGGTTCAGTGTAGCAATAATGAAACCCACAACCTTCCTCTAGTTATTAAACACTTCCTCCCCCCACCTCTCATGATCCCAATTCTACCTTGCAAACCTGGTTAGACCAGAAGATACACAACGCTACAGATGGAAACTGGAAACACAGGGAATCCAGGACAGATGAACCCCACAAGACCAGCGGTGAGAGTGGCGATACTGGGAGGGAAGTGGGTGTAAAAATGGGAAACCGATCACAAGGATCTACATATAACTTCCCCCCTGGGAGATGGGCAACAGAAAATTGGGTGAAGGGAGACGCCGCGCAGTGTAAGATAAGAGAAAATAATAATTTATAAATTATTAAGGGTTCATGAAGGAAGAGGAGCAGGGGGAGAGGGGGAGAGGGGAAAGGGGAAATGAGCTGATTCCAGGAACCCAAGCGGAAAGCAAATTTTGAGAATGATGAAGGCAACGAATGTATAAGTGTGCTTTGCACAACTGGTGTATGTATGGATTGTGATGAGTTGTATGAGCCCCAATAAAATGATTTTAAAAAAGAAAAAGAAAGAAATTTCTATAAATGAATGAAAGCAACATAAGTACAAAATGCCTGATGCAATCAATATGGATTGCAACAAAAGTTGTAAGAGTCTCCAATAAAAGATTTTTAATAAAAATGTATATATAATAAATATTTTCCTAACTTATATAAATGATTAATACGAATAAAATTAAGCAGCCTGGGTTTTTTTTTTCCAGATGTAAAAGAAGATTTATTTGTGTTATGCTAAAATCTAATTCCATGGGTATCCAGCCATCCAGCCAGCTTTCAGCAGGAACTGGCATGGTTATGATCATTACAAATCCTTCAGGTCTCCAAATAATATGAAGTCTTATATCCTATCCTTTTTTTGAGTCTGACATGCCTGGAACCACTTAATTGGTGCACATTGGAATGCTTTAAAGATGTGAAGAGTCAGATTTTTGCTACAGCGGATGGAAATGAGTTCTCAGCCTGGGTTTTTTATAGGAAAAAATAATGATAAAAAAACAAATGAGAGATTCAGCAGGAAGCAATGGATAGGAAAATATTATAAGGAAAGTTTTCTCTTATATGGAATGTACATTCTCTTACATGACAACAATCAGAATATGCCGTAAGAACCTCAGACCAAATACTAGAATAAAATAGAGGAAAACATTCCCACCCTTCAATAAAATGCTATATGCTTTCGATGATTTTCACAAAAGGTCAAATTCTTTAACAAAATATTTTGTTCATTCAAATTTTTAATTATGCATAAATTTATGTCTACTTGCATTACATCTCATACAAAGGCATAAGAATTGTTTTTGCTCTATCTAAAACTAAATAGAAGATAGTGAAGGTGAAAAAAATAGCTTTCGTGAATGTTGCTTTGAAATACAAATGGCATTGTCCTAAGAAATTATAATGATTTAATTTTTAAAAATCATTTTATTAGGGGCACATACAACTCTTATCACAATCCATACATATATCAGTTGTGTAAAGCACATCCGTACATTCATTGGCCTCATCATTCTCAAAACATTTGCTCTCCATTTAAAGCCCTGGCATCATGTCCTCATTTTTCTCCGCCCTCCCTATTCCCCCCTCACTCATGAACCCTTGTTAATTTGTCAGATCTTACATATTTTGTCTCTCTTCACCCACTTTTCCGTTGTCCATCCCCCAGGGAGGAAGTTATACGTAGATCCTTTAACTGAGGTCTCAGAGCAGCTGTGTGTGATGCAGGGGAAGCTCTGGAAGCAGCAGCAGACACTGCGGGAGTTGGCAGCCCAACAGTGAGGGTCACTGCATCCGTGGGTACCAGAAAACTGGCTGGGGTTGCTTATTCCCCTAGATGCTACCCCTGCCTTGAAGAGAACCGTGACAGAGGCCTGTAGACATGTGTCAGGAAAAGATGAGTCCTTCACTGTTTCCTCTTCCCACAAACTTTTGAGGAGAGCCTGCAGGGCAGGGGCTCAGCACCCTGGCTCCAGTCAAATGCCCTTCCCCACAGCCACACCCTCGCCAGCCCCAACTCCCCATGCCCTGGGTTTGCTTCTTGAATCCAGAGGAGCAGCCTGGGCAAAGACCATGAAGAACCTTGTTCTTCAGGCAGCCCCTTTGATTGGGTCCCTTGACCTCCAGAAAGTGAACACATGCACACTAACTGTTGGGGGACTCAGGCTGTCACCACAGGGGCCAGGATCTGAAGAGGATGCTGGCACTGCAGGGCTTCCTGAGGGAAGCCAAGGACTTGCAGAGCTGGTTGAGCAGCAAGCAGCAGGTGGCCAGAGGAGAGAGGACTATGAGCACACCCTATTGAGGAAGGGGCTAGGGGCAAGAAAGGTGCCCTGGAACCGAATAAAGACGGGTAGTGGAGGGGGGCTGCATGCACAAGGGGCTGATGGGGAACATCAGTCTGGACTGAGGACAGCTGTGGCTTCCAATTCCCCTTTCTGCGTAGAGGGGCAAGTTCTCTGGCTGTTCAGTCCTGCCCTGCCCAGTCACTCACTGAGGTGTCTCACAGCCCACCAGCAAAGGCCCCCTGTGACCCCTCTCCTCTCTTCTCAGCTCCTCTTAACCAAGTTTGCAATGTTTCGGCACCAAGTGAAGATGGGTGGCCACCAGGGGGCAGCCTGCCCCACTAGCGGAGAGCCTGCTGGAGTGGCGGGCCAGCATTGCCCCCAGGGCCCTGCAGTGGTGACAGGACCTACAGTGAGTACCAGCAGCCTGCAGCAGAGGTGAGTTTGGGAGGAGGAGCTGGGCATGGGATGAAGAAGCTTCCAGGGAGACCCTTGCTGTACTGCGGCTCTGCCAAACCACTGTCTCTGGAGAGGCCCCGAGTTCAGGGAACCCAGGGCAGCCCCTGCTGTCTGCGGCCTGTGGAGGAGGCAAAGCTGGGTCGGTGGATCAGGGAGCCTGGTCACAAAGCCCAATTTGCAGGGTCATTTTCCCAAGCCACGGGCTACCTGCACCTGCAGGGGCGTTCTGGGAAGAGTTGAGCTGGGCTGAGGATGCCCTGCACAGCCCCACGCTGACCCAGGTCACAGTACAAGCTACTGCGTTTCCATCCCAGATGGAGCTTACGCGAGATCCGATTTGCCCATGATCCTAGCCCAGAGGCTGGCCCGGAGTCTCAGGGGCCCGGCATTTGCTGCATGCAAGAACCATGGAGGGGTGCAGCTTCTACCTTTGAAGGGTGTGCAGTCTCCTCCAAACACACAGCATGCCTGGGTGGCACACAACGTGGCTACCTGCCGTGTGCCGGGCTTTAGAATGACCCTACCTGCTGACTCATGGGGATCCTCCAGAGGGTTTGCAAGTCAGTAAATCTTTCCAGGAGCAGGGAACCTCTTCTTTCTCCTGAGGAGCAGTTAGTGGGACTGAACCAGGCAACAGCCCAACACTTCCCAAGCAGGCCTCCTGGAGCATCGTTAGAGCAAGGGGTAAACTGCTAGTGATAATGGGGTCTTGGGAGGAGAGTTTGCAGAAAGGCCTAAAGCGCCGAGCAAGATCTCAGGACGGTGGCCCTCTGGGAGCTTAGAACAAGTTCTAAACCCAGCCAGGAAGCTGAAGGGTTGACCAGACAGAAGCTGAGGGGGAGGAATGAGCATGCTGGGATAACTGCTGACCCCCGTATGGGGGCAGGGCTGCCGGGTTGGATCTGTGGGAGCTGACTCAGGCCAGACCCCACCTGCTCTGAGATGCCGAGGCCACCCTCAAAGTTCACAGCCAACTCTCTCACGTGCTCGTCCGTATCCAGGTGGGTGCCTGGTGGAGGGGGTGGCTTCTGCAAGTGCTGCCAACCCAGGCCCAGAGTCCCACACTCAATACCCGGGCACTTGGCCACCATGCTGTCTCAGGAGAAAGCCACAAGCCTCCCAGATGCTGTGTCCCACTGGGTGGAGGCCCTCCTTAGGAGACATGGATCGCACCAATGAATCACACAATCTGCCTCTGACACCTTGAGGCCTCCTCACCACCCACTATCATCACCCCAGTGCCGCTTCCCACTCTGGAGTAGAGTGCATAGGTATTAGCAACAGTAAAACTCATGACACATGGAACCCAGGAACAGGAATGGGAATAGAGATACCAAAAGGGTAGGGGGAAGGGAGGTAGAGGATGGGAGGAACGGGAAACGATAGCAATGAATGACATATAACCACACACCCCTCTCAGGGAGAGGAGCAACAGAAACCTGAGGATAAAAGAGACAATGGTCGATGTTAGATATGAAAATAATAACAATCTATAATCTATCAAGGAACCATGATTGGGGGAGGAGGAAAAAAAGAGGAGCTGATCCCAAGGGCTCAACAGAAAATAAATGTCTAGAAAAGAATGATGGCAATATACGTATGACTATGTCAGATACAATTGGTGTATGGATTGTAACAAGAGCTGTAAGAGCCCCCAATAAAATAAATAAATTTAAATTAAAAAAAAACACCAAAAACCTCCATCTGCACAGTGAGGCAGTGAAGGGACAAGAGTCCCTCGTCTCTCGGCTCTCACACAAGGCCACCAAAGGCTACCTCTAAGTGGGGGTCTGGCAAAGTTGTGGATGGGTGGGCAAAGCTATCAAGCTGCCCATGAGGGACTTCATTGGCCCTGGAGAACTGGGTGGGTAGGAGGGGTGGCGAGCAGAGCTAAGGCTGAGTAGACACTTGGTAAGGCTGTGGGATTGAGCGGCAGAGACATGGAGGTTTGGACATGAGTGGTGGTCGACTCAGGTCGGCTGTGACGCTGCCTCGGTACCAGGTCCCCTCACCCCATGCTCTCCCGTGCTCTCCCAGGCTCCAGGTGCAAGACTATGCCTCCTGGGCAGCCAGTGTGCAGTGAGATTTGCAGGTGGTGGAAGAGCCCCAAGACCCCGGCAGTGGAGCCCAAAACTTCAGTGTCCACCAAGAGCTGCGGGCCAAGCTGGAGGCCCAGAAGGAGCTGCACCAGTGCGCCACCCAGCGGGGACAGCAGGTGCTCCAGGCTACGGGGCCGTCCGCCGTGGAGGTCGGCTCCCCTTTCTGGCCCTCCCCCAGCCCACTGGACCACTGCACCCTGGCCCCACAGGGCCAAGCACCTTTCTTTTCTATTTTTTTAATCATTTTATTGGGGGCTCGTGCAATTCTTATCACAATTCATACATACATGCATTGTGTCAAGAACATATGTACAGGCTCTTCCTCTAACTGTAGCGGCCTGAGGTGACCTGCTAAAATGTTTCGCTACTCATTTGACCCAGAAAACCCTACAAAATCCTGCAAATACAGAGGGTCGAATCTCCGGGTCCACTTCAAAAACACCCGTGAAACTGCCCAGGCCATCAAAGGCATGCACATCTGGAAAGCCACCAAATACTTGAAAGACGTCACTCTGCAGAAGCAGTGTGTGCCTTTCCGACGGGACAATGATGGTGTTGGTAGATGTGCCCAGGCTAAACAGTGGGGTGGGACCCAGAGTTGGTAGCCCAAAAAGAGTGCTGAATTTTTGGTTCACATGTTTAAAAATGCAGATAGTCATGCTGAACTTAAGGGTTTAGATGTGGATTCTCAGGTCATCGAGCACATCCAGGTGAACAAAGCCCCCAAGATGCACCACCGGACTTACAGAGCTCTTGGCTAGATTAATCCACACAGGAGCTCCCCCTGCCACATTGAAATGATCCTGACTGAGAAGGAACAAATCGTTCCCAACCAGAAGAGGTGGTTTCACTGAAGAAAAAGATTTCCCATAAGAAACTGAAGAAGCAAAAACTCATGGCTTGGGAATAAATTAAGCTTAAATAATAAAAGGGTTTTTTTATTTTAAAAAAGAACATATGTACATTTGTTGCCATAATCATTCTCAAAACATTTGCCCTCTACTTGAGCCCTTAATACCTGCTGTTCATTTTCCCCCTCCCTCCCCACTCCCCCCTACCTCATGAAACCTTCATCATTCATAAATTAATATTATTTTATCATATGTTGCACTGTCCAAAGTCTCTCCCTTCCTTCTTCTCTGCTGTCCCTCCCCCAGGGAGGAGGCTATTTGTAGATTCTTGTAATCAATTTCCCCTTTCCACCCCACATTCTCTCCACCCTCCAGGCATCGCCACTCTCACCACTGGTCCTGAAGGAGTCATCTGTCCTGCGTTCCCTGTGTTTCCAGTTCCTATCTGTACCTATGTACACCCTCTTATCTAGCCAGATTTGTAAGGTAGAATTGGGATCATGAGAGTGGGGGGAGGAAGCATTTTAGAACTACAGGAAAGTTATATGTTTCATCGTTGCTACCCTGCACCCTGACTGGCTCATCTCCTCCCCACAACCCTTCAGTAAAAGGTGTCCGGTTGGCTACCAATGGGCTTTGAGTCTCCACTCTGCACTCACCCACATTTTCAATGATATGATTTTTTTGTTCTTTGATTCTTGATACCTCATGATCCCTTCGACAGCTCGTGGTCACACAGGCTGGTGTGTTTCTTCCATGTGGGCTTTGTTGCTTCTGAACTAGGTGGCCACTTGTTTATCTTTGAGCCTTAAAGATCCCAGATGCTATATCTTTTGACAGCCAGGCACCATCAGCTTTCTTCACCACATTTGCTTATGCACACGTTTGTCTTCACTGATCGTATCAGGAAGGTGGGCACCCACTGATACGATTTTTAGTTCTTTGATGTCTGATAACTGGTCCCTTCTACACCTCGTGGTCAGCCAGGCTGGTGTTCTTCTTCCATGTGGGCTTTGATACTTCTCAGCTAGATGGCCGCTTATTTATCTTTCATCCTTTAACACACCAGACGCTATATCTTTTGATAGCCGGGCACCGTCAACTTCCTTCACCACATTTGCTTATGCACACATTTTTCTTCAGCAATCGTGTCGGGAAGGTGTGAATCCTGGAATGCCAAATTAATAGAACAACGTGCTCTTGCATTGAATAAGTGCTTGAGTGGAGGCCCAATGTCCATCTGCTGCCTTAGTACTAAACCTATAAATATATGCACACAGATCTGTCTCCCTACACTCATATAAATATATTTACATATGTACATTCCAGTCTTTGGACCTCTATAAATACCCTTTGTCACCTATTTCTCTCCTCTATTTCCTTTTACTTTCCTCTTGTCCCACTATCATGCTCAGCCTTCATTTGGGTTTCAGTAATTTCTCTCGGTTACCTTGCCCTTGCTGAATCCCTACCAGACCACTCACACCCTCCTTGCTACTGATTTTGGATAACTTATTGCTCCCCTGTCCCTGGGTTGTTCAGCACTACCCCTTTGCCCCCTTCTCTCCCACTCCCCTATTCCCCCGGAACTATTGGTCCCCTTGTTTTCTCCTCCAAACTATTCATGCAGTCTATCGTATCTAGATAGGTCTGTAGAGATAATAATATGCACCAAAAATCAAGTCATTGCAAGATAGGCAATGAGTGAGAACACAGCAATGACAACAAAAAGGAAACCAATTACCCATAGAAGAATAAATTAATTTTGGAAGGCAAATGCTTTGAAAATGATGAGGGCAAAGAATGTACAGATGTGCTTTATACAACTGATGTAAGTATGGATTGTGATAAGAGTTGTATGAGTCCTTAATAAAATGCTTTTTTAAGAATAAAAGAAAAGAAAAAAAATTTAAAGAAAGAAAAACCTATACATAGATGAAAGTCTGATTTTTAATCTCTAGGCGTGTCCTTCAGTCAGGTCCAATGGGGTACCATGCTTTGGCCCCAGAGTCTGTCCTTTGTACTACCTCAGGGGCTCCCTGCTCTGCTCCCACGGTTGCTCTGCCAAACACTTTTAGTGGTTTGCCTCAGTGCCATAGGATCAGTCTGGGCCAGTTCTAACCCTGAGTCTCCAGTGTTGTCCCCCTTAGGGCCCTGGGCCATCAATGGATGGTGTGTCTCATAGTGGGATCAGCCAAATTGTCCACTCTGTCCATTGGATGTTCAGAGCCGGATATCGTCCCCCAGGCCTGATGGGCCTGGATGTGCTCCACTCTCTCTTCCTCCCCCTTCTTTGCTCCCATTTGCTCTGATCAAACATGCCCCTCTATCCTAGATGCAGCTTCAGTGCTGTCCTCTGAAGTAAATTCTTCTGGGGGCAGGGGCAGTTGTCCACATAGCTGGTATGGGAGCCCAGCCCTCAGGCCCCTCCACTGGCTCCCCACTCCGTGCGGGCACACTGCATTCATCTGGCACTGGCTTTATATCTGGTCCCTCTTTACCTGTGGAAACACAAACAATACCCTCGCCTTGGGTGGGACAGTCAGGCACCTTTTCTCTGGAGCTTCCCTCAGCACCACCTTCGGTTGTGTCCATGCCCATGCCCAGGTCCAGGAAAGGCTATGCGCCATGCAGGATGCTTGGGAGCAGGTCTTTCAGGCCTGGGAACAGAATCAAGGGAGACGGCAGGTCATGCACCGCAAGCAGCTCTTCCTCAGACAGTGTGGCATCTGGACAAGATCCTGCAGGCCCAGGAGACAGCTCCTCTCACCACACACAGACACACTGACCCCAGGACCTCCAGTTCTCCTGTAGTACCACCCCAATCCCCCTTGCTTCCTGGATCACTGGCTGCTATTCTGATACGGAGCTAGATAGTGTGTCTTCCCAAGTGGCCAAGGGGACACCTGAGCCTCAGGTCACTCAGGGCCATCTCCTCCCCACTACTGGCCCCGGCCAGCCAAGTCCTACGCGGTTTGGTTGGAAATTGATGGGGCTCCTCCCCACCTCGTCAGAAGATGGGATGTTCCTAACAGACCCCAGCTTGGTGTGCTCTTCTTCCTCAGGTTCCTTCCCCTCCTGCTCAGCACCCACATCCCCACCACCAGCCGCAGACCCCTTGATGCACCCCCAGAGAGCCCAGGCTGTAAACCAAGGTTCTGGCAGATGTTGCTGTCTAGGGTTTCCTTTGAACCACCATCTGTGCCCCCAATCACCCCCCCACCTCAGTGTCACCTCCATGGCTGCCTCAGGTCTTCCAGGAAGCCGGTGTCTTGGAGGGCTCTGTGGAAGAGGTGGAGCGGCTGATCCAGAAGCATGGCACCTTCCAGAGGTGCTGAGCACACAGGACAGGGAGGTGATGGCCGGGACGGTCATGGGCATGACCCTGATAAGGCCGGGGTATCCAGACTGTTGGGGGCACACGGGTGATATGTGTATGCACACCGAACCTGTGCTGGTGGGTGAGGGATTACCAAGGAGCCAGGGGCTCCAATCCAGGGCTGGTGACCAAGCCGAGGTGCCCAAGCACCCAGACGCGCATGGGGATGGGTTAGGCCACAGTCTGGGGACCTCAGAGGGCATTTGGATCTGCCCATATCACATGGCCCCTGCTTCCTTCTGCCCAGGAGCCTGGCCAACCCTCAACTGCAGAGCTGAGGGGAGGCCCTCGGGACTTATAGTAAGGGCTATGGGCTGTGAGCCAGCCCCAGCAGGGGTACACTCGGTACTCAGGGCTGGGTCCACCTCCCACCTCCCACTACGCAGGAGGCTGCGCTGAGAGAGCAGGCCAGGGTGCTGCCAAGCCCCTGGGTTCAGGGCCTGCTGGGCACGAAATGTGAGAGGCCGGCTTGAGTGGAAGCCCTGGGAGAAAGTCAGTGACACAAGCTTCACACCTCTCTGAATACTGCCGGCTTTCTCAGGGCTGCTAGCCAGGTCAGAGGGCACCCCACCTGAACCCCATTTCACCTTTACAAGTGACCTTCAGCCCCACTAGGGGCCAAGGGGCGGCCTCCGGTGGAACCGGATGTGGAGAGTTTTATGGCTTTTCCAGGGGCAAAGCTAGGACTGGAGCCCAGGGCCCTTGATTCTCAGAACCGTGTGGACACCTGTCATCCTGATGGGCAGAGTAGACAGGGCCCCAGTGGTGGGTGAGGGGCACCCTCCACATGAGAACCCACCCATGGCCCCTGCCCAGCCACTTCCTAGATCTGAAGACTGATGGGCCTGGGCCCTGTCATCTTGGGTGAAAGAAAAATAATTGTGCTGTCCCTGAGCTTGGTCAGCATTTCACTTCTTGGCAGAGCCCGAGGGGTAGACGGGGTCACCGCTTGGGGCCAAGGCAGTATGAACATCAGGGCACTCATGTCCCCACCATCACACAGGACAGCGACTGGATCCAGGGGTGGGGCCAGCAGCTGGAATAGCCTGTCCCTCTTGGGGACCACAAAGAGAAGCTGATGCGGTTTCAGAAACACCTGGCCTATGAGACAGAGACCCCATGGAAGGGAGGCAGGAAGGGAATTGACAGGAAGACCTGGGACCCCTGCTAGGTACTGGTTTTCCATCCAGCAGCCTTGTCCCCAACACCCGCAGTGTCACTGTGCAGACACTAATCAGACTCTGTCACCTGCCCGAGGCCAAGGCCAAGACCAGCCAGGAAGAAAGGATCGAAGAGGACCCTGGGCAGAAGGGCAGAGGCCAAGCCTGTAATGTGCCCATCCTACACAGGGTGCCCTTGCTAGAGTCCTGGACCTTGGGAAGGATCTGGAGAGCATGGAGAGACTACTGCACAGACACGAGGCCTTGGAGCAGGAGATGGGCCTCCTCCAAGTTCAGGGGCAGGTATGCCACTGGGTCTAGCATCGGGGCCAGGCCAGGGGACCTCTTCTGTGGGACGCTACAGAGGAAGAGCTGAGCCAGTATACTCCCATGCCAGGGGTCTCGTGAGCACAACCTGATCCATTTCCTCAGCCTCCGGACATCCCCCATATCCCGGAGCAGAAGGCAGCCCTCCTCTGCCAGAAAAGCCTGGGGTCAGCCCGCAGCCTCCGCCACAGGTGCCAACAGTTTATGGACAGCTGGCAACAGCTCCAGAGCAGAGCCCAGAAGTGGTATGGACACCCTTTGGGTCCATTTCATCACTCCTGCCCCCCTTCAGCAATCAAGTCCCATGCATCTCCTTGACTCCTTGTTTTAGGGTACAAAAGAGACCTTCAGGACAAACAATGTAAAGAAAACATCGATCAAGTCTTAAAAGAGACCACGGCCACACAATGACCCAGACACATCATCCATGAAACAAATCCAGGGAGACTCATATGTGTGTAAGAAAGAGGTCTACTGGCGATATCTAAAACAGATGGAAATAGAGTTACCATATGACCCAGCAACCCCCCCCCCTTACTGGGCAAGAAACAAACCAAGGTCAGACATCTGTGCTCCAAAGTTCATTGGCACAGTTCACAATTGCAAGGAATTGGAAACAACCCAAATTTCCATCACCTGACAATTGGATTAAAAAGCTGGAGTACTTCTACCAGCGGGGATCAACGATGTAATGTCACACCGGAAATTCTTGGCGCCCCAGCATGGGGCTCTGGGCTTCCTGCCTCGGAAGCGCAGCAGCCGGCACGGCGGGAAGGTGAAGAGCTTCCCCAAGGATGACGCCTCCAAGCCGGTCCACCTGACGGCCTTCCTGGGCTACAAGGCCGGCATGACCCACATTGTGCGCGAGGTTGACAGGCCAGGCTCCAAGGTGAACAAGAAGGAAGTGGTGGAGGCCGTGACCAACATGGAGACCCCTCCCCTGGTGGTGGTGGGCTTCGTGGGCTATGTGGAGACACCTCGCGGCCTCCGGACCTTCAAGACGGTCTTTGCGGAACACATCAGTGACGACGAGTGCAAGCGGCGGTTCTACAAGAACTGGCACTAGTCGAAGAAGAAGGCTTTCACCAAGTCCTGCAAGAAGTGGCAGGATGACAAGGGTAAGAAGGAGCTCGAGAAAAACTTTAGCAGCATGAAGAAGTCCTGCCCGGTCATGCGCGCCATCACCCACACCCAGACGCGCCTGCACCTCCTTCGCCAGGAGAAGGCGCACCTGACGGAGATGCAGGTGAACGGGGGCTCCGTGGCTGAGAAGCTGGACTGGGCCCGAGAGAAGCTGGTGCCAGTGAACCAGGTGTTCGGGCTGGATGAAATGATCGACATCACGGGGGTGACCAAGGGCAAAGGCTACAAAGGGGTCACCAGTCGTTGGCACACCAAGAAGCTGCCCCAAAAGACCCAACGAAGGTTGCGCAAGGTGGCTTGTATCGGGGTCTGGCATCCCGCCCGTGTAGCCTTCTCGATGGCCCACGCTGTGCAGAAAGGCTACCACCACTGCACAGAGATCAACAAGATCTATAAGATTGGCCAGGGCTACCTCATCAAGGACGGCAAGCTTATCAAGAACAACGCCTCCACCGACTATGATCTCTCTGACAAGAGCAACAACCCCCTGGGCGACTTTGTCCACTACGGGGAAGTGATCAATGACTTTGTCATGCTGAAGGGCGGCATGGTGGGCACCAAGAATCGAGTGCTGACTCTGTACAAGTCCCTGCTGGTGCAGACCAAGCGCCGTGCCCTGGAGAAGATCGACCTCAAGTTCATCGACAACACTTCCAAGTTGGGCCATGGCCGTTTCCAGACCGTGGTAGAGAAAAAAGCTTTCATGGGACCACTCAAGAAAGACCGGAATGCCAAGGAGGAAGGCGCATAACAGATGGTACAGCTGGTGGGATCAGAATAAAGACTTCTTTTTCAGTGGGGGAAAAAAACCTGTGGTACATACATACAATGGAGTACTACGCATCACTAAAAAGTAGTGATGAAAGTTTGAAGCACATCACTGCATGGGAAGAACTGGAGGAAAGCATGCTAAGCGAAGTAAACCAAGCACAAAAGGACAAGTACACATTGAGTCCACGGAGGTAAGCTTTAAAAACAATGCAAAAGGGACATAGGGGAAAAGCTACTGTATGAACATTACTGGGTTCCTGGGGTGAGGACCAGGTAATATGGCAGGGACCAGACCAAATTCAGGGATACACATGGTAGACAGATAAAAAGAGGCGGGGAAAGGAAACGTAATAAAAATAATAAATAAATGGGTAGCGGGGTCACAGGGCACTAACCCGCCCAAGGGTGCCACCGTGAACCCGTATATCTCCGATCAGCCTGCCTCTGTGCCTTTGCCTGTGCTCACCCTTTCTCTACTTGGCTCGGTCCTACACCTCTTTTTTGTGTCTGGCTTATGTCATTACCAGCAGCCCAGCTGGCGTAGTGGTTACATATTGGACTGTGATCTGCAAGAACGGAAGTTCAAGTCCACCAGCTGCGCCTTGTGAGAAAGATGAAGCTTTCTATGTCTGTAAAAGAGTTACCATCCCCGGAACCCGTGTGGGCAGTTCCACTCTGCCCTTTAGGGTTACCATGAGTCAGAGTTGACTGGATGGCAGTGAGTTGGGAATTTTATTTATTTCATTCCCAGCATGTCTTTTCAAGGTTCATTTGTGACCTGACATTTATCCCCCTATTTTAATGAAAGGACAAAACTCTGTTCTAGAACTCGAATTCACTGACTTGGTCCATCCATCTGTCCACGGACTCAAAGGCGGCTTCCACCTTTGGCTGTCATAACTATAATGCAGTGATGTTCATAATTTAAAAGAAAACGTTTTGAAATGATGTTTTTAGGGGACACAGTGAGACCAGAGCATTTTTCCCTGCTGGTTAAGGGACTGGAGGTCAATCCTTTTTTTTCCTTCTTTTTTAAGTGTCTCTATTCCCATCTACAAAAGATGGGCCCCACTCAGGACTGTATATGGTTTCTCTCCTTGAAACAAAAAAATCCATTGTTGTGCCCATTACATAGAGGGGGGAACGAAGCTTACAAGCTAGTGCCCAGAACCAACAGCCACAAGGCTGGTGGCTGGAGGAGGTCTGTGTGCCCACTGTGGCTGCAGGAGGGACAGAGGGTCCTGCAGGGGGGCCACTGGGCCTCAGAGACCTTCCAGGCGAGGCTACAGGAACTGCAGCAGCTCTGGGGCGAGCTGAGGGCCAACTGTAGGAGGAAAGAGACCACACTCCAGGAGGCCTGCAAGGTGGGACTGTGCACGCCCTGGGCCAGGTTGGATGGGACCCCAGGTTGCCCAGTGCCCACTGCTCACCCCACGTCCTTCCCTAGGCCCTGCATACGGGGGAGCATCTGGGAGCTGGAGAGCTGGCTGCATCCTGTGGAGGGAGAGCTGCGAGTCCCTGGCAGTGGATAGGACCGTCCTGGGGTGGATGAGTTACAACTGGGGGCAAACAAGACTCGTTTCAAACACCAGCTCTGTCTCCCCTAAGGGACGTGTACAACTGTGACAACACAACATTGGGTCCTGCTGGGTCCCCATTAGCATCTGGGAGGAAGGCTATTTATTACAGAGAATCCTACCTTTGTCCCTTGGTGTTAATTGCAGACTCACTGGGTGACGTATTGTATCTGACACGCACCACGTTTGCAGCAGCAAACACCAACACTTTGTCAAACTCCGTTTGGTATTGCTCCATCCCTCCATTATTCTCCCTAATGAGAAAAATAATTAACACATTCATATAAAAGCACAGATTGAGGAAAGCTTTAATTTATGCATCTAGTTCAGGGTCATCCCTCTTATCAATATATGACAATCTAATGAGGCTTAATTAAAAAGTAGCAGTGAAACAATTTAGGAAACTGAGGGATTGTCACGAGTCCTGGTTGTGACAGCATGTTTTGTGCACCATGGAAGATAACAGATTTCTCTTCTGTGGTATCTCATATCCATCATCCCCAAACTACCTGCTCTTAGGGGTAGAGAGAGCGAGCTTGTCTTTGAAAAAAGTGCCTGGGTTTGGTAGCTGCTCACAGGATGGCAGGTGTAATGTATTATGAGAACTTAACAAGGCTCTGAGAAGATGGCTATTGGAAGGTCTGGGTGGAGGGCAAGGTCATGGCCCTGAAGGATTCAGGATCCAGAAGTCAAGTCAGAACTGGATGCCAGAGACTTTCTCAATCCAGCCCTCTTTGCCCCTCCCTAAGGCCAATACATTTCTAAGGGTTATGGATTCTACTTCAGAATCTTTCTCAAACCCAGGGCCCTCTTCACCATTATTGTCTAGACCTGGTCACCTCTTGCCTTATAAATAAAAATATGGGTTTATTGTAAGTCTGGGTCTGTTAGGTTTCTTGGGTGGGAAATGTCTCGGTCCTTGGCTACACACTGGAAAGAAATTCACACCAAAGCCTGGTTGGTAATCCGAGTGGGTTTATATACATGAGAAGAAGGTTCCGGCGTTACACTAAACTGAACACGGGCACCCTCATGACACTGCACACCGAGCCCTGCTGAGTGGAAGGCAGAGAAGCAGCTGAAGGGAAGGGGCGGTGGTCTCCAGATTCCAGCCTTTTAAGGGCTTTCAGCTGGGAGGCGTCAATTAAGCTCTCCTGGCTTGGTCTTAGCCCGCATTGGCTTCCAACCTCCCGTAGGGGGCCCCCTAAGCATGGAGAGGAACAACCCCTTGTCTTGCTACCTAACCGGTCTACATTCCTGCATGGCTACATTGAGATGGAACTAGCCCCTTTAGACAGCCTGTGTGGTTCACCAGGAGACACGGGCCCCAGTGTTCCCTATGACCACCTTAAAACTTAAACTACTGTTGGAGTTTATATTACCTGTGTGGGTCTGTGGGTATGGGACGTTTCCATGCCAGAGACTTGAAGTTACACAAATAGGCATCCAGAACAGAACTCATACAGGCTCTAATAAGATGCTCAGATGCTTCTCGCTAGGATGAGAATTTAACAAAGTGTGTGAGCAGTTCAGATCTTGTAAAGGAGAACAGGTCAGTAGGGTATCCAGAGAAGAGAGCAAAGGTCAGGGGAAAGGGAGGGGGCCCACAGACATCTGTGCTCTGTGTTTGGCCACAAGGCAAGACACCGGTCTCCTTGCAAAAGAAAGCAGAACAGCAAGTCCCTCAGAACTACCACATTTTTAAACATGACCTATACAACACTCTGCTCTGGGAGGCGCCTTGGAACCATAAAAGCCCTACAAGAGGGGCAAGGAGGAAGCCCAAGTCTTTGATTTTCTCTGCTGTGCTTTCAGTGTTGAAATGTCTGTGCACAGAGCCTTTGAAATTTCAGAATCAGAGAGTGGATTCACAAGCCAAGCTCCTGCTTTATTCTTCAATGCATTTTGGCCCAGCTTCTCCTTGGTGAGACATGTAACAGAAATTCTGGACTTAGGAGCCACTTGGTCCTTGGACACTAGGAGATTTCAGTGGAATCTGAAACAGGGCTCTAACCACCAGCTGGCCTGGCCTAGGAAGCCCAAGTATTCAGTCTCCCAAATACAAACCTCCAGTTGCTCTTCATCTGCCTCCACTTTGTTCAGCTTTAGTTGTCCGTGGAAGCATTTGGCACCCATCTGATGCTTCGGAACCCAGAAAGGAGGAAAGGTAAAACTGGAATTCAAATGAAACAGACTTAAGAAGAACCATAGCCAAGATGTGCCCAGGGCTCCTCGCAGCATTTGTCACCTTCATTTCCCTCTTCGGACTCAGACGTGGCAAGGTTCAGAAACAAGCTTTACCAGAAAGAACAGCTGTGAACCCAGCCTGCTTCCAAGTGAGAAAAAGCCCTTTACACATGAGTTCCTGAGGTCAGCCCAGCCCTGTGCGTCCCCACCCCTCCCAGAGTCCCCGGCTCCCTGGCGAAGCATTAAAGCAAGTGGAAGCAGAGATTTGCTCAGAATAAAAAATCATTTTTCACAATAGCACGGCACGTTCTGGATGGCAATCACGGCTAGACAAATCATATCCGTCCTCCAGCCATAATGTTGGCGCCTCAGTGACCACGCACATACATTGTGTGGCGAGACTCAGAGCCTATTCCATTTGTGGTCAATTGTTTCCTCCCTCTCCATACTTTGCACTTAGGAGACATGCTCTCTGGAGGTGGTTGAGGCTTGTCTTGTCACCAATAATCTTCCCCTACGCCTTCCTTTACAGTCACTAATTAGATGTGTTCACTCAAAGAAATGCCAATAATATGAGGATTCAGAGGAGAGCTCCTAGAGCTCCTAGAGCTCCCCCAGACAACAAGGAGGCTGAGTGTCACCGTCATTATCCTGAGCTGGGATGGGGCACTAGTTTTCCGGAAGCTGGGGATCCGTCACTGCCTGCCCACCACACAGACAGAGCAGGTGCTGGTTATAATTGCTTCTAGACGTCCTGCCATGCTGAGTTGAAAATCAAACCCATAAACGCTGCCCGACTACAATAAAACTGGAGTACACAGACATTTCTGCATCATTGCTGGGTGAAAATATACTGAGTGGAGTTGGATGAGATGGCAGCAAGTGCCTAAGGAGGGGATGCTGTGGGAACACCAACAAGATGACTGTCAGTCGCCGTTTCCTCTTCTCGTCTGCTTTCCCCACCCCCCTATCTTTCAGGACCAAAAGACATGACAAATATGTAAGGAAACAAATTTGTTCATTTTTAGAGGATTATCCCACACCACCCCACCCCACCCCCATCCACCTCTGGCCTCTTTGAGCAAGTCAGTAGAACTTTTTTTTTTTTTTTTTAAACCTGGCTTCTACTATGACAATTTCCGGAGTTGCTATGTGGCTGTGTTTAAAAGTCGCCTTTGGGATCCAGAGCACAATCCTTGTCACAAAGGCATTCTCCCAGTCCCAAATAGCAATGCGACCTCATTTCAGGAGGTTGTTCTTGTTTCTGTAGACCCAGAAAGGAGTTCAAGCTATTGATCGTGACCGTGGTTGTCAAGTCAGCCTCTCATGGGCACCTCATGGGAAGCGGAGAAAACTATGCCAGTCTGTACTATCACCAGGGCTGGGAGGGGAAGCCAACCATGGCGGGCCATAGGTCGATGTGTGGATGGAGATAATCAGGTCTTTCGTCCTTATTCTATTTCAGTCTGGAAGCATCACTGAAGCCTGCTCAGTGTCATAGCAACGCACAAACTTTCACTGACAGTCTGGGGCACATTGGCTGCAAATCGAACCCGGGTCTTCCCGGTGAAAGACGATGAGAGATCTACCACTGCAGCACTGTGTCCCTCACCTCAAACCAGGGCAGTCATTTCCCACAGATCTACCAGAGTTCAAACCAGACCACAATGCAAGATGACTGAGATTGCCACCAGAATCTGATACTGATGCAGAAAAAAACCTAACTGCCATTTTATTGACTCCCACTCATACCGGCCCAATAGGACAAAGAACTGCCCCTTTGGGGTTTTGAGACTTTAAATCCTTACAGTAGCGGTTCTCAACCTGTGGGTTGCGACCCCTCTGGGGATCAAATAACCCTTTCACAGGGGTCAACCAATTCATAACAATAGCAAAATTACAGTTTTAAGTAGCAATGAAAATAATTTTATGGTTGCAGGTGACCACAACATGAACTGTATTAAAGGGTGGGGGCATTATGAAGGTTGAGAATCACTGCCTTACAGAAATAGAGAACCTCATATTTCTCCCACGGACGGGCTAGTCAATTCAAACCCCCGACCTTGCGATTAGCAGCTTAATGCACAGTCCACTACACCACCTGGGCTCCTAATGCTATAATAAGAGATACTATTGTTAGATCTCTCCTGGGAGAGATATACCTCAGGCCTTGGCTTCGCGCGAGAAAGAATTCACTTCGAAGCCTGGATTGTGATCCAAGTGAGTTTTTTGAGAGAAGAAGATTCAGGTTTACACAGGCACCTCAGGGCCCCTCACGGGGCACAGCCTACCTAGAAGCTGCTGGAGAGAAAGTCACTCAGTGGGCCCCGGGATCAAGCCTTTTTTCTTTTTTTTTAAATCATTTTATTAGGGCTCATACAACTCTTATCACAATCCATATATACATCAATTATGTAAAGCACATTTGTACATTCATTGCCCTCGTTATTCTCAAAACATTTGCTCTCCACTTAAGCCCCTGGCATCAAGTCCTCATTTTTACCCTCCCTCCCCGCTCCCCCATCCATCAAGAAACCTTGATAATTTGTGAGTGGTGATACTGAGAGGGTTGTGGGAGGGTGGATTGGAAAGAGGGAACTGATTACAAGTACCTACATGTGATCTCCTCCCTGGGGGAGAGACAACAGAAAAGTGGGCAAAGGGAGACATCGGAGCGGGCAAGATCCTGCCTTTTCAATCCCTCCATAGGAAGGCATGGTTGACGGTCATGGTCAACCCCAATGGCTGGATTGAATTCACCTGGCCCAGATGGGCCAATCCAGGTGTAATGCCCACCTAGGTGTACCACCCCTTCCTAGCCGGAAGTTTGAACCTGAGCATATGTAATGGATGACCCAGTCCCTATGCTAAACCACCTAATAGTATTTGCAAGATGCCAAGCACCGTTCTAAGCTTTTTGTGTATAATAATTCAATTATTCCACTTAACAAGCCTATGTGTGGACGCTATTCTGGCCTCATTTTACAGATGAAAAATCAGTGGCACAGGATGATAAAGTCATGAACCTAGGACCACACAGTGAGGAAGTGGGAAGGAGAGATTTGGACCCAGGCTGCAGAGCTCATGCCTTGGGTGCCTACAGCTGCCATGTAGGACACAGAAAAGCATGGAGCAGACTCGGCATAAGACATTAGGGAGTTGGGAAGACTGTAGCATGAATGTATGTGCTATGACTTCATGAGAGTAGCTGCTACTCAGATCCAGAAGAGAATACAAGCCTTTTGCAAAAATTATGTTTGCCAAGAAAGGGTGGAAAACTGCATCTTGTGCGAAATCCCCCCAACCTGCACATGGGCATAGCTATTTCAGAAGGTTCCAAACATTGTGTGCTGTGCGGCAAACCAAACTGAGCTCAGGGGGAGCTGGTCTGTGGGTTATGTTAGCCAGAAAGTGAGCAGTTTGAACTCACCAGCCACCACTCCAAGGGAGAAAGAGGAGGCTTTCTCGTCCCATGGACTTACAGTCTTCGAAGTGGCAGGGAGCATATCCATGCGTCTTATGATTAGGATCTCAGAGGGTGAGGGTGGAGTTGGTTGAGACCTGTCTTCAAGGCATTTCCCAGAAGGGCTTCCTGCAGTGGCTCTGCCTTCAGAAATGTCTGATGACCTTGAGGGCAGCAAAGTCCTAAACACACTCGGGCAGTGGTTCTCAACCTTCCTAATACAGGTCCTCTTGTTGTGGTGATGCACCCCTCCCCCAACCATTAAATGATTTTCTTGCTACTTCATTATTGTAATTTTGCTAGAGTTATGAATTGGGTGAGCCCTGTGAAAGGGTCATATGACTCCCAAAGGGGTCGCAACCCACAGGTTGAGAACCACTGCACTAAGGGTTCCCCTCCCAGGCAGCCCTACCAGTGTCTGGTGTGCATAGTTCTGTGAGGTGAGAGAAATGGACTTAGTGTCTGCTTCTGGTGACAGTTGATGTGGGTGGGCTTTCTCCCTATGTCAAATCCCTCTGGAGCCATTTGTCACCACAACAGAGGGAGCCATGCACAAAAAAGCAAGAAGAGGATGCAGCACAGCCCGACAGCAAGCAGAACAATGATTGAATAAGCATAATTCACTTCAATCATGAATCGGGTGCCCTTGAGATGTGAGGAAGAACCCAGTCAAGTGACATTAGATCATGTTTAGGGATTGAGTGAAGGGACCCCTCTTGGCTCCCCTCAGCCCCTATTTTGCTTTCCCATTGACCCTGACCCTTGCATCTTGATTGGTCCTTATTCCAGCATGATGGTTGGTTTCATAACCACGGCATATGGGAATGTGTTAGTCGATAGGTTATACAGGCACAGCCTCTGGAATGGGTAAGTGAGGAGGCGATTTGGGCTCGCTCATGCAGACCTCTAGTTGTCCTTGACATGACTGGTAGAATGGATCATGTGAAGTGATTTGAGATCGGCGTTGAGATCTGATAGGTCATGCAGACTTCTAGCTGATCCTGGCAGTACCCTATTTTAAGGAAACAGAATGTTTGGCGTTTAAGTCGTATTTGAGCTTAAATTTTGAGCAATAGGCTGTGGCTCACAGTGAGAGTCTATGTGGAGACCCTACATCCATTTTGAGGGGCCACTGATTCAGCCGCCATTGAGTTCTTTCCTACTGCTGACTGGCAGTGGAAAGCTTGTCCCTCAGGCAGTGTGCTTGCGTCCACTCCCAGGGCCAGACTCAACGATATACGGTAGTGTGCACATCCCAATGAAGGTCCCGCTCATGCTCTCACAGGCCCTCCTGAAACTCCATGAATTGATCTGTCTTCAGTCACAATTTTGTGACAAAGTTCTTTGTTTTCTATGTCTTATTTAAGTTTTCAGGAGCCCAGGTGGTAATGCTGGATAGTGTTGGACTATTAAGAGCAAGGTCGCTGGTTCAAAGCCACTAGTCATTCCACAGGAAAAAGTTGAGGTTATTGCTTCCTGTAAAGGTAGCAACTTCAGGATCCCTACACAGAGTCACTATGAGTCAGAGTCAGCAGGACAGAATGGGTGTCATTTTATTTAAGTAACTGTGGCTTTGGGTCCTTCTACACCATTGTGGCCTCCTGTGGATGCTCTCCTTCATCCAGAACAGCAGTTTGTGCCTTTTTCTTGTGTAAAACTTAGCAAAGGAGTTCCTAATGAAATATAGTTGAATTGGGGGTCTTTCCCCCTAAAAACAAAGTAAATACATAAATAGAAATGAGACTATGGTGCTAATAACCAGTTGGAGAGTTGAGAGAGCTGAACTCTCAATCCTGATAGAAACCCATTGTGACTGAGCACTTGCTCAAGGTCATCCACAGCCTATGAGGTTGAGCCTATATGTTGGGGAGTAATTGTGTACATAAAGTTAACAATTTATCTTTCTAAAGATTCTGTCTAAAACTTACTTTAAATAATAAGTTTTCCCCTGGGCTAGGTAAAGTTTAGGGAGTTTAACCCCCTAGTATCCACCCCCTCTCAGCATTCATCATGTTAGGCCAGAGGAGGCAAATCACACCCACTACCCAGGGAGCACAACTTCCAAAAGCTCATTGCCTGTGCTGGTGGTAGATGGGAGGTACCCGGACCAGAAATGCTGACAGAGTGGATCCAGAGAGCTCAGCCCCCAGCTTCCCGAGGGAGCAGCTGTGATGGTTCACTTCTGGATGAATATGTTTAAGCAAAGGCCAAGGGCATGACTTGGGCAGCACGAAAAGCAGATGTGCAGAGGTTGTTCACTGCATTCCAGAAGTTCACACACTTTCCGGAGGCTCCTTGGCTCAATGTCAGGAAGTCATTGGTGGCTTCCACCTTCAATCCCAAAAGGTCACTGCCGTCCTGTGGATTCCAACCACAGTGACCCTATATGGAGTGTTTAAGACTGTAAATCTTCATGGGAGCCAGCAGTCTCATTGTCCCCCTTGGGACAGGGAGCTAGCAGCCCGTTTTGCCACCAGGGCTCCTTCCTCTCTAATTCTGGATCCAGTCCCTCCGAATATCCTGCCCTGCCCTTGTCTAGGCTTCTTAAATGCGTTCCACGCAGCTTATGTTAGTCTGGGTGCATTCGAGAAACAAATCCACAGAAACACATATGTATAAGAGAGTTGTATGTAAAGGGTGAGTGAACATCAAGAAAATATGCTCGTATGTGCTTATGCACCCGCTTTATCTTCAGCGATCATGTCGGGGTAGGCTGATGTGCTTTTTCCATGTGGGCTTCGTTGTTTCTTAGCTAGATGGCCCCCTGTTTATCTTCCAGCCTTTAAGACCCCAGACGCTATATCATTTGATAGCCAGGCACCAATGTGCTTAACTACTACACCACTAGGGTTCATTAGCATGTGACTTATCTCCTGTCATTCACACTAGATGCTCAAAGTAGCAGGAGACCAGGTTTCTCCTTTGTGGCCACACCAGGTACTGACAGAACCAAGAACAGAGACACAGTTATATATCTTGACTATCATTTGCATATTATATGCCAGGAATCCCTAGGAAGTGTCTTGGAATTGTTCTACTCTGGTTCAAATTTCACACACCCTCCCAGTTTCCATACTGACTCTGCCAAACCCCTAGTAACTGATTTGCACCTCCTATCAACTTGGGGAAAAGACCCTATGCCAGATATAGAAGTGGACATACTTGGTACCCAGAAAACCTGTTCAGTGTTTTGAGGGTGGCTCAGCAAACAAAATGGGCACAGTGATTAAGCATTCAGCTGCTAACACAACGGTCTACTCTGTAGTGGTTCTGAAAGAGAAGGACATGGTAGTTGGCCCCCCAAAAGAGTTACAAACTTGGAAACCTATGGGTATTTCTATAGGGTCGCTATGTGTTCCAATTAAGATGATTGTCATAGGTTGGTTTGGTTTAACCCGTCTTACTGAGGAGACTCCTTCTTTACACGCGATCAGTTACTTTAGAGGAAAAAGACATGCTTGTCCCAGAACAATCCAAGGACTGGTAAAGGCAACACCCACAAAGACACTCCCTCTGCCTGCCTAACTCTAAAATGCTGCCCATAAAACCCTCTGCCTGGTAATATCTGGGCAGCACACTGGGGAGGTGCAGCAAATGTGTGTTGAATGTATGAGGCCATTTCATAGCTTGGCTGCACGATGATGGTGTCTGTCATAAAGCCGATCTCTGACTTCACCTCTCAGCAGAGATGAACACAAGCTTCCCGTTTTTTTCTCGGCAATGTCCTTGTCAAATAAAATTTCCTTGTAGATCAGTAACTTGCCACAGAGCAAAAGATATGGGAAGAGGCTCATCTTTCTCCTGGCTATGAAATAGAATGGCAAGCCCCTCCCTTCAACACACACACACACACACACACGCACACACGCACGCACACACACGCACGCACACACACCCCTGCCTTACAACTACATTCGGTTGATTAGCAAACAAAGCTCTACAACCCAACTATGTGTTTTTCTTCTCCAGAGGAATGACGGACTTACATACCCTGCATTGTCTTTTTTTAATGGAATTGCCCCAGTTCTCCTCACCTTTCCTTAGATAGTGCAGTGAACTATTAGATGACTGCAGGTATTGAAAACTAGTAATGATTTCCAGTTTGTGTCACCTTTGGCTTTGAGCACCCTCCACTTCTCTAGTAAGCTTTCCATTGTTTTGGGGTAATGTTCTCTCTCTGTATTTATTATGTGAGGGGGGTAGGGTAATAATCAATGTGCCTATGGAGGACTACACTTCATGACCTAAACTCATTAAGGGGCAGTGCCTGATGGAGCATCAGGTTGGAGGAAGGCTTATTAACAACCTGCATTATACAGATGACACAATTTTGCAGAAAATGAGAAGGACTTGTTTCACTTGCTGATGAAGATGAAGGATTAAAGCCTTCAGTTTGGATTATGAGTCAAGGTAAAGAAAGCCCAGACCCTCACAACTGGACCTATTGATAACATCATGATAAATGGAGGAAAGATCGAAATTGTCAAGGATTTTGTCTTGCTTGAATCCACAATCAATTCTCATGGAAGCAGCAGAGAAGAGAACAAATGATACATTTCACTAGTCAAATCTGCTACACGAGACCTCTTTAAAGTGTTGAAAAGCAAGAGATTACTTTGAGGACTGGGGCGGGTTGACCCAGGCCATGGTAATTTCAACTGTCTCATATTCATGTGAAAGTTGAACACTGAATAAGGAAGACCAAAGTAGAATAGATCTATTTGATTAATAGTGATGTAAAAGAGTAATGAATGTACCATGGACTGCCAAAAGAACAAACCCATCTAACTTGGATGAAGTACAGCCAGAATGTTCCTCAGGGCATGGATAAGGAGTCTTCGCCTTAACTTTGCCATGTTGTCCGGAGTGATCAGTCCCTGGAGCAGGACATCGTGTTCTGGAAAGTAGAGGGACAATGGAAAAGAGGAAGGCCCTCAACAAATGGGATTGACACAGTGGCTGCAACAATGGGCTCAAAACTTAAGAACAACTGTGAGAATGGTACAGTACCAAGCAGTGTATGATTATGTTGTATGTATGGTCACAATGAATCCAAACCCTCCCTATGACGCTGAACAACAACAACAACAACAAAAACAGACTGAATCCTCTGGGAGGACTCTTGAATGTGAGAAAAATGGAACGAAGCCAGCGGAAGGATTGGAGGATGTCTTAAGTTCCTGTCTTAATCTTAACCAAAAATTATCCAACAAGTCAGTAGCCGTAAAACACTTTTCCCCCTGCTTTGGAGCTTACAGGTTCAAATTGGGGTGTGACTCTAGGCAAGGGTCCTTCTTTGTGGATACCAGAAAGTTCCTTGGCATTCCTCACTATCTACTCCCCGTACTGTGTGTTACTGTGTCTATCCTGGCATTTAACTCAGAAGTGTTTAGGTTTAGGCTCAAGCCTATTCTCATATGGCCTCATTTTTTTAAAACATTTTATTAGGGGCTCATACAACTCTTATCACAATCCATACATATACATACATCAATTGTATAAAGCACATCCGCACATTCCCTGCCCCAATCATTCTCAAAGCATTTGCTCTCTACTTAAGCCCTTTGCATCAGGTCCTCTTTTTTTTTCCCTCTCCCTCCCCGCTCGCTCCTCCCTCATGTACCCTTGGTAATTTATACATTGTTATTTTGCCATATCTTGCCTTTTCCCGAGTCTCCCTCCCCCCCCCTTCTCTGCTGTCCATCTCCCAGGGAGGAGGTCACATGTGGATCCTCATAATCAGTTCCCCCTTTCCAACCCACTCACCCTCCACTCTCCCAGCATCGCCCCTCTGACTGACCCATCTCCTCTTCTAAACCCCTCTCTGAGGGGATCTCCAGTGGCCATACGGCCTCATTTATATTACAAAAGAACTCCCTTCTTTTCAAACAGGATCATGTCCGCCAAGGCTCAAATTTCTCACATATTTTGAGGGGGCTACAGATCAATCCATAATGGTTCTTTTGGGTAGCTGTAACAAATGGCTACCAATCGAGTGACTTAAACAGCAGGCATTTGTTCTCTCACTTTTCTGAATGTCAAAGAGTTATAATTAAGGTGTGGGCAAGATTCATTCCTTCTGAGAGCTCTGAAGCAGAATCAAAGTAGCCTCTCTCTGCTTCTGGTCACTGCTGCTAATCCTTGATATTTCTTGGCTTATAGATGCACTGACCCAATCTCTGCCAGTGTCTTCACACGGTGTCTCTGTGTGCCCACTCCTGTTCTTATAAGAACACACCAATCAGTGCATGTAGCATCCATCTGAAATCTAAACCCAGAAAGATGGAACTCTTGAAATCCTTAACTAAGCACATCTGCCAAGACCTCCTCTCCAAGTAAGGCCATAGCCTCAGCTTCCATGTGAACATGAATGGGAGTGTGTGAATGTGATTTAATGTACTACAGAGGGCATGCTTTGGCCTCAGGAGGAGTGTTTCGCCAGTACCTGCTTCAGAGCCCTGAGATTGCCCAGGCATTTGCCACATTTTCTTGTCTTCCCACAATTTATCCACCATTATGCCTTTTTCCCTAAGTTGGTCAAGCGTCAGTTTCTGTCACTTGTGATCATCACCCTCCCTTTCGCCCTCCCAGGTCACAAATTTAAACTGATACAGGCAGTTCCTTTAATGAGCACTATGTTAACCTGACTAGCAAGCATTGCTAAGGAGGGAGGATGAATCAGCGAGAACCCGCTTGCTTCATCTAGCTTCGGGGCAGTCCACAGATGATTGATCCCTGAGCCACTAACGAATTTTGCAACTGTCACAGAACAATGCAAATAAGTAAGATCCACAACTGCTGAACACCATCATGAGGTCAAACTGTGTGTAAATAAATGCCTGTTTCAAGGAGTGAGTAAATCCTAAGGTAAGGAGTGACAGGGCTTTGTTGGCATAAACCCAGCAAGGCATTATGGGTCAGATATTAATGAACTCATGCTCCTGGGCCTCACAGAGCCCCAGCTCAACTGCTTCAGCTTGTTGACAAACTGAACTCAGGGTACCCTGAGAGAGTACTACCATTTTGATGAACAGGGTTGGTTGGGGATGATGCTTCCTAACTTGCATTTTAATACAAATTTGATGCTTCATCCGAGCAATGTGGAAAGAGCATTCAGATAAAAAAGAAGGACAAACATCAAGTGACCAGAGGATGAAACTTCTATCTAATCTGTGCCCACTGGAATTGCTTCGTGGGAAGGTATTTTTTGGTGGTGTGGGGTTGTTCCTCTACCCTGCTCCAAGCCTTCCTCCTCATGCCCACCCCCACCCCAGCATACATCCTACTGGGAGAATGTCTCTGAAGAATGAAGTTTTAATAAATGAAGCTTTAATGAGCCTGATAGTCTGCCCCTTCAAACTGTAGTCTTTCATTTGTATTCTTCCATCCTTTTTGAAGATATGAACCTGATGGCAGGTAGTATGTTTCCTTTCAGGATGAGCTGATAGAGCCTCTCACTGCTGCAGTGGGAGGTGAAACATTAAACCCATCTCAACCAACCCAGTCTTCATTTGCACTGCATGCCCTCTCTGAGCTCCAACTGCATGCTTCATTTGAGGATGACAAAGCCTCTATTGTCTGAGAAGATGCGCAGACATATGAACTAATCAATGCTCCCACTGTCCCCGGGGAGTGTGAAATTCTCCCATCATGACCCACCAGCTTCCCTGGAAATTCCTGTCTTAACTCAGGCAGTTAATATCATTGGCATCTCTGCTTCCTTCCTTCTTGCACAGCCCCCATGCATTAACTGTCATCCTTCCTCTCCCTAAAATATACTTTGAATCTATTCACTTCATGCCATCCCTACTGCCCCAAGGTGTGTCTTGCATTGACTATGAAACTAGATTCTGTATCCATTTTCCAGGGCTGTCAAAACAAAGCATCGTAAATCAGGTGGCTTTTAAGAACAGTCCACCACCTGTCTACCAGTTCGTGGTGCAGTGGTAGCTAGAGTGTTGCTGTGAAATTGGAAGCCGTGCCACCGATATGACAAACCCCAGAAGGGTCAGCAATGATGGGCAGGCTTCAGTGGAACCTCGAGCCCTGTGGTGCTCAACCTTCCTTTAATACATTTCCTCGTTTTGTGGTGACCCCCAACCATAAAATCATTTTCCTTGCTACTTCATAACTGTAAATTTGCTACTGCCATGAATCGGGTGACTCGTGTTAAAAGGTCACTGGACCCCAAAAGGGGTCACAACCCACAGATTGAGAACCACTGCTCTAGGCTAAGGCAGACTAGGAAGAAAGACCTGGTGATCTACTTCCAAATATTAACAAATAAAAGCCTTATGGGTCACAACAAAATATGGTCCTATAGAGTGCTGGAAGATGAGCCACTGACCTGCACACAACAGCTACAAAAATAGACTCAAACACACCAACAAAGGCCTGCTGAACTCCAAAGCCCTAACAAACCCACTGCCCTCAAGTCCATGCCAACTCATAGCGGCCCTATAGGACAGGGGCGATCTGTGTATTAGTCTGGGTATGCTAGAGAAAACTCGAGGCAGACTCATGTGTATGACAGAGAGTTAGTGGTTTTTAAAAATCATTTCCCTATTATTTAATCATTATATGAGGGATTCATACAACTCTTATCACAATCTATCCATCCATCCATTATAAAGCACATTTATACATTCATTGCCCTCATCATTGTGAAAACATTTGCTCTCCACATAAGCCCCTGGCACCTACTCCTCATTTTTCTCCTCCCTCCCCACACCCCTCTCCTTTGAATGCTTGATAATTCTTTTGGGGACTCATACAACTCTTATCACAGTCATTCCATCCATCCATCCATCCACCCATTGTGTGTCAAGTACATTTGTACATGTGTTGCCCTCATCATTCTCAAAACATTTGCTTTCTACTTGAGCCCTTGGTATCAGCTCCTCATTTCCCCACTTCCATCCTCCCCCCCTCCCTCATAAATCCTTGATAATATATCAATTATTTTGTCATCTCTTACACATCAAATATCTCACTTCCCCCACTTTTCTGTTGTCCGTCCCCCAGGGCAGAGGTTTTATGTAGATCCTTGTAATCGGTTCACCCTTTCTACCCCACCTTCCCTCCACCCTCCTGGTATTGCCACTCTCACCACTCGTCCTGAAGGGATCATCTGTCGTGGATTCCCTGTGTTTCCAGCTCCTGTCTGTACCAGAGTACATGTTCTGGTCTAATTCTACCTTATAAATCCAGAGAGAGAGTTTTATATCAAACAGTAATTGTACATTAAACAAACGTCCCAACCCAGTGCAGATCAAATACATAAGTCTGATATTAGTCCATATGTCTGATACCAATCTATAAATTCCTTTTCAGACCCATAAAACATGTGCAGTGATGCTGAATGCAGGATAATCACAGGCCAATGGGTGGAAATTCTTGTGGATCCAGTGGCATTGTAAGCATCTCAGTGCTGGCAGCGATCTCTCTGAGGCTTCTTTGGCTTCAGAGGTCTGGTCGAATCCATTTGGCTTGCCTTCTGCAATGTCTCCCAAGGAATAGCAGAGAGAGAAAGAGAGAGAGAGAGAGGTGTCTTCCACCTCCAAGGAGGAAGTACCAGATTTCTCAGAGTTCTCAGGAGAAGGCTAAGCCCACATAAAAATCTCACTGACTATCTCCAGATTGGCAGCCTAGACTCCACGCCTACACTCCTAATCCTTAACTTGACACAAGATTAGGTGACTACCACAGGCTCCTAATCCATAACAAGCCCATTTATTTTTTCCCTGCATACCGACACCAATCCAATACCCAAAGCTTTACCCAGTGGGTGGAGATTTACTTCTAAAACATGAATATAGAAAAATCGCTTTTGATTGAAGGCTCTCAAGGAAATGCTCACTGAAAACTCCATTCCTATTATCTCACCTCCCCCAAATTAGTCTTCTTCTGGGCTTTCAGTCACACCAAGATCTCTCCTGCCCCAAGGCCTTTACATGCACTGTCATCTCTTCCAAGCCCTGAAGTGCCAAGTTCAAAGTTCCAGTTAATCTCCCTGATCCTGAATTTTAAGAACTGTGTGTGTGGGAGGGAAGGGGTTGGGCTGTTTGTTGAACTGCTGGGTTTTGGAGCCATTTGTTATGCAACCTCATTTTGTCAATGACTGGTTAATTAATGCAGCATTCATTTGCCCTTCTTCCACGCACAGCACATGGCTTGTATCATTGGGATCACTCTTCCACCATGCTCCATCTCCATGCTTCTGCTGGCATTGACCCAATCTGCCAGCTCCAGGCCTGGCTAGTCAGGGCATGACTTTCCTCTGTCCAAAGGGACTGGGTCAGACTCAGTATGTGACTCATGCTAGGTTAATGATATCTAACCCTAAAAAATGCCCCAGAAACAATTGCCCCATTACCAATGAGTCCATTTTGAATCATAGAAGGTCCCTGTTGGGTTTCTCAGGCTGTCAATATTTATGTGAGCAGAAAGTTCCATCTTTTTCCCTATGAGGTAGCTGGTAGGGTAGCACTGCCAACCTTGCAGTTAGCAATCCAATGCTTACCTGATAGTACCACCAATGATTAGAAAGGAAAAGAGACTCTCTCTAATAGAATTCCTGAGCTTCTAGATAAAACTACAGCTGTAATCAGGAAGCCTGCGTGAAACTCAAAAGGAAACAGCACTGAAAGGAAAAGGTTCAAACTCTGATGGTATCAACTGAGTGCCAGAACCCAGCTATTCCTGATGCTCTGTCCCCAGACATACAAATTCCATAAACCTACCCATTAATTTCTTCTCCTGCTCCTTCCCTTCTCACTCCCCAAGGTACTTTGACTTAACTTTGAAGGCACTCACAACTTCACGGGTTCTGCCTTGCACAGGTGTCTGCTTGCTTCCAGTTCAGTCCTGACATTGTCCCTATCTTTAGCCATGTTAGCCTTGCGTCCTAGAGCTTTCCTTTGCTTGTCTCCCTATTGCTCTTGTCCTATGAAGTCTGTGGCTTTATCTTTAAGTCTAAGTCCTGCCCTTTCACTTTCGTAGAAATCTGTCTCTGTATCTTGGCTCGTGGCAGGGTGTGTCCTTCAAAGATGACTGTCCTAATGTTGCACATCGCACATTCTCTTGTGACAAGATGAGTTTGTGTTCACTTTTCCAGAAACAGGGCCTGCTTTCCCTCTTCCTTGCATCTTGGCAGGCCTTTGACTATGGCAGAAGTATTGCTCTGTGACTTCCACCTGGTCGTATTGGGTTGTTCACCATTGGGACCCTGTCAGGATGTTGCAAGGAAGACCAGGCCAAATGAAAATGTCACATATAGGGTTCTTCTTGAGGTCCAACAAATAGAAGTATCAGTCGTGTGAGGGAGTGAGTCTTAATAGAGCTGCAGCCTCTGTCCTTTGAGCTACCCCAGCTAATGCTTGATGAAGCCAAAACTAGTGTCCTCACTGAGCTCTGCCCAGATTGCAGATTTGTGAGCAAAATTGATATTATCATTACTTTAAGATGTTATTTGTGGGGATAATTTCTGTTAGCAGCAGATCATCAGAATACTGACTAATCAGACTGCATTGCCAGTTTTACTATCTCTCTCTCCATATATATATATAGATAGATAGATAGATGTAGATGTAGATGTAGATGTAGATGTAGATGTAGATGTAGATGTAGATGTAGATATAGATATAGATATAGATATAGATATAGATATAGATATAGATATAGATATAGATATAGATATAGACATAGACATAGACATAGACATAGACAGACATAGACATAGACATAGACATAGACATAGACATAGACATAGACATAGACATAGACATAGACATAGACATAGACATAGAGATAGAGATAGAGATAGAGATAGAGATAGAGATAGAGATAGAGATAGAGATAGAGATAGATATAGATATCCTCCACTCATCTGTCAGTTGGTTGTACTATAATGGTTTGTGTATTGTTATGATGCTGGAAGCTCTGTTCCCAGAATTTCAAATACCAGCAGGATTGCCCATGGTGGACCGGTTTCAGTGAAGCTTCTAGACTAAGAGAGACAAGGAAGAGGGGCCTGCCAATCCACTTCCAAAAATTACTGAAAGAAAACCTTATGGATCACAAGAGAACACTGACTGACTAATGTGTTTTTGGACACACTATTAGTAGACAATTGCTAGAGGAAGACATCATGTTTGATGAAATAGAGGGACATTGAAGATCCTTATTGAGGCAGATTGACCTAATCACTGCAACAATGGACTTCAACATTCAGGAATGTGTGACAATGGTGCAAGATCAGACAGCACTCCATTCCATTTCATATAAGGTCTCAATGGATTACAGTAGACATGATGGCACTCTCTAAATGTTTGTCTTCAGGGACTTCCCATAGGGCTGCTCTGCCTGGCAGCCTCTCTTCTTCATGCTTCCAAATGGGGAGCACAACAGTTCCATAGTCACTGATATTCCCCTCAATCCCCAGTCAAGTAAGGAGGCATGAAACTAACTATGTTGTTCTCTTTGCCTTGTCTCTCTTCCTTTTCCCTTCCTCCAACAGGGCTAGAGGAGGTAAATACTTACCTTGCAGTCTAGAAGAGAATTTCTTCCACACCAAAATCTTCTCCTTCCTCAAAAGGCACATACATGCTTTTCTCCTTGTTTTGAATTAAAATGGCAGATGGGATGGTAGGAAAGAAAATGAACTAGTCTAACAGAATGGCCAAACAGATTTACCTTCCACATAAGAATGCAAATAACTCCTCAATCTTGTTATAGAGTCATGATATGATGAGCTCCATCAAAACAGAGTAGAACACCACGGAGGTCAGACCAGAAAGACCATTTTGAGTTGATTTTGTATGAGAGATTCTAGTTGCTAATTATACTTTTCATAACAGACAGATGGCAGGTATAGAAGCCCAGACTTAAAATGTCTTTATCTAATTGCCTGCCTAAATATATATTTGCAATATGGTCTTCAAAGGGAATACTTTCTTTACCTTAAGTTCCTTTTCTTTTTCCCTTCTTTTATGTAATTTTATTGAAGTATCATTGATGTACAATAAACCATAGTGTGTTTTGCTCTTTGAGGTTTTTAAAAAGAATCATTTTATTGGGGGCTCCTACAACTCTTATCACAATCTGTACATACATCCACTGTGTACATTTGTTGCCATCATCATTCTCAAAACATTTACTTTCTACTTGAGCCCTTGGTAGTAGCTCCTCATTTCCACTCCTTCCCCCTCCCCCTCCCTCATGGACACTTGATAATTTATAAATTATTATTCTGTCCTATCTTACACTGTTTGACATCTACCTTCACCCACTTTTTTGTTGTCCCTCCTTCATGGAGGAGGTTATATGTAGATCCTTGTAATCAGATCCCTCTTTCTACCCCACCTTTCCTCCACCCTCCTCTTATTGCTACTCTTAGCACTGGTCCAGAAGGGGTCATCTGTCCTGGTTTCCCTGTGTTTCCAGTTCCTATATGGACCAGTGTATATTCTCTGGTCTAGCCAGGTTTGTAAGGTAGAATTGGGATCATGATAGTGGGCGCGGTAGAATTTAGGAACGAGAGGAAAGTTATATGTTTCATCGTTGCTACACTGCATCCTAAATGGCTCATCTCCTCCCAGCGACCCTTCTGTAAGGGGTTGTCCAGTTGCCTACAGATAGATTTTGTATCCCCTAACTGTACCCCCCCCTCATTCACAATGATATGATTTTTTTGTTCTTTGATGCCTGATAGCTGATCCCTTCTACACCTTGTGATCACACAGGCTGGTGTGCTTCTTTCATGTGCACTTTATTGGTTCTGAGTTAGATGGCCACTTGTTAACCTTCTAGTCTTTACAACCCTAGACTCTTTATCTTTTGATAGCTAGGCTCCATAAGCTTTCTTCACCTCATTTGTTTATACACCCACCTTTTGTCTTGAGTGATTGTGTCGGGAAGGTGACCATCATGGAATAACAGTTCCTTAAATTCCATATCTATAGGCTTAAGTCTTACCCACAGGAAGCCTATTTTTATTTTATCCCTTGAACAAAATCTTGCAATAATTTTCTCTTTTTGGGTAAGTCCATCCTCAATCACTTATCCTTTAACATTTACAAGAATTTATCTGTAACCAACCCCATTTACATAGTCTCATTCATGCTATTTCCACAATAATTGCTAATAACCCTATTTTTTAGAATCGGCATAAAGCATCAGCATCAATATCCCATTGCCACTGAGTTGATGTAAACTCATGAGTACCCTATAGGACAGAATAGTATTGCCTCATAGGTTTCCAAGACTGAAAAAAAAATCTCTTTATTGTGAGTTGGGTGAAGGTTTACAGAATACGTCCGTTTTCCATTTGACAGTTCACACATATTTTGCTTCATGATATTGACTGCAATCTGCTCAACGTAATATCACTTATCACACTTCCTCCTTGTATTTCCTGTTTCCATTCCACCTTCTTTCCTGACCCTACTGAACTTTATCTTTGAATAAATTATATCCTTTTGATTCAAATAGTTGATTAGTGTTATTTTTTACCTTATAGATCTACCTATTGTTTGGCTGAAGATTGAGCCAAGGGAGTGAGTTCAGTTCCAGAACTGAAGGTGCCTAAGGACAACAGTCTTTTGGGTTCCAAGAATCTCTCTCTGAGCAATACCCCTGAACTTTTAAAATAAGTTTAAACTTTGCTGCACATATTTCTCCTAATCTATCCCAAAATTCCAAAGCAAACTCATTATCATTGTGTTGAAGCTGACTCATAGAGACCCTACAAGATAGAATAGAATTTCACCCTTTGATTTTCCAAGGCTTAAATCTTTACCAGAGCAGACAAACTCATATTTCTCACATGGAGCAACTGATAGGTTAGAACCACTTACTTTGTGGTTAGGAGCTCAATGAGGAGTCCACTCTGCCATTAGAGCTCGTTAAGAATGCTATCCAGGATTCCCTAATGCTATCCCTCTCAGATCAGTTGGTAGTGGTAACAAATGTAAATCTTAAGGGAGTCAGACTGCCACATCTTAACTCTTCCTTGGGGAAGATGGGGGGTTTGAACTGCTGATTGATTAGCCCTTAAGTGCTTAATTACTGCCTCACCAGGGTTCTCCTTAACATTAGAAAAGTGGACACTTATTGGTTTATCTTGCTGGTCTCTGTGCCCTAAACATTGCACTTCATCCACAGGGTTTTCTTCCACAACACACAGCTGCTAGTGTTTTGGGTTTGTTTTTCCACATGACTTCACCTTCCTGGTCAAAGCTGATTTGTCCAGGGCTAAACACACAATGAAAACATAGCCATATTTGCACACTACAAAATTTGAAGTGAGACAGCGAGCTATTTGTTGAGTTTTTTGAATGACAGAAGTCTAAAAGGAAGTGTTATGATACAGGAAACAGTGAGTTTTGATGTCTAGGATCTATGCTGGGGACCCAATTGGCACTCCGAATGACTATTCAAAGTGATGGTATGAATTCTCCTCTTCCATGACCTACACATATAATAGATATAACCACTAAATCCATAATTTGACAAATGTCTTGTGTGATTCAGTTTGGGTTCCCCATAGGATTAGATCCTGAGACAAAGGTTTTAATTAAGCCATTTTGGGGGAGTTATCAATAAGGAAATGGGAAATAGAAAAGGGAAAGAAGGCAGCCAATGAAAACTACAATATCAAACAATATAAAATTGTGAGCAACTGGAGGTTAATCTTACTGGAGACACTGTAGAAAATCCACTAGTTATTCTGCCCAGAATGTGAGGGAGTGTGGCTATTTGTCCAACAACTCCTATGGGTCATTGGTTAAGGGTTACTCCAGGAAGCAAGAATTAACTGCACAACCACCTGAGCCATGCATGCTCAGGTACAGTGGTCTACAGAAACTAGAGAAAGCAAGAAGAGAGATGTGATGGCCATTCGGAATTAGGCTAGCATGCCAAGTTGTCAGACATGTCAGGTTCTTGCACTATCATAACTTTTGAGATATACCACTGGTATTTCAAACACAAGCATAGTTAACCGTGGTGGAAAATTTTCAGAAAAGCTTACAAGCTAAATAGACTAGAAAGAATAACCTGCCAATCTACATCTGAAAAAAATAGTGGTGTTTTTGGAGCACATTGATAGCAGTGGAATATTGTTTCATATAGTGCAGGATGATGAACCCCTCAAGTTGGAAGACACTCAAAATATAATTGGGGAAGAGCTTTCTCCTCAAAGTAGAGTTGACCTTAATGATATAAAGTTTTCAGGACCTATATTTGTTGATGTGGCAATGACTCAAAATGAGAAGAAACAGCAGTCCTGCAATAACCACTAACAAGAAGATGGGATGCATGAAATATGGATCTAGAAAAATTGGAAGCCATGAAAAAATGGAACACATAAAGATCAAACACTCTAGGTGTTATTGAACTGAAATAGACTGGTATTGGCCATTTTGAATGTCATAATAATATGGTTTACATACCAGAGTAACAAATTTGAAAGGAATGGATGACTTTCATGTTAAAAAAGAGAATGTTTCAACATCGATTCCAATGTTCACCATTGTTAGGTGTAGGATATATTACACCTACAAGGATGAATAATTAATAAAGTTATTTTTCAAATTTACACACCAACCACTAATGCTAACAATAAAGCCATTGAGGATTTTTACCAACCTTTTCAGTCTGAAATTGATGAAACATGCAATCAAGATTACTGATGACTTGAATGCAAAAATTGGAAACTAAGGAGGAGGATCACTAGTTAGAAAATATGGCCATGGGGATGGAAGCCACATGGGAGATCTCATGATAGAATTTTCCAATAAGGATGGCTTATTGATTGAACATTTATTTTTCAGTTATGTAAACAGTAACCATAGACATGGATCATGTATATTGGATAGAAATACACAGGAATTAAATCAACTACATCTGTTGAAATAAACTACTATATATACTCGAGTATAACCCAAGGAAACTAATTTTACTCCCCAAAGCTGGGGTGCTTTTTCAGCATAAAAAATGTGCTGAAAAAAACTCCGCTTATACTCAAGTATTTACGGTATAAAGAAGTTTAATATCATCAGTCACGAGACTGGAGACCAACTGTGGAACAAACCATCAATGGCAAATTCAACTCGAATTCAAATAAAATTAAAACAAGTCCCCAAGAGTCAAAGTATGAATTTGAGTATATCTCATCTAAATTAGAGGATACTTCAAGAAGATAGTTCACACATTGAACACAAATCACCTGAGATGATACGAGTTCTGCAATAATATCAAGAACAGCATAAATAAAGAAATTCAAAGATAATTAGAAAGATCGAAACTAAAGAAAAGACAAAATGGATGTCACCTTGAATGTGGACTAGCTGAAGCCAATGAAAGAAATGATGAAGTACGAAAAAGATAGAGAGAGAAATATAGAAATAATTGATGAAGTAAAGATGCTGAATAAAAAAGCTGAACATAAAATTTCAAAGGGGAATTCCAAAAGATGGAATAAAGAATTATATTAAAAGGTGCAAAGACCTGGAATTAGGACAGCAAAAAATGAAAAGCAAGTGCATTTCACTAGCTGAAAAAATTAAAGAGAAATTCAAAATACAGAATTACACAGATAGCATCAAAAGAACATGAAAGGGATTCACTGACCACATGAAGCCCAGGCTGCACAGCGCTGAGTCCAGAAGACCAAGATAGCATAGGGTTCTCACTGCAGATTGCTCTGAAAGTGCTCACAGTAGTAGGCCCTGGATCAACTGGGGAAAATGTAGAACTCAAAATAAGAAGACTAACCTTAGGATATGATTGGCACTAGTGGAATTCCCATTTGACACCTGACCTCACCTCCATGGCTCAACTTTCAGCCCCCAAATAGGAGACATATACTGTCAACGAAGTACAATTCAGAGCCCAGCATTAGTCAGTGAGTTACTCAGAAGGCAGGAAGGAATGGGAATGAAAGACCAATGGAAACGGCAAACAAAGGGAGGGAATAGGAAAAGTAGTATTGCATTGCAGATATTGCAATCAATATCATAAAACATTGCATGAATTGTAAGGAAAATCAATTTACTCTGTAGATTTTCCCTCACATGACAATCATAACAGTATAAAAAGAAAATAAGTCATATGACCAAGTACACTGGTAGATCTTGCTGAAGACCAATTTCCAGTGTTAAAAGATGTCACTTTGAGGAATAAGGCACAGCTGAGCCCTAGTGGTATAGTGGTTGCAAACATAATGCGTCAGAACCAACCCAGTTGGGTTGCTCAACACAAGATCAACAGTTCTGCTCCCATACAAAGTTCCAGTACTAGAAAACCACAGGGATATCTCTCCCCTGTCCTATAGAGTTGCTAAGGGTTGGAATCAACTTGATGGCAGTGAACTGGATGTAAGCCAGGCTGACTAGAGACACAAATCAAGTGACACTCATATATGTGCAATAAAGAGTTTTCTATCAAGAAGTCACTGTAGTATTTCTATTTCAAGGAAATATCCCAGGCCAGTCCAACTCAAGTCCATAAGTCCAACACTAGCCCATAATTTCCTTTCCAACTTACGCAGTTACATGCAATGATGCAGAATGCAGGGATGTCAAAGGCCAGTGATTGCAATGAAGTGTGGGCCCAAGTTCGATGGAAGCATGGCAAGACTCTGGCAGCTCTCAACGTGGGCAGGAAGCAGTCAGGTGAATGCAAAAAGAAGGGGAGGTTCCCAGGGCCCTCCTTATGAGAAGGCCATGGCCACTAAGAGGCACCACCAGGCTATGGTGTGATTGACAGATTGGATACCAACCTTACACTTTTACATATCTTCAAACTGACATAAATTATATAACTATCATACTATGGCATTTTCAATCACCTCATATGTACTTTAAAATGGACAATAATTATGAAAGATAAAACAAAAGTTGATGTCTTTGAATTATGATGCTGGTGAAGAATATTGAATATTCTATGGACTTTCAGAAGAAGGAACAAATCTTTCTTGGTGGAAGTAGAGCCAGAATGCTTCCTAGACGTGAGAATGGCAAGACTTCATATCACATACTTTGAACATGTTAACAGATGAGCATAGTCCCTAGAGAAGGATATCATACTTGGTAAAGTGGAGTGGTGAAAAAAAGAAGAAGGTCCTCAATGGGATGAATTGGCATACTGGCTGCAAAAACGGTCTCCAACATTAACTGTGAGGAAACAGGCTGTGGGTGCTATGAGTTAGAGCCAAATTAACAGTGTCTAACAATGACAACTCCCCTCCCCCGCCCCATCTGTCAATTTGCTGCATTGTGGTAGCTTGTGCTTTGCTGTGATGCTGGGAGTTAGTCCACTAGTACTACAAATACCAGGCAGGATCACCCACGGTGAACAGATTTCAACACAGCTTCCAGACTAAGAACTGACAGGACGACAAAACAATCATTCCACTTCTGAGGGATTCACCATTGAAAACTTTCTGCATAGCAGTAAAATATTGTCTGATATAATGCCAGAAAATGAGCCCCTCAGATTGCAAAACAATCAAAATATCACCGAGAAAGAGAGCTTCCTCAAAGTAGAGTCCACCTTAATGATAACTCAAAACCTCACAACAGGAGCTGTAGATAACATCATAATAAATGGAGAAAATATTGAAGTTATCAAGGATTTCGTCTTGCTTAGATTCACAACTAATGCTCATGGAAACAGCAATCAAGAACCCAAATAACATATTGCATTAGGCAAATCTACTGCACATAACCACTTTAAAGTACTGAAGATCAAGAATTTCACTTAGGATTAAGTTGCGCCTGGCCCAAGGCATGGTATTTTCCGCCACATCTTATGCATGTGAAATTTGAACATTGAATGAGAACGACTGAAGGAGAACTGGTGCATTTGAATTAAGGTACTGACAAAAAAATACTGAAAGTACCATTCGTGGAGAGAAGAACAAACAAATATGTCTGAGAAGAAGTGCAGCTAAATATTCCTTGACAGATAGGATGGTGAGACTTCATCTCATGTACTTTGCAGATGTTATCAGGACAGACCAGTCCCTGGAGGACATCATACACATTACAGTAGAGGGGTTGCAAAAAGAGGAAGACACCCGATCAAATGGATCGAGATAATTCCTACATCAACGGGCTCAAACATAACAAAAATGTTGAGTATGGGGCAGGACCAGGCAATGTTTCATTCTGTTGTGTAGGCATAATTATGAGACAGAACTGACTTGAAGGCATCTAGCAACAAAGTGTACTAAAGCTTCTGGCACCTTCATTTGCTGATGGATTATAATTCAAAATGAGAAAAATCATTGCAACCATTCATTAATAATCAGAACATGAAACGTGCAAAATAAGAATCTAGGAAAACTGGAAATCATAAAACGGAATCTGACCTATAAAGGTCAATATCCTAGGCATTGGTGAGTTGAAATAGTCCCTTTGAATCTTAAAATGATAAGAATGACTACGCTGACAATGACAAATTCAAAAGAATGTCTCTTTCGTCCTCAAAAAGAGCATTTCTAGATCTATCTTGAAGTGCAATGCTGCCTGTGACAGAATAATATCTATGGAAGAACGGTTAATAGAACCATTATTCAAATTTTCTTACAAACCACTAAAGCCAATGAAGAATTGTACCAACTTCTTTAGTCTGAAAATGATCACACATGTACTGAAAATGCATTAATAATTGTTGACAATTGGAATGCACACATGGAAACAAAAAGGAAGGAAGAGTAATTAGAAACTATGGCTTTGGGTATCGAAAAGAAGCTGAAGACTGCATGAAAGAATTATGCAAGAGCAATAACTTCCTCATTGCAAACACCTTTATTCAACAACAGGAGCGGCATATATACATGTGGAATACACAGGAATGGAATTGATTAAATCTGTGGGAAGACATGATAGAGAATCTCAATATCATTGAGACAAAATAAGACCAGGGGCCAACTATGTAACAGACTATCAATTACTAACATGCAAGTTCAAGTCAAATCTGAAGAAAATTAAAATAAGAACGCAAAAGAGCCCCAATACAGCCTATATTATATCTGTGGGCGGCTGGGGTTTCTAGAGAAACAAACCAGTGATACTGATACATGTAGAAGAAGGAAATTCATATCAATAAAGAATTTTACATTAAGAAGTCCACACAACAAGAAACCCCAGTCCAACTCCAGCCCATAAATCAGATGCAAACTAGAGGCCCTTCCAGACTCATGAAGCTGTTGGAGGAATAGCCCAAGAAACAGGAAAACCACAGGTTGGTGGAGGCAGAGTTGGGAGAATCCAAAGTCAACAGGCAGTTGGCAGGCCACAGACAGCTCTTAGGGTCAGCAGGTCTCATGGTGATTGCCATCCCAAGAAGCCAGACGTAGGGTCCAGGGTCTTTTCATCAGGAAGAAAAAGAGTGAGCCCATACTCCACAGTCTACTTATAGCAATGAAATAGGTCACACCCCCAAGGAGACTGTGACCTGCGCCTTCTGAAGATCCTGGTCAAGCTATATTGACACCAAACCTTACTATCACAATATCTCACCTGAATTTAGAGCCTATCTCAAGAATGGTTTGGACATATTGAACATTAATGATCAGCTATCAGAAGAATTGTGAAATAGCATCAAGGTCATCAATCTTTTTTTTTTGTCATGTCATCTGTGGTTATTTATTTATTTATCATAAATCATTTTATTGGGGGCTCCTCAAAAAGATCATTATAATACAGTAAAGAAAGAAAATACTACAGTGGATATCAGAGGAGCCTGTGAAACTTGCTCTTGAACCTAAAGCAGCTAAAGCAAATGGAAGAAATGATGAAATAAAAGAGTTGAACAGAGAAATTTGAAAGGCCAGCTTGAGAAGATAAAGTAAAGAATTATATTGTAACGTGTAAAGACCTGGAATTAGGAAAGCAAAAGGAATGAGTATAGTCAGCATATCATAAATTGAAAGAACAGAAGAAAAAATCCAAGCCTTGGATTAAAATGTTCAAGGATTATTTATCAAACTATTGAGTTTTGCAGGGAGAAACCAAAGAATATGGACGGAGTATACAGAGTCTCTGTACCCAAGAATTAGTTGAGGTTCTACTAGTTCAAAAGGCCAAGAGGAAGTTGAAGCTGCAATGTAAGCATTAGTGAAAAGCAAGGAAGGGATAGGAATGGAAATATTTCAACACGCTCATGCAGTGATAGTCCATGTCAAGAAATTTGGAAGATAGCTATCTGGCCAACCAACTGGAAGTGATTAATATTTGTGTCCATTCTAAAGAAATATGACGCAACAAAATCTGCAAATTAATTTAAAATAACATTAATATGACATGCAAGTACAATTTTATTGAAAATAACTTTAAAAGTAGTTATAGCAATATGTCAACAGGAAGCTGCCAGAAATCCAGGCTGTATTAAAAGAGGGCATGTGGCAAGGTATAACAATGCTGATTTCAGATGGACCTTGGCTGAAAGCAGAGGATACAAGGAAAATGCTTACTTATGTACTATTGACTATGCAGAGGATTTTACTGTGTATCATAACAAACTTTGGGTAGCATATGAATACATATGAGAACAATGGGAATCCCCGACATTTAATTGTGCTCCTGTGGTACCTGTACATAAACCAACAGGAAGTGGTTCGAATAGAACAAGGGGATACTGCGTGGTTTAAATTCAGGAGAGTGTGTGTTGTGGTTATATCCTTTCACCATATGTGTTAGACAGGGTTCTCTAGAGAAACAAAACCAGGACATTTATGATTTGATAGATAGGTAGAACACGAAGGAATATAACAGCTAATTAGTCCACATAGCAGTACAGAGGACTCAGTTTAACTCACTTCCATGCAACAGTAAATATGGCAGTACAGCCAGGCAGCAAACTGCAGAACTAGGTAAGGCAGCCACACACTGGTCTGGTCACCAGAGGGCAACTGAGAGATAGGTGTGGCTTGCTGAGCCATTTACCTCTTTGCCCACTAATCAAACTGCAAACTTATTAATCCGACATGTTCTTATTGGCCAGGTTGGCACTATAAACCTACCTATCTATCACACTATATTTATTCAAATAATCCGAGAAGCTGCTCTGTATGAAGAAGTTGAGGCATCTGGATTGGCGGAAAAATCAATAACAACCTGTGTCATGCAGATGACCCAATCTTGCTGGCTGAAAGTCAATAGGCCTTGAAGTACTTACTGATAAAGCTCATATAGTACACCTTCAGAATAAATTAGTCTTCAACACTAAGAATACAAATGTCTTTTCAACTTGACAAATATAAACACACAACATCATTACAAATAGAGAAATGTAGCTAAACTCTATTTTACTTGGACCCACAATCAATACTCACAGAAGCAGCAGTCAATAAATCAATGTATTTCATTGGAAAAATCTGTTGTAAAAGACCTCTTTAAAATGTGAAAGAGCAAATGCTGTACTCTGGGGATTAGCAACTTATGCCTGCTTTTAGCCTTGATATTTTTAATCACCTTAGATGCATGTGAAAGGAGTCTTAATTTCAGTGTCTGGTATGGCTTGAATGACTAACAGCAAGGTTGGTGGTTCAACCCACTTGCTGCTCCACAAAAGAAAGAGGAAGCTATTTGACCCTGTAAAGATTTACAGCCTTGGAAACCCTATATGGTCGCTTTGAATAAAAATAGACTTGATGGTAATGTTTGACATATGCATGTGAAAGATGGACCATAAATAAGGAAGACTGAAGAAAATATGATGCCTTTCAAATATGATGTTGCAAATAATATTGAATATACCATGAATGCCCAGCAGAACAAAGCGGTCTGTCCCGGAAGAAGTACAGCCAGAATGTATTTTAGAAGTGAGGATGGTAAAACTCCATTTCATATACTTTGAACATGGTATCAGGAGAAATTAGTCCCTAGAAAAGGACAAAATACTTGGTAGAGCATCATCCAAAAACAGGTAAACCCGGAATGAGATGGATCAACACAGTGGCTGTAACAATAGGCTAAAATATGACCATTGTGAGGATGTCACAGGACTAGAAAGGCTTTTATTCTATTGTGCATAGGGTCACTATAAGTGGCAGTGCGTGAGATTTTGTTGATTAACAACACTGGGATATGAGCAATGTCCCCATGGCATATGCTAAACTGTCACCATGCTGGACACAGTTGATCTTTGTGGCTTTAGAGGGTAATTATTTAGAGGGTTATGATTCCACTGAATGTTTTTCTGTGTATTCAAACTATTCCATCCTAAGATTCCACAGATCTATCCAAACCAAGCTCACTGCCATTGAATCAATGCTAACTCATATCGACCCTACAGGACATGGGTAAAATTGTACCTGTGAGGTTCTGAGACTGTACCTCTTTACAGAGTAGAGTCCCATCTTTCTCCCGAAGAGCAGCTGTTGATTTCAAAATACCGACCATGCAATTAGCAGCCCAATGTGTAACCAAGAACTATTCAGGGAAGCTAGAGGGAGAGCATGAAAAGAAATGAGTAGTTGAGGTGGTTGAATGCACATCTATCCCTTTGTTCTACTCTTTATGACTTTTTCTGAGTTCATTCAAAATGTAAATTAAGACACAAAATAGAATTCTACCCAACCCTGCTATATGCCTCAACAGTATCCATTTTTCTCATTCTTACTACTAATAGAAGCTCAATTTTGTTTAGGGTGATAATGTACCTACTTAAATCGCTCACTCCTAGGCACCCTTGCAGCTATGCATGAGCATTTGACCCAGTTTGGGCCAAATATGTGTAGGTGAAAGACACTGAGTAGGACTCCCAAGAAAGTTTTTGTTGTTGTTTAAGGCAAAACACTTGTCTGGCATAACCCATTTCATTTTTGTCCTTGGCTCTTCTGTTGTCATGCTCCCTAGTCAGAATATTGAAAGATGGGAGAGTCACATAGGTTACATGAGTTTGGCAGACCAAAAAGCATGCATTCTCCTATATCCAAGATGAGTCCCTGAGCAAATACGCCAGACCTAGGCTACCGATTTCAAGACTTACTATTGTATAAGACAAACCCCTGTGTGGTGCAAAGGGTTAACACAATTCACTGCTAAGACAAAGATGCCTTGGAAGAAAAACCTGGCAATCTACATTTAAAAATTCCGCCCTTGAAAACCTCATGGAGCACAGTTCTCCCCTAAATCATATGGGGTAACTGTAAATCAGAATCAATTCAGTGGCAACTGGTTTGGTATTTTTGGTGTGAATATAAGAAAAATGAAGCTTTTGTGATTAGACCACTAGAGTCGGTTTGTTTTTTCCCATGTAGCCAGAAGCAATTTGGACTGATAGAGAAAAAATTAAAAGAATGTAGAGTTAAGTAAGCGTAATGATTATGGAACTAATCATTTAGCAATGGGCTGCTAACCGCAAGGTCAGTAGTTCAAATGCACCAGTCACTCAGGGGGAGAAAAGTGAAGCTCTCTGCTTCTGTAAAGATTTACAGTCTTGGAAGCCCTATATGGGGTTGCTATAAGTTGTAATCACCTTCATAGCATTGTATTTGTTTGAGTTTGGTGACTAGTATGTAAGCTTTGAGGGGGTAGTAATAGATATTTTGAATACAATTCTTAGCACTATAGGTATTATGTCTTTTGCAAATGGGCAAACGAACAAAAGCGATATTCATTGAGTGTTTTCTGTAGTTTGCCTTATTCTTCCAAGAAGATTCCTCAAGTGTTAAGACCCAGTCTTCTCTGGCATACTTGAATAAAAGAATAACTGATAGACACAGACTTGAACCCTGGCCTGTGTGATCTTGGGTGTGTCACTGATTTTCAATCCATTTCTCATCTGTGAACTGGGGATTACACACGTAGCCCACAGGGTTGTTTTGGAGATTCAGAGTAATGTGTGTCTCTTGGATGAGTGCCCTTGCATGCCGAGCTTATTCCTCAGGCCTGGGTGCAGGGAGTCTATTTGAGATCTGATGGCAGGGAGTGAAAATAGGAAAGCGGACACAAGACTGAGTTAGGGGGAGAAGCAATCACAATGGGAACGGGGTGTTGAGGCTTTTAATGTAGGATACAGGGGCTTGATTCCCCCAGGACTTCTGAGGAACATGGGTTCTGTCCTAGAATTGCCTACCAGAAACAGGAGGCTGGGCTCTTCTTCGCCTGTAGTGGTGTTGAGCATTCCTCCTAGTACGGTAACCTCTCCTACCTTCCTGGGTTTGGCTTTCCATGCCTTTGAAAAGGCTTCGAGGCAGAAGGACATGGAGAGCTGCGTGCTGCACAGTTGTGATAAGACACCATTTCAGCAGAAGCCTGCACTTACATAGAGCTGTTCGCCACTGCTATGATGGATATCAGGAGGAGCCCTGGAAGTGCAGTGGTTACAAGTTGGTTTGCTAACTTCAAGGTCAGCAGTTCAAAACTACTAGCTCCAAGGAAGAAAGATGGGGTTTTCTACTCCAATAAAGAGTTGTAGTGTTTGAAACTCGCAGGGGGCAATTGTACACTGCACCACAGGATCGCTATGAGTCGGTATTGACTGGAAGGCAGTGAGATGGTGTCAGAGATGGGTCAAAGGAATGTGGCATGGCAACCCTAAGAATCTGCTACAGAACCATAAAGTGCCTGGGATAGATGAGTTTATTGTGCTTGACCTTTTAAAACCATCAAACGGGCAACAGTTAGAAAGACAAACATACCAAGTGTCATTGGAGATCCGGGGAAAGCAGAGAAACACTGCTAATGATGCAGGTTTGCTGCACAGCAATCTGGCAGAGCTTAGTGAAAGCCCATTGAATGTACCCTAGGACCTAGTGAGCCCCTCCTGGGCGTACAACCAAAGAAGCGCAGTCACTGAGTTGACTTTCTTTCCTCATGACCCTATCAAACAAAGCTGAATGGTCCCATGATGTTTTCAAGGCTTCTATTGGGAAGTAGACAGCCATGCCTTTATCCCACAGTGTGTGGAAGACGGCTTCAAACTACTGACCTTTGGGTTAGCAGCCAAGCACTTAAAATCTCCCCCATCAAAGCTCTATCCTGGATGTAGAAAAACAAAACAAAACCCCAGTTGATTCTTCCTCATTAGCAACCCTACAAGGCACAGTAGAATTGCTGCTTTAGGTTTACAAAACTAAATTCTTACGACAGCAGACAGCCTCTCTTTGCTCCATGGAATAGCTGGTGGGTTGGAACTGCTCACCTTGGGGTTAGCAGCCCAACGCATAATTCCTGGGTATATAGGCCAAGCTTTTTATCCAATTCACAGGGCACTTGGGGCATTTTTACAAGAATGGTCACCACACTGATGCCTGCAGTAGAGAAGAGTTGGAGCCGAATTGGATGCCAATCAACAGACAACTGAAGAAGGAAACAAAACAAAGATGATGATTGCTCATGACCAAGTGGCACGCAGCAGCACATGCAATTGATATGCAGCATGGCAATAACTCTTAATGACATTGCAAGGAGTTGAAAAGGTCAGAAAATGAATGAGATTTATATTGCAGTACCATTCATGGAAGCTGAAAGCCCATTCACCAAGCAGCATGGTCTAGTGCACATGGCTGTATGCCTATAAGGACACACACACACCAAGCACCCAGCAGGGGGTATTAGTCTGAAGAGGGGAATGGAAGTGATGTGAATGTGGAAAAGGAGGGACAAAACACAAGCAGGGCCTGACATTGATCAGGGTTCATGGTGTGCTATAAAGTAGGCATGATTAATCACTTCCCTGTACCAGAAGGCTGAGCTAGATTTTTAAAGCAAGTCAAGTGCCTGGAACACAATGGTTGTTAGCTGCTGTTGAGTCAGCCTCCAGTCCAACTCACTGTGACAACCAGCTCCCAGTGACTCCATGGGCAATATTCTCCCTGGACCTGCACCATCTCTTTGGTTGTGCATCAGATTGTGATTCACAGGGGTTTTCGTTAACTGGTTTTCAGAAGTAGAATGCCAGGCTCTTCTTCATCGCTCATCTTAGTCTGGACACATCACAGAAACGGGTTCAGACTCATAGCCGCACCCAACCAAGCTTCCCCATTTCAGTATCATAGCAACACAGAAATCAGTTCAGTACCACAGCAATAACCAAGCATCCCCCTGACAAATGAGTGTTGGATGCACATGAGTTGCATTGTCTTGGACTCAAACCCAGATCTCCCACATGGAAAAGGAGAATTCTACAACCGAACCACCAATTTACCCTCAGTATATAATAAGTATCCAGTAAATGGTTATTAAGAATGTGGCTGCCAGGAAAATCCAGCAATTTCCTGCCAAGGCTTAACACTAATATCTTCCCCCACACACTAGAAGGCTGCAGAGGAATGACTTTCTCCATGCCAGCCCTGGTATCTAGACAAGGGACCCTAACACTGAGCCACTGAGCCCCAGCAGGCTGGGGAGCAATATCAAATTGGATGAGGGACAATCCTGGTTGAGTTAGTTTCCCTAAGCTTGCAGGGCAGTTTAGCATGTCCACAGCTGTGTTCAGAATAGCCATGTGATTACCACCGAGACAAATTCTACATGCTTTCACACCCCATGCTAGTCGTTGCAGCCATCGTTGAGTACAGTTCATGCTCATCATTATCTAGAACTCACAGTGACGCTGTGGGTGAGCCATTGGGCAGGTAACCTCAAAGTTGGCAGTTCAAAGGCACCAGTTGTTCTCTGAGAGGAAGGTGAGATGACCTGCTCCTGTAAAGATTTAGCCTGAGGAATTTTATATAGGGTCACAGTGAGTCAGGATCAACTCAATGGTGTGGGTTTGCTTAAGTAGACCCGCCATCAGATCATATTTAATGTATTTATTAACATGTATATTTGCCCCAAATCCAATGTCTTTTATCACTGCATTTCAATACAATTTGTGCCTTTGTGATTCTGTATTTCATTGGAGGTATTTGGAAATATTATTCTGGGGAGCGGGCAGGTTTTCCATAGCCTTTCCTAAATGCCAAAAGGATCCATGGGGTTGCAATGGTTAAGACGCTCTAATAGAGTTTATCAAAGAGCCCTGGAGGCACAATGGTTAAGTGCTCAGCTGCTATCCAAAAGGTTGAAGGTTTGAACCCACCAGTGGCTCTGTTCTTGGAAGAAAAACCAGGCAACTCATTCTTGTAAAGATTACAGCATAGAGAAGCCTAGAGCAGTGGTTCTCAAACTTCCTAATGCCACAACCCTTTCATACAGTTCCTCATGTTGTGGTGACCTCCACAACCATAAAAATATTCTCATTGCTGCTTCATAACTGTAATTTTGTTACAGTCACCCTGTGCAAGGGTCCCACAGGTTGAGAACCATTGGTCTAGAGAGCTCTGCACTGATGCATTGAGTCACTATGAGTTGGACTGGACTAGAAGGTTCCTAACAAAAACACCAACAATCCTTTATTACCATGACCTTGTTAACTCAAAAAGATTAATAAGCAAATTCACAAATGAGGACATCCAGTTGCCCCGCCAAACTGGAGAAGCATGCGTTAAATGGTGACCCTGACCCCACGGTGTCCTCTAGCTGGTTCCATGCTGCCTTTATTCCTTCTGCCTCTCAGTTCTGTGGAGAAGAAGGGGAAAGGGAGGGAAATTAAAAGAAAGAAATGAAAAGGTAATTTTTACAGCTTCTTCACATCACTGAATTGAACTTTACTTTTAGTAAAAGTATTATGAAATGGAAATGGTGCTTTCACTATTTTGCTTTTAGGTGATATTCAGAGACATGGTGCTGGTAATAATTTGAGCCGGGGAGGTTAGTGTGCAGATTTTCTGAATATGGTTGAGCCAGCATGCCCCCTTCCAGGCCTAGCATTTCCCTGGGCTATGAGGAGTTATAGACAGTCTACCCTCTTCTTCCTCTGACTTCGCTGTAAACCATGGACACACTGGTTCTGACTTGACCTGGCTCCACTACAGAAAAAAATATCCTCTTTGCATAATTGTAGTGCTTGCATTGGAAGGCACCCAGAGACAAATCTCTCTTCTGGTGGCATAATGGGTTATGTGTTGGGCTATTAACTGCAAGATCAGCAGTTGGAATTCACCAGTCACTCCTTTGGAGAAAGATGAGGCTTTCTTCTCCCATAAAGAGTTATAGCCTTAGATGAGTATAAAAACTGAAAATGCATTGGCAGAGATTCCACAGAGAATAAGCCTCCATTAAATCCCCTGGGACCATTCACCAGGGATGGGATTAAACCCTGCTCACCGTCAGTACATCAGAAAGTGTATTGTTGCAGATATGATTAGGTTAAAAATTAACATCTTATCATTTGTCTTTACTCTTAACACGTTTTTCATTTGTTCTTTTTTAAATTTTATGCTTTCCTTTTTATTGAAAAAAGTAACTAATGTCACTAAACAAGTAGAGAATTTGTTAAATGAAAATCTAATCGGTTATGTAAACTTTCTCTGAAAAAATAACACAATTTTATTTTTACAAAGAGTTATAGCCTTGGAAACCCAGGAAGCCGGAGTATTTTCTCTTGATAGGATTGTTATGCACCCAATGGCAATGAGTGTTGTTGGATTTTGTTTCTTTATTGTTTTCTGTAGCAATGGTGGGGTATAGGGGTTATGTGTTGGGCAGCTGAACGCAATGTCTGAAATGGCAAATTTGAAATCCCCAGCCACTCCAAGGGAGAAAGATGAGGCTTTCTACTCCCCTAAAGAGTTCCAGTCTCAGAGCAGCCAGTCCACAAAGAGAACAACATGGCTGGCCCCACTATGAGACATGATGCCCCTCAGTGACCAAGGGTGATACAGGGGACAGCACTGGAGACACAGTGTGCGAATTGCACCTAACTTGATTCCACCACACCGAGGCAAAGTGTGGTGGAGTGCAGTGGAACAGCAAGGGAATGGATTGGCAAGGTCCCCAGGGAATGCTGAAAGTGGACTTTGGGGCCAGGTTGTGGTGCCTCAACAGAATGGATTGGAAAACACTCCTATGGTCCAAGAAATGATCCTTGAACTAATTACAAGCTCTTCTTTCTTGATGTGTTTTGTTTTGTTCTTTGTCAGTGGTTTGTTTTTGTTGCTTTGTTGTCTGGTTGTATACTGTTGCTTTGTTTTCCTCTGTCTTCTTTTCGTGCATGTTAGTGTCTCCACAGGTCTGCCTAAATAAGAAAGGCTGGATGAACTATCTGGAGGAAAAACAACAGGATCGACAGTTCCGGGGGCACTTGGGATAGGGGGAGGTGCGAGGGGTAAGGAAGTGGTGTTAACAAACACAGGGACAAGGGAACAACATTGGACTCAAAATGGTAGTAGGGGGAAGTGGCAGGCCTGGTACGGAATGATCAAGGGTATGGTTACGTAAAGAAGAGGTATAGCTGTAACCGAGGTGGGGACGGAGCATGGTAGTGGGAGAGGAGGAAAGTCAAGGGAGATGGAGGAAAGAGCTAGGAGTCAAAGTGCATTTATAGAGTCTAGACAAAGACATGTACATGCAATATATATATATATATATATATATATATATATATATATATATATATATATATATATATATATATATATATATATATCGAAATAGATCTATGTGTCCATATTTATAGGTTTAGTATTAAGTTGGGGGCAGGACCTTGGGCCTTAACTCAAGCACTCCCTCAATGCATGAATACTTTCTTTTATTAAATTGGCACTCTACAATGCTCATCCTCCCGACAAAACTGCTGAAGCCAAAGCTGGTGAACAAGTAAATGTGGTGAAGAAAGCTGATGGTGCCCGGCTATCAAAAGAGATAGTGTCTGGGATCTTAAAGATTTGAAGACAAACAAGCGGCCATCTAGCTCAGAAGCAACAAAGCCCACATGGAAGAGCACACCAGCCTGTGTGATCACGAGGTCCCAAAGGGATCAGTTATCAGGCATCAAAGAACAAAAAAAATCACAGCATTGGCTGCACACCTCCATGATATGATTGCCGAAGACAAACGGGTGCATAAGCAAATGTGGCGAAGAAAGCTGATGGTGCCCGGCTATCAAAAGAGATAGTGTCTGGGGCCTTAAAGGCTTGAAGGTGAACAAGCGGCCATGTAGCTCAGAAATAAAAAAGCCCACATGGAAGGAGCACACCAGCCTGTGCGATCTCAAGGTGCCAAAGGGACCAGGTATAAGGCATTATGCAATATATATATATATATATATATATATATATATATATATATATATATATATATATATATATATATATATATATACATAATAGTGAATGAAGGGGGAAGTGCAGAGTGGCGACCCAAAGCCCATTTGCTGGCCACTGGATATCCCCTCACAGAGGGGTTTAGAAGAGGAGATGGGTCAGTCAGGGTGCGATGTAGTACCGATGAAAAACACAGCTTTCCCCCAGATCCTGGATCCTTCCTCCCCCCAACTACCATGATCCGTATTCTACCTTGCAGGACTGGATAGGGCAGAGGTTGTACACTGGTACATATAGGAGCTGGAGGCACAGGCAATCCACGGTGGATGATACCTTCAGGACCAGGAGTGTGAGGGGCGATACTGGGAGAGTGGAGGGTGAGTGGGTTGGAAATGGGGAACAGATTACAAGGATCCACATGTAACCTCCTCCTGCGAGACAGACAGCAGAGAAGGGGGGGAGGGAGACTCCGGATAGGGCAAGATATGACAAAATAACAATCTGTGAATTATCAAGGGCTCATGAGGGAGTGGGGAGCAGGAGGGAGGGTAAAAAAAAGAGGACCTGATGCAAAGGGCTTAAGTGGAGAGCAAATGCTTTGAGAGTGATTAGGGCAAAGAATGTACAGATATGCTTTATACAATTGATGTATGTATATGTATGGATTGTAATAAGAGTTGTATGAGCCCCCAAAAAAATGTTTAAAAAAAAAAGAGTTCCAGTCTCAGAAACTCACAGGTGCAGTTCTACCCTATCCTATAGAGTCGCCATGAGTCGGCATCAACTGAATGGCAGGAAGGACACATAACGATTCAGACCTGGGCTTAGTTTGGGTTCTCACTGAAGCAGACCCTGGCCAAAGACTTAAAGGCAATGAGCTTATTTAGGAAACTCTGAGCATGCAGGTAATGAAGTGGCATTGTGAGCCAGTGGAGGGAAGGCCACTGATAACAAATAGATTGTGAATCCAATTATAAACCTGGGAACCTGCTGCTTAATCACTTAGGAAGTCTCCAGGGGTAGGTGTAGCACACGCCTCTCAGAGTTTTGCCATCCAAGGAGTGAGGGGCCTGGTCAGGGCTGTTCCCAGAGGCATATGTTCCTCAGCACATTCAGCCAGCACCAGCAAAGGGATCTTCAGAGCTGGCCCTTGGTGACTGAGGCGAGTTCACGGAATCAGGAATTTGGGAGTGAAGAGAAGGAGCACCAGGAGTGTCTGCTACAGATTGGAGACTGGAAAGTCAACTCGGTGCTCCTCAAGGGGACAGGCGCTCCCCTCTCTGGATCTCACTTTTAACATCGATACACAAAGGTCGATTCTGGGAGGGTCACAGACTGGGGACTCCCATGGCCAAATGAGGACCTGTGTGGACTCTGGTTGGCCTGCTTATTCACTGCCATCTAGAAGATTCCAACTCACAGTGACCCTGTAAGACCGAGCAGAACTGCCCTGTGGGTTTCTGAGGCTGAAATTCTATATGGACTAGAAAGTCTCATCTCTGCACAGCCCCCCACCCTATCCCCCACCCCCCGCTCCCCCAGTGTGACTGGTGGTTTCAAACTACTGACCTTCTAGTTAGCTGCCCAACACATAACGCACTGTGCCATCAAGGCTCTTTGGCCTACCTGTCTTCTATCCAATGTTATTGAATCGCCTATGAAAAATTCAGGAGGTTTTTAAGAAAACAGGAATTTTGACTTTCTCTAGAAAAATCGATCTGGCATCATTGGAACCTAAACTGGAGGATCCACAATTCCATGTGGCTCTGGGAATCTCAACATTTCTTCCTCCTGCTCAAAGTAAAATGGTTTAAGGGGACCTTTCACAGCTGGTGGGCTGGTCTCCTTTCTAGAAAGTTGCCCCTGTAAAGAAAATGCATCTTTCTTCCCTTTTACCTAGTTGGGGGTGGTGAGGGTAGCAGGAGCCATTGGGTTAAGGAAAAACAGTCCAGGTAGCTTCAGTCTGCCCTGCCAGGGCTTTAGAGTCCAAGCCTTTTTTGCTCCAGCTGACTGGCCTACTGTTTCCAGGGCAGCCCCACCATCTGTTCCCAGATGCAGGGAGGGAGCCGATTTTCCTTCATCACACCTGCCCCAAACTCAGGCCCAGAACTACTGTCTAAACACAGAACAACTTTTGTCTGTGGCCAAATGTGGGACCCCAGATTTCTTCCCTCTTTCCCGATACTCCTTCAGTGACTTGATGACCTGGGCCAGGCTGAGATGAATTAGCTTGCTCCTCACAGCTGGCTGCTGGGTTCCAGTCAACTCCCAGAGGCCACTGGCTGTGCCCGTCAGTAGAAGTGGGAGTTGAGAACCCTCAGCTCTTGGCTGAGCAGCTCTGTCAGTCTGTAGCTGTTGACTGTAGCTGGTTCTGACAGCCAGTCTAGCTGGTGCTTTAAGTCATTTCAGTCGCTCCACCTCAGCTGTGATTAGTCTAGTCTCTGTAGCCTCAGAGGGAGGGGAAAACAAAACACCTCAATGACTTTCAATCAGAGTGGGTTATCCTCTTTTAAAAGGCAGAAAGTCTGAATTGGAGGATATTTTGGGGGTTCTCTTTTATGCATTTCACATTTATGAAATAAGAACTAACAGTATTTGTTCCAGTAAGTGGATCAGAACCACCTAAGGGCCCACTCCTCCCACCAGGCCACGCCTCACTAAGAATAGAGGTCCATCACTTGTCTGGCATTTTGTGGTACTGTGGTGACTTTTGTTTTGTGTGATACTGGGAGCTATGTGATTGGCATTTCATATACCAGCAGGGTCACCCAAAGAGCTTCCAGACAAAGAACAGACAATGAAGAAGGAATTGGCTGCCCGCATGGGAAGAATGAGCCATTGAAAACCCTATGGATAGCAGTAACACTGTCAGTTACTAAACCCCCCATGAACAACAGAAGAACATTGTCAGAATGTGTGCCAGAAGATGTGCTCTTCAACTTGGAAAGTACTCAAAATACGGCTGAGGAAGAGGAAGAGCTGACTTTTCATAGGCAAGTCGACCATAATGATGCAAATCGAGTATAGCCATCAGGACCTTCATTTGCTGATGGGGCACAACTCAAAATGAGGAGAAACAGTTCAAATCGTCATTAATAATTGAAACTTGGGATGTATGAAATATGAATCTAGGGACATTGGAAGTCATTAAAAATGAAAGGGAATACATAAAGATTGATATTGTAAGCATTAGTTAGCTGAAATGGACTGATATTGACCATTTTGAAACAGAAAATCTTATGGTTTACTCTCCTGGAAATGACACAATCAAGAGAAACAACATTGCATTCATCATCAAAAGGACATTTTAAGATCTATTTTAATGTACAATGCTATCTTTGATAGGATGCTATCTAGCCCCCTTCAAGGAGAACCAATCAATACAACTATTGTTCAAATTTATGCACCAACCACCCAAAGCTGGTGATGTAGAAATTGAATAATTCTACCACCATATTCAGTCCCAAATTTGTCAGACTTGCTATCAAAATGCTATTGGAATGCAAAAGTAGAAAACAAAGAGGAAGGATCAGTAGTTGAAAAATATGGTCTTGGTGATAGAAACCAAGCTGGAGATCGCATGACAGAGTTTGCAAGACCAATAAATTGCTGATAGCATATACTATGTTTTCCAACTTCTGTTCTTTCCTCTTTGGCTCCAACATTTGCACTCCAATCACCAATAATTACCAATTTATCTTGATTGTATGTTAGAATTTTGCATGATAAATGATTTCTTCAAACATATGATCAACAACAAAAAAGGTGACCATAAATGTGGACTTCTCCAGATGGAATACACAGAAATCAAATTGACTACACCTGTGGGAAGAGACAATAAAAGAAGCTCAATATCAGCAACTGAAACCAGTCCAGGGGCTGATTGTGGAACAGATCAGCAATTGTTCATATGTGAGCTCAAGTTGAAGTTCAAGAAAGTGCAAACAAGTACACGAGAGTCAATATACAACCCTGATAATAACCCAACAAATTTTGAGAACATCTCTGAATAAAGCACAGTGTCATTTTAAAAAAAAGGAAATAAAGAAAAGATACAAGTGCTTGTCAGAAGAGACTCTGAAACTTACTCTTAATCAGAGAGTAGCTAAGGCAAATGGAAGAAATGATGAAGTAAAGAGCTAAATAGAAAATTTCAAAGGACAACTCGAGAATACAAAGTAAAATATTATCACAAAATGTGCAAAGGCCTAGAGTTAGAAAACCAAAACAGAACATATTCAGCATATCTTAAACTGAAAGAACTGAAGAAAAATGTCATGTCTTGAATTGCAATATTAAAAAATTCTATGGGCAAAATATTGAATGATGAAGGAAACATCTGAGGAAGATGGAAACAATATGGAGTCACTGTATCAAAAAGAATAGACCAACATTCAACCATTTCAGGAGGTAACATATGAGCAAGAACCAATGGTCAGGAAAGAAGAAATTCAAGATGCATGGAAAGCACTAGCCCAAAACAAGATGCCAGGAATTGCTGGAATATCTAGTGAAATGTTTCCACAAGCTGATAAAGCACTGGCAGCACTCACTCATCTATGTCAGGAAATTTGGAATACAGCTACTTGGCTAACGGACTGGAAGAGATCCATATGTGTATACATACCAAAGAAGGGAGACCAACGGAATGGTCAAATTATGTAACACTATCATTGGCATCACATGTGAGTCAAATTGTACTGAAGCTAATACAACAACAGTTGCATTAATTCATTGACAGAAAGTTACCATATTCAGCATTCAAGAGCCATCGTGGCACAGTGGTTACAGGTTGGATTGCAAACCCCAAGGTCAGCAGTTCAAAACCACCAGTCACTCCGTGGGAGAAAGGCAAGGTTTTCTACTCCCATAATGAGTTACAGTCTCAGAAACTCACAGGGGCAGTTAGTTCTACCCTATACTATAGGGTCAGGATGAGTTGTCATCAACTACAAGGCAGTGAGTTTGGTTTCCCAGAGATTTAAGCCAGATTCAGAAGAGGATGTGGAACAAAGCATATCAGATATCAGATGGATCTTGCCTGAAAGCAGTGAATACCCAAAAGATGTTTACTTATGTTTTATTAACACCCAAGGTATCTGACTGTGTGGATCATAACAAAACATGGATAGTTTTGAGAAGGGAATTCCAGAACACATTGTCTTGCTCATGTGAAACTTGTACATGGATTAAGAAGCAGCAGCACAAATAGAACAAGGGTAGATTGCATGGTTTAAGAATCAAGAAAGGTGTGCATCCAGGTTGCACCCACTTATTATACTTTTTCAATCTGTATGGTGAGCAAATAATCAGAGAAGCCAAATTATATGAAGAAGAACACAGAATCAGATTTGGAGGAAATATTATTAACAACCTGCTATATGCAGACGACACAGTTTGGCTTGCTGACAAGGATGGGGGACTTGAAGCACTTGCTGGTGATGATCAAGGATTGCAGCCTTCAATGTGGGATACAACTCAACACAAAGAAAACCAAAATCCTCACAACTGAACCATTAGGTAACATGATGATAAATCGAGAAAAACTTGAAGTTGTCAAGGATTTTGTCTTCTCTGGATCCACAAGCAATGCTCCTGGAAGCAGCAGTCAAGAGATGAAAAGATACATTGCACTGGGTAGATCTGCTGCATAAGAGCTGTTTAGAATGTTGAAAAGTTAGGATGTTACTTTAAGCAGGAAGTGCACCTGATCCAAACCATGGTATTTTCATTTGCCTCATCTGCATGTGAAAAGCTTGCCATTGAGTGAAGAAGACCCAGGTAAACTGTATGAATTTGAACCATGGTACTGGCAAAGAATATTGACAGTACCATGGACTGCCAAAAGAACAAACAAAATCTGTCTTGGAAGTACGGCCAGAATTCCCATTAGAAGTAAGGATGGTGAGACTTTGGACATGTTGTCAGTGGAGACCAGTCCCTGGAGAGGCATCATGCTTAGAAAAATGGAAGGGCTGTGAAAAAGGTTGAAGGCCCTTGAAGAGCTGGATTGACACAATGACTACAACAAGAGGACTGAGCATAGGAACACTTGGGTGGATGGAGGAGGAGCTGTTATTGTTATATTCTGCTGTAAATAGGTTTGCCATGGACCAGAACCAACTGGATGGCCAACTAACAACAACAACAACAACAACAACAACAACAACAACAGGGAGAGAAATTAAAAAGCCAAACTAACTGCCATTGAGTTGACCTTGATTCAGAGCAACCCTGGAGGACAGGGTAGAACTGGCACCCGTGAGTTTCCCGAGAGTGTAACTTTTCACAGGAGGGGAAAGCCTGTTTAACCTACTACTTAGCAGCCCAGCCCATCACCAGGGCTCCACAAGGATAGAGAGAAGCACTCTTAGGGCTGGATATGGCAGAGGCTGTATACTGGTACATATGAGGGCTGGAGGTACAGGGAATCCAGGGTGGACGATACCTTCAGGACCAAGGGTGTGAGGGGCGATGCTGGGAGAGTGGAGGGTGAGTGGGTTGGAAAGGAGGAACTGATTACAAGGATCCGCATGTGACCTCTTCCCTGGGAGAGGGACAGCAGAGAACCGGGGAAGGGAGACTCCGGATAGGGCAAGATATGACAAAATAACGATGTATAAATTACCAAGGGCACATGAGGGAGGGGGGAAGGGGAGGGAGGGGAAAAAAAGAGGACCTGATGCAAAGGGCTTAAGTTGAGAGCAAATGCTTTGAGAATGATTGGGGTAGGGAATGTATGGATGTGCTTTATACAATTGATGTATGAATATGTATGGATTGTGATAAGAGTTGTATGAGTCCCTAATAAAATGTAAAAAAAGAAAAGAGAAAAAAATGATTAGGGCAAAGACTGTACAGATGTGCTTTATACAATTGATGTATGTATATATATGAACTCTGATAAGAGTTGTATGAGCCCCTAATAAATTGTTTTAAAAAATGATCCTCAATTCTATCTGAATCCTTGCCAGAGCTGCAAGTTGCCTTAATAAACACGAGCAAAAAAAGTACCTCTGGCAGCAGACCGCTCAGGTTCAAATCCAGGCTCTCTAATGTATTGACTATGTGACCTTGGGCAAACCTGGACCTCTCTGTGCTTCCAAAGACTCACTTTCCAAAAGGGAAGTCATAAGCCAACTTTTCTTATTCCTCACTGGGTTGCTTTGAAGATGAAATGAGACATCTGTCTAAAAATGCTTCTGACCATCCCTTGGTTCTCAGAGCTCCACAAATGCTATGGATTATTGTAATAAAATTATGAATGATTTTTTCCATGGTAGTGCAAAGATTAACATCAGTGCTACTTCTCTCTGACAAAATATAAATCCAAATTTCTAAATAGCAGGGTCTGAACGGATGCGCTTTTAACAGCATCTTGCTTTTCTCCCATCACTTGTCACAGTAAATCTGATAAGAAATGCTGGGCTAGGGCCTGCAACCAAGCCCCTCACTGGCAGCGTGCAGGACCTTAGGTTGTTGGCAGGCCAAGGGGCATCACAATGGCAAGAGGAGACTCCACAAAGGGCCCCTGCTTCCTCCCCCAAGCCCCCCTTCCCCACGTTCAGGGTGAAACGCCAAAATACAATTTTTTTTGTCACCTGGTGAAATAATGAGCCCCCATTCCCGTTGCCTTGGTATCATCAGAGCGCAACAGCCACGTGGGGTAATCGCTGTCTCCGTGTTAATGCTGCTCAGTTCAAACATTTTCACAGGCCCTGGCGAAATGAAACCCGTGCTTTCTACCTAGGTGGAGTTTGAGGCGATTCAGCCCATTTGCTTCTGCTGAAGAGGCTACCTCAGAAAAACAGGAAATAAAAACATAGAGGGTGCCATTGACATTAGGTTTCTTGTTTTCTTCCTTTCTTCCCTACCTTCCTTTCTTCTTCTAGCCCTTCTCTTTCTCTTTTCTTCCTTCCCTCCCTTTGCTCCCGTCTTCCTGACTGCCTTCACCTTCCATCTTCCCTCCCACACTCCTCCATTTCTTCTTCGCTCCTCTCTCCCCACCCCCACCTTTCTCCTTTCCTTCCCTGCCTTTTCCCTTCAGCCTCCCAGTCTCCCTCCTTCACTCTCTCCCCTTGCTCCTTCCTTTCCCCACCTTGTTTTCATCCAGTGATTTGTACTCCTTTCTTCCTCTCATCCCACCCCTCCCCATTGCTGGAGAAACATCAGTTCCTTGTGGCGCTGGTTTCTTGGCGCCAGACCCTGTTCTTTGGGTGTTCACAAGTCTGCGTCCTGTGTGCAAACATAAGACAGACATATGATCAGGGTTGGACAGAAGATGGGAGTTGACAGGTGTTCTGCATCCCAAATCTCCAGGAGGCAAAGGTAAAGTCAGGCTCCTGCCTTTAAGGTTATGTCTCCCATTGTAACTGCATCCCACAGAGGCTCCTGCCTCCTGGCCACCTGAGGCCTGCTGCCTGCCTTCCTCTTGCTCCTGGGGAATTGGGGCAGCAGTGACAAGAACAACAAAAATCCCCAGGAGTTGACAAGTAGGGAGGCTGCCTTGCTCGAGAGATGGCCCCCTCACCCACCTGCATGTTGTTGAGATGCAGGTTCTCATCCCTGTGGCTGGGCAAGAAACGCCCCCTCCCCAAACGCAGTGGCTTCAAACAAGGACCATCATCGTGTGGTTGCTGGGAGGCCACTGGGTCGTGCTTGGAGTCTCCCATGAGTTGGCAGTCACATGGGAGCTGGGGCAGGGGCCTCTGGTGACTCCAGTGCCTACACGTGCATTCAGAGGGCTGGCAGCTGAAGCTGGCCGTTAGCTGGGTGCTTAGCTGGGTTGTTGGTTGGAGTGTCTCCACGTGGCATTTCCAGGTGGCTCAGGCTTCTTTCAGCATAGTGTCCGGGTGCTGAGAAGTGTCCTGAGAGGAAGCACGTGGAGGCTGGGCATTCTAAGGGTGAGTACTCAAGAAGAAGTATTTGAAGGGATTTTTCAGAAGTTGTGAAGCACTTTGGGGGAGGGAAGGGGGTTGCCCAAACTAGATGTCACAGTGTCATCTTCTCAATAATCTATTGGTCACAGATGTCATGAAACATCCCAATTTAAGGGGAAAGGGCATAGACTCTACCTTCCTATAGGTAGCCTGTCAAGGAATTTGGGGGTCACATACGAAGACTGGGAGACCCTGGGTGGCACAAATAGTTAAGGACTCAACGTATCAAGAGGTGGGCAGTTGCACCCCTCAGAAAAATAACTAATGGCCTGCTTCTAGAAGCCCACAGGCTTGAGAATCCTGTGATGTGTAGTTTCTCCCTGGCACCCAGGGGGTCCTCGGGAGCCAGAACCAACATAACAGCAATGGGTTGGGTTTTTTGTTGGTTTTGTTTGGGCTAATATTAAAACGACTAGTATGAAATTATATATGTATTGTGTTTAGCTCTCAGGACTCTGATTATGCTGAAGTTGAACAAAACCGTCTGCCTCTTCTATGAACGCCAGCCGATGGAGGTAAAGGGTGAGGGACTAGAGGAAGAATGAATGTCACATTCCCGTCCTTATGTTTCAGTTGTCTTTAAAGGGCACAGGGGACAAACCAGACGTCTTTGATATGATTTTAGCCTAATGATGTGCTAGTATGATGATGAGCAGCCTGAAAAGTGGTTTTGACTAATGTGATCCAATATTTGAAAAGTTGACGATTTCACATCGAATTTTATATTCTCAGCATCTCAGTTACAAACAGAAAATCAGGCCTTAAAATCCTTGCATTTCCCCAAGGCAACAACAGTCTGGAGCTAGAATTTGAATGTCCCCTGTGGATGAGCTGACACGTGCCTGTTAACCGCAGTCCCCATCCATCCCTATTGCCCTCAACACAGAGGTTGGCTACAAGTATCCTTTATCTATATGGCTAAATAGGTTAGTTGGTTTGGATTGGGTTGCAAGTTTTTCCTGGTTTGTTTTTGCTTACTTTTGATTTTTTTGGGGGGCTAGGAAATGGTGTGTTTTTTGGTACCACGTCTTCCAAAGCGAGAAAATAAAATCCAGTAAGCCAAGACGGTCAAAAAGTCTAGGTTAATGATGAAATGAGGAGCCCTGTTGGTGAAGTAGATTATGAGTTGGACGTCTAACTGCACGATCAGAAGTTCAAAACTCCCCCCACCCCCACACCACAAGAGAAAGATGAGATTTTCTACTCCTGTAAAGATTTACAGCCTTGGAAACCCACAGGTGCAGTTCGATACTCTGTCCAAAGGTTTGCTATATGTCAGAATTGATTCCAGGGTAGTGAGGTTTTCTTGATTGATATAAATAATTTTGGTGAGTATTGAAAAAACCAGTCAATATTATTTTTAACACACATCAAAGAAGGTCCACATTAATTGTTCACACAACCCTGCCACCGTCTTTCTTTATTCCCTTGCCTCCCACTCTCCTTTCTTCCTCCCTATGATCTTTTATCTCATTCTTTTTCTTTCAAGGGTTAGCCTAGAAGTTGGAAAGTATGACTAATTCTTAACCAAAAGACTAAATTGGTTTTATTGTTGGTGTTATTAATTGGGTTAAATTTTTTTCTTTTCTCTTCTTCTATTGGTTTGTGTCATGTACCTCAGAAAATGGGGAAACATTTGGAACATCAAAACACTATCCTTTCTCAGTAGACTACAAGCATTAAAGGCAACAGAGACAAATACTCCAATAATAACAATAACATACAAGGATAGCTAGAGAGATAAATAGATAGATAGAAAAACCACAAAATCTGAGCAGTTGTGGAAGGAGAATGGGACTAGCCCCATGAATAAGTATAGGTTTGCCAGAGAATAGTTCTATATACATATTAGCATATACTACAAATATGTCCATGAATATAATAGTGCATCCAGGAGGCATAGTTATGAAAATGTCTTAGCTATAACAAAACCCCTTGAGGGAGTGTGTCCTAAATATGGGGGATCAGGAACAAACTCTGAGAGACCTCAAGATCAATTGGTACAAACTAGCTCACAAAGACAATGTTCTGTATCCATCAGGGAAGTGACTGGGGTCTTCGAAAGCTAGTGAGTAGCGAACTAAAAGTCGGTTCTTGGTCTCATCCTATGTGTTGGACAGGGTTCTCTAGAGAGACAAAACCATATTGCTAGTAATTATATATAAATATATTTATAAAGCTAGATATACAATACAAGAAAAGAACCACTAAATTATATACAGATAGATAACACAAGAAACTAACAGTTAAATTATAAAACAGTGAGACACTAGCAGCCCTTTAAGGCTTGACAGCTGCCAGTTGCCAGTCCCTTTCTGTAGAGAGAGCTGGGCTATATATACCCAGGCAGCAAACAGCAAGGCAAGTCACCAACTGTCGGTTCCCAGCTCCAGAGACGAACATTCCAATCCTGTGGGATTAAATGGACCTCAACTTACAGCGACACAGTCCACAAGTTAGGCATCCCACAGGTAGTGTACCCCTTTAAATTGAGGCACAGAACAAGCAAGGCGAGGCTCACAAAGCCATTTATCCCTCTGCCCTTCGATTAATCCTACTTGTGTTTATCGGCCAGGCTGACACAATAAACTATTGCACCCTGTCTGGAGAAAATAACAGTGAAGAAAATTAAGATGCCTGGCAACAATTAGTCCAAATCAGTAATGGACTATGCGTACCTCAGCCTCTATGATGCTAAGGTCACAAGAACTAAATGGTGCCTGCCTATCACAAACAGCTGCTCTGAAAGGGATCATGGTACATGATCCTAGATAGAGTGGGGAGTAATGTGTAAGAAAACTGAAATTCATACTACTACTACCAATAGTAATAATAATAATGATAAAAGATGAGGTTTATTGGTTAGATAGACTAGTGGTCCTTCATCACCCTTCAGGTCTGGAACTGAATTCAAGCCCCTGAAAAATAGAGAGGTTTATAAAGTGAACCTTATGAGAATCAAAGATTGCAGCCCTCAGTATGGATTACAACTCAATGTCAAGGAGACACACATCCTCACAACTTGATCAATAGGTACCATGATAAATGGAGAAGATTGTTGTTGTTTTTATTTGTTGAAGTTGTCACGGATTTTTGTCTTGATGAGGTCTATAATCAATGCTCTTGGAAGCTGCAATCATGAGATCCAATGACGCATTGCATATGGATACATTTGGTGCACAATACGTCTGTAGAGTGCTAAAAAGCAAGGATGTTACTTTGAGGACTAAGGTGCACCTTACCTAAGCCATAGTAATTTAAATTGCCTCATAAGTATGTGAAAGTCAGACATTGAATAAGGAAGGCTGAAGAAGAATTGATGTGTTTGAATTGTGGTGCTGGTGAAGAATATTGAAAGTAACATGGACTGCCAAGGGAACAAACAGACCTGTCTTAGAAGAAGTATGGTCAGAGGGCTCCTTAAAGGCAAGGATGGTGAGACTTCCTCTCACATACTTTGGTCATGTTATTAAGAGAGACTAGTCCCTGGAGAAGGACATCATGCCTGGTGAAGTAGAGGGACAGTGAAAGAGAGGAAGTCCCTTAAGGAGATGGATTTACAGTGACTGAAACAAGGGGCTCAAGCTTGGGAACAATTAGGAGAATAATTCAGGGCTAGGTAGTGTTTCTTTCTGTTTGGCATAGGGTCAATGTGGGTTGCAACTGGCTCAATGGCACCTGATAAGAACAACTACACCAAAATGAATCATAGCACTGAGGAGCACACATTCCTCAGAACCATCAACCATTCAAAAGCAAATAGGCAGTATTTGCCCAAGGCCAAATTCAAAAGGCAGGCAAGGTTAGGGGAGAAGGGTGAATGAAAACAGGAAGCAGAATTTCAATGGCATGAGTGATATTACATTGCAGGAGATTGTCATCAATGTCACATAACAAAACATGTATAAATTGTTACGTGCAAAGCTGATTTTCTCTGTAAATCTTAACCCACCTTACAATAAAAAGTTTCTTTTTTAAAAACAAAGACACCATCATTCATATAATAGACACAGCCAAAGATCTCCTGGACAATCCTAAAATGATCTCCCAAATGATTTGGGTAGTTAGCCCTCCCCAGGGAGTTCTACCCATTGAAACGCTGGGCGGTTATGGCTGCAATTATATTTCAGGCCAGAAGAGGCAGCAGAGGCCTGGTTGTTCAAATGCTGCAAAACTACCAGACAATGGGCAAACAGTTTCTTTCCACGGACGACTAGCGGCTCTGTCATATCCATGTCTGGTGTTCAACACTTGGCGACAGAATCCAGCCCCCTGGGTTTGGGTGGGGTCTGTTTCTCACCCATGCATGGCTTGGGATTGTTCTATGGCATCCACAAAGTGGAGTCCTTTCCTTTCTGATGTCCCGAGAAAGCTGTTTTCTCCTTTTTCTCTCTCCGGCCCTCTTCCCAAGAACCCTGGGGTTCACTCTGCTCTCCGCTGGTTGATGTTTCTCAAGCAGTTACTTGACCTTGGTTCATCTACTGAAGGTGACTGTACTGTTAGCAAGTAACTGTACCGTCCTTGGATGGTATTGTTCATGAGCTAGGCTGCAAACTACGGGTTAAAGGTTTGAGTTCACCCAGAGGTGCCTACCAAGAAGGGCCTGGTGATATGCCTCTGGAAAAAACCCCACCTCAGCCATGGAAAATTCTAGGGACCGGACTTCTCTAACACACTTGGGCTCTCCATGAGTCCGAGTTGACTCAATGGCAATTGGTTGCTGGTATTCCTGTAAGTAGAAGACAACAATCTTTAAGCAGTCCCTCTTGGATTCATGGGAGGAGGATGGCTTCCTCTGAGAGAACTTCTCAGGACTCCAAGGGCTCAATGATCTTACAAAAAATGAGAGAAACGATGAGCCTGATGACAGATGATATTGCTATGCAGGCCCCGTTTCATGATGCTCAAGTTTCCAGGTCTTTCCCTGACTCACAGTGGAGCCCTGTGAGGTTCCAAATAGAAGGGCACCCTTGCTCCCAGGACCTGGAGCCTTGTAGCTGAGCAGAGCACTCATGATGAGAAAGAGGACCCAAGGGGGAAGTCAGGGGGCTGCTTCACTTGTCTCAGTGTCAAGCAAACAAATATTTTGGCAGGAAATTTCTCTTCAAGAGTGTTCTGATTTCTTGAAGGAAATCTTTTTCTGAACCATTTCCTCAGGGGAAAACCACTCAACTACCTCGGGAAGGAAGATTTTTCTCCTTCCAAGTTTACCAGGCTGTGCTAACTCACAGAGGAGGTGTGATTAGCAGGCAATGAAACTGATTTCCAGACTCCTATGAAAATCAGCAAGTGCTCGGCTGCTAAGTGAAAGGTCGTCAGTTGGAAAACCCCAGCTGCTCTGCAGGAGAAAGTGGTGGCTGACTGTGTCTGACAAGATGACAGCTTTGGAAACCCAATGGGGCAGTTCTCCTCTGTGTTCTACAGTTGTTTAGAGTTGGCGTGGACTTGACAGTGATAGAGCTGATCTTTTTCCCCATGAAAATCGGCTTTCACGAATACATGTGCATTCATGGATGTCTGTGTCTGCTATGGCATGCATGTGCACATATGTGCCTATTTGCACGTGGATGGATACGTCTGTGAATGTGGGCGTCTCTATTTACTTTGCCATGTGTGTGCACATGTCTGCCTTTGTCAGTATGCATGCGGGCTCAGGCAACATAAAGAGATCACAGAGAAACTTGGAGAGAAAGAGAAAAGTAACCTATTTTCTCATGGGTCTCCCATACCTGACGGCCTACTGGCATCCACCGCCACGAAGACCAGAGGTCACTTCATGCCATGTGTCCAGCTGCCCATTGCTGGTTGAGGTCAGTCACCAGGGAGGCAAGTCAGACTGGCCTCGCCAACCTACCACCCACCTGCAGGAGTGATTCCCACCATCTTTAATGGAGCCCCTCCCACCTAACTCAGCCTCCCTAGACCTTGAGTGAAAGGCATTTCCAACGTTTTTACATAAAGATTTCTGAGATTGACTGAAGAAATGATTTCATTTGACAAAACATGAAGCTTTGAATTTAAAGATTTGAGGCAAGTGCCCTCCAGAGAGGGGGACATAGGACGGGGCCATGCTCCCTTCCGGTATGCACGGGGGTTGCTATGAGTTGGAACCAACTTGATGAGCACCTGCCAGTAACAACAACAACCAGAAGTTGTCCAAACTTCTGTGGCCTCAACTCAGAAATGAGAATATTAATATTGCCTCCTAGAAAGAACTCAAGGTATGTACAATTGGTTAATAGGCGTTTGGAACGTGAGTACATTAAGTGGACTGATGACATTGATAAGGCAATAAAAAACTGAGAAGGCTTCACTAACAGGTGCTTTCACATCTGTAACCAGTAGATTCCTTCCTTCTTCATCTCTTGGCATCTTCATCAGCTCCCACACTTTCCAGGCAGCTTGAGGGATTAAATGTTCAATCTGATCCTATTATAAGCCTCAGCCTCAGAATCAGAGGCTTTACCTGAGGTTTGATTAGCTATACTGGGAATGAGGGAGAGTAACCTGTCTTTTCTATTGCTCTCCTATCGCTCCCTCTTCCCAAGCCCTTCCCTGTCTCTGGGCCTACCTTTCCTCCCTAGAGCTTTGGCTTCCCGGAGAAGGGGATGGAAACAATGAGCACATTCCTGACCAGGCCTCTTACCATGCTATCTTCCAACCCTCTCTTGGAAGGGCCTCCACGAAGTCTTCTTAGGTTATCTCACAATAACTTGTTAGATACCATTGAGTGAGCTCCTGACTCATAACAAAAGTACACACAAGAGATTGAAGCACCACCTGGTCCTGCACCGTCCTCACAATGGTCCTTGTGTGTGAGCCCATGGTTGCAGCAGTGTTGAGGAGATCCTGTCCAAGAAGCCTGCCAGTGGGTGGGAGCAGCTGCAGCTTTCAGAGACTTTGGAGGATGCCAAGGAGGACAGTTCACGGCGTATCATATGAGGTCAGCCAGCGGGCCTAGGGGGCCCTTCCCATTATCCATAGATATATGAAATAAATGGAGGCCCTCAGCAAGATGGGCTGCAGACACCTCGAGGACTCACTTGGTCCTTGGCAAGCTCCCTTGGCCTTAGGACACCACCTGCTGGAACAGTGGCTTTGCTGCCTCTCCTGGCTCTCAACTTCCCTCCGAGAGGACTCCAGCCACCCTTCTCCTTCCAGATCCTTCCAGCAGGAGGCAGATATTGGTCTCTATGCTTTTGCATGTGGCCAGTTTTCCAGGGACAGATCAGCCTCTCCCAAGAATTTGGGTTCACCAGAGTGAGCGTGCCCACAAGTCTGCAGACCGTATGGCCAGGCCTCTGAAGAGAAAACTGCTGGAAGATTTGCCCCTTTTCAAAAGCGCTAATTCCACAGTTGAGAACTAATCTCCTGGGGACTCAGCTTGAGTCTCAAGGAGCACATCCCCTTTGACACTGCTGGCAACTCGAGGTGCTGTGGGTCATTTTCTTGCCTTTGGGGAGTGCAAGGGAAATGCTACAATCTGTCCCTTCACATGAACCACCAATCCTTATCTGGAGAACTCTCCGAGAAGACAGGGATGAGAGGGAGATATTTCTGGGGCACGCTTTCACCTGCACATCTCTCAGGTGAGTCAAACATTTGACCCCCAAAAGTTGAGTATGATGGTCAGAGTTCAGGCTGGGAGATAGAGTGTCTGGGTTCAAATCAATAGACTGCACATCTCAGCTCCCATGGTTCTCCTGCATAAAACCCAAGCCAAGCAGTTTATCACTTCTCTGCTGAGCATCCTACTGAAGCCAGATAAACTCATTCTTTGCTCATGACAACATTGCTTGTACCAAATGGCTTTGCCATGTAGCCCTTAGCAATGGCCAGAAGGGCTTCTCATCAAACCGCAGAGCAGGGCTTCTGGCGCACATGTTAAGAAGGGGGCTATTGACAACAAGGTCGGTAGTTCAGAACCCACTAGCTGTTTGTCTGGAGAAAAACTGTGCCTGTGTGCTTCCATAAAGATGCCCAGCCATGGAACCCCCCTGGAGAAGGCCATGATGAGCTGGAGTGAGTTCTACAGGAGTGGGATTTTTTTTACTGTGGATGTAATCCCACCTGGGCAGAGATTTTCTTTGTGCCATTAAAGAGGCTGTACCTTACACCAATAACTTGGCTGATATAAAAGGATTCAATTCAACACTGAAGCAAACTAACTCCAAGGGAAGAAGGCAGCTGCCATGCAGAGAGCTCCAAGGACCACCAACCATGGAGGTTATTGAAGCCAAAACAAGAATACCGCCCACCAGCCCTCAGCCCCCAGGGATGGACAAAGAGAGCCTGCCCATCAAGCTGGTGCACTGGCATGATGCTGTCAGCCTCCGGTGCTGTGAGAACATTGACTTTGGTGTGTTAACGGCACCCACTTGCGGTATGTTTGTGATGTCAGCGTGTGGAAACTATGGCAAGCCCCCCTCCCGGCCTCACAGCAGCAAAGCCTCGGCATTAAAACCCCGTGCCTTCTGTGGCGCTTGCCAGCTGTGAGAGGGCAGGAAATGCCCTTGGCTTTTCTGCTCCTTGTTGCAACCTCCCTCTGAGGCAGGGAGCAGAGGATGTGAGCTTCGAATCTGTTTTGTTTCATCACTACCCTTTGTCATCTCTCTGAACACTGTCATGTGCTCCTCACCAGTGCTTCGCCCTCTCTATCACCAAGCCATGTGCTCTTTAAAACACACACACACACACACACACACACACACCTAATGTTCACATTTTGAGGCACATATGTCTTTGATTCACTAATAATAACAATAATTATTCAAAGCCACTTTACCATCTGAAAAGAAATCTCTATGCATACACTTAGATCATGGATGCCAACTGCCTTCTTAACAACATTTCCCAATGAAATATTAAGCAGCGATTATATGAAGCCTGAAGCTGTTCATCCAGTTTGTGTTAATCAAAACAAAAACAAGAGACGAAGGGATCCAAAAGGACATGTAAGATCATAGACTGAAAGTATCCCCATCGAGCACCAAAGGCTTGTCCAGAAGGGCAGAGCCACAGGTAAAAGCTACGTCTCTCTGGAGTTGCTGGCATTTAACTAGATGAAAAATGTCAGCGCAGGAAATGGCTTGCCCAATGCAAATACTAACAAGGGAGGTATGTGTTCCGGTGTAAATGGAGCTTCAGCCAATCCGGGCCTTCGGGATCCAGCTCCCATCGCAGCATCCACGGGAAGCACCAGGGGAATGTTCCGTTTGTTTATTTTCCCTCTCTTTGCTAAGAAGAAAAAGAGCCTTTGTGGCCTAGTGGCTACAAGTTGGGCTGCTAATTGCTATATCAGTAGTTTGAAACTACCAGCTGCTTTGTGGGAGAAAGATAAGGCATTCTGCTCCCATAAAGAATTCGAGTCTCAGACACTCCCAGGGGCAGTTCTACGCTGCCCTATAAGTTGGCTGTGAGTCAGTATGGATTCGATGGCAGTGAGTTTTCTAAGAGTAAGAAGTATCTAGGGGTGTAAACAGTTAATGAGCTCTGCTATTAAGGGAAAAGTTGTCATTCCCAACCCACTTAGAGGAGCTGTGAAAGAGAAGCCTGGCAATCTTCTTCAGAATCCTCGGCCATTGAAAAGTTTATAGAATGTATTGACCTTGGTTGTTAAATAGATCCAGGTATATGGTGGAGCATACAGGGACCAATGTCATAAAACTGGGTGGGGGTGGAAAAAATCTCTGAGACAGATGCAAAAACTGTGAGGGAATGAGTTGTTGAGCCTGGGGGATCAGGACCATCGTCTCTGAGATTTTCAAAGTTCCTGAGCAATCAGGAAAGGGGCAACAGTTGGTCTCTCTCCATCCAGAGGACAGCAGAAGAGGAGAACTGATTGGCCACAATGAATCAATGACTAGTGACTCAAGCAACGATCACCCTCCACCACTGGAGACCAGAAGAACTAGATGGTGCCTAGCTCCCACTATCGACTGCTATGAAAGAGATCACATTAGAAGGGTTTGATTAGAGTAGAAGGGAAATGTGGGTCAAAACTCAAAATCATGATAAAACACCAAGCTTACTGTTTGGGTAAAGGCTGGTGAAATTGCAAGACTATGGTGCTTAGTTACCCTGCAGGTCTGGAACTGAACTCATCATGGCTCGATGTTCAACAAAACAATAGACAGTTCTATAATGGGAATAATGACATTAGAGACATACAAATACCGTAGAATAATAGATCACATGAGATCAAAAGACAGCATTCCCCCAAGAACGAAGTTCAAAAAAGTTGAGAATGAAGGAAGCTTGGAGACAAGAAACAAGAAGATGTGGGGGAAGTGATGGTACATTGTGGGAATTGCTATCAATGACATGAAACAAAATGTGTATGCATTGCTCAATGGACAGCTGAGCTGCTCTTTAACCTTCACCCAAATCGCAATAAAAATGTTTTTAATCAAAGAAAACTTCATGGTTCACTTCTACTCTCACACACACGGGGTGATGAGGAAATAGTGTCAACCGGGTTTGCTGGGGTCCAACCACCAGACATGTGCTTATGGGAGAAAGAGCATGCTGATGCTGGCAATACCGAGCAGGACCAAGATGGTTTTATTTGCCTGCATCATGAAGATGGTAGCCCTGGTGGTGAGATGATTCAGAGCTCAAGTGCTAACCAAGAAGCCACCCAGTTTAAACTCACCCAGCCCTACTGAAGGAGATTTCCCTCCTCAAAGGTGTTGTTGGTTGTTATGTGCCATTGAGGCGATTCTGACTCCCTGTGATGGGAAGGAAAGGCACACTGTGCTATAGTGTTAGGGTTTTCAGCGGCTACTTCCTCTGAAGTGGGCAGTGGAACCCTTCTTTGTATTCTGTTCTTAGCCTGGAAGTTTCCCTGACACCTCTTCACTTGAGGTAACCCTGCTGGCATTTGAAATACCAGTCACGTGGCTTCCAGCATCACAGTAACACACAACTTACCACAGCACCACAAATGGACAGACGACAACAGGCTAGGAGTCTTCATGGGAGCAGGCAGTCACGTCTTCACTCTCTCGATGGGGATCAGTGAGTTCAAACTGCCAGTCTCTCTGTTACAGCCGCACATGCAACCACTGTGCTGCTAGGTACATTTCCTTAAAATTCTGCCTGGAAAAATCTGTGGAACAGTTCTTCTCTGACACAGAGGGTAACTGTGAGCCAGGGTGGGCTCTGAGACACACAAATGCAACACCATGAAGCCACCTTACTCTGTCCTGCTCTTATTTAACTCTATTCTTTTCTGAGCTATCTTTTCCGTATATTCAGAAGAGACTGGCACTGAGCAGTGTTAATTCCACCAAGGCCAGGAAGGAGGTCAAAGAGTCACAAAGGACTATCTCTTTGCTCTCATGCCACTGCACTAAGGAGGCTTGGGTGGCAGCTGGAAACTGCACATTTCACTCCCTGTCCCTACACTCCTGGCTGAGTCTCCTCAGAGTGAGACTGCCCCTTTACCCAGCTCACTGCATTGGCTGTCTTGCTCTGAAAAGAGAATTCGCACATGTGAGTCTGACTGGGTGACAGATGGGAATCTTAATGCTGCTCTTTGGAATATGAAAGGCCTCGGATCAGAGTGCTGCAGGGGAGTGATGTCTGCAGAAGACCTGCTGGTCTCCCAGTTAGAAAGAAGCCTTCCCCTTTGCCTCAGAGGTGCGTTCACTGTGGGTGGCAAGTCAGATCCTTGGGCTTGCACTCTCAGTAAACAGATCATATGGGCACCTTGAGAAGCGCTTGCTCACGGACCCAGCTCCCCAAGGATGTAAATATACCAACCAGGATGACTAAGGACACCAGTGCCAAGAATGATCACATTCTTTGCATGTGTACAAATGAGGTGGGCAGCCACCTTCGCTGATGGTGGCTGCACAGTGAGTGTCTGGAATCACACCTGGCTAGGTGGACCATTGAAAGAGTTGGTGATATGATAATAGGGAGTACACCCCGTTGCCAGTAAAGCTGAGGAAATGGCATTTGAGGAAGCAGGGGCAGCCGGGTCGCCAGCATGAAGGCAGCGAGAACCTTGCTTGTGCCTCCTGTGTTCACTGGTGGCTGCTGACATCTGGGTAGTGAGGACACCATGGCTACTGCCAGAATTCTCCACGGTCCCTGGTTCCACTCTCAAGTCGCTGGCTTCATCACTACCACTGCCATCGAGTCGATTCTGACTCACACCAACCCGAAAGGACAGAGTAGTACTGCGGCTGGTGGGTCTGGGGGGCTGTGGACCATTATGAGAGCATTTCTATCTCGCAGTAGCTAAAGGGTCCAAAATGCTGGCCTTACGGTTAGCAGCCCAACATAACCCACTTGGTCATGAACCCTTGCCAGCTGATCCAGGGAGTCCATTCCCAAGTGCATATCTAAAAGAATGAAAGACGAGTACCCAGATGGATGCTGCACTAATCACTATGGGCAAAAGGTAAACAATAAGCCAACAATACCCATCAGTAGAAGAATAGAGAAAATATGATCTACACTGAGTGGGATATACATATAGTCTGCCACAAGAAAACTAAGGCCTTTGATTCGTACAGACTCTGTAGCACAGGTGAAGGCAAGACATGAAGTGAAAGACGCCAAACACCAAATGCCATGTATTGTGAGTCCATTTAGAGGAAAAATGCTGGATAGGTAAATCCCGTACAGTCATAGAGTAGATTGGTGGTTTCCCAGGGTGGGGTGGGAGGGGCAATGGGGAATGACTGCTTAATGGCTGCAGGGTCGATGAAAATGTTCTGGAACTGGATGGTGGGAAGCTTTCACAGTGTCCTTAAAACTACTCTTAAAAAGGGGAGAGAAAGAATCTGCAGAAAGCACAGTTCTGATTGACTCACATGAATGCGATCACCAAGAATTGGAATCCACTAGAATTGGAATGGCAGCTAGACTATTGTTTCCTTGGGAGGTGCCTCCAGGAAGGACCAGTAGAGAAGGGTAATACTGATAGAGCAAAGGGAAGGGGCCAATAAAGAAATGTCATTGAGTAGGTTCCCAGAGACAGTATAAATCCTCTTGTAGTTGTCCCACCCAAAGGCTGAGGGAACTGGAGTGTGGCTCCACCTATCCTCATGTGTCATTGGTTAAAGTGGCATTAGGTCCTGGAAGATGTCAACTCCCCTGTCTGCTCAATGACTGTTCCCTGTGTGGGGAGTTACATGTGCTTCCTGTGAGTCCATTGGCATTTATGGGAGTGGTGGATGCTAAGTGCTAATACATGGGCACATTAGCAGCTGCTACAGCAAGTGCTGTACATTTTTAGCTGCTTGAGTGACAGGTGGGCCCTACCTCCTGCCTATATTCAGTGGTAGGGTGTTCAGATGGGGGCATGCGAAAAATAATAAGGCCCTATTCTTTGAAAATAGACACATTATTATTATTTTAATCTGTCCCAACCCCCTTTCTTATGTGTCCCTGTGAACTACCTCACTGGCTGAAACATCATTTCCCGGGGGAAGACACCACATTTCAATACGGTCACAAGGCTGTTTTCATTGGCCCAGTGGAGACACTGACATAAGATGGGTCAACTAGACGCTTTTTCTGGAGCATTTCCAACCAAAAAACGAAAAAGAAAGTCCCGCTTTTGCAAGTGGCCTGGCATCTAAGAAGCATAATTCAGAAGCACATGTCCCGCCACGTGGAGGAGGCGGTCTATGTTGCGAGATTACAGCATGTGCCCTGAGAGACAGACACAAAGAACACAGGAACATGCCAGTGGTGGTCAGGAACCGTCGACAGAGCCAGCTGTCCTCTTGTTCTCCCCACCTTTCCATTTTCCTAGGATTCTCTCTTCCAAGTATTGGTCTCTTTGCCTGTTTACAACCAAATGAGCCCCAAATAAGGTCCAGATCATAGAAATAGAAGGAGGAAGTTGGACGGAGACTGCAGTTCATACTCCCCGGAAGCCATTCAGACTCCCTGGAAGAAGGAGACACTGTGATGGAATTAGCTCTGGATTCCTGACATTTATTGAGGAATGCTCAGGGAATAAGCACCTGTGGGGGGAATCAAGGAAGGGCACAGGAGGGAAATCTCAAGAGAAGTCTCAGCCCTGCCTATGGAGAGTGTCATAGTCAGTGTTCCCTGGAGAAACCAAACCAGTTATATAGCTGAAACTGGAGATATCGATATATCCACCAGGGCTCCTATGGTTAACCACCGCACCGGCCACTCATTGCCATCAAGGTGGACTCAAAGTGACTGTGTAAAACAGTATAGAACTGACCTTTTGGGTGTTGGAGACTGTAACTCTTCAGGAGATTACGAAGCTTCATCTTTCCCTCAAGGAGCCCTTGGTGTTTTCAAACTGATGTCCTTGCTGTTGGATGCTCAATGGGCCACCCACTACGACACCAGAGCCCCAGAGAGTGAGGCTTATTTCTAGGAATTGGCACACATAGGGGAATGGCAAGTTCCAAATTCATAGGTCAGGCAAGAGCCTAAAGAGCTCTGTCGATGTTCATCTTAAAATCCATAGGTTAGGTGATGGGAAAAGACAAGAATAAGAATGGTCAGAACATACCCTAGGGAAACTCTCTTTCTGCGCTGAAGGCCTTTGGCTGAGAGGTTTACCCCTTCCCACATTATGGAAAGTATTCTATTTTGCTTGAGACCAACTCCTTTATAAGAGCAAATAGATGAGGTGAACAAGCGGCCATCTAGCTCAGAAGCAATAAAGCCCACCTGGAAGAAGCACACCAGCCGGTGCGATCATGAGGTGCCAAAGGGACCAGGTATAAGGCATCATGCAAAAAAAAGAATATATATATGTATACATATCTCTGTGTGTATATGGGTATATATATATATATATATATATATATATATATATATATATATATATATATATATATACCATAGAGAATGAAGGGGGAAGTGCAGAGTGGAGACCAGAGGCCCAAATGTCGACCACTAGACATCCCCTCATAGAGGGCTTTAGGAGAGGAGATGGGTCAGTTAGGGTGCGATGTAGTACCGATGAAGAACACAGCTTTCCCCCAGATCCTGGATGCTTCCTCTCCCCAACTACCAGGATCCAAATTCTACCTTGCAGGACTGGATAGGGCAGAGGCTGTACACTGGTGCATATGGGAGCTGGAGGCACAGGGAATCCAGGGTGGATGATACCTTCTGGACCAGGGGTATGAGGGGTGATACTGGGAGAGTGGAGGGTGTGTGTGTTGGAAAGGGGGAACTGATTACAAGGATCCACATGTGACCTCCTCCCTGGGAGATGAACGGCAGAGAAGGGGAGAAGGGAGACTCCGGAAAGGGCAAGAGATGACAAAATAACAATCTGTGGATTATCAAGAGCTCATGAGGGAGGGGGAGCGGGGAGGGAGGGGACAAAAAAGAGGACCTGATGCGGAGGGCTTAAGTGGAGAGCAAATGCTTAGAGAGTGATTAGGGCAAAGAATGTACCGATGTGCTTTATAAAATTCATGTATGTATATGTATGGATTGTGATAAGAATTGTATGAGCCCCTCATAAAATGTTTGAAAAACAAGAGCAAATAGATGAATGCTTGTTTGACCCAAAAACTGGGCACCATAGCCTCGCCACATTGATATGCAAAAGGAGCCATCACAGGGAGCTCTGTAACTGGGACCTGGCCAAGTGGTGACCAGTAGCCTGGGACTTTGTAGCCTAATACGTTGCAGCGAATTGCTTACTAGTTCTCCTCTAGCTATAGTCTTTGTAACTCCTACCAATGACAGGGTGGAACTATGCCACCGAGGGAAGTAGACAGCATGCTAATAATATCAGTAAGGTGCATGGTATCCTCGAAGAGGTGAGACCATTCAAGTAAGACCTGTAGAGCCCTAATGTAGGGATTGGTCGGTTTGGTCATCCTGGGTGAGTTAACTCAGAAACAGAAAGCGGAGTTTCAAGAGCACCGAGAAAGACGAGCCAGCAGTGGAGTGAGCTCTTTGCACCCAGGATTATTACTCTGAGCACCACCTCTGTCCAGGAGACAGAGATCCCTGACACTGGATGCATCAGGAGACAATGAAAAACAGTGGCAGATAAATAGCTCATGGAAGAAGAGGCAGCAGCACCAAGACCACAGAACAGGGAGCTCACCAACACAGAGAATGAGAAAGCTGAGTGTCTTTGGGCCAAGGCTTTCAGACAAAGCAGGCTGCCTCAACGCACTTATCAGCAGAGCTGAAAGAACTTTGTACACGGTCCCAAGCAGAGCAGAGGTCAAGGAGCTGCAGGGCAGAGGCCAAGGACCAGAAAAAGTTCTGCCTCTGGGCACCACTGGGAAGAGACTGTCCTGACTGAAGGACTATATCCCCAGTCATTTCTGATCTTGAATTGTCACCTGCTAGGTCCCCAATTAACCCCAGAAACATAAGTATTGTTTGTGAGTTCTGTGTGGCCATTGCCACTTAAGGATTATCAAACCCAGCAGAGAAGAAGAGAGTGTCATGGTAGGGATGGTTGGTGTCAGAAACTGTGAAAAGAAAGGAGGGTGGAGGCATTTTGGTCTCTGTCTCATAGGAATCAGCGTTGGGCTGTTTATCTTGATTTTCCTCCATTGCCTTTTGTGAAGTTACAGGGGGGTCAAATGCCTCCACTATGCCATTTATACCCCTACATTGACAAGTCGTTGGATGAAGGTTATTTTGGGGAAGGAGAAGACCTTGGATGAGCTCTCATCAGCTGAGGCAATCCTAAACGGGGCCAGACAGCTGGGACCTTTTTCTATCAGTGGCTCTCTCAGCAGCTGGGGAAATCAGTCTCTTGGCCCTGAGAGGAATCTGGGTGACACACTCATGTATGACAATACCCTGAAGAACAAGCTCCCGCAAAAACCTGGCTGAGAACTCTCGCCTAGAAAACAGGAGTGCATGCCTAGCTAATAATAGCCATTTACTGAAGGCCCTATGATTGGAACTGTGCCTCATTTACAGATGGAAAACTAGAGGAAGGGATTTAAGGTGGCTAAGTTAATAAGTGACAGAGACAAGATTCAAACACAAGTTTGAAGCTGGTACTGTTAGCCTTTTTTCCAGGGCTGGGTTTTAGATGAGGCAAATGAGACACTTGTCAGGCACACAAGGTAAAGAGGCCTTCCCTCTCCAGTGTGACTTTCCCCATAAGTCTGAATCATGGGCCTGGTGTGTCTTATTTGCCTTCCCTGAGTCTCAGAACCTGGTCTAGTCTGATTTGCTATTTGAAGGAATAAGCCAGAATGCTCAAGTACTCTGAGTCAAGACCCATTCTCCCCTGGAATTGTTCAGTGGGACGTACCAGCCTCTTCCTCCGTGTTTCACTTTTCTAGAAACCTCCATGGAGGACTAGCTCTCATGAAGAGAGCTTCAAAAAGCTCATGGCAATATTCCATTATTTTTTCGTATCACTTTTCCACACGCTTTTGGAAGCTCCCTCCTCATCCCTTTCCACAGTCTTTCTCAAGGAAAGAGACTGTAGCTGGTTGATGTCAGATGCCCCTGAGTCTGTTTTCTACTCAGAAAGCTCTGCACAAACTCTATCAACAAATGACGTAGAGTCAAACGTGCTGTGTGTCTTTAAGTTGATGTCAGCTCATAGTGACCCTACAGGACAGAGTAGAACTGCCCCCAAAGGTGTCCTAGGCTGAGATCGTTATGGGACCAGCTCGTCAGGTCTTTTCCCCTTTAGAGCCCATGGGTAGGTTCAAACTACCAGCCTTTTGTTTAGCCACCCAGTCCTTAGCCATTGTACCACCAGGGCTCTTTAAAACAGGGATTAGGTTGATTAATTGTATAATCTCCAGCCACATTTGAAAGCTGCTTCCCAGAACACCCTTCCCCAGATTGTTGATTAAGACGGGCATTTGGGCACTCATTTCTTTCTCATTTGTGTAAGTGCACTCTATGAGAGGGGTTTCCCTTCATAGATAGGTGATCACATACTATTTTTCCAAATTGAACCACTCTTGGTGGTATATTGGGTTAAGAGATGGGCTGCTGCTAATGGCAAAGTTAATGGATCAAACCCACCAGCTACTCCTTGGGAGAAAGATGAGGGTTTTCTGCTCCCGTAAAGATGTGCAGTTCTGAAAATCAGCAGAGCCAGTCTATTGTGCCATATATGAGGTCAACCCCATGGCAGAGGATTTGGTTTTGGTTTGGGTCTGTGGGGGAAGTCCTTAAGTCATTCTTTAGTCACATGGAGGAGTCCCTGGGTGGTGCAGTTGGTTAACATAGTGGGCTACTAACTCATAGGTTGGAGCTTCAAGCCCAGCCAGAAGTGTCTCCGAAGAAATGCCTGGTGCTGCATTTCAAACAACAACAACAAAATCAGTTATAGAAAAAAACAATAGAATGTCATTCTACTCTGGCCCAAAGGAGTCCCTATGAATCAGAGTTAACTTCATGGCAACTGGCATGGGTTTGGTCCATGGGAAAAAAGAACCCTTCATAATTGCCTCCATGCCCAATAGTTCCTTTCCTGTATCCCTAGACCACCCCAGCACCCTCAGCATCTTGCCTTATAATTGCCATGTGTCCGTCTCTCTTCCCAATGGGCCAGGCCGTGATGCAGCCGCTGCCGACACAGAGGGATTGTGCAGTCCCTGCATGATCTACAGTCCTCATGACATATATCTTGAATGAAGATTAAGTGATCCTCTCTAGAGCTTAGCTCAGGGGAATCCACTACCTCAGCTGGAACCGAAGTGGTGCCAGACCAATATCTGTTTTTAAAAGATAGAAGGGCATTCTAATCTTTGTGGATAAACAGAGGATTTAGTGAAATGTTTCTGCAGTTGAGGCTACAGATAATCTGTTGACATGGTCTAAAAGGTTGTAGCTGGTTTAATGTCTCTCGGTACCATCAATTTTGCATTTTGTCCTGACTTAGCAAATTGGTTGGAATTTCGGCTTACTGACAAGGACCTTCAGAAAGAATGTGGTTGCAGGAGCAAGTTTAAGAAAGGAAGGAGCTTTGAAGCAGCCCTCACTGAGTACCAATCCAAAGCTCTGTAACCCAGCACCTCAGAGGGCTTGATCTGGGATGGACTATGGCAGCATCACAATGAGCCACTTCCTCCAGTGGCCCTGACTGAAGGCTCAGAACCTGCCTCTGATTGGCAGCTGAGAGATACTAGGACCGTCACCTGCCACATCGCCTGTATTTCTCCTGGCAGTAAGAAATCCCCAAAGTACACTATGTTCGGGCAATCTTTCCAGCCTACAAGCAGTTGTTGCTTATCTCTGTCAGCTTTGTGCAGGGGAACAATCAGGTTTTGAAATTGAAAGACTTGCATGTGTGTGACTCATGAGGTTAAGAGACAACGCATAACAACTATATTACCAGGTTTCCTTCCTCTTGAAGGATAGGTAAGCAACAAAAGGACCATTTCTCTTAAAACCTCTGATCGAGAGTGGCACACAACTCCTTCCACTTTTATTCTATTGGCCAAGCCCTTCGCTGGCAGGGCAGGGAAGTTTACTCTTTCCTTGGATGACTAGGAAGTGAGTGAAATTTTGTCATCTCATACAAAGGGAAAAGGGAAACATGCTCTATGATCAAATAAGTTTTAAAAAAAGTCAAAATATTCATAGAATCTGCCGAGTGTGGCAAAAGCATGAGCACTCCCATTGTAGAAGAAACACTGCTCTCAGAAACTACACTGTGCCTGGCAAAGGAGGCTGGAAGGATTTATGCTTGCTCATTTTGGCCAAGTCATTAAGCATGGCTGATCAGTAGAAAAGGAAATTGGGTTTGGTGCGGGGATGTGTCATTGGATATGCAGGCGATTCTCCTTGAGATGTATTGGCTCACAACTTTGGACTCACATACAGCAGTGACCATGAAGATGGCATCGGACCTGGCAACATTTCATTTTTGTATATAGAAAGTTGACACAAGCATCTCCTGGTGGTGTAGTGGGTTACACATTGTGTCCCTAACCTTAAACTCAGCAGTTCGAAAACAGCAGCACTCAGTGAGGGAAAGATGAGGCTTTCTACTCCTGTCAAGAGTTACAGGCTCAGAAACTCATGGGGGCAATTCTCCCCTCTCCTACAAGGTCGCTATGCATCAGCAGTGACTCGATGGCAGGGAGATTAAGTTCATATTACCTATTTTAGAAAACGGTTCTGGTTATTCAATTAAGTAAGGCAGGTGCAGCCCTGTCACACAGGGTTTGTTTAGATAGCACAGTAGTGTCCACTCACTCATTAGCTCAGTGTGTCTGGAAACCCAATGTGTATTTCCACATGGGACAAGTCAGGTTGAAGACACTGGGGATTCGTGCTTTGTTGAGCAAGCCCTGGAATTGCAAGAGTTCTAAAAAGAGGTCAAAGTTCCTGTTTTTATAGCTCTCTCTCACGCACACAGACACACAGACACACACACACACACACACACACACGGAGAAAGTGGTGAACTTCACAGAACGTAGTGGGGACTTCAGAGAAACGGGGGTTAATAGCTGTGAACAGGGTTGGAATGGGTCTTGTTCTATCCATTTGAAAGTCTCTAGGCTAAACAGAAATGTCCTGGTGGTATAGTAGGTTCCATGTTGGCCTGCTAACCACCAGGTCAGCAGTTCTGAATCCACCAGTTCCTCCATGGAAAAAAGATGAGGCTTTCTATTTGAGCAAAGAATTATAGTCTCAGAGAGTCACTGGGGCATGTTTATTCTTCCCTATAGGGGCGCTGCCAGTCAGAATGAACTCAGTACAGTATGCAAATAACAAGCTGTGCTAATACCATTCCAGAGAGACAGTGGTGTTCCAGGGACTTTGGTTTCGCCTGGCCCCTGACCCTGAGGAAACATGAGGTCTTCAGGTCCTCTCCTGCTGCTCTTCTTTACCATCCTCCCATATCCTCCTCTGCACTCCCAAGTGGTGGGCATGATTTATAAACACAGAAATCCACTTACTCCTTTGGAAAAGTGGTTTACTTCACCCAAAAATTCGGAGAACTGTGTCGTCTCCCTTTCAAAGTAAATTATACGATGAACATACAATATTGATTGCAGGCATGTGGATTCTTAATCCTCAAGTTCCCATGAAACCCTGCTTTCCATGGCAAATCAGCCCGCCATTTCAGCACGCCAGTATTGCCAGGAGAAAGGAGCCTCAGCAGCCACCACTGTTCCGCAGCCTGCTTTTCACGGTCACACGGGGATGTCAGAGTGCCCCACACCTCGTGCACTTGACTCAGTGCTTGCCTGCAGGGGTTGCATTTCGTTAGAGCCCAACAACTTCCAAGCATTGGCAAATTCCCTCAACCAAAGGTGGGCAGCGGCCTCAAAATGTCACCAGTCATTAACCACCAGCAGGGTTGCGTTATGCTCGTCAGTGCCGTCATGTGCAAGGGGAAAGACAATTCCCACAGGCTGCCCGCTGTGTTTGGGGAGGGAATGCCAAGTGGGGAAGCTGGGGGTCCTCACCCCAGCAGCCACAGTTCCTGGCTCCAGGCCCTGCCCCAGGCTGTGCCAGGACGAAGAGCCTGGACTCTCAGAGACTCCATAGCTCGATTTCCACTCAGGTTGTGTTGTGTTGATCATTCCTTCCCTAGGCTGCCACCCATCTGTCAGTTTGTCATCATGTTGTCATTTGTCTATAGCTGTGATTGCTGTAAGCGGTGTCACCAGCTACGATTATAACCAGAGCAAGACACTCTGGACACGCTTCACCAGAGCATCCAAGCTAGGACACACTGGGAAGAAAGACCTGATGATGTACTACTGAGAATGAGTCCATGGAACCCTATGGATCAAAAGAGAATACCGACCAAACAAGTACTGGAAGAGGAGCACCCTAGGTGAGAATACACTCACACTATTCAGTGGGAGGACTCCCTGGGTAGTGTTTGACTAGCACCCAGGAGGTCGGCAGTTAAATCCCACCCAGAATCCAAGAGGTGCCTAAGGAAGGTAGGCCTGAAAATCTGCTTCCAAAAGGTCACAGCCTTAAAAACCCTATGGAACAGTTCTACTCTGAAATGCATGGGGGTCGCTATGAGTCAAAATGGACGGAAAAGCAGCTAATAACAACAACAATGTATAAAGAACAACACTGCAAGACCTTAGGACAAAATACAGAGCAGGCACAATAGCCTCGACCCCACAGGATAGGGCAAATTATTTTCCTTTGTACCAGAGACCAGAACTGTACAACGGAATGAAACCCTGCCTGCTCTTGTGTCATCACCACAGTCTTTGGTCCCTGTTGAGTTCATTGCTGTAGCCACTGTGGACATCCATCTTATCAAGGGTCTTCTTCCCTCTTGCTGCCCCTGTACTTTAACAAGCATTATGTCCTTTCTTAAGAACCATTTCTCTCCTGATAGCATGTCCAATGGATGTGAGATGAAGACTTGCCATCCTCACTTCTAAGGGGCATTCTGGCCATGCTTCCTCCAAGAGGGATTTGCTTGTCCTTCTGACAGCCCAGACGACTTTCGGTATTGTTTGCACATCATTTACATGCATTGATTCTTCTTCAGTTTTCCTTACTCACTGTCCAGCTCTCACATGCATATTGACCATTGAAACTACTTACCTTGAATTCAGAGCTTAGGGTACACTACTCAAAGCCACATAGCTTGTGAGCGGCTGAAACATGTCTGCTGCCAGGATCTGTCCAATTCATTTTATTGAAACATCATACTCAAAAGGTGCTTTAGGCAAACATATTTTGTCTTTTGACTACATGTCCCAATAATATAACCAGGCTCAGACCATCACATTGTAATGATTCAGCTATATGTCTGAGAGGAAAAAGACCGCCAACCATAAAACTGATGGGAGAATAGGTACTGACTGTCACCTGCAATGCCATTCCTTCAACAAATATTTATTGAGTGTTATTCAAATGACAACATTTTGCAAAGCTTTAAGAAGACCCAGATGTAGAGAACACAGTCCCTGCTCACAGGAGACTCACAGATACTGCATCAGGGCATTCAGATCAGGGACACCACAGATAGATGCTGAAAGAAAAATCATAAAAAAAATAGCAACCACGCACGGAATCCAGGACAGATAAAATCCTCAGGAACAGCAATGGGAGTAGCGATACAGTGGTAGCTTTTTAATCTCCCATCATCTTGCATAGGGGTGTAGTCCAGACTGTCACTCAGGCCATAGCCAGTGAGGTCTCAATGTGGGCATGGCCTTCTCTTGAGGATTCTGGCAACTCCTGTATTCTTTCCTGGGGGTGAGAGACACCCATGACTTGATATTCCTGCTGACAAGATACATGGATCTACATTGACGGCAGCCAGAGCTTTGAATGGGGAGGAGTCATGTGGAGACCCATGCCACTTTCCACCTCCACTGGGTCCATAAGACATTCCACTGACTGCCCTGTGATCTTCCAGCACTTGGTTTCATTGCATGTGTTGCATAAGTCTCAAAAAAATTTACACACTGTTATTGAATATATGGGTTAATTTCGTACTTATGGACGTGGTCTGGGATGTTTTCTTAATATACAATTATTCTTCTACATAAAGCTTTTTTAAGACACATGAGTGTTTATGAATGTGCTTCTCTAGTCAACTCGAACTGACTCAGATACCATGAGGGCACAGGATGGCTGTGTAGGGAAGGGGAGGGAAAGGGAACTGATAATAATGATGGATTTCGAACACACAAACACACAGCCTAGGGTCCGAATAACAGAAATATGGGTAGAGGGACACAGAAGACGGTGTGTATAAAGATATTAATTTATATATAATTTAGTAAGGGTGTGAGGGTTGAGGAAAGAGGGAAAAAACCGGAGCTGATATCAAAGGGGTCAAGTAGAATGATAGTGTTTAGAAAATGATGGTGGCAGCATATGTACAAACTCGCTTGATCTAATTGATTTATGGATTGTTATATTATCTGTCAGAGCCCCCATTAAAATGTGTTCTTTTTTCGATAACAACATAAACTCACTGCCATGGAGTCAATTTTCACTCAGTATAGAACACCCCCTGTGGTTTCCTGGCTTGCTATTCTTTAAGGAAACAGAAAGCCTTTTCTTTCCCCTGCAGAGCGGCTGGTGGTTTCAACTATTAACTTTGAGGTTAGCAGGCACCATAGCACCATGATTCCTAAGGATGCTGATAGAAAGGAAGAACCTTGTGGAACATAATTTAAAATTCTTTAACTATCTAGACTTACTTAACTGGAAGAGTCCCAGAGACTATGACCCTGAGTTACTCTTCAAACCTTGAATTGAAACTGTTCCCTGAAGTCATCTTTAAACTAAATAACAATTTAGCTCTTAAAGGATTGCATCCTTGAGTATTGCAGTCTTTAAAAATCAGCACAAATCTAAATGGGCTACAGATAATTCAAAATATATGTGAGAGGGTTGTGGCAGAGAGATTAAGTAAAAAGAAACACCTAGAATAGAAAGAACAAGAATGTTAATTCAATATGAAGAGTGTGACCAATGTCACTGAACATTGTGTCCAGAAAGGGTTGAAATGGAACAGATATTGCTTTGTATGTTTTCACATATCAAAATTAAATATTAGTAGAAAAATAGAGAGACTCGCATCTGTTTGAGGCAGACTACCAAATACTGGGTTATATATAATGCTAAGTATTGAATATTATCCCGTTTTCATATGGCAAGTATGGAAAGCCAAGGATGGAGTGAATCATTCACAGGGGAGATGGCATTTGAATGATCCAGGAATATGGCTAAAGAAGATGCTCATTCCCGAGTGTTTCCACTGGGTTCGCAAACATATCAGCAAATGAATGTCAAATAACCCGTCTCACCCTCTAACTCAGAGCTGTGCAACCAAACTCTCTTCTATGATGAAAATGTTCCAGAGCAGTGATTCTCAACCTGTGGGTCGCGACCCCCATGGGGAGGGGGTTCGAACAATGCTTTCACAGGGGTCATCCGATTCATCACAGTAGCAATATTATAGTTATGAAGTAGCAACAAAAATAATTTTATAGTTGGGGGGAGCACCACACATGAGGAACTATATGAAAGTGTCACAACATTAGGAAGGTTGAGAACCACTGTTCTAAAGGCATGACATCCAACCTGGTAGCTACTACATTTTATCAGGAAAGACCAGTCCATGGAAAGGGACATCATGCTTGGTAAAACTGAAGGTCCACAAGAAAAGAGACTGACCATCAAGGAGATGGGCTGACACCATGGCTGCAACAATGGACTCCAACCTAACAACCATGGCGAGATTTGGCACAAGATCAGGCAGTGTCCTCAAAGTAACATCCTTGATCTTCAGTCTTTTTAAAAGATCTGTTGTAGCACATTTAGCCAATGCAACGTGTCATTTGATGTCTTGACTGATGCTTCCTTGAGCATTGATCTGGCTTAGGGTTTAAAAATTCCCCTTGGCTTCTCAATCATACAGGAGGCCCACACAGTGATCATCTTTCCTCACTACACAGAGTGTCATGCCCCACTCACATTGGTCTCCTTGCTGTTCCAGGAAGAAGCTTGGAGAACCCAATCACAAGGCCTTTTGCACTGACTGTCTCCTACCTGGAACACTTTCCCCACCGCCACATGGCCACTCCTGTGTCTTCCTGCCTTATTCAAGTACTGCACTGTCAATGAGATCTTCCTTGGCTGCGATGCACTACTTGCCCCAAGTTTCCCATCCAGCGCAGTTTAGTGAGAAAAATCTCAATGCTACCTGCAGGGGGGGAGCCTCGGCACTGGCATCTCAGAAAATGGAGCATAATCAGAACAGAAATGTGACCCTACCTCTCATGCTAAAAGGCTGCTAACTGCAAGATCTAAACCACCACACAACCAGCCACTTCTCAGGAGAAAGGCTGAAAGTTAGTCTCAGAAACCTACAGGGGAAGTTCTACCCTGTCTTATAGGGTCATTATGAGTCAGTATCAACTCTATGGCAGTAAATTTGCATTTAGGGGGGGGCGCATTCTAAGGAACTCTGGATCACATACCCTGATCAAACCAACTGGCAGCTGCATCAGCTGGCTAAGGCTTCAAAAGACTGAGTAGGTAACCCAGAGCTCAGTGCTGTTGGCAGAAACTTGTGGGGGGTCAGAAGGACTTGAGGTGATGGTGTCCTTCTCAGTGGCCTCAGATAATCTTCTCCCCGGTCTGGGCATCAGCATCTTCTTTGCAAAATGGGATGATTGCATTAGAGAACCACTAAACTCCTACATACCTGAGCAACCAGGAAGCAATTGTGAATCCTGGAGAGGAGCAAAGACTATGCTAGTGGCTCTGCAAATCTTGGGAAGCCTGGATCCGATACTGCTGGAACTGTCCACTGCGAGGCACCAAGAATCCCGAGAGCTGTACTTCAGGTCTCTCCCTTGCCTGTGTGCCATGGAAGATTTAATAAATGTTCTCCTCATGCTAGGATCCTTGGTGGCAAAGTGGCAAAATCCCTTCACATTGGCCTGTTAACTGCAGGGTTGGCAGTTCAAACGCACCTGCTGCATTCCTGTAGGAAGGGCAGATTTCAACTCCCACAAAGAATTGTTGTTTCAGAAATCCACAAGGACAGTTGTATCCTGTAACTATGAGTCAGAACTGGCACAATAGCAGTGCGTGAGTGAGCTTTAAACTACATTTGAGACTGTGGTCTAATTTGAATTCCCCTACGTATCCATTGGGTGTCATGGGAAGAGAGTAGATAGGAAAAAAAAGGGTAGAAGTCAGTGAGGGAGGAGGGTAGAATGTACGGGAGTAACACGTTCTGGCAGAAAATTGTGTGTGTGTGCGTGTTCTATTGTAATTCACACAGATTATGGGTGGGGGAGGGAACTGAAAAAGTAAATATCCATGAAAAAGAAAAATTGTTTTCTTTGGTGATTTTCCTTTTGTTGAGCTAAGGGATGGAGAATGTACTGCATGGGCGTAACCAGCCACTGGACCGTGTGCTGTTAACACACCCTCCTGCCTTTGCATGCTGGGGGCCTCTCTGTAAACAGAAGTGACTTTTGACTTCTGATTTCCTGGGGCTCTAAAGAGAACCCGAGAATAGAAGTTCTAAATCGTGAACAAAGGAGAGACAAAGGGTTAATGAGAGGACAGAAGTTTGAAGTTTCATTGGATGAACACAGCGCCAGCATCCAACAAACATGCCAAAGGCTGAACTCTGCCCGGAAGTAATGAATGAGCACTGCCTTTAGCACGTGTCCTCACTCTCCCCGTCTCCTGCACTCCAAGCCAGCCTCACTAAGAGTAGTCAAAGGTGACATGGTGGTCCTTTCATCTCTCTCTGACCCCTCACGCTGCCTTCACCTCTATCCAAGTTGCTTCATCCTTCCCCCTTCTCCCTGATCTTCCTCGTGGAAAGATCTAATTCATACTAACTGGTAAAAGTCAGTTAGCACACAGAAAGAAGACATCTCCTTCCTCAGCATATGCTGCAGAAAAGGAAACTCGGGCTTGAGCTCATTTGCCCAACTGTCAAAGGTCCCATCACGGGCAGGGCCATGATGTGAAAATTCAAGCAAGCAGCCCAAGAGCCAGAGCTCCCAACCCTCATCCACTGCAGTTCAAGTTCATGGGGGGAAGTGGTGAAAAGCTAACCAGAAACTGAGAGTCAATGTAGATACCCAAGGCTTACTTGCCAGGGCACTCACTCACTGCCATTGAGTCAATGCTGACTCATAACAACCCTATAGGACAGGGTAGGATTCCCCTGTGAGTTACTGAGGATGTATCTCTTTATAGGAATAGAAAGCCCCATCTTTCCCTTGTGGAGTGGCTAGTGGTTTTAAACTGTTGCACAAAGCATAACCATGACACCATCAGGACTCCAAAACATGCCAGGGCAATCAATGGTTCTGTGAGATCTCTCAGGATAGAGATATACCTTGCTCCTTGGCTACACACGAGAAAGCATTCACCTCCAAGCCTAGTTTGTGATCCAAGTGAGTTTTATTAGAATTAGAAGAAGTTTCAGGTTTATAAAGGCACCTGCAGGGCTCTTCAGAAATGTGCGTCTCCTTCGAAGCTTCCCTGAAAGTCACGAGGTCTGCTCTGTGCTCCTGCCTTTTAAATTACTCCCAGAGGTGGGGCGTGCTGGTGACCCTGGTTGAACTCATTGGCTGAACTGAATTCACCTGGCCTTGGTGGGCCAATTCAGGTGCAGAACACACCCAGGTGTACCTCCCCTTCCTGGCTGGGAACCTGAGCCTTTGAGCATGTGCAGTGTACCACTCGTTCATGGGACAAAGGCTCAGACTGCTGACCATGCGTAATGGATGCCTCAGTCCCTAAACTAAACTACCTAGCAGTTCCAAAACCCCACTGCTGTGTAGTGTTCATGAACTTTGGCAGGAACACATCCTTACCACGAAGAATCCTGGTGGCCCAATGGCTAAGCACTTGGGCTTTAGACCGCGGTCAGTAGCAACACATGAGAAAAAGGTCTTGCCATTGTAAACATTCCACCCCACTGCCATCAAACGCAAAGGACCACTGGTGACATAGCGGGCTACTCACAGAGGTACTAAATGCAAAGTCAACAGTTCTAACCCACCAGCTTCACTGTGGGAGAAAGATGAAGCTATCTATTCCTATAGAGACATAATATCTCAGAAACCTATAGGGAAAATTCTACCCTGCCATGGACTACTAAACGAACAACCTAATCTGTCTTGGAAGAAGTCTGGCCAGAGTGCCCTTGACAGCATATATGGCAAGATTTTGCCTTCCAAATATGTTGGACATATTGCCTGGAAAAGGACATCCTGCTTGGTAAAGTGGAGGGGCAGCACAAAAGAGGAAGGCCCTCAACGAGCTGGATTGACACCGTGGCTGCATCAATGGACTCAGGCAGAGAACAAATGTGATGATGGTGCAGGACCTGGAAGTGTTTGGTTCTGTTGTGCATAGGGTCACTTTGGGTCAGAAACCACTCAATGGCACCCGACAGCAACAACAACAAGTATATAAGATCACCATGAGTTGGAATCAACTCGATAGAAAGTGGGCTTTGGGTCTGTCATGGAACCAACCCTGGCTCATAGCGACCCAATCATGGGATTCTGAGGCTGTAAATCTTCATGGGAGCAGCTGGTAGGTGTGAACCCCTGACTTTGCAGTTGACAGTCCAACACTTCCCTTAAAGTACCCCCCGGGGCTCCTTTGGTAACGATGACAGACTAGGAAACCCAATGGGGACATTTCTACTCTGTCACATGAAGGCATCCTATGTAGAATGGGCTCAACGGGAACTAACACCAAACTCACCACTTTTAACACCCTCCCAACCTTACAGACTTTGCTAGGCTCTTGAAGGAATTGACTTTTTGCACTCCCACTGAGCGAGCTATGAGCATGCATGCCAAAACGTAACTTCCGGTCCTGAACTAGGGATCAGCTGCACATGTAAGGATGTGCTTCTAATGTGGAAGGAAGTAAAGAGAGGGGATCTGGAAGCAGGAAAAGCCAGGAAGCAGGAGTCACTTAGGCAGACCCCTTTCCTAAACCAACTTAATTAGCATATCACAGATCCTGGCTCAGAGGTGATGTTCAAAGAAGAATTGTTGACTGAATACACAAGGGAAGGAACAGAATAAGTGAACCCTGAAATGTGCTAATGACCAAATTGACTCACACTTCCGACCCTGCTCTTCTTCTTCCAGGTTCTTCTCTAGTTGCTAATGGTATTTGCTCGACCTCTCACAAGCACAAAAGGAGCCCTGGTGGCCTAGCGGTTAGGCAATGGGCTGCTAACCACCAAACTAGCAGTTCTAAATTAGCAGGCATTCTGAAGGAGAACAACAAGCTGTCTGCTCCTTTAAAGAATTACAGTCTTGGGAATGCACAGTGGTAGCTCTACCCTGGCCCATAGGGTTGCTCTGAGTCTGACTCGACTGGACAGCAGTGAGTATGGGTTTGGTTTGGTTTTCACAGGTACCCCGATCCATTGGTGGTCTTGGTAAATTGCACACGCTGGTTCAGTGGACCTTGTGTAGGGCTTGAGAATTTGCACTTCTAACAAGCTCCTGATATTGCTAGTCTGTGACCATATTTAGGGTGGCAAGGCTCTGGACTACCCGGGTCTTCCTGGTGGCTGCTGTCACAGCGCAAGTTCCCAAGAGTGCACCGCTACTCATTTCTTTGGAATGATTTGGACTGAGTTTTCCCAGCCATTTCATCAAGGTTTTTGGCTATTTGTTCCATGACACTGAAAAGTTTGGACCTGACATATGCAGCTCAGGCTGTATTATCTATCTTCTCTGCCCTCTTGGATTGGAGATGGATCACCTATGAAGCGATGAGGGTAAGAAGGGTTGGGTGTCCCCGGGTAATGTGAACAGTTAGCGCGCTCAACCACTGCTGATTAAAAGGTTTGTGGTTCAAATCCAAGGCCCCTCAGGAGAAAGGCCTGCTGATTGACATTGGAACGACCAGCCTTTGAAAGCTCTGTGGGGTCCCGTGGTGCTGACCCACACGGCGTCACCGTGAGTTGGAATGGACTCCTCAGAAACGGGTTTAGTAAGCAGCACAAAGAGGAAACTCCTTGGTGAACTGGAGGCCACAGTAGCTGAAACCATGGGCTCCAACATACTACCCCTGAGGCTGGCAAAGGACCGGGCAGTGCTGCCTTGTGTGGCAAAGAAGGTCCCTGTGATGTCAGAATGACTGGACAGCACTAACAACAACAAAGAATGTCAGGGCCATTCACTTCCCCAGACCACTGACCAGGTTCAAAGACCCGCATGCGAGTAGTTTCACAGTTAGACGTGTTTAGAAAAAATAATGTTTGCAAAAGTAAAATCTTGGTTTACATTTTACAGAGCATGCACAATTAGTAGAACTCTTAAGGTCCACCGGAACCTCTTTAGGGTCCCCTCCACTTGCTCACCACCGATAAGTCGATTCTGACTCATATTGATCCTACAGGAGAGGTTAAAATTTCCCCTGTGGGTATTTCTGAAACTGTAGCTCCTTATGGGAATAGAAAGCCTCCTCTTTCTCTGCAGCTGGTGGGTTCAAACTGCCAACCTTGTCTTTAGCAGCTCAGGACTGACTTGTATCTCTATGAAACCAAAATCTACCTCACTGCCAGGGAGGTGATGCTGACTCATAGTGACCCTATGAGGCAGAGTAGATCTGTCCCTGTGAGGTTCTGAGACTGTAACTCTTTATAGGAATAGACAGACTCTTCTTCCCACGGAGTGGCTGGTGGTTTCAAAGTGCTGACTTTGGTGTTAGCAGCCCAACATGCAAACACTATGCCACCAAAGCTCCTTTTGTACCCGTATAAGTAGATAAATATTTCTCTTATATCTGTATTTCAACCAAAGGCATGGCTATAGAGGAAAAAAGGCCATGAGTGTCAAGAATGATTTGAAAATGTGGAGTTCTTTTGAGAAAGGATATATATATACTTGTGTATATAAATACAATTCTGACGGCAAGAGTGGTCAGGAGTTGGACTACTGTTAATCTCAAGGTCAGCAGTTTGAATGACCAACCGCTCCTCTGGAGAAAGAGGAGATTTTCTACTCCTCTAAAGAATCACAGTCTCAGAAACCCACGGGGGCCATTTTACTCAGTCCCATGGGCCTGTGAGTTGGAATGGACTTGATGGCAGTGAGGGCATGTAAATATGGAAACACCCACCTCGAACTTAGGATTTGACCTGCTCCCTCAGCCCCGTGAGCATCTGCATCTGCAGCCATGGACTTGGCCTTCTGTGAAGAACCCATTAATGCACTGCCACAAAGAGAACGAGTTTCCTCTGTGTCAGTCCATTACCCTGCCAACGTTCAGGATGGAGCCAACACCCTTGGTCTCCCAGAGAAATTGGCTCAACATCCCCCTGATGTGGTTGCATGACATAGGCCACTCATGCAATGCACTGCATATGCTCTATTTAATGCACTATCACCAACAAGTCTACATGGGTGGTAACTCTGAAAACCTTGCCCAAACAGCTGGCTTCACCAAAGTATATGGAATCATGTGGAGTCGTTGACCAGTTCGACTCTGCACTGGCTGTACGTTGGCATTGCCAAGGGGGCTTTCTCACTGACCGTGACCTGAATCCTGCTTCCACTAAGCATTGCTTCATTGGTCTTGGATGGGGCCAGGCCAATGGGAGGCTGGAAAGCTCCTAAGGGGTTCCAAAGTATGACCAAGGGTGAACATTACTGCTTTTGGCCATCACATCCGGGAAGGCCCTTGGGACTTTGCCACTCAAAGTAAGATAGGTCAAGGAACCAGCAACATCAGCATTAGCTTCTCCCACGCTAATGCCATCGAGTTGATGCTGACTCATAGTGACCCTACAGGATAGGGTAGAACTGCCCTTGTGGGTTTCCCAGACTGTCACTCTTGCCCGGAGTCTACAACCTCATATTTCTCCCAAGGAGTGGCTGGTGGTTTAGGACTACTGTCCTTGTGGTTAACAGCCCAAGAGTACCAGGGCCTCTAGAACTGCTGGATCCTAGACCCCACCCTGAACCCACAAAATCAGAATCTGCCCCCCAGCCCGATTTCCAGGAACCTGGGTAAGTGCATGCATGTGAAAATTTAAGAAATACTTCCTTAGAAACCATTACTTTCCAGAACAAACTCCTCCTGACAGAGGTGCAGAAATGGAAGCCCATTAGGCCATGCTCGCCTAGAAGCAATTGGAGGTCTCAGTGCTCCTATATCCTGGCTGTCATCCAGATTTCCTTATTCTCACCTGGACTGTTGTCACTGCAGCAGGTATTGGTGAGTCCTCAGCACGAACAGCCCCAAATTAGGTCTAGAGACACAGCTCTCATTTCAGAGTAGTCCAATCCACAGTTTACTGTAGAGTTTCTGGCTTTTACTGGCTTGGGGTAGGGTCTAGTGGGAAACGCATCTTAGCAAGAGCCATTATGTATTCTGGATGTGCACAATGAGTTTGTCTTGAGGCATATTTATGTCTGATGTTGTTATGTATTTCCCTTTCTATCCCATGCAACGTTATTTCTTTGAAAATTTATATTTGCTTTTAATTACCCAGACTTATAAGTGATTTATAGCTAGGTCTGATCGATTGGAATCAGATGATCACGCCTGGAATAACCATGGGTCCTGGTGACCATTAGGCACTTCTTTCCATGAATGATATTTTCACCTGAGTGAATGCATTCAAGACTTTTCTTCTCTTAAAGATAAATAAGCAGGTGGGTATCATTTTGCTATGCTGGCACTTCCTTGTGTTGTTTTAAGTTCACCCAGCAATTTTTAAAAAGAGAAACTTATTACAACTGTCACACACTTTAAAATTCATGTGGAAAAATTTGGGGGAGAGCTAAATAGAGGTGACCGTGGTGCAGTCTTACTTACTGCTTGTTAGAAGGTACTGAAATCTTATATACATAAACACTAGAAACCTGGAGAGAGGAAATGGTGGTTCCATGGCAGAATTCTCACTAGCCATGAAGGAAATTTGGGTTTGATTCTTGGCCAGTGCGCCTCCTGTTACAGCTACCACCTAACTGCTAGTGGAGGCTGGCATATGCTATGATGCTGAACAGATTTTAGCGAGGTTTTCTGCCTACAGACAGACTAGGAGAAAAGGCCTGGTGAACTCCTTCAAGCCATCAGCCACTGAAAACCCCCCAGCTGACAAGGGGTCAAATCTACAACCCATTGAAGGAATGGGGCATGACCAGTGGGCATTGAGTTCTGTAGCGCATGGAGTCCGCATGAATCAGGAGCTGGCTGACTTGAAGGCAATTGTCCACAGCACTCTCTAGGAAGGCAGTGGTTGGAGCACATAGGCGTCCTTCATGTGGCCCCATGATCATCAAGCCTTAAGTCATGCACCCAACTCTGGGAAATGAAAGATGCCCGGGGTACCAGGGATATTTGAAGGACCTGGTGTAAATAGGTTCAGCCCGAGGGAGTTCCGGAAACCACCGAGGTAAGCTACCTGCTGATACCACTAACTTAGCTCCAGTGCGAGTGGATGGGTGTCTGCGCATGTACCCAGCCACCATTAGTGCGTTTTTTGTTGTTGTTGTTGTTGTTGTTGCCGTTCACGTCCATAGAGTCGATGCCGATTCACAGTGACCCTATATGACAGGGTAGAATTCCCCCTGTGAGTTTCTCACACTGCGACTCTTTACGGGAGTAAAAAAGCCTCATCTTTCTCTTGAGGAGTGGCTGGTGGTTTTGAATGGTTGATCTTGCCATTAGTCCATTGCGTAACCAGGTGCTGTCAATTTGGTTCCAACTCATGGCCACTCTATGTACAGCAGAACAAAACAACACGCTGCCCTGCGCATTTCTCACAGTCATTCCTACATTTGAGCCACTGTGTCAACCCATCTTGTGGAGGTTTGTCCTCCTTTTGGCTTGACCAAGCATGCTGCCCAACTCCAGGGACTGGTCCCTCCTGATAACACCCAAAGTACATGAAGCCAAATGTCACCATCCTCGCTTCTAAGAATCAATCTGGCTGTAGTTCTTTCAACATATATTTGTTTGTTCTCCTAGAAGTTCCTTGGTGTATTCAAAATTCCTCACCAGGACCATATTTAAAATGCATCATTTCTTCTCGTGGGACTTCCTTATGCATTTTCCAGCTTCCACATGAAAATAACCAAGCCTTGGGATAGGATATTCCTGAGTTTTTAAGGTGGCAAAGTCACCTTGGTTCAAAAAAATGTTTAAAAGGCCTTTTGCAGCAAATTCACTGAAAGCAATTTATCCAGTGATTTCTTTACAGATATTTCTATGAGCGTTGGTTGTGGATGGGTCCAAGTAAGATGAAATGCTTCATCATTTAAATCTTTTCTCTGTTTATCATGTTGCTTATTGGTTCAGTGGTGAGGATTCTTATTCTTTTAACCTCGAGTTGTAATCCATACTGAAGACTATCATCTTTGAACTTCATCAGTAAGTGCTTCAACTCCTCTTCCCTTGCAGCAAGCAAGGCTGGTCGCCTGCATATCTCAGGCTGTTCTCAAATCTTCCTGCAATCCTGAAGTCTCCAATTCAGCCATTCAAAACTCAAAACAGCTCAATGCCATGGAAGTCAAGTCAATTCTGACTCCAGCAACTCTGTAGGCCAGGGAAGAACCTCCCGGAAGGTTTCCAAGGCTGTAATCTTTGTGGCAGCACATGGTCACATCTTTCTCACTAGGGATAGCTGGTGAATTCCAAGTGTTGCTCTTTCGGTTAACAGTGAAGTGCTTAAACATTGCCCTACCTGGATTCCATGTGTGAGCTAGCAGCCACAATTTTCTTCTGAGGCCAAATGGGTTGTTAGGTGTGAATTCTCGACCAAGAGTGGTCCAGCAGACCTGCTCAGTATTCGCCCAGGTGCAAAATCCATCAAGAGGATGCATTGTCATTATTTTTAATCACATAACACACCCAGGTGTAGCAGCAACCCAGCTTTGCAATATCACCCTGGTTTTGATAAATATGTCCCATTCCTTGATAACGCTTCCAAATCCATTAATATCCTGCAGCTCAGTCCCTGATGTCTGGCTGTAACAAAATGTGTGAAGGGAGACCATATGTCAATAAACTCTCCCTGTCTGCCTCAACTCAGCGCATAATCAGCTCCAAGGTAAAATGCATGGTAAGTCAGTAATGCGCTGGCGGGGAGGGCAAGGGGCCCCTTTCAGGTTTGTCTTCTGATGAAGCTGACCAAAAGGACTTCTTATTTCAGCCTATTAGGAGAGTGAGAGTTGCCCCCCTCCCTCGCCATTTTTCTTTTCTTTTCCCTTTTTGTCCCTTTCCCCTTGGAGGGACAGCCTGCTCTGCTATTCTGAAAGGGTTTTCTGTTTTATGCTGCGCTCTCCGCTCCATTAAATCACCTTTCCTCACATTAAATACAGGTCTTCAGGGTGGTCAGAGAGCTTTGCTCTGAGGGATAATGATATAATGAGGATGACGTGCATGAAAAATCATTTTTCAGCTCAATCCCAGGCAGACCACGGGAAAGCATGCAATGGGAAGGGGGAGAGGTGTACCTCACTTTAGACAAGAGCCAGGCTTCTGAGGGGGGCAGTCTCGACCTGGAAGGCTGAAGAAGGCTTCTTTACCTCACTCACTCATTCATTCAACCAGCTTGCTACTTACTTATTAAATGCCAGACCTTGGGGCTCTCTCACTGAACTAAAGAGACAAAAACCCCCCTTCTGTCAAGAAGCTTCCATAAACAGAGGCATTCAAACACTTCCTAGAGAATGTGTTTAAAGTCCAATTTACACAAAAGCAGAAGAAGAGACTGATGCGAGGGGTTTCACATACACACATGTTCATATATGACTCCCATTGCAGTGACAAAGTGTAGTACTCTTCCAGGAGACACTATTCATTGGAGTAAAATTGCTCCCCCCAAACCCCTGAGCTCTCTCTCTCTTTTTTTTCTTTCTTTCTGAGAGCAATTGCCCTTGGAAGGGATTAGCTGTTATCACTCTCTAGCACCTTAGTGTGAAATTATTTATTGGCTCCTTTTCCTGCCTAGATAGGAGGGGCCTCCAGGGCTGCTAAAAGCCAGAAAAATCCCAAAAAAGTTAGCAACAAGAGAGGCAGAGGACATTTGGGGCCAGTGTTTCTCATTTGAGTGGGGGGGGCATTTGTTAAAGATGCGGATTACACACACATACAGCACACACACACTTCCCTGCCGCTCCCCCCCCCCCCAATATGGCCCTACTAAATAAGGATCCTACCCCACCATCTGTCCGGGAGCCCCTGAACTGGCCCTTCCCATGAAACAAGCCAGGACCATTGAAAGTGACTCTTTAGGCAAAAGACCCGTGACTTAGGTTTTCCAAACCAGGATAAAGCCCATTAGTTAAGCACTTGCATATTAACCAAAAGGTTGATGCTTCAAACCCACCCACAGGTTCCTAGGAAAGCAGGCCTGGTGATCTGTTTCTGAAAGGGCACAGTCTTGAAAAGGATCGCTGGTAACATATTGTCCTGCTAGCCATAAGGCCAGCAGTTCAATACTACCAGCTGCTCTGAGAGAGAAAGCTGAAGCTTTCTACTGTACAGATGTATAGTCTCAGAAACCTACCAGGGCAAGTATACTCCGCTGCCATGAGTCAGAATTGACTCAATGGCAGCAAGTGAGTGGATGGGCAGGGATTGATTGGGCACCAACTAACACTAAGAACAACTATTTTGGGTGGCAGTGACATTCTTCTGCTTTATCTAGAATCTGAACTCTCAGCGTCATTAGCAATGGAGGCAACAGACAAATAATTATAAACTACAGAAGGCTAAAGAGAAGCTAAAGAAGTTACTTCTGTTTGGGGTTTAGTTGTGTGTTTTTTTGAGCAGAAAATATGAACTATGAAGGAGCAGGGACTTGCTGGACTTAAATATAAACTGTAAGATCTCTCTCCGGGCTAGAGTTACATCTCAGTTCTTGGCTCTGCATGAGAAAGAATTCACGCCAAAGCCTGGCTCGTGATCCAAGTGAGTTTAATGAAAGTTAAAAGAAGTTTCAGGTTTTACGCGGCACCCCTAGGATTCCTCCCCACCTTGCAGCCTGGCAGAGACTGCTCAAGGTCACGCAAAGATCTCTCTCCTAAGTTTTCCTCCAAAAAAACGACCTGTCTCATGTTCTTTCTCAAGTTCTCTCCCCAGTTCCTGTCCCCAGTTTTTCCTTTCTCCCCCTCGCTCCTGCCTTTTCAAGGATTCCCGGGGGGAGGCATGGTGAATGACCCCAGGTCGATCCCATTGGGCTGATCCAGGTTTAACGCCCATCCGTACCCACCAGCGGGAAAACCTAGGCTTTTGTTCTATGCTTGGTTCTCCTGGGTATGCGTCAATGGACATCTCATTCCTGCCTATCTGCCTAACAAAACCTATTTTTCAACCCCAAGTCTTTCTTGCCAAAAAATAATGTCCCTTAATAGGAATGGCATGAGCATGGCTTCTGCGTTGGATCAGATCAAGAAGATAGCTTTATTGCCCTGTACTAAGATCACAAAAGAATGTAACCCAGTGCCTTGTAGACAGTCTCGTGTACACAAAAGGTTTTCTAAGAGTCTAAATAGGCTGAATTGCAGCCTAAAACAGAGAGGGACCCATTTCAAAGAGATGTGGGGACACGGCTTTCATAAAATGGAATGCATCATGTAATCCAGTGCAAGGGAAACCCAGTAACTTTGGGAAAGAACTGCATTGTCTTGGACTAAACAGCCAGAGATAGTGCTACATAAAAAGAAAAAAGATGATTGATAAAGCAACCCAGACATTATTGTGGAAAAGGAAAAGGGACTTAGAAGACAATCAAAAGCTACAAGGAACCTCTCTTAGGGAGAAGTCTTGTGGTTTCAACTTGTGTGCTCTGGGGGATATTTGGCAGTCACGTATTAAATTGTGCATTCAATTTAATCCTTTTAAGGGATTTTGTCACTTGGCCTACAGCCCAACTATCCTGACAAAAAAATCTATCTTGAAAATCACCCTGCTGTGAGGAAGCTAAAGGCAAGCACATGATACGATCACATGGAGGGAAATTGGGGAGCCAATGCAACAGCAAGAACCCAGGCCCTAGATCTATGAACCAAAGCAAACCCATCTTGCCGGGTCTTGCTGCATGAGCTGGTTTGGCCAATGCCGCGTGGAGTGGAGATGTGATGTCCCAGCCAAACCTTCCTCAAATTACAAAATTATGAGCAAATAATACACCGAGGGGGATTGAAAGTCACTAAGCAGCAATAGGTAAGTAAAACATATGGGCCTACCATTACCTATCTGTAAAGAGTCTTTGGCAACTGGTTTATGGAAGACGCAGGCCCTGATTACCTCCCATAACACGTATTCTTTATCATAGCCACGGACACTCATGGAAACATTAAAGCTGTGCTTGAGAGGGGAAAAGGTGAGTTAAGAACTGAGAAAGATGGTCATGTGGCCTGGATATTGCTCAAACACTCCATTCTCCTTGGTCTCTTGGAAGAAGTAGAGGGATGAGAACCCAAAGCTGTAAACATTGTGTGGATTAGAAACGTGTTAAATTTGGCGTGAGGGCTGAAGGCCCAGGTTGGTAAAATTATTTCTGTAGGATTTTCTAGAATCAGAGCTGCTCTGAGGCCCACACTGGAGAGAATGCCATGGTCATTACCCTTGTATGCTTTATTTTGGCTGAGTCCCTCCCCCATCATGTGTCAGGGCTTACCCAGTGCCCCTTCTCAGCCCTGATACACGGTTTTGCCAAAATGGCTCAGAGATGTTAAGCAATCTGATCAAGGTCATGTGGCTTAAAGTCAGTTACAGAGTCAGACACTGAAATGCAAGAAGACTGACTCCTATGCCCAGACCTGGGACAAATCTCTCTGACAGAGCTGGGTAGATGCCCCTAAGCATCCGTATTGTGTGTGTGTGTGTATTTTTGTGTGTGTGTGTATGTGTGTATCCACATATATGTTTGGTTTATTTGTCATCAACATAATTAGAGTACTTTCTATCCAATTAAAAAATGAATTAAGCCAAGGTTGGTGGTTTACAATTTGCACAAGTGCCTTTATGAACTATCATGGTTTACTTTCTTTCATTGGGCGGCAGCTCCAAGCTTCAGACCTCTTCACTCCCCAGGTGAGGTGCTACATCAGACCAGAGTCAGAGGAAAGGATTGACCAGAAAGAGTCAGTTCACTGAATGAGGTTCCTTTGAAAAGGAAGCCAAAATGGCCCTTAAACTCATGGCCATCAAGTCAATACTAGCTCATAGTGAGGGACCCTGTTGAACAGGATCCTATGGTACAGGGTAGCTCTGTCCCTGTGACTCTCCAAGACTAACTCCATGGAAGCCGAAAGCACCATCTTTCTGCCACAGGGATGATGGTGGTATCAAATTACTGGCCTTTGAGATGTCAGCTCAACTTGTAACCACTGTGCCACAAGGGCCCTTAGTCAATCTAACAGGTCTGGCAAAATGTAGAGCCAGACATTATATACTGAAAATGGCTCACCACCACCACCACCACCAAAGGCTGGCTTTCTGGTGGAGTCTTCTGCTATTGACTGGTCCTCTGTTGTGGCCCTCCTCCTTTCAGGGATGCACATTCTGGCACTTTTATCAACCACATCTTGGTGCCCCAGATTTCATGCTGTGCTCTTGTCTCGGACCCCAAACTTGAGGCTATTAGGTAATTGAGAGCATAATATGAACATTCTTCCCCCAGCCATTTCATTTGCTCCATTATTTTGGTTCTCATCCATCGGGTAAGGAAATGCGTCTTAGTCTGCCCTTCCCCTTCCTTTGTGCTGAGGAGGTACAAAGGGAAAACTTGTCTCTACTTCTCTTTTACAGGACAACTTCTACCATATCCCTCCATTATCACCTCATTGCCCTTTGCCAGTCTCTGAGTAGCTAAAACTTTGCATCATTGTTAAGGAGCTTTAGGGATATAATGGGTTACTGCTACCACCAGGCAAGTAGTTCAAACCCACCAGCCTCTCCACAGGAGAAAGATGAGGCTTTCTGCTCCGCTAAAGAGTTACAGCTCCAGAAACCCACGGAGGCAGTTTTACTCTGCTCTACAGGCTCACTATGAATTGGAAGCAATTAGATGGCAGTGAGTTTGTTGGGTACGGCTTGGTTTGATTTGGTTTCCTACCATCGTGTTATCAACTCTAAGATGGGAAAGAGTAGACCACAGACCCCAGAGCTCTCTCTCTTGTGTCCCCCAGATTTCACACTCAACAGTGACTTGTCTTGCACTGCTTCTGCCCGCAGCTCTGCACTTTTACTTGAGTCCCCAGGTACTACTGCTGATGAACAAAGTACCCCACCGCAGTGACTTAAAACACCAGTCATTTTCTCATGCTGACAGAGTCTTTGGGTCAGCAATTCAGACAGGCTCCAGCGTATAGTCTCAGCTGGGAAAACACGGAGACTGAGGTGGCTTGATAACTGGGCTGATTTGTTGAAGAACTGTGGGAAGAACAGATTTTCGTACGTGATAGTGATTTGATGGTTGCATCATGAGGGTTCCTTCATTCACATATCTGCCTCCCCTCTGCCCACCTAGGTTGGGAGGACTGTCAGCTGCGTATCTACAGGTGGTCTCTCTATGTAGCTCAAGCTTCTTCTTCGCAGCAGCATAGTGAATGCAGGATCATTGGATGTCTTACAAGGCAGCTCAAGACTCAAGTACAAGTGAATAACGCAGCAACTGCACAGCCTGGCCATCAGCATCACTTACATTGTATTCTATTGGTTGAAGCAGACATCAGTTTACTCATATACAAATAGAAAGGACCCAGATCCCACCTTGTGGTGGGAGGAGTATCTAGATTAGGTGGCAAAGAGTCGACTGGTTGAGAGAGATGACTGGCTACCATCTTGGAAAATTTGATCTCACCCAGTCTGGCCTCTGGTACAATAATTTATATCCTCCCTGCTACCCTTCAATGGCTGATTCCTCCCCAGGCCGCCTGCTAAAACCCCTTCCTCCAGGAAGCCTTCTCTGATTACTCCAGTTCACCTTATCCCCAATTTTATCTCCATCATTTGTATTTAACATTACAGAGTATAATAGTGGTTGTGGTTTTTAGAGGGGGTAATAGTTAATATTATGAGGCAGAATGACTATGCTCACCTAGCAGTTATCAACGTCTGGGTCACAACCCCTTTGGGGGTCCAACAACGCTTTCACAGGGGTTGCCCAATTCATAACAACCCCAGAACTGACCATGTTCCCAAGAGTCTGCTGACCTCAGCCTCTGCCAGTCCATAACTATGCTCTTAGAAGGGCTTTTAAAATCGCTTCCGGAGATTATTCCCTGGCAGAGGGCCTGAAGCAGGGCAGGTACTGAGGGAAGATGTCAAGGCGTGTTGTGATTACGTGCCCTCCAGTTGATTTTCTATGCATGGTGACCACATGTGACAGAGAGGACTTTCTCATTGTTGGGAGAGGGGTTAGGCTGTTATCTCTATGGGAGCAAATCTTCCTCCTGAGTGGGCTCAAATCATCACAACATCAGGGCTCCTTTAATTGGCTGCATAAATACTCACCAAACCCTCTGCCAGCAAGTTGATACCGATGCACAACAACCCTATAGGACAGGGTAGAACTGCCCCTGTGTGTTTCTGAGCCGGTAACTCTTTATGAGAGTAGGAAGCCCAGTCTTTCTAGCCTAAGAGTGGTTGGTGATTTTGAACTGCTGATCTTGCCAGTTAACATCTTACCTCGTAACCCCTACAATACCATGGCTCCCTTAGATACTCCAAATAATCCAGGGTGATTCCGGTGCTAAAAGGGAAGAACAAAATGAGATTTTAAAAAGGTTTTCATTGTAGGTTCTTAGAGTCCTAAGGACTGAGTTGAGAGTAAGGGGGTGGCCGCGATGGAAAAAGGGAGGAGAGCAGGAGCAGAGAGGACACACACACACACACACACACACACACACACACACACACACACACAGAGAGAGAGAGAGAGATAGAGAGAGAGAGAGAGAGAGAGAGAGAGAGAGAGAGAGAGAGAGAGAGAGAGAGAGAGAGATATGATTTAGAACTGTGGGAATTTTATGGGCAAGCAAGCCTTTTTCAGCCTGAGCAGGCAGATTGAGAAATCCATAAACAACCAAGGAGCAAGCCTGAAGATAGAGCTGCACGGTCTAACAGACAGGGGGATAATAGCACTCAAGTCGAAGGAGACCCTGGGCCACATGTAAATGATTCAAGTCATAAAAGGCTGCTCCTGGGTGCTTTGTAGCAGAACAAAAGCATTCCACTGACATGCAAAAGTGGTTTTGGAAAAACCTACCGATTTTCCTGACTTGCCTCTCTGGCCCATAAATTAATGCTTCAGACCTCTACCTTGAAACAGTTGCCCCTGTCAAGAACCAATCTGGAAGGTGAGGTGGGGCCATTCAATATTCACAGGAATAGTGGCAATTCTTGGCTGCCAACTGCTTCAAAGCACGTCTTCCAGCAGCTTTCAGCAGTCCACTCTACTCAGAAGCAGGGAAGGGCAGTGGGGGCAATCACCATGGCCTAGGACCATGGAAGCAAGGAGAAATGCTGAGGTGGGCAGATAACGTTACCATCCTTAATGGGCTACTTAACTCCTTGGGGGAAGGGTAGAGGTGGCGCCAGTGAGGTGCCCCAGGCAGCAGATGGCACTGTTAGCAGCCTTTTAGAAGGGAGGGTGTCTGAGTTTAGGGTGCCCAATAAGCAGACCTGACATAAGGAAGGAGGCAAGTGCAAGGTGTTTGTTTGGGAGATGCAAGAAACATTGGTAGGGGAATGGGGAAGGAAACCAAGAGTTGGAAGGCAGCCAATATAGGGTGTAGTAGTGAGCCAGCTGACTCTGTGGGCAGCTGGAGAGTAATTACCCTGGGGAACGTCTGGAAAACCAGGACAATGGTGCTTCCCCAGCTTTCTGTGATGAAGGGCCAGGCTGTTGGTTACCTTTAAAAAGACTCTTAAAACGTCCTAGTGATGTCAGATTCTGAGATCATAGAGGCTTCCTCTTCCTTGCTTGGTCTTGTTGGTATGTGCTATCAAGTTGGCCTGCCTCAAAGCAACCCCCATGTACAACACAAGGAAATGCTGCCAGTCCTGGGTCACCCTCACAATCGTTCTGATGTTTGAACCCATCGTTGCAGTCTCCGAGGCCATCCATCCTGCCAACGACCTGCCTCTTTGTCGCTGGCCCTCCCCTTACTTCTGACCAGATGGGTTCGTCCTCTGGCCCCCTCTCTCACAAGGTTCTGCCTTGACTTACTAGGCCTCCACCACCTGACAGTGTTTCCATGCCGAGCATAAGGTTTTCAGTGGCAAATTCCTTTGCAGTGGGCAGCCGATTTTTCTTCATTCTTAGCCTGTCCTCTGTCTGGAAACTCCGAAGCACCCTTTGCCCTTTGGATGACGTTGCTGGCATTGGAAATACCAGTGACATGGCCTCCAGCCTTCCTTTGTGTACCTAGCTGAAAATGGACAGATAATAAACATCTCACAGTTTATCACCGGTTCATGTACCACCCTTGGAGCAGCACTGGTGTAGATCATACATCACTGAGTTCTCCTGCACAAGGAGATGGAGCCCTCATGGCTGAGTGGTTATACACACCAGCTGCTCCAGGGGAGAAAAGGTGGCTTTCTATTCCAGTAAAGAGTTAACAACCTCAGAAACCCACATGGGCAGTTCTACCGTGTCATATAGAGTCATTATGAGCTAGAATCAACTCAATGGCAGGAGTCTGAGTTTTGGCTGTCATGTTAGCCAGTGGGGGAAGGTTGGTGGCCAGGGTGTTGGTTTGACTGGGGCACAAGTGGGGAGGGATAAACTCCTCTGTGTGCATTGCACTAGAAAAGTGGCCATTTCCTCTTTCTAGCATGCGATTGAAAAAGAACTGCAGTTAGTGGCAGTTGATAGTCAGCCTGAAAACACTGTTGGACAAAGTGTAGGGTGCCCAAGCATATGTTCCTGAGGGGCCCACCATGGTCTTTGCCCATCCCGTCCCAGTTAGTGACACTCTGGGCACTTAAGGGAAACGCAAAGACTAGACGAAGTGTCTGGAAAAATGTCCCAGTGTCATGACTTCACTCTGACTAGTTTTAAAGACGGAGGCATTGTGAGGTGGGCCCTACTTTACCTGCTGTGATAGTTAAGGTTTATTAACTATCCAGGCCAACAAACACATGTGGGATTAATTGTAGGGCAGGGAGATAAATGCCTCAGTAATAAGCCTCGCCTTTCTCTTTCTCTGGTTTCTTGTTCTCTGATGGTCAGACCAGTGTGCCTTAGCAGTAAAGCCTTAGACATTCTTTACCTCAACTGGTAAGGCTCACTTTCTGTGAGCCATCCCTGAGGAGAAGCCACATGGACCTGCCCTGATGCAGCCCTGGGTGCTGGAGAAGCCAACTGAAGACCCCTGCCAGTGCTGATATGCTTACACGCTCACTAATTCGGCTTTTCTCCTGCACCCGGCATCACTGCGTGTGCTTGGTAAGATGGAGGAGGACTTTGTGTATTGGTGGTGACATACAGGCCAATGTTGGACTTGTGGACTTGGGCAGCACTGGGTTGGGAGGTTTATTTGGTGTGCATTTACCCTTTATTTAAAACTCTCTGATACATATGAGTTTCTGTGGATTTGTTTCTCTAATGTACCCAGACTAATACACCTGCCTAACCCAGTATCAGAGCTCAGTTTTCCTCAAAGTAGTGATACCACTATTGAGATAGTTAAAGTTTATTCTGACAACCTGGCCAACTAACACAGGTGGGGTTAATGGAAGGGCAGAGAGATCAATGGCTTGGTGAGCCTCGCCTTTCTTGTTCTTGGGTCCCTTGCTTTCTGATGGTCAGATTCGGTTGCAGCTGTCTTAGCCAGTTCTCTGCTTCAGGGGGCCAAGCTGACTTACTGCAAGACATCCCTGAGGAGAAGCCACATAGACCTGCCCCGATGCTGTCCTGGGTCCTAGAGAAGCAGACTGGAGACCCCTGCCAGCGCTGAGAGATGGTTACATGTTCACTTATTCGGCTTTCCTACTGCAGCCGGCACCACTGTGTTTGGTAAGATGGAGGAGAACTTTGTGGATTGGTGTGGGACACATGGGCTAATGTTGGACTTGTGGGTTTGTGCAGCACTGGGTTGGGATGTTTTCTTGATGTGCACTTAACCTTTATCCAAAACTGCCTTTTATACATAAGATTTTCTGTGGATTTATTTCTCCAATATACTTAGACTAACACAACTACTATAAGAAAAGCCAGGACACAAGTTAGCACCCTTGTCAGTTTGGGAATCACACTAAATACAGAAAAGCTATTCTCCCCCATGGCATCTCTGGGTGGCATCCCTGGATGGCACAAACAGTTAAGAGCTCAATTCCTGACTAAAATATACTTCTGAATCTATATGGTGGTGCCTCAGAAGACAGACCTGGTGGTCTGCTTCTGAACGCTCACACAGCCTTGAAGACCCTACCTAACACGGTTCAGTTTGGCTCTGCACACATGGTAGTTCTGTGACTTGGAATCAACCTCACAGCAACTGGTTTGGATGACAGGTACTCAGTCCCTGAGTTATGACCGGCACCATTCTGATGATTCTGTTATGAGTCAGTCCTGACAGAAGTCAAATATCTCATTATTCTTACCTTTTATTTTCATCTTTACACATCTGACCATCATTAGTTTGTGGGGGTTGAAAACATTGGATATAAACTTACAGCTAGAATGACATCAGAGATATATGTTATAGCATTACATGTAGTGCATGCTACTTATGGGAAATTTTCTAAAAAAGAAAGAAAAGCAGATGGTCATAAGGCAGCTCATCTCAACTTGAATACAGCACAAATCAGAGATTGTGTTTTCTGGGTCTTTGAACTGATATGAGCCAATTCAGTTGTGGGCTGATGAAAAGAAGTGAAGTAGACCTGTTTTTAAAAGCTTAACGATCTCGAAGGCTAAATGGAATGGGGGCAAATATGGTTTAAATACCTGGAATAGAGATTTGGGAACCTTTCACAAACCTGTTTCATGACACCAATTTACTTCCAACACTGTGGAGAGCGACACACTTTCAATGCAGCAAGTGGTTTGCTGCCATCTTTGAGCAGGCTCTATTATTTTCTACTCAGCCTATCCAGACATTTACTTGCATGCTGGCCTTATTTTTTTTTTAAGCGAAATACGTTTCTAATGGCTTAAAATTTTTAAAATTTCTGTAGACCACATCATTTAATAACAAAGAAATTAAATAAAAACTGAACAAAGAAAGAGGTGGCTATAAAGTAGAATCAGCAGGGTTGTTGACTAAAAGACAGGGACTGCAGGACACAGGGTTCTAGGAACTTCATAAGCTTAGGGATTTGGGTGGAGACACTGATTTAGGCCAAAGTGACTTAATCCTGGCCACGACTAAACCAGGGTGAACCACTTTGAGAAGCTCTAGTGTTTTCTCCTCTTCTCGGTTGTCTGATCTTCTCTCACCTGAAGCTATTGATTCTATGTCTCCTCTTCTCCAGGCTAGTTTTTCAGGGCATTGACAGCTCTTTCTAGACTTGTGACAAACTCTTAGTCTGCAGGTTTGGAGTCTGGAGCTGGCTGCAGTTTTGTCTATGGGAGTGAGAGGGCCATCGAGATCAAAGGGTCTATTCAGATGGTCTCTGTGTCCTACTGGAGAAGTCAGACAGAACAGTCTGGTCACTGTAGTTGCCATCGCCCCTGGGACAGAGTTTTGGGTGCAGGAGAAGAAAGATAGGGATAAAAGTGATGCAAACACAAGCAAGTATCTTTAATACATAGATCCCTTCAGACTCCAGCCTGGACACTGTTCCTTTCTTGGTCTTTACATACACTCTCCCCTGATTCGAGAAACAGTTCTGAGTAGTCGGTGATTGTGACTGAGTAGGAGGGCTCACTGCCTAGATGTCACATTTCCTAGGTCTGCCTGATGGCTGTTCCACCACAAGTGCTCTCTTAGTGTGCCTCCGTTTCCTTGTCTGGAAAATGGGGTTGATAGTTCTCCCCACCTCATCCACTTAGTGGTTAGTCAATTAAATAACTAATCACGCCAATAGGTTATTTAAAGTTAAGGGGCTTGCCTGCTAACCCAAAGGCTGGCTATTTGAATCCACCCAGAGGTGCCTTAGAAGAAAGGCCTGGTGTTCTACTTCCGAACTCTCAACCCTGGGAAACCTATGGAGCAGAGTTCTATGACAGACAGAGTGTCGCAAAGGGTGGGAGCAGGTAGATTTCCACTCCTCAGAACCCTAGGGAACAGTTCTGCTCTGTTCACGTGATCACTATATATCAGAATCGATTTAATAGCAGTGGATGGCTTTAAAACTCACATTGAATCCCTATCGGGGCAGGGATTTAAGCATCTGGATGCTAACTGCAAGTTTGGTGTAAAGTTGAAGCTCTCTGCTCCCATAAAGACCCACAGCCTTGGAAACCCCGTTGGGTTTCCTACTCTGTCCTGCAGGGTCACTATGAATCAGAGTTGACTCGTCGGCAGTAAGTGTGCTTTTGATGGCCTGTCCTTACATAGTTGGCTGGACAAGTTGCCCAAGGAGACCATGGGATGCAAACACTTCCCAGATGAAGTATGTTAAAGCTTCAAATTCACAGATCTATGTAGCCTAGCGTTACCAGTCACCCAGGCGTCTGTCACTATTCCCAGTTTCCCTATTAATTCAGACTTCTTTGCAACCATGGTTCAGGTGTAAGGCTTCCAGGTAAAACACAGGCTGCCCAGTTTAAACTGAATCCAAAATAAACAATGACATTTTCTTAGTACACACATCCCCAATAGTTATACTAAATATGACACATACTAAAAGCCTATCTATTGTTTACCTGAAATTCAAATTAACCAGGAATTCTATATTTTCATGTAAAGAACCTGGTACGCAGGGCCACAGAGGGCTCTTTTAGTCGCATTAAAGAACACCAGCCCCCTTTCTGTAGCAGTATAGGCATCTCCCGAAGCCAACATGGGGAAGCACTTGGGCACAGGTGGTTTGAATGAGAGGTGGCCCTGAAAAACACAGTGCAAGAACAGCAAGGTGAGGCCAGGAAGGGAGGGAAACCAGTAAGAGGGAGTCACTAGGACTCAATCCCCTAGGAGGCTTCCCAGCAACCACGGAACTTGTCTTAGCATCAGGGCACAGGAGGAGTGAGGAGCTGGGGCTGAGCAATATCCTTGGGGCGTTCATGCCTCTGCACTTCCGGGTGGCACTTGTGCTTGACTGAGCATGCCCATGGCAGAGAAGCAGAGAGCCTCAGGCACTTGAGGTGGAAAGCCTTCAGTGTACTGGAAACTGTCTCCCACAGCTGCTGAGTTGCAGTGCTACACCCGAGCAGAGAGTAAGGTGGATGTCTAGAGCCCCAGCTTGATTTGCCCGAAATCAACCTCTCAATCTTAGTTGGATGAAAGAAGTTGCTCAGTTGACCACAGAGGGTTGCTATGAAGATAAAATCTGAGAATGTGTGGAAGAGGATGTTAAAAATTGATACGCTCTACCAAAATGGAATGTATATTAAGCATTATTCAGTTAAGAATGAAAGGGAGAGAAAAGAGGGAAAGAGGGAAGGGCAGAAGAAAAGTGGGGGAGGGAAGAAGGAAATAGCCTCATAAAAATAACGTCCAAGTAACAAAATTATTTGGTAAAAAATTTTTATTGAGTGCCTTATTTTTTACCCGGTAATGTAAATAGGTAATAAGGAATAAATAGTGACTCAAACAAACCAAATGCCTGCCCTCACAGAGCTTACATTTTAGGGGGAAAGTAAAATGGATAACAAATTAGAAAAGTACTATTAAAAGAAACCAGACAAAGGAGCTGGGGTGGGAGTTGAGAGGGGGTGTTTGGGGAGAATGATAGGGTTTCTATTTTGAATGGGATGGTCAGCCAGGGGAGGTGTCACAAAGGTGACTTTGAGATCAAAACCTGAAGGAGATGAGAGGGAAAGTGACACAGATCTCTGGATGAGAGGGTTCCAAACAATGAGATCCTGTGGGCAAAGGTCCTCAGATGGATAGGTGCCTGGTCTGTGGCAGGAGTGGCAAGGCCACCAGCTTGGCCATATCACAGAGAGCAATGGGGAGGGAGGGAAGGAGGGAGGAAGGAAGGAATAGAAGACCCGTGGTCTGAAGGGATACTGAGGGAGATGTATACAGAATATACAGAGCTCTACAGGGCATTGTGAAGAATTTGTCTTCCTTGGGGGTAGATGAGCCATTAGAAGGTAGTGCGTGGGCATGACATGGCCCACCGTGCATTTTAAAAGGGCATTAGCTTCTGTGTTAACAGCAGGCTTTAAGGGAACAAAGATGGAAAGCAGTCAGTGAATTGGGAGGTTAGGAAAGCAGTGCAGCCATGAACAGATGGTGGTAGGGCAAGGGCGGTAGGAGTGGAAAGGGTGGGACAGAACAGGATTCTGAATCTACCATAATAATGGATGGAAAGAAAGAGGCAAGTTATGGATGCATCTACAGCACTTGACCTGAGCAACTGGAGGTAAGGAGCTGCTAACACTGAGCTACAGAAGTCTAGGGGAGGAACAATCTTGAGTAAGGGGTGACGGAGAACGTGGCTAAGTTTGAGAGGCTGTGAAGGTCCAAGTAGAATAGCAATGGGTGGAGTCTGTGTCGTAGTCATGAATCTGGCAATCCTCAGTATAAGAGAATATTTCAAGTCACAAAATGCGATAAGGACATCTCCATGGAAGGGTGTAGGCAGAGAACAGAAGAAATTCAGAGTTAGTCTTTGGGTAACACAAGAATAAGAGGTCAAGGAGGCCAGAAAGAACCAGCAAAAAAGACTCAAAAGGAGTGGCTAGAGAGATGAAGAAAACCCAAGAAGCCAAGTGAAGCATGAGATCATTGTAGAAGTGAGGCTCTGTGGACTAGCCGGGTGATACAACGAAAAAAAGTTCTCCTAAGGAGAGCATATTCCAATGGGTTTTCTACTTGACACAGTGCTTGCCTTTTAAGACAGGTGTTTGAACTGTCCACCATTTCCATCCATGCCTGGCCTCTACCCTGCCCTGAGACGCTTCTGCCTTGTGGTATCACATCCCCTAGCATCTAGCCCAATCCTTGAAGCACTGTGAGCCCCAGACTACATGTGTCTGAGCTATCCCTATTTAGATCACACCTAGTTCCAGACCCATCATCTGTCCCCTAAAATCGGCAGTGGCCAGGGTTTGCGGCTGCGGCTGCTACTGCTGTTACACAGAGTCTCAGTGAGAGAGTTGGGTAAGCATTGGGCTGATATTGTAAGGTCAGCGGTTCATACTCATCAGCCCATCTGCTAAGAACAATGTGCCTGGCTGCTCCTGAAAAATGCAGTCCCAGAAATTCCAGGGAGTAGGCCTACTCTGCCCTAAAGGGTGGCTATGAGTCAGAATGGATTCCCTGGCAGTGATGTTTGTTTTGGAGTTAGGTGGTTGTTGTTAATGTCCTTGAAGTAGGCTCCCCTCATGGTGACCTTATGTACAAAAGAACAAAACATTGACCATGACTGTACCATCTTCAGAGCACTGGTGTGCTTGAGTCCTTTGCAGGGATACTGTGTCCATTGGTTTCATGGATGAGCTCCCCTGGTTTGTTTACCTAATTTGCGAAGCATGATGTCGTTTTTTAGCTATCAGCCCTTTGTGATGACATGTCCACAGTATCAAGCCACAACCTTGCCATCGTCATTTCCTAATAGGGTTCTGGTTGTATTTCTTCGAAGATGGATTGTTCATTCTTTTGTTAGTCCACTGTAAATTCAATATCTGAAATATACCTGGGCCAACCTCTAATGTGCTATCACCACCCCTTATAAAATAGCACGACTTCCTGGCAATCAGCTTGCTTGTTATTTGTGTACTAGGTTAGCCAACAGACTAATGTAAGTCTTCTGGAACTTTCCAGGGAGCATAACTTCTTTCCTCCCACTTGGCCAACGCCAAAGTAATCCAGTATTACAAAGTCTTGATCTGCAGAACTGACTTGAATTTAACGGAACACACACACACACACACACACACACACACACACACACACACACATACACATACACACGGCCACCATCATCCTTTGTAACTAGAGCCATTGCTGAACGACTCAGCTGTCCGCAGTTATTGGGAATCATGACTGAGTGATCCAAACTGTGAACATCGCATCTCTTCTTGCCACTCTGAGGCAGCAAGGACCCTTAAATACCCATTAGAACATCCTCCCCTTCCAGAATAAATAAATGCAGGTCTCTGACAAGGGAGCCAAAATGGGAGGCTCTGAAGCACTGGGTGGGTTTTTCCCTTGCCACAGCAAGCTCTTCACTCATCGGAGGCTGGCTCAGGTTTTAGAGAAAGGTAGGGCAATGACGCCTGAGATTAAAACATGCCTGCTTCTCAGACATGTATTCTAAATGAAAATGTGGTTTATGGGCATCAGGTTCTAAATCTAAAGGCCAAGCAATTCTACTTATGACCATCAATCATGGAAGTTACACTCGCAGAGAATGAAAATGTACACAACCACTGTTAGCCCATACCCAGCCAAGGAGCGTCTTCTACCAAGGAACCAGGTTTCCCTGACAAAAACTATCTGCCCTGTGTTTACTCATTGGTACCCAAACTAGTGGAATTGACTCTCAAACAAGGGGATTTATCACGAGATGCTCTCAAGGCCAATCTCTTCTGATTTGTAGAGAGGGCATTATATTAGGAGTCAGAAAAAAAGGGTTTGATTGTCACCTTGGCTGTTTACAACTCATGTAGAACTTGGCCATTCCCTCTCTTTGTCTCAGTTTTCTCCTCTACCTAGAAGTACCTAAGAGGCTGTGAATCTCCTTTGCATGAGTTGCTATTAGAATTGTCTTAGTTCAGAATAGCATAGTGGTTAGTGAAGATCTCACACATCAGATTACTCTTGGAAATCTAACTCTTCTTCTTTTTTTTTGAGCCAAGTCTTTTTTTTTCTTTCTCTCATCTCTTAATTTTTTTTTCATTTCTTTTTTTTAATTATTATTATTGTATTTTATTGGGGGCTCTTACAGTTCATCATAATCCATACATATATCCATTGCCTCAAACACATCTGTACATATGTTGTCATCTTTTTTTAAAAAATATTTTTATTGGGGCTCATAATGTTCTTATCACAGTCTGCACATACATCAATTGAGCAAAGCACCCTTATACATTCGTTGCACTCGTCATTCTCATAATTCACCTTCCACTTGGGTTCCTGGAATCAGCTTGGTATCCCTTTTTCCCCCTATCCCCCTCCCTCCCCGATCCCACCCCTGGTCCCTTAATAGTTTATAAATAATTTTATATCTTATCTTACACTCCCTGGCGTCTCCCCTCACCCGCCACCCCATTGCCATCTCCCAGAGAGGAGGTTACACATAGATCTCCGAGATCGGTTCTCCCTTTCTACACCCCCTTCCCCCCTAGTGTCGCCACTCCCACCGCTGGTGTTGAGGGGTTCATCTGTCCTAGATTCCCTGTGCCTCCAGATCCCCACTACACCGCTGTGCATCCTCTGGTATAACCAGGTCCGTAAGGCAAGGTAGAATTGGGGTCATGATGATTGGAAGGGGAGGAAGCGTTCAGGAACTAGAGGAAGGTTTTGAGTTTCATTGTTGCTACACTGAACCATGAGTGGCCCATCTCCTCCACACTACCCCTCTGGAAGGGGTGTCCAGCTGTCTCCAGATGGGCATTGGGTCCCCATCACACACTCTCCCTCTTTCACGGTGATGTGATACTCACCACCACCCCACCTTTGTTGTTGGAGACCTGGTCTCCTCTGCCCTTCACGATCACCTATGTTGGTGTGCTGCTTCCGTGTGTGCTTGGTTGCTTCTGGACTAGATGGCCGCTTGTTTGCTTTCAAGCCTTCAAGTCCCCAGACGCTATATCTCTCAGTAGCCGGGCACCACCAGCCTTCTTCACCACACTTGCTTATGCACACTTTCGTCTTCAGCGATTATGTGAGGAAGGTGTTCACACAATGATTGTTTTTGTTCCTTTGTATCTGCTACATGGTCCATTCAACACCTTGTATTCGCTTAGGCTGTGTGCTTCTTCTCGGTGGGTTTTGTTGCTTCTGAGTTAGATGGTCGCTTACTTGCCTTCAAGCCTTTAAGACCCCAGACGCTATATCTTTTTGATACCCGGGCACCATCAGCTTTCTTCACCACGTTTGCCTACACACACGTCTGTCTTCAGTGATCATGTCGGGAAGATGGGTATCCTACAATGACTGTTTAGCAGGGCGAGGTGCTATTGTATTGGGGGATTATGTATGAGGAGGCCCAATGTCCATCTGCTACTCTACTACTGAACCTATAAATATATGCATATAAATCTATTGCCCCCATAATCATAAATATATTTACATATGTACATGTCTGTATTTAGGCTTCTCTCTATGCACTTTGCCTCCTACTCCTTTCCTCTATTTCCTTTCGCTTTCCTCCCGACCCATTACCATGTTTAGCCTTCATTCTGGATTCAGTAGTTCCTCTCAGTTACCTTCCTCTTGGTCACTCACTACCAGTCCTCCCCTCCCCTCCCTCCTCTGGTTTTGAACCACTTGCTGTTCCCTTGTCCCTCTGTAGGGCGACACCTCCTCCCTTCCCCTACCTCCCACGCTCTCATGTCCCTCCAGGACCGTTGGTCCTGTTGTTTTCTTCTCTCATTATTTGTCCAGCCTATCTTGTCTAGGTGGACCTGCTGACATAGTAATATGTGCATACAAATGCATATGACTTTGACTGCACCCAAGTGGCACATAAGAACATGGCTTTGACAGAAGCAACATCGGCACGCTGATAAGCAGAAAAGCCACTAACATACAAAATTTAGAAGGTAAAAAACAAAACCAATTAAAAAAAGATTAAACAAAAAGATAGCAAATATTAAAAGAAAAATTGCTAGTAGTTCAAGGTCAGTTCTTTGGCCTTTAGGAGTGTTTTCTAGGTGTAGCTTGTGAGGCGCCACGTCCTGGCCCGGAAGACCATCCTTTATACTCCCTCGGGATCCCTTTGCTCTGCTTCCTCCACTGCTCCATTGCAAGCCCCCAGTGTTTGCCTCAGTGTGGCGGGGTCACCTCAGTCGCACATCCCCCATTGTATCTCAGGTGCTGTCCCATGTAGGGCCATGTGTTGGTGCAGGATGTTGCATCTCATAGTGTGGCCAGCTGAAAGGTGGACCCAGGTGTACTCCACTAAGACCGTTCTCTTTCTTTTGTTTCAGCTTCTTTCTGGATGTGGTGTGGTGGGTCAGTTCCTTTCCCACTCCAGACGATCTATTTTAGTTTTCTGTGGTATTCCCTTCAAGTGTGGGGGTCGGCCTAATTCTGGTTTGGGCCAGCGTGTCGTCCAGCCTCTTTGTGTAGACCTCTGTATTTTGCGTTGCCCTCCTTGTTTGGTGTGTCGTGGTGGGTCCATATTCATGTTCCAGATCTGTGGGGACACAACCGATACTCTCCCCCAGGTGGGTTAGTACCCTGCCCCACCCCATACCATCCATTCGGATTCTCCCCCTCCAGGTTCTCCCTCTCCCTGCCCCACTACTCCTTCTTTATGCTGGGCTCTGATGTACCTCCCTAAGTGTGGCCTGCCCTCCCTCCAACTATCTATGCTTTCCCCCGTTTATTGTGGGATGGATGTTTATTCTTCTATTTCTGTCATGCTGATTGTACTTACCTCAGGGGACTCATGTTGTATCTGTCCCTTTGGGTCTGGCTTACCTCGCTTAGCATAATTCCTTCCAGCTCTTCCCATGAAATAACGTGTTTCATGTGCTCTTCGGTGCTTTTCAGTGCTGCATAATACTCCATTGTGTGTATGTGCCAAAGTTTGCTAATCCACTCGTCTATTTATGTGCTGCTTCAACCGGGTATATGCCCAGTAGAGGGATGGCTGGGTCATAAGGTAGATCAATTTCCATTTTCTTTAGGTATCGCCAAATTGCTTTTCACAGTGGCTGTACAAATCTGCACGACCACCAGCAGTGGAGGAGGGTTCCTGCTTCACCACAGCCCCTCCAACACTTGTTGCTCTCTGATTTACTGATCTGGGCTAGCATCAGGGGTGTTAGGTGGTATCTCATGATTGTTTTGATTTGCATTTCTCTTATGGCAAGGGACTTCGAGCACTTTCTCATATGTTTATTGGCCATATTGATCTCCTCTCTAGTGAAAGTTCTTCTCAATTCTTTTGCACACTTCCTTAGGGGGTTAACTGTTTTCCTCTTTTTGCAGGTCACGATGGTGTTGCAGATTTTAATAATGAGCCCTTTGTCTGATGTGTCACTACTAAAAATCTTCTCCCAGTCTGTGGGTTGCCTTGTCACACCCTTGGCGAAGAATTTTGAGGTGCACAGGTGTTTTATTCTTATTAGATCCCATTTGTCGATTTCCAGTTCACCTGTGTGTGTCCCCTTCCCTGTTGCAGTGAGTCATGTGCTCCCTGGGCCAGTGCTCTGAGATTAGTCCCGATTCCCTCCTTAATGGTCCTGATGGTTTGGGGTTTGACTTCTAGATCTGTGATCCACCTTGAGTGTATTCTTGTGCATGGGGTGAGGTAAACGTCTTGTTTCATCTTTCTACATGTGGATATCCATTGTTCCCAGCACCATTTATTAAAGAGGGCATCTGCTTCCCACTTGACGTTTTTGGGACCCTTGTCAAAGATCAGTTGTCTATATGCTGATGATTTTACTCCTGGGCTTTCTATTCTTTCCCACTGGTCTGAGTATCTATCATTGTGCCAGTACCATGCTGTTTTGACCACTATAGCTGTGTCGTAGGCATTAAAATCAGGTAGGGCGAGTCCTCCAATTGAGTCCTTCTTCTTGAGGAGTTCTCTGCTAATTCTGGGTTTCTTCCCTCTCCATATGAAGTTGCTGGTCAGTTTTTCCAATTCTTTGAGGAAGGTTGATGGTAATTGGATTGGTATAGCATTGAACTTGTAGAGTGCTTTAGGAAGAACTGTCATCTTTACTATGTTCAGCCTACCTAACCATGAGCAGGGGAGGGTCATCCATTTGTGAAGGTCACTTTTGGTTTCCTGTAATAGGGTTTTATAATTATGCTTATAAAGGTCTTTAGTATTTTTTGTTAATTATATTCCTAGGTATTTCAGTTTGTTCTTGGCTACTGTGAAGGGTACTTCCTTCTTAATCGCCTCTTCCATGGCCCTGTCCGATGTGTATAGAAACCCTACCGACTTCTGTTTATTGATCTGGTATCCTGCTACTCTTTCATATTCCTCTATTGCTGTAAGCCAACTGTGGAGTTTTGGGGGTCTTCAATGTATAGGATCATGTCATCTACAAATAGCGATAGTTTCTCCTGCTCCTCTCCCAACTGGATCCCTTTGATGTCCTTCTTCTGTCTTATGTTGTTAGCCAGACCATCCAAAACGATATTGAATAGAAGAGGGGACAGGGGGCATCCTTGTCTTGTACACTTTTTCAGTGGGATTGTTCTTGTCTTTTCTCCATTGACTATGATGTTGACTGTTGGTCTTTCATTGATAGCTTGTATGAGCTTGAGGAACTTACCTTCCAATCCTATCTTCTTGAGCGTTTTGATTAGGAATGGGTGCTGGATGTGGTCAAATGCTTTTTCTGCATCTATGGATATTATCATATGGTTTTTATCCTTTTTCTTCTCGATGTGGTGTATGATATTGATGGATTTTCGGATGTTAAACCAGCCCTGCATCCCTGGGATGAATCCTACATGGTCGTGGTGGATGATATGTTTGATGTTCCTTTGTATTTTATTGGCCAATATTTTGTTAAGGATTTTTGCATCTATGTTCATTAGAGATATTGGTCTATAATTCTCTACACCTGTGGGGTCTTTTCCCTGTTTGGGTATCAAAGTAGTGCTGGCTTCGTAAAATGAGTTTGGGAGCTTGCCGTTCTTTTCTATGTTATGGAATACTTTGTGGAGGATCGGTGTCAGCTCTTCCCTGAATGTTTGGTAAAATTCTGCTGTGTAGCCATCTGGCCCTGGGGCCTTTTTCCTTGGTAGGTTTTTGATGACACTCTCTATTTCTTCCTTCGCTATGGGTTTGTTGAGGTTCTTGATCTCTGTCTCAGATAATCTAGGGAGAGATTGTTTTTTCTAAATATTTATCCATGTCTTCCAGGTTTCTGAATTCATTAGAATACAAACCTTCATAGTACTTTTTGATTATCCTTTTTGTCTCATTGGGGTCTGTTGTTATTGCCCTGATTCATCCCTCATCCTGGCTATTGATGTTTGCTCCTTTCTATCTTTGGTAAGCTTTGCCAGATGAGTGTCAATTTTATAAATTCGTTCATAAAACCAGCTTCTAGTTGCGTTAATCCTTTGCATTGTTCTTTTGTCTTCCCCCTGGTTTAACTCCGCCCTTATTTTTATTATTTCTTTTCTCTTGCTATTGGAGGGGTAGTTCTGTTGACTCTGTTCTAGATGTTGGAGGTTTTGTGTTAACATATCTGTCATATGCCTTTATTCTTTTTTCATATATGCATTCAGTGATATCAAGCTACCTCTGATAACTGCCTTTGCAGTGTCCCATAAGTTTTGATATGTTGTATGCTCGTTCTCATTAGTTTCTAGAAACTTCCTAATATCCTCTCTGATCTGGACCTTAACCCATTCATGTCGCAGGAGATCGTTATTTATTCTCCAATTGGTTGTCCTTGCTTTTCTGGGTCCCTCTTATTAATCTCCAGCTTTATGGCATGGTGGTCTGAGAAAGACATCTGGATAATATCTATGTGTTTGAATGTACTCAGGCTGGCCTTGAGTCCCAGCATGTGATCTATTCTTGAGAAAGATCCGTGTGGATTGGAGAAGAATGTGAAACCTTTTGCTTTTGGAAGAAAGGTTCTATAGATGTCTATCGGGCCCTGTTGCCTAATTACATTGTTTAGCTCTCTGGCCTCTTTGCTGAGCGTCTTCCCCTGTGACCTGTCTTTCTCTGATAGTGGAGTGTTGAAGTCCCCCACTATTATTGTTGTTTCCGTGATTTCTTCTGTCATTTTTTAAATAGTTTGTTTGACGAAATTTGCCCCGCCATTATTAGGTGCATAAATATTCAGTATGCTAAGTGCTTCCTGGTTTACTGAACCTTTGAGCATTATGTAGTGTCCCTCTTTGTCTCTTTTTATGTTTTGCATCTTGAAATCCATTTTGTCGGAGATTAAAATAGCCACTCCTGCCTTCTTGGAGTTACCATTTGCTTGGTAAACTTTCTGCCAGCTCTTTATTCTCAGCATATGCTTGTCTGCTCTCTTAAGGTGTGTCTCTTGCAGGCAGTAGATTGATGGGTTATGTTTTCTAATCCAGTCCTCCAGCCTCTTTCTTTTAATGTATGAATTGAGCCCATTTGTATTCAGAGTGATTATTACTATCTGTGGCTTCATAGTTGCCATATTCTGGTTTGTGTTTTGGGTCTTTACCTATCTTCCTTTATATCAGTGTACTGCGTTTGAGTGGAGGGTTTCCATCATGTCCTCTTTTCCATCTGAGACCCTGTTGTTCTGGTACGTGTTGCTGGCATGTTGGCTTCTAGATGGAGATGGGCTATATGGTGGTCTCCTGATGGTTCTAGTTGGAGCTTGATCTTCTGGCCATAGTGAGTCAGCCAGTATGTTCTGCAGGGTCGGGTGACTTGCTGCATATTTTTTGAGTTCTTCCTTGTCCTGGAAGACCCTTATCTTACCCTCTATCTTAATGGATAACTTGGCAGGGTATAGGATTCTGGGGGAGGCATTTTTATCTTTCAGTTTTTGGAAGATGTTGCTCCATTCTCTCCTCCTCTTCATGGTTTCTACTCATAAGTCTGAGCATATTCTTACCTGCGTTCCTTTTTATGTGACTGTCTTCCTTTCTCTTTCTGCTCGTAAAATTTTCTCTTTTTCCTCTAAGTTGGATGTTTTTACTATTATATGTCTTGGCGTGTTCTTCTTGGTGTTTAGCTTAGCCGGCGTCCTCTCTGCGTCCTGTATGAGAGTCGGATTCTCCTTTGTTAGGTTGGGAAAATTTTCTTCCAGAAGTTCCTTTGCTATCTTGGCTGTCGAATTGTGTGTTATGTTGTGTTCCGGTAGACCGATTATTCAAATATTATTCCTCTTCATAGCATCTGTCATTGATCTCAAGCTGTCTTCTGTTTCTTTAATTTTCCTATCTGATTGTTTTTCTCGCTTGCTTCGTTTGTTTTGAGTGTCCTCTAGTTTACTGATATGGTTCTCAGCCTCCTCAAGCCTAGATGTAGCTTCTGTGACCTTTTGTGTGGCCTCTGCTACCTCCTCTGTTAGTTTCTGCAGTTCCTTTTGGTGGGTAGAATTCATCCCCTCTATTGTGGACTTAATCCCCTCTATTGTGCATTTCATCCCCTCTATAGTTGCATCCTTATTCTGGTTTGCTTCTCTTAGCTCCTGTATTACTGCAAGCAGAGTTCTGAAGATTTCCTTTTGTGGCTGATCTATATCTGTTTCTTCTATGAGTGACCTTAGGTCTGTTAAAGTGCCTCGTTTCTCTGATTTTTTGTTGGGAGTGATGTGGTCTGTTGATTTTTCCTTGATCCTTTCATAGGCCCCATGCTTCTGGGAGACAGGAGTAACCTTATCTATGTTATTGTTAAGGATTCTTTCAGGCAATTGCCTATGCGCTCCTGTAAGGGTGGGTCAGACTGCTGTGTAGACCGAGTTCCCTGTCGGGTTGGTGACCTGCAGTGCCGAGATGTTTCAGCAGCTGGGGTGGGTGCTGGGGCCTCAGTGAGTGCCCTCAGGCTGCTTTGACCAGGGGTGACAAGGTACCCTTAGCAGCCCCCTTTATGGGGAGGGGGTGTTAGTAATAAAAGGATTTAAAAAGTTAATGATATAAAAATAGTTTTTGACGGAATATTGGGCTGAGGAAGAAAAAATTGGAGGGAGTGGGAAGAGAATCTATAATAGAAGAGGGACAAGCTGTGATACTAGTAGAGGTGGAAGGAGAAGAAAAAAGATAGTGAAGGAGAATCTATAGAAAAGGGGTAGAAGAGAAGTACAAGCATTAATGAAAAAGTAGGAAGGAAGGAGAGAGAAAACACAGCACAGAAAGTAAAAGGAAGGGAAGAAGGAATAAAAAAAACAAACCAAAAGACAAAAAAGAAAAAAACACACGCACACACACAAAAACCTATGCTAGATGGATGATGGGTGGATGTGTATGTCTGAAAATTTCCCCCTTTCCCTCTAAGCTCTGGTGATGCCTAATAGAGCGCAGAGGTGGCTGAGTTCGTATTGTCCCACGATGTGGTGCTGATCTATGTGTTGTTGGTAATGCTCTTCAGCTCAGCAAGACCTCCCAGGTGAGCCGCTTCCCACTGGCGGTCCTTGTGTTCTAGCTGGGAAGTGCTAGGGCAGCTAAGGGTACTGTGTGGAGGCACAGGCCACCGTGCCCGTCTCCTGTGGTGGCTGGGGAGGGCTGCGGCAGGCTTAGGGCTGGCACTGGGGACCCTACAGGGCCCCCAGGTGGTGAGAGCCGGCTGGAGCTCACCGACGGCTCCGCAGGGACTGCAAAGTCGAGTCCCAGGCTCCGCTGCAGGTGGAATGTTAGATCTACCCAGGCTGTGAGCGGGCGCGGGAAGCCCCTCGGACAGCCACGCAGACAGCGGCGTGAAACTGCAGGGGACAATGGTGCCCGTCCTCCGCCCCGGCTCAGAGCTCAGAACCGGGCGGACAGCGGCGGCTTGGTGCGAAACTGCAGGGGGCAATGGTGCCCGTCCTCCGCTCAGGCTCAGAGCCGCGGCCGCCGGGGTACCCACAGCATCCTGGGGAGGATACCTACTCTTGTGCCTGGCGCTGGGAGGGACCCTCGGTGGGCTGACTCAGCAGCGTGGCCGCGGCGCAGGTTTCGGGACACGCGTGGGTTGGGCAATGGCTCCTGTCGGCTGGAAGTGCTCAGCGCAGGGGCCCGACCTGGAGTGGAGCTGGCACTAGGCTGCCGGGGGTCGGCGGGGTTGGGCGGCTAGCACACGGAGGGCCGGTGGAGAGGTCCGCGGCAGCGGTGGGGGTGGAAGGTCCCCCGTGGGGGTTGCCAGATAACCCGCGGGTCCGCTCCCCGGAGATGGGATGAATGGCAGGAGGGACGCGGGCCCTAGGGCAGATCGTTGCCCTGCGGGGAGAGGGAAACCGCGGGAGAGGAAAGCTTTTCTCCCAGTGGGGATCCGCGAGTGGGCCGCTGGTGTAGGGGAGCGCGTGACCTGCTGCGCCTGTCTAGGCAGGGCAGGCAAGCGACTCTGGGCTGGGGTCTGGTTTGGGGATGGAGCTTAGGCTAGTCGCCAGTGAGCTCGCGGCAGCTTAGTGACCAGAGATGTCCCACAAGTCCAGTCCTCTTTCACCTAGACCCCTGCTCAGGACAAATGTGTGGGGTGGGACTGGGGTGCTGTCCCAGGGGGATATTTCACTCACCAGACTCCTACTATTCAGCAACCTGGTCACCAAATCCGCTTTGTTTGGAGGAGCTCTCAGTGTATGTGGGTGTCCCCGTCGGCCATAATCCCGGACTCCTCAAACTCTTCTATTTATTCACTGTGTAACCTTGGGCTGATCATTTGACCTCTCCATGCCCTGACCTCCTCTGCCAAGTAACAATAGTACCTGCCTCATACTAGCATTTGTTGAGTTGGAAGAATTAATAATTTTGCAGGATTGACCCTCATCGCAGCCACTGGGCCCCAAAGGGATACAGCTGCTGTGCTGTGGGTCAAAATGCCACAGCAACGCATGGTGGCAGGGCCCATGCAGGGCTGCGCAGCAGGCGAGGGAGCGCATGAGGCAGGCAAGGAATCTGGAGCTTGCACAGGGGGCCCTGGTCGGCAAGCCCTGCTGCACCACTGAGCGCGGGAAGTCTGCACACAGCAGGCCCACTGCATTGTGGGCAGTGCAAGTGTAGAGCCCAGCATCCTCGGGCCGCGCATTGTACAGTATTAGCTGCCTGATGCTGGTGACCATCACATTGCCTTACATCTGGCCCAGGCGCAGGATCAGGTTCTCAGGCTGCTCACCCTGCTTCTCCCAGGTGGTGGTGGGCAGGGGGCGCCCAAACTGAAATCAAAGTGCAGGCTGGCCATGCCCCCAACAGCCACAGCCTGCTGTTAGGAGGGGTTGCTGTAAAGCATGGCAGTTCTGGCGCATCAGGTGACGTCCCTTGTGTGGTGCAAGCATGTGGTCTTTGGAAGCTCCTGGGTGGTCCCTGGGTTGGGTGCACTGTGGGGTCTGGAGGTTGGGGCTGCTGGGGGAGCAGCCAAGCACTGCCTTGCAGGGCATGATACACAGGCACAGGCCGCACAAGCACGCAGTGAAGTTGGGCTCCTTGCTCAGCGCTCCAGGCAGAGGCACATGGCTGCCAGTCCCAGATGCAGCAGTCGGAGCCCTGCTGCGTGAACACTAAGCCCTCACAAGAGGCAGCGGCTGGTGCTGTGGGCCCCTGGGACTGAAGTGCACCACCACGCACCTCCGCAGGCCACACACTTTGGGGCAGCCTCGCTCTAGTCCTGCGCAGTCCTGAGGATAGAGGGGGTGGCTCAATGTGGGACCACTGCTGCTTTTCTGCTCCTGCCAGGACCGGTCCACACACCTAGCCTTCCAATCCAAGACTAGGATTCTACTGGTACATGTGCTCCCGAATCAGCCTCACTATTCTATTTACAAGCTTGTCTGCTTTCTGGAAAGCTGATGAGTCATGCTCCTCTTGTTGGGTGACCAGAGTTACTGCCCCCCTTCTTAGGACCACCTCCACTCCCTCACCCAGTCAAGTTTCATTCTTCCAGGCCCAGAGCCTTCACCCCACTGCTCCCAGGATGCCTGTCTCACTCCCTAGACCCACTTTCAGAGGCCAGAGTGCAGCACTAAGAGGTCTCGGTGTTCAGGTTGGAAGGGGTGGGATCCCAGAGTACGGGGATCCAGGGGTAGAGCCTGCATGGTACCCCCGAAGACCTATCCCCTGATGATGTTCTTTTTCTCTCCTCCCTTAAAAAAATGTGTAGGACTTACGACATTGTCCGGCAAATGGTAAGTGCTAAATTCTACTTCCTTACATAAAATTCATTCATTCAACATTTATTGAGCACTTATTATGGGTCAAATACTCAACCAGGCAGTGAGAATACAAAAATTATGGAAATGTGCCCACCCTTTAGGGAGTTCATATTGGAATGTGGGAAGTGGGCTTATGAGCCATTAATCCAAATAAATATTGAATCAGGGAAATGCATAAAACATGAAGGCAAAGGGAACATGGACAGTGGAGCCAGAAGACAGACTTCCGAAGGCTTTACAGAAGACGTGGCCTTTGTGCTGGCTCTCCAAGCAGGGGCTGCATTGGCACACCCGACAGGCACAACGCCTCATCAGAGCCACGGGAGTGTGGAAGCACACGAAATGTTGTGGGAATTCAAGGTCTACCTGTGACTGTCATGTCAGATGGGACACAGGAATGATAGATCCAGAAACATTGCTCAGAACCGATTTTGAAAGGCCTTGAATTCCAAGTTACTAAGTTTGAATTTTACCCTATAAAATCTTGCCTTGGATCAAGGTCCCCAGAAGCCAACTATGAGCATGATTCTTATGAAAATGATTTATTAGGTGTTACCAGGAAAAGCTAGAAAGGGATAGAAAAAAAGGTATATGGCAAACAAACCAAATAAGTCAAAGTGTGCTACCAAGTGCTATGAGAGACAATTTAGCTCAATCTTTCAGGGTCACTCTGGAGACTGGAAAAGTGACTCCTCAAGCATGGTCTCCATGGAAGTAAGAGAATAAGAGACTTGTAGCTACTCACCCCTCAGTCACTGTTTCTGGGCTCCCCTGGGCACTCTATGGAATAGGGAGTTGTTCAGGCAGCCTGGGGTCATCAGAGGGTCTGAGAGGAGCATCTGCAGAGTTATGAAGAATCATTGACATTTTAAAACAAGACAATGATACAGTCTAATCCCTATGTCGGAAATCTAACTGGTAATGGCACACAAAATTGGAGATGCATCTAAGGGTGAGAAAATCACTCAGACAGCCATGGTTATGGTCCAGGCAAGAGCTACTGCAGGTACAAACAAAGGTTACAGGTGAGGATGAACTAGAGAGGAGGAAGCGAATTGGAGAAGCATTTATGGCTAGGACCTGATGATCATTTGAATTTCAGGAAGAGGTAGCTAACTTGTGTAGCCATCAAGGACTAAGGGACACAAAGTACATTTGCCAAGAAAGATGGGAGAATGATGTTGAGCATGTTGGATACCTGGAGGACACTCAGCTAGAAACACCCAGCGGATTGGTGTAAATGTGGGCCTGGACATCAGGAGAGAGGCCTTGGCTAGAGCCATACATTTGGAAGGCATCGACAGGTAGATGTCAGTTGTTGTTCTTGTTAGGTGCAGTTGAGACACTTCTGACACATTGTGACCCTATGCACAACAGAATAAAACCCAACCCAGTCCTGCACAATGCTTACAATTGTTCTTATCTCTAAGCCCATTGTTGCAGTCCCTGTCTCAATCCATGTTGAGAGCCTTCCTCTTTTTCACTGCCCCTCCACTTTACCAAACATGATGTCCTCCAGGGACTTGTCTCTCCTGACAATATGTCCAAAGTACATGAGATGAATTCTTGCCGTGCTTGCCTCTAAAGAGAATTCTGAGTGTACTTTTCCCAAGATCTGTTTGTTCTTCTGGCAGCCTATGGTACTTCCGAAAACTTTTCCATAATTTGAATGTATCACTTATTCTTCCATCTTCCTTATCCAATGTCCAACTTTCACATGCATATGAGATGATTGAAAATACCATGACTTGGTCCAGGAGAACTTTTGTCCTCAAAGTAACATGCTTTATTTTCAAACTTTAAATAAAATTTGTGCAGCAAATATTTCCATCGTAATGCTTCATTGGATCTCTTGATTGCTACTTCCACGAGCATTAATTGTGGAGCCAAGAAAAATGAAATCCTTGAAAAATTAAAACTTTTCCCCATTTATCATGATGTTATCCATTGGTCCCGTTGTGAGGATTTTGGTTTGCTTTATATTGAGTTATAATCCACACTGGACCTTGCTATCCTTGATCCTCACCAGTTGTTATTTTTAGGTCAAGTCAGCTCTGACCCAAAGCGACCCAATGCACAGCAGAACAAAACACTGCACTGTCCGCTGTTGCCTTCACAATTGTTCCTATACCTGAGTCCATGGTTGTAGCTATAGTGTCAATCCGTCTCAGGGGAGTCTTCCTTTTTTTCACTGCTCTTTTACTTTATCAAACATGTCCTCCTGCAGGGACCAGCCTCTCCTGGCTATATGTCCAAATTGAAGTCTTGCCATCCTTTGCCTCTACGCAAGTGCTTCAAAGTGTAAGGCACCTTGCTTGATCTTAATTCTTATAACATAAATCGTTTTGTCTTTTTAGGAGTCCATTTACCTTTCTATATTCCTCCCCAGCACCACAACTCAAATGCTTCTATTCTTCTAAAGTCTTCCTTATTCAATGTCCAATGTTCCCAAGTGTATGATAGGATAGAGAAGACTGTGACTTTGAGGACTAAGGTGTGCCTGACCCAAGTTACGGTCTGATCTTCAATCTAAAGCAGTCTTGAGCAGCAGATTTACCTAAAGCAGTACGCCTTTTGGTCTCTCAACTGTTGCTTCCGTGAACATTGATTGTTCATCCAAGTAAGACACAGTCCTTGACGACTAAAATCTTTTCTCCATTTGTCATGGTGTTACCTGTTGGTCCAATGGTGAGGATTTGGGTCTTCTTTACAATTATTTGTAACCCACACTGAAGGCTGTAATCCTTGATCTTCATCAGCAAGTGCTTCAAGTCCTCCTCCCTTTCAGCAAGCAAAGTTGTTGAATATCTGTATATTTCATGTTTTTAGTAAGCCTTCCCTTCAATCCTGATACCACATTCTTCTTCATGTAATTTAGCTTCTCTGATGATTTGCTCAACATACAGATTGAAAAAGCATGGTGAGAGGATTCAACCCTAAACCTTTCATGACTTTAAGCCATTCAGTTTGTCCTTATTCTGTTAACAGATCTACCTCTTGATCCATGTACATATTCTGAACATTGTTTTGTGTTCTGGAAGTCCATTCTCCTTAAAGTTATCCACAGTTTATTATGAATCACAGAGTTGAATGCCTTTGCATAGTCAATGAATCACAAGTAAACATCTTTCTGGTATTCTTTGCTTTGAGCTAAGGTCCATCTGACATCACCAATAGTATCCCTTGTTTCACGTCCTCTTGTAAATCCAGCCTGAACTCCTGGAAGCAGTTCCCTGTCAATATACTGCTGCAACCATTGTGGGATGATCTTTAGCAAAATTTTACTTGTGCGAAATATCAATGATATTGTTCTATAATTGGAGCATTTTGTTGGATCACCTTTCTTTGGAATGGGGACAAATATTGATCTCTTCCAAGCAGTAGGCCGAGTAACTCTCTTCCAAATTCCCTAGCATTGATGAGTAAGTGCTTCCAGTGCTTTTCCAGCTTGCTGAAACATTTCAATGGATATTCCATCAATTCCTGGAGCTTTATGCTTGGCTAATACTTTCAGTGAAGTTTGAAATTCTTGCTTCAGCACCATTGGTTCTTGTTCATATGGTGCTTCCTAAAATGGTGGGATGTTGACTAGTGCTTTTTTGTATAGTGACTCTTTGTAGTCTTTTCATCTTCCCTCGATGCTTCCTGTATCATTCATTATTTTGTTTACAGAATCTTTAAAGATTCCAACTTGAGGCTTGAATTTTTTTTCTTGACCTTATGCAGAGCTTCTTCATCAGTAGGAACCAGAAAAAAGAGAACACCAAAGAGTGCCAGCTATTGAGATGAGGAAGTGCTATTGATTGACCTGTATACTTCCCCACATAAAAATATGTTGAAGTACGAGCCCACTTAAAACTCATTGTCATCAAGTTGATGCCGACTCATAACGACCCTATAGGATAGGGTAGACTTTCCCGGTGGGTCTCCAAGACTGTAATTTTTTATGAGATTAAAACAGCTCCATTTTTCTTCCTAAGTGCAGCTGGTGGTGTCCAACTAATGACCTTGAGGATTGCCGCTCAACTAGGCATGGTGAACATGACCTCATTTGGACGGGGGATTTAAACATGCCTAATTAGTTATACAAGGAGATCATTAGACTGAATCCAAATCGTGTATAACAGATGCCATCATGGGAAGAGAAGGGACACAGACCAATTCAAATGGAAAACTGTCAAGTGAAGAGAGAGGCAAAGATTGGAGTTGTGCTGTCATCAGCTAAAATTTTGCTGAGGCTACAAGAAGAAACAAAAAATTCCCTAGAGCGTTTGTAGTAAGCATGGCCCTGCTAACACCTTGACTTCAGTCTTCTAGCCTCCAGAACTATGAGAGAACTAAGTGTCTCTTGTGAACTGGTGGTGATTTGTTACCATAGTCCCAGGACACTCATGGAGCCAGGAAAAAGTGAGTATTAAGGAGCGTACAGCACTAGAAGAGGCATGTTTCAAGAGGCAAGGTAAAAGAAGCACCAAATAGGAAAGCATGCTCCCTTGGCATTTAATGATACACAGAGGTCACTGGAGGTCAAAGGATGAGCAGAGGTCATTAGGTTAGACTATATTCCAAAAGCATTGACCCCCCCCCCTACTCACAGAAACCATGATGAAGGGGGAAACCATATTGTAAGAGGTTTAACAGGAGGGGGAAGAAGAATATAGGTGGCAAGTGAAAGCGTGATCTGTGGACCTGCAGCCTCAGCATCATCTGGGAGCTTGTTAAGCACAAACAGAGCATTCTTGGGCCTCACTCCAGAACTACTGTATTTAGAAATCTGAAGGTAAAGTCCAACAATCTGTCTTAAGAAATCCTCCAGGTGATTCTGATGCCTGCTCATGTTTGAGACCCACTAATGTCTACAAACTTAAAGAAGTTTGGGAGCACAAAGCAATATGACAGCTACCTACAGGGGAGCCAGAAACCGGTACTCATCACCTGTCAGTTTGTTGTACTGCAGTGGCTTGTGTATTGCTGCGATGCTGGAAGCTATATTATTGGTATTTCAAATACCAGCAGGGTTACCCAAGGTTAACAGTTTCAACAGAATGTCCAGACTAAGAGCAGACTACATAGAAGAAATAGGCTGTCCACTTTTGAGGACTTAGCCACTGAAAACGTTATGAATAACAAAGAATAGACAACCAAAAAATTATCAGATGACATAGATAAGACTGACATCCACCCGCAAATGGCTAAGATGAGTGCCCACTGGATATGTGACTTCTATTTCTTTGGAAGCACAGACTCATCACATGGGCTAAAATTGTGAATTGTCTCTCTCCATCACAGCATGTTATAATAAAAGAGTGACCGATGATTGCCGTGTGTATCCAGCATGAAATAAACCATCAACTAGGTCACAAAAACCAATTGAACCTCTGTGTTTACACAGGCAGAGAAGTTGAAAAGCTAAAATGAGTTTGTTGCCACAAATGGTGCAATAGAACCCAAATTCTCATTCCTAATGTCCAGCATCACTCTAGTTTGTTGTTATTATTTTTGTTGTAAACCATCCACCCCAAACTAGTGCATAAAATATAAGGGGTGGGGAGTGGGAGGTGATCCTGGAGACGGATGGCAAGAAGTAGCTCTTTGGGTTGGAGGGAACCTGTGAGCAGCTCAAGTACCTGGTGAGCCAGGAGTGCCTGGCTTCCCTGATTCCTGAACAGGACAAAGATCCAGTTCAAGGTCTGGTTCCAGAATCACTAGACCAGGTGCTGCAAGTACCACATGGTGGAGATGTGGTTGGTCAAGAGGAGGCAGCCCTTTGATACGGAGAATCTGAGGTGGGTAGCTCAGGCACAAAGGGTGGTGATGAGCAAATCAGCTTCTGAGACCCCAACTTGAGCGATGGAAAGATTCTGTGGGCGCTGAAGTGCAAAGGTTGCCCTGGTTAGCCCACATGGCAGCTTCTAATCAAAACTGTGGCTTCTGAAGGGATCTGCTGGGCCAGTGAAATTCAAAACAGAGAGGGTAGCTCAGAAGGTGATGGTGACTTTTTTGGTTTGGGGATCTGACAGGGATCATCGGGATAGATTCTCTCAAGGGACACATTACGCTCAAAGAACGTGTCAAAGCAAGTGATCCACGTCCCCCAATGATGCCAAAACGACCCTGTTGGACATGGTATGTCGTGTGACTAGAAGTGTATTGAGCAGAGAAAACCTCAGAGAATAATTACAGAAATCTGTAGAGCAGGGGTCAGGGATACACTCGGGTCTCTTGGCCCATGTATGTGGCTCTGAAGTAAAATGGAAACCTTTCAAGGACAGTTATTATTCAGATACCCAAGCACTCCCTCAATGCATGAATACTTTCTTTTATTAAATTTTCACTGTATGATGCTCACTCTCCCGACACAACTGCTGAAGCCAAAGTGGGTGAACAAGTAAATGTGGCGAAGAAAGCCGATGGTGCCCGGCTATCAAAAGAGATAGTTACTGGGGTCTTAAAGGCTTGAAGATAAACAAGCGGCCATCTAGCTCAGAAGCAACAAAGCCCACATGGAAGAACACACCAACCTGTGTGATCGCGTGGTCCCAAAGGGATCAGTTATCAGGCATCAAAGAACAAAAAATCATATCAGTGGCTGCACACCTCCATGATACGATCACCGAAGACAAACAGGTACATAAGCAAATGTGGTGAAGAAAGCTGATGGTGCCCGGCTATCGAAAGTGATAGTGTCTGGGGTCATAAAGGCTTGAAGTTGAAAAAGCGGCCATCTAGCTCAGAAGCAATAAAGCCCACATGGAAGAAGCACACCAGCCGGTGCGATCACGAGGTGCCAAAGGGACCAGGTATAAGGCATCATGCCCCCCCCAAAAAAATATATATGTGATATATATATATATATATATATATATATATATATATATATATATATACCATAGTGAATGAAGGGGGAAGTGCAGAGTGGAGACCTGAAGCCCAAGTGTCGACCACTGGAGATCCCCTCACGGAGGGGTTTAGGAGAGGAGACTGGTCAAGCAGGGTGCGATGTAGTACCGATGAAGAACACAGCTCTTCCCCAGATCCTGGATGCTTCCTCCCCCCAACTACCATGATCTGAATTCTACCTTGCAGGACTGGATAGGGCAGAGATTGTACACTGGTGCATATGGGAGCTGGAGGCACAGGGAATCCAGGGTGGACTATACCTTTAGGACCAGGGGTGTAAGGGGCGATGCTGGGAGAGTGGAGGGTGAGTGGAGGAGCTGATTAAAAGGATCCACATGTGACCTCCTCCCTGGGAGATAGACGGCAGAGAAGGGGGGGGGGGAGGGAGACTCCGGATAGGGCAAGATATGACAAAATAACAATCTGTGGATTATCAAGGGCTCAGGAGGGAGGGGGTAGCGGGGAGGGAAGGGAAAAAAAAAAGAGGACCTGATGCAGAGTGCTTAAGTGGAGAGCAAATGCTTTGAGAATGATTGGGGCAGGGAATGTGTGGATGTGCTTTATACAATTGATGTATGTATATGTGTGGATTGTGATAAGAGTTGTATGAGCCCCTAATAAAATGTAAAAAATATTAAAATATATTTTTATTTCTTTGAAATAATTTTTCAATTGTTGTGAGGGACAAATTTGGCTCTTCTATCTCAAAAATTTGCCTCCTAGATGTAGACCAAGAAGGAGGCTATGTCTAGACACAGTTGCCTCACATATTGATATTTTTGCTTAAAAAGTGTCTGTGGTATTGGAGCAATGCTTTCTGACTTACCCGCACATACTTTTACAGAATAAGTGATGAACCAGCTGCTTTGAATGGTGAACACATGGAAGCTGGGAAGGGTGAGGACCAGAAAGAATCACTAGACAATAAATAATGTAATACATCTGCGTCAGGACCTTGGCTCCAGAGCTACAACTTCAGTGTTGTGCAGCACATGTCTTCTGTTTTGAAACACAATTGCAGTCAATTATTATCTTCCTCATGAGTCATTATTTCCTATGGCTCTGGGGATTGGCAGTACTAAGCTAGCAGATTCTTCTGTGGGCTTGACGTCAGGCAATGGCTTATGATGGAGACATCTCACACAGCTTCCCCACTGGTAAGTACCAGACAATGGCCACTGGTGTTTGCTGGGACTTTAAGGGGGACTATTGTCAGCATCTGCATGTGGCCTCTACATCACACTTCCTCACAGCAAGGCGACTGGACTCCGAAGGTCTTGGGCAGAGAAGGAGCCAGGTGGGAGTTATATTTCCTCAGAAGTCACAACGCACCTCAACTGCCATATTTTACTCCTGGAGAGCCATAAGGCCGGCGTGTGTTCAAGGGAAGAAACATAAACTCCAACTTTGGATGGGGAATGACAAGATTCTGGAAGACCTTGTAGGGAAGAAGCAATCCCTGGAAGGCATTTTGTGAGCTACAGTCTGCCCCAGGACATAAACCTTAACTGGGAAACTCAATGATAGCCTTGCACACTCTGGCTGGTGAGTTCCAGTGACTTTCTTTGAAGGAAGGGAAGGCAAATTTGGAAGGGAACCCTCAGAAGCCCCCAAGTGACCTGAATCCGCACCTTGGCAGACATCCACTGAGCATTCCTTCCTCCTTCAGGGATTAAGCTGGGGGAGAGAATGGTTGCTGGGAAGACAAAAGGAATTGACTAACACTCTGGAATTACATCACTCCCTCTCTTTGTTCATTTTTCACTATTCTTTTCTTGTGTTGAATTTATCTTGTCCTTACTCTCCCCTAGGACCTTCCACTTAGATATGGGGTTGGGGTGAGGGGTTGATTGATCTGTGCTGAAATCAGGGAGGGTGGTAGTAATAGAAGGATCACCTTACTCCCCCATAGTTTCCATAGCAACCGGGACCAATTGGTGGGATCAATGGGCAGATAAATGCCGCATTGGGGGGTTCGGTGCTTGGTGGAGGTGAAGGCTGACGTATCTAGAGTGGAGAGAGGAAAACAGCCTGGTGGGCAAATGTTGTTGGATATGGCTTTGAGACTAGCCTCTGCTGGTCTCTTGCTCCTCACTCTCCCCTTGGTAGTGGCATGTGTGTGTGTCCCCACCTGCCATCCCTTCATCCCCACTTGGAGCCATTCTGGCTATTATTTCCTCATGGCAAAACTGTCAGCTCATCATCCTGCTTTCTTCCATTCATGCTTCTTTAGCTGTGTGTTGACTTCTAACTGGAGAGAATCGGAAAAGTCAAGTCCCCTCCCCACAGGGCCTTTGCTGAAGGAGACAGCCCAGATCTGTGCTGCAATCTGGGTACGGAATCTCTCCTAGCTCACTCTCCCACTTCTCCTTAACAGGTTTTTCCTGCCAGTGCTCCTGGCTGGACGGGATGGAGTGTTCAAGTGATGCCACAGAAGTCACAGCAAATGAACCAAGGGACTCGGCAAAGACCATTCATGAGGTGGAATATGCTATAAGTTCTTGAATGGGAAGCCACCATTCTGGCAGTGAACATGGTCCTATGGACCCTCCTCGTTCTAAGGCTTTAGTGCAGTCCTACCTGACTGAGTGCTCCCCAAGTGAGTTCCTCCTGAAAGTGAAAGAAGGCTTATCCTTCTTTAGCTTTGAAGCTACTCCTTCTTCACCTGATGGATTCATATATTGAGGATCTTCGCTTCCTGATTCCTGAGCTCAACTGTGCTGACTGATAGCTTCATGGCCAAGGACACTGACACAGCTCTGTATTCTCTATTCACTCTCTTTGTTTCCCATTGGTTTCCTTTTGTCTAATTGTGGAAAAGAAATTTCCCTGGGGATGGTTTGTTCTAGAGTAAAGTTCTTCCAATTCCCTAAAGGAGGGTATAGAGAAATGCAATGTTTACTGGAGTCTCTCCAGCATGCACTGGAACCCCAAGGGGGCTGCATAGGTCTCAATCAAAGGTGGAGGTATGCTGCCTCACCCCTAGACAGGGAACACATCATGGGCAGGAGCCAAGTGCTGTTTCTATCTGGACCTTCAGGGTTTTCGCAGTGCCTGGCTCATAGAGGAAATGAAAAATGCTTGTTTCTTCTTAACAAGTCAGAGATTTACTATTGTTGTTAGGGTCGGTCCTGTTGGTTCCCACTCATAACAACCCTATGTCAAACAGAAAACAACGCCACCCGGTACCATCATCACAATTGTTCTCATGTTTGAGCCCATTATTGCAGCCCCCATGTCCATCCATCTCATGAGAGCCTTCCTCTTTTCTATTGCCCCTCCACTTTACCAAGCACGATGTCCTTTTCCAGGGCCTGGTCTCTCTTGACAGCATGTTGGAAGTACATGTCCAAAGGGTGGTAAAATCTGGCCATCCTTACTTCTAAGGAGCATTTGGCCTGTGCTTCTTCCAAGACAAAATTCTTGGTACTTCTGGTAGTCCATGGTACTTTCAATGTTTTTTTCTTTCCCTAGCACCATAATTCACATGCATCGATTCTTCTTTGGACTTCCTTATTTAATCTCCAAATTTTACATGCATAGGAAGTCTTTGAACATACTATGGCTCGTGTCACATACACCTGTTCTCAAAACAACATCCCTGATTTTCAATACTCTAAAGAGGACTTGTGGATATTTAGCCAATACAATGCTGTGCATTTTTTAAGCTCTTGACTGTTGTTTGCATGAGTGTTGATCAGGATCCAAGGAATAGGAAATCCTTGAACACCTCACAATTCTACATCTAAGCATATACCTCAAAGAAAAACAAACAGAAACTCAATGAGATAGTGCTATACAAGTTCACTGCAGCACTACCCACAAGAGCTGAAAGGTGGCTATTACCAAAATGCCTGGCCTCCAAAGAATGGTAAACCAAACAATATCTAAGTCATACAATGGAATATTATTCAGCCTTTAAAAAGGAATGATGCTTTGGAACATGCTACACCATGAAGGGACCTTGAAAACCTTCTGCTGAGTGAAACATGTCAGACCAAAATGAGACATTGATATGAAATATGCAGAATCCATAGGCAAATCCGTAGAGACAGCAAGCATAGTCACTGTTGATAAGGGCTGGGTGACGAAGGCAATGGAGAGTGACTGGTTAATGAGCACTGACTGCGTCTCCATGCAGAGTGATCCAAATGTTCTGGAACTAGATGGGGGTGGTGGATGTACATAATTTTGAATGTTCTTCACTGGATTGTACAGGGAAAAAGAGAAAATGCTCGGCTTATGTCACTGCCAGAAAAGAGGAGGTGTGGGAGCAAGGTTATGTGTCTTTGTAGTCAGAACTCCAGAGCCTCGGAGCACTCTGCTGATTTTCTTTAGATGCCTTTCCTCCCACATACCCAACAACCCGTTCCCCTATTTTAGCATTGAAAGTCCCTTCACCCAGGCCAACTGGTTTGATCATGTATTCGATTTGCATGCAGCCCCTCCCCTCTCCTGCGGGGTAGCCTCAGTGAAGGCACTGACAGGCTCAGAATCTTGGTTTCCTGACCTGTGCGTGTGCTGGAAAGTTTACATGGGATGATAAATAATAACACGGATCGCAATGAACAATTAGAAGCACTTACTATGGGCCAGACGTTGTTCCTCAGTGCTTCTAGCAGGCACACAAATGCCATGTCCTTGGGGCCTACCAGAACTCAGATTCCACTTCAGCAGATCTGAAGCAAGCTGTGAGAAATGGAGTTTCTAACTGTGACAACAGTGAGGCCCAGGATTCTAAGAAGGACTGAGGCATTCAAATGACCGTGATGGCAAAGACCATGTATTGAGTATACTGTGGGTGGCCAAAAGAATGAGCAAATCAGTCCTGGAGGAAATCAAACCAGGACATTCTTCGAAGAGTGTTCCTAGAAGATAGAATGGCAAAATTTTGTAATGCTGATTTTGGACATATCGTTAGGAAAGACCATTTGCGAGACGAGAACATCATGTTGGTAAAATAGTGGATCTGGGGAAACTCTTCATGACACGGACTGGCACAATAACCGCAACAATGACCTCACACCTGCCAATGGGCAGGAAGATTGCATAGGATCTAGCAGTAATTTGTCCTCTCCGGCATAAGGTCACAAGGAATCAAATTTGCTTTGCTGGAGACTAACAACAACAAGGTCTTTCTATCATTCAATCTCAACCTCGAACACACAACCAAGAACTGTTTTTCACTTCCCTTGTACACACAGCAGAACAAAGGGGGTTCAATGATTTTTCCAAGGTTATAGAGCTAGAAGGACATAGAGCCAAGACTGGACAATGGAGCGATTTGACAACAGAGACATTAATCTTAAGCAGGACCTTTGTCTCCCACAATGATCATAGGCATAACCATAGCGGACTTGGCACAAGCTCTTCCACATGGCAACCTTTCAGCAGATAGTTGCTATCTTAGTGCCCTCCAGTTGACACCAAATCAGCGACTGTATAGGGCAGGCTAGAACTGTCTATGTGGGTTTCTGACACTAAATATTTACAGCCGTAGAAATCCTCATCTTTCTCCGACAAAAGTCTGTATGATTGTTATTAATTGGGTCAGAAGTCACTTTAATGGTGACCAAATCCTTCCTCTTCTTGGATTCAACATTATACCCCACTGCTTCTAATAGCTCCTCTACCCAAACCAAAACAGGCACGAGAGAGTTGATTCTGACTCATGGTGCCTTATGTGTGGATTCCATAGGACTTTCAAGACTATAGGCTTTAAGCAGGTTTCCAGGCCTTTCCTCCATGGTGCCCCTGTGTGGGTTCCAACTGCCATTGATTTGTTGAATAGTTGAGTGTGGAACTCTTTGCCCTCCTCCAGGAACTCCAACGCCCTTGAAGCTCTCTATTCACAAAGGACTGTCCTTCCAACCTAGGCTCTGAGTGCTTGTCTTCACTCTCTTGTTTTCCTTTTCATCAAGTTGTTTTGGAGTCCTCAGGAGTTGGGTCCCAGGGACATATTTATATGTTATTATGTCCCTGTCATCTACAACATGATCATGATAAATGGAGAAAATAGTGAAGTGATCAGTGCTATCTTCTTGTTGCGATCCACAATAAATGATCACGCGAGCCCCAGTCAAGAACACAAAGGATGTATTGCATTGGGTAAATCTGCTCTATGAGACCTCTTCCTTTTTTAAATTTTTTTTGCAGCTGGGAAAGAGAAAGGGGAGATGGGCTCTTCTCCCAAGTTGGCATCCCTGCCAGGGCACCCCCTACTCAAATCTGGCCAACTTCACTCCCGAATAGAGTTCCCTGCTACTCCTGTAGAACTGCCCCGTGGAAGGACCAATGGTCTAAAGGATCATAATGGAGAAGACAAGTGCCTAGCCTTTCACAGCCAGAGTGTGACCCCACAAGGGCCCCCACAAACAGACACTTTCAAGGGATCTTAAGTTGTTGGGGCTTAAGGGGAGGGGAGTGGGGCTCTAGCAAGCTAGGATCCCATTCCAGGCTGTGGGCACATATCCTGAGCCTTTGATGGGGAGGCCTCACGTACCCAGTGGGTCCAATGGAGTTCTGGGTATATGGGACTGTGGGAGGGAAGCCACCTTGGGGGCTGGACCAACCCAGAGCATCCCAAGTTGGATGGAGTGCAGGGGCCTGGGCAGGGTCCCTCCTCCTTTCCATCCCTCATGACCAACCAGACTAACAAAGTCTTGGGCAGGGAGGGGGCCTGGAGCAGGACCAGGGTTGGGACAGGGGGCCTGGAGTGAGGTCTCAGGTGGGTGGGACAGGCAGGGCAGGAGTTCTGGTGCCTGGGCAGGCACCAGGTGGTCTGCAGACCTACATCAGGGGTTATGGTGGCAAGGCCCGGGTGGGCAGGAGTCTGGGATAGGGCTGGGAGGCCGCAGGAACCACACCTGGTCTGTGAAGCCCTAGGCCTTGCCCATCAGGTCATTTTGGCCCATGGAGGTGGTGTGGCTCTGAGGCTGGCACACTCAGCGCTCAGAGCTTGGCCTGCTCAGGTCCTGAGCCCTTGGCCTCCACAGGAAGTGCTGGCTGGCCTCTTGCCTTGTCCTCAATAGTGGCTCCTGCTGCTGCCAAATAGGCCAAGGCTTAAAGGGGCCATGGGCTTCCACCTGTGCACCCCGCCTCTTCATCCTGAAAGGGGCCACTCGTTGCAGCCAGAGACCTCTTTCAAAAGTGTTCTCCATAGTTTTTAAGAGCAAGGATGTTACCTTGAAGCTTAAGGTGTACCTGAATAAAACCATCTGAGTCATATACTCAATGGCCTTGTATGCACGTGAAAGTTGGACATTGAAAAGGAAGATCAAAGAAGAATCAATGTATTTATATTGGGATGCTGGTGAATAATATTGGAAGTACTATGAACTGCCAAAAGAACAAACAAATGTGGGTTAGAAGTACAGCCAGAATACTCCTTAGAAGCAAGAATGGTGAGACTTCCCCCCACATACCTTGGACATACTGTTAGTGAGAGATCAGTCCCTGGAGGAGTAAGGACATCCTGCTAGGTGAAGAGAGATAAGCGAAAATGAGGAAGACCTTCAGTAAATGGATTGACACAGTGGCTGCAACAAGGGGCTGAACCATAACAACTATTGAGAGGATGGTGCAGGACTGGGTGGTGTTTCGTTCTATTGTCCATAGGGTGGCTAGGAGTTGGAATTGACTCAATGGCATCTAACAACAGAAACAAAATCTACACCCAGTACTAACAGGACAGGAAGTTTTCCAACCCCTCGCATCTCTCAACCCCAGGAACAGAGAAGCCACCTTCCTTCTAGCTGTATAACCAGTATCTAGAACAGAGCTCAACGATGAAGTGCCTAACAAACCTGAAGTAGCTGTTACTTAGCTCCATGCCTCATAGGTCTCAGTTCCCCAGCCCCAAAACAATAACATCGGTGTTGTTGTTTGTTGCCATCAAGTTGATTTCTACTTACACCTGCCTCACACTTGCCTACCTAGTAACCCACCTTATGAAAATAAGGCAGAAGAATGATTCTTTCCCACGGTGTCTGCACCCTATGACTCACCACTCTGAAGGCACTGTCATGTAAATGTTGAATGGCTAGCTGAAAGGTTGACAGTTGAAACCCACCAGCTGCTTCAAGGTAAAATAATGGGGCTGTCTGTTCCAGTAATGTTGTACAACCTTGGAAAACTTACATAAGGAATTGACTGGACTGCAATGAGTTTGCTGTACCTGGAATGATGATGCGACCAGAGAAAGAATGAGAGGGAAGCCTGAAAAGAAAGCACTGCCCTGCCCTCCATCTGGCAGTTTTGTGATTTTTTTTTGCAGCCGTTGGTTCGAATAGAACAAGGAATAAAGAGGTGGAGGGCATGGCAGTCGAGCACTATTTGCCATTCTGACCAAGTGCCACTGTGAGAAAAGGGGGAGGGTAGGGTTGATCTTGGTCTTGATCAAAGTCCAAGAAAATATTTGCATTTCCAGAAAGTGGGAGGTTTCCCAAGCCAGGGTAGTAACAGGAGCTGCTAGCTCTCACATCTGGCCCTGTGGACCCTGTTCAAAGAATCTCCTGCACTGGGTAAGAGGTTGGTGGTTAGGCAGAGAGACAAAGAGAGAGAGTTGAACTTCCTCTGGTTGTGTCTGGTCTGAAGGGTTTTGTCGACAGGCATCCTGGCTCTTACCCAGCCTGAGCCCTTGAGCCTCCTCAAGTCCACTCTCCCGCTTCCCCGGCCCCCCACAGGGACACCTTCCAGAGTTCTTCCTGTACCCATATGTGGATTTTGGCTTTTCCTTCTTTTGGCTCTGCTCAGTGGCAGGGCATTTGAAGGGTGGTTGTGGGCTTTGTACAGTTGTCATTAGCATAAATGCGTGATAATTTCCTAAATTTCTCCTCCCGCAGCTTTAGGCTGTGTTTCCAAACTCCCAGTCGTCACAGAGGCTCTGCAGAGGGGGCAGTGGCTCTGATTCCACCTGGCAGTTCCTGGTTGAGCACATGGATGTCCCATCCCAGTCTAGCCTTGGCACCAGGGATCATGGTGCTAGGAGAGGGGCAAATGAGTCCTCCAAAGGAGATGTGTAGTGACCACAAAAGTGACACACTTATGGTTATCTACTAATTGTACATGGTGATGCTTGGCCCTCTCAAGGTGGAAACATACAAATTAGCCTATGCCTCTTCTCTAAAAGCAAGGGTACCTGCTTGTGACATGAGGATTTGGAAAGTTCTTTCATGGGCACAAAGAAGGGTGGCTGATCCAACCCTTCAGCAGCTTAGAGTAGTGTCCAGAGATCTAGTGGTGAAATAGGGTAGAAAGCTGCGGGGCGCTAGCTAGGGAGAGAATACGGAGTAATTTGAGCCAGAAAGAGTTATGAATGGGAGGCAGAAGGAATATAGAAGGGATCTGGGAAATGAGTTTGGATCTATCTACCTCTTGAAGGATCTCACCCTTCTCTTTTCTCAACTGCTTCCAATGCAGCCTCGATCTGCCTGCTCTGGGCTTCCAAACCACACAAGCGACAATGCAGACACACGCACTAACAGGCACGCATACGCACATGTACACATACATGTACAAATACACTCCGAAGAAGCAAAACCTACTTCTGGTGAATCCAGCCAATTCAGATGCATAGCAATCCCAGAGGAAATAGTAGAACTTCCTGTGTGGGTTTCTGACACCATAAATTTGTCCATTGTCAGACGGCCTCATCTTTCTCCCTCTCAGAACAGCTAGTGGGTTTGAACTGCTGATCTTGTGATTAGTAGTGAGATGCTTAACCCACAGCATCATCAAATCTCCTTAGCAAGAAGGATATTACCACAATCACCACCACCATTTTCCTACTTTTCTGGGGGTTAGGGAAGGAAAGAGTACTGTTCAGCATTCGACTCCCTTTAAAGAAAATGGGAGGTACAGGGTGATGACAGCAGATGGCTGGAACATTCCAGCCTGGCATCCTGGGTCACCCGGAAAGATTCTCCCTTGTGGGCTCTATGAAGCAGTCACACTCAAAGACCACCGAACCTCGTTCTCAGCTGTCAGGCTCGGGTCTTGGGTTTCTTTGGACCTGCTGGTTGGAGAGGGGCTGCTCGATGGAGAGCCTCATCACCTAGCATCATGGCTGCTCCAACATGATACCTCTGAGTCATGTAATTTATATTTCATGCACAATTGAAGCAGCTAATGGTGTCATTCTCCAAGGGGGAAACAAGTTGTTACAGTGTGAATTACATTGCTGGCGTGTGCCCTTTCCTTTGTCCCCAAGTGCCCCAGGGGAAGTTCCCAGGTAGCCATCTTGTGAGTGTCCAAGAGAGTGGACAGGCCCCAAGGTGTCACGGCTAAGGAGTGGTGGCAAGGCCAAAAATGCTTTCTCTGACTTCTTTTTGTGTGCATTGAAGTGGTGGAAGTAGAGGTGGCAGCTAAAACTGCCCAGTGGTCTCACCATTTTTTTCTCACCTGTACGTGTGGGATTGAGCAGAGCTAGAGTGTGACTCTTCAGTTCTCATGCTAACATTGATCGATATTGGACAGTGGAGATGATGTGTAGGGGAATGGATGCAAAATCCAACCACTTGTAGTCAAGACATCAGCAGAGTGTGGAGCTAAGCCTATAGTCTCTGAGGTTGGTCTGCTGGGATATGAATTCTAGCTCCCCCTTTGATAACCTGGTCACCTCTGGGCTAGATTGTTTCACTTTTCTGTGCATTCATGTTCTCACCAATAGTCGGGAGCTGATGCACTCACTTCCAATGGGTCAGTCAATTCCAATTCATAGTGAGCCTGCAGGACAGAGTGGAACCATTCTAGAGGTGTTCCTATAAGCTGTGACTTGTCCTGGAGAAAATTGATGCATCATTCTCAGGGGAAGCTGCTGAGGGTTTTTCTGAGCTTGTGGTAAATAGTCAAGGGCTTCTCTATTGCCCCACCAGCGCTCCTCTTAAAAGGGTTACAAAAGCCACCAAAACCCCACTGCTCTTGAGTTCATTCAGACCCATAGCAACTCGGCAGGATAAAGTAATAACTGTCCCGGCAGATGTTCAACCCTGAACACCTTTATGAGAGCTGACAGCCCAATCTTGATCCCGAAGAACAGCAGGTGGATTTGAACCACCGACATTCTGGTTAGCATTTCTAATGCTTCACCCACACCACCACCAGTGGGATGAAATGAGTCAATGTACATGCAATGCTTAGAACACTGGTACATAACATGCACTTAGTAATTGTGAGCTATTGTGGTAGGAGGGGAGTCCAAAAACCAAACCAACTCACTGCCATCAAGTCCACTCTGACTCACCATGACCTGAGTTCTGCCCTATAGGACAGGGTCCAACTGCTCCTGTGGTTATTTGAGACTGTAGCTTGGTAGGAGTGGAAAGCCTCATCTTTTTCCCTGAGAGTGGCTGGTCGTTTTGAACTGTTGACTTTGGGATTAGCAGTCCAATATGTAATCACCCACGCCACTATTAAATGAGAGCAACGAGTTTCTGACATTTTCTGTGAGGTGGTAGAATTATTTGTCATTTCTATATTTGAATACGGTAAATCGACTGAAACACAGCAATGATCATGACTTTACAAAGAAAGGAGAGATGTCAATTTTAAGTACATATAGAGCTGGAAGTCAATCCTGGATAGTACAAATGGTGAAAACACTTGGCCATTAACAGAAATAGTAGGAGGCTCAAGCGCACCCATATATCTTGGAAGAAAGTCTGGCCATCTGTTTCTGAAAGGATATGCCCATTGGAAATCCTATGAATTGCCATGAATCACAATCAACTCAGTGTCAAATGGTCATTTTAAATTTCAGGATGGTTCCTGGGATGAAAGAAAAAATCTAAGTTGTCTATTGAAGAGGTGGTTTGTGAGAGCACCTGGCCCATTTAAAAACAAAAATGGATGAGGAGCCTCGCTGGGGTCACTGTACACAAACCAGGCCATGCTTTCTCCACATCTAGTTTTGTTGGATGCTGTCAAGTTGGTTTCAACTCACAGCGACTCTTTGTACAACCGAAAGAAACACTTCCTGTTCCTGTGCCATCCTCATAATTGTTATGTTTTAGACTATTGCTGCAGAAACTGTGTCCATCCCTCTTGGTGTCCATCCCTCTTGGGCCTTCCTCTTTTTGGTGCCCCTTTACCAAGCATGTTGGCCTTCTCTATGATGTTGCTCCTCATAGCTCCTGATGTTCAAGTATGTGAGACGAATTCTAGCCATTCTTGCCTCTAAGGAGCATTCTGGATACACTTCTTTCAAGACAGATCTTGCTCCTCAACTGAAATTCTTGCACAGTGAGTGAAAGCAAACCTGATTTACCTAGAGTCACGTTTCCCACAGTGGGCAACACCACCATCTGTTTGGCATGGAAAAATCCAGGGATCTACAAAGCAGATATCTACATTTTATCCTGGATGGTGAGCTATAGTATAAAATTCTTTCATTACCAGGGGTCCTGAGTAATTTCTTTTTCTGAAAAGAGGGCAGTAGGCAGAATAAGTTTCGGAACTTTTGGTCTAGAGCAGGAGCTGGAAACTTGTTTTTCTGCCAAGGTTCATGTGATTTATAAAGTCATTCATGGGGCCATACAGGTCAAATATTTAATGAACTCACCCGTAAGGTGATGGCTACAAATGCTTCTCTTTGGTGAGATGTGTGATGCTGCCAGGTATTGATGATTTGGGGAGCCATATACAGCACTCGGGCCAAACGTTGTTCTTGGGTAGTGGATCTCATCTGTTGGTTTGCGACATCTTTGGGGGTCGAATGAGACTTTCACGGAGGTTGCCTGATTCATCACAGTAACAAAATTACAGTGATGAATTAGAAATGAAATAATTTTGTGGTCAGGTGTCACCACAAACTGAGGAAATATATGAAAAAGTCACGGCATTAGGAAGGCTGAGAAACACTGGTGTAGGGAATGGTTGGGATCTCAATGTAGGAAAACATGAACTTCATAGGCATTCAGGCAGTGTAGCACTTGGGTTTCATTGGAGAGGAAAGAACTATTGATCTTGTTTCAAGGACAAACAAATCTGGAAGTAAATGCTTTTGTGGATGAAAACAAAACATAAAACAAACTCTTGAAAGATTTCTGTATGCTAGAGATGAATTGCAATCAAGAAAATTAAATGATATCTGTTAGGGGTCCAGCAGAAAACAAACCATTCAGAAGTTTTATTTAAAGAGAGTTTAATGAAGACCGTTCACAGTGGTGCGGATGGGGTTAAGGGAACCAACAAAAGGTAGGGAGGCCCCAAGGGGTTAACAAGAGCATAAAGCTGTTGCCACGTGTCCTATGGAATTTCCTCTACAGCTCTTTGACTTCATATCATCTCATTGTCTTAGCTACTCTATGATGTAGAGCAATTCTACCTCATAGGAATTTTATACTACTGTCCTCTCCCAATTTCCATTACTTTCCAACTTCATTCGTGTTAAAATATGTAGTATTTAATCAGATTTACTATGCTCTAAACCAGTGGTTCTCAAACTTTGTAATTCCTTGACACTATAGTGAAGTCCCTGATGTTGTGGTGAACATCCATTCATAAAATTATTTTTGCTGCTACTTTATACCTGTAATTTTGCTACTAATAAGAAGAGGCCAACCCCTGTGAATGGGAAGCTCAAGCCCCAAAGAGGTCCTGATCCACAGGTTGTGAACCGCTGCTCTAAACTAAGAAGTGTTTCTTTAAGATGTAGTTCAGTATATTGTTAGACGCCCAAGTCCTGTTGTTGCTGTTGTGAAGTGCAATCGAGTGGGTTTTGGCTCACAGCAACTCTATGTACAATGTACTGAAACGCTGAACCATCCTGTGCATTCCTCACAGTGGTTCTTTGCTTGGGCTCTATGTTGCAGCCACTTAGCTATTCCAAATTGTAGGGGCTGCCTCTCCTTTGCTGCCCTTCTACTGTACCAATATTTGTGTCATCCTCTAGGACAGTGATCTCAACCTTCCTAATTCCACAACACTTTCTAATGTAGTGGTAGACCTTCAATCATAAAATTATATTCTTTGCTACTTCATAACTCTAGTTTTGCTACTGTTATGAATAGTGCCACCCTGTAAAAGGTTCGTCTAAGCCCCAAAGGGGTCACGACCCACATGTTGAGAACTGCTGCTCTAAATTCAGAGCAGTTTCTCTTAAGGTCTGCTTCACCATACTGTTAGAAACTCAAGTCCATTTGTTGTTGTTGTTAGGTGCCGTAGAGTGGGTGTGTCTCATAGCAACTCTATGCATATAATAATGGAACGCCGCCCTGTCCTGTGCCCTCCTCATAGTGGTTCTTTGATTATGTTCAGCCACTGTGCTAATGTATCTTGTTGGGGACTGCCTCTCTTTTCTTGCCCTTCTGTACCAAGATTTGGGTCTTCCTTTAGAGCAGTGGCTCTCAACTTTCAACTTTTCATACTGATTCTCATTTAGTGGTGACCCCCAACCATAAAATTATTTTCATTTCACCTTCCTAAGTGTAATTTTGTTACTGTTATGAATCATGACACCCTTGTGTAATTTTCATTCCACACTACAAAGGGGTTGTGACACGCAGGTGAAGATCCTCTGCTCTAAACTAAGAGGAGATTCTCTTAAACTAGAATTCCGCATATTTGTAGATGTAGAAGTTCTGTTGTTAGGTACCATTGACTGGGTTTTGGCTCATAACAACTTTATGCACAATGCAAAGAAACACTTTCCCGTCGTATGCCACAGTGGTTCTTATACTTGCGCTCATTATTGCAGCCACTGTGCTAAACCAACTTTTGGGTAGCTGCCTCTTTTTTGTGGCCTTTCTACTGTACCAAGAATTGTGTCTTCCTCTAGGGCAGTGGTTGTCAAATTTCCTAATGCCATGACCCTTTCATACAGTTCCTCATGTAGTGGTGACTCACATCATAATATTAATTTCATTGTTACTTTGTAACTGTAATTTTCTTACAGTTATGAATCGGGTCATACTTGTGAAAGGGTCATTCTACCGCCAAAAGCGGTCGCGACCCACAGATTGAAAACTGCTGGTCTAAACTAAGAGGAGTTTCTCTTAATATCTATTTCACCCTATTGTTAGAAGCACAAACCCCGTAGTTATTGTTGTTAGATTCTGTCGCATAGCTTTCGAGGTACAGCTACTCTAAGAACAATATATGGAAAGGTGTCCTGTCCTGTACCATCCTCACAGTGGTTCTTTTGCTTGCTCAGATTGTTACAGCCACTGTCGTATTCCATCTTGCTGTGGGTTGCCTCTTTTTTGCTGCCCTTCTACTGTACCCAGATTTATGCCTTTCTCTAGGGCAGTGGTTCTCTACTTTCCTAATGCCACGACTCTTTCACACCATTTCTCTTGTACTGGTGACACCCCACCAATCATCAAATTATTTTCCTTGTTATTTCATAACTATAATTTTACTACTGTTATGAATCAGGCCACCCATGTGAAATGGTCATTCCTTCCCCTTAAAACGTTGTGATCCACAGTTTGAGAGCTGCTACTCAACACTAAGAGGAGTTTCTTTTAAGGTCTACTTCAGCATATTGTTAGAGGCACAAGTCCTGTTGTTTTTGGCTGCCTTCGAGTGGGTTTTGGTTCATACCAACTCTATTCATCGTGTAATGAAATGCTTTCCTGTCCTGTGCCTTCCTCACAGTGGTTTTTTTGCTCATGCTCATTGTTGCAGCCACTGTGCCAATCCATCTTGTTGGTCACTGCCTCTTTTCCTGCCCTTCTATACACAGATTTGTGTCTTCCTCTAGAGCAGTGGTTCTTAATTTTCTGAATGCCTCTACCATTTCACACCGTTCCTCATGTAGTGGTGACATCCCAACCATAAAATATATTCATGGCTACATCATAACTGTAATTTTGCTTCTGTTATGAATCAGGCCACCAATGTGAAAGGTTCATTAGTCTCCTCAAAGGTGTCACGACACACAGTTTGAGAACCAATGTTCTAAATTAATAGGAGTTTCTCTTAAGGTCTACTTCAGAATATTCTTAGAACCACAAGCCCTGTTTTTATTGTTAGGTGCCTTTTAGTGTGTGTTGGCTCATAGCAACTGTATGCACAATATAATGAAACCCGGCCCCATCTTGTGCGATCCTCACAGTGGTGATTTTGCTTGTGCTCATTGTATCAGCCATTGTACTAATCCAACTTTTGGAGTGCTGCCTCTCTTTTGCTGCCTCTCTACTGTACCAAGATTTGTATCTTCCTCTAGGGCAGTGGTTCTCAAATATGCTAATGCCATGACCATTGCATACATTTCCTCATGTAGTGATGAACCCCCAATCATAAAATTATTTTCATTGCTACTTCGCAACTTTAATTTTGCTGTAGTTATTAATTGGGCCCCAACTGTAAAAGGGTCATTTGACACCCCCCCCAAAGGGGTCGCCACCCACAGGTTGAGAATCGCTGCTCTATACTAACAGTAGTTTCTCTTAGGATCTACGTCACCATATTGTGAGAAGCACAAGTCCTGTAGTTATTGTTGTTAGGTGCTTTCCAGTAGTTTCGGCTCACAGCAACTCTACGCACAATATAATGAAATGCTGCCGCCACTTATGCAATCCTCACAGTGGCTCTTTGCTTGCGCTCATTGTTGTAGCCACTGTGCTAATCCATCATTTGGGGGTCTGCCTCTCATTTGCTGGCTTTCTACTCTACCAAGATTTCTGTCTTCCTTTAGGCCAGTGGTTCTCAACCTCCCTAATTCCACAACCCTTTCATACCATTCCTGATGTAGTGCATACCACCCAATCATAAATTTATTTTCATTACTACTTCATAACTGTAATTTTGCTACCGTGAAAGGGTCATTCATCACCTAAATGGGGTCCTGGCCCACAGGTTGAGAACCGCTGCTCTAAACTATGAAGAATTTTTCTTTAGATATATTTAAACACATTGTTAGAAGCACAAGTCTTTGTTATTGTATTTAGGTGCCATAGAGTGGGATTCAGCTCACAGTAACTCTATGCAAATATAATGAAACACTGCCCTGTGCCATCCTCACCGTGCTTCCTTGCTTGTGCTTTGTGTTGCAGCCACTGTGCTATTCCAACTTGTGGGGGCTGCCTCTCCTTTGCTGCTCCTCTACTATACCAACATTTGTGTCTTCCTCTCAGACAGTGGTTCTCAACCTTCCTAATTTCATGACCCTTTCATACAGTTCCCAATGTAGTGGTGGACCCCCAGTCATAAAACATTTTGCTTCTGAAATCAGGGAGGTAGGTAGTAATAGCGGGAACCACTTACTACTCCCATAGTTCCCATAGCAACCTGGACCAATTGGTGGGAGGAATGGGGGGTTTCGGTGCTTGGTGGAGGTGAAGGCTGACGTGTTTAGAGTGGAGAGAGGAAAACAGCCTGTTGGGGAAATGTTATTGGAGATGGCTTTGAGACTAGCATCTGCTGGTCTCTTGCTCCTCACTCTCCTCTTGGTAGCAGCACGTGTGTTCCCCTCCCCACCATGCCTCATCCCAACTTGGAGCCCTTCTGGCTATTATTTCCTTATGGAAAAGCTGTCAGCTCATTATCCTGCTTTCTTCCATTCATGCTTCTTTAGCTCCGTGTTGACTCCTATTAAGAGAGAATCAGAAAATTTAAGTCCCCACCCCACATGGCCTTTGCTGAAGGAAACGGCAAGCTGTGTACGGAATATCTCCTAGCTCACTCCCTCACTTCTCCCTAATAGATTTTTCCTGCCACTGCTCCTGGCTGGAGGGGATGGAGAGTTCAAGTGATGCCACAGAAGTCACAGCAAAAGAACCAAGGCACTTGGCAAAGACCATTCATGAGCTGGAATATGATAGAAGCTCTTGAATGGGAAGGCACCATTCTGGCAGTAAACATGCTCCTATGGACCCTCCCAGTTCTAAGGCTTTAGTGCAGCCCCACCTGATTGAGTTCTCCCTGGGTGAGTTCCTCCTGAAAGCGAAAGAGGGCTTATCCTTCTTTATCTTTGAAGCTATGCCTTCTATACCTACTGGATCCAGATATTGAGGATCTTCGCTTCCTGATTCCTGAACTCAACTGTGCTGATTGATAGCTGCATGGCCAAGGACCCAGACACAGCTCTGGATTCTCTGTTCGCTCTCTTTAGCCACCATTGGTTTCCTTTGTCTAATTGTGCAACGGAAATCTCGGAGGATGCTTTATTCTAAAGTTCTTCCACTTCCCTAAGGCGGGTATAGAGAAAGGCAAAGTTAACTGGAGTATCTCCAGCACACACTGGAACCCCAAGGGGGCTGCATAGGTCTCATCCAAAAGTGGAGATCTGCTGCCTCACCCCTAGCCTGGGAACCCATTATGGGTAGGGGCCAAGTGCTGTTTCTATCTGGAACTTCAGAGTCTTTGCAGTGCCGGCTCATAGAGGAAATGAAAAATGCTTGTTTCTTCTTAACAAGTCAGAGATTTACTATTGTTGTTAGGGTCGGTCCTGTTGGTTCCCACTCATAACAACCCTATGTCAAACAGAACACAACGCCACCCGGTACCATCATCACAATTGTTCTTCTGTTTGAGCCCATTACAGCAGCCCCCATGTCTATCCATCTCATGAGAGCCTCCCTCTTTTCCATTGCCCTTCCGCTTTACCAAGCATGATGTCCTATTCCTGGCCCTGGTCTCTCCTGACAGCATGTTGAAAGTACATGTCCAAAAGGTGACAAAATCTGGCCATCCTTACTTCTAAGGAGCATTTGACCTGTGCTTCTTCCAAGACAAGTTTATTGGTGCTTCTGGTAGTCCATAGTACTTTCTATGGTTCTTTTTTCCTAGCACCATAATTCAAATGCATCGATTCTTCTTTGGCCTGCCTTATTTAATCTCGAAATTTTGTATGCATAGGTAGTGTTTGAACATACTATGGCTTGTGTCAGATGCACCTTAGTTCTCAAAATAACATCCCTGCTTTTCAATACTCTAAAGAGGTCTTGTGAATATTTAGCCAATACAATGCAATGCATTTTTTAAGCTCTTGACTGCTGCTTGCATGAGCGTTGATCATGGATCCAAGGAAGAGGAAATCCTTGACCACCTCACAATTCTACATCTAAGCATATACCTCAAAGAATAACAAACAGAGACTCAAAGAGATAGTGGTATACAAGTTCACTGCAGCACTACCCACAATAGCTGAAAGGTGACTATTACCAAATTGCCCGGGGCCCAAAGAATGGATAAACCAAACAATATATAAGTCATACAATGGAATATTATTCAGCCTTTAAAAAGGAATGATGTTTTGGAACATGCTACACCATGAAGGGACTTTGAACACTTTCTGCTGAGTGAAACAAGTCAGACCATAATGAGATTGATATAAAATATGCAGAATCCATAGGGAAATCCATAGACAGCAAGCAGAGTCACGGTTGATAAGGGTTGGGTGACGAAGGCAATGGGGAGTGACTGGTTAATGAGCATTGACTGTGTCTCCATTCAGAGTGATCCAAATGTTGGTCTGATCCTATATTCGGTTTGCATGGAGCCCCTGCCCTCTCCTGAGGGGTAGCCTCAGCAAAGGCACTGACAGGCTGAGAATCTTGGTTTCCTGACCTGTGAGTGTGCTGGAAAGATTAGATGGAGTAATAAATAATGACACTGATCACAACCAATAATTATAAAGCACTTACTATGGGCCAGACGTTGTTCCCCAGCCATGCTTCTAGCAGGCACACAAATAAAATGCCCTTGGGGCCTAACAGAAACTCAGATTCCATTTCAGCAGATCTGAAGCAAGCTGCGAGAAATGGAGTTTCTAATGAGGAAAACAGTGAGGACCAGGATTCTCAGAAGGATTGAGGCATTTGAACGGCAGTGATGGCAAAGACCGTGTGTGGAGTATACTGTGTGTGGCCAGGAGAATGAGCAAATCAGTCCTGGAGGAAATTGAGCCAGGACACTCTTCACAGAATGTTCCTAGAAGAGAGAATGGCAAATTTTTGTCATGCTGATTTTGGTCATGTCGTTAGGAAAGACCAGTTGCGAGAAGAGGACATCATGTGGGTCTGGGGAAACTCTTCATGACACGGACTGGCACCATAACCGCAACAATGACCTCAAACCTGCCGATGGGCAGGAAGATGGCATAGGATCTGGCAGTGATTTGTCTTATCAGACCTACGGTCAAAAGGAGTCAAATTTGACTTACTGGAGACTAACAACAACAACAACAAGGTCTTTCTATCTATTGATGCATTCAATCTCAACCTCGAACACACAACCTAAGCACTATTTTTCACTTCCCTTCTACACACAGCAGCGCAAAGGGGGTTCAATGATTTGTCCCAGGTCATGGAGCTAGAAGGACATAGAGCCAGGACTGGACAATGGAGCGATCTGACAACAGAGACATTAAACATAAACAGGGCTTTGTCTCCCACAAAGATCATAGGCATAACCATAATGGACTTGGCACAAGTCCTGCCGCATGGCAACCTTTCAGCAGATAGGTGCTATCTTAGTGCCATCCAGTTGACAGCAAGTCAGCGACTGTATAGGACAGGGGAGAACTGTCTGTGGGTTTTTGACACGAAATATTTACAGCAGTAGAAATCCTCATCTTTCTCCCACAAAAGTCCCTATGATTGTTAGTAATTTGGTCAGAAGTCACTTTAATGGTGACCAAATCCTTCCTTTTTTGGGATTCAACATTATACCCCACTGCTTCTAATAGCTCCTCGCCCCAAACCAAAACAGGCATGAGAAAGTTGATTCTGACTCATGGTACCCCCATGTGTACATTGCATAGGACTTTCAAGACTATAAGCTTTAAGCAGGTTGCCAGGCCGTTCCTCCATGGTGTCCCTGGGTGGGTTCCAACGGCAAATGATTTGTTAAATAGTAGTGTGTGGAACTGTTTGCCCCCCTTCAGGAACTCCAATATCCTTGCAGCTCTCTATTCACAAAGTACTGTCCTTCCAACCAAGAGCTCAGAGTGCTTGTTTTCTCTCTCTTATTTTCTTTACATCAAGAAGTTTGGGACTCCCCAGGAGCTGGGTCACAGGGACATATTTATATGTAATTATGACCCTGTCATCTACAACATGATCATGATAAATGGAGAAAAGACTGAAGTGATCAGGGCTATCTTCTTTCTGGAGTCCACAATAAATGATCATGTGAGCCCCGGTCAAGAACTCAAGGGATGTATTGTATTGGGTAAATCTGCTCTTTGAGATCTCTTTCTTTTTTTTGCAGTTGGGAAAGAGAAAGGGGAGATGGGCTGTTCTCCCAAGTTGGGGTCCCTACCAGGGCACCCCCCAAACAAACCTGGCCAACTCCACTCTGGAATAGAGTTCCCTGCCACTTCTGTAGAACTGCCCTGTGGAAGGACCAATGTCCTAAAGGTTCAGAATGGAGAAGACAAGTTTCAAGAGCTACAGCCTAGCCCCTTACAGCCAGAGTGTGACTCAACAAGGGCCCCCACAGGCACTTTCTAGGGATCTTAAGTAGTTGGGGCTTAAGGAGAGTGGCATGGGGCTCTAGCAAGCTAGGAGCGCATCCTAGGCTGGGGTTACATATCCCAAGCCCTTGATGGGGAGGCCTCAGGTAAGCAGTGGGCCCAATGGAGTTCTGGGTATGTGGGCCTGGGGGAGGGCAGCCACCTTTGGGGCTGGACCAACCCAGGGCATCCCAAGTGGGATGGGGTGCAGGGGCCTGGGCAGGGTCCCTCTTCCTCTCCATCCTCCATGGCCAGTCAGGCTAACACAAGGTCTTAGGCAGGCAGGGGGCCTGGGGCAGTGCCCAGATCACCCAGGGGCTAGCTGGGCAGGGGGTGTTTCCTGGGTAGGCAGAGGGCCTCGGGCAGGGTCTTTGTGGCAGGCCCAGACCCAGGTGGGCAGGGACCTGGAACAGGGATCCCAGGTGTGTGCCCGGCCTGGACTGGACCCAGGGTTGGCAAGGGCCCTGATGCAGTTTCCTGGGTGGGCAGCGGGCCCAGGGCAGAGTCTTGGTGGTGAGCAGGCCCAGGGTGGGGGCAGGGGGTCTGGAGTGTGTCCTGGGTGTTTCAGCTGGGCAGGGCGGGGATCCTGGTGGCTGGCCAGGTGACTGGTGGGCTTCAGACCCACATCAGGGGTCATGGTGGCAAGGCCCTACCTGGGGGGCAGGAGTCTGGGAAGGGGCAGGAAGGCTGCACAGACCACACCTGGTCTTTGAAGTCCTAGGCCTTGCGCATCAGGTCATTATGGCCCATGGAGGCAGTGCGGCTCCGAGGCTGGCTCACAGCCTTCAGAGCTTGGCTCGCTCAGCTCCTGAGCCCTTGTCCTCTATAGGAACTGCTGGCTGGCCTCCTGTCATGTTCTCAATAGGCTCCAGCTGCTGCCATGTAGGCCAAGTCTTAAAGGGGCCATGGGCTTCCACCTGTGCGCCCCTCCTCCTCACCCTTAAAGGGGCCGCGTGCTGCCGCCAGAGACCTCTTTCAAAAGTGTCCTTCAAAGTGTTTAAGAGCAAGAATGTTACATTAAGTTGCACCTGACTAAAGCCATCTTAGTCATATTTTCGGTGGCCTTCTATGCACGTGAAAGTTGGACATTGAAAATGAAGGTCAGAGAAGAATCAATGCATTTGAATTGGGAGGCTGGTGAAGAATATTGAAAGTACTATGAACTGCCAAAGAACAAACAAATGTGGGTTAGAAGTACAGCCAGAATACTCCTTAGAAGCCAGGATGGTGAGGATTCTCCTCACGTACCTTGGACATACTGTTAGGGAGAGACCAGTCCCTGGAGGAGGAAGGACGGCCTGCTTGGTGAAGCAGAGAGGCAGTGAAAATGAGGAAGAACTTCGGCCAATGGATTGACACAGTGGCTGCAACAAGGGGCTCAAACATAACAACAATTGAGAGGATGGTGCAGGACAGGGTGGTGTTTCGTTCTATTATCCATAGGGTGGCTAGGGGTTGGAACTGACTCAATGACATCTAACAGCAGAAACAATGTCTACACCCACTACTAACAGGACAGGAAGTTTCCCAACCCCTCTCACCTCTCAACCCCAGGAACAGAGATGCCACCTTCCTTCTAGCTGTATTCCCAGTATCTAGAACAGAGCTCAACGACGAAGTGCCTAACAAAACTGAAATAGCTGTTACTTAGTTCCATTCCTCTAGGTCTCAGTTCCCAAGTCCCGAAACAATGACATCAGTGTTGTTGTTTGTTGCCATCAAGTCGATTTCCATTTACACCTGCGTCATACCTGCCTACCTAGAATCCCAACTTATGAAAATAAGCCAGAACAATGATTCTTGCCCACGGTGTCTGCAGACTATGACTCACCACTCTGAAGGGATGTCATGTAAATGTTGAACTGCTAGCTCAAAGTTGACAGTTCAAACCATCAGCTGCTTCAAGGAAAACGATGAGGCTGTCTGTTCCAGTAATGTTGGACAATGTTGGAAAACTTACATAGGGTCTCTATGAGTTGGAATTGACTGGACAGTAATGGGTTTGCTGTACCTGGAATGATGATGCGAACAGAGAAAGAACGAGAGGGAAGTCTGAAAAAGAAGCACCGACCTGCCCTCCATCGGGCTGTTTTGTGATTTTTTGCAGCAGATGGTTTGAAGGGAACAGGGAATGAAGAGGCGGAGTGCATGGCACAGTTGAGGGCTTTTTGCCATTCTGACCAAGTGCCTCTGTGAGAAAAGGGGGAGGGGAGGCTTGACCTCGGTCTTGATCAAAGCCCAAGAAAATATATGGATTTCCAGAATGAGGGAGGTTTCCCAAGTCAGGGTAGTAACAGGAGCTGCCAGCTCTCACCTCTGACTCTGTGGGCCCTGTTCAAAGAATCTCCTGGACTGGGTGGGAGGTGTGTGGTTAGGCAGAGAGACAAAGAGAGAGTCGAACTAGGAACTCTGGCTCTTTCCCAGCCTGAGCCTTAGCCCCCGAGCCTCCTTATCTCCACTCTCCCCCTTCCCCGGCCCCCTACAGGGACACCTTCCAGAGGTCTTCCTGTACCCATATGTAGGTTTTGGCTCTTCCTGCTGTTGGCTCTGCTCATTGGAGGGCATTTGAAGGTTGTTTGTGGGATTTGTACAGTTGACATTAGGGTAAATGCGTGATCATTTCTTAAATTTATCCTACTCCAGATTTAGGCTGTGTTTCCAAACTCCCTGTCCTCACAGAGGCTCTGCAGAGGGGACAGTGACTCTGATTCCACCTGGAATTTCCTGGTTGAGCACAGGGATTTCCCATCCCAGTCTAGCCGTGGCACCAGGGATCAGGGTTCTAGGAGAGGGGCAAATGGGTCCCCAAAGGAGATGTGTAGTGACCATAAAAGTGACACACTGGTGGTCACCTACCAATTGTACATGGTGGTGCTTGCCCCTCTCAAGGTGGACACATGCAATTTCGCCTATGCCTCTTCTCTAAAAGCAAGTGGACCTGCTTGTGACATGAGGTTTTGCAAAGTTCTTTCATGGGCCACAAAGAAGTGTGGCTGATCCAGTGTCTCAAGCTGATTTAAAGTAGTGTCCAGAGAGTTCGTGGTGAAAGGGGGTAGGGAAATGTGGGGAGGTGGCCAGGGAGTGAACACGGAATAATTTGAGCCAGACAGAGTAATGAATGGGAGGCAGAATGGATATGGAAGTAATCTGGGGGACGAGTTTGGATCTGCCTCTGTGGGTTTCTGACACTATAAATTTGTCCATTGTCAGACGGCCTCATCTTTCTGCCTCTCAGAGCAGCTAGTGGGTTTGAACTGCTGGTTTTGAGATTAGTAGCGGGATGCTTAACACACAGCACCACCAAAACTCCTTAGCAAGAAGGATATTACCACAACCACAGCCACCACCCCTTTTTCCTAATTTTCTGAGAGATAGAGAGAAAAGAGTGCTGTCCAGCGTTCGACTCCCTTTAGAGAAAATGGGAGGTCAAGGGTGATGACAGCAGGTGGCTGGAACATCCCAGCCTGGCATCCAGGGCCACCCAGAAAGATCCTCCATTGTGGGCTCTGTGGAGCAGGCACACTCAAAGACCATAGGAAATCGGTCTCAGCTGTCGGCCTCGGGGCTTGGGTTTCTTAGTTCCTGCTGCTTGGGGAGGGGATGCTCGATGGAGAGCCTCATCACTTAGCATCATGGCTGCTAAGATGTGATACCCCTGAGTCGTGTAATTTACATTTCATGCACAATTGAAGCAGCAAATGGTGTCATTCTCCAAGGGGGGAACAAGTTGTCATGATGTTAATTACATTGAAGGCGTGCTCCCTCTCCTTTGTCCCCAAGTGCTCCAAGGGAAGTTCCCAGGTAGCAGTCGAGTGGGTGTCCAAGAGAGTGGCTTTGGCTCCCTAAAAGGTGTCAGGGCTGAGGAGTGGTTACAAGGCCAAGAATTCTTTCTCTGACTTCGTTGTGGGTGTGTTGGCGCAGTGGGAGTAGAGGTGGCAGCTAAAACAGCCCAGTGAACTCCCCATCCTTTTCTAACCTGCGCGTGTGCAATCGGGCAGGGCTGGAGGGTGCCTGTTCAATGCTCAAGCTAATTTTGCTTGATAGGGGACAGTGGAGATGATGTGTAGGGAAAAGGAGGCAAAATCCAACCACTCTTAGTCCAGATATCAGCAGACAGTAGAGCTAAGCCTGTAGTCTCTGAGGCTGGTCTGCTGGGATTTAAATTCCAGCTCCCCCTTGGATAACCTGATTACCCTGGGCCAGATGGCTTCACATCTCTGTGCATTCGTGTCCTCACCTATAGACGGAAGCTGATGTACTACCAATGGGTCACTCGATTCCAACTCATAGTGAGCCTGGAGGACAGAGTGGAACCATTCTATAGGCGTTCCCATAGGCTGTGACTGATACTGGAGCAAATTGACGCATCATTCTCATGGGAAGTTGCCGAGGGTTTCGCTGAGCTAGTGGTAAATAGTCAAGGGCTTCTCTATTTCCCCGCCAGCACTCCTCTTAAAGGGGTTGCAAAAGTCACCAAAACCCCACTTCTCTTGAGTTCATTCAGTCTCATAGCAACTCAGCAGGATAAAGTAATAACTGTCCCTGCAGACGTCCGACCCTGAAAATCTTTATGAGCTCAGACAGCCCCAACTTGATCCCGAAGGACAGCTGGTGGGTTTGAACCACCGACCTTCTGGTTAGCAGTTCTAATGCTTCACCCCCACCACCACCAGTGGGATGAAATGAGTGAATGTACATGCAATGCTTAGAACACTAGTACATAACATGCACTTAGTAATTGTGAGCTATTGTGGTAGGAGGGAGTCCAAAAACCAAACCAAACTCACTGCCATCGAATCCACTCTGAGTCCCCATGACCTGAGTTCTACCCTATAGGACAGGGTCCAACTGCTCCTGTGGGTATTTGAGATTGTAACTTTATAGGATTGGAAAGTTTCATGTTTTTCCCTGAGAGTGGCTGGTGGTTTTGAACTGTTGGGTTTGGGATTAGCAGCCCAATATGTAATCACCCACGCCATTATTAAATGAGAGCTACGAGCTTCTGACATTTTCTGTGAGGTGGTAGAAGTATATGTCATTCCTATATTTAAAGAAGGTAAATCTACTGAAACAGAACAATTGCCATGGCTTTCCAAAGAGAGGAGAGATGTCACTTTTAAGGATAAATAGAGCTGTGAGTCATCCCTGGAGAGTACAAATGGTTAAAACACTTGGCCATTAACAGAAACTTAGGAGGTTCAAGCGCACCCAGAAATACCTTGGAAGAAAAGCCTGGCCATCTGTTTCTGAAAGGTTATGCCGATTGAAAGTCCTATGACTCACCATGAATCACAATCAACTCAGTGTCAAATGGTCATTTTAAATTTCAGGATGGTTCCTGGGCAGAAAGCAAACATTCTAAGTTGTCTATTGAAGAGGAGGTTTGTGAGAGCACCTGGCCCATTCAAACACAACTGATGAGGAACCTCGGTGGGGCCACTGTACACAGACCAGGCCATGCTTTCTCCGCATCTGGTTTTGTTGGATGCTGTCAAGTTGGTTTCAACTCGTGGCGACCCTACATACAACCGAAAGAAACACTGCCTGCTCCTGTGCCAGCCTCACAATTGTTATGTTTTAGTGTGTTGTTGTAGAAACTGTGTCCATCCATCTTGGTGAGGGTCCTCCCCATTTGGGCGCCCCTTTACCAAGCATGATGGCCTTTTCCATGACGTTCCTCCTCATAGCTCCTGATGCCCAAGGATGTGAGATGAAATCTAGCCATCCTTGCCTCTAAGGAGCATTCTGGATACACTTCTTTCAAGACAGATCTTGCTCCTCAACTGAAATTCTTGCAGAGAGAGTGAAAACACACCTGATTTTCCTAGAGTCTCGTTTCCCAAAGTGGGCAACACCACCCACCTACTGGGCACAGAAAAATCCAGAGATCTACAAAGCAGATATCTACATTTTATCCTGGATGGTGGGCTATAGTCCAAAATTATTTCATTGCTGGGGGGTCCTGAGTAATTTCTTTTTCTGAAAAGAGGGCAGTAGGCAGAATAAGTTTGGGAACCTTTGGTCTGGAGCAGGAGCTGGAAACCTGTTTTTCTGCCAAGGACCATGTGGTGATTGATAACATCATTCATGGGGCCAAACAGGTCAAATATTTAATGAACTCACCCCTAAGGTGATGGCTCCAAATGCTTCTCATTGGTGAGATGTGTGATGCTGGCAGCTATTGATTATTTGGGGGGCCCTATACAGGCCTCAGGCCATACGTTGGTCTAAGGTAGTGGATCTCAACCAGTGGGTCACGACACCTTTGTGGGTCCAATGACACTTTCACAGGGGTTGCCTGGTTCATCGCAGTAGCACAATTACAGTAATGAATTAGCAATTAAATAATTTTTATGATCGGGGTAAACACAACATGAGGAACTGTATGAAAGAATCATGGCATTCGGAAGGTTGAGAAACACTTGTCTAGGGAATGGTTGGGATCTCCATGTAGGCTATACATGAACTTCATAGGCAGTCAGGCAGCGTATCACTTGGGTATCATTGGAGAGGAAAGAATTATTGATCATGTTTCAATGACAAACAAATCTGGAAGGAAATGCTATTGTGGATGAAAACAAAACATAAAACAAACTCTTGAAAGATTTCTGTATGCTAGAGATGAATTGCAATCAAGAAAATTAAATGATATCTCTGAAGGTTCCAGCAGAAAACAAACCATGCAAAAGGTTTAATTAAAGAGAGTTTAATGAAGACTATTCACAGTGATGGGGATGGGCTTAAGAAAGCCAACAAAAGATAGGGAGGCCCCAAGGGTCTAACAAGAGCATAAAGCTGTTGCCACGTGTCCTAGGGAATTTTCTCTTCAGCTCTTTGACTTTGTCATTTCTTCTCATTGTCTTAGCTACTCTATGATATAGAGCAATTCTGACCCATAGGAATTTGATACTACTGTCCTCTCCCAATTTCCATTACTTTCCAACATCATGTGTGTTAAAATATGCAGTATTTCATCAGATTTCCTATGCTCTAAACCAGTGGTTCTCAACCTTCCTAATTCCTTGGCACTATAATGAAGTTCCTGATGTTGTGGTGAACACCCATTCATAAAATTATTTTCGTTGCTACTTCATAACTGTAATTTTGCTACTATGAAGAAGATACCGACCCCTGTGAATGGGTAGCTCAACCCCCAAAGAGGTCCCGATCCACAGGTTGAGAACCGCTGCTCTTAACTAAGAGGTGTTTCTTTAAGATGTAGTTCAGTATATTGTTAGACGCCCAAGTCCTGTTGTTGCTGTTGTTAGGTGCCGTCGAGTGGAATTTGGCTCACAGCAACTCTATGTACAATGTACTGAAACACTGCCCCGTCCTGTGCATTCCTCACAGTGGTTCTTTGCTTGCGCTCATTATTGCAGCCACTTAGCTATTCCAAATTGTAGGGGATGCCTCTCTTTTGCTGCCCGTCTACTCTATCAATATCTGTGTCTTCCTCTAGGACAGTGCTTCTCAGCTTTCCTAAATCCACGGCACTTTCATACAGTTTCCTTTGTAGTGGTAGACCCCCAATCATAAAATTATATTCTTTGCTACTTCGTAACTCTCGTTTTGTTACAAGTTTTGAATAGTGCCACCCTGTAAAGGGTTCCTCTAAGCCCCAAAGGGGTCACGACCCACATGGTGAGAACCGCTGCTCTAAATTTAGAGGAGTTTCTCTTAAGGTCTATTTCACCATACTATTAGAAGCTCAATTCCATTTGTTGTTGTTGTTAGGTGTCGTCGAGTGGGTATGTCTCATAGCAACTCTACGCACAATATAATGAAATTTTGCCCTGTCCTGTGACATCCTCACAGTGGTTCTCTGCTTGCGCTCATTGTTGCAGCGACTGTGCTAATGCATCTTGTTGGGGATCGCCTCTCTTTTCCTGCCCTTTCATACCAAGATTTGGGACTTCCACTAGAGCAGTGGTTCTCAACTTTCCTAATGCCATGATAATTTCATACCGATTCTCATTTAGTGGTGACCCCCCCCAACCATAAAAATGATTTCATTGCAGCTTCATAACTGTAATTTTGTTACTGTTATGAGTCACGACACCCCTGTGAAATTTTCATTCCATACCCACAAAGGGGTCGCGACACACAGGAGAAGATCCCCTGCTCTAAACTAAGAGGAGATTCTCTTAAGATAGAATTCAGCATACTGGTAGATGCACAAGATCTGTTGTTATTGGTGTTAGGTACCATCGAGTGGGTTTTGGCTCATAATAACTCTATGCACAATATAATGAAATGCTTTCCCATCCTATGCCATCCTCACAGTGGTTCTTTTGCTTGTGCTCATTGTTGCAGCCACTGTGCCAATCCAACTTTTGGGTAGATGCCTCTTTTTTGTGGCCTTTCTGCTGTACCAAGACTTTTGTCTTCCTCTAGGGCAGAGGTTGTCAAATTTCCTAATGCCATGACCCTTTCATACAGTTCCTCATGTAGTGGTGACCCCATCATAACATTATTGTTACTTCATAACTGTAATTTTCCTACAGTTATGAATCATTTCACACCTTGAAAGGGTCATTCGATCGCCAAAAGTGGTCACGAACCACAAGTTAAAAACCGCTGGTCTAAACTAAGAGGAGTTTCTCTTAATATCTACTTCACCCTATTGTCAGAAGCACAAATCCTATAGTTATCGTTAGATTCTGTTGTGTAGCTTTCGACGCCTACCAACTCTAAGCACAATATGAAGGAAAGGTTTCCTGTCCTGCGCCATCCTCCCAGTGGTTCTTTTGCTTGCGCGGATTGTTGCAGCCACTGTTGTATTCCATCGTGCTGTGGGGTGCCTCTTTTTGCTGCCCTTCTACTGTACCCAGATCTATGTCTCCCTCTAGGGCAGTGGTTCTCAACCTTCCTAATGTCATGACTCTTTCACACCATTCCTGATGTACTAGTGACCCCCCCAATCATAAAATTATTTTCCTTGTTACTCCATAACTATAAATTTGGTATTATTATGAATCAGGTCACCCATGTGACCCACAGTTAGAGAACTGTTACTCTACACTAAGAGTTTCTTTTAAAGTCTTCTTCAGCATATTGTTAGAGGCACAAATCCTGTTGTTTGGTGCCTTCGAATGGGTTTAGGCTCATGCCAACTCTATGCACCATGTAATGAAATGCTTTCCCGCCCTGTGCCTTCCATACAGTGGATCTTTTGCTCACACTCATTTTTGCAGCCACTGTGCTAATCCATCTTGTTGGGCACTGCCTCTCTTTTCCTGCCCTTCTGTACCAAGATATGTGTCTTCCTCTAGAGCAGTGGTTCTCAACTTTCCAAATGCCACAACCACTTCACACCATTCCTCGTGCAGTGGTGACATTCAACCATAAAATATTTGCATTGCTACATCATAATTGTAATTTTGCTTCTGTTATGGATCAGGCCACCCATGTGAAAGGTTCGTTAGTCTCCTCAAAGGCGTCTCGACAAACAGTTGGAGAACCAATGGTCTATACGAATAGGAGTTTCTCTTAAGGTCTACTTCAGCATATTCATAGAAGCACAGTCCTGTTGTTTTTGTTTGGTGCCTTTGAGTGTGTGCTGGCTCATAGCAACTCTATACACAATATAATGAAACGTGACCCCGTCTCGTGCCACCCTCACAGTGGTTATTTTGTTTTTTGTCATTGTTGCAGCCATGGGCTAATCCAACTTATGAGGGGCTCCCTCTCTTTTGCTGCCCCTCTACTGCCCTTTCATTCATTTCCTCAGGTAGTGATGAACCCCCAATCATAAAATTATTTTCATTGCTACTTCGTAACTTTAATTTTGCTACAGTTATGAATCAGGCCTCCACTGTGAAAGGGTCATTTGACCCCCCCAAAGGGCTAGCGACCCACAGGTTGAGAACCACTGCTCTATACTAAGAGGAGTTTCTCTTAGGATCTACAGCACCATATTGTGAAAAGCATGAGTCCTACAGTGATTGTTGTTAGGTGTTGCCCAGTGGGTTTCGACTCTCAGCAACTCTACGCACAAGATAATGAAACGCTGCCCCGTCCTGTGCCATCCTCACAGTGGTTTCTTAACTGCACTCATTGTTGCAGCCACTGCGCTAATCTATCATTGGGGGTCTGCCTCTCATTTGCTGCCTTTCTGCTCTGCCAAGATTTCTGTTTTGCTCGAGGACAGTGGCTGTCAACCTTCCTATAATGCCACAGGCCTTTTATACCACTCCTCATGTAGTGGGTACAATCCCAGTCATAAATTTATCTTCATTGCTCTTCATAACTGTACTGAAGCTACTGCTATGAATTGGGCCACCCCTGTGCAAGGGTCGTGACCCACAGGTTGAGAATCTCTGCTTCAAACTATGAAGAATGTCTCTTAAGGTATATTTCAGGACATTGTTAGAAGCAAAAGTCCTGTTGTTATTGTATTTAGGTGCCTTCCATTGGGTTTTGGCTCATAGCAACTCTATGCAAAATGTAACGAAACGCTCCCCCATCCTGTGCATTCCTCACAATGGTTCTTTGCTTGTGCTCGTTGTTTCAGCCACTGAGGTATTCCAACTTGGAGGGGCTGCCTCTCCTTTGCTGCCCTTCTACTCTACCAACATTTGTGTCTACCTCTCGGACAGTGGTTCTCAATCTTCCTAATTCCACGACCCTTTCATGCAGTTCCCAATATAGTGGTGGACCCCCAGTCATACAAAATTTTCGCTGATATTTCATAACTGTAATATTGCTAATCTTATGAATCAGGCAACCCTTGTGAAAGGGTCATTCAACCCACTCACTCCCCAAAAGGGTTCGTGATTCATAGGTTGAGAACCCTGCTCTAAACTAAGAGGAGTTTCTCTTAAGATCTACGTGATCATATTGTTAGAAGCTCAAGTCCTTTTTGTGTTGCTATTAGTTGCCATCGAGTGGGTTTTGACTCTCAGCAACTCTACGCACAATATAATGAAACGCTGCCCCGTCCTGTACCGTCCTCACAGTGGTTTGTTGATGGCACTCATTGTTGCAGCCACTGAGCTATTCCATCTTGTAGGGTCTGCCTCTCACTTGCTGCCCTTCTGCAGTACCACGTTTTGTGTATTCCTCTTGGGCAGTGTTTCTGAACCTTCTTAATGGCATGGCTCCTTTATACAATTCTTAATGTTGTGCTGATCCTCCAACAGTAATTTTTTCTCATTGTTACTCCATTACTGTGATTTCTCTACTGTTATGAATTGGGCAACACCTGTGAGAGGCTCGACTGAAACCCCATAGGGGTCGCGTCCCACAAGTTAAGAACCAGTGCTCTAAATTTAGAGGAGTTTCTCTTAAGATCTAGTTCAGCATATTGTTAGAAGTACACGTCCTGTAGTTATTGTCGTTAAGTTCCGTCGAGTGGGTTTTGACTTTTAGCAACTCTATGCACAATATAATGAAACGCTGCCCTGTCCTGTGCCACCCTCACCGTGCATGTGTGCTTGGCCTCAGTGTTGCAGCCACTGTGCTAATGCAACTTGTTGGAGACTGCCGCTCTCTTCATTCCCATCTGTACCAAATTTGTGTCTTGCCCTAGAGAAGTGCTTCTTAACCTTCCTAATGCCACTACCCTTTCATATCGATTCTCATTTAGTGGGGACCCACAACCATAAAATTATTTTCATTGGTACTTTGTCACTGTAATTGTACTACAGTTATGAATCGGGCCACCCCTGTGAAAGGGTCATTCTACCCTCCCAAGGGGCGCGACCCACAGGTTGAGAACTGCTGCTCTAAAGTTAAAGGACTTTCTCTTAAGTCCTACTTCACCACATTGTTAGAAGCACAAGTCCTGTAGTTATTTTTGTTGAGTGCTGTTGAGTGGGTTTCTGGTCACAAGAACTCTATGCACAATATAATGAAATGCTGCCCAGTCCAATGCCATGCTCAGAGTTGTTCATTTGCTTGTGCTCATTGTTGCAGCCACTGGGCTAATCAATCTTGTAGGGGCTGCCTCTCCTTTGCTGCCCTTGTACTCTACCAAGAATTCTGTCTTCCTCTAGGGAAGTGGTTCTCAACCTTCCTAATGCCACGACTCTTTCATACCATTCCTCATGTAGTGGTGACTGCCAAATCATGAAATTATTTTCATTGCTACATCATAACTCTAATTTTTCCACTTTAATGAATGGTCCACTGCCGTGAAAGGGTCATTCGTCCCCCAAAAGGGGTCACAACCCTCAGTTTGAGGACCGCTGCGCTAAACTAATAGGAGATTCTCTTAAGGTCTACTTAGGTACATTGTTAGAAAAACAAGTCCTGTTTTTTTTCTTGTGGGTTTTGACTCACAGCAACTCTATGTCAATATAATGAAACACTGTCCCATCTTGTGCCATCCTTGCAGTGTTTCTTTGGCTTGTGTTTATTCTTGCAGCCACTGTGCTATACCATCTATATTGTGGCTGACTCTATTTTGTTGCCCTTCAACTGTATCAAGAATTGAGTCTTCCTTTTGGACAGTGGTTTTTAACATTCTTACTCACGACACTTTCATTCAGTTCCTCATGTAGTCGTGACCAACCAACCATAAAATTATTTTTGTTGCTACATCATAGCTGTAATTTTGCTACTGCTATAATTCAGGCCACCCCATGAAAGGGCTGTTTGACCCCCCTAAGGAGACACGTACCACAGGTCGAGAGCCGCTGATCTAAAAGAAGGGGAGATTCTCTTAAGGTCTTCTTCAGCAAATTGTTAGAAGCACAAGTCCTGTTGCTATTGTTGTTGGGTGCAGTCGAGTGGGTTTGGCTCATAGCCACTCTCTGCACAATATAATGAAACTCTGGGGGTCTTAAAGGCTTGAAGGCAAACAGGCTGAAATCTAGCTCAGAAGCAACAAAGCCCACAGAGAAGAAGCACACAAGCCTAAGTGAACGTGAGGTGTTGAAGGGATCAGGTAGCAGACATCAAAGAACAAAAACCATTATTGTGTGATCACCTTCCCCACATAAACGCTGAAGATGAATGTGTGCATAAGTAAGTGTGGTGAAGAAGGCTGATGGTGCCCGGCTATCAAGCGATATAGCGTCCCGCGTCTTAAAGGCTTGAAAGTAAAGAAGCAGGCCCAGAAGGAACAAAGCCCACATGGAAGCACCACACCAACATGTGTGATCATGAAGGGCTGAGGGGACCAGTTTTCAAGCAACAAAGGCGGGAGGTGGGATTATATCATCATGAATGAAGGGAGTGCATGACGGGGGACCAATGCCCACCTGTAGACAACTGGACATCCCTTGCGGAGGGGTAGTGGGAAGGAGATGAGTCACTCAGGGTTCAGTGTAGCAATAATGAAACTCACAACCTTCCTCAAGTTATTAAACACTTCCTCCCCCCACCTCTCATGATCCCAATTCTACCTTGCAAACCTGGTTAGACCAGAAGATACACAGCGCGACAGATGGAAACTAGAAACACAAGGAATCCAGGACAGATGAACCCCCCAGGACCAGCTGTGAGAGTGACGATACTGGGAGTGAAGTGGGTGTAGAAATGGGAAACAGATCACAAGGATCTACATATACCTTCGCTCCTGGGAGATGGGCAACAGAAAATTGGGTGAAGGGAGACGCCGCGCAGTGTAAGATAAGAGAAAATAATAATTTATAAATTATTAAGGGTTCATGCAGGAAGAGGAGCAGGGTGAGAGGGGGAAAGGGGAAATGAGCTGATTCCAGGAACCCAAGCAGAAAGCAAATTTTGAGGATGATGAAGGCAAGGAATGTATAAGTGTGCTTTACACAATTGGTGTATGTATGGATTGTGATGAGTTGTATGAGCCCCAATAAAATGATTTTAAAAAAGAAAAAGAAAGAAATGTCTATAAATGAATGAAGGCAACATATGTACAAAATGCCTGATGCAATCAATATGGATTGCAACAAAAGTTGTAAGTCTCCAATAAAAGATTTTTAATAAAAATATATATATAATAAATATATTCCTAACTTATATAAATGATTAATAAGAATAACATTAAGCAGCCTGGGTTTTCTATAGGAAAAAATAATGATAAAAGAACAAATGAGAGATTCAGCAGGAAGCAATGGATAGGAAAATATTATAAGGAAAGTTTTCTCTTATATGGCATGTACATTCTCGTACATGACAACAATCACAATATGCCGTACGAACCCAGACCAAATACTAGAATAAAATAGAGGAAAACATTCCCAACCCATCAATAAAATGCTATATGCTTTCGATGATTTTCACAAAAGGTCAAATTCTTTAACAAAATATATTGTTCATTCAAATTTTTAATTATGCATAAATTTAGGTCTACTTGCATTACATCTCATAAAAAGGCATAAGAATTGTTTTTGCTCTATCTAAAACTACATAGAAGATAGTGAAGGTGAAAAAATAGCTTTCGTGAATGTTGCTTTGAAATACAAATGGCATTGTCCTAAGAAATTATAATGATTTAATTTTTAAAAATCATTTTATTAGGGGCACATACAACTCTTATCACTATCCATATATACATCAGTTGTGTAAAGCACATCCGTACATTCATTGCCCTCATCATTCTCAAAACATTTGCTCTGTACTTAAGGCCCTGGCATCATGTCCTCATTTTTTTCCGCCCTCCCTGTTCCACCCTCACTCATGAACCCTTGATAATTTGTCAGATCTTACATATTTTGTCTCCCTTCACCCACTTTTCCGTTGTCCATCCCCCAGGGAGGAAGTTATACGTAGATCCTTGTAACTGAGGTCTCAGAGCAGCTGGGTGTGATGCAGGGGAAGCTCTGGAAGCAGCTGCAGACACTGCGGGAGTTGGCAGCCCAACAGTGAGGGTCACTGCATCCGTGGGTACCAAAAAACTGGCTGGGGTTGCTTATTCCCCTAGATGCTACCCCTGCCTTGAAGAGAACCGTGACAGAGGCCTATAGACATGTGTCAGGAAAAGATGAGTCCTTCACTGTTTCCTCTTCCCACAAACTTTTGAGGAGAGCCTGCAGGGCAGGGGCTCGGCTCCCTGGCTCCAGGCACCTGCCCTTCCCCACAGACACACCCTCGCCAGCCCCAACTCCCCCTGCCCTGGGTTTGCTTCTTGAATCCAGAGGAGCAGCCTGGGCAAAGACCATGAAGAACCTTGTCCTTCAGGCAGCCCCTTTGATTGGGTCCCTGACCTGCAAAGTGTGGACACATGCACACTAACTCTTGGGGGTCTCAAGCTGTCACCACAGGGGCCAGGATCTGAAGAGGATCCTGGCACTGCAGGGCTTCCTGAGGGAAGACAAGGACTTGCAGAGCTGGCTGAGCAGCCAGCAGCAGGTGGCCAGAGGAGAGAGGAATATGAGCACACCCCAGTGAGGAAGGGGCTAGGGGCAAGGAAGGTGCCCTGGAGCCGAATGAAGACGGGTAGTGGAGGGGGGCTGCATGCACAAGGGGCTGATGGGGAACATCAGTCTGGGCTGAGGACAGCTGTGGCTTCCTATTCCCCTCTCTGCATAGAGGGGCAAGTTCTGTGGCTGTCCAGTCCTGCCCTGCCCAGTCACTGACTGAGGTGTCTCACAGCCCTCCAGCCAGGGCCCCTGTGTTACCTCTCCTATCTTCTCAGCTCCTCTTAACTAAGTTTGCAATGTTTCGGCACCAAGTGAAGATGGGTGGCCACCAGGGTACAGCCTGCCCCACTAGCTGAGAGCCTGCTGGAGTGGCGGCCCAGCACTGCCCCCAGGGCCCAGCAGTGGTGACAGGACCAACAGTGATTACCAGCAGCCTGGAGCAGGGGTGAGTTTGGGGGGAGGTGTTGGGCATGGGATAAAGAGGCTTCCAGGTAGAACCTTGCTGTGCTGCGGCTCTGCAAACCACTGTCTCTAGAGAGGGCCCGAGTTCAGGGAACCCAGGGCAGCCCCTGCTGTCTGCAGCCTGTGGAGGAGGCAAAGCTGGGTCGGTGGATCAGGGAGCCTGGTCACAAAGCCCACTTTGCAGGGTCACTTTTCCAAGCCACGGGCTCCCTGCACCTGCAGGGGTGTTCTGGGAAGAGTTGAGCTGGGCTGAGGATGCCCTGCACAGCCCCAGGCTGACCCAGGTCACAGTACAAGCTACGGCGTTTCCAGCCCAAATGGAGCTTAGGCGTGATCCCGATTTGCCCATGATCCTAGCCCAGAGGCTGGCCCAGAGTCTCAGGGGCCCGGCATTTGCTGCATGCAGGAACCATGGAGGGGTGCAGCTTCTACCTTTGAAGGGTGTGCAGTCTCCTCCAAACACACAGCATGCCTGGGTGGCACACAACGTGGCTACCTGCCGTTTGCCGGGCTTTAGAATGACCCCACCTGCTGACTCATGGGGATCCTCCAGAGGGTGTGCAAGTCAGTAAATCTTTCCAGGAGCAGGGAACCTCTTATTTCTCCCTAGGAGCAGTTGGTGGGACTGAACCAGGCAACAGCCCAATGCTTCCCAAGCAGGCCTCCTGGAGCATCGTTAGATCAAGGGGTAAACTGCTAGTGATAATGGGCTCCTGGGAGGAGAGTTTGCAGAAAGGCCTGAAGCGCTGAGCAAGATCTCAGGACGGTGGCCCTCTGGGAGCTTAGGACAAGTTCTAAACCCAGCCAGGAAGCTGAAGGGCTGACCAGACAGAAGCTGAGGGGGAGGAATGAGCATGCTGGGATAACTGCTGACCCCCGCCTGGGGGCAGGGCTGCCTGGTTGGAGCTGTGGGAGCTGACTCAGGCCAGACCCCACCTGCTCTCAGACACTGAGGCCACCCTCAAAGTTCACAGCCAACTGTCTCACGTGCTCGTCCGTCTCCAGGTGGGTGCCTGGGGGAGAGGGTAGCTTCTGCAAGTGCTGCTACCTCAGGCCCAGAATCCCACACTCAATGCCCGGGCCCTTGGCCACCATGCTGTCTCAGGAGAAAGCCACAAGCCTCCCAGATGCTCTGTCCCACTGGGTGGAGGCCCCCATGAGGAGACATGGATCGCACCAATGAATCACACAATCTGCTTCTGACGCCTTGAGGCCTCCTCACCCTCCACTGTCATCACCCCAGTGCCGCTTCCCACTCTGGACTTGAGTCCATGAGTATTAGCAAGAGATAAAACACACAACACATGGAACCCAGGAACAGGAATGGGAATAGAGATACCAAAAGGGTAGGGGGAAGGGGGGACGAGGATGGGAGGAAGGGGAACCGATAGCAATGAATGACATATAACCACACACCCTTCGCAGGGAGAGGACCAATAGAAACCTGAGGATAAAAGAGACAATGGTCAATGTGAGATATGAAAATAATAACAATCTATAATCTATCAAGTAAAAACGAGTGGGGGAGGTGAAAAAAAAAGGGAGCTGATGCCAAGGGCTCAATAGAAAGTAAATGTCTAGAAAAGAATGATGGCAATATACGTATGACTATGTCAGATACAATTGGTGTATGGATTGTAACAAGAGCTGTAAGAGCCCCCAATAAAATAAATAAATTTAAATTTAAATTTAAAAAAACACACCAAAAATCTCCATCTGCACAGTGAGGCAGTGAAGGGACAAGAGTCCCGAGTCCCTCGTCTCTCACACAAGGACATCAAAGGCTACCTCTAAGTGGGGGTCTGGCAAAGTTGTGGATGGGTGGGCAAAGCTTTCAAACGGCCGATGAGGGACTTCATTGGCCCTGGAGAACTGGGTGGGAAGGAGGGGTGGCGGCAGAGCCGAGGCCGAGTAGACACTTGGTAAGGCTGTGGGATTGAGCGGCAGAGACATGGCGGTTTGGACATGAGTGGTGGTGGACTCAAGCCGGCTGTGACGCTGCCTCGGTACCAGGTCCCCTCACCCCGTGCTCTCCCGTGCTCTCCCAGGCTCCAGGTGCAAGACTATGCCTCCTGGGCAGCCAGTGTGCAGTGAGATTGCAGGTGGTGGAGGAGCCCCAAGACCCCGGCAGGGGAGTCCAAAACTTCAGTGTCCACCAAGAGCTGCGGGCCAAGCTGGAGGCCCAGAAGGAGCTGCACCAATGCGCCACCCAGCGGGGACAACAGGTGCTCCAGGCTACAGGGCCGTCCGCCGTGGAGGTCGGCTCTCCTTTCTGGCCCTTCCCCAGCCCACTGGACCCCCGCACCCTGGCCCCACAGGGCCAAGCACCTTTCTTTTGTATTTTTTTAATCATTTTATTGGGGGCTCGTGCAATTCTTATCACAACTCATACATACATGCATTGTGTCAAGAACATATGTACAGGCTCTTTCTCTAACTGTAGCGGCCTGAGGTGACCTGCTAAAATGGTTCGCTACTCATTTGACCCAGAAAACCCTACAAAATCCTGCAAATACAGAGGGTCGAATCTCCGGGTCCACTTCAAAAACACCCGTGAAACTGCCCAGGCCATCAAAGGCATGCACATCTGGATAGCCACCAAATACTTGAAAGACGTCACTCTGCAGAAGCAGTGTGTGCCTTTCCGACGGGACAATGATGGTGTTGGTAGATGTGCCCAGGCCAAACAGTGGGGTGGGACCCAGAGTTGGTAGCCCAAAAAGAGTGCTGAATGTTTGGTTCACATGCTTAAAAATGCAGAAAGGCATGCTGAACTTAAGGGTTTAGATGTGGATTCTCAGGTCATCGAGCACATCCAGGTGAACAAAGCACCCAAGATGCACCACCGGACTTACAGAGCTCTTGGCTAGATTAATCCACACAGGAGCTCCCCTGCCACATTGAAATGATCCTGACTGAGAAGGAACAAATCGTTCCCAAGCCAGAAGAGGAGGTTGCACTGAAGAAAAAGATTTCCCAGAAGAAACTGAAGAAGCAAAAACTCATGGCTTGGGAATAAATTAAGCTTAAATAATAAAAGGTTTTTTTTTTAAAAAAAGAACATATGTACATTTGTTGCCATCCTCATTCTCAAAACATTTGCCTTCTACTTGAGCCCTTAATATCTGCTGTTCATTTTCCCCCTCCCTCCCCACTCCCCCCTACCTCACGAAACCTTCATCATTCATAAATTAATATTATTTTATCATATGTTGCACTATCCAAAGTCTCCCCCTTCCTTCTTCTCTGCTGTCCCTCCCCCAGGGAGGAGGCTATTTGTAGATTCTTGTAATCAATTTCCCCTTTGCACCCCACATTCTCTCCACCCTCCAGGCATCGCCACTCTCACCACTGTCCTGAAGGAGTCATCTGTCCTGCGTTCCCTGTGTTTCCAGTTCCTATCTGTACCTATGTACACCCTCTTATCTAGCCAGATTTGTAAGGTAGAATTGGGATCATGAGAGTGGGGGGAGGAAGCATTTTAGAACTAGAGGAAAATTATATGTTTCATCGTAGCTACCCTGCACCCTGACTGGCTCATATCCTCCCCACAACCCTTCAGTAAAGGGTGTCCGGTTGGCTACCAATGGGCTTTGAGTCTCCACTCTGCACTCACCCACATTTTCAATGATATGATTTTTTGTTCCTTGATTCTTGATACCTCATGATCCCTTCGACAGCTCGTGGTCACACAGGCTGTTGTGTTTCTTCCATGTGGGCTTTGTTCCTTCTGAACTAGGTGGCCACTTGTTTATCTTTGAGCCTTAAAGATCCCAGATGCTATATCTTTTGACAGCCAGGCACCATCAGCTTTCTTCACCACATTTGCTTATGCACACGTTTGTGTTCACTGATCGTATCAGGAAGGTGGGCACCCACTGATACGAATTTTAGTTCTTTGATGTCTGATAACTGGACCCTTCTACACCTCGTGGTCAGCCAGGCTGGTGTTCTTCCTCCATGTGGGCTTTGATACTTCTCAGCTAGATGGCCGCTTATTTATCTTCAAGCCTTTAACACCCCAGACGCTATATCTTTTGATAGCCGGGCACCGTCAACTTCCTTCACCACATTTGCTTATGCACACATTTTTCTTCAGCAATCATGTCGGGAAGGTGTGAATCCTGAAAGGCCAATTTAATAGAACAACGTGCTCTTGCATTGAGTAAGTGCTTGAGTGGAGGCCCAATGTCCATCTGCTGCCTTAGTACTAAACCTATAAATATATGCACACAGATCTGTCTCCCTACACTCATATAAATATATTTACATATGTACATTCCAGTCTTTGGACCTGTATAAATACACTTTGTCACCTAGTTCTCTCCTCTTTTTCCTTTTACTTTCCTCTTGTCCCACTATCATGCTCAGCCTTCATTTGGGTTTCAGTAATTTCTCTCGGTTACCTTGCCCTTGCTGAATCCCTACCAGACCACTCAGACCCTCCTTGCTACTGATTTTGGATAACTTATTGCTCCCCTGTCCTTGGGTTGTTCAGCACTACCCCTTTGCCCCCTTCTCTCCCACTCCCCTATTCCCGCGGAACTATTGGTCCCCTTGTTTTCTCCTCCAAACTATTCATGCAGTCTATCGTATCTAGATAGGTCTGTAGAGATAATAATATGCACCAAAAATCAAGTCATTGCAAGATAGGCAATGAGTGAGAACACAGCAATGACAACAAAAAGGAAACCAATTACCCATAGAAGAATAAATTAATTTTGGAAGGCAAATGCTTTGAAAATGATGAGGGCAAAGAATATACAGATGTGCTTTATACAACTGATGTAAGTATGGATTGTGATAAGAGTTGTATGAGTCCCTAATAAAATGCTTTTTAAAAAATAAAATAAAAGAAAAAAAATTTAAAGAAAGAAAAACCTATACATAGATGAAGGTCTGATTTTTAATCTCTAGGCGTGTCCTACAGTCAGGTCCAATGGGGTGCCATGCTTTGGCCCCAGAGTCTGTCCTTTGTACTACCTCAGGGGCTCCCTGCTCTGCTCCCACGGTTGCTCTGCCACACAATTTTAGTGGTTTGCCTCAGTGCCATAGGATCATTCTGGGCCAGTTCTAACCCTGAGACTCCAGTGTTGTCCCCCTTAGGGCCCTGGGTCATCAATGGACGGTGTGTCTTGTGGTGGGATCAGCCACATTGTCCACTCTGTCCATTGGCTGTTCAGAGCCGGGATATCGTCCTCCAGGCCTGATGGGCCAGAATGTGCTCCACTCTCTCTTCCTCCCCCTTCTTTGCTCCCATTTGCTCTGATCAAACATGCCCCTCTCTCCTAGATGCAGCTTCAGTGCTGTCCTCTGAAGTAAATTCTTCTGGGAGCATGGGCAGTTGTCCACATAGCTGGTATGGGAGCCCAGCCCTCAGGCCCCTCCACAGGCTCCCCACTCTGTGCGGGCACACTGCATTCATCTGGCACTGGCTTTATATCTGGTCCCTCTTTCCCTGTGGAAACACAAACAATACCCTCCCCTTGGGTGGGACAGTCAGGCACCTTTTCTCTGGAGCTTCCCTCAGCACCACCTTCGGTTGTGTCCATGCCCATGCCCAGGTCCAGGAAAGGCTATGCGTCATGCAGGATGCTTGGGAGCAGGTCTTTCAGGCCTGGGAACGGAAGCAAGGGAGACGGCAGTTCATGCACCACAAGCAGCTCTTCCTCAGACAGTGTGGCATCTGGACAAGATCCTGCAGGCCCAGGAGACAGCTCCCCTCACCACACACAGACACACTGACCCCATGACCTCCAGTCCTCCTTTAGTACCACCCCAATCTCCCTTGCTTCCTGGATCACTGGCTGCTATTCTGATACGGAGCTAGATAGTGTGTCTTCCCATGTGGCCAAGGGGACACCTGAGCCTCAGGTCACTCAGGGCCATCTCCTCCCCACACCTGGCCCCGGCCAGCCAAGCCCTACGCGGTTTGGTTGGAAATTGATGGGGCTCCTCCCCACCTCGTAAGAAGTTGGGATGTTCCTAACGGCCCCCATGTTGGAGTGCTATTCTTCCTCAGGTTCCTTCCCCTCCTGCTCAGCACCTACCTCCCCATCCCCAGCCGCAGGCCCCTTGATGCACCACCAGAGAGCCCAGGCTGTAAACCAAGGTTCTGGCAGATGTTGCTGTCTAGGGTTCCTTTTGAACCACCATCTGTGCCCCCAATCCCCCCCCACCTCTGTGTCACCTCCATGGCTGCCCCAGGTCTCCCAGGAAGCCAGTGCCCTGGAGGGCTCTGTGGAAGAGGTGGAGCGGCTCATCCAGAAGCATGGCTCCTTCCAGAGGTGCTAAGCACACAGGACAGGGAGGTGATGGCCGGGACGGTCATGGGCGTGACCCTGATAAGGCTGGGGTATCCAGACTATTGGGGGCACACGGGTGAGGTGTGTATGCACACCGTACCTGTGCTGGTTGGTGAGGGATTACCAAGGAGCCATAGGCTCCAATCCAGGGCTGGTGACCAAGCCGAGGTGCCCATGCACCCAGAAGCGCATGGGGATGGGTTAGGCCACACTCTGGGGACCACAGAGGGCATTTGGATCTGCCCATATCACATGGCCCCGGTTTCCTTCTGCCCAGGAGGCTGGCCAACCCTCAACTGCAGAGCTGAGGTGAGGCCCCCGGGACTTATAGTGAGGGCTATGGGCTGTTAGCCAGCCCCAGCAGGAGTACACTCAGTACTCAGGGCTGGGTCCACTTCCCACCTCCCTCTACGCAGGAGGCTGCGCTGAGAGAGCAGTCCAGGGTGCTGCCAGGCCCCTGGGTTCAGGGTCTGCTGGGGACGAAAGAGAGCGTCCGGCTTGATTGGTAGCCCTGGGAGAAGGTCAGCTACACAAGCTTCACACCTCTCTGATTACTGCCGGCTTTCTCAGGGCTGCTAGCCAGGTCAGAGGGCACCCCACCTGAACCCCATTTTACCTTTACAAGTGACCTTCAGCCCCACTAGGGGCCAAGGGGCGGCCTGCGGTGGAACCGGATGTGGAGAGTTTAATGGCTTTTCCAGGGGCAAAGCTAGGACTGGAGCCCAGGACTCTTGATTCTCAGACCCGTGTGGACACCTGTCATCCTGATGGGCAGAGTAGACAGGGCCCCAAGTGTGGGTTAGGGGCATCCTGCACATGAGAACCCACCCATGGCCCCTGCCCACCCACTTCCTAGATCTGAAGACTGATGGGCCTGGGCCCTGTCATCTTGGGTGAAAGAAAAATTATTGTGCTGTCCCTGAGCTGCTCAGCATTTCACTCCTTGTCACAGCCCGAGGGGTAGACGGGGTCACCGCTTGGGGCCAAGGCAGTATGAACATCAGGGCACTCATGTCTCCATCATCACACAGGACAGCGACTGGATCCAGGGGTGGGGCCAGCAGCTGGAATAGCCTGTCCCCCTTGGGGACAAAATAGAGAAACTGATGCGGTTTCAGAAACACGTGGCCTATGAGACAGAGACCTCAAGGAAGGGAGGCAGGAAGGGAATTGACAGGAAGGCCTGGGACCCCTGCTAGGTACTGGTTTTCCATCCAGCAGCCTTGTCCCCAACACCCGCAGTGTCACTGTGCAGACACTAATCAGACTCTGTCACCTGCCCGAGGCCAAGGCCAAGACAAGCCAGGAAGAAAGGATCGAAGAGAACCCTGGGCAGAAGGGAAGAGGCCAAGCCTGTAATGTGCCCGTCCTCCACAGGGTGCCCTTGCTAGAGTCCTGGACCTTGGGAAGGACGAGGAGAGCATGGAGAGGCTGCTGCACAGACACGAGGCCTTGGAACAGGAGATGGGCCTCCTCCAAGTTCAGGGGCAGGTATGCCACTGGGTCTTGCATCGGGGCCAGGCCAGGGGACCTCTTCTGTGGGACCCTGCAGAGGAAGAGCTGAGCCAGTACACTCCCATGCCAGGGGCCTCTTGAGCACAACCTGATCCCCTTCCTCAGCCTCCGGACATCCCCCATATCCCGGAGCAGAAGACAGCCCTCCTCTGCCAGAAAAGCCTGGGGTCAGCCCGCAGCCTCGGCCACAGGTGCCAACAGTTTATGGACAGATGGCAACAGCTCCAGAGCAGAGCCCAGAAGTGGTATGGACACCCTTTGGGTCCATATCTTCACTCCTGCCCCCCTTCAGCAATCAAGTCCCATGCATCTCCTTGACTCCTTGTTTTAGGGTACAAAAGAGACCTTCAGGACAAACAATGTAAAGAAAACATCGATCAAGTCTTAAAAGAGACCACGACCACACAATGACCCAGACACATCATCCGTGAAACAAATCCAGGGAGACTCATATATGTGTAAGAAAGAGGTCTACTGGCGATATCTAAAACAGATGGAAATAGAGTTACCATATGACCCAGCAACCCCCGCACCCTTACTGGGCAAGAAACAAACCAAGATCAGACATCTATGCTCCAATGTTCATTGTGGCACTGTTCACAATTGCAAGGAATTGGAAACAACCCAAATTTCCATCACCTGACAATTGGTTTAAAAAGCTGGGCTACCTCTACCAGCGGGGATCAACGATGTAATGTTACACCGGAAGTTCTCGGCGCCCCAGCATGGGTCTCTGGGCTTCCTGCCTCGGAAGCGCAGCAGCCGGCACGGCGAGAAGGTGAAGAGCTTCCCCAAGGATGACGCCTCCAAGCCGGTCCACCTGACGGCCTTCCTGGGCTACAAGGCCGTCATGACCCACATTGTGCGCGAGGTCGACAGGCCAGGCTCCAAGGTGAACAAGAAGGAAGTGGTGGAGTCCATGACCATCATGGAGACCCCTCCCATGGTGGTGGTGGGCATCGTGGGCTATGTGGAGACACCTCGCGGCCTCCAGACGTTCAAGACGGTCTTTGCGGAACACATCAGTGACGACGAATGCAAGCAGCGGTTCTACAAGAACTGGCACTAGTCGAAGAAGAAGGCTTTCACCAAGTACTGCAAGAAGTGGCAGGATGACAAGGGTAAGAAGCAGCTAGAGAAAGACGTTAGCAGCATGAAGAAGTCCTGCCCGGTCATGGCGCCATCACCCACACCCAGACGCGCCTGCTCCCCCTGCGCCAGGAGAAGGCGCACCTGACGCAGATGCAGGTGAATGGGGGCTCCGTGGCTGAGAAGCTGGACTGGGCCCGAGAGAAGCTGGTGCCAGTGAACCAGGTGTTCGCGCAGGATGAAATGGTCGACATCACGGTGGTGACCAAGGGCAAAGGCTACAAAGGGGTCACCAGTTGTTGGCACACCAAGAAGCTGTCCCGAAAGACCCACCGAGGGTTGCGCAAGGTGGCTTGTATCGGGGCATGGCATCCCACCCGTGTGGCCTTCTCGATGGCCCGCGCTGGCCAGAAAGGCTACCAACACTGCACAGAGATCAACAAGAAGATCTATAAGATTGGCCAGGGCTACGTCGTCAAGGACGGCAAGCTTATCAAGAACAACGCCTCCACCGACTATGATCTCTCTAACAAGAGCATCAAACCCCTGGGCGACTTTGTCCACTACGGGGAAGTGATCAATGACTTTGTCATGCTCAAGGGCTGCATGGTGGGCACCAAGAAGCGAGTGCTCACTCTGCACAAGTCCCTGCTGGTGCAGACCAAGCGCCGTGCCCTGGAGAAGATCGACCTCAAGTTCATCGACACCACTTCCAAGTTGGGCCATGGCCATTTCCAGACCGTGGAAGAGAAAAAAGCTTTCATGGGACCACTCAAGAAAGACCGGATTGCCAAGGAGGAAGGCGCATAGCAGATGGTACAGCTGGTGGGATCAGAATAAAGACTTCTTTTTCAGTGGGGGGAAAAAAACTGTGGTACATACATACAATGGAGTACTACGCATCGCTAAAAAGTAGTGATGAATGTATGAAGCACATCACTGCGTGGGAAGAACTGGAGGAAAGCATGCTAAGCGAAGTAAACCAAGCACAAAAGGACAAGTACACACTGTGTCCACGGAGGTAAGCTTTAAAAAAATGCAAAAGGGACATAGGGGAAAAGCTACTGTATGAACATTCCTGGGGTGAGGACCAGGTAATATGGCAGGGACCAGACCAAATTCAAGGATACACATGGTAGACAGATAAAAAGAGGCGGGGAAAGGAAAAGTAATAATAATAATAAATAAATGGGTAGCGGGGTCACAGGGCACTAACCCGCCCAAGGGTGCCACCGTGAACCCCCTATATCTCCGATCTGCCTGCCTCTGTGCCTTTGCCTGTGCTCACCCTTTCTCTACTTGGCTCGGTCCTACACCTGTTCTTTTTTGTCTGGCTTATGTCATTACCAGCAGCCCTGCTGGCATAGTGGTTATGAATTGGGCTGTGATCTGTAAGACCTGCAGTTCAAGTCCACCAGCTGTGCCTTGTGAGAAAGATGAAGCTTTCTATGTCTGTAAAAGAGTTACCATCCCCGGAACCCGTGGGGGCAGTTCCACTCTGCCCTTTAGGGTTACCATGAGTCAGAGTTGACTGGATGGCAGTGAGTTGGGAATTTTATTTATTTCATTCCCAGCATGTCTTTTCAAGGTTCATTTGTGACCTGACATTTATCCCCCTATTTTAATGAAAGGACACCACTCCGTTCTAGAACTCGAACTCACTGACTTGGTCCATCCATCTGTCCACGGACTCAAAGGCGGCTTCCACCTTTGGCTGTCGTAACTATAATGCAGAGATGTCCATAATTTAAAAGAAAGCGTTTTGACATGATGTTTTTAGGGGACACAGTGAGACCAGAGCATTTGTCCCTGCCAGTGAAGGGACTGGAGGTCAATCCTTTTTTTTTCCTTCTTTTTTAAGTGTCTCTATTCCCATCTACAAAAGATGGGCCCCACTCAGGACTATATATGGTTTCTCTCCTTGAAGCAAAATAATCCATTGTTTTGCCCATTATATAGAGGGGGGAACGAAGCTTGCAAACTAGTGCCCAAAACCAACAGCCACAAGGCTGGTGGCTGGAGGAGGTCTGTGTGCCCACTGTGGCTGCAGGAGGGACAGAGCGGCCTGCAGGGGGGCCACTGGGCCACAGAGACCTTCCAGGCGAGGCTACAGGAACTGCAGCAGCTCTGGGGCGAGCTGAGGGCCAACTGTAGGAGGAAGAGGCCACGCTCCAGGAGGCCTGCAAGGTGGGACAGTGCACGCCCTGGGCCAGGTTGGATGGGACCCCAGGTTGCCCAGTGCCCACTGCTCACCCCACGTCCTGCCCCAGGCCCTGCATACGGGGGAGCATCTGGGAGCTGGAGAGCTGGCTGCATCCTGTGGAGGGGGAGCTGTGAGTCCCTGGCAGTGGATAGGACTGTCCTGGGGTGGATGAACTCCAACATGGGGCAAACAAGACTCGTTTCAAACACCAGCTCTGTCTCCTCTAAGGGCCCGTGTACAACTGCGACAACACAACATTGGGTCCTGCTGGGTCCCCATTAGCATCTGGGAGGAAGGTATTTATTACAGGGAATCCTACCTTTGTCCCTTGGTGTTAATTGCAGACTAACTGGGTGACGGATTGTATCTGACATGCACCACGTTTGCCGCAGCAAACACCAACACTTTGTCAAACTCCGTTTGGTATTGCTCCATCCCTCCATTATTCTCCCTAATGAGAAAAATAATTAACACATTCATATAAAAGCACAGGATGAGGAAAGCTTTAATTTATGCATCTAGTTCAGGGTCATCCCTCTTATCAATATATGACAATCTAATGAGGCTTAATTAAAAAGTAGCAGTGAAGCAATTTAGGAAACTGAGGGATTGTCACGAGTCCTGGTTGTGACAGCATGTTTTGTGCACCATGGAAGATAACAGATTTGTCTTCTGTGGTATCTCATATCCATCATCCCCAAACTACCTGCTCTTAGGGGTAGAGAGAGCGAGCTTGTCTTTGAAAAAAGTGCCTGGGTTTGGTAGCTGCTCACAGGATGGCAGGTGTAATGTATTATGAGAACTTAACAAGGCTCTGAGAAGATGGCTATTGGAAGGTCTGGGTGGAGGGCAAGGTCATGGCCCTGAAGGATTCAGGATCCACAAGTCAAGTCAGAACTGGATGCCAGAGACTTTCTCAATCTAGCCCTCTTTGCCCCCCCCCCTAAGGCCAATACATTTCTAAGGGTTATGGATTCTACTTCAGAATCTTTCTCAAACCCAGGGCCCTCTTCACCATTATTGTCTAGACCTGGTCACCTCTTGCCTTATAAATAAAAATATGGGTTTATTGTAAGTCTGGGTCTGTTAGATTTCTCGGGTGGGAAATGTCTCGGTCCTTGGCTACACACTGGAAAGAAATTCACACCAAAGCCTGGTTGGTAATCCGAGTGGGTTTATATACATGAGAGAAGAAGGTTCCGGCGTTACACTAAACTGAACACGGGCACCCTCATGACACTGCACACCCAGCCCTGCTGAGTGGAAGGCAGAGAAGCAGCTGAAGGGAAGGGGGGGTGGTCTCCAGATTCCAGCCTTTTAAGGGCTTTCAGCTGGGAGGCGTCAATTAAGCTCTCCTGGCTTGGGCTTAGCCCGCATTGGCTTCCAACCTCCCATAGGGGGCCTCCTAAGCATGGAGAGGAACAACCCCTTGTCTTGCTACCTAACCGGTCTACATTCCTGCATAGCTACATTGAGATGGAACTAGCCCCTTTAGACAGCCTGTGTGGTTCACCAGGAGACACGGGTCCCAGTGTTCCCTGTGACCATTTTAAACCTTAAAGTACTGTTGGAGTTTATATTACCTGTGTGGTTCTGTGGGCATGGGACGTTTCTATGCCAGAGACCTGAAGTTACACAAATAGGCATCCAGAACAGAACTCATACAGGCTCTAATAAGATGCTCAGATGCTTCTCGCTAGGATGAGAATTTAACGAAGTGTGTGAGCAGTTCAGATCTTGTAAGGGAGAACAAGTCAGTAGGGTATCCAGAGAAGAGAACAAAGCCAGGGGAAAGGGAGGGGGCCCACAGACATCTGTGCTCTGTGTTTGGCCACAAGACAAGAAACCGGGTCTCCTTGCCAAAGAAAGCAGAACAACAAGTCCCTCAGAACTACGACATTTAAAAAAATGACCTATACAACACTCGGCTCTGGGAGGCACCTTGGAAAACCATAAAAGCCCTAAAAGAGGGGCAAGGAGGAAGCTTAAGTCTTTGATTTTCCCTGCTGTGCTTTCAGTGTTGAAATGTCTGTGCACGGAGCCTTTGAAATTTCAGAATCAGAGAGTGGATTCACAAGCCAAGCTCCTGCTTTATTCTTCAATGCATTTTGGCCCAGCTTCTCCTTGGTGAGACATGTAACAGAAATTCTGGACTTAGGAGCCACTTGGTCCTTGGACACTAGGAGATTTCAGTGGAATCTGAAACAGGGCTCTAACCACCAGCTGGACTGGCCTAGGAAGCCCAAGTATTCAGTCTCCCAAATACCAACCTCCCGTTGCTCTTCATCTGCCTCCACCTTGTTCAGCTTTAGTGTTGTCCGTGGAAGCATTTGGCACCCATCTGATGCTTCGGAACCCAGAAAGGAGGAAAGGTAAAACTGGGATTCAAATGAAACAGACTTAAGCAGAACCATAGCCAAGATGTGCCCAGGGCTCCTCGTAGCATTTGTCACCTTCATTTCCCTCTTCGGACTCAGACGTGGCAAGGTTCAGAAACAAGCTTTACCAGAAAGAAGAGCTGTGAACCCAGCCTGCTTCCAAGTGAGAAAAAGCCCTTTACACATGAGTTCCTGAGGTCAGCCCAGCCCTGTGCATCCCGACCCCTCCCAGAGTCCCTGGCTCTCTGGCGAAGCATTAAAGCAAGTGGAAGCAGAGATTTGCTCAGAATAAAAAATCATTTTTCACAATAGCACGGCACGTTCTGGATGGCAATCACGGCTGCACAAATCATATCCGTCCTTCAGCCAAAATGTTGGCGCCTCAGTGACCACGCACATACATTGTGTGGCGAGACTCAGAGCCTATTCCATTTGTGGTCAATTGTTTCCTCCCTCTCCATACTTTGCACTTAGGAGACATGCTCTCTGGAGGTGGTTGAGGCTTGTCTTGTCACCAATAATCATCTCCTACGCCTTCCTTTACAGTCACTAATTTGATGTGTTCACTCAAAGAAATGCCAATAATATGAGGTTTCAGAGGAGAGCTCCTAGAGCTCCCACAGACAACAAGGAGGCCGAGTGTCACCGTCATTATCCTGAGCTGGGAGGGGGCACTAGTGTTCCAGAAGCTGGGAATCTGTCACTGCCTGCCCACCACACAGACAGAGCAGGTGCTGGTTATAATTGCTTCTAGACGTCCTGCCATGCTGAGTTGAAAGTCAAACCCGTAAATGCTGCCTGACTACAATAAAACTGGAGTACACAGATATTTCTGCATCATTGCTGGGTGAAAATATACTGAGTGGAGTTGGATGAGATGGCAGCAAGTGCCTAAGGAGGGGATGCTGTGGGAACACCAACAAGATGACAGTCAGTCGCCGTTTCCTCCTCTCGTCTACTTCCCCCCCCTATCTTTCAGGACCAAAAGACATGACAAATATGTAAGGAAACAAATTTGTTCATTTTTAGAGGAGTCTCCCACCCCACCCCACCCCACCGCACCACCATCCACCTCTGGCCTCTTTGAGCAAGTCAGTAGAACTTTTTTTTTTTTTAACCTGGCTTCTACTATGGAAATTTCTGGAGTTGCTATGTGGCTGTGTTTAAAAGTCGCCTTTGGGATCCAGAGCACAATCCTTGTCACAAAGGCATTCTCCCAGTCCCAAATAGCAATGCGACCTCATTTCAGAAGGTTGTTCTTGTTTCTGTAGACCCAGAAAGGAGTTCAAGCTGTTGATCTTGACCATGGTTGTCGGGTCAGCCTCTCATGGGCACCTCATGGGAAGAGGAGCAAATTATGCCAGTCTGTGCTTTCACCAGGGCTGGGAGGGGAAGCCAACCGTGGCGGGCCATTGGTTGATGTGTGGATGGAGATAATCAGGTCTTTTGTCCTTATTCTATTTCAGTCTGGAAACATCACTGAAGCCTGCTCAGTGTCATTGCAACACACAAATTTTCACTGACAGTCTGGGGCATATTGGCTGCAAATCGAACCCGGGTCTTCCTGGGGAAAGACGATGAGAGATCTACCACTGAAGCTCCGTGGCCCTCACCTCAATCCAGGGCAGTCATTTCCCACAAATCAACCAGAGTTCAAACCAGACCACAATGCAGGATGACTGAGATTGCCACCAGAATCTGATACTGATGCAGAAAAAAACCTAACTACCATTTTATTGACTCCCACTCATACCGGCCCAATAGGACAAAGAACTGCCCCTTTGGGGTTTTGAGACTTTAAATCCTTACAGTAGCGGTTCTCCACCTGTGGGTCGCGACCGCTCTGGGGATCAAATAACCCTTTCACAGGGGTCAACCAATTCATAACAATAGCAAAATTACAGTTATGAAGTAGCAATGAAAATAATTTTATGGTTGCAGATGTCCACAACATGAAATGTATTAAAGGTTGGGGGCATTATGAAGGTTGAGAACCACTGCCTTACAGAAATAGACAACCTCATATTTCTCCCACGGACGGGCTAGTCAGTTCAAACCCCCGACCTTGCGATTAGCAGCTTAATGCACAGTCCACTACACCACCTGGGCTCCTAATGCTATAATAAGAGATACTATTGTTAGATCTCTCCTGGGAGAGATATACCTCAGGCCATGGCTTCGCGCGAGAAAGAATTCACTTCGAAGCCTGGATTGTGATCCAAGTGAGTTTTTTGAGAAGAGAAGTTTCAGGTTTACACAGGCACCTCAGGGCCCCTCATGGGGCACAGCCTACCTAGAAGCTGCTGGAGAGAAAGTCACTCAGTGGGCTCCGGGATCCTGCCTTTTTTCTTTTTTTAAAAATCGTTTTATTAGGGGCTCATACAACTCTTATCACAATCCATATATACATCAATTGTGTAAAGCACATTTGTACATTCATTGCCCTCGTTATTCTCAAAACGTTTGCTCTCCACTTAAGCCCCTGGCATCAAGTCCTCATTTTTCCCCTCCCTCCCTGCTCCCCCATCCATCAAGAAACCTTGGTAATTTGTGAGTGGTGATACTGAGAGGGTTGTGGGAGGGTGGATTGGAAAGAGGGAACTGATTACAAGTATCTACATGTGACCTCCTCCCTGGGGGACGGACAACAGAAAAGTGGGCAAAGGGAGACATCGGAGCGGGCAAGATCCTGCCTTTTCAATTCCTCCATAGGGAGGCATGGTTGACGGTCATGGTCAACCCCAATGGCTGGATTGAATTCACATGGCCCAGATGGGCCAATCCAGGTGTAATGCCCACCTAGGTGTACCACCCCTTCCTGGCCGGTAGTTTGAACCTGAGCATATGTAATGGATGACCCAGTCCCTATGCTAAACCAATAATTCAATTATTCCACTTAACAAGCCTATGTGTGGACTCTATTCTGGCCTCATTTTACAGATGAAAAATCAGTGGTACAGGATGATAAAGTCATGAGCCTAGGACCACACAGTGAGGAAGTGGGAAGGAGAGATTTGGACCCAGGCTGCAGAGCCCATGCCTTGGGTGCCTACAGCTGCCATGTAGGACACAGAAAAGCATGGAGCAGACTCGGCGTAAGACATTAGGGAGTTGGGAGGACTGTAGCATGAATGTATGTGCTATGACTTCATGAGAGTAGCTGCTACTCAGATCCAGAAGAGAATACAAGTCTTTTGCAAAAATTATATTTGCCAAGAGAGGGTGGAAAACTGCATCTTGTGCGAAATCCCCCCAACCTGCACATGTGCATAGCTATTTCAGAAGGTTCCAAACAATGTGTGCTGTGCGGCAAACCAAACTGAGTTCAGGGGGAGCTGGTCTGTGGGTTATGTTAGCCAGAAAATGAGCAGTTTGAACTCACCAGCCACCACTCCAAGGGAGAAAGAGGTGGCTTTCTGCTCCCATGGACTTACAGTCTTCGAAGTGGCAGTGAGCATTTCCATGCGTCCTATGATTAGGATCTCGGAGGGTGAGGGTGGAGTTGGTTGAGACCTGTCTTCAGGGCATTTCCCAGAAGGGCTTCCTGCAGTGGCTCTGCCTTCAGAAATGTCTGATGACCTTGAGGGCAGCAAAGTCCTAAACACACTCGGGCAGTGGTTCTCAACCTTCCTAATACAGCTCCTCTTGTTGTGGTGATGCCCCTCTCCCCCAACCATTAAATGATTTTCTTGCTACTTCATCACTGTAATTTTGCTACAGTTATGAATTGGGTGAGCCCTGTGAAAGGGTCATATGACTCCCAAAGGGGTCGCAACCCACAGGTTGAGAACCACTGCACTAAGTGTTCCCCTCCCAGGCAGCCCTACCAGTGTCTGGTGTGCATAGTTCTGTGAGGTGAGAGAAATGGACTTAATGTCTGCTTCTGGTGACAATTGATGTGGGTGGTCTTTCTCCCTATGTCAAATCCCTCTCAAGCCATTTGTCACCACAACAGAGGGAGCCATGCACAAAAAAGCAAGAAGAGGATGCAGCACAGCAGGACAGCAAGCAGAACAATGATTGAATAAGCACAATTCACTTCAATCATGAATCGGGTGCCCTTGAGATGTGAGGAAGACCCCAGTCTAGTGACATTAGATCAGGTTTAGTGATTGAGTGAAGGTACCCCTCTTGGCTCCCCTCAGCCCCTATTTTGCTTTCCCATTGACCCTGACCCTTGCATCGTGATTGGTCCTTATTCCAGCATGATGGTTGGTTTCATAACCACGGCATATGGGAATGTGTTAGTCGATAGGTTATACAGGCACAGCCTCTGGAATGGGTAAGTGAGGAGGCGATTTGGGCTCGCTCATGCAGACCTCTAGCTGTCCTTGACATGACTGGTAGAATGGATCATGTGAAGTGATTTGAGATCGGCGTTGAGATCTGATAGGTCATGCAGACTTCTAGCTGATCCTGGCAGTACCCTATTTTAAGGAAACAGAATGCTTGGCGTTTAAGTCGTATTTGAGCTTAAATTTTGAGCAATAGGCTGTGGCTCACAGTGAGAGCCTATGTGGAGACCCTAAATCCATTTTGAGGGGCCACCGATTCAGCCGCCATTGAGTTCTTTCCTACTGCTGACTGGCAGTGGAAAGCCTGTCCCTCAGGCAGTGTGCTTGCGTCCACTCCCCGGGCCAGACTCAACAATATACGGTAGTGTGCACATCCCAATGAAGGTCCCGCTCATGCTCTCACAGGCCCTCCTGAAACTCCATGAATTGATCTGTCTTCAGTCACAATTTTGTGACTAAGTTGTTTGTTTTCTATGTCTTATATAAGTTTTCAGGAGCCCAGGTGGTAATGCTGGATAGTGTTGGACTATTAAGAGCAAGGTCGCTGGTTCAAGCCACTAGTCATTCCACAGGAAAAAGATTAGGTTAATGCTTCCTGTAAAGGTAGCAACTTCAGGATCCCTACACAGAGTCACTATGAGTCAGAGTCAGCAGGACAGTATGGGTGTCATTTTATTTAAGTAACTGTGGCTGTGGGTCCTTCTGACACCATATTGGCCTCATGCGGATGCTCTCCTTCATCCAGAACAGCAGTTTGTGCCTTTTTCTTGTGTAAAACTTAGCAAAGGAGTTCCTAATAAAATATAGTTGAATTGGGAGTCTTTTCCCAATAAAAACAATGTAAATACAAAAATAGAAATGAGACTATGGTGCTAATAACCAGTTGGAGAGTTGAGAGAGCTGAACTCTCAATCCTGATAGAAACCCATTGTGACTGAGCACTTGCTCAAGGTCATCCACAGCCTATGAGGTTGAGCCTATATGTTGGGGAGTAATTGTGTACATAAAGTTAACAATTTATCTTTCTAAAGATTCTGTCTAAAACTTACTTTAAATAATAAGTTTTCGCCTGGGCTAGGTAAAGTTCAGGAGGTTTAGCCCCCTAGTATCCACCCCCTCTCAGCATTCATCATGTTAGGCCAGAGGAGGCAAATCACACCCACTACCCAGGGAGCACTACTTCCAAAAGCACATTGCCTGTGCTGGGGCAGAGGGGAGGTACCCGGACCAGAATAGCTGACAGAGTGGAACCAGAGGGCTCAGGCCCCAGCTTCCCGAGGGAGCAGCTGTGATGGCTCACTTCTGGATGAATATATTTAAGCAAAGGCCAAGGGCATGACTTGGGCAGCACGAAAAGCAGATGTGCAGAGGTTGTTCACTGCATTCCAGAAGTTCACACACTCTCCGGAGGCTCCTTGGCTCAATGGCAGGAAGTCATTGGTGGCTTCCACCTTCAACCCCAAAAGGTCACTGCCGTCCAGTGGATTCCAACCACAGTGAACCTATATGGAGTGTTCAAGACTGTAAATCTTCATGGGAGCCAGCAGTCTCATTGTCCGCCTTGGGACAGGGAGCTAGCAGCCCGTTTTGCCACCAGGGCTCCTTCCTCTCTAATTCTGGAACCAGTCCCTCCGAATATCCTGCCCTGCCCTTGTCTATGCTTCTTAAATGCGTTCCAAGCTGCTTATGTTAGTCTGGGTGCATTCGAGAAACAAATCCACAGAAACACGTATGTATAAGAGAGTTGTATGTAAAGGGTGAGTGCACATCAAGAAAACATGCTCGCATGTGCTTATGCACCCGCTTTTTCTTCAGCGATCATGTCGGTGTAGGCTGGTGTGCTTTTTCCATGTGGGCTTTGTTGTTTCTTAGCTAGATGGCCCCCTGTTTATCTTCCAGCCTTTAAGACCCCAGACGGTATATCCTTTGATAGCCAGACACCATGGTGCTTAACTACTACACCACCAGGGTTCATTAGCATGTGACTTATCTCCTGTCATTCACACTAGATACTCAAAATAGCAGGAGACCAGGTTTCTCCTTTGTGGCCACACCAGGTACTGACAGAACCAACAACAGAGACACAGTTAAAAATCTTGACTATCATTTGCATATTATATGCCAGGAATCCCTAGGAAGGGTCTCGGAATTGTTCTACTCAGGTTCAAATTTCACACACCCTCCCAGTTTCCATACTGACTCTGCCAAAACCCTAGTAATTGATTTGCACTGCCTATCAACTTGGAGAAAACACCCTATGCCAGATATAGAAGTGGACATACTTGGTACCCAGAAAACCTGTTCAGTGTTTTGAGGGCGGCTCAGCAAACAAAATGGGCACAGTGATTAAGCATTCAGCTGCTAACACAACGGTCAATTCTGTAGTGCTTCTGAAAGAGAAGGATATGGTAGTTGACCCCCCAAAAGGCTTACAAACTTGGAAACCCTATGGATATTTGTATAGGGTCGCTATGTGTTCCAATTGAGATGATTGTCATAGGTTGGGTTTGGTTTAACCCGTCTTACTGAGGAGACTCCTTCTTTACACGCGATCAGTTACTTTAGAGGAAAAAGACATGCCTGTCCCAGAACAATCCAAGGACTGGTAAAGGCAACACCCACAAAGACACTCCCTCTGCCTGCCTAACTCTAAAATGCTGCGCATAAAACACTCTGCCTGGTAATATCTGGGCAGCACACTGGGGAGTTGCAGCAAATGTGTGTTGAATGTATGAGGCCATTTCATAGTTTGGCTGCACGATGAGGGTGTCTGTCATAAAGCCGATCTCTTTGACTCCACTTCTCAGCAGAGATGAACACAATCTTCCCATTGTTTTCTCGGCAATGTCCTTGTCAAATAAAATTTCCTTGTAGATCAGTAACTTGCCACAGAGCAAAAGATATGGGAAGAGGATCATCATTCTCCTGGCAATGAAATAGAATGGCAAGCCCCTCCCTTCAACACACACACACACACACGCACGCACGCACACCCCTACCTTACAACTACATTCAGTTGATTAGCAAACAAAGCTCTACAACCCAACTATGTGTTTTTCTTCTCCAGATGAATGACAGACTTATATACCCTGCATTGTCTTTTTTTTATTGGAATTGCCCAGTTCTCCTCACCTTCCCTTAGATAGTACAGTGAACTATTAGAGGACTTCAGATATTGAAAACTAGTATTGATTTCCAGTTTGTGTCACCTTTGGCTTTGAGCACCCTCCACTTCTCTAGTAAGCTTTCCATTGCTTTGGGGAAATGTTCTCTCTCTGAATTTATTATGTGAGTGGGGTAGGGTAATAATCAATGTGCCTATGGAGGACTACCCTTCATGACCTAAACTCATTAAGGGGCAGTGCCTGATGGAGCATCAGGTTGGAGGAAGTCTTATTAACAACCTGCATTATACAGATGACACAATTTTGCTGAAAATGAGAAGGACTTGATTCACTTGCTGATGAAGATGAAGGATTAAAGCCTTCAGTTTGGATTATGACTCAAGGTAAAGAAAGCCCAGACCCTCACAACTAGACCTATTGATAACATCATGATAAATGGAGGAAAGATCGAAATTGTCAAGGATTTTGTCTTGCTTGAATCCACAATCAATTCTCATGGAAGCAGCAGAGAAGAGAACAAATGATACATTTCACTAGTCTAATCTGCTACACGGGACTTCTTTAAAGTGTTGAAAAGCAAGAGATTACTTTGAGGACTGGGGCGGGTTGACCCAGGCCATGATATTTTCAACTGTCTCATATTCATGTGAAAGTTGAACACTGAATAAGGAAGACCAAAGAAGAATAGATCTATTTGATTAATAGTGATGTAAAAGAGTAATGAATGTACCATGGACTGCCAAAAGAACAAACCCATCTAACTTGGATGAAGTACTGCCAGAATGTTCCTCAGGGCAAGGATAATGATTCTTCGCCTTAACTTTGACATGTTGTCCGGAGAGATCAGTCCCTGGAGCAGGACATCGCGTTCTGGAATGTAGAGGGGCAATGAAAAAGAGGAAGGCCCTCAACAAATGGGATTGACACAGTGGCTGCAACAATGGGCTCAAACTTAAGAACAACTGTGAGAATGGTACAGTACAGGGCAGTGTATGATTATGTTGTATGTATGGTCACAATGAATCCAAACCCTCCCTATGACACTGAACAACAACAACAACAACAACAACAACAACAACCTGACTGAATCCACTGGGAGGACTCTTGAATGTGAGAAAAATGGAACGAAGCCAGCGGAAGGATTGGAGGATGTCTTAAGTTCCTGTCTTAATCTCCTTAACCAAAAATTATCCAACAACTCAGTAGCCTTAAAACACTTTTCCCCCTGCTTTGGAGCTTACAGGTTCAAATTTGGGGTGCGACTCTAGGTCAGGGTCGTTCTTTGTGGATAATAGAAATTTCCTTGGCATTCCTCGCGATCTTTCTCCCCGTACTGTGTGTTACTGGGTCTATCCTTGCCTTTAACTCAGAAGTGTTTAGGTTTAGGCTCAAGCCTATTCTCATATGGCCTCATTTTTTAAAATATTTTATTAGGGACTTATACAACTCTTATCACAATCCATACATATACATACATCAATTGTATAAAGCACATCTGTACATTCTTTGCCCTAATCATTTTCTTTTTTTTTTACATTTTATTAGGGGCTCATACAACTCTTATCACAATCCATACATATACATACATCAATTTTATAAAGAACATCTGCACATTCCCTGCCCCAATCATTCTCAAAGCATTTGCTCTCCACTTAAGCCCTTTGCATCAGGTCCTCTTTTTTTTTTACCTCTCCCTCCCGGCTCCTCCTTCCTCATGTACCCTTGGTAATTTATACATTGTTATTTTGTCATATCTTGCCCTATCCCGAGTCTCCCTTCCCCCCCCCCCTTCTCTGCTGTCCATCTCCCAGGGAGGAGGTCACATGTGGATCCTCATAATCAGTTCCCCCTTTCCAACCCACTCACCCTCCACTCTCCCAGCATCGCCCCTCTGACTGACCCATCTCCTCTTCTAAACCCCTCTATGAGGGGATCTCCAGTGGCCATGCGGCCTCATTTATATTACAAAAGAACTCCCTTCTTTTCAAACAGGATCATGTCCACCAAGTCTCAAATTTCTCACATATTTTTAGGGGGCTACAGATCAATCCATAATGGTTCTTTTGGGTAGCTGTAACAAATGGCTACCAATCGAGTGACTTAAAGAGCAGGCATTTGTTCTCTCACTTTTCTGAAGGGCAAAGGGTTAAAATTAAGGTGTGGGCAAGATTCATTCCTTCTGAGAGCTCTGAAGCAGAATCAAAGTAGCCTCTCTCTGCTTCTGGTCACTGCTGCTAATCCTTGATATTTCTTGGCTTATAGATGCACTGATCCAATCTCTGCCAGTGTCTTCACACGGGGTCTCTGTGTGCCCACTCCTCTTCTTATAAGAACACACCAATCAGTGCATGTAGCATCCATCTGAAATCTAAACCCAGAAAGATGGAGCTCTTGAAATCCTTAACTAAGCACATCTGCCAAGACCTCCTCTCCAAGTAAGGCCATAGCCTCAGGTTCCATGTGAACATGAATGGGTGTGTGTGAATGTGATTTAATGTACTACAGAGGGCACGCTTTGGCCTCAGGAGGAGTGTTTCGCCAGTACCTGCTTCACAGCCCTGAGATTGCCCAGGCATTTGCCACATTTTCTTGTCTTCCCACAATTTATCCACCATTAGGCCTTTTTCCCTAAGTTAGTCAAGCGTCAGTTTCTGTCACTTGTGATCATGACCCTCCCTCCCGCCCAGGTCACAAATTTAAACTGATACAGGAAGTTTCTTTAATGAGCACTATGTTATCCTGACTAGCAAGCATTGCTAAGGAGGGAGGATGAATCAGCGAGAACCCGCTTGCTTCATCTAGCTTCGGGGCAGTCCACAGAGGATTGATCCCTGAGCCACTAACGAATTTTGCAGCTGTCACAGAACAATGCAAATAAGTAAGATCCACATCTGCTGAACACCATCATGAGGTCAAACTGTGTGTAAATAAATGCCTGTTTCAAGGAGTGAGTAAATCCTAAGGTAAGGAGTGACAGGGCTTTGTTGGCATAAACCCAGCAAGGCATCATGGGTCGGATATTAATGAACTCATGCTCCTGGGCCTCACAGAGCCCCAGCTCAACTGCTTCAGCTTGTTGACAAACAAGCACTACCCGGAGAGAGCACTACCATTTTGATGAACAGGGTTGGTTGGGGATGATGCTTCCTAACTTGCATTTTAATACAAATTTGATGCTTCATCTGAGCAATGTGAAAGAGCATTCAGATAAAATAGAGGGACAAACATCAAGTGACCAGAGGATGAAACTTCTATCTAATCTGTGCCCACTGGAATTGCTTCGTGGGAAGGTATTTTTTGGTGGTGTGGGGTTGTTCCCCTACCCTGCTCCAAGCCTTCCTCCTCATGCCCACCCCCACCCCAGCATACATCCTACTGGGAGAATGTCTCTGAAGAATGAAGTTTTAATAAATGAAGCTTTAATGAGTCTGATAGTCTGCCTAAGACCCCTTCAAACTGTAGTCTTTCATTTGTATTCTTCCATCCTTTTTGAAGAAATGAACCTGATGGCAGGTAGTATGTTTCCTTTCCAGGATGAGCTGATAGAGCCTCTCGCTGCTGTAGTGGGAGGTGAAACATTAAAAGGCCCTCTGTGGCCATGAGACATGCCAACTCTCCAAGAGACACTGGGCAGGTTTGCTGAAGCTCCTCAGAATTGACTAGTGGCCCTGGTCCACCCATCTTAACCAACCCAGTCTTCATTTGCACTGCATGCCCTCTCTGAGCTCCAACTGCATGCTTCATTTGAGGATGACAAAGCCTCTATTGTCTGAGAAGATGCGCAGACATATGAACTAATCAATGCTCCCCCTGTCCCCGGGGAGTGTGAAATTCTCCCATCTGATGCACCAGCTTCCCTGGAAATTCCTGTCTTAAATCAGGCACTTAATATCATTGGTGTCTCTGCTTCCTTCCTTCTTGCACAGCCCCCAGGCATTAACTGTCATCCTTCCTTTCCCTATAATATACTTTGAATCTATTCACTTCATGCCATCCCTACTGCCCCAAGGTGTGTCTTGCATTGACTATGAAACTAGATTCTGTATCCATTTTCCAGGGCTGTCAAAGCAAAGCATCGTAAATCAGGTGGCTTTTAAGAACAGTCCACCACCTGTCTATCATTTCGTGGTGCAGTGGTAGCTAGAGTGTTGCTGTGAAATTGGAAGCCGTGCCACCGATATGACAAACCCCAGAAGGGTCAGCAATGATGGGCAGGCTTCAGTGGAACCTCGAGCCCGGTGGTGCTCAACCTTCCTTTAATACAATTCCTCATGTTGTGGTGACCCTCAACCATAAAATCATTTTCCTTGCTACTTCATAACTGTAAATTTGCTACTGCCATGAATCGGGTGACTCGTGTTAAAAGGTCGCTGGACCCCAAAAGGGGTCACAACCCACAGATTGAGAACCACTGCTCTAGCCTAAGGCAGACTAGGAAGAAAGACCTGGTGATCTACATCCAAATATTAACAAATGAAAGCCTTATGGGTCACAACAAAATATGGTCCTATAGAGTGCTGGAAGATGAGCCACTGACCTGCACACAACAACTACAAAAATAGACTCAAACACACCAACAAAGGCCTGCTGAACTCCAAAGCCCTAACAAACCCACTGCCCTCAAGTCCATGCCAACTCATAGCGGCCCTATAGGACAGGGCGATCTGTGTATTAGTCTGGGTATGCTAGAGAAAACTCGAGGGAGACTCATGTGTATGATAGAGAGTTAGTGGTTTTTAAAAATCATTTCCCTATTATTTAATCATTATATGAGGGATTCATACAACTCTTATCACAATCTATCCATCCATCCATTATAAAGCACATTTATACATTCATTGCCCTCATCATTGTCAAAACATTTGCTCTCCACATAAGCCCCTGGCACCTGCTCCTCATTTTTCTCCTCCCTCCCCACACCCCTCTCCTTTGAATGCTTGATAATTTTATTGGGGACTCATACAACTCTTATCACAGTCATTCCATCCATCCATCCATCCATCCATCCATCCATCCATCCATCCATCCATCCATCCATCCATCCACCCATTGTGTGTCAAGTACATTTGTACATGTGTTGCCCTCATCATTCTCAAAACAATTGCTTTCTACTTGAGCCCTTGGTATCAGCTCCTCATTTCCCCACTTCCATCCTCTCCTTCCTCCCTCATAAATCCTTGATAATATATCAATTATTTTATCATCTCTTACACATCAAATATCTCACTTCCCCCACTTTTCTGTTGTTCGTCCCCCAGGGCAGAGGTTTTATGTAGATCCTTGTAATCGGTTCACCCTTTCTACCCCACCTTCCCTCCACCCTCCTGGTATTGCCACTCTCACCACTGGTCCTGAAGGGATCATCTGTCGTGGATTCCCTGTGTTTCCAGCTCCTGTCTGTATCAGAGTACATGTTCTGGTCTAATTCTACCTTATAAATCCAGAGAGAGAGTTTTATATCAAACAGTAATTGTACATTAAACAAACGTCCCAGCCCAGTGCAGATCAAATCCATAAGTCTGATATTAGCCCATATGTCTGATACCAATCTATAAATTCCTTTTCAGACCCATAAAACATGTGCAGTGATGCTGAATGCAGGATAATCACAGGCCAATGGGTGGAAAGCTTGTGGATCCAGTGGCATTGTAAGCATCTCAGTGCTGGCAGCGATCTCTCTGAGGCTTCTTTGGCTTCAGAGGTCTGGTCGCATCCATTTGGCTTGCCTTCTGCAATGTCTCCCAAGGAGTAGCAGAGAGAGAAAGAGAGAGAGAGAGGTGTCTTCCACCTCCAAGGAGGAAGTACCAGATTTCTCAGAGTTCTCAGAAGGCTATGCCCACATAAAAATCTCACTGACTATCTCCAGATTGGCAGCCTAGACTCCACGCCTACACTCCTAATCCGTAACTTGACACAAGATTAGGTGACTACCACAGGCTCCTAATCCATAACAAGCCCATTTATTTTTTCCCTGCATACCGACACCAATCCAATACCCAAAGCTTTACCCAATGGGTGGAGATCTACTTCTAAAACATGAATATAGAAAAAGCGCTTTTGCTTGAAGGCTCTCAAGGAAATGCTCACTGAAAACTCCATTCCTATTATCTCACCTCCCCCAAATTAGTCTTCTTCTGGGCTTTCAGTCATACCAAGATCTCTCCTGCCCCAAGGCCTTTACATGCACTGTCATCTCTTCCAAGCCCTGAAGTGCCAAGTTCAAAGTTCCAGTTAATCTCCCTGATCCTGAATTTTAAGAACTGTGTGTGTGGGAGGGAAGGGGTTGGGCTGTTTGTTGAACTGCTGGGTTTTGGAGCCATTTGTTATGCAACCTCATTTTGTCAATGACTGGTTAATTAATGCAGCATTCATTTGCCCTTCTTCCACGCACAGCACATGGCTTGTATCTTTGGGATCACTCTTCCACCATGCTCCATCTCCATGCTTCTGCTGGCATTGACCCAATCTGCCAGCTCCAGGCCTGGCTAGTCAGGGCATGACTTTCCTCTGTCAAAGGGAATGGGTCAGACTCAGTATGTGACTCATGCTAGGTTAATGATATCTAACCCTAAAAAATGCCCCAGAAACAATTGCCCCATTACCAATGAATCCATTTTGAATCATAGAAGGTCCCTGTTGGGTTTCTCAGGCTGTAAATATTTATGTGAGCAGAAAGTGCCATCTTTTTCCCTATGAGGTAGCTGGTAGGGTAGCACTGCCAAACTTGCAGTTAGCAATCCAATGCTTACCTGATAGTACCACCAATGATTAGAAAAGAAAAGAGACTCTCTCTAATAGAATTCCTGAGCTTCTAGATAAAACTACAGCTGTCATCAGGAAGCCTGCGTGAAACTCAAAAGGAAACAGCACTGAAAGGAAAAGGTTCAAACTCTGATGGTATCAACTGAGTGCCAGAACCCAGCTATTCCTGATGCTCTGTCCCCAGACTTACAAATTCCATAAACCTACCCATTAATTTCTTCTCCTGCTCCTTCCCTTCTCATGCCCCAAGGTACTTTGACTTAGCTTTGAAGGCACTCACAACTTCACGGGTTCTGCCTTGCACAGGTGTCTGCTTGCTTCCAGTTCAGTCCTGACATTGTCCCTATCTTTAGCCATGTTAGGCTTGCGTCCTAGAGCTTTCCTTTGCTTGTCTCCCTATTGCTCTTGTCCTATGAAGTCTGTGGCTTTATCTTTAAGTCTAAGTCCTGCCCTTTCGCTTTCGTAGAAATCTGTCTCTGTATCTTGGCTCGTGGCAGGTTGTGTCCTTCAAAGATGACTGTCCTAATGTTTCACATCGCACATTCTCTTGTGACAAGATGAGTTTGTGTTCACTATTCCAGAAACAGGGCCTGCTTTCCCTCTTCCTTGCATCTTGGCAGGCCTTTGACTATGGCAGAAGTGTTGCTCTGTGACTTCCACCTGGTCGTATTGGGTTGTTCACCATTGGGACCCTGTCAGGATGTTGCAAGGAAGACCAGGCCAAATGAAAATGTCACATATAGGGTTCTTCTTGAGCTCCAACCAATAGAAGTATCAGTCGTGTGAGGGAGTGAGTCTTAAGAGAGCTGCAGCCTCTGTCCTTTGAGCTACCCCAGCTAATGCTTGATGAAGCCAAAACTAGTGTCCTCACTGAACTCTGCCCAGATTGCAGATTTGTGAGCAAACTTGATATTATCATTACTTTAAGATGTTATTTGTGGGGATACTTTCTGTTAGCAGCAGATCATCAGAATACTGCCTAATCAGACCTGCATTGCCAGTTTTACTCTCTCTCTCCATATATATATATATAGATATAGATATAGATATATAGATATCCTCCACTCATCTGTCAGTTGGTTGTACTATAATGGTTTGTGTATTGTTATGATGCTGGAAGCCCTGTTCCCAGAATTTCAAATACCAGAAGGATTGCCCATGGTGGACAGGTTTCAGTGAAGCTTCTAGACTAAGACAGACAAGGAAGAGGGGCCTGCCAGTCCACTTCCAAAAATTACTGAAAGAAAACCTTATGGATCACAAGAGAACACTGACTGACTAATGTGTTTTGGACAAATTATCAGTGGACAATTGCTAGAGGAAGACATCATATTTGATGAAATAGAGGGACATGGAAGATCCTTATTGAGGCAGATTGACCTAATCGCTGCAACAATGGACTTCAACATTCAGGAATGTGTGACAATGGTGCAAGATCAGACAGCACTCCATTCCATTTCATATAAGATCTCCATGGATCACAGTAGACTTGATGGCACTCTCTATATGTTTGTCTTCAGTGACTTCCCATAGGGCTTCTCTGCCTGGCAACCTCTATTCCTCGCGCTTCCAAATGGGGAGCACAACAGGTCCATAGTCACTGATATTCCCCTCAATCCCCAGGTCAAGTAAGGAGGCATGAAACTAACTATGTTTTTCTCTTTGCCTTGTCTCTCTTCCTTTTCCCCTCCTCCAACAGGGCTAGAGGGGGTAAATACCTTGCAGTCTGGAAGAGAATTTCATCCACACCAAAATCTTCTCCTTCCTCAAAAGGCACATACATGCTTTTCTCCTTGTTTTGAATTAAAATGGCAGATGGGATGGTAGGAAAGAAAATGAACTAGTCTAACAGAATGGCCAAACAGATTTACCTTCCACATAAGAATGCAAATAACTCCTCAATCTTGTTATAGAGTCATGATATGATGAGCTCCATCAAAGCAGAGTAGAACACCACTGAGGTCTGACAAGAAAGACCATATTGAGTTGATTTTGTATGAGAGATTCTAGTTGCTAATTATACTTTTCATAACAGACAGGTGGCAGGTATAGAAGCCCAGACTTAAAATGTCTTTATCTAATTGCCTGCCTAAATATATATTTGCAATATGGTCTTCAAAGGGAATACTTTATTTACCTTAAATTCCATTTCTTTTTCCCCTCTTTTATGTAATTTTATTGAAGTATCATTGATGTACAATAAACCATAGTGTGTTTTGCTCTTTGAGGTTTTTAAAAAGAATCATTTTATTGGGGGCTCCTACAACTCTTATCACAATCTATACATACATCCACTGTGTACATTTGTTGCCATCATCATTCTCAAAACATTTGCTTTCTACTTGAGCCCTTGGTAGTAGCTCCTCATTTCCCCTTCTTCCCCCTCCCCCTCCATCATGGACCCTTGATAATTTATAAATTACTATTCTGTCCTATCTTACACTGTCCGACATCTACTTCACCCACTTTTTTTTGTCCCTCCCTCATGGAGGAGGTTATATGTAGATCCTTGTAATCAGATCCCTCTTTCTACCCCACCTTTCCTCCAGCACTGGTCCTGAAGGGGTCATCTGTCCTGGTTTCCCTGTGTTTCCAGGTCCTATATGGACCAGTGTATATTCTCTGGTCTAGACAGGTTTGTAAGGTAGAATTGGGATCATGATAGTGGGCGCGGTAGAATTTAGGAACGAGAGGAAAGTTATATGTTTCATCGTTGCTACACTGTATCCTGACTGGCTCATCTCCTCCCAGCGACCCTTCTGTAAGGGGTTGTCCAGTTGCCTACAGATAGATTTTGGATCGCTAACTGTACCCCCCCTCATTCACAATGATATGATTTTTTTGGTCTTTCATGCCTGATACCTGATCCCTTCTACATCTTGTGATCACACAGGCTGGTGTGCTTCCTTCATGTGCACTTTATTGGTTCTGAGTTAGATGGCCACTTGTTAACCTTCTAGTCTATAAACCCTAGACTCTTTATCTTTTTTTTAATTAATTAATTATTTTTTTCATTTTATTAGGGGCTCATACAACTCTTATCACAATTCTTACATATACATATACATACATCAATTGTATAAAGCACATCCGTACATTCTTTGCCCTAATCATTTTTTAATCTTTTTATTGGGGCTCATAAGGCTCTTATCACAATCTATACATACATCAAATGAGCAAAGCACCCTTATACATTCGTTGCACTCGTCACTTCATAATTCACCTTCCACTTGGGTTCCTGGAATTAGCTCGATTTCCCTTTTTTCCCCCCCATTCCCCTCCCTCCCCCATCCCACCCCTGGTCCCTTGATAGTTTATAAATAATTATTATATCTTATCTTACACTCCCCGGCGTCTCCCCTCACCCGCCTCCCCCTTGCAAATCTCCCAGAGAGGAGGTTACACATAGATCTCCGCGATCGGTTCTCCCTTTCTACATGCCCTTTCCTCCTGGTGTCACCACTCCCACGGCTGGTGTTGAAGGGTTCGTCTGTCCTAGATTCCCTGTGCCTCCAGATCCCCACTGCACCGCTGTACATCCTCTGGTACAACCAGGTCCGCATGGCAAGGTAGAATTGGGGTCATGATGATTGGGAGGGGAGGAAGCATTCAGGAACTAGAGGAAGGTTTTGAGTTTCATTGTTGTTACACTGAACCCTGTGTGGCCCATCTCCTCCTCACTACCCCTCTGGAAGTGGTGTTCAGCTCTCTACAGGTGGGCATTGGGTCCCCATCATGCACTCCCCCTCTTTCACGGTGATGTGATTCTCACCACCACCCCACCTTTGATGTTGGAGACCTGGTCTCCTCTGTCCTTCATGGTCACCTATTTCGGTGTGCTGCTTCCGTGTGGGCTCGGTTGCTTATGGGCTAGATGGCCGCTTGTTTGCTTTCAAGCCTTTAAGTCCTTAGAGGCTATATCTCTCAGTAGCCGGGCACCATCCGCCTTCTTCACCATACTTGCTTATGCACACTTTCGTCTTCAGCCATTATGTGAGGAAGGTGATCACACAATGATTGTTTTTGTTCCTTTCTGTCGGCTACATGGTCCATTCAACACCTTGTATTCGCTTAGGCCGTGTGCTTCTTCTCTGTGGGCTTTGTTGCTTCTGAGCTAGATGGCCGCTTATTTGCCTTCAAGCCTTTAAGACCCCAGACGCTATATCTTTTTTTGATAGCCGGGCACCATCAGATTTCTTCACCACATTTGCTTACACACACGGCTCTCTTCAGTGATCATGTCGGGAAGATGGGTATCCTGCAATGGCTGCTTAGCAGGGCGAGGTGCTATTGTATTGGGGGATTATGCATGAGGAGGCCCAATGTCCATCTGCTACCCTACTACTGAACCTATAAATATATGCATATAAATCTATTGCCCCCATAATCATAAATATATTTACATATGTACATGTCTGTATTTAGGCTTCTCTGTATGCACTTTGCCTCCTACTCCTTTCCTCTATTTCCTTTCGATTTCCTCCCGACCCATTACCATGTTTGGCCTTCATTTTGGATTCAGTAGTTCCTCTCACTTACCTTGCTCTTGGTCACTCCCTTCCAGTCCTCCCCTCCCCTCCCCCCTCTGGTTTTGAACCATTCGCTGTTCCCTTGTTCCTATGTTGGGTGACACCTCCTCCCTTCCCCTACCTCCCATGCTCTCATGTCCCTCCAGGACCGTTGGTCCTTTTGTTTTCTTCTCTCATTATTTGTCCAGCCTAGCTTGTCTAGGTGGACCTGCTGACTTAGTAATATGTGCATACAAATGGATATGACTTTGACTGCACCCAAGTGGCCCATAAGAACATGGCTTTGACAGAAACAACATCGACACGCTGATAAGCAGAAAAGCCACTCACATACAAAATTTACAAGGTAAAAAACAAAACAAATTAAAAAAGACTAAGCAAAAAGATAGCAAATATTAAAAGAAAAATTGGTAGTAGTTCAAGGTCCTTTCGTTGGCCTTTAGACCATTCTTTATACTCCCTTGGGCTCTCTTTGCTCTGCTTCCTCCGCTGCTCCATTGCACGCCCCCAGTGTTTGCCTCAGTGTGGCGAGGTAAACTCAGTCGCCCATCCCCCATTGTGTCTCAGGTGCTGTCCCATGTAGGGCCATGTGTTGGTGCAGGATGTCGTATCTCCTAGTGTGGTCAGCTGAATGGTCCTCTCGGTATGACGGGCCATCTAGCTGGTCTATCGACTTTGGGCTTGGTGGACCCAGGTGTACTCCACTACGTCCTTTCTCCTTCTTTTGTTTCAGCTTCCTTCTGGATGTGGTGTGGTGGGTCAGTTCCTTTCCCACTCCAGACGATCTATTTTTGTTTTCTGTGGTATTCCCTTCGAGTGTGGGGGTCGGCCTAATTCTGGTTTGGGCCGGCTTGTCGTCTAGCCTCTTTGTGTAGACCTCTGTACTTTGCGTTGCCCTCCTTGTTTGGTGTGTCGTGTTGGGGTCCGTATGCATGTTCCAGATCTGTGGGGACACAACCGATACTCTCCCCTGGGTGGGTTATTACCCTGCCCCCCCCATACCATCCATTCAGATTCTCCCCCTCCCGGTTCTCCCTCTCCCTACCCCACTACTCCTTCTTTATGCTGGGCTCTCATGTACCTCCCTAGGTGTGGCCTGTCCTCCCTCCAACTATCTATGCTTCCTCCCGTTTATTGTGGGATGGATGTTTATTCTTCTATTTCTGTCATGCTGATTGTACTTACCTCAGGGGACTCATGTTGTACCTGTCCCTTTGGGTCTGGCTTACCTTGTTTAACATAATTCCTTCCAGCTCTTCCCATGAAATAACGTGTTTCATGTGCTCTTCGGTGCTTTTCAGTGCTGCATAATACTCCATTGTGTGTATGTGCCAAAGTTTGCTGATCCACTCGTCTATCGATGGAAACTTAGGCTGTTTCCAAGTCTTTGCTATTGTGAATTGTGCCGCAATAAACATTGGAGCGCATATGATTGGTCGTGTTTTATTTGCTGCTTTAACTGGGTATATGCCCAGTAGAGGGATGGCTGGGTCGTAAGGTAGATCAATTTCCATTTTCTTTAGGTATCGCCAGATTGCTTTCCACAGTGGCTGTACAAATCTGCACGACCACCAGCAGTGGAGGAGGGTTCCTACTTCACCACAGCCCCTCCAACACTTTATCTTTTGATAGCTAGGCTCCATAAGCTTTCTTCACCTCATTTGTTTATACAACCACCTTTTGTCTTGAGTGATTGTCTCGGGAAGGTGACCATGATGGAATACCAGTTCCTTAAATTCCATATCTATAGGCTTAAGTCTTACCCACAGGAAGCCTATTTTTATTTTATCCCTTGAACAAAATTTTGCAATAATTTTTTCTTTTTGGGTAAGTCCATCCTCAATCACTTATCCTTTAACATTTACAAGAATTTATCTGTAACCAACCCCATTTACATAGTCTCATTCATGCTATTTCCACAATAATTGCTAATAACCCTATTTTTTAGAATCGGCAGAAAGCATCAGCTTCAATATCCCATTGCCACTGAGTTGATTTCAACTCATGGGTACCCTATAGGACAGAATAGTATTGCCTCATGGGTTTCCAAGGTTGAAAAAAAAATCTCTTTATTGTGAGTTGGGTGAAGGTTTACAGAATACATTCGTTTTCCATTTGACAGTTCACACATATTTTGCTTCATGATATTGACTGCAATCTGCTCAACGTAATATCACGTATCGCACTTCCTCCGTGTATTTCCTGTTTCCATTCCCCCTTCTTTCCTGACCCTTCTGAACTTTATCTTTGAATAAATTATATCCTTTTGATTCAAATAGTTGATTAGTGATACTTTTTACCTTACAGATCTACCTATTGTTTGGCTGAAGATTGAGCGAAGGGAGTGAGTTCAGTTCCAGATCTGAAGGTGCCTAAGGACAACAGTCTTGTGGGTTCCAAGAATCTCTCTCTGAGCAATACCCCTGAACTTTTAAAATAAGTTTAAACTTTGCTGCACATATTTCTCCTATTCTATCCCAAAATTCAAATGCAAACTCATTATCATTGCGTTGAAGCTGACTCATAGAGACCCTACAAGATAGCATAGAACTTCACCCTTTGATTTTCCAAGGCTTAAATCTTTACCAGAGCAGACAAACTCATATTTCTCACATGGAGCAACTGATAGGGTAGAATCACTTACTTTGTGGTTAGGAGCTCAATGAGGAGTCCACTCTGCCATTAGAGCTCATTTAGAATGCTATCCAGGATTCCCTAATGCTATCCCTCTCAGATCAATTGGTAGTGGTAATAAATGTAAATCTTAAGGGGGTCAGACTGCCACATCTTAACTCTTCCTTGGGGAAGATGGTGGGTTTGAACTGCTGATTGATTAGCCCTTAAGTGCTTAATTACAGCCTCACCAGGGTTCTCCTTAACATCAGAACAGTGGACACTTATTGGTTTATCTTGCGGGTCTCTGTTCCCTAAACATTGCACTTCATCCACAGGGTTTTCTTCCACAACACACAGCTGCTAGTGTTTTTGGTTTGTTTTTCCTCATGACTTCACCTTCCTGGTCAAAGCTGATTTGTCCAGGGCTAAACACACAATGAAAACATAGCCATATTTGCACACTACAAAATTTGAAGTGAGACAGCAAGCTATTTGTTGAGTTTTTTGAATGACAGAAGTCTAAAAGGAAGTGTTATGATACAGAAAACAGTGAATTTTGATGTCCAGGATCTATGCTGGGGACCCAGTTGGCACTCCGAATGACTATACAAAGTGATGGTATGAATTCTCCTCTTCCATGAACTACACATAAAATAGATATAACCACTAAGTCCATGATTTGACAAATGTCTTGTGTGATTGAGTTTGGGTTCCCCATAGGATTAGATCCTGAGACAAAGGTTTTAATTAAGCCATTTTGGGGGAGATATCAATAAGGAAATGGGAAATAGAAAAGGGAAAGAAGGCAGCCAATGAAAAGTACATTATCAAACAATTTAAAATTGTGAGCAACTGGAGGTTAATCTTACTGGAGACACTGTAGAAATTTCACTAGTTATTCCGCCCAGAATGTGAGGGAGTGTGGCTATTTGTCCAACAACTCCTATGGGTCATTGGTTAAGGGTTACTCCAGGAAGCAAGAATTAACTCCACAACCACCTGAGCCATGCATGCTCAGGTACAGTGGTCCACAGAAACTAGAGAAAGCAAGAAGAGAGATGTGCTGGCCATTCAGAATTAGGCTAGCATGCCAAGTTGTCAGACATGTCAGGTGCTTACACTATCATAACTTGTGAGATATACCACTGGTATTTCAAACACAAGTATAGTTACCCGTGGTGGAAAATTTTCAGAACAGCTTACAAGCTAAATAGACTAGAAAGAATAATCTGCCAATCTACATCTGAAAAAAATAGTGGTGTTTTTGGAGCACATTGATAGCAGTGGAATATTGTTTCATATAGTGCAGGATGATGAACACCTCAAGTTGGAAGACACTCAAAATATAATTGGGGAAGAGCTGTCTCCTCAAAGTAGAGTTGACCTTAGTGATATAAAGTTTTCAGGACCTATATTTGTTGATGTGGCAATGACTCAAAATGAGAAGAAACAGCAGTACTGCAATAACCACTAACAAGAAGATGGGATGCATGAAATATGGATCTAGAAAAATTGGAAGCCATAAAAAAATGGAACACATAAAGATCAAACACTCTAGGTGTAATTGAACTGAAATAGACTGGTATTGGCCATTTGGAATGTCATAATATTATGGTTTACATACCAGAGTAACAAATTTGAAAGGAATGGATGACTTTCATGTTAAAAAAGAGAATGTTTCAACATCAATTCCAATGTTCACCATTTTTAGGTGTAGGATACATTACACCTACAAGGATGAATAATTAATAAAGTTATTATTCAAATTTACACACCAACCACTAATGCTAACCATAAAGCCATTGGGGATTTTTACCAACCTTTTCAGTCTGAAATTGATGAAACATGCAATCAAGATTACTGATGACTTGAATGCAAAAATTGGAAACTAAGGAGGAGGATCACTAGTTAGGAAAATATGACCATGGGGATGGAAGCCACATGGGAGATCTCATGTTAGAATTTTCCAATAAGGATGGCTTATTAATTGAACATTTCTTTTTCAGTGATGTAAACAGTAACCACAGACATGGATCATGTATATTGGATAGAAATACACAGGAATTAAATCAACTACATATGTTGAAATAAACTACTATATATACTCGAGTATAACCCAAGGCAACTAATTTTACCCCCCCAAAGCTGGGGTGCTTTTTCAGCATAAAAAATGTGCTGAAAAAAACTAGGCTTATAATCAAGTATTTATGGTATAAAGAAGTTTAATATCATCAGTCACGAGACTGGAGACCAACTGTGAAACAAACCATCAATGGCAAATTCAACTCGAATTCAAATAAAATTAAAACATGTCCCCAAGAGTCAAAGTATGAATTTGAGTATATCTCATCTAAATTAGAGGATACTTCAAGAAGATAGTTCACACATTGAACACAAATCACCTGAGATGATACGAGTTCTGCAATAATATCAAGAACATAATAAATAAAGAAATTCAAAGATAATTAAAAAGATAGGAACTAAAGAAAAGACAAAATGGATGTCACCTTGAATGTGGACTAGCTGAAGCCAATGAAAGAAATGATGAAGTACGAAAAAGATAGAGAGAGAAATATAGAAATAATTGATGAAGTAAAGACGCTGAATAAAGAAGCTGAACATAAAATTTCAAAGGGGAATTCCAAAAGATGGAATAAAGAATTATATTAAAAGGTGCAAAGACCTGGAATTAGGACAGCAAAAATGAAAAGCATGTGCATTCCACCAGGTGAAAAAATTGAAGAAAATTCAAAATACAGAATTACACAGATAGCATTAAAGGAAGATGAAAGTGATTCACTGACCACATGAAGCCCAGGCTCCACAGCGCTGAGTCCAGAAGACCAAGATAGCATACGGATCTCACTGCAGATTGCTCTGAAAGTGCTCACAGTAGTAGGCCCTGGATCAACTGGGGAAAATGTAGAACTCAAAATAAGAAGACTAACCTTAGGATAAGATAGGCACTAGTGGAATTCCCATTTGACACCTGACCTCACCTCCATGGCTCAACTTTCAGCCCCCAAATAGGAGACCTATACTGTCACCGATGTACAATTCAGAGCCCAGCATTTGTCAGGGAGTTACTCAGAAGGCAGGAAGGAATGGGAATGAAAGACCAATGGAAATGGCAAACAAAGGGAGGGAATAGGAAAAGTAGTATTGCATTGTAGGTATTGCAATCAATATCATAAAACATTGCATGAATTGTAAGGAAAATCAATTTACTCTGTAGATTTTCCCTCACATGACAATCAAAACAGTGTAAAAAGAAAATAAGTCATATGACCGAGTACACTGGTAGATATTGCTGAAGACCAATTTCCAGTGTTAAAAGATGTCACTTTGAGGAATAAGGCACAGCTGAGTCCTAGTGGTATAGTGGTTACAAACATAATGCGTCAGAACCAACCCAGTTGGGTTGCTCAACACAAGATCAACAGTTCTGCTCCCATACAAAGTTCCAGTACTGGAAACCCACAGGGATATCTCTCCCCTGTCCTATAGAGTTGCTAAGGATTGGAATCAACTTGATGGCAGTGAACTGGATGTAAGCCAGGCTGACTAGAGACACAAATCAAGTGACACTCATATATGTGCAATAAATAGTTTTCTATCAAGAAGTCACTGTAGTATTTCTATTTAAAGGAAATATCCCAGGCCAGTCCAACTCAAGTCCATAAGTCCAACACTAGCGCATAAGTTCCTTTCCATCTTACGCAGTTACATGCAATGATGCAGAATGCAGGGATGTCAAAGGCCAGTGATTGCAACGTTGTGTGGACCCAAGGTCGATGGAAGCATGGCAAGACTCTGGCTGCTCTCAACGTGGGCAGGAAACAGTCAGGTGAATGCAAAAAGTAGGGGAGGTTCCCAGGGCCCTCCTTATGAGAAGGCCATGGCCACAAAAAGGCACCATCAGGCTATGGTGTGATTGACAGATTGGATACCAACCTTACACTTTTACATATCTTCAAACTGACATAAAATTATATAACTATCATACTATGGCATTTTCAATCACCTCATATGTACTTGAAAATGGACAATAATTATGAAAGATAAAATAAAAGTTGATGTCTTGCAATTATGATGCTGGTGAAGAATATTGAATATTCCATGGACTTTCAGAAGAAGGAACAAATCTTTCTTGGCGGAAGTAGAGCCAGAATGCTTCCTAGACGTGAGAATGGCAAGACTTCATATCACATACTTTGAACATGTTAACAGCTGAGCATAGTCCCTAGAGAAGGATATCATACTTGGTAAAGTGGAGTGTTGAAAAAAAGAAGAAGGTCCTCAATGGGATGAATTGGCATACTGGCTGCCAAAACGGTCTCCAACATTAACTGTGAGGAAACAGGCTGTGGGTGCTATGAGTTAGAGCCAAATTAACAGTGTCTAACAATGACAACTCCCCTCCCCCGCCCCATCTGTCAATTTGCTGCACTGTGGTAGCTTGTGCTTTGCTGTGATGCTGGGAGTTAGTCCACTAGTACTTCAAATACCAGGCAGGATCACCCACGGTGAACAGATTTCAACACAGCTTCCAGACTAAGAACTGACAGGACGACAAAACAATCATTCCACTTCTGAGGGATTCACCATTGAAAACTTTCTGCATAGCAGTAAAATATTGTCTGATATAATGCCAGAAAATGAGCCCCTCAGATTGCAAAACAATCAAAATATCATCAAGAAAGAGAGCTTTCTCAAAGTAGAGTCCACCTTAATGATAACTCAAAACCTCACAACAGGACCTGTAGATAACATCATAATAAATGGAGAAAATATTGAAGTTATCAAGGAGTTCGTCTTGCTTAGATTCACAACTAATGCTCATGGAAACAACAATCAAGAAACCAAATAACATATTGCATTAGGCAAATCTACTGCACATAACCACTGTAATGTACTGAAGATCAAGAATTTCACGTAGGATTAAGGTGCGCCTGGCCAAAGGCATGGTATTTTCCGCCACATCTTATGCATGTGAAATTTGAACATTGAATGAGAAAGACTGAAGGAGAACTGGTGCATTTGAATTAAGGTACTGACAAAAAAAATACTGAAAGTATCATGGGTGGAGAGAAGAACAAACAAATCTGTCGGAGAAGAAGTGCAGCTAAATGTTCCTTGGCAGATAGGATGGCGAGACTTCATCTCATGTACTTTGCAGATGTTATCAGGACAGACCAGTCCCTGGAGGACATCATACACATTACAGTGGAGGGGTTGCAAAAAGAGGAAGACACCCGATTAAATGGATTGAGACAATTCCTACAACAATGGGCTCAAACATAACAAAAATTTTGAGTATGGGGCAGGACCAGGCAATGTTTCATTCTGTTGTGTAGGCATTATTATGAGACAGAACTAACTTGAAGGCATCTAGCAACAAAGTGTACTAAAGCTTCTGGCACCTTCATTTGCTGATGGATTATAATTCAAAATGAGAAAAATCATTGCAACCATTCATTAATAATCAGAACATGAAACATGCAAAATAAGAATCTAGGAAAACTGGAAATCATAAAAAACGGAATCTGACCTATAAAGATCAATATCCTAGGCATTGGTGAGTTGAAATAGTCCCTTTGAATCTTAAAATGATAAGAATGACTACGCTGACAATGACAAATTCCAAAGAATGTCTCTTTCATCCTCAAAAAGAGCATTTCTAGATCTATCTTGAAGTGCAATGCTGCCTTTGACAGAATAATATCTATCTTCATACACAAGGAAGGCCGGTTAATAGAACCATTATTCAAATTTTCTTACAAACCACTAAAGCCAGTGAAGAATTGTACCAACTTCTTTAGTCTGAAATTGATCACACATGTACTGAAAATGCATCAATAATTGTTGACAATTGGAATGCACACATGGAAACAAAAAGGAAGGAAGAGTAATTAGAAACTATGGCTTTGGGGATCGAAAAGAAGCTGAAGACTGCATGAAAGAATTCTGCAAGAGCAATAACTTCCTCATTGCAAACACCTTTATTCAACAACAGGAGCGGCATATATACATGTGGAATACACAGGAATGGAATTGATTAAATCTGTGGGAAGACATGATAGAGAAGCTCAATATCATTGAGACAAAATAAGACCAGGGGCCAACTATGTAACAGACTATCAATTACTAATATGCAAGTTCAAGTCAAACCTGAAGAAAATTAAAATAAGAACGCAAAAGAGCCCAAATACAGCCTATATTGTATCTGTGGTCGGCTGGGGTTTCTAGAGAAACAAACCAGTGATACTGATACATGTAGAAGAAGGAAATTCATATCAATAAAGAATTTTACATTAAGAAGTCCACACAACCAGAAACCCCAGACCAACTCCAGCCCATAAATCAGATGCAAATTAGAGGCCCTTCCAGACTTATGAAGCTGTTGGAGGAATAGCCCAAGAAACAGGAAAACCACAGGTTGGTGGAGGCAGAGTTGGGAGAATCCAAAGTCAACAGGCAGTTGGCAGGCCACAGACAGCTCTTAGGGTCAGTATGTTTCATGGTGATTGCCATTCCTAGAAGCCAGACGTAGGGTCCAGGGTCTTTTCATCAGGAAGAAAAACAGTGAGCCCATACTCCACAGTCTACTTATAGCTATGAAATAGATCACACCCCCAAGGAGACTGTGACCTGCGCCTTCTGAAGATCCTGGTCAAGCTATATTGACACCAAACCTTACTATCACAATATCTCACCTGAATTTAGAGCCTATCTCAAGAATGGTTTCGACATATTGAACATTAATGATCAGCTACCGGAAGACTTGTGAAATAGCATCAATGTCATCAATCTTTTTTTTTTGTCATGTCATCTGTGGCTATTTATTTATTTATCACAAATCATTTTATTGGGGGCTCCTCAAAAAGATCATTATAATACAGTAAAGAAAGAAAATACTACAGTGGATATCAGAGGAGACTGTGAAACTTGCTCTTGAACCTAAAGCAGCTAAAGCAAATTGAAGAAATGATGAAATAAAAGAGTTGAACAGAGAAATTTGAAAGGCCAGCTTGAGAAGATAAAGTAAAGAATTATATTGTAACGTGTAAAGACCTGGAAATAGGAAAGCAAAAGGAATGAGTACAGTCAGCATATCATAAATTGAAAGAACAGAAGAAAAAATCCAAGCCTTGGATTAAAATGTTCAAGGATTATTTATCAAACTATTGAGTTTTGCAGGGAGAATCCAAAGAATATGGACGGAGTATACAGAGTCTCTGTACCCAAGAATTACTTGAGGTTCTACTAGTTCAAAAGGCCAAGAGGAAGTTGAAGCTGCAATGTAAGCATTAGTGAAAAGCAAGGAAGGGATAGGAATGGAAATATTTCAACACGCTCATGCAGTGATAGTCCATGTCAAGAAATTTGGAAGATAGCTATCTGGCCAACCAACTGGAAGTGATTAATATTTGTGTCCATTCTAAAGAAATATGACACAACAAAATCTGCAAATTAAATTAAAATAACATTAATATGACATGCAAGTACAATTTTATTGACGATAACTTTAAAAGTAGTTATAGCAATATGTCAACAGGAAGCTGCCAGAAATCCAGGCTGTATTAAAAGAGGGCATGAGGCAAGGTATATCAATGCTGATTTCAGATGGACCTTGGCTGAAAGCAGAGGATACAAGGAAAATGCTTACTTATGTACTATTGACTATGCAGAGGATTTTACTGTGTATCATAACAAACTTTGGGTAGCATATGAATACATATGAGAACAATGGGAATTCCCGTACATTTAATTGTGCTCCTGTGGTACCTGTACATAAACCAACAGGAAGTGGTTGGAATAGAACAAGGGGATACTGCGTGGTTTAAAATCAGGAGAGTGTGTGTTGTGGTTATATCCTTTCACCATATGTGTTAGACAGGGTTCTCTAGAGAAACAAAACCAGGACATTTATGATTTGATAGATAGATAGAACACGAAGGAATATAACACCTAATTAGTCCACATAGCAGTACAGAGGACTCAGTTTAACTCACTTCCATGCAACAGTAAATATGGCAGTACAGCCAGGCAGCAAACTGCAGAACTAGGTAAGGCAGCCACACACTGGTCTGGTCACCAGAGAGCAACTGAGAGATAGGAGTGGCTTGCTGAGCCATTTATCTCTTTGCCCACTAATCAAACTGCAAACTTATTAATCCGACATGTTCTTATTGGCCAGGTTGGCACTATAAACCTACCTATCTATCACACTATACTTATTCAAATAATCTGAGAAGCTGCTCTGTATGAAGAAGTTGAGGCATCTGGATTGGAGGAAGAATCATTAACAACCTGTGTTATGCAGATGACCCAATCTTGCTGGCTGAAAGTCAATAGGCTTTGAAGTACTTACTCATAAAGCTCATATAGTACACCTTCAGTATACATTAGTCTTCAACACTAAGAATACAAATGTCTTCTCAACTTGACAAATATAAACACACAACATCATTACAAATAGAGAAATGTAGCTAAACTCTATTTTACTTGGACCCACAATCAATACTCACAGAAGCAGCAGTCAATAAATCAATGTATTTCATTGGAAAAATCTGTTGTAAAAGACCTCTTTAAAATGTGAAAGAGGAAATGCTTTACTCTGGGGATTAGCAAGTTATGCCTGTTTTTAGCCTTGATATTTTTAATCACCTTAGATGCATGTGAAAGGAGTCTTAATTTCAGTGTCTGGTATGGGTTGACTGACTAACAGCAAGGTTGGTGGTTCAACCCACTTGCTGCTCCACAGAAGAAAGAGGAAGCTATTTGACCCTGTAAAGATTTACAGCCTTGGAAACCCTATATGGTCACTATGAATAAGAATAGACTTGATGGTAATGTTTGACATATGCATGTGAAAGATGGACCATAAATAAGGAAGACTGAAGAAAATATGATGCCTTTCAAATATGATGTTGCAAATAATATTGAATATACCATGAATGCCCAGCAGAACAAAGAGGTCTGTCCCGGAAGAAGTACAGCCAGAATGTATTTTAGAAGTGAGGATGGTAAAACTCCATTTCATATACTTCGAACATGGTATCAGGAGAAATTAGTCCCTAGAAAAGGATAAAATACTTGGTAGAGCATCATCAAAAAACAGGTAAACCCTGAATGAGATGGATCAACACAGTGGCTGTAACAATAGGCTAAAATATGACCATTGTGAGGATGTCACAGGACTAGAAAGGCTTTTATTCTATTGTGCATAGGGTCACTATAAGTGGCAGTGCATGAGATTTTGTTGATTAACAACACTGGGATATGAGCAATGTCCCCATGGCATATGCTAAACTGTCACCATGCTGGACACAGTTGATCTTTGTGGCTTTAGAGGGTAATTATTTAGAGGGTTATGATTCCAGTGAATTTTTTTCTGTGTATTCAAACTATTCCATCCTAAGATTCCACAGATCTATCCAAACCAAGCTCACTGCCATTGAATCAATGCTAACTCATATCGACCCTACAGGACATGAGTAAAATTGTACCTGTGAGGTTCTGAGACTGTACCTCTTTACAGAGTAGAGTCCCATCTTTCTCCCAAAGAGCAGCCGGTGATTTCAAAATACCGACCGTGCAATTAGCAGCCCAATGTGTAACCAAGAACTATTCAGGGAAGGTAGAGGGAGAGCATGAAAAGAAATGAGTAGTTGAGGTGGTTGGATGCACATCCATCCCTTTGTTCTACTCTCTATGACTTTTTCTGAGTTCATTCAAAATGTAAATTAAGACACAAAATAGAATTCTACCCAACCCTGCTATATGCCTCAACAGTATCCATTTTTCTCATTCTTACTACTAATAGAAGCTCAATTTTGTTTAGGGTGATAATGTACCTACTTAAATCGCTCACTCCTAGGCTCCCTTGCAGCTATGCATGAGCATTTGACCCGGTTTGGGCCAAATATGTGTAGGTGAAAGACACTGAGTAGGACACCCAAGAAAGTTTTTGTTGTTGTTTAAGGCAAAACACTTGTCTGGCATAACCCATTTCATTTTTGTCCTTGGCTCTTCTGCTGTTATGCTCCCTAGTCAGAATATTGAAAGATGGGAGAATCACATAGGTTACATGAGTTTGGCAGACCAAAAAGCATGCATTCTCCTATATGCAAGATGAGTCCCTGAGCAAATACGCCAGACCTAGGCTACCTATTTCAAGACTTACTATTGTATAAGACAAACCCCTGTGTGGTGCAAAGGGTTAACACAATTCACTGCTAAGCCAAAGATGCCTTGGAAGAAAAACCTGGCAATCTCCATTTAAAAATTCAGCCCTTGAAAACCTCATGGAGCACAGTTCTACCCTGAATCATATGGGGTAACTGTATATCAGAATCAATTCAGTGGCAACTGGTTTGGTATTTTTGGTGTTAATATAAGAAAAATGAAGCTTTTGTGATTAGACCACTAGAGTCGGTTTGTTTTTTCCCATGTAGCCAGAAGCAATTTGGACTGATAGAGAAATAATTAAAAGAATGTAGAGTTAAGTAAGCGTAATGATTATGGAACTAATCATTTAGCAATGGGCTGCTAACCACAAGGTCAGTAATTCAAATGCACCAGTCACTCAGGGGGAAAAAATGAAGCTCTCTGTTTCTGTAAAGATTTACAGTCTTGGAAGCCCTATATGGGGTTGCTATAAGTAGTAATCACCTTGATAGCATTGTATTTGTTTGAGTTTGGTGACTAGTATGTAAGCTTTGAGTGGGTAGTAATAGATACTTTGAATACTATTCTTAACACTATAGGTATTATGTCTTTTGCAAATGGATAAACGAACAGAAGCGATATTCATTTTGTGTTTTCTGTAGTTTGCCTTATTCTTCCAAGAAGATTCCTCAAGTGTTAAGACCCAGTCTTCTCTGGCATACTTGAATGAAAGAATAACTGATAGACACAGACTTGAACCCTGGCCTGTGTGATCTTGGGTGTGTCACTGTTTTTCAATCCATTTCTCATCTGTGAACTGGGGATTACACACGTAGCCCACAGGGTTGTTTTGGAGATTCAGAGTAATGTGTGTGTCTTGGATTGAGTGCCCTTGCATGCCGAGCTTATTCCTCAGGCCTGGGTGCAGGGAGTCTATTTGAGATCTGATGGCAGGGAGTGGGAATAGGAAAGCGGAGGCAAGACTGAGTTAGGGGGAGAAGCAATCACAATGGGAACGGGGTGTTGAGGCTTTTAATGTAGGATACAGGGGCTTGATTCCCCCAGGACTTCTGAGGAACATGGGTTCTGTCCTAGAATTGCCTACCAGAAACAGGAGGCTGGGCTCTTCTTCGCCTGTAGTGGTGTTGAGCATTCCTCCTAGTACGGTGACCTCTCCTACCTTCCTGGTTTGGCTTTCCATGCCTTTGAAAAGGCTTTGAGGCAGAAGGACATGGAGAGCTGCGTGCTGCACAGTTGTGATAAGACACCATTTCAGCAGGAGCCTGCACTTACATAGAGCCGTTCGCCACTGCTATGATGGATATCAGGAGGAGCCCTGGAAGTGCAGTGGTTACAAGTTGGTTTGCTAACTTCAAGGTCAGCAGTTCAAAACTACTAGCTCCAAGGAAGAAAGATGGGGTTTTCTACTCCAATAGAGTTGTAGTGTTTGAAACTCGCAGGGGGCAATTGTACACTGCCCCACAGGATCGCTATGAGTCAGTATTGACTGGAAGGCAGTGAGATGGTGTCAGAGATGGGTCAAAGGAATGTGGCATGACAACCCTAAGAATCTGCTACAGAACCATAAAGTGCCTGGGATAAATGAGTTTATTGTGCTTGACCTTTTAAAACCATCAAACGGGCAACAGTTAGAAAGACAAACATACCAAGTGTCATTGGAGATCCGGGGAAAGCAGAGAAACACTGCTAATGATGCAGGTTTGCTGCACAGCAATCTGGCAGAGCTTAGTGAAAGCCCGTTGAATGTACCCTAGGACCTAGTGAGCCCCTCCTGGGCGTACAACCAAAGAAGCGCAGTCACTGAGGTGACTTTCATTCCTCATGACCCTATCAAACAAAGCTGAATGGTCCCATGATGTTTTCAAGGCTTCTATTGGGAAGTAGACAGCCATGCCTTTATCCCACAGTGTGTGGAAGACGGCTTCAAACTACTGACCTTTGGGTTAGCAGCCAAGCACTTAATATCTCCCCCATCAAAGATCTCTCCTGGATGTAGAAAAACAAACAAAACCCCAGTTGATGCTTCCTCATTAGCAACCCTACAAGGCACAGTAGAATTGCTGCTTTAGGTTTACAAAACTAAATTCTTACGACAGCAGACAGCCTCTTTTTGCTCCATGGAATAGCTGGTGGGTTGGAACTGCTCACCTTCGGGTTAGCAGCCCAACGCATAATTCCTGGGTATATAGGCCAAGCTTTTTATCCAATTCATAGGGCCCTTGGCGCATTTTTACAAGAATGGTCACCACACTGATGCCTGCAGTAGAGAAGAGTTGGAGCCGAATTGGATGCCAATCAACAGACAACTGAAGAAGGAAACAAAAGAAAGATGATGATTGCTCATGACCAAGTGGCACGCAGCAGCACATGCAATTGATATGCAGCATGGCAATAACTCTTAATGACATTGAAAGGAGTTGAAAAGGTCAGAAACTGAATGAGATTTATATTGCAGTACCATTCATGGAAGCTGAAAGCCCATTCACCAAGCAGCATGGTCTAGTGCACATGGCTGTATGCCTATAAGGACACACACACACCAAGCACCCAGCAGGGGGTATTAGTCTGAAGAGGGGAATGAAAGTGATGTGAATGTGGAAAAGGAGGGACAAAACACAGCAGGGCCTGACATTGATCAGGGTTCACGGTGTGCTATAAAGTAGGCATGATTAATCCCTTCCCTGTACCAGAAGGCTGAGCTAGATTTTTAAAGCAAGTCAAGTGCCTGGAACACAATGGTTGTTAGCTGCTGTTGAGTCAGCCTCCAGTCCAACTCACTGTGACAACCAGCTCCCAGTGACTCCATGGGCAATAATCTCCCTGGACGTGCACCATCTCTTTGGTTGTGCATCAGATTGTGATTCACAGGGGTTTTCGTTAACTGGTTTTCAGAAGTAGAATGCCAGGCTCTTCTTCATCGCTCATCTTAGTCTGGACACATCACAGAAACGGGTTCAGTCTCATAGCCGCACCCAACCAAGCTCCCCCATTTCAGTATCATAGCAACACAGAAATCAGTTCAGTACCACAGCAATAACCAAGCATCCCCCTGACAAATGAGTGTTGGATGCACATGAGTTGCATTGTCTTCGACTCAAACCCAGATCTCCCACATGGAAAAGGAGAATTCTACAACTGAACCACCAATTTACCCTCAGAATATAATAAGTATCCAGTAAATGGTTATTAAGAATGTGGCTGCCAGGAAAATCCAGCAATTTCCTGCCAAGGCTTAACACTAATATCTTCCCCCACACACTAGAAGGCTGCAGAGGAATGACTTTCTCCATGCCAGCCCTGGTATCTAGACAAGGGACCCTAACACTGAGCCACTGAGCCCCAGCAGGCTGGGGAGCAATGTCAAATTGGATGAGGGACAATCCTGGTTGAGTTAGTTTCCCTAAGCTTGCAGGGCAGTTTAGGATGTCCACAGCTGTGTTCAGAATAGCCATGTGATTACCACCGAGAGAAATTCTACATGCTTTCACACCCCATGCTAGTCGTTGCAGCCATCGTTGAGTACAGTTCATGCTCATCACTATCTAGAACTCACGGTGATGCTGTGGGTGAGCCATTGGGCAGGTAACCTCAAGGTTGGCAGTTCAAAGGCACCAGTTGTTCTCTGAGAGGAAGGTGAGATGATCTGCTCCTGTAAAGATTTAGCCTGAGGAATTTTATATAGGGTCACAGTGAGTCAGGATCAACTCAATGGTGTGGGTTTGGTTTAGTAGACCCGCCATGAGATCATATTTAATGTATTTATTAACATGTATATTTGCCACAAATCCAATGTCTTTTATTTTTATCACTGCATTTCAATACAATTTGTGCCTTTGTGATTCTGTATTTCATTGGAGGTATTTGGAAATATTATTCTGGGGAGTGGGCAGGTGTTCCATAGTCTTTCCTAAATGCCAAAAGGATCCATGGGGTTGCAACGGTTAAGACCCTCTAATAGAGTTTATCAAAGAGCCCTGGAAGCACAACGGTTAAGTGCTCAGCTGCTATCCAAAAGGTTGAAGGTTTGAACCCACCAGTGGCTCTGTTCTTGGAAGAAACTCATTCTTGTAAAGATTACAGCATAGAGAAGCCTAGAGCAGTGGTTCTCAAACTTCCTAATGCCACAACCCTTTCATACAGTTCCTCATCTTGTGGTTACCTCCACAACCATAAAAATATTCTCATTGCTGCTTCATAACTGTAATTTTGTTACAGTCACCCTGTGCAAGGGTCCCACAGTTTGAGAAACATTGGTCTAGAGAGCTCTGCACTGATGCATTGAGTCACTATGAGTGGACTGGACTAGAAGGTTCCTAACAAAAACACCAACAATCCTTTTTTACCATGACCTTGTTAACTCAAAAAGATTAATAAGCAAATTCACAAATGAGGACATCCAGTTGCCCCTCCAAACTGGAGAAGCATAAGTTAAATGGTGACCCTGACCCCACGGTGTCCTCCAGCTGGTGCCATGCTGCCTTTATTCCTTCTGCCTCTCAGTTCTGTGGAGAAGAAGGGGAAAGGGAGGGAAAGAAAAAGAAAGAAATGAAAAGATAATTTTCCAGCTTCTTCACATCACTGAATTGAACTTTACTTTTAGTAAAAGTATTATGAAATGGAAATGGTGCTTTCAAAATTTTGCTTTTAGGTGATATTCAGAGACATGGTGCTGGTAATTATTTGAGCCGGGGAGGTTAGTGTGCAGATTTTCTGAATATGGTTGAGCCAGCATGCCCCCTTCCAGGCCTAGCATTTCCCTGGGCTATGAGAAGTTATAGACAGTCTACTCTCTTCTTCCTCTGACTTCGCTGCAAACCATGGACACACTGGTTCTGACTTGACCTGGCTCCAGTACAGAAAAAAAATATCCTCCTTGCATAATTGTAGTGCTTGCATTGGAAGGCACCCAGAGACAAATCTCTCTTCTGGTGGCATAATGGGTTATGTGTTGGGCTATTAACTGCAAGGTCAGCAGTTGGAATTCACCAGTCACTCCTTTGGAGAAAGATGAGGCTTTCTTCTCCCATAAAGAGTTATAGCCTTAGATGAGTATAAAAACTGAAAATGCATTGGCAGAGATTCCACAGAGAATAAGCCTCCATTAAATCCCCTGGGACCATTCACCAGGGATGGGATTAAACCCTGCTCACCGTCAGTACATCATAAAGTGTATTATGGCAGATATGATTAGGTTAAAAATTAACATCTTATCATTTGTGTTTACTCTTAACACGTTTTTCATTTGTTCTTTTTTTAATTTTCTGCTTTCCTTTTTATTGAAAAAAGTAACTAATGTCACTAAACAAGTAGAGAATTTGTTAAATGAAAATCTAATCGGTTATGTAAACTTTCACTGAAAACATAACACAATTTTATTTTTACAAAGAGTTATAGCCTTGGAAACCCAGGAAGCCGGAGTATTTTCTCTCAATAGGATTGTTATGCACCCAATGGCAATGAGTGTTGTTGGATTTTGTTTCTTTATTGTTTTCTGTAGCTATGGTGGGGTATAGGGGTTATGTGTTGGGCGGCTGAACGCAATGTCTGAAATGGCAAATTTGAAATCCCCAGCCACTCCAAGGGAGAAAGATGAGGCTTTCTACTCCCCTAAAGAGTTCCAGTCTCAGAGCAGCCAGTCCACAAAGAGAACAACATGGCTGGCCCCACTATGAGACATGATGCCCCTCAGTGACCAAGGGTGATACAGGGGACAGCACTGGAGACACAGTGTGTGAATTGCACCTAAACTGATTCCACCACACCGAGGCAAAGTGTGGTGGAGTGCAGTGGAACAGCAAGGGAACGGAGTGGCAAGGTCCCCAGGGAATGCTGAAAGTGGACTTTGGGGCCAGGTTGTGGTGCCTCAACAGACTGGATTGGAAAACTCTCCTAAGGTCCAACAAATGATCCTTGAACTAACTACAAGCTCTTCTTTCTTGATGTGTTTTGTTTTGTTCTTTGTCAGTGGTTTGTTTTTGTTGTTTTGTTGTCTGGTTGTATATTGTTGCTTTGTTTTCCTCTGTCTTGTTTTCGTGCGTGTTAGTGTCTCCACAGGTCTGTCTAAATAAGACAGGCTGGATGAACTATCTGGAGGAAAAACAACAGGACCAACAGTTCCGGGGGCACTTAGGATAGGGGGAGGTGCAGGGGGGGGTAAGGAAGTGGTGTTAACAAACACAGGGACAAGAGAACAACATGAGACTCAAAATGGTAGTGAGGGGGAAGTGGCAGGTCTGGTAGGGAATGATCAAGGGTAAGGTTACGTAAAGAAGAGGTATAGCTGTAACCCAGGTGGGGACGGAGCATAGTAATGGGAGAGGAGGAAATTCAAGGGAGATGGAGGAAAGAGCTAGGAGTCAAAGTGCATTTATAGAGGTCTAGACAAAGACATGTACATGCAAATATAAATACCATACTGTTTCCTTTGTAGTGGTAGAACCCCAATCATAAAATTATATTCTTTGCTACTTCGTAACTCTTGTTTTGTTACAAGTTATGAATAGTGCCACCCTGTAAAGGTTTCGTCTAAGCCCCAAAGTGGTCACGACCCACATGGTGAGAACCACTGTTCTAAATTTAGAGGAGTTTCTCTTAAGGTCTATTTCACCATACTGTTAGAAGCTCAAGTCCATTTGTTGTTGTTGTTAGGTGCCGTCGAGTGGGTATGTCTCATAGCAACTCTACGCACAATATAATGAAACGCCGCCCTGTCCTGTGACATCCTCACAGTGGTTCTCTGCTTGCGCTCATTGTTGCAGCCACTGTGCTAATGCATCTTGTTGGGGACCGCCTCTCTTTTCCTGCCCTTTCATACCAAGATTTGGGACTTCCTCTAGAGCAGTGGTTCTCAACTTTCCTAATGCCATGATATTTTCATACCGAATCTCATTTAGTGGTGAACCGCCCCCAACCATAAAAATGATTTCATTGCAGCTTCATAACTGTAATTTTGTTACTGTTATGAGTCACGACACCCCTGTGAAATTTTCATTCCATACCCACAAAGGGGTCGCGACACACAGGTGAAGATCCCCTGCTCTAAACTAAGAGGAGATTCTCTTAAGATAGAATTCAGCATACTGGTAGATGCACAAGTTCTGTTGTTATTGGTGTTAGGTACCATCGAGTGGGTTTTGGCTCATAGTAACTCTATGCACAATATAATGAAACGCTTTCCCATCCTATGCCATCCACACAGTGGTTCTTTTGCTTGTGCTCATTGATGCAGCCACTGTGCTAATCCAACTTTTGGGTAGCTGCCTCTTTTTTGTGGCCTTTCTACTGTACCAAGACTTGTGTCTTCCTCTAGGGCAGTGGTTGTCAAATTTCCTAATGCCATGACCCTTTCATACAGTTCCTCATGTAGTGGTGACCCCTATCATAACATTATTGTTACTTCGTAACTGTAATTTTCCTACAGTTATGAATCATTTCACACCTGTGAAAGGGTCATTCGATCGCCAAAAGTGGTCGTGAACCACAGGTTAAAAACCGCTGGTCTAAACTAAGAGGAGTTTCTCTTAATATCTACCTCACCCTATTGTCAGAAGCACAAATCCTATAGTTATTGTTAGATTCTGTTGTGTAGCTTTCGACGCCTAGCAACTCTAAGCACTATATGATGGAAAGGTGTCCTGTCCTGCGCCATCCTCCCAGTGGTTCTTTTGCTTGCGTGGATTGTTGCAGCCACTGTTGTATTCCTTCGTGCTGTGTGTTGCCTCTTTTTGCTGCCCTTCTAGTGTACCCACATCTATGTCTCCCTCTAGGGCAGTGGTTTTCAACCTTCCTAATGTCATGACTCTTTCACACCATTCCTCATGTACTAGTGACCCTCCCCAAACATAAAATTATTTTCCTTGTTACTCCATAACTATAAATTTGCTATTGTTATGAATCAGGTCACCCATGTGAAATGCTCATTGTTCCCTCCTAAGACGTCGTGACACACAGTTATAGAACTGTTACTCTACACTAAGAGTTTCTTTTAAAGTCTTCTTCAGCATATTGTTAGAGGCACATATCCTGTTGTTTTGTGCCTTCGAATGGGTTTAGGCTCATGCCAACTCTATGCATCATCTAATGAAATGCTTTCCCGTCCTGTGCCTTCCATACAGTGGTTCTTTTGCACACACTCATTTTTGCAGCCACTGTGCTAATCCATCTTGTTGGGCACTGCCTCTCTTTTCCTGCCCTTCTGTACCGAGATATGTGTCTTCCTCTAGAGCAGTGGTTCTCAACTTTCCAAATGCCACAACCACTTCACACTATTCCTTGTGTAGTGGTGACATCCAACCATAAAATATTTGCTTTGCTACATCATAATTGTAATTTTGCTTCTGTTATGGATCAGGCCACCCATGCGAAAGTTTCGTTAGTCTCCTCAAAGGCGTCTCGAGACACAGTTGGAGAACCAATGGTCTATATGAATAGGAGTTTCTCTTAAGGTCTACTTCAGAATATTCTTAGAAGTCCAAGTTCTTTTTATTATTGTTTGGTGCCTTTGAGTGTGTGTTGGCTCATAGCAACTGTATGCACAATATAATGAAACTCGGCCCCATCTCGTGCCATCTCACTGTGGTCCTTTGCTTGCGCTCACTGCTGCATCTATTCCATCTTGTAGGGGCTGCCTGACTTTTGCAGCCCTTCTGCTGTACCAACATTTGTGTCTTCCTCTAGGACAAAGTTTCTCATACATCCTAATTCTGTGGCCCTTTCGTACAGTTCCCAATGTAGTGGTGGACCCCAATCATAAAATTATAAAACTTATATTAATTGATATTTCATAACTGTACTTTTGCTACTGTTATGAATCAGGCCATCACTTTGAAGGGGTGTTTCGAAACACCTCCCACCTGAAAGTGTTCACGACCCAATATTGAGAACCCTGCTGTAAACTAAGAAGAGTTGCTCTTAAGTTTTACTTTAGCATATTGTTAAACACACAAGCCTTGTTATTATTGTTGCTAAATTCCGAGGAGGGGGTTTTGGCTCATCGCATCTCTATGCACAATATCATGAAGTGCTTCCCAGACCTGTGCCATCCTGACAGTGTTTGTTTGCTAGTGCTCATTGTTGGAGCCATATTGGGGGGGTCTGGGTATTTTTTGTTGCCCTTCTACTCTACCAAGATTTGTGTATTCCTTTAGGGCAGTGGTTCTCAACCTTCCTAATGCCACAACATTTTGATACCATTCCTCATATAGTGCTGACTGCGAAATCATAAAATTATTTTCATTGCAACTTTGTAACACTAATTTTTCTACTCTTATGACTGGGCGACCACTATGAAAGGTTCATTCATCCCCCAACAGGGCTCGTGACCCAAAAGTTGAGAACCGCTGCACTAAACTAATAGGAGTTTCTCTTAAGGTCTACTTCAGCACATTATAAGAAACACAAGTCCTGTTGTTTTGTTGTCAGGTGAAGTCGAGTGGGTTCTGACTCATAGCAACTCTATGCTCCATATAATGTAACGCTGGTCCATCTTCTGCCATCCTCACAGTGTTCCCTTAGCTTGAGCTCATTGCTGCAGCCACTGTGCTATTACATCTATTTGGGGGCTGACTCTATATTGCGGCCCTTCAACTGTATCAAGACTTGTGTCTTCCTGTAGGACTGTGGTTTTCAGCAATCCTAATGCCACGACCCTTTCATACAGTGCCTCGTGTAGTTATGACCCCCCAACCAAAAAAATTATACTGTTGGTACTTCATAAGTGTAATTTTGCTACTGTTACGTATCGGCCCACGCCTATGGGAGGGTCATTCGAACACCCCCAAAGGATTTACCACTCACAAGTTGAGAACAGCTGCTCTAAACTAAGAGCAGTTTCTCTCAAGGTTTAGTTGAGCATATTGTTAGATGTATGATTCCTCCTGTTATTGTTGTTCGGGCCATGGAGAGGGTTTGGGCTCATAGCAACCCTGCGCACAATATAATACAGGCCTGCCCAGACTTGCATCATCCTCACAGTGGTTCTTTGCTTGCGCTCATTTTTGCAGCCACCGTACAAATCCGCCTTGTAGGGACTTCCTCTCTTCTGCTGCCCTTCTACTGTACTTGCGTCTTCCTCTAGGACAGTGCTTCTCACCCTTCCTATTTCTACGACCTTTCCATACACTTCCCAATGTGTAGTGGTGGTCCCCAAAGCATAAAGGTTTTTTTCTACTGTTTTTCCATAACTGTAATTTTGCAAGTCTTATGAATCTAGTCACCCTGTGAAAGGGTTGTTCAACCAACCAAAGTGGTCACAAATCACAGGTTGAGAACCGCTGTTCAAAATTAAGAGGAGTTTCTCCTGTGGTCTAGTTCAGTATATTATTACACACACGAGTCCTGTTCTTATTGTTGTTAGGGGCTGTCGAGTGGGTTTGGCTCATAGTTGGCTCATAACAACTCTATGCACAGTATCATGAAACACTGTTCCATCCTCTAACACCCTCACACTTTTCTTTTGTTTTCTTTCATTGTTGCAGTCTCTGTGCTAATCCATCTTTTGGGGGACTGCCTCTCATTTGCTGACCTTCTACTCTACCCAGATTTGTGTCTTCCTCTAGGGCAGTGGTTCTCAAACTTCCTAATGCACGACTCTCTCACACCATTCCTCATGTATTGGTGCCCCCCCCAATCATAAAATTACTTTCCTTGTTACTTTATAACTAAAATTATGCTACTGTTATAAATCAGGCCACCATGTGATATAGTCATTCTCGCCCCCACCCCCCAAAAGGCATCACGACCCACAGTTTGAGAACTGCTATTCTACACTAAGAGGAGTTTATTTTTAAGGTATGTTTCAACATGTTAGAAGCACAAATTCTGTTCTTGTTTTTGGCTGCCTTCGAGTGGGTTTTGGCTCATACCAACTCTATGCACAATGTAATGAAACGTTGTCCTGCCCTGTGGATCCTCACAGTGGTTCTTCTGTTTGCGCTCATTGTTGCGGCCACTGTGGAAGTCCATCTTGTTAGGGACTACCTCTCTTTTCCTGCCCTTCCGTACCAAGATTTGTGTCTTCCTCAAGAATAGTGGTTCTCAACTTTCTGAATGCCACTACTATTTCATACCAGTCCTCATGTAGTGGTGACACCCCAACCATAAAATATTTTCATTGCTACATCATAACTGTAATTTCGCTTCTGTTATGGATCAGGCCACCCATGTGAAAGATTCATTAGTCTTCTAAAGGCACTGTGACACAGTTTGAGAACCACTGGTCTAAACTAAGGGGAGTTTCTCTTAAGGTCTACTTCAGCATATTCATCGAAGCACAGTCCTGTTGTTTTTGTTTGGTGCCTTTGAGTGTGTACTGGCTCATAGCAACTCTATACACAATATAATGAAACGTGACCCCGTCTCGTGCCACACTCACAGTGGTTATTTTGCTTGTTGTCATTGTTGCATCCATGGGTTAATCCAACTTATGAGGGGCTCCCTCTCTTTTGCTGCCCCTCTACTGCCATTTCATTCATTTCCTCAGGTAGTGATGAACCCCCAATCATAAAATTATTTCATTGCTACTTCGTAACTTTAATTTTGCTACAGTTATGAATCAGGCCTCCACTGTGAAAGGGTCATTTGACCCCCCCAAAGGGCTAGCGACCCACAGGTTGAGAACCACTGCTCTATACTAAGAGGAGTTTCTCTTAGGATCTACAGCACCATATTGTGAAAAGCATGAGTCCTACAGTGATTGTTGTTAGGTGTTGCCCAGTGGATTTCGACTCTCAGCAACTCTACGCACAAGATAATGAAAAGCTGCCCCGTCCTGTGCCATCCTCACAGTGGTTTCTTGTCTGCACTCATTGTTGCAGCCACTGCGCTAATCGATCATCGGGGGTCTGGCTCTCATTTGCTGCCTTTCTGCTCTGCCAAGATTTCTGTCTTGCTCGAGGACAGTGGCTCTCAACCTTCCTATAATGCCACAGGCCTTTTATACCACTCCTCATGTAGTGGGTACAATCCCAGTCATAAATTTATCTTCATTGCTACTTCATAACTGTAATGAATCTACTGCTATGAATTGGGCCACCCCTGTGCAAGGGTCGTGACCCACAGGTTGAGAATCTCTGCTTCAAACTATGAAGAATGTCTCTTAAGATATATTTCAGGACATTGTTAGAAGCAAAAGTCCTGTTGTTATTGTATTTAGGTGCCTTCAAGTGGGTTTTGGCTCATAGCAACTGTAGGCAAAATGTAACGAAACGCTCCCCCATCCTGTGCATTCCTCACAATGGTTCTTTGCTTGTGCTGGTTGTTTCAGCCACTGAGGTATTCCAACTTGGAGGGGCTGCCTCTCCTTTGCTGCCCTTCTACTCTACCAACATTTGTGTCTTTCTCTCAGACAGTGGTTCTCAATCTTCCTAATTCCACGACCCTTTCATGCAGTTCCCAATATAGTGGTGGACCCCCAGTCATACAAAATTTTCGCTGATATTTCATAACTGTAATTTTGCTAATCTTATGAATCAAGCAACCCTTGTGAAAAGGGTCATTCAACCCACTCACTCCCCAAAAGGGTTCGTGATTCATAGGTTGAGAACCCTGCTCTAAACTAAGAGGAGTTTCTCCTAAGATCTACATCAGCATATTTTTAGAAGCTCAAGTCCTTTTTGTGTTGCTGTTAGTTGAGGTCGAGTGGGTTTTGACTCTCACCAACTCTACGCACAATATAATGAAACGCTGCCCCGTCCTGTACCGTCCTCACAGTAGTTTGTTGATGGCACTCATTGTTGCAGCCACTGAGCTATTCCATCCTGTAGGGTCTGCCTCTCACTTGCTGCCCTTCTGCAGTACCACGTTTTGTGTATTCCTCTTCGGCAGTGTTTCTGAACCTTGTTAATGGCATGGCTCCTTTATACAATTCTTAATGTTGTGCTGATCCTCCAACAGTAATTTTTTTTCATTGTTACTCCATTACTGTGATTTCTCTACTGTTATTAATTGGCAACACCTGTGAGAGGCTCATCTGAAACCCCATAGGGGTCGCGACCCACAAGTTAAGAACCACTGCTCTAAATTTAGAGGAGTTTCTCTTAAGATCTAGTTCAGCATATTGTTAGAAGTACACATCCTGTAATTATTGTCGTTAAGTTCCGTCGAGTGGGTTTTGACTCTTAGCAACTCTATGCACAATATAATGAAACGCTGCCCTGTCCTGTGTCACACTCACCGTGCTTGTGTGCTTGGCATCAGTGTTGCAGCCAGTGTGCTAATACAACTTGTTTGAGACTGCCGCTCTCTTCCTTCCCATCTGTACCAAATTTGTGTCTTGCCCAAGAGAAGTGGTTATTAACCTTCCTAATGCCACTACCCTTTCATATCGATTCTCATTTAGTGGGGACCCACAACCATAAAATTATTTTCATTGGTACTTTGTCACAGTAATTGTACTACAGTTATGAATTGGGCCACCCCTGTGAAAGGGTCATTCTACCCTCCCAAGGGGCACGACCCACAGGTTGAGAACTGCTGCTCTAAAGTTAAAGGACTTTCTCTTAAGTCCTAATTCACCATATTGTTAGAAGCACATACCTGTAGTTATTTTTGTTGAGTGCTGTTGAGTGGGTTTCTGGTCACAAGAACTCTATGCACAATATAATGAAATGCTGCCCAGTCCAATGCCATGCTCAGAGTTGTTCATTTGCTTGTGCTCATTGTTTCAGCCACTGGGCTAATCAATCTTGTAGGGGCTGCCTCTACTTTGCTGCCCTTGTACTCTACCAAGAATTCTGTCTTCCTCTAGGGAAGTGGTTCTCAACCTTCCTAATGCCACGACTCTTTCATACCATTCCTCACGTAGTGGTGACTGCCAAATCATGAAATTATTTTCATTGCTACATCATACCTCTAATTTTTCCACTTTAATGAACGGCCCACTGCCGTGAAAGGGTCATTCGTCCCGCAAAAGGGGTCACAACCCTCAGTTTGAGGACCGCTGCGCTAAACTAATAGGAGGTTCTCTTCAGGTCTACTTAGGTACATTGTTAGAAAAACAAGTCCTGTTTTTTTTTTCTTGTGGGTTTTGACTCATAGCAACTCTATGTCAATATAATGAAACACTGTCCCGTCTTGTGCCATCCTTGCAGTGTTTCTTTGGCTTGTGTTTATTGTTGCAGCCACTGTGCTATCCCATCTATATGTGGCTGACTCTATTTTGTTGGCCTTCAACTGTATCAAGAATTGAGTCTTCCTCTTGGACTGTGGTTTTCAACATTCTTACTCACGACCCTTTCATCCAGTTCCTCATGTAGTCGTGACCAACCAACCATAAAATTATTTTTGTTGCTACATCCTAGCTGTAATTTTGCTACTGCTATAATTCAGGCCACCCCATGAAAGGGCTTTTTGACCCCCTAAGTAGACACGACCTACAGGTCGAGAGCCGCTGCTCTAAAAGAAAGGTGAGATTCTCTTAAGGTCTTCTTCAGCATATTGTTAGAAGCACAAGTCCTGTTGTTATTGTTGTTGGGTGCAGTCGAGTGGGTTTGGCTCATAGCCACTCTCTGCACAATATAATGAAACTCTGGGGGTCTTAAAGGCTTGAAGGCAAACAGGCTGAAATCTAGCTCAGAAGCAACAAAGCCCACAGAGAAGAAGCACACAAGCCTAAGTGAACGTGAGGTGTTGAAGGGATCAGGTAGCAGACACCAAAGAACAAAAACCAATACTGTGTGATCACCTTCCCCACATAAACGCTGAAGATGATTGTGTGCATAAGTAAGTGTGGTGAAGAAGGCTGATGGTGCCCGGCTATCAAGCGATATAGCGTCCCGGGTCTTAAAGGCTTGAAAGTAAACAAGCAGGCCCAGAAGCAACAAAGCCCACATGGAAGCATCACACCAACATGTGTGATCATGAAGTGCTGAGGGGACCAGTTTTCAAGCAACAAAGGCGGCAGGGGGGATTATATCATCGTGAACGAGGGGAGTGCATGAAGGGGACCAATGCCCACCTGTAGACAACTGGACATCCCTTGCGGAGGGGTAGTGGGAAGGAGATGAGTCACTCAGGGTTCAGTGTAGAAATAATGAAACCCACAACCTTCCTCTAGTTATTAAACACTTCCTCCCCCCACCTCTCATGATCCCAATTCTACCTTGCAAACCTGGTTAGACCAGAAGATACACAGCGCTACAGATGGGAACTGGAAATACAGGGAATCCAGGACAGATGAACCCCCCAGGATCAGCGGTGAGAGTGGCAATACTGGGAGGGGGAGTGGGTGTAGAAATGGGAAACCGATCACAAGGATCTACATATAACTTCCCCCCTGGGAGATGGGCAACAGAAAATTGGGTGAAGGGAGACGCCGGGCAGTGTAAGATAAGAGAAAATAATAATTTACAAATTATTAAGGATTCATGAAGGAAGAGGAGCAGGGTGAGAGGGGGAGAGGGGAAAGGGGAAATGTGCTGATTCCAGGAACCCAGGAGGAAAGCAAATTTTGAGAATGATGAAGGCAACGAATGCATAAGTGTGCTTTACACAATTGGTGTATATATGGATTGTGATGAGTTGTATGAGCCCCAATAAAATGATTTAAAAAAAAAGAAAGAAATGTCTATAAATGAATGAAGGCAACATATGTACAAAATGCCTGATGCAATCAATATGGATTGCAACAAAAGTTGTAAGAGTCTCCAATAAAAGATATTTAATAAAAATATATATATAATATTTTCCTAACATATATAAATGATTAATTAGAATAAAATTAAGCAGCCTGGGTTTTTTATAGGAAAAATTAATGATAAAAGAACAAATGAGAGATTCAGCAGGAAGCAATGGATAGGAAAATATTATAAGGAAAGTTTTCTCTTATATGGAATGTACATTCTCTTACATGACAACAATCAGAATATGCCGTAAGAACCTCAGACCAAATACTAGAATAAAATAGAGGAAAACATTCCCAACCCTTCAATAAAATGCTATATGCTTTCGATGATTTTCACAAAAGGTCAAATTCTTTAACAAAATATATTGTTCATTCAAATTGTTAATTATGCATAAATTTATGTCTCCTTGCATTACATCTCATAAAAAGGCATAAGAATTGTTTTTGCTCTATCTAAAACTAAATAGAAGACAGTGAAGGTGAAAAAATAGCTTTCGTGAATGTTGCTTTGAAATACAAATGGCATTGTCCTAAGAAATTATAATGATTTAATTTTTAAAAATCATTTTATTAGGGGCACATACAACTCTTATCACAATCCATACATACATCAGTTGTGTAAAGCACATCCGTACATTCATTGTCCTCATCATTCTTAAAACATTTGCTCTCCACTTAAGGCCCTGGCATCATGCCCTCATTTTTCTCCGCCCTCCCTGTTCCCCCCTCACTCATGAACCCTTGATAATTTGTCAGATCTTACATATTTTGTCTCCCTTCACCCACTTTTCCGTTGTCCATCCCCCAGGGAGGAAGTTATACGTAGATCCTTGTAACTGAGATCTCAGAGCAGCTGGGTGTGATGCAGGGGAAGCTCTGGAAGCAGCTGCAGACACTGCGGGAGTTGGCAGCCCAACAGTGTGGGTCACTGCATCCGTGGGTACCAGAAAACTGGTTGGGGTTGCTTATTCCCCTAGATGGTACCCCTGCCTTGAAGAGAACCATGACAGAGGCCTATAGACATGTGTCAGGAAAAGATGAGTCCTTCACTGTTTCCTCTTCCCACAAACTTTTGAGGAGAGCCTGCAGGGCAGGGGCTCAGCTCCCTGGCTCCAGTCAAATGCCCTTCCCCACAGCCACACCCTCGCCAGCCCCAACTCCCCATGCCCTGGGTTTGCTTCTTGAATCCAGAGGAGCAGCCTGGGCAAAGACCATGAAGAACCTTGTTCTTCAGGCAGCCCCTTTGATTGGGTCCCTTGACCTCCAGAAAGTGGACACATGCACACTAACTGTTGGGGGACTCAGGCTGTCACCACAGGGGCCAGGATCTGAAGAGGATGCTGGCACTGCAGGGCTTCCTGAGAGAAGCAGAGGACTTGCAGAGCTGGCTGAGCAGCCAGCAGCAGGTGGCAAGAAGAGAGAGGACTATGAGCACACCCTAGTGAGGAAGGGGCTAGGGGCAAGGAAGGTGCCCTGGAGCCGAATGAAGACGGGTAGTGGAGGGGGGCTCCATGCACAAGGGCTGATGGGGAACATCAGTCTGGACTAAGGACAGCTGTGGCTTCCTATTCCCCTCTCTGCGTAGAGGGCAAGTTCTGTGTCTGTTCATTCCTGCACTGCCCAGTCACTCACTGAGGTGTCTCACAGCCCACCAGCCAGGGCCCCCTGTGAACCCTCTCCTCTCTTCTCAGCTCCACTTAACCAAGTTTGCAATGTTTCGGCACCAAGTGAAGATGGGTGGCCACCAGGGGGCAGCCTACCCCACTAGCGGAGAGCCTGCTGGAGTGGTGGCCCAGCACTGCCCCCAGGGCCCAGCAGTGGTGACAGGACCTACAGTGAGTAACAGCAGCCTGGAGCACAGGTGAGTTTGGGAGGAGGTGCTGGGCAAGGGATGAAGAGGCTTCCAGGGAGACCCTTGCTCTGCTGGGGCTCTGCCAAATCACTGTCTCTGGAGAGGGCTCGAGTTCAGGGAACCCAGGACAGCCCCTGCTGTCTGCGGCCTGTGGAGGAGGCAAAGCTGGGTCGGTGGATCAGGGAGCCTGGTCACAAAGCCCACTTAGCAGGGTCACGTTCCCAGCCACGGGCTCCCTGCACCTGCAGGGGCATTCTGGGAAGAGTTGAACTGGGCTGAGGATGCCCTGCACAGCCCCAGGCTGACCCAGGTCACAGTACAAGCTACTGCGTTTCCAGCCCAGATGGAGCTTAGGCGAGATCCCGATTTGCCCATGATCCTAGCCCAGAGGCTGTCCCAGAGTCTCAGGGGCCCGGCATTTGCTGCATGCAGGAACCATCTAGGGGTGCAGCTTCTACCTTTGAAGGGTGTAAAGTCTCCTCCAAACACACAGCATGCCTGGGTGGCACACAACGTGGCTACCTGCCGTGTGCCGGGCTTTAGAATGACCCCACCTGCTGACTCATGGGGATCCGACAGAGGGTGTGCAAGTCAGTAAATCTTTCCAGGAGCAGGGAACCTCTTCTTTCTCCTGAGGAGCAGTTAGTGGGACTGAACCAGGCAACAGCCCAACACTTCCCAAGCAGGCCTCCTGGGGCATCGTTAGAGCAAGGGGTAAACTGCTAGTGATAATGGGCCCTGGGAGGAGAGTTTGCAGAAAGGCCTGAAGCGCTGAGCAAGATTTCAGGACGGTGGCCCTCTGGGAGCTTAAGACAAGTTCTAAACCCAGCCAGGAAGCTGAAGGGCTGACCAGACAGAAGCTGAGGGGGAGGAATGAGCATGCTGGGATAACTGCTGACCCCCGCCTGGGGGCAGGGCTGCCTGGTTGGAGCTGTGGGAGTTGACTCAGGCCAGACCCCACCTGCTCTGAGACGCTGAGGCCACCCTCAAAGTTCACAGCCAACTGTCTCACGTGCTCGTCCATATCCAGGTGTGTGCCTGGGGGAGGGGGTGGCTTCTGCAAGTGCTGCCACCCCAGGCCCAGAGTCCCACACTCAATGCCCGGGCCCTTGGCCACCATGCTGTCTCAGGAGAAAGCCACAAGCCTCCCAGATGCTGTGTCCCACTGCGTGGAGGCCCCCCTGAGGAGACATCGATCGCACCAATGAATCACACAATCTGCCTCTGACACCTTGAGGCCTCCTCACACCCCACTATCATCACCCCATTGCCGCTTCCCACTCTGGACTAGAGTGCATAGGTATTAGCAAGAGATAAAACTTACGACACATGGAACCCAGGAACAGGAATGGGAATAGAGATACCAAAAGGGTAGGGGGAAGGGGGGTCGAGGATGGGAGGAACGGGAACCGACAGCAATGAATGACAAATAACCACACACCCCTCCCAGGGAGAGGAGCAACAGAAACCTGAGAAAAAAAGAGACAATGGTCGATGTGAGATATGAAAATAATAACAAACTATAATCTATAAAAGAACCATGATTGGGGGAGGAGGAAAAAAAGAGGAGCTGATCCCAAGGGCTAAATAGAAAGTAAATGTCTAGAAAAGAATGATGGCAATATACGTATGACTATGTCAGATACAATTGGTGTATGGATTGTAACAAGAGTTGTAAGAGCCCCCAATAAAATAAATAAATTTAAATTTAAATTTAAAAAAAACACCATAAACCTCCATCTGCACAGTGAGGCAGTGAAGGGACAAGAGTCCCGAGTCCCTCGGCTCTCACACAAGGCCACCAAAGGCAACCTCTAAGTGGGGGTCTGGCAAATTGTGGATGGGTGGGCAAAGCTATCAAGTGGCCCATGAGGGACTTCATTGGCCCTGGAAAACTGGGTGGGAAGGAGGGGTGGCGGGCAGAGCTAAGGCCGAGTAGACACTTGGTAAGGCTGTGGGATTGAGCGGCAGAGACATGGAGGTTTGGACATGAGTGGTGGTGGACTCAGGCCGGCTGTGACGCTGCCTCGGTACCAGGTCCCCTCACCCCGTGCTCTCCCGTGCTCTCCCAGGCTCCAGGTGCAAGACTATGCCTCCTGGGCAGCCAGTGTGCAGTGAGATTGCAGGTGGTGGAGGAGCCCCAAGACCCCGGCAGGGGAGTCCAAAACTTCAGTGTCCACCAAGAGCTGCAGGCCAAGCTGGAGGCCCAGAAGGAGCTGCACCAATGCGCCACCCAGCGGGGACAGCAGGTGCTCCAGGCTACAGGGCCGTCCGCCGTGGAGGTCGGCTCTCCTTTCTGGCCCTTCCCCAGCCCACTGGACCCCCGCACCCTGGCCCCACAGGGCCAAGCACCTTTCTTTTGTATTTTTTTAATCATTTTATTGGTGGCTCGTGCAATTCTTATCACAACTCATACATACATGCATTGTGTCAAGAACATATGTACAGGCTCTTTCTCTAACTGTAGCGGCCTGAGGTGACCTGCTAAAATGGTTCGCTACTCATTTGACCCAGAAAACCCTACAAAATCCTGCAAATACAGAGGGTCGAATCTCCGGGTCCACTTCAAAAACACCCGTGAAACTGCCCAGGCCATCAAAGGCATGCACATCTGGAAAGCCACCAAATAATTGAAAGACGTCACTCTGCAGAAGCAGTGTGTGCCTTTCCGACGGGACAATGATGGTGTTGGTAGATGTGCCCAGGCCAAACAGTGGGGTGGGACCCAGAGTTGGTAGCCCAAAAAGAGTGCTGAATGTTTGGTTCACATGCTTAAAAATGCAGAAAGTCATGCTGAACTTAAGGGTTTAGATGTGGATTCTCAGGTCATCGAGCACATCCAGGTGAACAAAGACCCCAAGATGCACCACCGGACTAACAGAGCTCTTGGCTAGATAAATCCACACAGGAGCTCCCAATGCCACATTGAAATGATCCTGACTGAGAAGGAACAAATCGTTCCCAAGCCAGAAGAGGAGGTTGCACTGAAGAAAAAGATTTCCCAGAAGAAACTGAAGAAGCAAAAACTCATGGCTTGGGAATAAATTAAGCTTAAATAATAAAAGGGTTTTTTTTTTTTTAAAGAACATATGTACATTTGTTGCCATCATCATTCTCAAAACATTTGCCTTCTACTTGTGCCCTTAATATCTGCTGTTCATTTTCCCCCTCCCTCCCCACTCCCCCCTACCTCACGAAAGCTTCATCATTCATAAATTAATATTATTTTATCATATGTTGCACTGTCCAAAGTCTCCCCCTTCCTTCTTCTCTGCTGTCCCTCCCCCAGGGAGGAGGCTATTTGTAGATTCTTGTAATCAATTTCCCCTTTCCACCCCACATTCTCTCCACCCTCCGGGCATCACCACTCTCACCACTGGTCCTGAAGGAGTCATCTGTCCTGCGTTCCCTGTGTTTCCAGTTCCTATCTGTACCTATGTACACCCTCTTATCTAGCCAGATTTGTAAGGTAGAATTGGGATCATGAGAGTGGGGGGAGGAAGCATTTTAGAACTAGAGGAAAGTTATATATTTCATCGTAGCTACCCTGCACCCTGACTGGCTCATCTCCTCCCCACAACCCTTCAGTAAAGGGTGTCCGGTTGGCTACCAATGGGCTTTGAGTCTCCACTCGGCACTCACCCAGAATTTCAATGATATGATTTTTTCTTCTTTGATTCTTGATACCTCATGATCCCTTCGACAGCTCGTGGTCACACAGGCTGGTGTGTTTCTTCCATGTGGGCTTTGATACTTCTCAGCTAGATGGCCGCTTATTTATCTTCAATCCTTTAACACCCCAGACGCTATATCTTTTGATAGCCGGGCCCCGTCAACTTCCTTCACCACATTTGCTTATGCACACATTTTTCTTCAGCAATCGTGTCGGGAAGGTGTGAATCCTGGAATGCCAATTTAATAGAACAACGTGCTCTTGCATTGAGTAAGTGCTTGATTGGAGGCCCAATGTCCATCTGCTGCCTTAGTACTAAACCTATAAATATATGCACATAGATCTGTTTCCCTACACTCATATAAATATATTTACATATGTACATTCCAGTCTTTGGACCTCTATAAATACCCTTTGTCACCTAGTTCTCTCCTCTATTTCCTTTTACTTTCCTCTTGTCCCACTATCATGCTCAGCCTTCATTTGGGTTTCAGTAATTTCTCTCGGTTACCTTGCCCTTGCTGAATCCCTACCAGACCACTCACACCCTCCTTGCTACTGATTTTGGATAACTTATTGCTCCCCTGTCCCTGGGTTGTTCAGCACTACCCCTTTGCCCCCTTCTCTCCCACTCCCCTATTCCCCCGGAACTATTGGTCCCCTTGTTTTCTCCTCCAAACTATTCATGCAGTCTATCGTATCTAGATAGATCTGTAGAGATAATAATATGCACCATAAATCAAGTCATTGCAAGATAGGCAATGAGTGAGAACACAGGAATGACAACAAAAAGGAAACCAATTACCCATAGAAGAATAAATTAATTTTGGAAGGCAAATGCTTTGAAAATGATGAGGGCAAAGAATGTACAGATGTGCTTTATACAACTGATGTAAGTATGGATTGTGATAAGAGTTGTATGAGTCCCTAATAAAATGCTTTTTTAAAAATAAAAGAAAAGAAAAAAATTTTAAAGAAAGAAAAACGTATACATAGATGAAGGTCTGATTTTTAATCTCTAGCTGTTTCCTTCAGTCAGGACCAATGGGGTACCATGCTTTGACCCCAGAGTCTGTCCTTTGTACTACCTCAGGGGCTCCCTGCTCTGCTCCCACGGTTGCTCTGCCACACACTTTTAGTGGTTTGCCTCCGTGCCATAGGATCAGTCTGGGCCAGTTCTAACCCTGAGTCTCCAGTGTTGTCCCCCTTAGGGCCCTGGGTCATCAATGGACGGTGTGTCTCGTGGTGGGATCAGCCACATTGTCCACTCTGTCCATTGGCTGTTCAGAGCCGGGATATCTTCCTCCAGGCCTGATGGGCCAGGATGTGCTCCACTCTCTCTTCCTCCCCTTTCCTTGCTCCCATTTGCTCTGATCAAACATGCCCCTCTCTCCTAGATGCAGCTTCAGTGCTGTCCTCTGAAGTAAATTCTTCTGGGGACAGGGGCAGTTGTCCACATAGCTGGTATGGGAGCCCAGCCTTCAGGCCCCAGCACTGCCTCCCCACTCCGTTAGGGCACACTGCATTCATCTGGCACTGGCTTTATATCTGGTCCCTCTTTCCCTGTGGAAACACAAACAATACCCTCCCCTTGGGTGGGACAGTCAGGCACCTTTTCTCTGGAGCTTCCCTCAGCACCACCTTCGGTTGTGTCCATGCCCATGCCCAGGTCCAGGAAAGGCTATGTGCCATGCAGGATGCTTGGGAGCAGGTCTTTCAGGCCTGGTAACGGAAGCAAGGGATACGGCAGGCCATGCACCGCAAGCAGCTCTTCCTCAGACAGTGTGGCATCTGGACAAGATCCTGCAGGCCCAGGAGACAGCTCCCCTCACCACACACAGACACACTGACCCCAGGACCTCCAGTCCTCCTGTAGTACCACCCCAATCCCCCTTACTTCCTGGATCACTGGCTGCTATTCTGATACGGAGCTAGATAGTGTGTGTCTTCCCAAGTGGCCAAGGGGAAACCTGAGCCTCAGGTCACTCAGGGCCATCTCCTCCCCACACCTGGCCCCGGCCAGCCAAGCCCTACGCGGTTTGGTTGGAAATTGATGGGGCTCCTCCCCAACTCGTCAGAAGTTGGGATGTTCCTAACGGCCCCCAGGTTGGAGTGTTCTTCTTCCTCAGATTCCTTACCCTCCTGCTCAGCACACACCTCCCCACCCCCAGCCGCAGGCCCCTTGATGCACCCCCAGAGAGCCCAGGCTGTAAACCAAGGTTCTGGCAGATGTTGCTGTCTAGGGTTCCCTTTGAAGCACCATCTTTGCCCCTGATACCCCCCCAACTCTGTGTCACCTCCATGGCTGCCCCAGGTCTTCCAGGAAGCCAGTGCCCTGGAGGGCTCTGTGGAAGAGGTGGAGCGGCTGATCCAGAAGCATGGCACCTTCCAGAGGTGCTGAGCACACAGGAAAGGGAGGTGATGGCCGGGACGGTCATGGGCGTGACCCTGATAAGGCCGGGGTATCCAGACTGTTGGGGGCACACGGGTGAGGTGTGTATGCTCACCGAACTTGTGCTGGTGGGTGAGGGATTACCAAGGAGCCAGGAGCTCCAATCCAGGGCTGGTGACCAAGCCGAGGTGCCCAAGCACCCAGACGCGCATGGGGATGGGTTAGGCCACACTATGGGGACCAAAGAGGGCATTTGGATCTGCCCATATCACATGGCCCCTGCTTCCTTCTGCCCAGGAGCCTGGCCAACCCTCAATTGCAGAGCTGTTAGTGAGGGTTAGAGACTTATAGTGAGGGCTATGGGCTGTGAGCCAGCCCCAGCAGGGGTACACTCGGTACTCAGGGCTGGGTCCACCTCCCACCTCCCACCTCCCACTACGCAGGAGGCTGCGCTGAGAGAGCAGGCCAGGGTGCTGCCAGGCCCCTGGGTTCAGGGCCTGCTGGGCACGATATGAGAGCGGCCGGCTTGAGTGGAAGCCCTGGGAGAAGGTCAGCGACACAAGCTTCACACCTCTCTGATTACTGCCGGCTTACTCAGAGCTGCTAGCCAGGTCAGAGGGCACCCCACCTGAACCCCATTGTACCTTTACAAGTGACCTTCAGCCCCACTAGGGGCCAAGGGGCGGCCTGCGGTGGAACCAGATATGGAGAGTTTAATGGCTTTTCAGGGGCAAAGCTAGGACTGGAGACCAGGGCCCTTGATTCTCACACCCGTGTGGACACCTGTCATCCTGATGGGCAGAGTAGACAGGGCCCCAGGGGTGGGTGAGGGGCACCCTCCACATGAGAACCCACACATGACCCCTGCCCAGCCACTTCCTAGATCTGAAGACTGATGGGCCTGGGCCCTGTCATCTTGGGTGAAAGAAAAATTATTGTGCTGTCCCTGAGCCTGGTCAGCATTTCACTCCTTGGCACAGCCCAAGGTGTAGACGGGGTCACCGCTTGGGGCCAAGGCATTTTGAACATCAGGGCACTCATGTCCCCACCATCACACAGGACGGCGACTGGAACCAGGGGTGGGGCCAGCAGCTGGAATAGCCTGTCCTTCTTGGGGACCACAAATAGAAGCTGATGCGGTTTCAGAAACACCTGGCCTATGAGACAGAGCCCCCATGGAAGGGAGGCAGGAAGGGAATTGACAGGAAAAACTGGGACCCCTGCTAGGTACTGGTTTTCCATCCAGCAGCCTTGTCCCCAACACCTGCAGTGTCACTGTGCAGACACTAATTAGACTCTGTCACCTGTCTGAGGCCAAGGCCAAGACCAGCCAGAAGAAAGGATCGAAGAGAACCCTGGGCAGAAGGGCAGAGGCCAAGCCTGTAATGTGCCCGTCCTCCACAGTGTGCCCTTGCTAGAGTCCTGGACCTTGGGAAAGCTCTGGCGAGCATGGAGAGGCTGCTGCACAGACATGAGGCCTTGGAGCAGGAGTTGGGCCTCCTCCAAGTTCAGGGGCAGGTATGCCACTGGGTCTAGCATCGGGGCCAAGCCAGGGGACCTGTTCTGTGGGACCCTGTGAGTAAGAGCTGAGCCAGTACACTCCCATGCCAGGGCCCTCTTGAGCACAACCTGATCCCCTTCCTCAGCCTCCGTACATCCCCCATATCCCGGAGCAGAAGGCAGCCCTCCTCTGCCAGAGAAGCCTGGGGTCAGCCCGCAGCCTCGGCCACAGGTGCCAACAGTTTATGGACAGCTGGCAACAGCTCCAGAGCAGAGCCCAGAAGTGGTATGGACACCCATTGGGAACATTTCTTCACTCCTGCCCCCCTTCAGCAATCAAGTCCCATGCATCTCCTTGACTCCTTGTTTTAGGGTACAAAAGAGACCCTCAGGACAAACAATGTAAAGAAAACATCGATCAAGTCTTAAAAGAGACCACGACCACACAATGACCCAGACACATCATCCGTGAAACAAATCCAGGGAGACTCATATGTGTGTAAGAAAGAGGTCTACTGGCGATATCTAAAACAGATAGAAATAGAGTTACCATATGACCCAGCACCCCCCCCCCCCCTTACTGGGCAAGAAACAAACCAAGATCAGACATCTGTGCTCCAATGTTCATTGTGGCACAGTTCACAATTGCAAGGAATTGGAAACAACCCAAATTTCCATCACCTGACAAATGGATTAAAAACCTGGGGTACCTCTACCAGTGGGGATCTACGATGTAATGTTACACCGGAAGTTCTCGGCACCCCAGCATGGGTCTCTGGGCTTCCTGCCTCGGAAGCGCAGTAGCCGGCACAGTGGGAAGGTGAAGAGCTTCCCCAAGGATGACGCCTCCAAGCCGGTCCACCTGACGGCCTTCCTGGGCTACAAGGCCGGCATGACCCACATTGTGCGCGAGGTCCACAGGCCAGGCTCCAAGGTGAACAAGAAGGACGTGGTGGAGGCCGTGACCATCATGGAGACCCCTCCCATGGTGGTGGTGGGCATCGTGGGCTATGTGGAGACACCTCGCGGCCTCCGGACCTTCAAGACGGTCTTTGCGGAACACATCAGTGACGACGAGTGCAAGCCGCGGTTCTACAAGAACTGGCACTAGTCGAAGAAGAAGGCTTTCACCAAGTACTGCAAGAAGTGGCAGGATGACAAGGGTAATAAGCAGCTCGAGAAAGACTTTAGCAGCATGAAGAAGTCCTTCCCGGTCATGCGCGCCATCGCCCACACCCAGACGCGCCTGTTCCCCCTGCGCCAGGATAAGGCGCAACTGACGGAGATGCAGGTGAACGGGGGCTCCGTGGCTGAGAAGCTGGACTGGGCCCGAGAGAAGCTGGTGCCAGTGAACCAGGTGTTCGGGCAGGATGAAATGATCGACATCACGGCGGTGACCAAGGGCAAAGGCTACAAAGGGGTCACCAGTTGTTGGCACACCAAGAAGATGCCCCGAAAGACCCACCGAGGGTTGCGCAAGGTGGCTTGTATCGGGGCCTGGCATCCTGCCCGTGTGGCCTTCTCGAGGCCCGCGCTGGGCAGAAAGGCTACCACCACTGCACAGAGATCAACAAGAAGATCTATAAGATTGGCCAGGGCTACCTCGTCAAGGACGAAAAGCTTATCAAGAACAACGCCTCCACCGACTATGATCTCTCTGACAAGAGCATCCACCCCCTGGGCGACTTTGTCCACTACGGGGAAGTGATCAATGATTTTGTCATGCTGAAGGGCGGCATGGTGGGCACCAAGAAGCGAGTGCTCACTCTGAACAAGTCCCTGCTGGTGAAGACCAAGCGCCGTGCCCTGGAGAAGATCGACCTCAAGTTCATCGACACCACCTCCAAGTTGGGCCATGGCCGTTTCCAGACCGTGGAAGAGAAAAAAAGCTTTCATGGGACCACTCAAGAAAGACCGGATTGCCAAGGAGGAAGGCGCATAACAGATGGTACAGCTGGTGGGATCAGAATAAAGACTTCTTTTTCAGTGGGGGGAAAAAACTGTGGTACATACATATAATGGAGTACTATGCATCGCTAAAAAGTAGTGATGAAAATTTGAAGCACATCACTGCATGGGAAGAACTGGAGGAAAGCATGCTAAGCGAAGTAAACCAAGCGAAAAAGGACAAGTACACATTGAGTCCACGGAGGTAAGCTTTAAAAAAAATGCAAAAGGGACATAGGGGAAAAGCTACTGTATGAACATTCCTGTGGTGAGGACCAGGTAATATGGCAGGGACCTGACCAAATTCAGGGATACACATGGTAGACAGATAAAAAAGAGGTGGGGAAAGGAAAAAAAATAAATAAATGGGTAGCGGGGTCACAGGGCACTAACCCGCCCAAGGGTGCCACCGTGAACCCGTGTATCTCCGATCTGCCTGCCTCTGTGCCTTTGCCTGTGCTCACCCTTTCTCTACTTGGCTCGGTCCTACACCTGTTCTTTTGTGTCTGGCTTATGTCATTACCAGCAGCCCTGCTGGCGTAGTGGTTATGAATTGGACTGTGATCTGCAAGACCGGCAGTTCAAGTCCACCAGCTGCGCCTTGTGAGAAAGATGAAGCTTTCTATGTCTGTAAAAGAGTTGCCATCCCCGGAACCCGTGGGGGCAGTTCCACTCTGCCCTTTAGGGTTACCATGAGTCAGACTTGACTGGATGGCAGTGAGTTGGGAATTTTATATATTTCATTCCCAGCATGTCTTTTCAAGGTTCATTTGTGACCTGACATTTATCCCCCTATTTTAATGAAAGGACACCACTCCGTTCTAGAACTCGAACTCACTGACTTGGTCCATCCATCTGTCCACGGACTCAAAGGCGGCTTCCACCTTTGGCTGTCGTAACTATAATGCAGTGATGTCCATAATTTAAAAGAAAACTTTTTGACATGATGTTTTTAGGGGACACAGTGAGACCAGAGCATTTGTCCCTGCTGGTGAAGGGACTGGAGGTCAATCCTTTTTTTTTCCTTCTTTTTTAAGTGTCTCTATTCCCATCTACAAAAGATGGGCCCCACTCAGGACTGTATATGGTTTCTCTCCTTGAAACAAAAAAAATCCATTGTTGTGCCCATTACATAGAGGGGGGAACGAAGCTTACAAGCTAGTGCCCAGAGCCAACACCCACAAGGCTGGTGGCTGGAGGAGGTCTGTGTGCCCACTGTGGCTGCAGGAGGGACAGACGGGCCTGCAGGGGGCCACTGGGCCTCAGAGAACTTCCAGGCGAGGCTACAGGAACTGCAGCAGCTCTGGGGCGAGCTGAGGGCCAACTGTAGGAGGAAAGAGACCACGCTCCAGGAGGCCTGCAAGGTGGGACTGTGCATGCCCTGGGCCAGGTTGGATGGGACCCCAGGTTGCCCAGTGCCCACTGCTCACCCCACGTCCTTCCCTAGGCCCTGCATACGGGGGAGCATCTGGGAGCTGGAGAGCTGGCTGCATCCTGTGGAGGGGGAGCTGCGAGTCCCTGGAAGTGGATAGGACCGTCCTGGGGTGGATGAGCTCCAACTGGGGGCAAACAAGACTCATTTCAAACACCAGCTCTGTCTCCTCTAAGGGCCCGTGTACAACTGCGACAACACAACATTGGGTCCTGCTGGGTCCCCATTAGCATCTGGGAGGAAGGCTATTTATTACAAGGAATCCTACCTTTGTCCCTTGGTGTTAATTGCAGACTCACTGGGTGACGGATTGTATCTGACACGCACCACGTTTGCCGCAGCAAACACCAACACTTTGTCAAACTCCGTTTGGTATTGCTCCATCCCTCCATTATTCTCCCTAATGACAAAAATAATTAACACATTCATATAAAAGCACAGGATGAGGAAAGCTTTAATTTATGCATCTAGTTCAGGGTCATCCCTCTTATCAATATATGACAATCTAATGAGGCTTAATTAAAAAGTAGCAGTGAAGCAATTTAGGAAACTGCGGGATTGTCACGAGTCCTGGTTGTGACAGCATGTTTTGTGCACCATGGAAGATAACAGATTTGTCTTCTGTGGTATCTCATATCCATCATCCCCAAACTACCTGCTCTTAGGGGTAGAGAGAGCGAGCTTGTCTTTGAAAAAAGTGCCTGGGTTTGGCAGCTGCTCACAGGATGGCAGGTTTAATGTATTATGAGAACTTAACAAGGCTCTGAGAAGATGGCTATTGGAAGGTCTGGGTGGAGGGCAAAGTCATGGCCCTGAAGGATTCAGGATCCAGAAGTCAAGTCAGAACTGGATGCCAGAGACTTTCTCAATCCAGCCCTCTTTGCCCCTCCCCTAAGGCCAATACATTTCTAAGGGTTATGGATTCTACTTCAGAATCTTTCTCAAACCCAGGGACCTCTTCACCATTATTATCTAGACATGGTCACCTCTTGCCTTATAAATAAAAATATGGGTTTATTGTACGTCTGGGTCTGTTAGGTTTCTCGGGTGGGAAATGTCTCGGTCCTTGGCTACACACTGGAAAGAAATTCACACCAAAGCCTGGTTGGTAATCCGAGTGGGTTTATATACATGAGAGAAGAAGGTTCCGGCATTACACTAAACTGAACACGGGCACCCTCATGACACTGCTCACCCAGCCCTGCTGAGTGGAAGGCAGAGAAGCAGCTGAAGGGAAGGGGCGGTGGTCTCCAGATTCCAGCCTTTTAAGGGCTTTCAGCTGGGAGGCCTCAATTAAGCTCTCCTGGCTTGAGCTTAGCCCATATTGGCTTCCAACATCCCGTAGGGGGCCCCCTAAGCATGGAGAGGAACAACCCCTTGTCTTGCTACCTAACCAGTCAACATTCCTGCATGGCTACATTGAGATGGAACTAGCCCCTTTAGACAGCCTGTGTGGTTCACCAGGAGACACGGGCCCCAGAGTTCCCTGTGACCACCTTAAACCTTAAACTACTGTTGGAGTTTATATTACCTGTGTGGGTCTGTGGGCATGGGACGTTTCCATGCCAGAGACCTGAAGTTACACAAATAGGCATCCAGAACAGAACTCATACAGGCTCTAAGAAGATGCTCAGATGCTTCTCAATAGGATGAGAATTTAACGAAGTGTGTGAGCAGTTCAGATCTTGTAAGGGAGAACAGGCCAGTAGGGTATCCAGAGAAGAGAACAAAGGTCAGGGAAAGGGAGGGGGCCCACAGACATCTGTGCTCTGTGTTTGGCCACAAGACAAGAAACCGGGTCTCCTTGCCAAAGAAAGCAGAACAACAAGTCCCTCAGAACTACGACATTTTAAAAAATGACCTATACAACACTCGGCTCTGGGAGACACCTTGGAAAACCATAAAAGCCCTAAAAGAGGGGCAAGGAGGAAGCTTAAGTCTTTGATTTTCCCTGCTGTGCTTTCAGTGTTGAAATGTCTGTGCACGGAGCCTTTGAAATTTCAGAATCAGAGAGTGGATTCACAAGCCAAGCTCCTGCTTTATTCTTCAATGCATTTTGGCCCAGCTTCTCCTTGGTGAGACATGTAACAGAAATTCTGGACTTAGGAGCCACTTGGTCCTTGGACACTAGGAGATTTCAGTGGAATCTGAAACAGGGCTCTAACCACCAGCTGGACTGGCCTAGGAAGCCCAAGTATTCAGTCTCCCAAACACCAACCTCCCGTTGCTCTTCATCTGCCTCCACCTTGTTCAGCTTTAGTGTTGTCCGTGGAAGTGTTTGGCACCCATCTGATGCTTCGGAACCCAGAAAGGAGGAAAGGTAAAACTAGGATTGAAATGAAACAGACTTAAGCAGGACCATAGCCAAGATGTGCACAGGGCTCCTCGCAGCATTTGTCACCTTAATTTCCCTCTTCGGACTCAGACGTGGCAAGGTTCAAAAACAAGCTTTACCAGAAAGAACAGCTGTGAACCCAGCCTGCTTCCAAGTGAGAAAAGCCCTTTACACATGAGTTCCTGAGGTCAGCCCAGCCCTGTGCGTCCCCACCCCTCCCAGAGTCCCCGGCTCTCTGGCGAAGCAATAAAGCAAGTGGAAGCAGAGATTTGCTCAGAATAAAAAATCATTTTTCACAATAGCACGGCACGTTCTGGAAGGCAATCACGGCTGCACAAATCATATCCGTCCTCCAGCCAAAATGTTGGCGCCTCAGTGACCACGCACATACATTGTGGGGCGAGACTCAGAGCCTATTCCATTTGTGGTCAATTGTTTCCTCCCTCTCCATACTTTGCACTTAGGAGACATGCTCTCTGGAGTTGGTTGAGGCTTGTCTTGTCACCAATAATCATCTCCTACGCCTTCCTTTACAGTCACTAATTTGATGTGTTCACTCAAAGAAATGCCAATAATATGAGGTTTCAGAGGAGAGCTCCTAGAGCTCCCCCAGACAACAAGGAGGCCGAGTGTCACCGTCATTATCCTGAGCTGGGAGGGGGCACTAGTGTTCTGGAAGCTGGGGATCCGTCACTGCCTGCCCACCGCACAGACAGAGCAGGTGCTGGTTATAATTGCTTCTAGACGTCCTGCCATGCTGAGTTGAAAGTCAAACCCATAAACGCTGCCCGGCTACAATAAAACTGAGTACACAGACATTTCTGCATCATTGCTGGCTGAAAATATACTGAGTGGAGTTGGATGAGATGGCAGCAAGTGCCTAAGGAGGGGATGCTGTGGGAACACCAAGAAGATGACTGTCAGTCGCCGTTTCCTCTTCTCGTCTGCTTTTCCCCCCCTATCTTTCAGGACCAAAAGACATGACAAATATGTAAGGAAACAAATTTGTTCATTTTTAGAGGAGTCTCCCACCCCACCTCACCCCACCCCCATCCACTTCTGGCCTCCTTTGAGAAAGTCAGTAGAACTTTTTTTTTTTTAAACCTGGCTTCTACTATGGCAATTTCCGGAGTTGCTATGTGGCTGTGTTTAAAAGTAGCCTTTGAGATCCAGAGCACAATCCTTGTCACAAAGGCATTCTCCCAGTCCCAAATAGCAATGCGACCTCATTTCAGAAGGTTGTTCTTGTTTCTGTAGACCCAGAAAGGAGTTCAAGCTGTTGATCTTGTCCATGGTTGTCGAGTCAGCCTCTCATGGGCACCTAATGGGAAGCGGAGCAAACTATGCCAGTCTGTGCTATCACCAGGGCTGGGAGGGAAAGCCAACTGTGGCGGGCCATAGGTCGATGTGTGGATGGAGATAATCAGGTCTTTCGTCCTTATTCTATTTCAGTCTGGAAACATCACTGAAGCCTGCTCAGTGTCATAGCAACACACAAGCTTTCACTGACAGTCTGGGGCACATTGGCTGCAAATCGAACCCAGGTCTTCCCGGTGAAAGACGATGAGAGATCTACCACTGCAGCACCGTGGCCCTCACCTCAAACCAGGGCAGTCATTTCCCACAGATCTACCAGAGTTCAAACCAGACCACAATGCAGGATGACTGAGATTGCCACCAGAATCTGATACTGATGCAGAAAACAACCTAACTACCATTTTATTGACTCCCACTCATACCGGCCCAATAGGACAAAGAACTTCCCCTTTGGGGTTTTGAGACTTTAAATCCTTACAGTAGCGGTTCTCAACCTGTGGGTCGCGACCCCTCTGGGGATCAAATAACCCTTTCAAGGGGGTCAACCAATTCATAACAATAGCAAAATTACAGTTATGAAGTAGCAATGAAAATAATTTTATGGTTGCAGGTGTCCACAACATGAAATGTATTAAACGGTGGGGGCATTATGAAGGTTGAGAACCACTGCCTTACAGAAATAGACAACCGCATATTTCTCCCACGGACGGGCTAGTCAGTTCAAACCCCCGACCTTGCGATTAGCAGCTTAATGCACAGTCCACTACACCACCTGGGCTCCTAATGCTATAATAAGAGATACTATTGTTAGATCTCTCCTGGGAGAGATATACCTCAAGCCTTGGCTTCACGCGAGAAAGAATTCACTTCGAAGCCTGGATTGTGATTCAAGTGAGTTTTTTGAGAGAAGAAGTTTCAGGTTTACACAGGCACCTCAGGGCCCCTCACGGGGCACAGCCTACCTAGAAGCTGCTGGAGAGAAAGTCACTCAGTGGGCTTTGGGATCCTGCCTTTTTTCTTTTTTTAAAAATCGTTTTATTAGGGGCTCATACAACTCTTATCACAATCCATATATACATCAATTGTGTAAAGCACATTTGTACATTCATTGCCCTCGTTATTCTCAAAACATTTGCTCTCCACTTAAGCCCCTGGCATCAAGTCCTCATTTTTCCCCTCCCTCCCCGCTCCCCCATCCATCAAGAAACCTTGGTAATTTGTGAGTGGTGATACTGAGAGGGTTGTGGGAAGGTGGATTGGGAAGAGGGAACTGATTATAAGTATCTACATGTGACCTCCTCCCTGGGGGACGGACAACAGAAAAGTGGGCGAAGGGAGACATCGGAGCGGGCAAGATCCTGCCTTTTCAATTCCTCCATAGGGAGGCATGGTTGATGGTCATGGTCAACCCCAATGGCTGGATTGAATTCACCTGGCCCAGATGGGCCAATCCAGGTGTAATGCCCACCTAGGTGTCCCATCACTTCCTGGCCGGAAGTTTGAATCTGAGCATATGTAATGGATGACCCAGTGCCTATGCTAAACCACCTAATAGTATTTGCAAGATGCCAAGCACCGTTCTTAGTTTTTTGTGTATAATAATTCAATTATTCCACTTAACAAGCCTATGTGTGGACTCTATTCTGGCCTCATTTTACAGATGAAAAATCAGTGGTACAGGATGATAAAGTCATGAGCCTAGGACCACACAGTGAGGAAGTGGGAAGGAGAGATTTGGACCCAGGCTGCAGAGCCCATGCCTTGGGTGCCTACAGCTGCCATGTAGGACACAGAAAAGCATGGAGCAGACTCGGCGTAAGACATTAGGGAGTTGGGAGGACTGTAGCATGAATGTATGTGCTATGACTTCTGAGAGTAGCTGCTACTCAGATCCAGAAGAGAATACAAGCCTTTTGCAAAAAATATTTTTGCCAAGAGAGGGTGGAAAACTGCATCTTGTGCGAAATCCCCCCAACCTGCACATGTGCATAGCTATTTCAGAAGGTTCCAAACAATGTGTGCTGTGCGGCAAACCAAACTGAGTTCAGGGGGAGCTGGTCTGTGGGTTATGTTAGCCAGAAAGTGAACAGTTTGAACTCACCAGTCACCATTCCAAGGTAGAAAGAGGAGGCTTTCTGCTCTCATGGACTTACAGTCTTCGAAGTGGCAGGGAGCATTTCCATGCGTCCTATGATTAGGATCTCGGAGGGCGAGGGTGGAGTTGTTTGAGACCTGTCTTCAGGGCATTTCCCAGAAGGGCTTCCTGCAGTGGCTCTGCCTTCAGGAATATCTGATGACCTTGAGGGCAGCAAAGTCCTAAACACACTCGGGCAGTGGTTCTCAACCTTCCTAATACAGGTCCTCTTGTTGTGGTGATGCCCCCCTCCCCCAACCATTAAATGATTTTCTTGCTACTTCATCACTGTAATTTTGCTACAGTTATGAATAGGGTGAGCCCTGTGAAAGGGTCATATGACTCCCAAAGGGGACGCAACCCACAGGTTTAGAACCACTGCACTAAGGGTTCCCCTCCCAGGCAGCCCTACCAGTGTCTGGTGTGCATAGTTCTGTGAGGTGAGAGAAATGGACTTAGTGTCTGCTTCTGGTGACAGTTGATGTGGGTGGGCTTTCTCCCTATGTCAAATCCCTCTGGAGCCATTTGTCACCACAACAGAGGGAGCCATGCACAAAAAAGCAAGAAGAGGATGCAGCACAGCAGGACAGCAAGCAGAACAATGATTGAATAAGCACAATTCATTTCAATCATGAATCGGGTGCCCTTGAGATGTGAGGAAGACCCCAGTCTAGTGACATTAGATCAGGTTTAGGGATTGAGTGAAGGGACCCCTCTTGGCTCCACTCAGCCCCTATTTTGCTTTCCCATTGACCCTGACCCTTGCATCGTGATTGGTCCTTATTCCAGCATGATGGTTGGTTTCATAACCACGGCATATGGGAATGTGTTAGTCGATAGGTTATACAGGCACAGCCTCTGGAATGGGTAAGTGAGGAGGCGATTTGGGCTCGCTCATGCAGACCTCTAGTTGTCCTTGACATGACTGGTAGAATGGATCATGTGTAGTTATTTGAGATCGGCGTTGAGATCTGATAGGTCATGCAGACTTCTAGCTGATCCTGGCAGTACCTTATTTTAAGGAATCAGAATGTTTGGCGTTTAAGTCGTATTTGAGCTTAAATTTTGAGCAATAGGCTGTGGCTCACAGTGAGAGTCTATGTGGAGACCCTACATCCATTTTGAGGGGCCACAGATTCAGCCGCCATTGAGTTCTTTCCTACTGCTGACTGGCGGTGGAAAGATTGTCCCTCACGCAGTGTGCTTGCGTCCACTCCCCGGGCCAGACTCAACAATACACGGTAGTGTGCACATCCCAATGAAGGTCCCACTCATGCTCTCACAGGCCCTCCTGAAACCCCATGAATTGATCTGTCTTCAGTCACAATTTTGTGACAAAGTTGTTTGTTTTCTATGTCTTATTTAAGTTTTCAGGAGCCCAGGTGGTAATGCTGGATAGTGTTGGACTATTAAGGGCAAGGTCACTGGTTCAAAGCCACTAGTCATTCCACAGGAAAAAGATGATGTTATTGCTTCCTGTAAAGGTAGCAACTTCAGGACCCCTACACAGAGTCACTATGAGTCAGATTCAGCAGGACAGAATGGGGGTCATTTTATTTAAGTAACTGTGGCTTTGGGTCCTTCTGACACCATTGTGGCCACATGCGGATGCTCTCCTTCATCCAGAACAATAGTTTGTGCCTTTCTCTTGTGTAAAACTTATCAAAGGAGTTCCTAATAAAATATAGTTGAATTGGGGGTCTTTTCCCTCTAAAAACAAAGTAAATACATAAATAGAAATGAGACTATGGTACTAATAACCAGTTGGAGAGTTGAGAGAGATGAACTCTCAATCCTGATAGAAACCCATTGTGACTGAGCACCTGCTCAAGGTCATCCACAGCCTATGAGGTTGAGCCTATGAGTTGGGGAGTAATTGTGTACATAAAGTTAAGAATTTATGTTTCTAAAGATTCTGTCTAAAACTTACTTTAAATAATAAGTTTTCGCCTGGGCTAGGTAAAGTTCAGGGAGTTTAACCCCCTAGTATCCACCCCCTCTCAGCATTCATCATGTTAGGCCAGAGGAGGCAAATCACACCCACTACCCAGGGAGCACTGCTTCCAAAAGCACATTGCCTGTGCCGGGGCAGAGGGGAGGTACCCGGACCAGAAATGCTGACAGAGTGGAACCAGAGAGCTCAGCCCCCAGCTTCCCGAGGGAGCAGCTGTGATGGTTCACTTCTGGATGAATATGTTTAAGCAAAGGCCAAGGGCATGACTTGGGCAGCACGAAAAGCAGATGTGCAGAGGTTGTTCACTGCATTCCAGAAGTTCACACACTCTCCGGAGGCTCCTTGGCCCAATGGCAGGAAGTCATTGGTGGCTTCCACCTTCAATCCCAAAAGGTCACTGCCGTCCAGTGGATTCCAACCACAGTGACCCTATATGGAGTGGTCAAGACTGTAAATCTTCATGGGAGCCAGCAGTCTCATTGTCCCCGTTGGGACAGGGAGCTAGCAGCCCGTTTTGCCACCAGGGCTCCTTCCTCTCTAATTCTGGATCCAGTCCCTCCGAATATCCTGCCCTGCCCTTGTCTAGGCTTCTTAAATGCGTTACACGCTGCTTATGTTAGTCTGGGTGCATTCGAGATACAAATCCACAGAAACACGTATGTATAAGAGGGTTGTATGTAAAGGGTGAGTGCACATCAAGAAAACATGCTCGCTTGTGCTTATGCACCTGCTTTGTCTTCAGCGATCATGTCAGGGTAGGCTGGTGTGCTTTTTCCATGTGGGCTTTGTTGTTTCTTAGCTAGATGGCCCCCTGTTTATCTTCAGCCATTAAGACCCCAGACGCTATATCCTTTGATAGTCCGGCACCATGGTGCTTAACTACTACACCCCCAGGGTTCATTAGCATGTGACTTATCTCCTGTCATTCAAACTAGATGCTCAAAGTAGCAGGGACCAAGTTTCTCCTTTGTGGCCACACCAGGTAATGACAGAACCAAGAACAGAGACACAGTTATATATCTTGACTATCATTTGCATATTATATGCCAGGAATCCCTAGGAAGTGTCTTGGAATTGTTCTACTCTGTTTCAAATTTCACACACCCTCCCAGTTTCCATACTGACTCTGCCAAAACCCTAGTAATTGATTTGCACCTCCTATCAAATTGAGAAAACCCCCTATGCCAGATATAGAAGTGGACATACTTGGTACCCAGAAAACCTCTTCAGTGTTTTGAGGGCACCTCAGCAAACACCCTATGTCAGACATAGAAGTGGACATACTTGGTACCCAGAAAACCTGTTCAGTGTTTTGAGGGCGGCTCAGCAAACAAAATGGGCACAGTGTTTGAGCATTCAGCTGCTAACACAACGGTCAACTCTGTAGTGGTTCTGAAAGAGAAGGACATAGTAGTTGGCCCCCCAAAAGAGTTACAAACTTGGAAACCCTATGGGTATTTGTATAGGGTAGCTATGTGTTCCAATTGAGATGATTGTCATAGGTTGGTTTTGGTTTAACCCGTCTTACTGAGGAGACTCCTTCTTTACACGGGATCAGTTACATTAGAGGAAAAAGACATGCCTGTCCCAGAACAATCCAAGGACTGGTAAAGGCAACACCCACAAAGACACTCCCTCTGCCTGCCTAACTCTAAAATGCTGCCCATAAAACACTCTGCCTGGTAATATCTGGGCAGCACACTGGGGAGGTGCAGCAAATGTGTGTTGAATGTATGAGGCCATTTCATAGTTTGGCTGCACGATGAGGGTGTCTGTCATAAAGCCGATCTCTTTGACTCCACCTCTCAGCAGAGATGAACACAATCTTCCCATTTTTTTCTCGGCAATGTCCTTGTCAAATAAAAGTTCCTTGTAGATCCGTAACTTGCCACAGAGCAAAAGATATGGGAAGAGGCTCATTTTTCTCCTGGCTATGAAATAGAATGGCAAGCCCCTCCCTCCAACACACACACACACACACACACGCACACACACGCGCGCGCACACACACCCCTGCCTTACAACTACATTCGGTTGATTAGCAAACAAAGCTCTAAAACCCAACTATGTGTTTTTCTTCTCCAGAGGAATGACGGACTTACATACCCTGCATTGTCTTTTTTTAATGGAATTGCCCCAGTTCTCCTCACCTTTCCTTAGATAGTGCAGTGAACTATTAGATGAATGCAGGTATTGAAAACTAGTACTGATTTCCAGTTTGTGTCACCTTTGGCTTTGAGCACCCTCCACTTCTCTAGTAAGCTTTCCATTGCTTTGGGGAAATGTTCTCTCTCTGAATTTATTATGTGAGGGGGGTAGGGTAATAATCAATGTGCCTATGGAGGACTACCCTTCATGACCTAAACTCATTAAGGGGCAGTGCCTGATCGAGCATCAGGTTGGAGGAAGGCTTATTAACAACCTGCATTATACAGATGACACAATTTTGCAGAAAATGAGAAGGACTTGATTCACTTGCTGATGAAGATGAAGGATTAATGCCTTCAGTTTGGATTATGACTCAAGGTAAAGAAAGCCCAGACCCTCACAACTGGACCTACTGATAACATCATGATAAATGGAGGTAAGATCGAAATTGTCAAGGATTTTGTCTTGCTTGAATCCACAATCAATTCTCATGGAAGCAGCAGAGAAGAGAACAAATGATACATTTCACTAGTCAAATCTGCTACACGAGACCTCTTTAAAGTGTTGAAAAGCAAGAGTTTACTTTGAAGACTGGGGCAGGTTGACCCAGGCCATGGTATTTTCAACTGTCTCATATTCATGTGAAAGTTGAACACTGAATAAGGAAGACCAAAGAAGAATAGATCTATTTGATTAATAGTGATGTAAAAGAGTAATGAATGTACCATGGACTGCCAAAAGAACAAACCCATCTAACTTGGATGAAGTACAGCCAGAATGTTCCTCAGGGCAAGGATAAGGAGACTTCGCCTTAACTTTGACATGTTGTCCGGAGTGATCAGTCCCTGGAGCAGGACATCGTGTTCTGGAAAGTAGAGGGACAATGGAAAAGAGGAAGGCCCTCAACAAATGGGATTGACACAGTGGCTGCAACAATGGGCTCAAAACTTAAGAACAACTGTGAGAATGGTACAGTACCGGGCAGTGTATGATTATGTTGTATGTATGGTCACAATGAATCCAAACCCTCCCTATGACGCTGAACAACAACAACAACAACAACAACCTGACTGAATCCTCTGGGAGGACTCTTGAATGTGAGAAAAATGGAACGAAGCCAGCGGAAGGATTGGAGGATGTCTTAAGTTCCTGTCTTAATCTCCATAACCAAAAATTATCCAACAAGTCAGTAGCCTTAAAACACTTTTCCCCCTGCTTTGGAGCTTACAGGTTCAAATTGGGGTGTGACTCTAGGTCAGGGTCCTTCTTTGTGGATACCAGAAAGTTCCTTGGCATTCCTCGCTATCTTTCTCCCCGTACTGTGTGTTACTGGGTCTATCCTGGCCTTTAACTCAGAAGTGTTTAGGTTTAGGCTCAAGCCTATTCTCATATGGCCTCATTTTTTTTAACATTTTATTAGGGGCTCATACAACTCTTATCACAATCCATACATATACATACATCAATTGTATAAAGCACATCCGCACATTCCCTGCCCTAATCATTCTCAAAGCATTTGCTCTCCACTTAAGCCCTTTGCATCAGGTCCTCTTTTTTTTCCCTCTCCCTCCCTGCTCCCCCCTCCCTCATGTACCCTTGGTAATTTATACATTGTTATTTTGTCATATCTTGCCCTATCCCGAGTCTCCCTTCCCCCCCTTCTCTGCTGTCCATCTCCCAGGGAGGAGGTCACATGTGGATCCTCATAATCAGTTCCCCATTTCCAACCCACTCACCCTCCACTCTCCCAGCATCGCCCCTCTGACTGACCCATCTCCTCTTCTAAACCCCTCTATGAGGGGATCTCCAGTGGCCATACGGCCTCATTTATATTACAAAAGAACTCCCTTCTTTTCAAACAGGATCATGTCCACCAAGGCTCAAATTTCTCACATATTTTGAGGGGGCTACAGATCAATCCATAATGGTTCTTTTGGGTAGCTGTAACAAATGGCTACCAATCGAGTGACTTAAACAGCAGGCATTTGTTCTCTCACTTTTCTGAAGGGCAAAGGGTTAAAATTAAGGTGTGGGCAAGATTCATTCCTTCTGAGAGCTCTGAAGCAGAATCAAAGTAGCCTCTCTCTGCTTCTGGTCACTGCTGCTAATCCTTGATATTTCTTGGCTTATAGATGTACTGATCCAATCTCTGCCAGTGTCTTCACACGGTGTCTCTGTGTGCCCACTCCTCTTCTTATAAGAACACACCAATCAATGCATGTAGCATCCATCTGAAATCTAAACCCAGAAAGATGGAGCTCTTGAAATCCTTAAGTAAGCACATCTGCCAAGACCTCCTCTCCAAGTAAGGCCATAGCCTCAGCTTCCATGTGAACATGAATGGGTGTGTGTGAATGTGATTTAATGTACTACAGAGGGCACGCTTTGGCCTCAGGAGGAGTGTTTCGCCAGTACCTGCTTCACAGCCCTGAGATTGCCCAGGCATTTGCCACATTTTCTTGTCTTCCCACCATTTATCCACCATTAGGCCTTTTTCCCTAAGTTAGTCAAGCGTCAGTTTCTGTCTCTTGTGATCATGACCCTCCCTCCCGCCCAGGTCACAAATTTAAACTGATACAGGCAGTTTCTTTAATGAGCACTATGTTATCCTGACTAGCAAGCATTGCTAAGGAGGGAGGATGAATCAGCGAGAACCCGCTTGCTACATCAAGCTTCGGGGCAGTCCACAGAGGATTGATCCCTGAGCCACTAACGAATTTTGCAACTGTCACAGAACAATGCAAATAAGTAAGATCCACATCTGCTGAACACCATCATGAGGTCAAACTGTGTGTAAATAAATGCCTGTTTCAAGGAGTGAGTAAATCCTAAGGTAAGGAGTGACAGGGCTTTGTTGGCATAAACCCAGCAAGGCATTATGGGTCGGATATTAATGAACTCATGCTCCTGGGCGTCACAGAGCCCCAGCTCAACTGCTTCAGCTTGTTGACAAACTGAACTCAGGGTACCCGGAGAGAGTACTACCATTTTGATGAACAGGGTTGGTTGGGGATGATGCTTCCTAACGAGCATTTTAATACAAATTTGATGCTTCATCTGAGCAACGTGGAAAGAGCATTCAGATAAAAGAGAGGGACAAACATCAAGTGACCAGAGGATGAAACTTCTATCTAATCTGTGCCCACTGGAATTGCTTCATGGGAAGGTATTTTTTGGTGGTGTGGGGTTGTTCCCCTACCCTGCTCCAAGCCTTCCTCCTCATGCCCACCCCCACCCCAGCATACATCCTACTGGGAGAATGTCTCTGAAGAATGAAGTTTTAATAAATGAAGCTTTAATGAGCCTGATAGTCTGCCTTAGACCCCTTCAAACTGTAGTCTTTCATTTGTATTCTTCCATCCTTTCTGAAGAAATGAACCTGATGGCAGGTAGTATGTTTCTTTTCCAGGATGAGCTGATGGAGCCTCTCGCTGCTGCAGTGGGGGGTGAAACATTAAACCCATCTCAACCAACCCAGTCTTCATTTGCACTGCATGCCCTCTCTGAGCTCCAACTGCATGCTTCATTTTAGGATGACAAAGCCTCTATTGACTGAGAAGATGCGCAGACATATGAACTAATCAATGCTCCCCCTGTCCCCGGGGAGTGTGAAATTCTCCCATCATGACCCACCAGCTTCCCTGAAAATTCCTGTCTTAACTCAGGCACTTAATATCATTGGTGTCTCTGCTTCCTTCCTTCTTGCACAGCCCCCAGGCATTAACTGTCATCCTTCCTCTCCCTAAAATATACTTTGAATCTATTCACTTCATGCCATCCCTACTGCCCCAAGGTGTGTCTTGCATTGACTATGAAACTAGATTCTGTATCCATTTTCCAAGGCTTTCCAAACAAAGCATCATAAATCAGGTGGCTTTTAAGAACAGTCCGCCACCTGTCTATCAGTTCATGGTGCAGTGGTAGCTAGAGTGTTGCTGTGAAATTGGAAGCCGTGCCACCGATATGACAAACCCCAGAAGGGTCAGCAATGATGGGCAGGCTTCAGTGGAACCTCGAGCCCTATGGTGCTCAAGCTTCCTTTAATACAATTCCTCATGTTGTGGTGACCCCCAAACATAAAATCATTTTCCTTGCTACTTCATAACTGTAATTTTGCTACTGCCATGAATCGGGTGACTCGTGTTAAAAGGTCGCTGGACCCCAAAAGGGGTCACAACCCACAGATTGAGAACCACTGCTCTAGCCTAAGGCAGACTAGGAAGAAAGACCTGGTGATCTACATCCACATATTAACAAATGAAAGCCTTATGGGTCACAACAAAATATGGTCCTATAGAGTGCTGGAAGATGAGCCACTGACCTGCACACAACAGCTACAAAAATAGACTCAAACACACCAACAAAGGCCTGCTGAATTCCAAAGCCCTAACAAACCCACTGTCCTCAAGTCCATGCCAACTCATAGCGGCCCTATAGGACAGGGGCGAACTGTGTATTAGTCTGGGTATGCTAGAGAAAACTCGAGGGAGTCTCATGTGTATGACAGAGAGTTGGTGATTTTTAAAAATCATTTCCCTATTATTTAATCATTATATTAGGGATTCTTACAACTCTTATCACAATCCATCCATCCATCCATTATAAAGCACATTTATACATTCATTTCCCTCATCATTGTCAAAACATTTGCTCTCCACATAAGCCCTTGGCACCTGCTCCTCGTTTTTCTCCTCACTCCCCGCTCCCACCTCGTTATGAACCCTTGATAATTTTATTGGGGGCTCATACAACTCTTATCACAGTCATTCCATCCATTCATCCATCCATCCATCCATCCATCCATCCATCCATCCATCCATCCATCCATCCACCCATTGTGTGTCAAGTACATTTGTACATGTGTTGCCCTCATCATTCTCAAAACATTTGCTTTCTACTTGAGCCCTTGGTATCAGCTCCTCATTTCCCCACTTCCATCCTCCCCCCCTCCCTCATAAATCCTTGATAATATATCAATTATTCTGTCATCTCTTACACGTCTAACATCTCACTTCCCCCACTTTTCTGTTGTCCGTCCCCCAGGGCAGAGGTTTTATGTAGATCCTTGTAATCGCTTCACCCTTTCTACCCCACCTTCCCTCCACCCTCCTGGTATTGCCACTCTCACCACTGGTCCTGAAGGGATCATCTGTCGTGGATTCCCTGTGTTTCCAGCTCCTGTCTGTAACAGAGTACATGTTCTGGTCTAATTCTACCTTATAAATCCAGAGAGTGAGTTTTATATCAAACAGTAATTGTACATTAAACAAATGTCCCAGCCCAGTGCAGAACAAATCCACCAATCTATAAATTCCTTTTCAGACTCATAAAACATGTGCAGTGATGCTGAATGCAGGATAATCACAGGCCAATGGGTGGAAAGTCTTGAGGATCCAGTGACATTGTAAGCATCTCAGTGCTGGCAGCGATCTCTCTGAGGCTTCTTTGGCTTCAGCGGTCTGGTCGCATCCATTTGGCTTGCCTTCTGCAATGTCTCCCAAGGAGTAGCAGAGAGAGAAAGAGAGAGAGAGAGAGGTGTCTTGCACCTCCAAGGATATACCAGATTTCTCAGAGTTCTCAGGAGAAGGCTATGCCCACATAAAAATCTCACTGACTATCTCCAGATTGGCAGCCTAGACTCCACGCCTACACTCCTAATCCTTAACTTGACACAAGATTAGGTGACTACCACAGGCTCCTAATCCATAACAAGCACATTTATTTTTCCCTGCATACCGACACCAATCCAATACCCAAAGCTTTACCCAATGGGTGGATATCTACTTCTAAAACATGAATATAGAAAAATCGCTTTTGCTTGAAGGCTCTCAAGGAAATGCTCACTGAAAACTTCATTCCTATTATCTCACCTCCCCCAAATTAGTCTTCTTCTGGGCTTTCAGTCACACCATGATCTCTCCTGCCCCAAGGTCTTTACATGCACTGTCATCTTTTCCAAGCCCTAAAGTGCCAAGTTCAAAGTTCCAGTTATTCTCCCTGATCCTGAATTTTAAGAACTGTGTGTGTGGGAGGGAAGGGGTTGGGCTGTTTGTTGAATTGCTGGGTTTTGGAGCCATTTGTTATGCAACCTCATTTTGTCAATGACTGGTTAATTAATGCACCATTCATCTGCCCTTCTTCCACCCACAGCACATGGCTTGTATCTTTGGGATCACTCTTCCACCATGCTTCATCTCCATGCTTCTGCTGGCATTGACCCAATCTGCCAGCTCCAGGCCTGGCTAGTCAGGGCATGACTTTCCTCTGTCCAAAGGGACTGGGTCAGACTCAGTATGTGACTCATGCTAGGTTAATGATATCTAACCCTAAAAAATGCCCCAGAAACAATTGCCCCATTGCCAATGAGTCCATTTTGAATAATAGAAGGTCCCTGTGGGGTTTCTCAGACTATAAATATTTATGTGAGCAGAAAGTGCCATCTTTTTCCCTATGGGGTAGCTGGTAGGGTAGCACTGCCAACCTTGCAGTTAGCAATCCAATGCTTACCTGATAGTACCACCAATGATTAGAAAGAAAAAGAGCCTGTCTCTAATAGAATTCCTGAGCTTCTAGATAAAACTACAGCTGTCATCAGGAAGCCTGCATGAAACTCAAAAGGAAACAGCACTGAAAGGAAAAGGTTCAAACTCTGATGGTATCAACTGAGTGCCAGAACCCAGCTATTCCTGATGCTCTGTCCCCAGACTTACAAATTCCATAAACCTACCCATTAATTTCTTCTCCTGCTCCTTCCCTTCTCACGCCCCAAGGTACTTTGACTTAGCTTTGAAGGCACTCACAACTTCACGGGTTCTGCCTTGCACAGGTGTCTGCTTGCTTCCAGTTCAGTCCTGACATTGTCCCTATCTTTAGCCATGTTAGACTTGCGTCCTAGAGCTTTCCTTTGCTTGTCTCCCTATTGCTCTTGTCCTATGAAGTCTGTGGCTTTATCTTTAAGTCTAAGTCCTGCCCTTTCACTTTCGTAGAAATCTGTCTCTGTATCTTGGCTCGTGGCAGGGTGTGTCCTTCAAAGATGACTGTCCTAATGTTTTACATCGCACATTCTCTTGTGACAAGATGAGTTTGTGTTCACTATTCCAGAAACAGGGCCTGCTTTCAACTCTTCCTTGCATCTTGGCAGGCCTTTGACTATGGCAGAAGTGTTGCTCTGTGACTTCCACCTGGTCGTATTGAGTTGTTCACCATTGGGACCCTGTCAGGATGTTGCAAGGAAGACCAGGCCAAATGAAAATGTCACATATAGGGTTCTTCTTGAGCTCCAACCAATAGAAGTATCAGTCGTGTGAGGGAGTGAGTCTTAAGAGAGCTGCAGCCTCTGTCCTTTGAGCTACCCCAGCTAATGCTTTAAGAAGCCAAAACTAGTGTCCTCACTGAACTCTGCCCAGATTGCAGATTTGTGAGCAAACTTGATATTATCATTACCTTAAGATGTTATTTGTGAGGATACTTTCTGTTGGCAGCAGATCATCAGAATAATGACTAATCAGACTGCATTGCCAGTTTCACACTCTCTCCATATATAGAGATATAGATATAGATATCGATATAGATATCGATATAGATATCGATATAGATATCGATATAGATATCGATATAGATATCGATATAGATATCGATATAGATATCGATATAGATATAGATATAGATATAGATATAGATATAGATATAGATATAGATATAGATATAGATATAGATATAGATATAGATATAGATATAGATATAGATATAGATATAGATATAGATATAGATATAGATATAGATATAGATATAGATATAGATATAGATATAGATATAGATATAGATATAGATATAGATATAGATATAGATATAGATATAGATATAGATAAAGATATAGATAGATATAGATATCCTCCACTCATCTGTCAGTTGGTTGTACTATAATGGTTTGTGTATTGTTATGATGCTGGAAGCTCTGTTCCCAGAATTTCAAATACCAGCAGGATTGCCCATGGTGGACCGGTTTCAGTGAAGCTTCTAGACTAAGACAGACAAGGAAGAGGGGCCTGACAGTCCACTTCCAAAAATTACTGAAAGAAAACCTTATGGATCAAAAGAGAACACTGACTGACTAATGTGTTTTGGACACATTATCAGTGGACAATTGCTAGAGGAAGACATCATGTTTGATGAAATAGAGGGACATGGAAAATCCTTATTGAGGCAGATTGACCTACTCGCTGCAACAATGGACTTCAACATTCAGGAATGTGTGACAAAGGTGCCAGATCAGACAGCACTCCATTCCATTTCATATAAGGTCTCCATGGATCACAGTTGACTTGATGGCACTCTCTATATGTTTGTCTTCAGTGACTTCTCATAGGACTGCTCTGCCTGGCAGTCTCTATTCTTCATGCTTCTAAATGGGGAGCACAACAGGTCCATAGTCACTGATATTCCCCTCAATCCCCAGGTCAATAAGGAGGCATGAAACTAACTATGTTGTTCTCTTTGCCTTGTCTCTCTTCCTTTTTCCCTCCTCCAACAGGGCTAGAGGGGGTAAATACTTACCTGGCAGTCTAGAAGAGAATTTCTTCCACAACAAAATCTTCTCCTTCCTCAAAAGGCACATACATGCTTTTCTCCTTGTTTTGAATTAAAATGGCAGTTGGGATGGTAGGAAAGAAGATGAACTAGTCTAACAGAATGGCCAAACAGATTTACCTTCCACATAAGAATGCAAATAACTCCTCAATCTTGTTATAGAGTCATGATATGATGAGCTCCATCAAAGCAGAGTAGAACACCACGGAGGTCAGACCAGAAAGACCATATTGAGTTGATTTTGTATGAGAGATTCTAGTTGCTAATTATACTTTTCATAACAGACAGATGGCAGGTATAGAAGCCCAGACTTAAAATGTCTTTATCTAATTGCCTGCCTAAATATATATTTGCCATATGGTCTTCAAAGGGAATACTTTCTTTACCTTAAATTCCTTTTCTTTTTCCCCTCTTTTATGTAATTTTATTGAAGTATCATTGATGTACAATAAACCATAGTGTGTTTTGCTCTTTGAGGTTTTTAAAAAGAATCATTTTATTGGGGGCTCCTACAACTCTTATCACAATCTATACATACATCCACTGTGTACATTTGTTGCCATCATCATTCTCAAAACATTTGCTTTCTACTTGAGCCCTTTGTAGTAGTTCCTCATTTCCACTCCTTCCCCCTCCCCCGCCCTCATGGACCCTTGATAATTTATAAATTATTATTCTGTCCTATCTTACACTGTCTGACATCTACCTTCACCCACTTTTTTTGTCCCTACCTCATGGAGGAGGTTATATGTAGATCCTTGTAATCAGATCCCTCTTTCTACCCCACCTTTCCTCCACCCTCCTGTTATTGCTACTCTCAGCACTGGTCCTGAAGGGGTCATCTGTCCTGGTTTCCCTGTGTTTCCAGTTCCTATATGGACCAGTGTATATTCTCTGGTCTAGCCAGGTTTGTAAGGTAGAATTGGGATCATGATAGTGGGCGTGGTAGAATTTAGGAACGAGAGGAAAGTTATATGTTTCATCGTTGCTACACTGCATCCTGAATGGCTCATCTCCTCCCAGTGACCCTTCTGTAAGGGGTTGTCCAGTTGCCTACAGATAGATTTTGGATCCCCTAACTGTACCCACCCTCATTCACAATGATATGATTTTTTTGTTCTTTCATTCCTGATACCTGACCCCTTCTACATCTTGTGATCACACACGCTGGTGTGCTTCTTTCATGTGCACTTTATTAGTTCTGAGTTAGATGGCCACTTGTTAACCTTCTAGTCTTTAAAACCCTAGACTCTTTATCTTTTGATAGCTAGGCTCCATAAGCTTTCTTCACCTCATTTGTTTATACACCCACCTTTTGTCTTGAGTGATTGTGTCGGGAAGGTGACCATCATGGAATACCAGTTCCTTAAATTCCATATCTATAGGCTCAAGTCTTACCCACAGGAAGCCTATTTTTATTTTATCCCTTGAACAAAATCTTGCAATAATTTTCTCTTTTGGGGTAAGTCTATCCTCAATCACTTATCCTTTAACATTTACAAGAATTTATCTGTAACCAACCCCATTTACATAGTCTCATTCATGCTATTTCCACAATAATTGCTAATAACCCTATTTTTTAGAATCGGCAGAAAGCATCAGCTTCAATATCCCATTGCCACTGAGTTGATTTCAACTCATGGGTACCCTATAGGACAGAATAGTATTGCCTCCTGGGTTTCCAAGGCTGAAAAAAAATCTCTTTATTGTGAGTTGGGTGAAGGTTTACACAATACATCCCTTTTCCAATCGACAGTTCACACATATTTTGCTTCATGATATTGACTGCAATCTGCTCAATGTAATATCACTTATCGCACTTCCTCCTTGTATTTCCTGTTTCCATTCCCCCTTCTTTCCTGACCCTTCTGAACTTTATCTTTGAATAAATTATATCCTTTTGATTCAAATAGTTGATTAGTGTTACTTTTTACCTTATAGATCTACCTATTGTTTGGCTGAAGATTGAGCTAAGGGAGTGAGTTCAGTTCCAGATCTGAAGGTGCCTAAGGACAACAGTCTTGTGGGTTCCAAGAATCTCTCTGAGTAATACCCCTGAACTTTTAAAATAAGTTTAAACTTTGTTGCACATATTTCTCCTATTCTATCCCAAAATTCCAAAGCAAACTCATTATCATTGTGTTGAAGCTGACTCATAGAGACCCTACAAGATAGAATAGAACTTCACCCTTTGATTTCCCAAGGCTTAAATCTTTACCAGAGCAGACAAACTCATATTTCTCACATGGAGTAACTGATAGGTTAGAACCACTTACTTTGTGGTTAGGAGCTCAATGAGGAGTCCACTCTGCCATTAGAGCTGGTTTAGAATGCTATCCAGGATTCCCTAATGCTATCCCTCTCAGATCAGTTGGTAGTGGTAATAAATGTAAATCTTAAGGGGGTCAGACTGCCACATCGTAAATTTTCCTTGGGGAAGATGGTGGGTTTGAACTGCTGATTGCTTAGCTCTTAAGTGCTTAATTACAGCCTCACCAGGGTTCTCCTTAACATTAGAACAGTGGACACTTATTGGTTTATCTTGCTGGTCTCTGTTCCCTAAACATTGCACTGCATCCACAAGGTTTTCTTCCACAACACACATCTGCTAGTGTTTTTGGTTTGTTTTTCCACATGACTTCACCTTCCTGGTCAAAGCTGATTTGTCCAGGGCTAAACACACAATGAAAACATAGCCATATTTGCACACTACAAAATTTGAAGTGAGACAGCGAGCTATTTGTTGAGTTTTTTGAATGACAGAAGTCTAAAAGGAAGTGTTATGATACAGGAAACAGTGAGTTTTGATGTCTAGGATCTATGCTGGGGACCCTGTTGGCACTCCGAATGACTATTCAAAGTGATGGTATGAATTCTCCTCTTCCATGACCTACACATATAATAGATATAACCACTAAGTCCATGATTTGACAAATGTCTTGTGTGATTGAGTTTGGGTTCCCCATAGGATTAGATCCTGAGACAAAGGTTTTAATTAAGCCATTTTGGGGGAGATATCAATAAGGAAATGGGAAATAGAAAAGGGAAAGAAGGCAGCCAATGAAAAGTACATTATCAAACAATTTAAAATTGTGAGCATCTGGAGGTTAATCTTACTGGAGACACTGTAGAAAATCCACTAGTTATTCTGCCCAGAATGTGAGGGATTGTGGCTATTTGTTCAACAACTCCTATGGGTCATTGGTTAAGGGTTACTCCAGGAAGCAAGAATTAACTCCACAACCTCCTAAGCCATGCATGCTCAGGTACAGTGGTCTACAGAAACAAGAGAAAGCAAGAAGAGAGATATGCTGGCCATTCAGAATTAGGCTAGCATGCCAAGTTGTCAGACATGTCAGGTTCTTGCACTATCATAACTTGTGAGATATATCACTGGTATTTCAAACACAAGCATAGTTACCCGTGGTGGAAAATTTTCAGAAAAGCTTACAAGCTAAATAGACTAGAAAAAATAACCTGCCAATCTACATCTGAAAAAAATAGTGGTGTTTGTGGAGCACATTGATAGCAGTGGAATATTGTTTCATATAGTGCAGGATGATGAACCCCTCAAGTTGGAAGACACTCAAAATATAATTGGGGAAGAGCTGTCTCCTCAAAGTAGAGTTGACCTTAGTGATATAAAGTTTTCAGGACCTATATTTGTTGATGTGGCAATGACTCAAAATGAGAAGAAACAGCAGTACTGCAATAACCACTAACAAGAAGATGGGATGCATGAAATATGGATCTAGAAAAATTGGAAGCCATAAAAAAAATGGAACACATAAAGATCAAACACTCTAGGTGTTATTGAACTGAAATAGACTGGTATTGGCCATTTTGAATGTCATAATAATATGGTTTACATACCAGAGTAACAAATTTGAAAGGAATGGATGACTTTCATGTTAAAAAAGAGAATGTTTCAACATCGATTCCAATGTTCACCATTGTTAGGTGTAGGATATATTACACCTACAAGGATGAATAATTAATAAAGTTATTTTTCAAATTTACACACCAACCACTAATGCTAACAATAAAGCCATTGAGGATTTTTACCAAACTTTTCAGTCTGAAATTGATGAAACATGCAATCAAGATTACTGATGACTTGAATGCAAAAATTGGAAACTAAGGAGGAGGATCACTAGTTAGAAAATATGGCCATGGGGATGGAAGCCACATGGGAGATCTCATGATAGAATTTTCCAATAAGGATGGCTTATTGATTGAACATTTCTTTTTCAGTGATGTAAACAGTAACCATAGACATGGATCATGTATACTGGATAGAAATACACAGGAATTAAATCAACTACATATGTTGAAATAAACTACTATATATACTCGAGTATAACCCAAGGCAACTAATTTTACCCCCCAAAGCTGGAGTGCTTTTTCAGCATAAAAAATGTGCTGAAAAAAACTAGGCTTATACTCAAGTATTTATGGTACAAAGAAGTTTAATATGATCAGTCACGAGACTGGAGACAAACTGTGGAACAAACCATCAATGGCAAATTCAACTCGAATTCAAATAAAATTAAAACAGGTCCCCAAGAGTCAAAGTATGAATTTGAGTATATCTCATCTAAATTAGAGGATACTTCAAGAAGAAAGTTGACACATTGAACACAAATCACCTGAGATGATACGAGTTCTGCAATAATATCAAGAACATCATAAATAAAGAAATTCAAAGATAATTAAAAAGATAGAAACTAAAGAAAAGACAAAATGGATGTCACCTTGAATGTGGACTAGCTGAAGCCAATGAAAGAAATGATGAAGTACGAAAAAGATAGAGAAATATAGAAATAATTGATGAATTAAAGACTCTGAATAAAGAAGCTGAACATAAAATTTCAAAGGGGAATTCCAAAAGATGGAATAAAGAATTATATTAAAAGGTGCAAAGACCTGGAATTAGGACAGCCAAAAATGAAAAGCAAGTGCATTTCACTAGCTGAAATAATTGAAGAGAAATTCAAAATACAGAATTACACAGATAGCATCAAAAGAACATGAAAGGGATTCACTGACCACATGAAGCCCAGGCTCCACAGCGCTGAGTCCAGAAGACCAAGATAGCATAGGGTTCTCACTGCAGATTGCTCTGAAAGTGCTCACAGTAGTAGGCCCTGGATCAACTGGGAAAAATGTAGCACTCAAAATAAGAAGACTAACCTTAGGATATGATTGGCACTAGTGGAATTCCCATTTGACACCTGACCTCACCTCCGTGGTTCAACTTTCAGCCCCCAAATAGGAGACCTATACTGTCAACGATGTAAAATTCAGAGCCCAGCATTTGTCACGGAGTTACACAGAAGGCAGGAAGGAATGGGAATGGAAGACCAATGGAAATGGCAAACAAAGGGAGGGAATAGGAAAAGTAGTATTGCATTGTAGGTATTGCAATCAATATCATAAAACATTGCACGAATTGTAAGGAAAATCAATTTACTCTGTAGATTTTCCCTCACATGACAATCAAAACAGTGTAAAAAGAAAATAAGTCATATGACCGAGTACACTGGTAGATCTTGCTGAAGACCAATTTCCAGTGTTAAAAGATGTCACTTTGAGGAATAAGGCACAGCTGAGCCCTAGTGGTATAGTGGTTACAAACATAATGCGTCAGAACCAACCCAGTTGGGTTGCTCAACACAAGATCAACAGTTCTGCTCCCATACAAAGTTCCAGTACTGGAAACCCACAGGGATATCTCTCCCCTGTCCTATAGAGTTGTTAAGGGTTGGAATCAACTTGATGGCAGTGAACTGGATGTAAGCCAGGCTGACTAGAGACACAAATCAAGTGACACTCATATATGTGCAATAAATAGTTTTCTATCAAGAAGTCACTGTAGTATTTCTATTTCAAGGAAATATCCCAGGCCAGTCCAACTCAAGTTCATAAGTCCAACACTAGCCCATAAGTTCCTTTCCAACTTACGCAGTTACATGCAATGATGCAGAATGCAGGGATATCAAAGCCAGTAATTGCAATGTCGTGTGGACCCAAGGACGATGGAAGCATGGCAAGACTCTGGCAGCTCTCAAAGTGGGCAGGAAGCAGTCAGGTGAATGCAAAAAGAAGGGGAGGTTCCCAGGGCCCTCCTTATGAGAAGGCCATGGCTACAAAGAGGCACCACCAGGCTATGGTGTGATTGACAGATGGGATACCAACCTTACACTTTTATATATCTTCAAACTGACATAAATTATATAACTATCATACTATGGCATTTTCAATCACCTCATATGTACTTGAAAATGGACAATAATTATGAAAGATAAAACAAAAGTTGATGTCTTTGAATTATGATGCTGGTGAATAATATTGATAATTCTATGGACTTTCAGAAGAAGGAACAAATCTTTCTTGGCGGAAGTAGAGTCAGAATGCTTCCTAGACGTGAGAATGGCAAGACTTCATATCACATACTTTGGACATGTTAACAGCTGAGCATAGTCCCTAGAGAAGGATATCATACTTGGTAAAGTGGAGTGGTGAAAAAAAGAAGAAGGTCCTCAATGGGATGAATTGGCATACTGGCTGCAAAAACGGTCTCCAACATTAACTGTGAGGAAACAGGCTGTGGGTGCTATGAGTTAGAGCCAAATTAACAGTGTCTAACAATGACAACTCCCCTCTCCCGCCCCATCTGTCAATTTGCTGCACTGTGGTAGCTTGTGCTTTGCTGTGATGCTGGGAGTTAGTCCACTAGTACTTCAAATACCAGGCAGGATCACCCACGGTGAACAGATTTCAACACAGCTTCCAGACTAAGAACTGACAGGACGACAAAACAATCAGTCCACTTCTGAGGGATTCACCATTGAAAACTTTCTGCATAGCAGTAAAATATTGTCTGATATAATGCCAGAAAATGAGCCCCTCAGATTGCAAAACAATCAAAATATCACCGAGAAAGAGAGCTTCCTCAAAGTAGAGTCCACCTTAATGATAACACAAAACCTCACAACAGGAGCTGTAGATAACATCATAATAAATGGAGAAAATATTGAAGTTATCAAGGATTTCGTCTTGCTTAGATTCACAACTAATGTTCATGGAAACAACAATCAAGAAACCAAATAACATATTGCATTAGGCAAATCTACTGCACATAACCACTTTAAAGTACTGAAGATCAAGAATTTCACTTAGGATTAAGTTGCGCCTGGCCCAAGGCATGGTATTTTCCGCCACATCTTATGCATGTGAAATTTGAACATTGAATGAGAACGACTGAAGGAGAACTGGTGCATTTGAATTAAGGTACTGACAAAAAAATACTGAAAGTACCATGGGTGGAGAGAAGAACAAACAAATCTGTCGGAGAAGAAGTGCAGCTAAATGTTCCTTGGCAGATAGGATGGCGAGACTTCATCTCATGTACTTTGCAGATGTTATCAGGACAGACCAGTCCCTGGAGGACATCATACACATTACAGTGGAGGGATTTCCAAAAGAGGAAGACACCCGATCAAATGGATCTAGAAAATTCCTACAACAATGTGCTCAAACATAACAAAAATTTTGAGTATGGGGCAGGACCAGGCAATGTTTCATTCTGTTGTGTAGTCATTATTATGAGACAGAACTGACTTGAAGGCATCTAGAAACAAAGTGTACTAAAGCTTCTGGCACCTTCATTTGCTGATGGATTATAATTCAAAATGAGAAAAATCATTGCAACCATTCATTAATAATCAGAACATGAAACATGCAAAATAAGAATCTTGGAAAATTGGAAATCATAAAAAACGGAATCTGACCTATAAAGATCAATATCCTAGGCATTGGTGAGTTGAAATAGTCCCTTTGAATCTTAAAATGATAAGAATGACTACGCTGACAATGACAAATTCAAAAGAATGTCTCTTTCGTCCTCAAAAAGAGCATTTCTAGATCTATCTTGAAGAGCAATGCTGCCTGTGACAGAATAATATCTATCTTCATACACAAGGAAGGCCGGTTAATAGAACCATTATTCAAATTTTCTTACAAACCACTAAAGCCAATGAAGAATTGTACCAACTTCTTTAGTCTGAAATTGATCACATATGTACTGAAAATGCATTAATAATTGTTGACAATTGGAATGCACACATGGAAACAAAAAGGAAGGAAGAGTAATTAGAAACTATGGCTTTGGGGATCGAAAAGAAGCTGAAGACTGCATGAAAGAATTAAGCAAGAGCAAAAACTTCCTCATTGCAAACACCTTTATTCAACAACAGGAGCGGCATATATACATGTGGAATACACAGGAATGGAATTGATTAAATCTGTGGGAAGACATGATAGAGAAGCTCAATATCATTGAGACAAAATAAGACCAGAGGCCAAATATGTAACAGACTATCAATAACTAATATGCAAGTTCAAGTCAAACCTGAAGAAAATTAAAATAAGAACGCAAAAGAGCCCAAATACAGCCTATATTATATCTGTGGTCGGCTGGGGTTTCTAGAGAAACAAACCAGTGATACTGATATATGTAGAAGAAGGAAATTCATATCAATAAAGAATTTTACATTAAGAAGTCCACAAAACAAGAAACCCCAGTCCAACTCCAGCCCATAAATCAGATGCAAACTAGGGGCCCTTCCAGACTCATGAAACTGTTGGAGGAATAGCCCAAGAAACAGGAAAACCACAGGTTGGTGGAGGCAGAATTGGGAAAATCCAAAGTCAACAGGCAGTTGGCAGGCCACAGACAGCTCTTAGGGTCAGCATGTTTCATGGTGATTGCCATCCCAAGAAGCCAGACGCAGGGTCCAGGGTCTTTTCATCAGGAAGAAAAAGAGTGAGCCCATACTCCACAGTCTACTTATAGCTATGAAATAGGTCACACCCCCAAGGAGACTGTGACCTTCAACTTCTGAAGATCCCGGTCAAGCTATATTGACACCAAACCTTACTATCACAATATCTCACCTGAATTTAGAGCCTATCTCAAGAATGGTTTGGACATATTGAACATTAATGATCAGCTACCAGAAGACTTGTGAAATAGCATCAAGGTCATTTAATTATTTATTTATTTATTTATCATAAAACATTTTATTGGGGGCTCCTCAAAAAGATCATTATAATACAGTAAAGAAAGAAAATACTACAGTGGATATCAGAGGAGCCTGTGAAACTTGCTCTTGAACCTAAAGCAGCTAAAGCAAATGGAAGAAATGATGAAATAAAAGAGTTGAACAGAGAAATTTGAAAGGCCAGCTTGAGAAGATAAAGTAAAGAATTATATTGTAACGTGTAAAGACCTGGAATTAGGAAAGCAAAAGGAATGAGTATAGTCAGCATATCATAAATTGAGAGAACAGAAGAAAAAATCCAAGCCTTGGATTAAAATGTTCAAGGATTATTTATCAAACTATTGAGTTTTGCAGGGAGAATCCAAAGAATATGGACGGAGTATACAGAGTCTCTGTACCCAAGAATTAGTTGAGGTTCTACTAGTTCAAAAGGCCAAGAGGAAGTTGAAGCTGCAATGTAAGCATTAGTGAAAAGCAAGGAAGGGACAGGAATGGAAATATTTCAACACGCTCATGCAGTGATAGTCCATGTCAAGAAATTTGGAAGATAGCTATCTGGCCAACCAACTGGAAGTGATTAATATTTGTGTCCATTCTAAAGAAATATGATGCAACAAAATCTGCAAATTAATTTAAAATAACATTAATATGACATGCAAGTACAATTTTATTGACGATAACTTTAAAAGTAGTTATAGCAATATGTCAACAGGAAGCTGCCAGAAATCCAGGCTGTATTAAAAGAGGGCATGAGGCAAGGTATATCAATGCTGATTTCAGATGGACCTTGGCTGAAAGCAGAGGATACAAGGAAAATGCTTACTTATGTACTATTTACTATGCAGAGGATTTTACTGTTTATCATAACAAACTTTGGGTAGCATATGAATACATATGAGAACAATGGGAATTCCCGTACATTTAATTGTGCTCCTGTGGTACCTGTACATAAACCAACAGGAAGTGGTTGGAATAGAACAAGGGGATACTGCGTGGTTTAAAATCAGGAGAGTGTGTGTTGTGGTTATATCCTTTCACCATATGTGTTAGACAGGGTTCTCTAGAGAAACAAAACCAGGACATTTATGATTTGATAGATAGATAGAACACGAAGGAATATAACACCTAATTAGTCCACATAGCAGTACAGAGGACTCAGTTTAACTCACTTCCATGCAACAGTAAATATGGCAGTACAGGCAGGCAGCAAACTGCAGAACTAGGTAAGGCAGCCACACACTGGTCTGGTCACCAGAGAGCAACTGAGAGATAGGTGTGGCTTGCTGAGCCATTTATCTCTTTGCCCACTAATCAAACTGCAAACTTATTAATCCCACATGTTCTTATTGGCCAGGTTGGCACTATAAACCCACCTATCTATCACACTATACTTATTCAAATAATCTGAGAAGTTGTTCTGTATGAAGAAGTTGAGGCATCTGGATTAGAGGAAGAATCATTAACAACCTGTGTTATGCAGATGACCCAATCTTGCTGGCTGAAAGTCAATAGGCCATGAAGTACTTACTGATAAAGCTCATATAGTACACCTTCAGTATAAATTAGTCTTCAACACTAAGAATACAAATGTCTTCTCAACTTGACAAATATAAACACACAACATCGTTACAAATAGAGAAATGTAGCTAAACTCTATTTTACTTGGACCCACAATCAATACTCACAGAAGCAGCAGTCAATAAATCAATGTATTTCATTGGAAAAATCTGTTGTAAAAGACCTCTTTAAAATGTGAAAGAGCAAATGCTTTACTCTGGGGATTAGCAAGTTATGCCTGCTTTTAGCCTTGATATTTTTAATCACCTTAGATGCATGTGAAAGGAGTCTTAATTTCAGTGTCTGGTATGGGTTGAATGACTAACAGCAAGGTTGGTGGTTCAACCCACTTGCTGCTCCACAGAAGAAAGAGGAAGCTATTTGACCCTGTAAAGATTTACAGCCTTGGAAACCCTATATGGTCGCTTTGAATAAAAATAGACTTGATGGTAATGTTTGACATATGCATGTGAAAGATGGACCATAAATAAGGAAGACTGAAGAAAATATGATGCCTTTCAAATATGATGTTGCAAATAATATTGAATATACCATGAATGCCCAGCAGAACAAAGCGGTCTGTCCCGGAAGAAGTACAGCCAGAATGTATTTTAGAAGTGAGGATGGTAAAACTCCATTTCATATACTTTGAACATGGTATCAGGAGAAATTAGTCCCTAGAAAAGGACAAAATACTTGATAGAGCATCATCAAAAAACAAGTAAACCCTGAATGAGATGGATCAACACAGTGGCTGTAACAATAGGCTAAAATATGACCATTGTGAGGATGTCACAGGACTAGAAAGGCTTTTATTCTATTGTGCATAGGGTCACTATAAGTGGCAGTGCGTGAGATTTTGTTGATTAACAACACTGGGATATGAGCAATGTCCCCATGGCATATGCTAAACTGTCACCATGCTGGACACAGTTGATCTTTGTGGCTTTAGAGGGTAATTATTTAGAGGGTTATGATTCCACTGAATTTTTTTCTGTGTATTCAAACTATTCCATCCTAAGATTCCACAGATCTATCCAAACCAAGCTCACTGCCATTGAATCAATGCTAACTCATATCGACCCTACAGGACATGGGTAAAATTGTACCTGTGAGGTTCTGAGACTGTACCTCTTGACAGAGTAGAGTCCCATCTTTCTCCCGAAGAGCAGCCGGTGATTTCAAAATACCGACCATGCAATTAGCAGCCCAATGTGTAACCAAGAACTATTCAGGGAAGCTAGAGGGAGAGCATGAAAAGAAATGAGTAGTTGAGGTGGTTGGATGCACATCCATCCCTTTGTTCTACTCTCTATGACTTTTTCTGAGTTCATTCAAAATATAAATTAAGACACAAAATAGAATTCTACCCAACCCTGCTATATGCCTCAACAGTATCCATTTTTCTCATTCTTACTACTAATAGAAGCTCAATTTTGTTTAGGGTGATAATGTACCTACTTAAATCACTCACTCCTAGGCTCCCTTGCAGCTATGCATGAGCATTTGACCCGGTTTGGGCCAAATATGTGTAGGTGAAAGATACTGAGTAGGACTCCCAAGAAAGTTTTTGTTGTTGTTTAAGGCAAAACACTTGTCTGGCATAACCCATTTCATTTTTGTCCTTGGCTCTTCTGCTGTCATGCTCCCTAGTCAGAATATTGAAAGATGGGAGAGTCACATAGGTTACATGAGTTTGGCAGACCAAAAAGCATGCATTCTCCTATATGCAAGATGAGTCCCTGAGCAAATACGCCAGACCTAGGCTACCTATTTCAAGACTTACTATTGTATAAGACAAATCCCTGTGTGGTGCAAAGGCTTAACACAATTCACTGCTAAGCCAAAGATGCCTTGGAAGAAAAACCTGGCAATCTACATTTAAAAATTCAGCCCTTGAAAACCTCATGGAGCACAGTTCTACCCTGAATCATGTGGGGTAACTGTAAATCAGAATCAATTCAGTGGCAACTGGTTTGGTATTTTTGGTGTTAATATAAGAAAAATGAAGCTTTTGTGATTAGACCACTAGAGTCGGTTTGTTTTTTCCCATGTAGCCAGAAGCTATTTGGACTGATAGAGAAATAATTAAAAGAATGTAGAGTTAAGTAAGCGTAATGATTATGGAACTAATCATTTAGCAATGGGCTGCTAACCACAAGGTCAGTAGTTCAAATGCACCAGTCACTCAGGGGGAGAAAAGTGAAGCTCTCTGCTTCTGTAAAGATTTACAGTCTTGGAAGCCCTATATGGGGTTGCTATAAGTTGTAATCACCTTGATAGCATTGTATTTGTTTGAGTTTGGTGACTAGTATGTAAGCTTTGAGGAGGTAGTAATAGATACTTTGAATACTATTCTTAGCACTATAGGTATTATGTCTTTTGCAAATGGGCAAACGAACAAAAGCGATATTCATTTAGTGTTTTCTGTAGTTTGCCTTATTCTTCCAAGAAGATTCCTCAAGTGTTAAGACCCAGTCTTCTCTGGCATACTTGAATAAAAGGATAACTGATAGACACAGACTTGAACCCTGGCCTGTGTGATCTTGGGTGTGTCACTGTTTTTCAATCCATTTCTCATCTGTGAACTGGGGATTACACACGTAGCCCACAGGGTTGTTTTGGAGATTCAGAGTAATGTGTGTCTCTTGGATTGAGTGCCCTTGCATGCGGAGCTTATTCCTCAGGCCTGGGTGCAGGGAGTCTGTTTGAGATCTATGGCAGGGAGTGGGAATAGGAAAGCGGACGCAAGACTGAGTTAGGGGGAGAAGCAATCACAATGGGAACGGGGTGTTGAGGCTTTTAATGTAGGATACAGGGGCTTGATTCCCCCAGGACTTCTGAGGAACATGGGTTCTGTCCTAGAATTGCATACCAGAAACAGGAGGCTGGGCTCTTCTTCGCCTCTAGTGGTGTTGAGCATTCCTCCTAGTAAGGTGACCTCTCCTACCTTCCTGGGTTTGGCTTTCCATGCCTTTGAAAAGGCTTCGAGGCAGAAGGACATGGAGAGCTGCGTACTGCACAGTTGTGATAAGACACCATATCAGCAGGAGCCTGCACTTACATAGAGCCGTTCGCCACTGCTATGATGGATATAAGGAGGAGCCCTGGAAGTGCAGTGGTTACAAGTTGGTTTGCTAACTTCAAGGTCAGCAGTTCAAAACTACTAGCTCCAAGGAAGAAAGATGGGGTTTTCTACTCCAATAAAGAGTTGTAGTGTTTGAAACTCCCAGGGGGCAATTGTACACTGCCCCACAGGATCGCTATGAGTCGGTATTGACTGGAAGGCAGTGAGATGGTGTCAGAGATGGGTCAAAGAATGTGGCATGGCAACCCTAAGAATCTGCTACAGAACCATAAAGTGCCTGGGATAGATGAGTTTATTGTGCTTGACCTTTAAAAACCATCAAACGGGCAACAGTTAGAAAGACAAACATACCAAGTGTCATTGGAGATCCGGGAAAAGCAGAGAAACACTGCTAATGATGCAGGTTTGCTGCACAGCAATCTGGCAGAGCTTAGTGAAAGCCCATTGAATGTTCCCTAGGACCTAGTGAGCCCCTCCTGGGCGTACAACCAAAGAAGCGCAGTCACTGAGTTGACTTTCATTCCTCATGACCCTATCAAACAAAGCTGAATGGTCCCATGATGTTTTCAGGGTTTCTATTGGGAAGTAGACAGCCATGCCTTTATCCCACTGTGTGTGGAAGACGGCTTCAAACTACTGACCTTTGGGATAGCAGCCAAGCACTTAATATCTCCCCCATCAAAGCTCTTTCCTGGATGTAGAAAAACAAACAAAACCCCAGTTGATTCTTCCTCATTAGCAACCCTACAAGGCACAGTAGAATTGCTGCTTTAGGTTTACAAAACTAAATTCTTACGACAGCAGACAGCCTCTCTTTGCTCCATGGAATAGCTGGTGGGTTGGAACTGCTCACCTTGGGGTTAGCAGCCCAAAGCATAATTCCTGGGTATACAGGCCAAGCTTTTTTATCCAATTCACAGGGCCCTTGGGGCATTTTTACAAGAATGGTCACCACACTGATGCCTGCAGTAGAGAAGAGTTGGAGCCGAATTGGATGCCAATCAACAGACAACTGAAGAAGGAAACAAAAGAAAGATGATGATTGCTCATGACCAAGTGGCACGCAGCAGCACATGCAATTGATATGCAGCATGGCAATAACTCTTAATGACATTGCAAGGAGTTGAAAAGGTCAGAAACTGAATGAGATTTATATTGCAGTACCATTCATGGAAGCTGAAAGCCCATTCACCAAGCAGCATGGTCTAGTGCACATGGCTGTATGCCTATAAGGACACACACACACCAAGCACCCAGTAGGGGGTATTAGTCTGAAGAGGGGAATGGAAGTGATGTGAATGTGGAAAAGGAGGGACAAAACACAAGCAGGGCCTGACATTGATCAGGGTTCACGGTGTGCTATAAAGTAGGCATGATTAATCCCTTCCCTGTACCAGAAGGCTGAGCTAGATTTTTAAAGCAATTCAAGTGCCTGGAACACAATGGTTGTTAGCTGCTGTTGAGTCAGCCTCCAGTCCAACTCACTGTGACAACCAGCTCCCAGTGACTCCATGGGCAATATTCACCCTGGACCTGCACCATCTCTTTGGTTGTGCATCAGATTGTGATACACAGGGGTTTTAGTTAACTGGTTTTCAGAAGTAGAATGCCAGGCTCTTCTTCATCGCTCATCTTAGTCTGGACACATCACAGAAATGGGTTCAGTCTCATAGCCGCACCCAACCAAGCTTCCCCATTTGAGTATCATAGCAACACAGAAATCAGTTCAGTACCACAGCAATAACCAAGCATCCCCCTGACAAATGAGTGTTGGATGCACATGAGTTGCATTGTCTTGGACTCAAACCCAGATCTCCCACATGGAAAAGGAGAATTTTACAACTGAACCACCAATTTACCCTCAGAATATAATAAGTATCCAGTAAATGGTTATTAAGAATGTGGCTGCCAGGAAAATCCAGCAATTTCCTGCCAAGGCTTAACACTAATATCTTCCCCCACACACTAGAAAGCTGCAGAGGAATGACTTTCTCCATGCCAGCCCTGGCATCTAGACAAGGGACCCTAACACTGAGCCACTGATCCCCAGCAGGCTGGGGAGCAGTGTCAAATTGGATGAGGGACAATCCTGGTTGAGTTAGTTTCCCTAAACTTGCAGGGCAGTTTAGCATGTCCACAGCTGTGTTCAGAATAGCCATGTGATTACCACCGAGATATATTCTACATGCTTTCACACACCATGCTAGTCGTTGCAGCCATCGTTGAGTACAGTTCATGCTCATCACTATCTAGAACTCACGGTGACGCTGTGGGTGAGCCATTGGGCAGGTAACCTCAAGGTTGGCAGTTCAAAGGCACCAGTTATTCTCTGAGAGGAAGGTGAGATGATCTGCTCCTGTAAAGATTTAGCCTGAGGAATTTTATATAGGGTCACAGTGAGTCAGGATCAACTCAATGGTGTGGGTTTGGTTTATTAGACCCACCATCAGATCATATTTAATGTATTTATTAACATGTATATTTGCCACAAATCCAATGTCTTTTATTTTTATCACTGCATTTCAATACAATTTGTGCATTTGTGATTCTGTATTTCATTGGAGGTATTTGAAAATATTATTCTTGGGAGTGGGCAGGTGTTCCATAGCCTTTCCTAAATGCCAAAAGGATCCATGAGGTTGCAACGGTTAAGACCCTCTAATAGAGTTTATCAAAGAGCCCTGGTGGCACAATGGTTAAGTGCTCAGCTGCTATCCAAAAGGTTGAAGGTTTGAACCCACCAGTGGCTCTGTTCTTGGAAGAAAAACCAGGCAACTCATTCTTGTAAAGATTACAGCATAGAGAAGCCTAGAGCAGTGGTTCTCAAACTTCCTAATGCCACAACCCTTTCATACAGTTCCTCATGTTGTGGTGACCTCCACAACCATAAAAATATTCTCATTGCTGCTTCATAACTGTAATTTTGTTACAGTCACCCTGTGCAAGGGTCCCACAGGTTGAGAAACATTGGTCTAGAGAGCTCTGCACTGATGCATTGAGTCACTATGAGTTGGACTGGACTAGAAGGTTCCTAACAAAAACACCAACAATTCTTTTTTACCATGAACTTGTTAACTCAAAAAGATTAATAAGCAAATTCACAAATGAGGACATCCACTTGCCCCGCCAAACTGGAGAAGCATGAGTTAAATGGTGACCCTGACCCCACGGTGTCCTCTAGCTGGTTCCATGCTGCCTTTATTCCTTCTGCTTCTCAGTTCTGTGGAGAAGAAGGGGAAAGGGAGGGAAAGAAAAAGAAAGAAATGAAAAGGTAATTTTTCCAGCTTCTTCACATCACTGAATTGAACTTTACTTTTAGTAAAAGTATTATGAAATGGAAATGGTGCTTTCACTATTTTGCTTTTAGGTGATATTCAGAGACATGGTGCTGGTAATTATTTGAGCCGGGGAGGTTAGTGTGCAGATTTTCTGAATATGCCCCCTTCCAGGCCTAGCATTTCCCTGGGTTATGAGAAGTTATAGACAGTCTACCCTCTTCTTCCTCTGACTTCGCTGCAAACCATGGACACAATGGTTCTGACTTGACCTGGCTCCAGTACAGAAAAAAATATCCTCCTTGCATAATTGTAGTGCTTGCATTGGAAGGCACCCAGAGACAAATCTCTCTTCTGGTGGTATAATGGGTTATGTGTTGGGCTATTAACTGCAAGGTCAGCAGTTGGAATTCACCAGTCACTCCTTTGGAGAAAGATGAGGCTTTCTTCTCCCATAAAGAGTTATAGCCTTAGATGAGTATAAAAACTGAAAATGCATTGGCAGCGATTCCACAGAGAATAAGCCTCCATTAAATCCCCTGGGACCATTCACCAGGGATGGGATCAAACCCTGCTCACCGTCAGTACATCAGAAAGTGTATTGTCGCAGATATGATTAGGTTAAAAATTAACATCTTATCATTTGTCTTTACTCTTAACACGTTTTTCATTTGTTCTTTTTTTAATTTTCTGCTTTCCTTTTTATTGAAAAAAGTAACTAATGTCACTAACAAGTAGAGAATTTGTTAAATGAAAATCTAATCGGTTATGTAAACTTTCACTGAAAACATAACACACTTTTATTTGTACAAAGAGTTATAGCCTTGGAAACCCAGGAAGCCGGAGTATTTTCTCTCGATAGGATTGTTATGCACCCAATGGCAATGAGTGTTGTTGGATTTTGTTTCTTTATTGTTTTCTGTAGCAATGGTGGGGTATAGGGGTTATGTGTTGGGCAGCTGAACGCAATGTCTGAAATGGCAAACTTGAAATCCCCAGCCACTCCAAGGGAGAAAGATGAGGCTTTCTACTCCGCTAAAGAGTTCCAGTCTCAGAGCAGCCAGTCCACAAAGAGAACAACATGGCTGGCCCCACTATGAGACATGATGCCCCTCAGTGACCAAGGGTGATACAGGGGACAGCACTGGAGACACTGTGCGAATTGCACCTAACTTGATTCCACCACACCGAAGCAAAGTGTGGTGAAGTGCACTGGAACAGGAAGGGAATGGAGTGGCAAGGTCTCCAGGGAATGCTCAAAGTGGACTTTGGGGCCAAGTTGTGGCGCCTCAACAGACTGGATTGGAAAACACTCCTAAGGTCCAACAAATGATCCTTGAACTAACTACAAGCTCTTCTTTCTTGATGTGTTTTGTTTTGTTCTTTGTCAGTGGTTTGTTTTTGTTGTTTTGTTGTCTCGTTGTATTCTGTTGCTTTGTTTTCCTCTGTCTTGTTTTCGTGCATGTTAGTGTCTCCACAGGTCTGTCTAAATAAGACAGGCTGGATGAACTATCTGGAGGAAAAACAACAGGACCGACAGTTCCGGGGGCACTTTGGATAGGGGGAGGTGTGGGGGGGTAAGGAAGTGGTGTTAACAAACACAGGAACAAGGGAACAACATGGGACTCAAAATGGTAGTGAGGGGGAAGTGGCAGGCCTGGTAGGGAATGATCAAGGGTAAGGTTACGTAAAGAAGAGGTATAGCTGTAACCCAGGTGGGGACGGAACATAGTAGTGGGAGAGGAGGAAATTCAAGGGAGATGGAGGAAAGAGCTAGGAGTCAAAGTGCATTTATAGAGGTCTAGACAAAGACATGTACATGCAAATATAAATACCATACAGTTTCCTTTGTAGTGGTAGACCCCCAATCATAAAATTATATTCTTTGCTACTTCGTAACTCTCGTTTTGTTACAAGTTATGGATAGTGCCACCCTGTAAAGGGTTCGTCTAAGCCCCAAAGGGGTCACGACCCACATGGTGAGAACCGCTGATCTAAATTTAGAGGGGTTTCTCTTAAGGTCTATTTCACCATACTGTTAGAAGCTCAAGTCCATTTGTTGTTGTTGTTAGGTGCCGTCGAGTGGGTATGTCTCATAGCAACTCTACACACAATATAATGAAACGACGCCCTGTCCTGTGACATCCTCACAGTGGTTCTCTGCTTGCGCTCATTGTTGCAGCGACTGTGCTAATGCATCTTGTTGGGGACCGCCTCTCTTTTCCTGCCCTTTCATACCAAGATTTGGGACTTCCTCTAGAGCAGTGGTTCTCAACTTTCCTAATGCCATGATATTTTCATACCGATTCTCATTTAGTGGTGAACCCCCCCCCAACCATAAAAATGATTTCATTGCAGCTTCATAACTGTAATTTTGTTACTGTTATGAGTCACGACACCCCTGTGAAATTTTCATTCCATACCCACAAAGGGGTCGCGACACACATGTGAAGATCCCCTGCTCTAAACTAAGAGGAGATTCTCTTAAGATAGAATTCAGCATACTGGTAGATGCACAAGTTCTGTTGTTATTGGTGTTAGGTACCATCGAGTGGGTTTTGGCTCATAGTAACTCTATGCACAATATAATGAAAAGCTTTCCCATCCTATGCCATCCTCACAGTGGTTCTTTTGCTTGTGCTCATTGTTGCAGCCACTGTGCTAATCCAACTTTTGGGTAGCTGCCTCTTTTTTGTGGCCTTTCAATTGTACCAAGAATTGTGTCTTCCTCTAGGGCAGTGGTTGTCAAATTTCCTAATTCCATGACCCTTTCATACAGTTCCTCATGTAGTGGTGACCCCCTTCATAACATTATTGTTACTTCGTAACTGTAATTTTCCTACAGTTCTGAATCATTTCACATCTGTGAAAGGGTCATTCGATCGCCAAAAGTGGTCGCGAACCACAGGGTAAAAACCGTTGGTCTAAACTAAGAGGAGTTTCTCTTAATATCTACTTCACCCTATTGTCAGAAGCACAAATCCTATAGTTATTGTTAGATTCTCTTGTGTAGCTTTCGACGCCTAGCAACTCTAAGCACAATATGAGGGAAAGGTGTCCTATCCTGCGCCATCCTCCCAGTGGTTCTTTGGCTTGCGCGGATTGTTGCAGCCACTGTTGTATTCCATCGTGCTGTGGGCTGCCTCTTTTTGCTGCCCTTCTACTGTACCCAGATCTATATCTCCCTCTAGGGCAGTGGTTCTCAACCTTCCTAATGTCATGACTCTTTCACACCATTCCTCATATACTAGTGACCCCCCCAATCATAAAATTATTTTCCTTGTTACTCCATAACTATAAATTTGCTACTGTTATGAATCAGGTCACCCATGTGAAATGCTCATTGTTCCCTCCTAAGACGTCCTGACCCACAGTTAGAGAACTGTTACTCTACCTTAAGAGTTTCTTTTAAAGTCTTCTTCAGCATATTGTTAGAGGCACAAATCCTGTTGTTTGGTGCCTTCGAATGGGTTTAGGCTCATGCCAACTCTATGCACCATGTAATGAAATGCTTTCCCGTCCTGTGCCTTCCATACAGTGGTTCTTTTGCTCACACTCATTTTTGCAGCCACTGTGCTAATCCATCTTGTTGGGCACTGCCTCTCTTTTCCTGCCCTTCTGTACCAAGATATGTGTCTTCCTCTAGAGCAGTGGTTCTCAACTTTCCAAACGCCACAACCACTTCACGCCATTCCTCGTGTAGTGGTGACATCCAACCACAAAATATTTGTATTGCTACATCTCAATTGTAATTTTGCTTCTGTTATGGATCAGGCCACCCATGTGAAAGGTTCGTTAGTCTCCTCAAAGGCGTCTCGACACACAGTTGGAGAACCAATGGTCTAAACGAATAGGAGTTTCTCTTAAGGTCTACTTCAGAATATTCTTAGAAGCCCAAGTTCTTTTTATTATTGTTTGGTGCCTTTGAGTGTGTGTTAGCTCATAGCAACTGTATGCACAATATAATGAAACTCGGCCCCATCTCATGCCATCTCACTGTGGTCCTTTGCTTGCGCTCACTGCTGCATCCATTCCATCTTGTAGGGGCTGCCTGACTTTTGCAGCCCTTCTGCTGTACCAACATTTGTGTCTTCCTCTAGGACAATGTTTCTCATACATCCTAATTCTGCAGCCCTTTCGTACAGTTCCCAATGTAGTGGTGGACCCCAAACATAAAATTATAAAATTATATTCATTGATATTTCATAACTGTACTTTTGCTACAGTTATGAATCAGGCCATCACTGTGAAGGGGTGTTTTGAAACACCCCCCACCTGAAAGTGTTCACGACCCAATGTTGAGAACCCTGCTGTAAACTAAGAAGAGTTGCTCTTAAGATTTACTTCAGCATATTGTTAAACACACAAGCCCAGTTGTTATTGTTGTTAAGTTCCGCGGAGGGGGTTTTGGCTCATCGCATCTCTGCACAATATCATGAAATGCTTCCCTGACCTGTGCCATCCTGACAGTGGTTGTTTGCTAGTGCTCATTGTTGGAGCCATATTAGGGGGGGGGCTATTTTTTGTTGCCCTTCTACTCTACCAAGATTTGTGTCTTCCTTTAGGGCAGTGGTTCTCAACCTTCCTAATGCCACAGCATTTTCATACCGTTCCTCATATAGTGCTGACTGCCAAATCATAAAATTATTTTATTGCAACTTTGTAACTCTAATTTTTCTACTGTTATGACTGGGCCACCACTATGAAAGGTTCATTCATCCCCCAACAGGGCTCGTGACCCAAAGTTGAGAACCGCTGCACTAAACTAATAGGAGTTTCTCTTAAGGTCTACTTCAGCACGTTATAAGAAACACAAGTCCTGTTGTTTTGTTGTCAGGTGCAGTCGAGTGGGTTTTCACTCATAGCAACTCTATGCTCCATATAATGTAACGCTGGTCCATCTTGTGCGATCCTCACAGTGTTTCCTTAGCTTGAGCTCATTGCTGCCGCCACTGTGCTATTCCATCTATTTGGGGGCTGACTCTATATTGCGGCCCTTCAACTGTATCAAGACTTGTGTCTTCCTGTAGGACTGTGGTTTTCAGCAATCCTAATGCCTCCACCCTTTCATACAGTGCCTCGTGTAGTAATGACCCCCCCAACCCAAAAATTATACTGTTGCTACTTCATAAGTGTAATTTTGCTACTGTTACGTATCGGCCCACGCCTATGGGAGGGTCATTCGAACACCCCCAAAGGATTTACCACTCACAAGTTGAGAACGGCTGCTCTAAACCAAGAGCAGTTTTACTCAAGGTTTAGTTGAGCATATTGTTAGATGTATGATTCCTCCTGTTATTGATGTTCGGGCCGTGGAGAGGGTTTGGGCTCATAGCAACCCTGTGCACAATATAATACAGGCCTGCTCAGACTTGCATCATCCTCACAGTGGTTCTTTGCTTGTGCTCATTGTTGCAGCTACCGTGCAAATCCATCTTGTAGGGACTTCCTCTCTTCGGCTGCCCTTCTACTATACTTGCGTCTTCCTCTAGGACAGTGTTTCTCACCCGTCCTATTTCTACGACCTTTCCATACACTTCCCAATGTGTAGTGGTGGTCCCCAAAGCATAAAGGTTTTTTTCTACTGTTTTTCCATAACTGTAATTTTGTAAGTCTTATGAATCTAGTCACCCTGCGAAAGGGTTGTTCAACCAACCAAAGTGGTCACAAATCACAGGTTGAGAACCGCTGTTCTAAATTAAGAGGTGTTTACCCTTGGTCTAGCTCAGTATATTATTACACGCACGAGTCCTGTTCTTATTGTTGTTAGGGGCTGTTGAGTGGGTTTGGCTCATAGTTGGCTCATAACAACTCTATGCACAGTATCATGAAACACTGTTCCATCCTCTAACACCCTCACACTTTTCTTTTGTTTTCGCTCATTGTTCCAGTCTCTGTGCTAATCCATCTTTTGGGGGACTGCCTCTCATTTGCTGACCTTCTACTGTACCCAGAGTTGTGTCTTCCTCTAGGGCAGTGGTTCTCAAACTTCCTAATGCACGACTCTCTCACACCATTCCTCATGTATTGGTGACCGCCCCGCAATCATAAAATTACTTTCCTTGTTACTTTATAACTAAAATTATGCTACTGTTATGAATCAGGCCACCATGTGATATAGTCATTCTCGCCCCCACCCCCCAAAAGGCATCACGACCCACAGTTTGAGAACTGCTATTCTACACTAAGAGGAGTTTCTTTTTAAGGTATGTTTCAGCATATTGTTAGAAGCACAAATCCTGTTCTTGTTTTTGGCTGCCTTCGAGTGGGTTTTGGCTCATACCAACTCTGTGCACAAGTAATGAAACATTGTCCTGCCCGTTGGATCCTCACAGTGGTTCTTCTGTTTGCGCTCATTGTTGCGGCCACTGTGGTAATCCATCTTGTTAGGGACTACCTCTCTTTTCCTGCCCTTCCGTACCAAGATTTGTGTCTTCCTCAAGAATAGTGGTTCTCAACTTTCTGAATGCCACTACTATTTCATACCAGTCCTCATGTAGTGGTGACACCCCAACCACAAAATATTTTCATTGCTACATCATAACTGTAATTTCGCTTCTGTTATGGATCAGGCCACCCATGTGAAAGGTTCATTAGTCTTCTAAAGGCACTGTGACACAGTTTGAGAACCACTAGTCTAAACTAAGGGGAGTTTCTCTTAAGGTCTACTTCAGCATATTCATAGAAGCACAGTCCTGTTGTTTTTGTTTGGTGCCTTTGAGTGTGTGCTGGGTCATAGCAACTCTATACACAATATAATGAAACGTGAGCCCGTCTCCTGCCACACTCACAGTGGTTATTTTGCTTGTTGTCATTGTTGCAGCCATGGGCTAATCCAACTTATGAGGGGCTCCCTCTCTTTTGCTGCCCCTCTACTGCCCTTTCATTCATTTCCTCAGGTAGTGATGAACCCCCAATCATAAAATTATTTTCATTGCTACTTCGTAACTTTAATTTTGCTACAGTTATGAATCAGGCCTCCACTGTGAAAGGGTCATTTGACCCCCCAAAGGGCTAGCGACCCACAGGTTGAGAACCACTGCTCTATACTAAGAGGAGTTTCTCTTAGGATCTACAGCACTATATTGTGAAAAGCATGAGTCCTACAGTGATTGTTGTTAGGTGTTGCCCAGTGGGTTTTGACTCTCAGCAACTCTACACACAAGATAATGAAACGCTGCCCCGTCCTGTGCAATCCTCACAGTGGTTTCTTGTCTGCACTCATTGTTGCAGCCACTGCACTAATCTATCATCTGGGGGTCTGCCTCTCATTTGCTGCCTTTCTGCTCTGCTAAGATTTCTGTCTTGCTCGAGGACAGTGGCTCTCAACCTTCCTATAATGCCACAGGCCCTATATACCACTCCTCATGTATTGGGTACAATCCCAGTCATAAATTTATCTTCATTGCTACTTCATAACTGTAATGAAGGTACTGCTATGAATTGGGCCACCCCTGTGCAAGGGTCGTGACCCACAGGTTGAGAATCTCTGCTCCAAACTATGAAGAATGTCTCTTAAGATATATTTCAGCACATTGTTAGAAGCAAAAGTCCTGTTGTTATCGTATTTAGGTGCCTTCAAGTGGGTTTTGGCTCATAGCAACTCTAGGCAAAATGTAACGAAACGCTCCCCCATCCTGTGCATTCCTCACAATGGTTCTTTGCTTGTGCTAGTTGTTTCAGCCACTGAGGTATTCCAACTTGGAGGGGCTGCCTCTCCTTTGCTGCCCTTCTACTCTACCAACATTTGTGTCTTCCTCTCGGACAGTGGTTCTCAATCTTCCTAATTCCACGACCCTTTCATGCAGTTCCCAATAGAGTGGTGGACCCCCAGTCATACAAAATTTTCGCTGATATTTCATTACTGTAATTTTGCTAATCTTATGAATCAGGCAACCTTTGTGAAAGGGTCATTCAACCCACTCACTCCCCAAAAGGGTTCGAGATTCATACGTTGAGAACCCTGCTCTAAACTAAGAGGAGTTTCTCTTAAGATCTACATCAGCATATTGTTAGAAGCTCAAGTCCTTTTTGTGTTGCTGTTAGTTGCCGTCGAGTGGGTTTTGACTCTCAGCAACTCTGCGCACAATATAATGAAATGCTGCCCGGTCCTGTGCCGTCCTCACAGTGGTTTGTTGATGGCACTCATTGTTGCAGCCACTGAGCTATTACATCTTGTAGGGTCTGCCTCTCACTTGCTGCCCTTCTGCAGTACCACGTTTTGTGTATTCCTCTTGGGCAGTGTTTCTGAACCTTCTTAATGGCATGGCTCCTTTATACAATTCTTAATGTTGTGCTGATCCTCCAGCAGTAATTTTTTTTCATTGTTACTCCATTACTGTGATTTTTCTACTGTTATGAATTGGGCAACACCTGTGAGAGGCTCTTCTGAAGCCCCATAGGCGTCGCGACCCACAAGTTAAGAACCACTACTCTAAATTTAGAGGAGATTCTCTTAAGATCTAGTTCAGCATATTGTTAGAAGTACACGTCCTGTAGTTATTGTCGTTAAGTTCCGTCGAGTGGGTTTTGACTTTTAGCAACTCTATGCACAATATAATGAAACGCTGCCCTGTCCTGTGCCACCCTCACCGTGCTTGTGTGCTTGGCCTCAGTGTTGCAGCCACTGTGCTAATCCAACTTGTTGGAGACTGCCGCTCTCTTCCTTCCCATCTGTACCAAATTTGTGTCTTGCCTAGTGAAGTGGTTCTTAACCTTCCTAATGCCACTACCCTTTCATATCAATTCTCATTTAGTGGGGCCCCACAACCATAAAATTATTTTCATTGGTATTTTGTCACAGTAATTGTACTACAGTTATGAATTGGGCCACCCCTGTGAAAGGGTCATTCTACCCTCCCAAGGGGCCCGACCCACAGGTTGAGAACTGCTGCTCTAAAGTTAAAGGACTTTCTCTTAAGTCCTACTTCACCATATTGTTAGAAGCATAAGTCCTGTAGTTATTTTTGTTGAGTGCTGTTGAGTGGGTTTCTGGTCACAAGAACTCTATGCACAATATAATGAAATGCTGCCCAGTCCAATGCCATGCTCAGAGTTGTTCATTTGCTTGTGCTCATTGTTGCAGCCACTGGGCTAATCAATCTTGTAGGGTCTGCCTCCCCTTTGCTGCCCTTCTACTCTACCAAGAATTCTGTCTTCCTCTAGGGAAGTGGTTCTCAACCTTCCTAATTCCATGACTCTTTCATACCATTCCTCATGTAGTGGTGACTGTCAAATCATGAAATTATTTTCATTGCTAGATCATAACTCTAATTTTTCCACTTTAATGAACGGCCCACTGCCATGAAAGGGTCATTCGTCCTCCAAAAGGGGTCACAACCCTCAGTTTGAGGACCGCTGCGCTAAACTAATAGGAGGTTCTCTTCAGGTCTATTAGGTACATTGTTAGAAAAACAGGTCCTATTTTTTTCTTGTGGGTTTTGACTCACAGCAACTCTATGTCAATATAATGAAACACTGTTCCGTCTTGTGCCATCCTTGCAGTGTTTCTTTGGCTTGTGTTTATTGTTGCAGCCACTGTGCTATCCCATCTATATTGGGGCTGACTCTATTTTGTTGCCCTTCAACTGTATCAAGAATTGAGTCTTCCTCTTGTACAGTGGTTTTCAACATTCTTACTCACGACCCTTTCATATAGTTCCTCATGTAGTCGTGACCAACCAACCATAAAATTATTTTTTGTTGCTACATCCTAGCTGTAATTTTGCTACTGCTATAATTCAGGCCAACCCATGAAAGGGCTGTTTGACCCCCTAAGTAGACACGACCCACAGGTCGAGAGCCGCTGCTCTAAACAAAGGGGAGATTCTCTTAAGGCCTTATTCAGAATATTGTTAGACGCACAGGTCCTGTTGTTATTGTTGTTGGGTGCAGTCGAGTGGGTTGGGCTCATAGCCACTCTCTGCACAATATAATGAAACTCTGGGGGTCTTAAAGGCTTGAAGGCAAACAGGCTGAAATCTAGCTCAGAAGCAAAAAAGCCCACAGAGAAGAAGCACACAAGCCTAAGTGAACACGAAGTGTTGAAGGGATCAGGTAGCAGACACCAAACAACAAAAAACAATACTGTGTGATCACCTTCCCCATATAAACGCTGAAGATGAATGTGTGCATAAGTAAGTGTGGTGAAAAAGGCTGATGGTGCCCCGGTATCAAGTGATATAGCGTCCCGGGTCTTAAAGGCTTGAAAGTAAACAAGCAGGCCCTGAAGCAACAAAGCCCACATGGAAGCATCACACCAACATGTGTGATCATGAAGTGCTGAGGGGACCAGTTTTCAAGCAACAAAGGCAGGAGGGGGGATTATATCATCGTGAATGAGGGGAGTGCATGACGGGGGACCTATGCCCACCTGTAGACAACTGCACATCCCTTGTGGAGGGGTAGTGGGAAGGAGATGAGTCACTCAGCGTTCAGTGTAGCAATAATGAAACCCACAACCTTCCTCTAGTTATTAAACACTTCCTCCCCCCACCACTCATGATTCCAATTCTACCTTGCAAACCTGGTTAGACCAGAAGATACACAGCGCTACAGATGGGAACTGGAAACACAGGGAATCCAGGACAGATGAACCCCCCAGGACCAGCGGTGAGAGTGGCGATACTGGGAGGGTAGTGGGTGTAGAAATGGGAAACCGATCACAAGGATCTACATATAACTTCCCCCCTGGGAGATGGGCAACAGAAAATTGGGTGAAGGGAGACACCGCGCAGTGTAAGATAAGAGAAAATAATAATTTATAAATTATTAATGGTTCATGAAGGAAGAGGAGCAGGGTGAGAGGGGGAGAGGGGAAAGGGGAAATGAGCTGATTCCAGGAATCGAAGCGGAAAGCAAATTTTGAGAATGATGAAGGCAACGAATGTATAAGTGTGCTTTACACAATTGGGGTATGTATGGATTGTGATGAGTTGTATGAGCCCCAATAAAATGATTTTAAAAAAGAAAAAGAAAGAAATGTCTGTAAATGATTGAAGGCAACATATGTACAAAATGCCTGATGCAATCAATATGGATTGCAACAAAAGTTGTAAGAGTCTCCAATAAAAGATTTTTAATAAAAATGTATATATAATAAATATTTTCCTCATTTATATAAATGACTAATAAGAATAAAATTAAGCAGCCTGGGTTTTTTATAGGAAAAAATAATGATAAAAGAACAAATGAGAGATTCAGCAGGAAGCAATGGATAGGAAAATATTATAAGGAAAGTTTTCTCTTATAAGGAATGTACAAACTCTTACATGACAACAATCAGAATATGCCATAAGAACCTCAGACCAAATACTAGAATAAAATAGAGGAAAACATTCCCAAACCTTCAATAAAATGCTATATGCTTTCGATGATTTTCACAAAAGGTCAAATTCTTTAACAAAATATTTTGTTCATTCAAATTTTTAATTATGCATAAATTTATGTCTACTTGCATTACATCTCATAAAAAGGCATAAGAATTGTTTTTGCTCTATCTAAAACTAAATAGAAGATAGTGAAGGTGAAAAAATAGCTTTCGTGAACGTTGCTTTGAAATACAAATGGCATTGTCCTAAGAAATTATAATGATTTAATTTTTAAAAATCATTTTATTAGGGGCACATACAACTCTTATCACAATCCATACATACATCAGTTGTGTAAAGCACATCCGTACATTCATTGCCCTCATCATTCTTAAAACATTTGCTCTCCACTTAAGGCCCTGGCATCATGCCCTCATTTTTCTCCGCCCTCCCTGTTCCCCCGTCACTCATGAACCCTTGATAATTTGTCAGATCTTACATATTTTGTCTCCCTTCACCCACTTTTCCACTGTCCATCCCCCAGGGAGGAAGTTATACGTAGATCCTTGTAACTGAGGTCACAGAGCAGCTGGGTGTGATGCAGGGGAAGCTCTGGAAGCAGCTGCAGACACTGCGGGAGTTGGCAGCACAACAGTGAGGGTCACTGCATCCGTGGGTACCAGAAAACTGGCTGGGGTTGCTTATTCCCCTAGATGCTACCCCTGCCTTGAAGAGAACCATGACAGAGGCCTGTAGACATGTGTCAGGAAAAGATGAGTCCTTCACTGTTTCCTCTTCCCACAAACTTTTGAGGAGAGCCTGCAGGGCAGGGGCTCGGCTCCCTGGCTCCAGTCACCTGCCCTTCCCCACAGCCACACCCTCGCCAGCCCCAACTCCCCATGCCCTGGGTTTGCTTCTTGAATCCAGAGGAGCAGCCTGGGCAAAGACCATGAAGAACCTTGTCCTTCAGGCAACTCCTTTGATTGGGTGCCTTGACCTCCAGAGTGTGGACACATGCACACTAACTGTTGGGGGTCTCAGGCTGTCACCACAGGGGCCAGGATCTGAAGAGGATGCTGGCACTGCAGGGCTTCCTGAGGGAAGCCGAGGACTTGCAGAGCTGGCTGAGCAGCCAGCAGCAGGTGGCCAGAGGAGAGAGGACTATGAGCACACCCTAGTGAGGAAGGGGCTAGGGGCAAGGAAGGTGCCCTGGAGCCGAATGAAGACGGGTAGTGGAGGGGGGCTGCATGCACAAGGGGCTGATGGGGAACTTCACTCTGGACTGAGGACAGCTGTGGCTTCCTATTCCCCTCTCTGCGTAGAGGGGCAAGTTCTGTGGCTGTTCAGTCCTGCCCTGCCCTGTCACTCACTGAGTCACAGCCCACCAGCCAGGGCCCCCTGTGACCCCTCTCCTCTCTTCTCAGCTCCTCTTATCCAAGTTTGCAATGTTTTGGCACCAAGTGAAGATGGGTGGCCACCAGGGGGCAGCCTGCCCCACTAGTGGAGATCCTGCTGGAGTGGTGGTTCAGCACGGCCTCCAGGGCCCAGCAGTGGTGACAGGACCTACAGTGAGTATCAGCAGCCAGGAGCAGGGGTGAGTTTGGGAGGAGGTGCTGGGTATGGGATGAAGAAGCTTCCAGGGAGACCCTTGCTGTGCTGCGGCTCTGCCAAACCACTGTCTCAGGAGAGGGTCCGAGTTCAGGAAACCCAGGGCGGCCCCTGCTGTCTGCGGCCTGTGGAGGAGGCAAAGCTGGGTCTGTGGATCAGGGAGCCTGGTCACTAAGCCCACTTAGCAGGGTCACTTTCCCAAGCCACGGGCTCCCTGCACCTGCAGGGGCGTTCTGGGAAGAATTGAGCTGGGCTGAGGATGCCCTGCACAGCCCCAGGCTGACCCAGGTCACAGTACAAGCTACTGTGTTTCCAGCCCAGATGGAGCTTAGGCGAGATCCCGATTTGCCCATGATCCTAGCCCAGAGGCTGGCCCGGAGTCTCAGGGGACCGGCATTTGCTGCATGCAAGTACCATGGAGGGGTGAAGCTTCTACCTTTGAAGGGTGTGCAGTCTCCTCCAAACACACAGCATGCCTGTGTGGCACACAACGTGGCTACCTGCCGTGTGCCGGGCTTTAGAATATCCCCACCTGCTGACTCATGGGGATCCTCCAGAGGGTTTGCAAGTCAGTAAATCTTTCCAGGATCAGGGAACCTCTTATTTCTCCTGAGGAGCAGTTAGTGGGACTGAAACATGCAACAGCCCAACACTTCCCAAGCAGGCGTCCTGGAGCATCGTTAGAGCAAGGGGTAAACTGCTAGTGATAATGGGCTCCTGGGAGGAGAGTTTGCAGAAAGGCCTAAAGCGCCGAGCAAGATCTCAGGACGGTGGCCCTCTGGGAGCTTAGGACAAGTTCTAAACCCAGCCAGGAAGCCGAAGGGCTGAACAGACAGAAGCTGGGGGGAGGAATGAGCATGCTGGGATAACTGCTGACCCCCGCCTGGGGGCAGGGTTGCCTGGTTGGAGCTGTGGGAGCTGACTCAGGCCAGACCCCACCTGCTCTGAGACGCTGAGGCCACCCTCAAAGTTCACAGCCAACTGTCTCACGTGCTCGTCCGTATCCAGGTGTGTGCCTGGGGGAGGGGGTGGCTTCTACAAGTGCTGCCACCCCAGGCGCAGAGTCCCACACTCAATACCCGGGCCCTTGGCCACCATGCTGTCTCAGGAGAAAGCCACAAGCCTCCCAGATGCTGTGTCCCACTGGGTGGAGGCCCCCCTGAGGAGACATGGATCGCACCAATGAATCACACAATCTGCCTCTGACACCTTGAGGCCTCCTCACCCCCCACTATCATCACCCAGGTGCCGCTTCCCACTCTGGACTAGAGTGCATAGGTATTAGCAAGAGATAAAACTCACGACACATGGAACCCAGGAACAGGAATGGGAATAGAGATACCAAAAGGGTAGGGGGAAGGGAGGTAGAGGATGGGAGGAAGGGGAACCGATAGCAATGAATGACATATAACCACACACCCCTCGCAGGGAGAGGAGCAACCGAAACCTGAGGATAAAAGAGACAATGGTCGATGTGAGATATGAAAATAATACCAATCTATAATCTATCAAGGAACCATGAGTGGGGGAGGAGGAAAAAAAGAGGAGCTGATCCCAAGGGCTCAATAGAAAGTAAATGTCTAGAAAAGAATGATGGCATGGTCCAGATCTGTGGGGACACAACCGATACTCTCCCCTGGGTGGGTTAGTAACAGAGGATGTACAGCGGTGCAGTGGGGATCTGGAGGCACAGGGAATCTAGGACAGACGAACCCTTCAACACCAACGGTGGGAGTGGCGACACCAGGAGGGAAGGGCATGTAGAAAGGGAGAACCGATCTCGGAGATCTATGTGAAACCTCCTCTCTGAGAGATTGTCAAGGGGGAGGCGGGTGAGGGGGGACGCCGGGGAGTGTAAGATAAGATATAATAAGTATTTATAAACTATCAAGGGACCAGGGGTGGGATCGGGGAGGGAGGGGGATGGGGGGGAAAAAAGGGAAACCGAGCTAATTCCAGGAACCCAAGTGGAAGGTGAATTATGAGAGTGACGAGTGCAACGAATGTATAAGGGTGCTTTGCTCATTTGATGTATGTACAGATTGTGATAAGAGCCTTATGAGTCCCAATAAAAAGATTTAAAAAAAAAAGAAAATGATTAGGGCAAAGAATGTACGGATGTGATTTATACAATTGATGTATGTATATGTATATGTATGGATTGTGATAAGAGTTGTATGAGCCCCTAATAAAATGTAAAAATATAAATAAATAAATAAATAAATTTGAAAAAAAAAGAAAAGAATGATGGCAATATACGTATGACTATGTCAGATACAATTGGTGTATGGATTGTAACAAGAGTTGTAAGAGCCCCCAATAAAATAAATAAATTTAAATTTAAATAAAACCACCACTCTCTCCTCCTGCCCCTTCATCTGCTCCCGTGTGCTCTGATCAAATATGTCCATCTCCCAGAGCTGCAGAGTCAATGTCGTCCTTTGGAACAAATTCTTTTCGGGGGAGGGGCAGGAATCCACTTAATTTATGGTGCTGGGGCCAGCCTCCCAGACCTCTCCAGAGTGGAGCACAGCCTGGCCCACCAGGCCGTGATGATGATGTTCCTGAGTAGAGCAGCCAGTCCACAGAGAGAACAACATGGCTGGCCCCACTATGAGACATGATGCCCCTCAGTGACTAAGGGCGATACAGGGGACAGCACCGGAGACACAGTGTGGGAATTGCACCTGACCTGATCCCACCACACCGAGGCAAATCACTGGGGGAGTGCAGTGGAACAGCAAGGGAATGGAGTGGGAAGGTCCCCAGGGAATGCTGAAAGTGGACTTTGGGGCCAGGGCGTGGTGACCCAACAGACTGGACTGGAAAACGCTCCTAAGGGCCAGCAAACGATCCCTGAACTAACTACAAGCTTTTCTCTTGTGAACTGTTTTGTTCTGTTCTTTGTCAGTGGTTTGTTTTTGTTGTTTTGTTGTCTGCTTGTATACTGTTGCTTTGTTTTCCTCTGTCTAGTTTTCGTGCATGTTTGTGACTCCACAGGTCTGTCTGAATAGGACAGGCTGGATGAACTATCTGGAGGAAAAACAACGGGACCGACAGTTCTGGGGGGACTTGGGGTGGGGGATTAGGGGGGGGTAAGGAAGTGGTGTTAACAAACCCAGGGACAAGGGAAAAACATGGGACCCCAAATGGTAGAGAAGGGGGAGTGGCAGGCCTGGTGGGAAATGATCAAGGGTAAGGTTGCTTAGAGAAGAGGTATACTCTAGCCCAGGTGGCGATGAAGAATGGTAGTAGGGCAGGAGGAAAGTCAAGGGAGATGGAGGAAAGAACTCGGAGTCAAAGGGCATTCATGGAGGTCTAGACAAAGACATGTACATGCAAATATATATAGGAGGATGGGGAAATAGATCTATGTCTATATTTATAGGTCAAGTATTAAGGTGGCGGAAGGACCTTGGGCCTCTACTCAAACACTCCCTCAATGCATGAATACCTTCTTTTATTAAATTGGAACTCTATGATGCTCACTCTCCCGACACGGCGGCTGGAGCCAAAGTGGGTGAACAAGTAAATGTGGTGAAGAAAGCTGATGGTGACCGGCTATCAAAAGAGATAGTGACTGGGGTCTTAAAGGCTTGAAGATAAACAAGCGGCCATCTAGCTCAGAAGCAACAAAGTCCACATGGAATAACACACCAGCCTGTGTGATCGAGTGGTCCCAAATGGATCAGTTACCAGGCATCAAAGAACAAAAAATCATATCATTGACTGCACACCTCCATGATAGGATCGCTGAAGACAAATGGGTGCATAAGCAAATGTGGTGAAGAAAGCTGATGGTGCCCGGCTATCAAAAGAGATAGTGTCTGGGGTCTTAAAGGCTTGAAGGTGAACAAGCGGCCATCTAGCTCAGAAGCAAATAAGCCCACATGGAAGAAGCACACCGGCCAGTGCAATCACTAGGTGCTCAAGGGACCAGGTATAAGGCATCATGCAAAAAAAAAAAGATATAAGTGTGTGTATGTATGTGTATATATGTGTATATGTATATATGTATGTGTATATATGTATATATATATATATATATATATATATATCATATTAAATGAAGGGGGAAGTGCAGAGTGGAGACCCAAGGCCCAAGTGTCGACCAATGGAGATCCCCTCATAGAGGGGTTTAGGAGAGGAGATGGGTTAATTAGGGTGTGAGGTAGTATCGATGAAGAACACAGCTTTCCCCCAGATCCTGGACGCTTCCTCCCCCCAACTACCATGATCCGAATTCTACCTTGCAGGGCTGGATAGGACAGAGGCTGTACACTGGTGCATATGAGGGTTGGAGGTACAGGGAATCCAGGGTGGATGATACCTTCAGGACCAAGGGTGTGAGGGACGATGCTGGGAGAGTGGAGGGTGAGTGGGTTGGAAAGGGGGAACTGATTACAAGGATCCACATGTGACCTCTTCCCTGGGAGAGGGACAGCAGAGAAGGGGAGAAGGGAGACTCCGGATAGGGCAAGATATGACAAAATAACGTTGTATAAATTACCAAGGGCATATGAGCGAGGGGGGAATGGGGAGGGAGGGGGAAAAAAAAAGAGGACCTGCTGCAAGGGGCTTAAGTGAAGAGCAAATGCCTTGAGAATGATTGGGGCAGGGAATGTATGGATGTGCTTTATACAATTGATGTATGTACATGTATGGATTGTGGAAAGAGTTGTATGAGTCCCTAATAAAAAGTAAAAGAAGAAAATGGAAAAAAAAAAACCACCAAAAACCTCCATCTGCACAGTGAGGCAGTGAAGGGACAAGAGTGCCAAGTCCCTCAGCTCTCACACAAGGCCACCAAAGGCTACCTCTAAGTGGGGGTCTGGCAAAGTTGTGGATGGGTGGGCAAAGCTATCAAGCGGCCCATGAGGGACTTCATTGGCCCTGGAGAACTGGGTGGGAAGGAGGGGTGGCGGGCAGAGCTGAGGCCTAGTAGACACTTGGTAAGGCTGTGGGATTGAGCGGCAGAGACATGGAGGTTTGGACATGAGTGGTGGTGGACTCAGGCCGGCTGTGACGCTGCCTCGGTACCAGGTCCCCTCACCCCGTGCTCTCCCGTGCTCTCCCAGGCTCCAGGTGCAAGACTATGCCTCCTGGGTAGCCAGTGTGCAGTGAGATTTGCAGGTGGTGGAGGAGCTCCAAGACCCCGGCAGTAGAGCCCAAACTTCAGTGTCCACCAAGAGCTGTGGGCCAAGCTGGAAGCCCAGAAGGAGCTGCACCAGTGCGCCACCCAGCGGGGACAGCAGGTGCTCCAGGATACAGGGCCGTCCGCCGTGGTGGTCGGCTCCCCTTTCTGGCCCTTCCCCAGCTCACTGGACCCCCGCACCCTGGCCCCACAGGGCCAAGCACCTTTCTTTTCTATTTTTTTAATCATTTTATTGGGGGCTCGTGTAATTCTTATCACAATTCATACATACATGCATTGTGTCAGGAACATATGTACAGGCTCTTCCTCTAACTGTAGCGGACTGAGGTGACCTGCTAAAATGGTTCGCTACTCATTTGACCCAGAAAACCCTACAAAATCCTGCAAATACAGAGGGTCGAATCTCCGGGTCCACTTCAAAAACACCCGTGAAACTGCCCAGGCCATCAAAGGCATGCACATCTGGAAAGCCACCAAATACTTGAAAGACGTCACTCTGCAGAAGCAGTGTGTGCCTTTCCGACGGGACAATGATGGTGTTGGTAGATGTGCCCAGGCCAAACAGTGTGGTGGGACTCAGAGTTGGTAGCCCAAAAAGAGTGATGAATTTTTGGTTCACATGCTTAAAAATGCAGAAAGTCATGCTGAAGTTCAGGGTTAAGTTGTGGATTCTCAACTCATCGAGCACATCCAGGTGAACAAAGCCCCCAAGATGCACCACCGGACTTACAGAGCTCTTGGCTAGTTTAATCCAAACAGGAGCTCCCCCTGCCACATTGAAATGATCCTGACTGAGAAGGAACAAATCGTTCCCAAGCCAGAAGAGGAGGTTGCACTGAAGAAAAAGATTTCCCAGAAGAAACTGAAGAAGCAAAAACTCATGGCTTGGGAATAAATTAAGCTTAAATAATAAAAGGGTTTTTTTTTTAAAAAAGAACATATGTACATTTGTTGCCATCATCATTCAGAAGAAATTTGCCTTCTACTTGAGCCCTTAATATCTGCTGTTCATTTTCCCCCTCCCTCCCCACTCCCCCCTACATCACGAAACCTTCATCATTCATAAATTAATATTATTTTATCATATGTTGCACTGTCCAAAGTCTCCCCTTTCCTTCTTCTCTGCTGTCCCTCCCCCAGGGAGGAGGCTATTTGTAGATTCTTGTAATCAATTTCCCCTTTGCACCCCACATTCTCCCCACCCTCCAGGCATCGCCACTCTCACCACTGGTCCTGAAGGAGTCATCTGTCCTGCGTTCCCTGTGTTTCCAGTTCCTATCTGTACCTATGTACACCCTCTTATATAGCCAGATTTGTAAGGTAGAATTGGGATCATGAGAGTGGGGGGAGGAAGCATTTTAGAACTAGAGGAAAGTTATATGTTTCATCGTTGCTACCCTGCCCCTGACTGGCTCATCTCCTCCCCACAACCCTTCAGTAAAGGGTGTCCGGTTGGCTACCAATGGGCTTTGAGTTTCCACTCTGCACTCACCCACATTTTCAATGATATGATTTTTTGTTCTTTGATTCTTGATACCTCATGATCCCTTCGACAGCTCGTGGTCACACAGGCTGGTGTGTTTCTTCCTTGTGGGCTTTGTTGCTTCTGAACTAGGTGGCCACTTGTTTATCTTTGAGCCTTAAATCCCAGATGCTATATCTTTTGACAGCCAGGCACCATCAGCTTTCTTCACCACATTTGCTTATGTACACGTTTTTCTTCACTGATCGTATCAGGAAGGTGGGCACCCACTGATACGATTTTTAGTTCTTTGATGTCTGATAACTGTTCCCTTCTACACCTCGTGGTAAGCCAGGCTGGTGTTCTTCTTCCATGTGGGCTTTGATACTTCTCAGCTAGATGGCCGCTTATTTATCTTCAAGCCTTTAACACCCCAGACGCTATATCTTTTGATAGCCGGGCACCGTCAACTTCCTTCACCACATTTGCTTATGCACACATTTTTCTTCAGCAATCGTGTCGGGAAGGTGTGAATCCTGGAATGCCAATTTAATAGAACTACGTGCTCTTGCATTGAATAAGTGCTTGAGTGGAGGCCCAATGTCCATCTGCTGCCTTAGTACTAAACCTATAAATATATGCACATAGATCTGTTTCCCTACACTCATATAAATATATTTACATGTGTACTTTCCAGTCTTTGGACCTCTATAAATACCCTTTGTCACCTAGTTCTCTCCTCTATTTCCTTTTATTTTCCTCTTGCCCCACTATCATGCTCAGCCTTCATTTGGGTTTCAGTAATTTCTCTCGGTTACCTTGCCCTTGCTGAATCCCTACCAGACCACTCACACCCTCCTTGCTACTGATTTTGGATAACTTATTGCTCCCCTGTCCCTGGGTTGTTCAGCACTACCCCTTTGCCCCCTTCTCTCACAATCCCCTATTCCCCCGGAACTATTGGTCCCCTTGTTTTCTCCTCCAAACTATTCATGCAGTCTATCGTATCTAGATAGGTCTGTAGAGATAATAATATGCACCAAAAATCAAGTCATTGCAAGATAGGCAATGAGTGAGAACACAGCAATGTCAACAAAAAGGAAACCAATTACCCATAGAAGAATAAATTAATTTTGGAAGGCAAATGCTTTGAAAATGATGAGGGCAAAGAATGTACAGATGTGCTTTATACAATTGATGTAAGTATGGGTTGTGATAAGAGTTGTATGAGTCCCTAAAAAATGCTTTTTTAAGAATAAAATAAAAGAAAAAAATTTTTAAAGAAAGGAAAACCTATACATAGATGAAGGTCTGATTTTTAAACTCTAGGCGTGTCCTTCAGTCAGGTCCAATGGGGTACCATGATTTGGCTCCAGAGTCTGTCCTTTGTACTACCTCAGGGGCTCCTTGCTCTGCTACCACGGTTGCACTGCCACACACGTTTAGTGGTTTGCTTCAGTGCCATAGGATCAGTCTGGGCCAGTTCTAACCCTGAGTCTCCAGTGTTGTCCCCTTAGGGCCCTGGGCCATCAATGGACGGTGTGTCTCGTAGTGGGATCAGCCACATTGTCCACTCTGTCCATTGGCTGTTCAGAGCTGGGATATCGTCCTCCAGGACTGTAGGGCCAGGATGTGCTCCACTCTCTCTTCCTCCCCCTTCTTTGCTCCCATTTGCTCTGATCAAACATGCCCCTCTCTCCTAGATGCAGCTTCAGTGCTGTCCTCTGAAGTAAATTCTTCTGGGGACAGGGGCAGTTGTCCACATAGCTGGTATGGGAGCCCAGCCCTCAGGCCCCACTACTGGCTCCCCACTCCGTGCGGGCACACTGCATTCATCTGGCACTGGCTTTATATCTGGTCCCTCTTTCCCTGTGGAAATACAAACAATACCCTCCCCTTGGGTGGGACAGTCAGGCACCTTTTCTCTGGAGCTTCCCTCAGCACCACCTTCGGTTGTGTCCATGCCCATGCCCAGGTCCAGGAAAGGCTATGTTCCGTGCAGGATGCTTGGGAGCAGGTTTCAGGCCTGGGAATGGAAGCAAGGGAGACGGCAGGCCATTCACCGCAAGCAGCTCTTCCTCAGACAGTGTGGAACCTGGACAAGACCCTGCAGGCCCAGGAGACAGCTCCCCTCACCACACACAGACACACTGACCCCAGGACCTCTAGTCCTCCTCTAGTCCCACCCCAATCCCCCTTGCTTCCTGGATCACTGGCTGCTATTCTGATATGGTGCTAGATAGTGTGTCTTCCCAAGTGGCCAAGGGGACAACTGAGCCTCAGGTCACTCAGGGCCATCTCCTCCCCACACCTGGCCCCAGCCAGCCAAGCCCTACGCGGTTTGGTTGGAAATTGATGGGGCTCCTCCCCACCTCGTCAGAAGTTGGGATGTTCCTAACGGCCCCCAGGTTGGAGTGCTCTTCTTCCTCAGGTTCCTTCCCCTCCTGCTCAGCACCCACCTCCCCACCCCCAGCCGCAGGCCCCTTGATGCACCCCCAGAGAGCCCAGGCTGTAAACCAAGGTTCTGGCAGATGTTGCTGTCCAGGGTTCCCTTTGAACCACCATCTGTGCCCCTGATTCGCCCCCCCCACCTCTGTGTCACCTCCATGGCTGCCCCAGGTCTTCCAGGAAGCCAGTGCCCTGGAGCGGTCTGTGGAAGAGGTGGAGCGGCTGATCCAGAAGCATGGCACATTCCAGAGGTGCTGAGCACACATGAAAGGGAGGTGATGGCCAGGACGGTCATGGGCGTGACCCTGATAAGGCCGGGGTATCCAGACTGTTGGGGGCACACGGGTGAGGTGTGTATGCACACCGAACCTGTGCTGGTTTTTGAGGGATTACCAAGGAGCCAGGGGCTCCAATCCAGGGCTGGTGACCAAGCCGAGGTGCCCAAGCACCCAGAAGCGCATGGGGATGGGTTAGGCCACACTCTGGGGACCACAGAGGGCATTTGGATCTGCCCATATCACATGGCCCCTGCTTCCTTCTGCCCAGGAGCCTGGCCAACCCTCAATTGCAGAGCTGTTAGTGAGGGTTAGAGACTTATAGTGAGGGCTATGGGCTGTGAGCCAGCCCCAGCAGGGGTACACTCGGTACTCAGGGCTGGGTCCACCTCCCACTTCCCACCTCCCACTACGCTAGCGGCTGTGCTGAGAGAGCAGGCCAGGGTTCAGGGCCTGCTGGGCACGATATGAGAGCGGCCGGCTTGATCGGAAGCCTTGGGATAAGGTCAGCGACACAGCTTCACACCTCTCTGATTACTGCCGTCTTTCTCAGGGCTGCTAGCCAGGTCAGAGGGCACCCACCTGAACCACATTTTACCTTTACAAGTGACCTTCAGCCCCACTAGGGGCCAAGGGGCGGCCTGCGGTGGTACGGGATGTGGAGAGTTTAATGGCTTTTCAAGGGGCAAAGCTAGGACTGGAGTCCAGGGCCCTTGATTCTCAGACCCGTCATTCTGATGGGTAGAGTAGACAGGGACCCAGGGGTGGGTGAGGGGCACCCTCCACATGAGAACCCACCCATGGCTCCTGCCCAGCCACTTCCTAGATCTGAAGACTGATGGGCCTGGGCCCTGTCATCTTGGGTGAAAGAAAAATTATTGTGCTGTCCCTGAGCCTGGTCAGCATTTCACTCCTTGGCACAGCCCGAAGGGTAGACGGGGTCACCGTTTGGGGCCAAGGCAGTATGAACATCAGGGCACTCATGTCCCCACCATCACACAGGACGGCGACTGGATCCAGGTGTGGGGCCAGCAGCTGGAATAGCCTGTCCCTCTTGGGGACCACAAAGAGAAGCTGATGCGGTTTCAGAAACACCTGGCCTATGAGACAGAGACCCCATGGAAGGGAGGCAGGAAAGGAATTGACAGGAAGACCTGGGACCCCTGCTAGGTACTGGTTTTCCATCCAGCAGCCTTGTCCCCAACACCCGCAGTGTCACTGTGCAGACACTAATCAGACTCTGTCACCTGCCCGAGGCAAAGGCCAAGACCAGCCAGGAAGAAAGGATCGAAGAGAACCCTGGGCAGAAGGGCAGAGGCCAAGCCTGTAATGTGCCCGTCCTCCACAGGGTGCCCTTGCTGGAGTCCTGGACCTTGGGAAGGCTCTGGAGAGCATGGAGAGGCTGCTGTACAGACACGAGGCCTTGCAACAGGAGACGGGCCTCCTCCAAGTTCAGGGGCAGGTATGCCACTGGGTCTAGCATCGGGGCCAGGCCAGGGGACCTCTTCTGTGGGACCCTGCAGAGGAAGAGCTGAGCCAGTATACTCCCATGCCAGGGGCCTCTTGAGCACAACCTGATCCCCTTCCTCAGCCTCCGTACATCCCCCATATCCCGGAGCAGAAGGCAGCCCTCCTCTGCCAGAGAAGCCTGGGGTCAGCCCGCAGCCTCGGCCACAGGTGCCAACAGTTTATGGACAGCTGGCAACAGCTCCAGAGCAGAGCCCAGAAGTGGTATGGACACCCTTTGGGTCCATTTCTTCACTCCTGCCCCCCTTCAGCAATCATGTCCCATGCATCTCCTTGACTCCTTGTTTTAGGGTACAAAAGAGACCTTCAGGACAAACAATGTAAAGAAAACATCGATCAAGTCTTAAAAGAGACCACGACCACACAATGACCCAGACACATCATCCATGAAACAAATCCAGGGAGACTCATATGTGTGTAAGAAAGAGGTCTACTGGCGATATCTAAAACAGATGGAAATAGAGTTACCATATGACCCAACAACCCCCGCACCCTTACTGGGCAAGAAACAAACCAAGATCAGACATCTGTGCTCCAATGTTCATTTTGGCACAGTTCACAATTGCAAGGAATTGGAAACAACCCAAATTTCCATCACCTGACAATTGGATTAAAAAGCTGGGGTACCTCTACCAGTGGGGATCAACGATGTAATGTCACACCGGAAGTTCTCGGCGCCCCAGCATGGGTCTCTGGGCTTCCTGCCTCGGAAGCGCAGGAGCCGGCACGGCGGGAAGGTGAAGAGCTTCCCCAAGGATGACGCCTCCAAGCCGGTCCACCTGACGGCCTTCCTGGGCTACAAGGCCGGCATGACCCACATTGTGCGCGAGGTCGACAGGCCAGGCTCCACGGTGAACAAGAAGGAAATGGTGGAGGCCGTGACCATCATGGAGACCCCTCCCATGGTGGTGGTGGGCATCGTGGGCTATGTGGAGACACCTCGCGGCCTCCGGACCTTCAAGACGGTCTTTGCGGAACACATCAGTGACGACGAGTGCAAGCGACGGTTTTACAAGAACTGGCACAAGTCGAAGAAGAAGGCTTTCACCAAGTACTGCAAGAAGTGGCAGGATGACGAGGGTAAGAAGCAGCTTGAAGAAAGACTTTAGCAGCATGAAGAAGTCCTGCCCGATCATGCGCGCCATCGCCCACACCCAGACGCGCCTGCTCCACCTGACGGAGATGCAGGTGAACGGGGGCTCGCTCCGTGGCTGAGGAGCTGGACTGGGCCCGAGAGAAGCTGGTGCCAGTGAACCAGGTGTTCAGGCAGGATGAAATGATCGACGTCACGGGGGTGACCAAGGGCAAAGGCTACAAAGGGGTCACCAGTCGTTGGCACACCAAGAAGATGCCCCGAAAGACCCACCGAGGGTTGCACAAGGTGGCTTGTATCGGGGCCTGGCATCCCGCCCATGTGGCCTTCTCGAAGGCCCGCGCTGTGCAGAAAGGCTACCACCACTGCACAGAGATCAAAAAGAAGATCTATAAGATTGGCCAGGGCTACCTCGTCAAGGATGGCAAGCTTATCAAACAACGCCTCAACCGACTACGATCTCTCTGACAAGAGCATCCACCCCCTGGTCGACTTTGTCCACTACGGGGAAGTGATCAATGACTTTGTCATGCTCAAGGGCTGCATGGTGGGCACCAAGAAGCGAGTGCTCACTCTGCACAAGTTCCTGCTGGTGCAGACCAAGCGCCGTGCCCTGGAGAAGATCGACCTCAAGTTCATCGACATCACCTCCAAGTTGGGCCATGGCCGTTTCCAGACCGTGGAAGAGAAAAAAGCTTTCATGGGACCACTCAAGAAAGACCGGATTTCCAAGGAGGAAGGCGCATAACAGATGGTACAGCTGGTGGGATCAGAATAAAGACTTCTTTTTCAGTGGGGGGGAAAAAACTATGGTACATACAAACAATGGAGTACTACGCATCGCTAAAAAGTAGTGATGAAAGTTTGAAGCACATCACTGCATGGGAAGAACTGGAGGAAAGCATGCTAAGCGAAGTAAACCAAGCACAAAAGGACAAGTACACATTGAGTCCACGGAGGTAAGCTTTAAAAACAACGCAAAAGGGATATAGGGGAAAAGCTACTGTATGAACATTCCTGGGGTGAGGACCAGGTAATATGGCAGGGACCAGACCAAATTCAGGGATACACATGGTAGACAGATAAAAAGAGGCGAGGAAAGAAAAAGTAATAATAATAATAAATAAATGGGTAGCGGGGTCACAGGGCACTAACCCGCCCAAGGGTGCCAACGTGAACCCGTATATCTCCGATCTGCCTGCCTCTGTGCCTTTGCCTGTGCTCACCCTTTCTCTACTTGACTCGGTCTGACACCTGTTCTTTTGTGTCTGGCTTATGTCCTTACCAGCAGCCCTGCTGGCGTAGTGGTTACAAATTGGACAGTGATCTGCAAGACCGGCAGTTCAAGTCCACCAGCTGCGCCTTGTGAGAAAGATGAAGCTTTCTATGTCTGTAAAAGAGTTACCATCCCCGGACCCCATGGGGGCAGTTCCACTCTGCCCTTTAGGGTCACCATGAGACAGAGTTGACTGGATGGCAGTGAGTTGGGAATTTTATTTATTTCATTCCCAGCATGTCTTTCCAAGGTTCATTTGTGACCTGACATTTATCCCCCTATTTTAATGAAAGGACACCACTCCATTCTAGAACTCGAACTCACTGACTTGGTCCATCCATCTGTCCACGGACTCAAAGGCGGCTTCCACCTTTGGCTGTCATAACTATAATGCAGTGATGTCCATAATTTAAAAGAAAACGTTTTGACATGAGGTTTTTAGGGGACACAGTGAGACCAGAGCATTTGTCCCTGCCGGTGATGGGACTGGAGGTCAATCCTTTTTTTCCCTTCTTTTTTAAGTGTCTCTATTCCCATCTACAAAAGATGGACCACACTCAGGACTGTATATGGTTTCTCTCCTTGAAACAAAATAATCCATTGTTGTGCCCATTACATAGAGGGGGGCACGAAGCTTACAAGCTAGTGCCCAGACCTACAGCCACAAGGCTGGTGGCTGGAGGAGGTCTGTGTGCCCACTGTGGCTGCAGGAGGGACAGAGGGGCCTGCAGGGGGGCCACTGGGCCTCAGAGACCTTCCAGGCGAGGCTACAGGAACTGCAGCAGCTCTGGGGCGAGCTGAGGGCCAACTGTAGGAGGAAAGAGGCCACGCTCCAGGAGGCCTGCAAGGTAGGACTATGCACGCCCTGGGCCAGGTTGGGTGGGACCCCAGGTTGCCCAGTGCCCACTGCTCACCCCACGTCCTGCCCGAGGCCCTGCGTACGGGGGAGCATCTGGGAGTTGGAGAGCTGGCTGCATCCTGTGGAGGGTGAGCTGTGAGTCCCTGGCAGTGGATAGGACCGTCCTGGGGTGGATGAGCTCCTGGGGGCACAGGCAGACGTGGAGACAGCAGTGGCTGAGCATGCTCAAAGGGCACGGAGCCTGCTGGCCCGGGCTTGGGCCTTCATTCCTGAAGGGCTCAGCCTCAACATGGAGGATCCTGCCCGGCTGCTGCTTCAGAAGTAGATCTGCCTGTGCCCCCTCCTCCTTCCCTGCAGGAATCCCACCCCTGTCCCCAGCACACCCAATCCCAGGTGAGGAGCTCACCTTAAGACTGTCAACCCTGCACCACAACCACACCCTGACCCCCCCCACCCCCATCCCTCACCCCCACCCCCCGCACTGACAGCAAGCTAGAGAGCCTGCGGGAGCCCTGAGGCCCGGAGCCTCCTTTCCCAGTTCTTTAGGGACACTGATGAGGAACTGGCTTGGGTGCAGGAAAAACTGGCCCTGGCCACAGCCCAGGACAACGGCCAGAGTCTGAGCGAGGTGCAGCACCTGCAGCAGAAGCACCAGGTGCCAGCCCACCCCAGGATCAGAGGGGAGGGTATCTGCCCCAGCAGGGAGCAAGCACAGGGCCCTGAGTGACCACTGGAGACTACAAGAAGACACAATGTGGGGCCCAAGGAGGAGCTTCTGCCTCAGCAGGCTTTGGGACATCCTGGGCTCTTTGCTGACCATGGAGACAGGGTCCATGTCTATGGGGCCCCATAAGGCTTCAAGGGAGTCTCCCAAGGAATGGCCTGTTCACATAGCAGCCCTGGAGACCTTGCGTACTCCACAGAACTTGGAGCAAGAGCTGCACAGCCGGTCCTGGCCAGGATGGTGGAGGACACAGGGCACAAGCTGCAGGCCGGCACTTTACCACCCAAGAGGTGGCAGCTGAGGTGCAGCAGCTGGAGAGCGCTATGCGCTGCCTGTGCGCAGAGGCAGAGCAAAGGAGGCTGAGGCTACAGCAGGCTCAGGCGGCCCAGCAGCTGCAGATAGATAGAGGTGAGGGGCACGAAAAGTGGGGGTCTGCCCGGTGTCCAGAGCTCAAGGGGACTCTTATGGGGGACCCAGACTCTCGATGTGCCTAGCAACTCCTCTAAGCACTCTCTTGTTCCAAGGCCTCTCTTCCACACGTGTCCAGAGATGAGACCCACTGGGTCCTTTAGCTTTGCTTTCCTACTGAGGCAGAATGGACCCAATGGCAGTGGGTGTGGGGGTGTCTTCTAAGCCGGTGGCTCTTCTCAGTCGGTTATTGCATTCGAATGTCCTGGAACTTTGAAAAGATATGGACATGCAGCCTCCAATCCAGACAAAATCTGGATCTACAGGGGTGGGGCCTAGGCAGAAGCACCTTTTAAAGCTCTCCTGCCAACCCCGCGGGGAGGAGGCAGCACACCCAGGTCCAGTGGGGAAACAGATAAGCCACTCTGGACAACCGTCTGGCCGGAACCACCGTGTTCTTGTGACACGGGAGAACTTCGTGGGAAAGGGAAAAGAAAAGGCCACAGGGCTGCAGGGGACCTCGGGGAAGGAGCTGTCTTGCTTCCTGAGAACCAAGACTGCCTTCAGAGTAAACTGTGGGAAATAAAAAAGAAACAGGGGGCGGGCTTCTAAAGAGCAGCCAGGTGGGCCGGTGCACTCCTTCTCAAAGCTGCAAACCCAGGTTGGAGGCCATGGCCCACCCGGCTGTCACCCCAGCTCCTGGAGGCAGAATCCTGGCTGGCAGAGCAGGGCTGTGCCCTGGACGGCATGAAAACGGGCCTCGTGCACCCTGATGCCATGGTTGGAGGCCACCCAGAGCGAGCTGAAAGGGTTCTGCGGGCACCTGGAGGATTTTCAGAACTCAGACAGGTTGGCAGGGGGTGGGAAACCTAGGGAGCAGGGGGTGGGCAGCCAGAGAGGAGAGGGCAGCAATCCCCCATGACTTTCCTGATGCAGCCCCACAGTGCTGTCCAGCTGTGGGCGGTGAGGGAGGTCCACGCAGTACGACTATGGGCAGCGGAGGCCCAGGGGTAGTGCCAACTGGAGGGAGAAGCCCTGCTCCTCCACGCCTGGCTGTACAGCAAGGTGGCCACTGCCGACTCCCAGGACTGTGGGCAGGACCTTGAGGGTGTGGAAGTGAGTCGTGCCGGGAAAGTGGATGGAGGAACGGAGGGTAGGGTAGATGCTGGGTGGGCTGAGGGGGCAGGAGATGCCCTGCGGAGTTCTAGAACCAGGGCTGAGGGATGTGGGAGCTGTTGGGGCCAGCTGGCCCTTTCATGAGTTTTAGGAGCTGCCTGAACCCTATCCACATTGACCCTCTCCAGCCCCACCTTTGCAGATGCTGGAACAGAAGTTCAAGGTCTTCCGGGAGAAAGGGCAGAGTGTGGGGCTGCCAGGGTGCAGGCTCTGAGGGAGCTGGCAGGTGCCCTGGAACTCGCCTCCCCCAGCTCCATGGCCCAGAGTCAAGTCCACAGGAGCTGGGTTGAGGCCACATGGGTGAGGCTGGACAAGGCAATGAAAGCCTGCACAGAGGTGGGTGCCTAGAGGGACAGGCCAGCGAAAGCCAAGGGGCTCGGGACGCAGGGGCCTACCCCAGATGTGTGTGCGTGTGTGTGTGTGCTCATGTGTAGGAGTGGGCATGTGGGTGTGTGCATGCGTACTTCTGTGTGTATTCTCGTGTGTGCATGTGTGTATGAAGGGACATGGCTGACTCCAGCTCCCAGCATCAATCAGTCTTCCCCGTCCAACCACGCTCCTTCCTGCCCCCAGTTTGGAGTCCTTCAGCGCAGGTCACCCCTTGTGGCAGGAGCACGAAGTGGACTCTCCCAATGCTCCCTGAGCACAGGCCGCAGTTTCGTTGGGGGCACAGGCCCTGCTGGTCTTCTTGCTGACCGCCACTCTTAGAGCTCCCTGCCTCCCCTCCCCACACCCTCCTTTCTCGGGATCTGTTGTCTCAGTGCACTGAGCACCTGACAGGTCCTGCAACCGAAATCCTGGGGCTGGGTGGCCCCGGGGCCAGCCCTCTCCACACTGACTGTTGGAGGTGCTACAGGCAGACCCCCTGACAGGCAGCCTACTCGCTCCCTGAGCCGCCGTCCTCATGTGCTCAGGGCTCCCCATATTTTTGCCTTCCACCCAACATGCGTGTCAAGACCCTTTCCCCCCTCGGGCCCTGCCTGTGGCCGCCGGGCCTCATCAGGAACCTGCTGTGATCAGAGGAAACCATCTTCTAACCACCAAAGGGCCAGAAGGCGCGAATGTACAGCGATGATAATAGGTAAAGGTCACGGTAAAGTCACAGAGGACAGGAAAGACAGGGGCGAGAGAATACAATACAGAGTCAGACATGTTTTATTAGGCATTCTCACTTCAGCTCCTCTTGATGGACCACGTGGAACTGGGAGAAGTGGAACCTTTGCTATCTTGGGACGTGTATAGGGAGCCTGGAGACACACCTCTTCAGTAGTGACATGGGTCACAAGGTGGGTGATATCTATCGTAAGGCCCCTGTACTTGAGCTCAGCAAGGTGAGGAAAGCTAATACCTGCATTGGGGGAAGCTACAAAGGGGGCTTGGTGTCACGGTGGGAAGAGAGGGCAAAAGGATCATATCTGCTTCTACACAGAGATACAATCAGCCATGTGCTCACATTAAGGCAGCCTAGCTGTTAACGGAGAATCTGTGGGAATGATTTTTAAAGTAGGATAATGTACTTGGACTTTACCTCTAACTTACCAAAGTAGAGGCTTCCCTACCGTGGAACACCAGCTTTCCAGATTCTCACTGTTATAAGTTAGGGAATAGAGTCTTCGTCCTATTTCCCTCCGTGTTAACGCCCCACAAATCCCCAAGCCATAGTCTTTGCTCAAAAGGAGGTGGCCCTGTTCTCAGGGAGAAAGTTGCTGGCCCTCCTTCTCTCTGTGCCCTCGACTTCCACAAGGCGGCGCTCAAGCAGTGGGGCCACATGCAGAAGGTGGTCCTGGTGGAGGGTGCTGTCCTTGGCCACGACCTGGCGTCTGTGGAGGTCCTGCAGCGCCAGCACCGCCTCTTGCAGGGAGGGCCCCAGTCCCTCCCCCCCCTCCGCGTGAACCCCTCTTTGTAGGCAATGGATGGATGAGGAGCCCTCGCCCCCAGCTGACCTCAGGCAGTACTGCAGCCTGCCCCTGCCCCCTCTGCGATGGGGGGTGACGAGCCTGGGCTTGACCTAGGATGGGGTACAGCCAGGATGGCCTGCAGAGTCCTGGGTGGAGAAGCATTCAGCCTGCTCTTTGCCAGCTGCAGAGGGAGCTGGTGGCTGTGGACGAGGTGGTGGTTCAGATGGGGATGGAGGCCATTCAGGTACACCCTGCGGTCCAGGAGGGCCTGGCCGGGCAGCTGGCTGAGGTGCAGGAGGCCTGGGCCACCTGGACATGAAGGCCTGGGAGCAGGGCCAGCAGCTGGAGTGGGCAGCCCATGGCCATGCCTTCCTCAGGCACTGCCAGGAACTACTGTATGTGCCACCCCACCTGGATGGGGGCACGCTCTGTCCCATGCGGGTGGGGGCACCCAGCTCTTCCCTGCCTCCTCCCTGTTCTGCCCTCCTGGCCCTAAGACCTGTTCCCATGCCCTGTCCCCCACCCAGCACTCGGGCTCAAGAGAAGCAGGCACTAGTCTATATCCTCAGAAGGGCCAGCTGGGGCCAAGGAGACACTGGGGCAGGAGCTCTGCCTGAGAGCCCAGGAAGTGCGACCGGCGGGGTAGCAGCTGCTGGACACCAGCCACGTCATAGCCCCAGAGATGTGCGCGCTGAGGGCTAGGGCCAGGGTGGTGCGTGGCCAGAGCCCCCTTTCCTGCTTCTCCCTGCTCCACGGTAACCCAGTCCTGCCCCACCCAGGTGACACCCTGCGCCCCTCCCAACAGCCCTCTGCCCCCCAGGTCACAGCGTCTCCGGGAGCTGAACAGGCAGCTGCAGGAGCTCCGGACGACCTGGGCCCTTCACCAGGAGCACTGCCTGGTGAGCCAGGACCAGGAGGAGCTTCGGGGAATGCTGGGTCAGGCTGACGTCTGGCTGGCCTCCTGAGAGGACCTCCTGCTAGACCCTGACTGTGGGGTGAGCAGGGATCCACCCCTTAGAGGGCCACATGCCTGGCACCAGGACTTGGAAAGGCAGCTGGCGGCCCAGGAGGAGAAGCTCACCCAGCTCCAGATGTAGGTGAGGGTGTGGAGGGCGGGACTGAGGAGGGGTCGAGGGGCCTCAACCTGCGGTGGAGTCCCCAGAGCATTGATCCGCCCTGAGGGGCACCCCTTCGAGGAAACAGCCGCAGGTTCCTGTCCTCCGTGGGCAGTCTGGCTCTGTGGGGTCCATCACAGCTTCTTCTGCCCAACTGCTCCCTCCCCTCCTCCTCCTGGTTTCCCCCTCTGAGAGCTGTCCCCAGAGCAAGCCCTGTGGGACACAGAGGGTCACTATGGGTGGAAACCAATCAATAATCTCATGGGTGCAGAGCACACTCTGAGGAACACAGGGGAGATGACACTAGCTACAGAGAATCTGAGTGGAGCGAGGGTTTGTAATCCTTGTGTAGGCTGGGGGCGGGGCTGATAGGGGGGGTTGATATCACAGGATCCTGTGGGACTGAAAGTGAGGACCTGAGGGTGGATGGGCAGAGGGAGTGCCCCATCCTCTGAGGCAGGAAGGTGGTCAGCTAGGGTGAGCACGGAGGAAGATGAGCAGGGGCTCTGCAGTCACACAAATGTCACCTAAGAATCTCACTTTAGTATAAAATGTTTGTCTCCATTGCAAAGACACCTCTAGCAACTAGGATCCCCTCTCTCCCCATCTGGAGCAGACGAGTGAAGAAAGTCAAAAACTGAAGCAAAGCAGTCCACAGGACTAACGGACCTCCAACACCACAGTCCTCCATCCTTGTCCTGGAGACCAGGAGAGTTAGATGGTGCCCAGCCACCGCCTCAAACTGCTCTTGTTGAGCTCAAACTGGCAAATTGCGCACAGCTTGAAAGCCAATGGAAGTCGACTTCATGAAGAGAGGGCATTACAAGTTTGACAGGCACTGCTGGAGCCCCGAACCAGGGCCCTTCAAATCCAAAACAGAGCCCAGCTCCGGGAATCACCCCTGCCCAAGCAACAGTCGAGCTGATAAAGTGAACGCATGGCACCTGTGAGGCACTTGCTTCCCAGAGCAAAGGGGAGCATTTGCCCTCAAAGTGCAGGAGGGAGGGAGGGGCCAGGGAGGAGGCAAGAAGAGTGCTGTGTTATATTATGAGGGCTGCAAACAAAATGTGTAGAAATTGTTAAACTGCTCTGCATGTTTTCACTTAAAACAAAAACCCTCTATATTAAAATTCATATATATATATGTGCATTATATGTGTATATATATATATATATATATATATATATATATATATATATATATATATATATATATATATATATATATATATATATATATATATATATATATATATATATATTAGTCAAACCCAAGGTCAGAAAAAGGCATGCCCTGGGCTTCTGCTCGTGGCAAGGTCAGTGGTCTGAAACCCATCAGAAAGACGCGGCTCGGCTGTCTGCTCCCGTAGTGACAGCCTCAGAGAGCCGCAGGGGCCGTCGTGTGCTGTCCTACAGGGCCTCCATGATAGAAATCGACTCGATGGCAATGATTTGAGTGCTTTGAAGGTCAGAAACTGTAGACAGTGATCTATAAACGTCCTTCTCTCCTGTAAGGTGTCTGTAACACAATCAAAGGAAAACAATCAGTCTGCTCTCCAGATCTTCAATGGGACCATTTCCAGGGAGCCTGGCCACACACTGCCAGGCTGTGCCTTCTCAGATCCGCTGGCACTGCTAGGAAGGTTGTGGGCCCTGCAGGGGTGGGGGACTCTCCAGCCTGCTCCCCAGCAATAGAGGCACTAGGCCAAGACTGGAAGAGCCCCGGCGGGGGGAGAGTGGGGAGGTTGAGGCAGTCACTGTGCCCTGCTTCTGACACTCTTCATGTGGCTGCTATGGTCACCCTGGACCTCAGGGAAGGCCAAGGGTCACCAGGGAAGAAAACACTTCCTTTTTACGGTGAGGGCCATATCCGGTCTCAACTCCACTGCTAATTAGCTGTGGTCTCTAGCAAGTAACCCAGCCTCTCGGTGCACCCAGTTTCCCCAGTGCTATCTGGAGTCCCCAGAAGGGCCAGGTACAGCGAGGCTGCTTGCAGCTGGGCCAGAACCAGCAGCTGACCTCACCGTGCCCTGAAGCCAGAAGCCCAGAACTCAAAGGCTGAGCATTGCTGAAGGTCGTCCGACAGGGCCTCTCAGCTTAAGTAAGCGATCCCAAGCTCCAGGCTGCACAAGTTGCTCCCTGGAACACGTGGCCCAGGCCCCCAATGTGGGCACACAGAAAGCCAGTTCACCTCTCAGGACAGTGGTGGTGTGACTGGATGTGGACACGCCCGCATCGCCCACTCGGGGCTCCTGGAGCAGGGTCCCCATCTGCTCCGCACCTCCCGCACCAGACACTCACTGCCCTGGGACTAAGAGAAGCCTCACCCCCACCCGCCAGGGCAACCCATGATCCCCGGGCTGCTTCTGGACCATGTCACTCCCTTCCCCAGACTTGACGGCTGTCCCACCCACGGGCTCAGCCCTCTGTACTCATGCCTTTCCATGTGTGCATGTGCGTGTGCGGGCGCACCTGTGATAGATGTTCACGTGTTTTTGTTAGGTGCGTGTCCATCGGTGTGGTGTGTGTTCATCCAGGTGTGTTTATGGCATACATGCCTGTGGTATGTCCATCCATGTGTGTGTGTCTGTGTGGTGTGCGTCCATGGGCACACACACACATCTGCAGACCCGTGCGATCCTTCAGCTTCCTGCTGCTGGCTGGTCTGCGGAGAAGAGCAGGCCCTCTCGGAACGCCTTGCCTATTGGAGCAGCACGGGGTTAGGGCAGCCTCTCTTGGCATAGTCCCAGCAAGCTTGCCTGGACTTGGCCTCCTGCAACTGTGTCCTTTGGCCTGCCTTCTCCTCTTCCCTCTCCAAAACAACCTCGGCTCATGGGCAGCCTGCTGCCTCCCCGTCCCTTGCTGTCACAGTCCCCTGCAGCTCTCCCAAGGCACAGGCCCTGTCGCCCTCCAAGGGGAGAAGAGAATCTAGTCAGGGGTCAGAAGCTGGAGGCAGAGAAGGCAGGGCAGGGCAAGGCTCTCTCTCTCTCTCTCTCTCACATGTGCAAGCAGGAGCCCCTGTTCCCCCCTACGCCCACCCCCCAGAATGTGCAGCACCCCTGAGCCCACCACCCTCCACCAGTGGAGACATCCTGGGGCACCATCTCCGCTGTAATTGCCCCCCTCCACGCACTCTCCCATGGGGTCCAGTTCATGAATGGGATGAATGGCTGGGGTGAAGCCTCATCCTGGACACAGGGGTACTCTGCAGTCACACCTGCCCTGACTCTCACTCTGTGCCCAACCTGGGAGTCACTCAGCCATGCATTGGGGGGAAGGGGGAAGGGGAGTGTCATGGGAATCCACGTGGTTACCAATGCTAGAGGAACGTGGGGTATTGTCAGGGAGGTGGTGGTGGGGCAGGTGTGACCCAGGGACCCAACATTCATTCACTGGGCCTCGCTGCTCCTCCACAGGGGTGGGTGGGGCCAGAAGTGACCCTGGGGCTGTAGGTGAGTGGGTGGGCCCAGAAGTGACCCTGGGGCTGTAGGTGAGGACGTGCTCCATCCAGGTCACCACATGGAACCAGCCACAGACTGCCCATGCAGGCTCGCCACAGTCTAGCCAGGCCACCACGCAGCACCCTGGGAACGGGCAGCTCCTGGTAAGAGGCAGCCCTTCCGAGGTCACACCTTCCTAGGCTCTTCCTCAAGGTGCTCTGACCCCCACCCGGCAAAGAGGGCAGCTACCGGCTGGGAGGGTGGGGCAGGGGTGCCCGAAGCAGACACCTCCTACGGGGCATCCGGCTGGGAAAGGGTGGCACAGCACCAAGAGGCTGGCAACTCTTTGCGGGGCCAGGGAGATGTGTCCTTGTCTTGTTTCCTAAACTGGTCTTTGATGGTGGTACCAAAGGTCTCCCCATTCGTAGCAGCAATGACATCCTCAGACCGTTGGTGGGACGAGTCCTGTAATGTGTGCAGCCCCCGAGTCCCTGCGTACAGCATTCAGAGCAGCAGGGCGGGGGAGCCTGGGACCCTCCCCCCAGTGCCAACACTATACACCGGGCCCAGCCACCCCGAACCCCAACCCCACCCCATTTGCACCCCAGCTGCCACATCACCTCTGCACCCCACCTCTCCCGGTGCTTGGAGAAGAGGCACACTGTGGCCTGCTCCAGGGGCCCAGGGCCCAGGACCAGAGCAGCTGCTGAGCTGTGGCAAGCCCGTAGTCACAGCTTCAGTTCACAGTGCAGATGGCCCTCTGTGAGGTGCTGGCATCTCCTGCCCCGTCTGGGGTACCAGGGCATACACCCAAGGCTAGGAAGGGTGCTGCTGGGGCCAACCAGGCCCTCCGAGGCCCCAGAACACTGGGGGATAGCTCTCTGAGGCTGAGGCATGGCGTCACTCGGGGCGGGCTGTCAGCGCTGCCTCCTCTTCCGCATGGCCTCGCGCAGGGCAGCTGGCAGCCGCTCCTGGTTGTTGCAGATGTTGTAGTGGGCCAGGCCCAGAAGCTTGTCCAAGTCCTCTTGGCTATAGGTCACTTTCGAGTAGTGGTAGGGGGAGTCAGACGGAGACAGGTTCACCCGGCCGGCCTCCTGCTCCTCGGGTGTCCTAGGGACCCCTGTGCAGAGAGCACATCGTGGGCATGGAGGGGCAGGGTGCTGGGGTGGAGGGCGGGTCTGCTGGGTCGGGGAGGCTGGGACACCAGGAAGGGGGTGGCGGCAATCTGGCTCACCAGGGGCTGAGTGGTCCCGGAAGGAGTCGTTGACCAGGGGGATGTGCAGAATGACTGGGGCCTCAGGCCGGCCGGGATCAGAAAACTTGTGGCACTCCCGAGGCTGGTGCTCCTCATCAAGGCTGGGAGAAATGGGCGGGAACGGGATGCCCTGCTCTTGGCACATGCGGCCCACCAGCTGCAGCTGCTGCAGGGGCACAGAGGGCAGAAGAGGGCTAGCCTTGGGCTCCCTTGGTCCTGGACACTGACGTCACATAGGACTAAGCATCAGTCGGAGTGAACAGCCGTGCCACAGCCCCTCAGAGCTCCACCAAACGGACTGTAGCCATCGCTGAGGCCAGCCATCAGGGCACACACCTCTCACTAAATTAACACAGAAACTAAACGCTGGGGTGTCGACGGCCTGCAACCAGCCGGGGTGCAGGTGCAGCCAACCAGATTCACCATCACATCCTCTCCCATTGCGGAGAAAGCCCCCTGATGGAGCGTGAATGAAACCCCAATTCTTTTCACAGGGAGTGCTGGTGGTGAAGCAGTTATGTGCTGGGTGAGGTTCTGCAGGGTCAGCACTGGGAAACCACCCGCTGCTCCATGGAGAGAGGGCCGAGCACCACGTTCCTGAACTTGTGCCTCCACGTTGGTAGCCACAGACTCTCCCTTAACAGCCATGCTGCCTTCAAGTGAGCACATGGCTGGTCTGATCTCCCTACAGAGGCAGACATCCTCTGGCTCTCTCTTCCTGCTGTCGCCCAGCCCCCCTCTCAGCTTCCCCCAATGCAGCTGTTAGGCTTCCTCACTTGTGAGCTCAGCGTTACTGTCGATCCCACCCACCTTGTGGCGTATGTAACTACTGAATATGCATGTCTTAAGGCTACCTGTAACTACCCCAAGATAATACAGATGCTCTCTCTTCCCCCACTTCCACGTGGTCCATCAAGAGGAGCTGAGGTGAGCATGCTATCATAAAACGTGCCTGACTCCTTTATTGTACTCTCGCTCCCCTATCTCTCCTAGCCTCTATGACTTTACTAGACCTTTACTATTTTATCGCCATATAATTGTGCCTACTGACCCATTGGTTGTTAGAGGCTGATTTCCTGTGACAAACTGCTCCGTGGGCATTTTTACTCCCGTAAGCAGTTCGATCTCGGAAACACACCAAGGGGGACCCGGTGAGTCAGCATGGACTCCATGGTGGGGCTCCTGGTTTGGTTGTTTTGACATGGTGTGGTGGTTAGATATTATGTCCACTTGGACCTGCGTGAAAGTGCAGGGGTGGAGTCCCACCTGTCACTCAGGTGGAAGCCTGGTGATCCCTCCTTGGAAGGAAGGGGAGATGCTATGAGCCTCTTCCTCCTCGCTGGGATTCTGTCTCCAGGGATGGCCCCATGGGGCCACCAGCCTGGAGAGCCGCCGACTTGGCCGTGTTCACGCCAGCCTGGGCATTATCTGCCTGCAGCTACACAGAGGCTGAGGAAGGTTCTGACTAGCATGGTCTTGAATCACACTGGGCTGGGATGCCTTGCTGATCTAAAATGACTTCTTGATCTAAAGCTCTTTCTTTCTACACAGAGGAGTGTTGCTGCTTTTGTTTCTCTGGACAGCTCAGCCCATAGCATGTGGGTCCCTGTCTCATAGGGTTGGGAGGAAGCCAGCAAGGCACACACTGTGAAGCCGCCCTAGCATCCTCGGGTGCCACTCATCAGCTCCCCCACCTGAAAGGCGGCATTTAAGTGGTAGTCCAGCGACAGGATGAGGTCCACGTCCCGGGTGGGCTGCAGGAGGGGCGGGCAGCTGGTGTTGACAAAGTAGCCCACGTCCAGCAGGCACAGGCGGGGCTCCCCAGGGGTCAGCTGGTTAGGGAGTTCATCCAGTTTGGTGTCTGGAGAGGTGAGCGGGGTGGGAGGGCACCCTTGAGCACGGATGCTGAGGACACCACGCTTGCTCCCCTGGTCAGTGGCAGTCACTGGCTGCTCCTGGAAAAAGACTCCGCCCTCAGGCCCCACCCACCTGGCCCCAGCCCTGAAGCAACCTCCAGCCCCAGCTGAAGGAGAAGGCAGGAAACTCTACTCCCCACATCCTGTAGGGCCACACATGGAAGGCCTGGAGCCAAGGGGTGAGGTGAGGGGCCTGGAGCCAAGGCCCACAGCTCTGGGAAGACATCAGGGGGCTGGGCCCCGGTGGGAGAAGCTACCTTTCCAGGAGGAGAAGTGAGGGTGCTGGAAATAGTCTTTGTGGAACTGGAGATCACGCAGAAAGTTGTGGGTGGCCTGGGCAAGCGGGCGCCACATCAGGAGGCCAGAGAACAACTCCCCGATCCTCCCAGCCAGGCTGGGTGGCACTTCCATCTTCAGCACTGGGACCTGCTCCTTGTCTGCACAGCCAGGGAGTGGGGCGTGGGTGCTAGCCCAGTCTGAGGGCAGTGACCCCGGAGAGGGAAAGAGCTGAGACCAGTGCCCCCACCACCACACACACAGAGAGCTGGGAGTCACATGCCCACCCCCAGCACCAGCCCCGGAGCCTGGGCACCTACCCAAGCTGGTCAGGGTCTGAGCCTAGCGATCCCAGAACGGACTGGGCTCCAAGGACCAGTATAAACTGTCTTGGAGGCTGGCTGCATATAGGTTCGTCCAGATGTCTGGGAACGCAGACACAAGGGGACGAGAGCCCCCATTCCTGTCACAGCCTGACCCTTCCCTGCTGCCCGCCTCAGTGATGGGGGCTCCCCCAGAAACATCCTCCCCTCCCCCATTCTCTCTCCAAGACCCCCTCACCTTCCAGGAAGCAGATGCGGGACTCAGGCATCCTCTTCATCAGCCGCCCCATGAAGAACTTGGAGCCGTAGAGCTCAGAGGGGATGAAGGCACCTTACTTGGAGAAACCGAGCTCGTAGGGGGAGAAATAACACCACTCTGCGGTGGGAAGGGACCGCTGTTGGCCACCACCCTACTGCCCACCCGAACCCACGCAGGGCAGCCACAAAGGATGGGGCGACTCCCCTCGAGTCCAAGTGACTCTGGGGTCATGGGTGTCTTCATTCACTCGGGTCCCGGACCAGAGTGTAAGGAGAAGGGCATGAAAAACTGCCTCCCCACACCATCCCAACCACCCCTTCCCCGACCCCTGGCCGCCCGGGGCCTCAACCAGCTGCCTCGACCTGCCTCCAAATTCAAAGGTGGACAGGCCGTGCCCCTTAGTGTTGAGGGCATAGTACATGGGGAGAGGTTTCTGGCCGTGCCTCAGAGCCTGTCGCTGCTCCGAGAGCTTGTGGACATCAGGCTGTAGGGAGATACCTCCGTGTAAACCCATTGCTGCCTGGTCTCTGGAGATCTCCCCTCGCCCTGCTACCCAGCAGGGCTGCCTCCAGGTCCAGGCCCGTCCCCGTGGGCCGCCCTTCTGTACCCCATCATGTCGCATGGCCTCATTGATGAGGGCCCAGAGGTTGGTGAAGCAGGCCGGGTGTCCCAGGCGAGCGCGCTCCTCCAGCTCCTGGTAGTACCATTGCAGCTGGCTGGGAGCCAACACGCCCAGCTTGTTCTTGGTCACCTGCGTCTTCAGCAGTATGGTGCGCCCCCCAGGTCCTTCTGCGACCACTCTGGATCCTTGTAGAGGTTTTCTAAGGTCCTAGGCAAAGCCAGAGGTCGGGGGCAGACAGGTTCCTCTAAGAGTCCCCCGAGACCTCACACCCCTTCGGACCTTCTCTCCCAGAGCAGCAGCCCGCAGGTGCCTTCCAGCTCCATGGAGACAGCCGAAGCCCATGGGGCACCTTGGGCATATCGCACCTGCCACCTGCCTCCTCACAGACCATCCAATCTAGTCAGGGAGGCAAAGGGGGCACTGTAGAAGCCTTACCACAGGCACCCCTGCCTCTGCCCACTCACCCCCAGATCCCACACTCAGCCTGCTCACCAAGTGGAGCCCGAGGCCCCTGTGATGTAGAAGACGCAGTCCAAGAGGCCCAGCTCCCTGAGGCCGGTCAGCTGCCCATACAGGGAAGTCATTGCCCGGACCCCTCCACCAGTAGCCATGATTGCCACCACTGGGACCTGGAAGGGCAGAGTACAGCTGTGCTCACGGGAGGCCCTGCGGGGACTTCCAGTTGGTGGAGGGGAGGTCAGGGTGCGCCGGGCAGTAAAAACCACAGGAGGAGAACACAGCAAGTCAAGTGGCCACTCAGTCCCCTGCCCCTGGCCCCACCACCAAGTTAGCGTAGGTCAGAGTCTGGTGGGGACCCATGGAGCGGGTCTGAGTCAGAGCAGCTGAGGAGAGTCATGTCAGGATAACCTCCTTCAGCAGGGTGGGTCCTTTCGGGTTTTGAAAACTCCAGGGAGCGTACAGGCCACAGGCCTTATCTCCCCATCCCCAGCCTGGGGAGTACGGCGGTCACTTATTAAAAGACGCAGGCTCACCTCAAAACCCCAAAATCAGCGTCCCTCTCCCCTTGCAAGGAGCTCATTTCCTTAGGAGCCAGCCCAACCAGCAGAGAGGCCTGGCCAGATGTCCACCGAGTTGTCTGAGAGGCCCAGTCTTAAAATCAGCTCCAGGCCAAGGGCCAACGCCCAGAGAAGGGTAGCTACCCCTGGTGGGGCCCATGGTTCTGACACTGCTCAGCTGCACCGGGCCCAAGGTAACATCAAGAAAGCTCCGGGAAGTACAAGGGGGGTAGGTGGGCAGACGAGAGGCAAACACAAGTCCGCCTTACAACCAACCCTGGTCGGGCAATGGAAGTGTGGAGGCCCACTCAGCTCAACACTCGGCCTGAGACCCCCACACTCCTGCCCAGCCTGACAGACCTCGTCCTCCTGCAGGTCTCCCTCCAGCTGCAGGGCCTGCTGCAGGGCCTTGGCCACCACCTGCTTCCTCCTGCTCAGGAAGGCCTGCTCCACAGCACACAGCTCGAAGCCCAGGCGCACGGCCAGCTCCCCTGGTCTGGGGGTGGGGTGGGGGGATGGAAGGACAGTGAGGCAGTGCTCATCCTCGTCAGAAAAGAGAACACTGGGCCCATCTCCCTGCAAGATCCACGTCCATCTCTTCTCTCCCTTCAGCCTGCGTGCTGAAGCTTGGAGAGTGAGGTGGGGATGAGGGCCCAGAGCCACACCAACTCGCCTGGCATGACAGCAAGGCCAGCTGGCAGATGAGGGTGTCCCTGTGGCCAAAGGTGGCCCTGAGTCTCAGCTTCTCCCTCCCCTGCAACGCTGGACCAGGGCTACACTGGGAAGGGGGCACGGGGGCTGAGAAGGAACAAAGGTCTTTAAGTTGGGGCTGCTTATGCTCCTAGACACTGAGGGCCAGCAAAAGTTCTTGAAGGCCCAGCCACGTTGCTTCTACCCAAAAGGTTGCTTCCTTCTGGTCTTTGTGCTCCTCAAACCAGGCGTGTTACTCTCCTCAGCCCCCACCTCTCACCCACCCAGTGAGGCCACACGCAGACTACAAGGCTGAGGAAGGACCCTCTCTGCTCTGAGCACCTTCCCAAGACTGGGAGCTCCCTGCTGCAGCCACCCGCTTGCTTCCGGTCCTCCAGGCCACCCAGCTGCACGTAGCGCCCTCCCTCCCCCGGCTGCTCTCCCCCAGCCCAGCCTCTCACCTGTCTTCTTTTCTCAGCTCCACCTTCATCAGAGGCTCCTGCAAACCAGCAAAACACCACTCAGAAAGGCTGGCACCTCCACCCCAACTTCGGCCCTGGTATGCCCCAGTAATCTCCACAGGGATGCACCCCCACAGCCCAGCCCAGGGGCTTGGCCCAAAAGAAAAGGGAGAGAAGGAGTCGCCCCCTGCCCCCACCCCCGCACTGGCCGGAGGCCCTGTCCCACACCCACATCAAGGTCTCTTCCTCTGAGTGAAGAGTACCTGGGATGTAGGGAAGACCAGCCTCACGAGCTGGTCTGATGGCAGGGCCCTGAGTGGCACCTTCAGTTGCTCCTGGGGGGCATTCTGCAAGGGGACAAAAACTGTACACTTACCCGAGTCTCAGAGCAGGGGTACCACCCGGCCCTGTGGGCCTGAATTCCAGGGGGTCAGTGGGGGGGCACCCTACCTGCAGGTGGATACTCAGCTCCTGCTCCCAGCAGGTGGGGAAGTGGAAACGGAAGGAGTCGCTGCCTACGGTGGCCTCGTGAGATCCCTCGTAGGACCCGGGGACCACAAGCTGAATTTTCCCTTTGACTCTGGAGAAAGTAACCGAGGTAGGGGTGGGAGGGGGTTCCCTACCCGTGAGGTGTCTCCCGCCCCTGTGGCTGGCAGAGGCTGGGAGGAGTTACCCCCAGCCCAGCCCCCTCGGAGCAGGGTCATGGGAAAAGACCAGGTCTTGGTAAGCCCGGGCAGTTTCACCCCCAGCCCCTAGCCTTCGGAGGCTAAAGGTGGCTGGCAGCTTCTTCCAGGATGGGCAGCTGAGGAAGGGGGAAGACATAGGCTGAGGGCCAGGGCTGTCCTGGTGACCTGGGAGACTCACCCTTCTGGTCCCCGGCCTCCTCCAGCCGCACATGCAAGCGGGAAAGCTCACGGGCCTGTGTTGGGAAGAGAAGATTCATATGCCGCCCCTCCCACGCAAGGATACCTCACCACTACCCATTCCCCTGCAGCCCGCGTTCCTGCTCCTCAGTCCCATGTCCTCTGGAAATCATAGCCCCTCCCACTTTGCTCTTTCCTGGTCCAGACAGACTTGCAGCCAGGAGGGCAGGTGAGCAGATGGCCTGAGGGAGGGTGTGTCACTCACCACTACAATCCCAAAGCACTACTATGATCCCAAATCACTACTGTGATCCCAAGTCACTACTATGATCCCAAAGCACTACTATGATCACAAAGCACTACTATGATCACAAAGCACTACTATGATCACAAAGCACTACTATGATCACAAAGCACTACTATGATCATAAAGCACTACTATGATCACAAATCTCTACTATGATACCAAAGCACTACTATGATCACAAAGCACTACTATGATCCCAAATCACTACTATGATCCCAAATCACTACTATGATCACACAGCACAATTATGATCCCGAATCACTACTATGATCCCGAATTAGTACCATGATCCTAAGTCATCATTACCATCCCAAGTCACCACTATGATCCCGAATCACTACTATGATCCTGAATCAATCACTACAATGATCTGACTCACCACTAGGACACCGTTGCTGGTGAGCTGCTCTGCACAGTCTGTCCTGGGAAAAGTCATGAGCGGGGGTCAGGTTCTTGCCCCCAAGGAAGCCTAGGCAGTCCTTCCAACCACAGAGGGTCCCCGGGGAAGGACACCAGCCCTGAGCACACGAGGCTCTCTCCTTCCAGAAGGGACAGATTTGACCCAGAGCCCCTCTCCCTACCTCGCAACCCCCAACTCCCCTGACCCTCGCAACCTCCAACTCACACACTCCGCAGGCGGAATTCAACGTCAAACCGCTCCCCACCCTGAAAAAGCAAGTCATAAAGGTAAGACGTGTGCATGTATGTGGGCATGCATGTGAGTGGTTGTGTGCACATGTGAGTGTGTGTGCATGTGTATCCACATGGCTGTGCATGTGTTAGTGTGACAGTGGTTGAGTGCGTGTGCTTGCGTGTGAGTGTACCTGTGTATGTGTGTGAGGCTGCGTGTGGGTTGGAATGTGAGTGTGTGTGTCAGTGTGGGTATGTGCAGATTCCAACCCAGATGCCAGCCAGGGGTGCCAATGCGGGGAGGGCTGCTGTCCATAATGTGGCCCCGAGGAGGGGGCCGCTCCTCGGGAAGCAGGTCCTGGTTGACAAGGGCCTCGGGCACCAGGGAAACCTGACCTCATGGTCTGTAAACAAGTTCTTTGAAGAGGGGCATTTAAGCAGCATCCCGTTGGTGGTACCGAGGGTGGCCGCCCATGTGGAGTCTTGCCTGCAGGCTCAGCAAGAAGCTCTGGCGCCGGAACTCCCCAGGCAGCAGAGTGCCCACGTCAAACAGCACTGACAGCACGGGGTCGTTGCTGGTCAGCAGGTCCTGGTCAAAGACTTTCAGCTCCATCCTGTTCTGGAAGGGGAGCAGCGGGACAGGGCCATGGGGTGGGGGGTGGGGTGGGGGTGGCACTGGGGGTACGCAAGGCTGGGCTGAGGCAGGCCCACCTTGATCTGGCTGTGCACCCGGAAGTGGAAGCTCTGGTTCCAGACAGGGTTTCTGTAGTTGTTGACAGTGCGCGTCTGGAGCCAGTGGTTGCAGGGCGTGGGCAGCCACAGGGTCACATAGAAGTCAGGGTGGGTCACTTGGAGGAGAAGAAATGAGGGCCAATTCTCCCCCAAGCCACGCAGAGTTCACCACCAGAGGGATCCCTGGGGACGCACCAAGCCCCACCCTCCATCACCAGCCCTTGCCCGTCACTCTTTGCAGGCCCTCCTCCCAGGACCTCGCAGGCCCAGTCCTCCTGCCACCTCCCACCGTCCCTGCCCTGCTCCAATTGCAACCTCAGTTCCCTTCTCCTCTCTCGGTCAACTCACCCACATCCCTGGCAGGCAGGCTGTGGGCCTGCAGCACATGAATGGTGTGCAGGCAAGTCCCGGGAAACTTGGCCTGCAGAGCAGCGGGGAGGGGACAAGCTTGCTGTGGGATGACATGACCAAAGGCCGCAGGCGATGGAAGGGAGGTTGGGGCACCTGTGAGGGCTCACCTTGCACCAACAGGGCCAAGGCCACCCAGAACCCCGAGTCTAGAAGAGACAGGGCACGTCCATAGGAACTTACACAATGCCCATGACAGGTCTGTCCCAAGGGCTATCCATACATTAACTCAGCCGACTACTACGCTGCCTCACGAGGAGGCGGAGGCATGGAGAGGTGACCCAGCAACTGGCCGGAGACCCAGAGGCAGGATCGCTGTGCTCTCCGCTTCCCTCTCCTGGAACCAGCAGGCTCCCATCTTGCCACCTGTCTGCCCCAGCCCATGCCCTCGCTTACAAAGCTCTGGGTGGGCATACAGAAGGGCATGGAGGGAGCGGCCTGCTAGGACTAAGCTCCTGCTTGCTCACTCGCTCCTGCCTGTGCATCCCACCCCGGGTCAGGGGGCAGTTCTGGAAGCCACCTCTGTGCTGGGGCAGGTGGGAGGTTACCAGGCCAGGAAGCCCATGGGCGCCAAGCCCTGCGCCCTCCAGGTTCTCCTAGGGCAGAGAAACAAAGGACCCCAGGACTCCATCCCAAACCACCCCGGGCTCTGGGCTGAAGCCCTGCCAGGTGCGCTGGGGCCAGGGAGCGTGTGTCAGCACACCCTTTCACTGGCCTCCCAGCTTCAGTTGGAAGTCCCAGCTGCATGCGCCCAGGGGTTCCTGGCAGAGGAAGAACCCGGGAAAGTCACCCATCTCATCAGTCTCAGGTCCCGACAGCCCAGGCAACTGACTCAGAGGGAGCAGGGGAGCAGCCAGGAGTCTCTCCCTGCCTAGAAGCTCTGTGGATCCCCAGCCCAGCCATGTCCCTACCCAAAGCTGGCAAACACGCCCCCTACACCTGAAGACCACCGCGGCCACAGCCCTCCAGAGAAAGCATTAGCCAGGACTCAGGTGGGGAGCAAGAGTCAGAGTGGGCTCCAGTGCCACGCCAGTCTTAACAGAGCCATGAGGCTGGGGGTCCCAGGCAGGGCGAGCAAAGGCAGCAGTAGCCACTGGGCCGAGGACTGTGGGGTTTTAAGCCAAAATCCAAGTATGTCCCAACTGGCCTCCCTAGCCCCTCCCACCTGCATCTTCCGCTCCGCCCAAGCCCCACACCCTGCCCAAGAAATGAGGCACCTCAGCCTATACTGGGGCTACTGACACCCTCCCATGGGCTCAAGGTCCCCCACCCCTGCTGGGTTCCTGGAAAACCCACTGCCCCCAGCAGACACCACTTGGGCCTGCCCAGCCGGGTCCTGCTTCCAGGACAGCTCACCAACCACCCGTGTGAGCAGGACAGGAAGGCATGGCTTGGAGGGGTCACAGGTCTGGGCAGCCCCCAGAGGTAGGGCAAGGGCAGAGTCCCCACCAACAAGGCTTGTAGAAACATCCAGGTACCAGTAGGACAGGAATGCCCAGTCTCCACTGAAGCAGACCCGGAGGAGGGGTGTATCCGGAGCCTATCATCACAGCAGGGGAGTGGCTGTTACTAAAAATAGCTCTTCAAAGCCAGGGCCTGGGCCACCTGGGTCCCCAGAGATGGCCAGGACTTGAGCTCCAGGTGGGCACCCAGGGGAAGGGGGCTCATCTCCCCTTTTGTGGGGGCAGCATGAGAAAGCCAGTTCCTTCTGCAGAGGAGCAGCCCAGGGGTGGGGGTGGGGCAGGTTCTGTCCCCTGGTCCCTGTGCTGGTTAGGAGACACAGGCTCGTCCCCAGGCCAACAACCCCATCGCAAAGTAAACCAGAGTCCCAGTCAATGAGCCCTGGCAGAGAGTTAAAACAGGGTTGGCCTGCCGGCCAGATCGGAGTACAAGCTGTGGTCCCTGGACAGACAGGTAGCTAGCTCCTCTCTCTGACGTTTCCATCTGAACCCTCCCCGCCCTCCTGGAGACATAGAAAGCCACAAGGAGCAGGTACCACATGGAGCCTCCCCGGCTTTATTGAGCATGTCCTTCGAGCGAGCGAGCGGGCCCTTACAGAAACCCTCTCCACTCCCCAGGGCAGCCAGAAAGGTAGGGACCATCATTATATCCACTTCACAGCTTTACAGAGGAGGGAGGACGCCGCAGCTGGCCTCCACCCACGGGGCTGCTTCACCTGCGTGGCAGCTTTCTGGGAACCCTGACCTAGACACCTGCCTGGCACTTCCTGGTCCTCCTCCTATCACCCACAATAGTCTCCAGGGTCGGTCCCAACCCAAACGGGGTTCTGGGTCAGACAGATTGCAGGGTGTCTCTGTGGGGGCCCATCTGGGGGGGAGCCAGAGTGCCCCCTGAGCTGTGGGGGGGCACGTTCCCTGGGGGCTCCACTAGTCCAGGCCTGAGGCCTTGGTGAGGGTGTCGAGCAGTTGGAAGTAACTATACTTGAGGTCATACTCCATGTCGTACCAGAAGTTCACTGTGGGGAGAGCAAGCACAGGAGTGGGTGGCCCAGCTCTGACCCAGAGCCTCCCCAGCCCACCCGCTGGCCGAGGCCAGCAGCTCCTCACCAGCAATGCAGCCCTGGGACTGCTGCACGTGGTGGACCCACAAGGCCGGCAGGTAGAGCATCTCGCCAGCCTGCATGGTGCAGCGGAGGGCCTGGGCCCCACGGTACTGTGGGTACCGGGACAGATCTGGTGTCAGGGGATCCAGTGGAAGCCAGGGCACCTGGGGACGGAGCAGGACCGGGGAACTCGGCCTTTGGCCTTGCCAACGGTAATGGCCAAAGGTCCCCCTCCATCCGCCCTGGGAAGCCAGCCCCAGAAGGCGGGACCTTACGGAGGAAGGGGCCACCTTCCCAAGACCTTTGGGGCCCGCTTGCTCCTCGGAGATGGATGAGCTCGCCCCTCCCTGAGGCCCAGGGCCAAGATGGACACCTTCTCCATGGCCTCTTCATCCACCACCTCAAAGGTGCCCGCCTCAGTGAGTCGGTAGGTTGTTGGGGTGTACAGCTCTGATGCCAGAGAAAAAGGGGGAGCTCAGCAAAGAGTGCTCCCAGCCCCTCACACCTCCTCCCAGCCTCTCCTGTTGGCTGCCTGGCCCCAGGGACACAGGCAGGGAATCCTCGCTACCCTTCCTCTGGTTTGGGGCCCATGCGTAAGGCAGGCCCCAGCCCTACCATAGGGGATGAAGGGTCGGTCGCTGGGCGGGTGTAACAGGAAATGTTTCTCTCCAGAGAGGACACAGTAGAGGTTTTCGTAGTGGTCCTTGTGCACTGCCAACACAAAGAAGGTCCTGGGCAGATTTGGCGGAGCAGGGCACATGAGAGGCAGAACCTGCCCACCCAGAGCCTTGCGCCTCAAGACAGCCAGGGGTGTAAAAACGAGAAAGTCCTGCGAATAAAGATTTCAACCTTCCATCCAAAGTGTCCCCTGATGTCTCCTTTACGCCCAGTACTAGTTCAACTTAGCCAGTAAAGGATCTCCATCCCTCTGCCGTGAGCATGGTGCTCTTTTAAACTCCATCCGGGCTCAGACTGAAAACAGCCTCTTCAAAGAACAGCCAGGATCCTGGAGGACAATGAATTTATAAGGGGGGAGGGGGAATCCCATTATTTTCTACACAGTTTCTGAAGCCCCCTCATTTCCCTCAGAGAGAAGAACTCGGGAAGGGAGGGTGAGAACGTTTGGACCAACTAGAGGGACTGAATCAATGTCACTGAGCTGTCAGCGTAGAAGCTTGGTGTGTGCTTTTGCTCTGTGTATTCTCAACGACATAGTCAAACCAGACTCCAGGAGATGCCCAGTGGGGGCTGGGGTGGAGGGCATTCCAGATCCCAGCCACCAGGGACTTGGCACACACCACACGCCCCATGCGGGTCATCTCTCCAAAGAGGTAAATATCTACGCATAGGGTTCTCCCAAGTTCACCTCCGGGGCCAACGTGCCCTCTGAGAGATGTCTAGTGCGCCCCCACACCAAAGTCATCCCACCCACCACGCTGCCACGCCGCTCCTCCTCTGTTCGCAGAATGGTAGACCGACCCTCCAGGCCAGCCTCCCACCCTTGGCCCCATCCTGGCTCCTCCCTGTCCCTGCATCCCAGAGACACCTACAGGACATCACTGCGGCCGCCTCCCCCAGCCAGAAGTTCACCTCCTCTGGCATCTTCCCTGCAGGACAGAGGAGGAGAGTTAGGAGTGGTTGTCCCCTGCAGGTTGGGTCTGGGATAACACCCAACAGGATGTGGGCAGGGGTGCTGCGTGCGAGCGAGGGGCATCCCAGGGAAAAATGGCGAAGAGGCCATGGTTTGGAGGGCTTAGGGAGTGGGCCCAGCCCCCCACAGGCAAAAGTTAGAGCACTAATCCTTTGCAGTCGGTCAACAGTCAAGGCTTCCAGGGCGGCAGGGCCTGACCCTGGCCATGGGGTGGTGGGTGTGGGCCAAGACAATCAATGTCACCGAGCTGTCATTGTAGAAGCTTGGTGTGTGCTTCTGCTGTGTATTCTCAACGACTGCCCTCTGCCCCAGTCGCCCCCTCTCACCCAGAGCCTCGGAGGCCCAGGGCATGTGGGGCTACAAGTCGGGCAGCAGCTGGGGCAGCCCAGTAAGCAGGTTAGAGCACTGCTTCTGCACGTAGAGCACACCAGGGTGCCGGGCCCTGCCCTCCAGGACGTCCAACACACCTCACAGGGGCAGCAGGCGCTCGGCTGGCATCACGAAGTGGTCTCCGCGCACGGAATCAGCATAGCCATCTGGAGTCACCGCTACGCTCACCTCCGTGGCGCCCACCGTGGCCCTAGGGGAAGGGACTCTAAGTGCAGGCCCACATGCCACAAGACAGCTTGCCCATCACCCTAGCCCAGCCCAGGGCTGCACCCACCTCAGATAGGGGAGCGACCACTTCTGCAGGGCATTGCGCACGATGCAGGGCCTGCTGGGGCAGACCCAGTCCTGGTAGAAGTTCAGTGGCATCGGGGCCTCATCCAGGTAGGGCACGGTTGGAGGCACGCCAAGCTCTTAAGTGGGGTGGGAGGTAGATGTTGACATAAACAGCACACAGCCACTTACGGATGAGATGCCCTCTCTGGGCAGGCCACAGGGTATCACTGGGCAGTGCTCACTGGGGAGGGACCAAGAGACTCTGGACCACCAGAAATAGAAGGGGATTTTCAAGGAGTAGGCTGCCGCACACCTACTCCAGGAGGGGCCACACAGCCCAAGAGCACGTGAGCAACATACTCTGGTGTCAACTTGTGGAGGGGTGGAGTCTAAGCTGTCATTCAGGTTGCAGCTTGATGACCTCATTTGTAGGTGCCTTCGGAAATCAATAGCTCACTTCCTGTGAGACATTCCTGCTGACAAGACACACAGAGCTACACTAGAGCCCTGGAGCCGCAGGGCTCACTTGGAGACCCCTGCTAGCGCTGGGATGCCTCCACCACCACTGGGTCCACAAGGCTTTCCACCCACTGGCCTGTGATCTTCCTGCATCAGCATCATTGCTTGTGTTTCGTGAGTAGGAAGAGGGATTTATAGACTGGTATCGGACATGTGGGCTAATATCAGACTTAAGGACTTGATCTGGACTGGGCTGGGATGTTTTCTTAATGTGCAATTTTTCTTTGATATAAAGTTCTCTTTTAAAACACATATAAGTGTCTATGAATTTGTTTTTCTGGTCAACTGGGGCTAACACAGCGGGACTCCTGCTTGGCCCAAACCCCAGTCCTCCCTGGGGCCAGACCCTTGGTTAGCTTCCCTAGCTGCGGTGGCGGACCTCTAGCGAAGTATAGAAAAGCAGCCTCAGGCACCACGCAGGGAGCTCCCCGTGGCTGGGGGCAGCAAGATGAAGGAAGAATGCCTTCCAACTGCGAATATTCACTGAATATTTTGGAATGTGCTCAGCACTTGGCTTGGCCAGTGTGAATGGGTCCTTTCAAGATGCTGACAGCCTCATCGGGGAGACATGCCTATAACCTGAACGCCCTGGGTCTTCCATGATGGTACCGTGCTGTGTGCTGCCTGGGTGGCTTTCTCTTGCTGCCCTTCATCTACTCCCTGTTGTGCTCCTGGCTGGCTCCTCGTCTCACCAAGTCTACCTACAAACACTCCCAACCTCCCTCGCCCTCACCTTCTCCCTCTCCCATGCCACCTCCTTTGGGGCCCCTCCACTCACAAGTCACCCCAAGAGCCTTCCTTCCCCCAGCTGGCTTTCCTTCTTCTTTAGGAACTTGTGAACCACACCACCCACCGCCCACCCCCTCCCGGCCCCAGCCCACAACCATTTCTAGTAAACAAACAACAGTTGCCCTCGAGTCGATTCTGGTTCCTGGTGACCCGGGATGTCAGAGTGGACCTTTGCTCCACAGTTTGTGGCCCTGACTTTTCTGAAAAGGATTGCATTTCGTTGGGGGTCCTTTAGGAGTAGGCAAAGTGCACCGACCTTCCCATTAGTAAGACAAATGCTTAACCATGGACACCACCCCGGGGCTCTGAAACACTCCTCATTCCCTTCCCACGTGCATGTCCACTTGACCACCTGCACCGTCAAGCACACTATCTACGGGCCCTGGTGGTGGCACGGTGCTTAAGCACGTGGCTGCTAACCAGGAGGGTATGATCTCAGTCCACCAGGTGCCCCTCGGGAGAGAGACGTGGTGGCCAATCTGTTTCCTCAGACACAATATGGGGCAGTTCTACGACTCCAGTGACAGGTTTTCAAACAGGTTAATATACTATCTACTCAATTGATTTCCACTGGATAGCTGTCTCTGTCCCCGGGTAGAATGTGATCTCCATGAGGGTGGGGGTGTGGGTTACACCTTCCCAGGATGGAGCACAGTGCCCAGCACGCCCATGATCCCCAGTACACACTGGCTTAATGACTGGATGAAAGGCTTACAATATCTCCTGCCACAGAGAACTAACTGGTTCCCCTGGCTTAACTCCCCTCCTTCCAAAAGCATTTATCACCCAGCTCCAGACATCTTCTTGAAAGGCAGCCTCATGTTGTCACTCTGAGCAAACCTCCTTTGATGACTTACCACTTGGAGAATAAAGTCTGCCTGGCCTTGGTAACGGGGCCCAACCCATTCTTCTCCTCTGATTAGCCTCTGCCTGGAGCCGGCCCCTTACCACACACCCTCCCTGCTCCCTGGCCCTGCAGCTCCCTCCATTCTTTCCCTTGGGTAGAGAGGAAGGTACCCCCTGTGCTTCAAGGCCACTGCCCTCCCCCTGAACCACAAGGTCGCGCACCTCCGGTGAAGTCATCCGATTAGTCTCACGGTCAGTGGGAAAGTGGGGATGTCTTTAGCTAGATCAGAAATTGGATCTGAATAGGAAGGTCCCAGGGGACCTGGGAAGGTGGAAAGGGAAGAGCTGATTGGTACTTGAAAGTCACTGGCAAAGAGGTAAGAAGGATCCTACCTAGTAGATACAGGAACGCGGAGAGGTGACACGTGGCCAAGCTGTGCCAGCCCACTGTAACAGGCACCGCGGAAGATGACTCAGTAAACCCCTGAGATTCTCACAGAAATTCTTAACAGAGGTGCTAACTGCTATTTTTAGCCCCTTTATGTTTTCTACTCTTCTTCCATTTTGATTTTCTTGCATTTGAATAGATTTCTTTTGGGGTACGGTCACTCTTCTATCCCAGGGCTTTGAAATGAGAGAATTTCAAAGGAGATCGAGACAATTCCTTTGACCCCATAATTCCTCTGCTAGGAATTTAACCAACCAAAAACACATGGGCAAAACGCTTCCCTCTCCCGAGCGCACCAACCTCTCTCTGACTCAGGGTGTTTGCCTTCCGTGAACTGCCCCCGCATGTGTCTGCACACTCCCTCCATCCCCGCCCTTGAGTCTGTGCCCAAGAGCCACCTCCTCATTGAGGCCTGCTCTACTCACCCTATTGAACCTCCATCCCGGAGCCCCTCATTCCACTTAACTGATTTCCCCACATTTATCTTCTAACCTACTGTCTCTTCATTTGGCCAACTGTAAGGAACCCCGGTAGCTGCTAACAGCAAGGTCAGTGGTTCAAACCCATCGGCCACTCCTCAGGAGAAAATAGACGCTGTCTGCTCACTTAAAGAATTTCACCCTCACTAACCCACCCAAGGGGAGAGGGTATTGTTTTTATCTCCACAGGGAAAGAGGGACCAGACTTCAACCCAATGCTCCAAGATGTGAATGCAGCATGCCAGCATGCAGTAGGGAACCAGTGGAGAGGTTTGAGGGGCCGGTCCCAATAACAACTACTAAATGGACACCTGCCCCTCCCCCCAGAAGAATTTATTTCAAAGGGCGGCATTGAATCTGAAGCTCCGGGAGAGGGACATATCTGATCGGAGCACACGGGAGCAGAGGAAGGGGAACGAGGAGAGTGGAGCACATCCTGGACCACCAGGCCATGGGGACGATATTTCCAATTAGAACAGCCAGTTCACAGAGAGGACCACATGGCCAGCCAAACTAGGAGACATGGTGCCCCTCACTGACTCATAGCCCTACAGGGGACAACAATGGGGACACAGTGTGGGAATTGCACCCAATATGATCCTGCCACACTGAGGCAAAACACTAAAGGGGTGCAACAGCAAGGGATTGGAGTGGCGAGGTCCCCAGGGAATGCTGAAGGTGGACTTTGGAGCCAGCATGGTGCCCCAACAGACTGGACTGGAAAACACTCCTAAAGGCCAACAAACAATCCTTGAACTAACTACAAGCTTTTTTTTCTTATTGTGTTTTGTTTTGGTTTTTGTCATTGGTTTGTTGTTGTTTTGCTGTATATTGTTTCTTGGTTTTGCTCTGTCTTGTTTTTGTGCATGTTATTACCTCCTCAGGTCTGTCTAAATAAGATAGGCTGGATGAACAATCTGGAGGAGAAAACAATGGAACCAACAGTTCCGAGGGGACATGGGAGAGGGGAAGTGGGGGGAAAGGTACTGGTGTTAACAAACCCAGGGACAAAGGAACAAGTGACCCAAATCGGTGGTGAGGAGGGTGTGGGAGGCTTGGTAGGGCATGATCAAGGGTAATGTAACCAAGAGGAATTGCTGAAACTCTGGTGGGGACTGAGCATGATAGAGGGAAAGGAGGAAAGTCAAAAAAGGAAATAGAGGTAAGAGCTGGGAGGCAAAGGGCATTTATAGAGTTCTAGATAAAGACATGTACATAGGCAAATATGTTTATATATGAGGATGGGGAAATAGATCTGTTAGGTAGCTTAGCCTAGGTAATTGGGAAGTCCATTTACGCATGCCCAGGAGAACCAGCAAAGGACAAAGCTGGATTTTCCCGCCAGTGGTGGAGATGTGCGTTACACCTGGAGCAGCCCACCTGGGCCAGTTTACTACAATTCAGCCAATGGGATCGACCTGGGGTCGTTCACCACGCCTCCCCCAGGAACCCTTAAGAAGGCAGGAACCGAGAGGGAGAGGGTCTGGTCATCTCCGTGGGAGGGGAGAGATCCTTGCGTGTCCCGGAGCAGTGTCTGCCAGGCCGCATGGTCAAAGGAATCCTATGGGTGCCGCGTAAAACCTGATGCTTCTTTGAACTTTCATTAAATTCACTTGGATCACGAGCCCGGCTTCAGCATAAAATCTTTCTCACGCGGAGCCAAGGATCAAGGCTTAAATCTAGTCCCGGAGAGAGAGACCTTACAGATCTATGTGCATATATTTATAGGTTTAGTATTAAGGTAGCAGAAGGACTTTGGGCCTCCACTCAAGTACTCCCTCAATGCAAGAATACTTTCTTCTTTTAAATTGACACTCTATGAGGCTCACCTTCCTGATACAACTGCTGAAGACAAAGCGGGTGAATAAGCAAATGTGGTGAAGAAAGCTGATGGTGCCCGGCTATCAAAAGATAATAGCATCTGACTTCTTAAAGGCTTGAAGGTAAACGAGCGGCCATCTAACTCAGAAGCAACAAAGCCCACATGGAAGAAGCACACCAGCCTGTGTGATCAAGAGGTGCCGAAGCTATCACTTATCAGGCATCAAAGAACAAAAATTCATATCATTGTGTGCTCACCTCCCTGATTTGATCGCTGAAGACAAATGGGTGCATAAGCAAATGTGGTGAAAAAAGCTGATGGTGCCCGGCTATAGAGTCGGGGTCTTAAAGGTTTGAAGGTAAACAAGCAGCCATCTAGCTCAGAAGCAAAAAAAGCCCACATGGACAAAGCACACCAGCCTGTGCGATCACGAGGTGTTGAAGGGATCAGGTATCAGGCATCATCAGAACAAAAAATTATATCATAGTGAATGAGGGGTGGAGTGCAGAGTGGAGACCCAACGTCCATTTGTGGGCCACTGGACAACACCCCCTTACAGAAGGGTCTCGGGGAGGAGACAAGCCAGTCAGGGTGCGATGTAGCAATGATGAAAAATACAACTTTCCTTAAGTTCCTAAATGCTTCCTCCTCCCCCACTATCATGATCCCAATTCTACTTTGCAAGTCTGCCTAGACCAGAAGATGTACACTGGTACAGATGGGAACTGGAAACACAGGGAATCAAGGGCAGATGATCCCTTCAGGACCAGTGGTGTGAGTGGTGATGCTGGGAGGGTAGAGGGAGGATGGGTTGGAAACGGGGAACCAATTACAAGGATCTAGATGTGACCTCCTCTCTGGGGGACGGACAACAGAGGGGTGGGTGAAGGGAGATATCGGACAGGGAAAGATTTGGCAAAATAATAATTTATAAATTATCAAGGGTTCATGAGGGAGGGGGGAACGGGGAGGGAGGGAAAAAATGAGGACCTGATGCTAGGGGCTTAGGTGGAGAGCAAATGTTTTGAGAACGATGAGGGCAATGAATGTACGGATGTGCTTTACATAATTGATGTGTATATGGATTGTGATGGGAGTTGTATGAGTCCCTAATAAAAAGATTCTTTAAAAATATGTTGTGCTTCCATACACCAGCAGCAAACAATCGGAAAAGGAAAGAAAGAGAACAATTCCATTTCTAATACCATCTAAACAACTAAAGGACTGAGGAATAATTTTTTTAATAAATCGTTTTATTGGGGCTCATACAACTCTTATCAGAATCCATACATACATCAATTGAGTAAAGCACCCTTATACATTCGTTGTCCTCATCATTCTCAAAATTCTTCTTCCACTTGGGTTCCTGGAATCAGCTTTTTCCTTTTTTTCCCCTCCCCTCCCTCTCCGCTCCCCCTCCCCCTCCCCCATGAACCCTTAATAGTTTATAAATTATTATTTTATCTTATCTTACACTGCCCCGCGTCTCCCCTCACCCACCGTCGCATTGCCCATTTTCCAGAAAGGAGGTTACATGTAGATGGGACTGGGGAATAATTTAATGAGGGAGACAAATATTAAAAATACTTCTGAGGGAATTTAAAGAAGACATAAATAATTTAGAAGGCTTAGTATTGTTAAGATGACAATATGACCAAAGTGATCTGCAATCCCTATAAAAATTCCAACAGCTTTTATGTTCCTTTTAGGGGAACGGAAAGAAAATTCTCAAATTCACATGATTGCAAAGGCCTCAAATAGTAAAAATGATCTTGAAAAAAAGAAGAACAAAATAGGAGGTTTCAAAATAAAATAAAAAATAAATTTTTAAAAATAGGAAGTTTCATCCTTTCCAATTTAAAAATGTACTGTAAAGTTGTTAGGCAGACTAGCTCAGGGATGGGATGTCCCTTAAGCCATGCCCAGAGAGCCAGGCAAGGGAACAAAGAGCGGCACACTGCACATGCTCAGAGGCTCAGGTTTCCCACCAGTGGGATTGGGTGGGTGCTAAACCTGGATCAGCCCACCTGAGCCAGGTGAATTCAGTTCAGCCAATGGGGTCCATCTGGGGTCGTCCACCACGCCTCCCCCTGGAATCCATGAAAAGGGAGGGTTGGGGGAGGGGGAGGGGGAGAAGGGAGAGAGAGAGAGTGAGAGAGAGAGAGAGAGAGAGAGAGAGAGAGAGAGAGAGAGAGAGAGAGAGAGAGAGATCTAACAGAGAGCAGAGAGTCACAGGAAAGGAGAGATCTTTGCGTGACGCTGAGCAGCTTCAGCCAGGCTACATGGTCGGGAGGAGTCCTATGGGTGCTGTGTAAAACCTGAAACTTCTTCTGCCTCTCATCAAACTCACTTGGATCACGGACCAGGCTCCGGCGTGAATTCTTTCTAACGAGGTACAACTCGATCTCCCGAGAGATCTAACAAAGCCACAATCATCAAAAGAGTGTGGTACTCCTAAGAGGGCAGTCCAAGGAGTAGAAATGAGAATCAAGAAATACACCCGTACACCTATGGTAACTTGTGATTTGACAATTATGTGAATGGGGGAAGACCCACTTATTCAATACACAGCGCTATGACCACTGAGTCGCCACATGCAAAGGAATGAAGGCAAATGGACCAATACCTTACATCATGTATGTGGAATTATAAAGAGACTTCTCCCCAGATTTGTCTCCCCAAAGACATGTCAAACACTAGAGCCTATTTGCTAGCATATCGTGGGAGGCCAGATGCTTGGAGACATCCTCCCTGAAGGCAGTCATTGGCCAGACAACTGTCTGCTCCCAGGGCAGGTAGAGGTCCCCCCCTCCCTGCTGTTAAGGACAATGGGCTAGTTCTCCCTAAATGCTTGTGACCATTAGCTTGGTTCCCATAGGAAGAGTTTACACCCTACTGATAATGGTTTCTATGGAGACACAGAAAACAGGTCAAACCAGCTCAGTGACATTCAAAGTTAGGCTGCCATCCTGAATCTAGGATCTGCCCTTGTCACATGTGTGCCCCCAATCCCTCCTCTTCCAATTGTGTATATCCCTATATTGACCCCCTCTCATTGCTGTATACCCTATAGTGCAACCCCTTCCTGTGATGTATGTCTTTACCTGTAATTACTGGTCTTGCACATCCCCCAAAGATATATAGGCCTGGGTTATGTGTCTTTGTAGTCAGAACTCCAGAGCCTCGGAGCACTCTGCTGATTTTCTTTAGATGCCTTTCCTCCCACATACCCAACAACCCGTTCCCCTATTTTAGCATTGAAAGTCCCTCCACCCAGGCCAACTGGTTTGATCATGTATTCGATTTGCATGCAGCCCCTCCCCTCTCCTGAGGGGTAGCCTCAGTGAAGGCACTGACAGGCTCAGAATCTTGGTTTCCTGACCTGTGCGTGTGCTGGAAAGATTACATGGGATGATAAATAATAACACTGATCGCAATGAACAATTATAAGCACTTACTATGGGCCAGACGTTGTTCCTCAGTGCTTCTAGCAGGCACACAAATGCCATGTCCTTGGGGCCTACAAGAACTCAGATTCCACTTCAGCAGATCTGAAGCAAGCTGTGAGAAATGGAGTTTCTACAACAGTGAGGACCAGGATTCTAAGAAGGATTGAGGCATTCAAATGACCGTGATGGCAAAGACCATGTATTGAGTATACTGTGGGTGGCCAAAAGAATGAGCAAATCAGTCCTGGAGGAAATCGAACCAGGACATTCTTCGAAGAATGTTCCTAGAAGATAGAATGGCAAAATTTTGTCATGCTGATTTTGGACATGTCGTTAGGAAAGACCAATTGCGAGACGAGAACATCATGTTTGGTAAAATAGAGGATCTGGGGAAACTCTTCATGACACGGACTGGCACAATAACCACAACAATGACCTCAAACCTGCCAATGGGCAGGAAGATTGCATAGGATCTAGCAGTAATTTGTCCTATCTGGCATAAGGTCACAAGGAATCAAATTTGCTTTGCTGGCGACTAACAACAACAAGGTCTTTCTATCATTCAATCTCAACCTCGAACACACAACCTAAGAACTATTTTTCACTTCCCTTGTACACAGAGCAGAACAAAGGGGGTTCAATGATTTTTCCGAGGTTATAGAGCTAGAAGGACATAGAGCCATGACTGGACAATGGAGCGATTTGACACCAGAGACATTAATCTTAAGCAGGACCTTTGTCTCCCACAAAGATCACAGGCATATCCATAACGGACTTGGCACAAACTCTTCCACATGGCAACCTTTCAGCAGATAGTTGACATCTTAGTGCCATCCAGTTGACACCAAATCAGCGACTGTATAGGGCAGGGTAGAACTGTCTATGTGGGTTTTTGACACTAAATATTTACAGCCGTAGAAATCCTCATCTTTCTCCCACAAAAGTCTGTATGATTGTTATTAATTGGGTCAGAAGTCACTTTAATGGTGACCAAATCCTTCCTCTTCTTGGATTCAACATTATACCCCACTGCTTCTAATAGCTCCTCTACCCAAACCAAAACAGGCATGAGAGAGTTGATTCTGACTCATGGTGCCTTATGTGTGGATTCCACAGGACTTTCAAGACTATAGGCTTTAAGCAGGTTTCCAGGCCTTTCCTCCATGGTGCCCCTGTGTGGGTTCCAACTGCCAATGATTTGTTGAATAGTTGAGTGTGGAACTCTTTGCCCTCCTCCAGGAACTCCAATATCCTTGAAGCTCTCTATTCACAAAAGACTGTCCTTCCAACCTAGGCTCAGAGTGCTTGTCTTCTCTCTCTCGTTTTACTTTTCATCAAGTTGTTTGGGACTCCCCAGGAGTTGGGTCCCAGGGACATATTTATATGTAATTATGTCCCTGTCATCTACAACATGATCATGATAAATGGAGAAAATACTGAGGTGATCAGTGCTATCTTCTTGTTGCGATCCACAATAAATGATCACGCGAGCCCCAGTCAAGAACCCAAAGGATGTATTGCATTGGGTAAATCTGCTCTATGAGACCTCTTCCTTTTTTAAATTTTTTTTGTAGCTGGGAAAGAGAAAGGGGAGATGGTCTCTTCTCCCAAGTTGGCATCCCTGCCAGGGCACCCCTACTCAAATCTGGCCAACTTCACTCCCGAATAGAGTTCCCTGCTACTCCTGTAGAACTGCCCCGTGGAAGGACCAATGGTCTAAAGATTCAGAATGGAGAAGACAAGTGCCAAAAGCCATAGCCTAGCCCTTCACAGCCAGAGTGTGACCCCACAAGGGCCCCCACAAACAGACACTTTCTAGGGATCTTAAGTTGTTCGGCCTTAAGGGGAGGGGAGTGGGGCTCTAGCAAGCTAGGATCCCATTCCAGGCTGTGGGCACATATCCCGAGCCCTTGATGGGGAGGACTCACGTACCCAGTGGGTCCAATGGAGTTCTGGGTATATGGGCCTGTGGGAGGGAAGCCACCTTGGGGGCTGGACCAACCCAGAGCATCCCAAGTTGGATGGGGTGCAGGGGCCTGGGCAGGATTCCTCCTCCTTTCCATCCCTCATGACCAACCAGACTAACAAAGTCTTGGGCAGGGAGGGGGCCTGGAGCAGGACCAGGGTTGGGACAGGGGGCCTGGGTGAGGTCTCAGGTGGGTGGACCAGGCAGAGCAGGAGTTCTGGGGCCTAGGCAGGCACCAGGTGGGCTGCAGACCCACATCAGGGGTTATGGTGGCAAGGCCCGGTTGGGCAGGAGTCTGGGAGAGGGCGGGGAGGCCGCAGGAACCACACCTGGTCTGTGAAGCCCTAGGCCTTGCCCATCAGGTCATTTTGGCCCATGGAGGTGGTGCGGCTCTGAGGCTGGCTCACTCAGCACTCACAGCTTAACCTGCTCAGGTCCTGAGCCCTTAGCCTCCACAGGAAGTGCTGGCTGGCCTCTTACCTTGTCCTCAATAGTGGCTCCAGCTGCTGCCAAATAGGCCAAGGCTTAAAGGGGCCATGGGCTTCCACCTGTGCGCCCCGCCTCTTCATCCTTAAAGGGGCCACGCGTTGCAGCGAGACCTCTTTCAAAAGTGTTCTCCAAAGTGTTTAAGAGAAAGGATGTTACCTTGAAGCTTAAGGTGTACCTGAATAAAGCCATCTGAGTCATATATTCAATGGCCTTGTATGCACGTGAAAGTTGGACATTGAAAAGGAAGATCAAAGAAGAATCAATGCATTTATATTGGGATGCTGGTGAATAATATTGGAAATACTATGAACTGCCAAAAGAACAAACAAATGTGGGTTAGAAGTGCAGCCAGAATACTCCTTAGAAGCAAGAATGGTGAGACTTCCCCTCATGAACCTTAGACATACTGTTAGTGAGAGATCAGTCCTGGAGGAGTAAGGACATTCTGCTAGGTGAAAAGAGATAAGCGAAAATGAGGAAGACCTTCAGTAAATGGATTGACACAGTGGCTGCAACAAGGGGCTGAACCATAACAACTATTGAGAGGATGGTGCAGGACTGGGTGGTGTTTCGTTCTATTGTCCATAGGGTGGCTAGGAGTTGGAATTGACTCAATGGCATCTAACAACAGAAACAAAATCTACACCCACTACTAACAGGACAGGAAGTTTTCCAACCCCTCGCATCTCTCAACCCCAGGAACAGAGATGCCACCTTCCTTCTAGCTGTATAACCAGTATCTAGAACAGAGCTCAACGACGAAGTGCCTAACAAACCTGAAGTAGCTGTTACTTAGCTCCATGCCTCATAGGTCTCAGTTCCACAGCCCCAAAACAATAACATCGGTGTTGTTGTTTGTTGCCATCAAGTTGATTTCTACTTACACCTGCCTCACACCTGCCTACCTAGTAACCCACCTTATGAAAATAAGGCAGAAGAATGATTCTTTCCCACGGTGTCTGCAGACTATGACTCACCACTCTGAAGGCACTGTCATGTAAATGTTGAATGGCCAGCTGAAAGGTTGACAGTTGAAACCCACCAGCTGCTTCAAGGTAAAATGATGGGGCTGTCTGTTCCAGTAATGTTGTACAACCTTGGAAAACTTACATAAGGAATTGACTGGACTGCAATGAGTTTGCTGTACCTGGAATGATGATGCGACCAGAGAAAGAATGAGAGGGAAGCCAGAAAAGAAAGCACTGCCCTGCCCTCCATCTGGCAGTTTTGTGATTTTTTTGCAGCAGTTGGTTCGAATGGAACAAGGAATAAAGAGGCGGAGCACATGGCAGTTGAGCGCTATTTGCCATTCTGACCAAGTGCCACTGTGAGAAAAGGGGGAGGGTAGGATTGATCTTGGTCTTGATCAAAGTCCAAGAAAATATTTGCATTTCCAGAAAGTGGGAGGTTTCCCAAGCCAAGGTAGTAACAGGAGCTGCTAGCTCTCACATCTGGCCTTGTGGACCCTGTTCAAAGAAGCTCCTGCACTGGGTAAGAGGTTGGTGGTTAGGCAGAGAGACAAAGAGAGAGAGTTGAACTTCCTCTGGTTGTGTCTGGTCTGAAGGGGTTTGTCGACAGGCATCTTGGCTCTTTCCCAGCCTGAGCCCTTGAGCCTCCTCAAGTCCACACTCCCGCTTCCCAGCCCCCCACAAGGACACCATCCAGAGGTCTTCCTGTACCCATATGTGGATTTTGGCTTTTCCTTCTTTTGGCTCTGCTCAGTGGCAGGGCATTTGAAGGGCGGTTGTGGGTTTTGTACAGTTGTCATTAGCATAAATGCGTGATAATTTCCTAAATTTCTCCTCCCGCAGCTTTAGGCTGTGTTTCCAAACTCCCGGTCCTCACAGAGGCTCTGCAGAGGGGGCAGTGGCTCTGATTCCACCTGGCAGTTCCTGGTTGAGCACATGGATGTCCCATCCCAGTCTAGCCATGGCACCATGAATCACGTTGCTAGGAGAGGGGCAAATGAGTCCTCCAAAGGAGATGTGTAGTGACCACAAAAGTGACACACTTATGGTTATCTACTAATTATACATGGTGGTGCTTGGCCCTCTCAAGGTGGAAACATACAAATTAACCTATGCCTCTTCTCTAAAAGCAAGGGTACCTGCTTGTGACATGAGGTTTTGGAAAGTTCTTTCATGGACACAAAGAAGGGTGGCTGATCCAATCCTTCAGCAGCTCATCAATCATTGAGTATCTCAAGCTGATTTAGAGTAGTGTCCAGAGATCTAGTGGTGAAATGGGGTAGAAAGCTCTGGGGCGCTAGCCAGGGAGACAATACGGAATAATTTGAGCCAGAAAGAGTTATCCATGGGAGGCAGAATGAATATAGAAGGGAGCTGGGAAATGAGTTTGGATCTATCTACCTCTTGAAGGATCTCACCCTTCTCTCTTCTCAACTGCTTCCTATGCAGCCTCGGTCTGCCTGCTCTGGGCTTCCAAACCACACAAGCGACAATGCAGACACACGCACACACAGGCACGCACACGCACATGTACACACACATGTACAAATACACTCCGAAGAAGCAAAACCTACTTCTGGTGAATCCAGCCAATTCAGATGCATAGCAATCCTAGAGGAAATAGTAGAACTTCCTGTGTGGGTTTCTGACACCATAAATTTGTCCATTGTCAGATGGCCTCATCTTTCTCCCTCTCAGAACAGCTAGTGGGTTTGAACTGCTGGCCTTGTGATTAGTAGTGAGATGCTTAACCCACAGCATCACCAAATCTCCTTAGCAAGAAGGATATTACCACAATCACCACCACCTTTTTCCTACTTTTCTGGGGGTTATGGAAGGAAAGAGTACTGTTCAGCATTTGACTCCCTTTAAAGAAAATGGGAGATCCAGGGTGACGACAGCAGATGGCTGGAACATTCCAGCCTGGCATCCTGGGTCACCCGGAAAGATTCTCCCTTGTGGGCTCTATAAAGCAGGCACACTCAAAGACCACAGAACCTCGTTCTCAGCTGTCAGCCTCGGGTCTTGGGTTTCTTTGGACCTGCTGGTTGGAGAGGGGCTGCTCGATGGAGAGCCTCATCACTTAGCATCATGGGTGCTCCGACATGATACCTCTGAGATATGTAATTTATATTTCATGCACAATTGAAGCTGCTAATGGTGTCATTTTCCACGGGGGAAACAAGTTGTTACAGTGTGAATTTCATTGCAGGCGTGTGCCCTTTTCTTTGTCCCCAAGTGCCCCAGGGGAAGTTCCCAGGTAGCCGTCTTGTGGGTGTCCAAGAGACTGGACAGGCCCCAAGGTGTCAGGGCTAAGGAGTGGTGGCAAGGCCAAAAATGCTTTCTCTGACTTCTTTTTGTGTGCATTGAGGCGGTGGAAGTAGAGGTGGCAGCTAAAACTGCCCATTGGTCTCACCATTTTTTTCTCACCTGTACGTGTGGGATTGGGCAGGGCTAGAGTGTGACTCTTCAGTTCTCATGCTAACATTGATCGATATTGGACAGTGGAGATGATGTGTAGGGGAAGGGATGCAAAATCCAACCACTTGTAGTCAAGACATCAGCAGAGTGTGGAGCTAAGCCTGTAGTCTCTGAGGTTGGTCTGCTGGGATATGAAGTCTAGCTCCCCCTTTGATAACCTGGTCACCTCTGGGCTAGATTGTTTCACTTTTCTGTGCATTCATGTTCTCACCAATAGTCGGGAGCTGATGCACTCACTACCAATGGGTCAGTCAATTGCAATTCATAGTGAGCCTGCAGGACAGAGTGGAACCATTCTAGAGGTGTTCCTATAAGCTGTGACTTGTACTGGAGAAAATTGATGCATCATTCTCAGGGGAAGCTGCTGAGGGTTTTTCTGAGCTTGTGGTAAATAGTCAAGGGCTTCTCTATTGCCCCACCAGCGCTCCTCTTAAAAGGGTTGCAAAAGCCACCAAAACCCCACTGCTCTTGAGTTCATTCAGACCCATAGCAACTCGGCAGGATAAAGTAATAACTGTCCCGGCAGATGTCCAACCCTGAACACCTTTATGAGAGCTGACAGCCCAATCTTGATCCCGAAGAACAGCTGGTGGATTTGAACCACCGACATTCTGGTTAGCAGTTTTAATGCTTTACCCACACCACCACCAGTGGGATGAAATGAGTGAATGTACATGCAATGCTTAGAACACTGGTACATAACATGAATTTAGTAATTGTGTGATATTGTGGTAGTAGGTGAGTCCAAAAACCATACCAACTCACTGCCATCCAGTCCACTCTGACTCACCATGACCTGTGTTCTACCCTATAGGACTGGGTCCAACTGCTCCTGTGGTTATTTGAGACTGTAACTTGGTAGGAGTGGAAAGCCTCATCTTTTTCCCTGAGAGTGGCTGGTCGTTTTGAACTGTTGACTTTGGGATTAGCAGTCCAATATGTAATCACCCACGCCACTATTAAATGAGAGCAACGAGTTTCTGACATTTTCTGTGAGGTGGTAGAATTATTTGTCATTTCTATATTTGAATACGGTAAATCGACTGAAACACAGCAATGGTCATGACTTTACAAAGAGAGGAGAGATGACAATTTTAAGGATATATAGAGCTGGAAGTCAATCCTGGATAGTACAAATGGTGAAAACACTTGGCCATTAACAGAAAGTAGGAGGCTCAAGCGCACCCAGAATACCTTGGAAGAAAGTCTGGCCATCTGTTTCTGAAAGGATATGCCCATTGGAAATCCTATGAATTGCCATGAATCACAATCAACTCAGTGTCAAATGGTCATTTTAAATTTCAGAATGGTTCCTGGGATGAAAGAAAAAATCTAAGTTGTCTATTGAAGAGGTGGTTTGTGAGAGCACCTGGCCCATTTAAACACAAAAATGGACGAGGAACCTCGCTGGGGTCACTGTACACAGACCAGTCCATGCTTTCTCCACATCTAGTTTTGTTGGATGCTGTCAAGTTGGTTTCAACTCACAGCGACTCTTTGTACAACCGAAAGAAACACTTCCTGTTCCTGTGCCATTCTCAACAATTGTTATGTTTTAGACTATTGCTGCAGAAACTGTCCATCCATCTTGGTGAGGGCCTTCCTCTTTTTGGTGCCCCTTTACCAAGCATGATGGCCTTCTCTATGATGTTGCTCCTCATAGCTCCTGATGTTCAAGTATGTGAGACGAATTCTAGCCATTCTTGCCTCTAAGGAGCATTCTGGATACACTTCTTTCAAGACAGATCTTGCTCCTCAACTGAAATTCTTGCACAGAGAGTGAAAACAAACCTGATTTACCTAGAGTCTCATTTCCCACAGTGGGCAACACCACCATCTGCTTGGCATGGAAAAATCCAGGGATCTACAAAGCAGATATCTACATTTTATCCTGGATGGTGAGCTATAGTACAAAATTCTTTCATTGACAGGGGTCCCTGAGTAATTTCTTTTTCTGAAAAGAGGGCAGTAGGCAGAATAAGTTTCGGAACTTTTGGTCTAGAGCAGGAGCTGGATACTTGTTTTTCTGCCAAGGATCATGTGATTTATAATGTCATTCATGGGGCCATACAGGTCAAATATTTAATGAACTCACCCCTAAGGTGATGGCTACAAATGCTTCTTTTTGGTGAGATGTGTGATGCTGGCAGGTATTGATGATTTGGGGGGCCATATACAGCCCTCGGGCCAAACGTTGGTCTAGGGTAGTGGATCTCAACTGGTGGGTCATGACTCCTTTGGGGGTCGAATGAGGCTTTCACGGGGGTGGCCTGATTCATCACAGTAACAAAATTACAGTGATGAATTAGAAATGAAATAATTTTGTGGTCAGGTGTCACCACAAACTGAGGAAATATATGAAAAAGTCACGGCATTAGGAAGGCTGAGAAACACTGGTGTAGGGAATGGTTGGGATCTCAATGTAGGAAAACATGAACTTAATAGGCATTCAGGCAGTGTAGCACTTGGGTTTCATTGGAGAGGAAAGAACTATTGATCTTGTTACAAGGACAAACAAATCTGGAAGTAAATGCTTTTGTGGATGAAAACAAAACATAAAACAAACTCTTGAAAGATTTCTGTATGCTAGAGATGAATTGCAATCAAGAAAATTAAATGATATCTGTTAGGGGTCCAGCAGAAAACAAACCATTCAGAAGTTTTAATTAAAGAGAGTTTAATGAAGACTGTTCACAGTGGTGCAGATGGGGTTAAGGGAACCAACAAAAGATAGGGAGGCCCCAAGGGGTTAACAAGAGCATAAAGCTGTTGCCACGTGTCCTATGGAATTTCCTCTACAGCTCTTTGACTTCATATCATCTCATTGTCTTAGCTACTCTATGATGTAGAGCAGTTCTGCCTCATAGGAATTTTATACTACTGTCCTCTCCCAATTTCCATTACTTTCCAACTTCATTCGTGTTAAAATATGTAGTATTTAATCAGATTTACTATGCTCTAAACCAGTGGTTCTCAAACTTCGTAAATCCTTGGCACTATAGTGAAGTCCCTGATGTTGTGGTGAACATCCATTCATAAAATTATTTTTGTTGCTACTTTATACCTGTAATTTTGCTACTAATAAGAAGAGGCCAACCCCTGTGAATGGGTAGCTCAAGCCCCAAAGAGGTCCTGATCCACAGGTTGTGAACCGCTGCTCTAAACTAAGAAGTGTTTCTTTAAGGTGTAGTTCAGTATATTGTTAGACGCCCAAGTCCTGTTGTTGCTGTTGTTAGGTGCAATCGAGTGGGTTTTGGCTCACAGCAACTCTATGTACAATGTACTGAAATGCTGACCCATCCTGTGCATTCCTCACAGTGGTTCTTTGCTTGGGCTCTATGTTGCAGCCACTGAGCTATTCCAAATTATAGGGGCTGCCTCTCTTTTGCTGCCCTTCTACTGTATCAATATTTGTGTCATCCTCTAGGACAGTGATTTCAACCTTCCTAATTCCACAACACTTTCCAATGTAGTGGTAGACCTTCAATCATAAAATTATATTCTTTGCTACTTCATAGCTCTAGTTTTGCTACTGTTATGAATAGTGCCACCCTGTAAAAGGTTCGTCTAAGCCCCAAATTGTTCACGACCCACATGTTGAGAAATGCTGCTCTAAATTCAGAGGAGTTTCTCTTAAGGTCTGCTTCACCATACTGTTAGAAGCTCAAGTCCATTTATTGTTGTTGTTAAGTGCCGTAGAGTGGGTGTGTCTCATAGCAACTCTATGCACATTATAATGGAACGCCGCCCTGTCCTGTGCCCTCCTCATAGTGGTTCTTTGATTATGTTCAGCCACTGTGCTAATGTATCTTGTTGGGGACTGCCTCTCTTTTCCTGCCCTTCTGTACCAAGATTTGGGTCTTCCTTTAGAGCAGTGGCTCTCAACTTTCTTAATGCCATTTTCTTTTCATACTGATTCTCATTTAGTGGTGACCCCCAACCATAAAATTATTTTCATTGCACATTCATAACTGTAATTTTGTTACTGTTATGAATCATGACACCCTTGTGTAATTTTCATTCCACACTACAAAGGGGTTGTGACACGCAGGTGAAAATCCTCTGCTCTAAACTAAGAGGAGATTCTCTTAAGATAGAATTCAGCATATTTGTAGATGCAGAAGTTCTGTTGTTAGGTACCATTGATTGGGTTTTGGCTCATAACAACTCTATGCACAATGCAAAGAAACACTTTCCCGTCCTATGCCACAGTCATTCTTACACTTGCGCTCATTGTTGCAGCCACTGTGCTAAACCAAATTTTGGGTAGCTGCCTCTTTTTTGTGGCCTTCCTACTGTACCAAGAATTGTGTCTTCCTCTAGGGCAGTGGTTGTCAAATTTCCTAATGCCATGACCCTTTCATACAGTTCCTCATGTAGTGGTGACTCACATCATAAAATTAATTTCATTGTTACTTTGTAACTGTAATTTTCCTACAGTTATGAATCGGGTCATACTTGTGAAAGGGTCATTTGACCGCCAAAAGCGGTCGCGACCCACAGATTGAAAACTGCTGGTCTAAACTAAGAGGAGTTTCTCTTAATATCTATTTCACCCTATTGTTAGAAGCACAAATCCCGTAGTTATTGTTGTTAGATTCTGTCGCATAGCTTTCGACGTACAGCTACTCTAAGAACAATATGGTGGAAAGGTGTCCTGTCCTGTGCCATCCTCACAGTGGTTCTTTTGCTTGCTCGGATTGTTACAGCCACTGTCGTATTCCATCTTGCTGTGGGTTGCCTCTTTTTTGCTGCCCTTCTACTGTACCCAGATTTATGTCTTTCTCTAGGGCAGTGGTTCTCTACTTTCCTAATGCCACGACTCTTTCACACCATTTCTCTTGTACTGGTGACACCCCCCAATCATCAAATTATTTTCCTTGTTATTTCATAACTATAATTTTACTACTGTTATGAATCAGGCCACCCATGTGAAATGGTCATTCCTCCCCCTTAAAACGTTGTGATCCACAGTTTGAGAGCTGCTACTCTACACTAAGAGGAGTTTCTTTTAATGTCTACTTCAGCATATTATTAGAGGCACAAGTCCTGTTGTTTTTGGCTGCCTTCGAGTGGGTTTTGGCTCATACCAACTCTATGCACCGTGTAATGAAATGCTTTCCCGTCCTGTGCCTTCCTCACAGTGGTTCTTTTGATCATGCTCATTGTTGCAGCCACTGTGCCAATCCATCTTGTTGGTCACTGCCTCTTTTCCTGCCCTTCTATACACAGATTTGTGTCTTCTTCTAGAGCAGTAGTTCTTAATTTTCTGAATGCCTCTACCATTTCACACCGTTCCTCATGTAGTGGTGACATCCCAACCATAAAATATATTCATTGCTACATCATAACTGTAATTTTGCTTCTGTTATGAATCAGGCCACCCATGGGAAAGGTTCATTAGTCTCCTCAAAGGTGTCAGGACACACAGTTTGAGAACCAATGTTCTAAATTAATAGGAGTTTCTCTAAAGGTCCACTTCAGAATATTCTTCGAACCACAAGTCCTGTTTTTTATTGTTAGGTGCCTTTTAGTGTGTGTTGGCTCATAGCAACTGTATGCACAATACAATGAAACCCGGCCCCATCTTGTGCGATCCTCACAGTGGTTATTTTGCTTGTGCTCATTGTTTCAGCCATTGTACTAATCCAACTTTTGGAGTGCTGCCTCTCTTTTGCTACCCCTCTAATGTATCAAGATTTGTGTCTTCCTCTAGGGCAGTGGTTCTCAAATATGCTAATGTCATGACCCTTGCATACATTTCCTCATGTAGTGATGAACCCCCAATCGTAAAATTATTTTCATTGCTACTTTGCAACTTTAATTTTGCTGTAGTTATGAATTGGGCCTCCACTATGAAAGGGTCATTTGAACCCCCGCCCCCAAAGGGGTCGCGACCCACAGGTTGAGAATCGCTGCTCTAAACTAACAGTAGTTTCTCTTAGGATCTACGTCACCATATTGTGATAAGCACAAGTCCTGTAGTTATTGTTGTTAGGTGCTGTCCAGTAGTTTCGGCTCACAGCAACTCTACGCACAATATAATGAAATGCTGCCGCCACTTATGCAATCCTCACAGTGGCTCTTTGCTTGCGCTCATTGTTGTAGCCACTGTGCTAATCCATCATTTGGGGGTCTGCCTCTCATTTGCTGGCTTTCTACTCTACCAAGATTTCTGTCTTCATTTAGGCCAGTGGTTCTCAACCTCCCTAATTCCACAACCCTTTCATACCATTCCTGATGTAGTGCATACCCCCCAATCATAAATTTATTTTCATTACTACTTCATAACTGTAATTTTGCTACCGTTATGTACTGGGACACCTCTGTGAAAGGGTCATTCATCACCTAAATGGGGTCCTGGCCCACAGGTTGAGAACCGCTGCTCTAAACTATGAAGAATTTTTCTTTAGATATATTTAAACACATTGTTAGAAGCACAAGTCTTTTGTTATTGTAGTTAGGTGCCATAGAGTGGGATTCAGCTCACAGTAACTCTATGCAAATATAATGAAACACTGCCCTGTGCCATCCTCACCGTGCTTCCTTGCTTGTGCTTTGTGTTGCAGCCACTGTGCTATTCCAACTTGTGGGGGCTGCCTCTCCTTTGCTGCTCCTCTACTATACCAACATTTGTGTCTTCCACTCAGACAGTGGTTCTCAACCTTCCTAATTTCATGACCCTTTCATACAGTTCCCAATGTAGTGGTGGACCCCCAGTCATAAAACTTTTTGCTGCTGAAATCAGGGAGGTAGGTAGTAATAGCGGGAACCAGTTACTACTCCCATAGTTCCCATAGCAACCTGGACCATTTGGTGGGAGGAATGGGGGGTTTCGGTGCTTGGTGGAGGTGAAGGCTGACGTGTTTAGAGTGGAGAGAGGAAAACAGCCAGTTGGGGAAATGTTATTGGAGATGGCTTTGAGACTAGCCTCTGCTGGTCTCTTGCTCCTCACTCTCCTCTTGGTAGCAGCACGTGTGTTCCCCTCCCCACCATGCCTCATCCCAACTTGGAGCCCTTCTGGCTATTATTTCCTTATGGAAAAGCTGTCAGCTCATTATTCTGCTTTCTTCCATTCATGCTTCTTTAGCTCTGTGTTGACTTCTAATAGGAGAGAATCAGAAAAGTTAAGTCCCCACCCCACAGGGCCTTTGCTGAAGTAGACGGCAAGCTGTGTACGGAATATCTCCTAGCTCACTCTCTCACTTCTCCCTAATAGATTTTTCCTGCCACTGCTCCTGGCTGGAGGGGATGGAGAGTTCAAGTGATGCCACAGAAATCACAGCAAAAGAACCAAGGCACTTAGCAAAGACCATTCATGAGCTGGAATATGATAGAAGCTCTTGAATGGGAAGGCACCATTCTGGCAGTAAACATGCTCCTATGGACCCTCCCAGTTCTAAGGCTTTAGTGCAGTCCCACCTGAATGAGTTCTCCCTGGGTGAGTTCCTCCTGAAAGCGAAAGAGGGCTTATCCTTCTTTATCTTTGAAGCTATGCCTTCTATACCTACTGGATCCAGATATTGAGGATCTTCGCTTCCTGATTCCTGAACTCAACTGTGCTGATTGATAGCTGCATGGCCAAGGACCCAGACACAGCTCTGGATTCTCTGTTCGCTCTCTTTAGCCACCATTGGTTTCCTTTTGTCTAATTGTGCAACAGAAATCTTGGAGGATGCTTTATTCTAAAGTTCTTCCACTTTCCTAAGGCGGGTATTGAGAAAGGCAAAGTTAACTGGAGTATCTCCAGCACACACTAGAACCCCAAGGGGGCTGCATAGGTCTCATCCAAAAGTGGAGATCTGCTGCCTCACCCCTAGCCTGGGAACCCATCATGGGTAGGGGCCAAGTGCTGTTTCTATCTGGACCTTCAGGGTCTTTGCAGTGCCTGGCTCATAGAGCAAATGAAAAATGCTTGTTTCTTCTTAACAAGTCAGAGATTTACTATTGTTGTTAGGGTCGGTCCTGTTGGTTCCCACTCATAACAACCCTATGTCAAACAGAAGACAACGCCACCCGGTACCATCATCACAATTGTTCTTCTGTTTGAGCCCATTACTGCAGCCCCCATGTCCATCCATCTCATGAGAGCCTCCCTCTTTTCCATTGCCCTTCCACTTTACCAAGCATGATGTCCTATTCCTGGGCCTGGTCTCTCCTGACAACATGTTGAAAGTACATGTCCAAAGGGTGACAAAATCTGGCCATCCTTACTTCTAAGGAGCATTTGGCCTGTGCTTCTTCCAAGACAAGTTTATTGGTGCTTCGGTAGTCCATAGTACTTTCTATGGTTCTTTTTTCCTAGCACCATAATTCAAATGCATCGATTCTTCTTTGGCCTGCCTTATTTAATCTCCAAATTTTGCATGCATAGGAAGTGTTTGAACATACTATGGCTTGTGTCAGATGCACCTTAGTTCTCAAAATAACATCCCTGCTTTTCAATACTCTAAAGAGGTCTTGTGAATATTTAGCCAATACAATGCAATGCATTTTTTAAGCTCTTGACTGCTGCTTGCATGAGCGTTGAACATGGATCCAAGGAAGAGGAAATCCTTGACCACCTCACAATTCTACATCTAAGCATATACCTCAAAGAATAACAAACAGAGACTCAAAGAGATAGTGGTATACAAGTTCACTGCAGCACTACCCACAATAGCTGAAAGGTGACTATTACCAAAGTGCCCGGGGCCCGAAGAATGGATAAACCATACAATATCTAAGTCATGCAATGGAATATTATTCAGCCTTTAAAAAGGCATGATGTTTTGGAATATGCTACACCATGCAGGGACTTTGAACACCTTCTGCTGAGTGAAACAAGTCAGACGATAATGAGATTGATATAAAATATGTAGAATCCATAGGGAAATCCATAGACAGCAAGCAGAGTCACGGTTGATAAGGGTTGGGTGACGAAGGCAATGGGGAGTGACTGGTTACTGAGCATTGACTGTGTCTCCATTCAGAGTGATCCAAATGTTGGCCTGATCCTATATTCGGTTTGAATGGAGCCCCTGCCCTCTCCTGAGGGGTAGCCTCAGCAAAGGCACTGACAGGCTGAGAATCTTGGTTTCCTGACCTGTGAGTGTGCTGGAAAGATTAGATGGAGTAATAAATAATGACACTGATCACAACCAATAATTATAAAGCACTTACTATGGGCCAGACGTTGTTCCCCAGCCGTGCTTCTAGCAGGCACACAAATAAAATGCCCTTGGGGCCTAACAGAAACTCAGATTCCACTTCAGCAGATCTGAAGCAAGCTGCGAGAAATGGAGTTTCTAATGGGGAAAACAGTGAGGACCAGGATTCTCAGAAGGATTGAGGCATTTGAATGGCAGTGAAGGCAAAGACCGTGTTTGGAGTATACTGTGTGTGGCCAAGGGAATGAGCAAATCTGTCCTGGAGGAAATTGAGCCAGGACACACTTCACAGAATGTTCCTAGAAGAGAGAATGGCAAATTTTTGTCATGCTGATTTTGGTCATGTCGTTAGGAAAGACCAGTTGCAAGAAGAGGACATCATGTGGATCTGGGGAAACTCTTCATGACACGGACTGGCTCCATAACCGCAACAATGACCTCAAACCTGCCGATGGGCAGGAAGATGGCATAGGATCTGGCAGTGATTTGTCTTATCAGACCTACGGTCAAAAGGAGTCAAATTTGACTTACTGGAGACTAACAACAACAACAGGTCTTTCTATCTATTGATGCATTCAATCTCAACCTCGAACACACAACCTAAGCACTATTTTTCACTTCCCTTCTACACACAGCAGCGCAAAGGGGGTTCAATGATTTGTCCCAGGTCATGGAGCTAGAAGGACATAGAGCCAGGACTGGACAATGGAGCGATCTGACAACAGAGACATTAAACATAAGCAAGGCTTTGTCTCCCACAAAGATCATAGGCATTACCATAATGGACTTGGCACAAGTCCTGCCGCATGGCAACCTTTCAGCAGATAGGTGCTATCTTAGTGCCATCCAGTTGACAGCAAGTCAGCGACTGTATAGGACAGGGGAGAACTGTCTGTGGGTTTTTGACACGAAATATTTACAGCAGTAGAAATCCTCATCTTTCTCCCACAAAAGTCCCTATGATTGTTAGTAATTTGGTCAGAAGTCACTTTAATGGTGACCAAATCCTTCCTTTTTTGGAATTCAACATTATACCCCACTGCTTCTAATAGCTCCTTGCCCCAAACCAAAACAGGCATGAGAGAGTTGATTCTGACTCATGGTGCCCCCATGTGTACATTGCATAGGACTTTCAAGACTATAGGGTTTAAGGAGGTTGCCAGGCCTTTCCTCCATGGTGTCCCTGGGTGGGTTCCAACGGCAAATGATTTGTTAAATAGTTGTGTGTGGAACTGTTTGCCCCCCTTCAGGAACTCCAATATCCTTGCAGCTCTCTATTCACAAAGGACTGTCCTTCCAACCAAGAGCTCAGAGTGCTTGTTTTCTCTCTCTTATTTTCTTTACATCAAGAAGTTTGGGACTCCCCAGGAGCTGGGTCCCAGGGACATATTTATATGTAATTATGACCCTGTCATCTACAACATGATCATGATAAATGGAGAAAAGACTGAAGTGATCAGGGCTATCTTCTTTCTGGAGTCCACAATAAATGATCATGTGAGCCCCGGTCAAGAACTCAAGGGATGTATTGTATTGGGTAAATCTGCTCTTTGAGATCTCTTTCTTTTTTTCTTTTTTTTGCAGTTGGGAATGAGAAAGGGGAGATGGGCTGTTCTCCCAAGTTGGGGTCCCTGCCAGGGCACCCCCCACTCAAACCTGGCCAACTGCACTCGGGAATAGAGTTCCCTGCCACTTCTGTAGAACTGCCCTGTGGAAGGACCAATGTCCTAAAGGTTCAGAATGGAGAAAACAAGTTTCAAGAGCTACAGCCTAGCCCCTTACAGCCAGAGTGTGACTCAACAAGGGCCCCCACAGGCACTTTCTAGGGATCTTAAGTAGTTGGGGCGTAAGGAGAGTGGCATGGGGCTGTAGCAAGCTAGGAGCCCATCCCAGGCTGGGGTTACATATCCCAAGCCCTTGATGGGGAGGCCTCAGGTAAGCAGTGGGCCCAATGGAGTTCTGGGTATGTGGGCCTGGGGGAAGGGAGCCACCTTTGGGGCTGGGCCAACCCAGGGCATCCCAAGTGGGATGGGGTGCAGGGGCCTGGGCAGGGTCCCTCTTCCTCTCCATCCTCCATGGCCAGTCAGGCTAACACAAGGTCTTGGGCAGGCAGGGGGCCTGGGGCAGTGCCCAGATGACCCAGGGGCTAGCTGGGCAGGGGGTGTTTCCTGGGTAGGCAGAGGGCCTCGGGCAGGGTCTTTGTGGCAGGCCCAGACCCAGGTGGGCAGGGACCTGGAACAGGGATCCCAGGTGTGTGCCCGGCCTGGACTGGACCCAGGGTTGGCAAGGGCCCTGATGCAGGTTCCTGGGTGGGCAGCGGGCCCAGGGCAGAGTCTTGGTGGTGAGCAGGCCCAGGGTGGGGGCAGGGCGTCTGGAGTGTGGTCCTGGGTGGGTCAGCTGGGAAGGGCAGGGATCCTGGTGGCTGGCCGGGTGCCTGGTGGGCTGCAGACCCACATCAGGGGTCATGGTGGCAAGGCCCTCCCTGGTGGGCAGGAGTCTGGGAAGGGGCAGGAAGGCTGCACAGACCACAACTGGTCTTTGAAGTTCTAGGCCTTGCACATCAGGTCATTATGGCCCATGGAGGCAGTGCGGCTCCGAAGCTGGCTCACAGCCTTCAGAGCTTGGCTCGCTCAGCTCCTGAGCCCTTGACCTCTATAGGAACTGCTGGTTGGCCTCCTGTCATGTTCTCAATAGGCTCCAGCTGCTGCCAAGTAGGCCAAGCCTTAACGGGGCCATGGGCTTCCACCTGTGCGCCCATCCTCCTCACCCTTAAAGGGGCCGGGTGCTGCCGCCAGAGACCTCTTTCAAAAGTGTTCTTCAAAGTGTTTAAGAGCAAGAATGTTATATTAAGTTGCACCTGACTAAAGCCTTCTTAGTCATATTTTCGGTGGCCTTCTATGCAAGTGAAAGTTGGACATTGAAAAGGAAGATCAGAGAAGAATCAATGCATTTGAATTGGGAGGCTGGTGAAGAATATTGAAAGTACTATGAACTGCCAAAGAACAAACAAATGTAGGTTAGAAGTACAGCCAGAATACTCCTTAGAAGCCAGGATGGTGAGGCTTCCTCTCACACACCTTGGACATACTGTTAGGGAGAGACCAGTCCCTGTAGGAGGAAAAACGTCCTGCTTGGTGAAGCAGAGGGCAGTGAAAATGAGGAAGAACTTCGGCCAATGGATTGACACAGTGGCTGCAACAAGGGGCTCAAACATAACAACAATTGAGAGGATGGTGCAGGACAGGGTGGTGTTTCGTTCTATTATCCATAGGGTGGCTAGGGGTTGGAACTGACTCAATGACATCTAACAGCAGAAACAATGTCTACACCCACTACTAACAGGACAGGAAGTTTCCCAACCCCTCTCATCTCTCAACCCCAGGAACAGAGATGCCACCTTCCTTCTAGCTGTATTCCCAGTATCTAGAACAGAGCTCAGCAATGAAGTACCTAACAAACCTGAAGTAGCTGTTACTTAGCTCCATGCCTCATAGGTCTCAGTTCCCAAGTCCCGAAACAATGACATCAGTGTTGTTGTTTGTTGCCATCAAGTTGATTTCCAGTTACACCTGCGTCACACCTGCCTACCTAGAATCCCACCTTATGAAAATAAGCCAGAACAATGATTCTTGCCCACGGTGTCTGCAGACTATGACTCACCACTCTGAAGCGATGTCATGTAAATGTTGAACTGCTAGCTCAAAGTTGACAGTTCAAACCATCAGCTGCTTCAAGGAAAATGATGAGGCTGTCTGTTCCAGTAATGTTGGACAATGTTGGAAAACTTACATAGGGTCTCCATTAGTTGGAATTGACTGGACAGTAATGGGTTTGCTGTACCTGGAATGATGATGCGACCAGAGAAAGAACGAGAGGGAAGTCTGAAAAAGAAGCACCGACCTGCCCTCCATCGGGCTGTTTTGTGATTTTTTGCAGCAGATGGTTCGAAGGGAACAGGGAATGAAGAGGCGGAGTGCATGGCACAATTGAGGGCTATTTGCCATTCTGACCAAGTGCCTCTGTGAGAAAAGGGGGAGGGGAGGCTTGACCTGGATCTTGATCAAAGTCCAAGATAATATTTGCATTTCCAGAAAGTGGGAGGTTTCCCAAGCCAGGGTAGTAACAGGAGCTGCCAGCTCTCACCTCTGACCCTGTGGGCCCTGTTCAAAGAATCTCCTGGACTAGGTGGGAGGTGGGTGGTTAGTCAGAGAGACAAAGAGAGAGTCGAACTAGGAACTCTGGCTCTTTCCCAGCCTGAGCCTTAGCCCCGAGCCTCCTCATCTCCACTCTCTCCCTTCCCCAGCCCCCCACAGGGACACCTTCCAGAGGTCTTCCTGTACCCATATGTAGGTTTTGGCTTTTCCTGCTTTTGGCTCTGCTCAGTGGAGGGCATTTGAAAGTTGTTTGTGGGATTTGTACAGTTGACATTAGGGTAAATTCGTGATCATTTCTTAAATTTATCCTACTGCAGATTTAGGCTGTGTTTCCAAACGCCCTGTCCTCACAGAGGCTCTGCAGAGGGGACAGTGACTCTGATTCCACCTGGAATTTCCTGGTTGAGCACAGGGATTTCCCATCCCAGTCTAACCATGGCACCAGGGATCAGGGTGCTAGGAGAGGGGCAAATGGGTCCCCAAAGAGATGTGTAGTGACCACAAAAGTGACACACTGGTGTTCATCTACTAATTGTACATGGTGGTGCTTGCCCCTCTCAAGGTGGACACATACAATTTCGCCTTTGCCTCTTCTCTAAAAGCAAGTGGACCTGCTTGTGACATGAGGTTTTGCAAAGTTCTTTCATGGGCCACAAAGAAGTGTGGCTGATCCAGTGTCTCAAGCTGATTTAGAGTAGTGTCCAGAGAGTTCGTGGTGAAAGGGGGTAGGGAAATGTGGGGAGCTGGCCAGGGAGTGAACACGGAATAATTTGAGCCAGACAGAGTAATGAATGGGAGGCAGAATGGATATGGAAGCAATCTGGGGGACGAGTTTGGATCTGCCTCTGTGGGTTTCTGACACTATAAATTTTGTTCATTGTCAGATGGCCTCAACTTTCTCACTCTCAGAGCAGCTAGTGGGTTTGAACTGCTGGCTTTGAGATTAGTAGCGGGATGCTTAACCCACAGCATCACCAAAACTCCTTAGCAAGAAGGATATTACCACAACCACAGCCACCACCCCTTTTTCCTAATTTTCTGAGAGATAGAGAGGAAAGAGTGCTGTCCAGCGTTCGACTCCCTTTAGAGAAAATGGGAGGTCCAGGGTGATGACAACAGGTGGCTGGAACATCCCAGCCTGGCATCCAGGGCCACCCAGAAAGATCCTCCCTTGTGGGCTCTGTGGAGCAGGCACACTCAAAGACCATAGGACCTCGGTCTCAGCTGTCGGCCTCGGGGCTTGGGTTTCTTATTTCCTGCTGCTTGGGGAGGGGCTGCTCGATGGAGATCCTCGTCACTTAGCATCATGGCTGCTCAGATGTGATACCCCTGAGTCGTGTAATTTACATTTCATGCACAATTGAAGCAGCTAATGGTGTCATTCTCCAAGGGGGGAACAAGTTGTCATGATGTTAATTACATTGCAGGCGTGCTCCCTCTCCCTTGTCCCCAAGTGCTCCAAGGGAAGTTCCCAGGTAGCAGTCGAGTAGGTGTCCAAGAGAGTGGCTTTGGCTCCCTCCAAGGGGTCAGGGCTGAGGAGTGGTTACAAGGCCAAGAATTCTTTCTCTGACTTCGTTGTGGGTGTGTTGGCGCAGTGGGAGTAGAGGTGGCAGCTAAAACAGCCCAGTGATCTCCCCATCCTTTTCTAACCTGCGCGTGTGCAATCGGGCAGGGCTGGAGGGTGCCTGTTCAACGCTCAAGCTAATTTTGCTTGATAGGGGACAGTGGAGATGATGTGTAGGGAAAAGGAGGCAAAATCCAACCACTCCTAGTCCAGATATCAGCATACGGTAGAGCTAAGCCTGTAGTCTCTGAGGCTGGTCTGCTGGGATTTAAATTCCAGCTCCCCCTTGGATAACCTGATTACCCCTGGGACAGATGGCTTCACATCTCTGTGCATTCGTGTCCTCACCTATAGACAGAAGCTGATGTACTACCAATGGGTCAGTCGATTCCAACTCATAGTGAGCCTGGAGGACAGAGTGGAACCATTCTATAGGCGTTCCCATAGGCTGTGACTGATACTGGAGCAAATTGACGCATCATTCTCATGGGAAGCTGCCGAGGGTTTCGCTGAGCTAGTGGTAAATAGTCAAGGGCTTCTCTATTGCCCCGCCAGCACTCCTCTTAAAGGGGTTGCAAAAGTCACCAAAACCCCACTTCTCTTGAGTTCATTCAGACTCATAGCAACTCAGCAGGATAAAGTAATAACTGTCCCTGCAGACGTCCGACCCTGAAAATCTTATGAGCTCAGACAGCCCCAACTTGATCCCGAAGGACAGCTGGTGGGTTTGAACCACCGACCTTCTGGTTAGCAGTTCTAATGCTTCACCCAGAACACCACCAGTGGGATGAAATGAGTGAATGTACAAGCAATGCTTAGAACACTAGTACATAACATGCACTTAGTAATTGTGAGCTATTGTGGTAGGAGGGGAGTCCAAAAACCAAACCAAACTCACTGCCATCGAATCCACTCTGACTCCCCATGACCTGAGTTCTACCCTATAGGACAGGGTCCAACTGCTCCTGTGGGTATTTGAGATTGTAACTTTATAGGATTGGAAAGTTTCAAGTTTTTCCCTGAGAGTGGCTGGTGGTTTTGAAATGTTGGCTTTGGAATTAGCAGCCCAATATGTAATCACCCACGCCATTATTAAATGAGAGCTACGAGTTTCTGACATTTTCTGTGAGGTGGTAGAAGTATATGTCATTCCTATATTTAAAGAAGGTAAATCTACTGAAACAGAACAATTGCCATAGCTTTCCAAAGAGAGGAGAGATGTCAGTTTTAAGGATAAATAGAGCTGTGAGTCATCCCTGGAGAGTACAAATGGTTAAAACACTTGGCCATTAACAGAAACTTAGGAGGTTCAAGCGCACCCAGAAATACCTTGGAAGAAAAGCCTGGCCATCTGTTTCTAAAAGGTTATGCCGATTGAAAGTCCTATGACTCACCATGAATCGCAATCAACTCAGTGTCAAATGGTCATTTTAAATTTCAGAATGGTTCCTGGGCAGAAAGCAAACATTCTAAGTTGTCTATTGAAGAGGAGGTTTGTGAGAGCACCTGGCCCATTCAAACACAACTGATGAGGAACCTCGGTGGGGCCACTGTACACAGACCAGGCCATGCTTTCTCCACATCTGGTTTTGTTGGATGCTGTCAAGTTGGTTTCAACTCGTGGCAACCCTACACACAACCGAAAGAAACACTGCATGCTCCTGTGCCAGCCTCACAATTGTTATGTTTTAGTGTGTTGTTGTAGAAACTGTGTCCATCCATCTTGGTGAGGGTCCTCCCCATTTGGGCGCCCCTTTACCAAGCATGATGGCCTTTTCCATGACGTTCCTCCTCATAGCTCCTGATGCCCAAGGATGTGAGATGAAGTCTAGCCATCCTTGCCTCTAAGGAGCATTCTGGATACACTTCTTTCAAGACAGATCTTGCTCCTCAACTGAAATTCTTGCAGAGAGAGTGAAAACACACCTGATTTTCCTAGAGTCTCGTTTCCCAAAGTGGGCAACACCACCCACCTACTGGGCACAGAAAAATCCAGAGATCTACAAAGCAGATATCTACATTTTATCCTGGATGGTGGGCTATAGTCCAAAATTCTTTCATTGCTGGGGATCCTGAGTAAATTCTTTTTCTGAAAAGAGGGCAGTAGGCAGAATAAGTTTGGGAACCTTTGGTCTAGAGCAGGTGCTGGAAACCTGTTTTTCTGCCAAGGACCATGTGGTGATTTATAAAATCATTCATGGGGCCATACAGGTCAAATATTTAATGAACTCACCCCTAAGGTGATGGCTCCAAATGCTTCTCGTTGGTGAGATGTGTGATGCTGGCAGCTATTGATTATTTGGGGGGGCCCTATACAGCCCTCGGGCCATACGTTGGTCTAAGGTAGTGGATCTCAACCAGTGGGTCACGACACCTTTGGGGGTCCAATGACACTTTCACAGGGGTTGCCTGGTTCATCGCAGTACCACAATTACAGTGATGAATAAGCTATGAAATAATTTTTATGATCGGGGTAAACACAACCTGAGGAACTGTCTGAAAGAATCATGGCATTTGGAAGGTTGAGAAACACTTGTCTAGGGAATGGTTGGGATCTCCCTGTAGGCTACACATGAACTTCATAGGCAGTCAGGCAGCGTATCACTTGGGTTTCATTGGAGAGGAAAGAACTATTGATCATGTTTCAAGGACAAACAAATCTGGAAGGAAATGCTATTGTGGATGAAAACAAAACATAAAACAAACTCTTGAAAGATTTCTGTATGCTAGAGATGAATTGCAATCAAGAAAATTAAATGATATCTGTTAGGGGTCCAGCAGAAAACAAACCATGCAGAAGGTTTCATTAAAGAGAGTTTAATGAAGACTATTCACAGTGGTGGGGATGGGCTTAAGTAAGCCAACAAAAGATAGGGAGGCCCCAAGGGTCTAACAAGAGCATAAAGCTGTTGCCACGTATCCTATGGAATTTTCTCCTCAGCTCTTTGACTTTGTCATTTCTTCTCATTGTCTTAGCTACTCTATGATATAGAGCAATTCTGACTCATAGGAATTTGATACTACTGTCCTCTCCCAATTTCCATTACTTTCCAACGTCATGTGTGTTAAAATATGCAGTATTTCATCAGATTTCCTATGCTCTAAACCAGTGGTTCTCAACCTTCCTAATTCCTTGGCACTATAATGAAGTTCCTGATGTTGTGGTGAACATCCATTCATAAAATTATTTTCGTTGCTACTTCATAACTGTAATTTTGCTACTATGAAGAAGATACCGACCCCTGTGAATGGGTAGCACAACCCCCAAAGAGGTCCCGATCCACAGGTTGAGAACCGCTGCTCTTAACTAAGAGGTGTTTCTTTAAGATGTAGTTCAGTATATTGTTAGACGCCCAAGTCCTATTGTTGCTGTTGTTAGGTGCCGTCGAGTGGATTTTGGTTCACAGCAACTCTATGAAGAATGTACGGAAACGCTGCCCCGTCCTGTGCATTCCTCACAGTGGTTCTTTGCTTGAGTTCATTGTTACAGCCACTGAGCTATTCCAAATTGTAGGGGATGCCTCTCCTTTGCTGCCCGTTTACTCTATCAATATCTGTGTCTTCCTCTAGGACAGTGCTTCTCAACTTTCCTAAATCCACGGCACTTTCATACAGTTTCCTTTGTAGTGGTAGACCCCCAATCATAAAATTATATTCTTTGCTACGTCGTAACTCTCGTTTTGTTACAAGTTATGAATAGTGCCACCCTGTAAAGGGTTCGTCTAAGCCCCAAAGGGTTCACGACCCACATGGTGAGAACCGCTGCTCTAAATTTAGAGGAGTTTCTCTTAAGGTCTATTTCACCATACTGTTAGAAGCTCAAGTCCATTTGTTGTTGTTGTTAGGTGCCGTCGAGTGGGTATGTCTCATAGCAACTCTACGCACAATATAATGAAATGCCGCACTGTCCTGTGACATCCTCACAGTGGTTCTCTGCTTGCGCTCATTGTTGCAGCGACTGTGCTAATGCATCTTGTTGGGGACTGCCTCTCTTTTCCTGCCCTTTCATACCAAGATTTGGGACTTCCTCTAGAGCAGTGGTTCTCAACTTTCCTAATGCCATGATATTTTCATACCGATTCTCATTTAGTGGTGACCCCCCGCAACCATAAAAATGATTTCATTGCAGCTTCATAAGTGTAATTTTGTTACTGTTATGAGTCACGACACCCCTGTGAAATTTTCATTCCATACCCACAAAGGGGTCGCGACACACAGGTGAAGATCCCCTGCTCTAAACTAAGAGGAGATTCTCTTAAGATAGAATTCAGCATACTGGTAGATGCACAAGTTCTGTTGTTATTGGTGTTAAGTACCATTGAGTGTGTTTTGGCTCATAGTAACTCTATGCACAATATAATGAAACACTTTCCCATCCTATGCCATCCTCACAGTGGTTCTTTTGCTTGTGCTCATTGTTGCAGCCACTGTGCTAATCCAACTTTTGGGTAGCTGCCTCTTTTTTGTGGCCATTCAATTGTACCAAGACTTGTGTCTTTCTCTAGGGCAGTGGTTGTCAAATTTCCTAATGCCATGACCCTTTCATACAGTTCCTCATGCAGTGGTGACCCCATCATAACATTATTGTTACTTCATAACTGTAATTTTCCCACAGTTATGAATCATTTCACACCTTGAAAGGGTCATTCGATGGCCAAAAGTGGTCGCGAACCACAAGTTAAAAACTGTTAGTCTAAACTAAGAGGAGTTTCTCTTAATATCTACTTCACCCTATTGTCAGAAGCACAAATCCTAGTTATTGTTAGATTCTGTTGTGTAGCTTTCGACGCCTAGCAACTCTAAGCACAATATGAAGGAAAGGTGTCCTGTCCTGCGTCATCCTCCCAGTGGTTCTTTTGCTTGCGCGGATTGTGATTGTTGCAGCCACTGTTGTATTCCATCGTGCTGTGGGCTGCCTCTTTTTGCTGCCCTTCTACTGTACCCAGATCTATGTCTCCCTCTAGGGCAGTGGTTTTCAACGTTCCTAATGTCATGACTCTTTCACACCATTCCTGATGTACTATTGACCCACCCCCAATCATAAAAATATTTTCCTTGTTACTCCATAACTATAAATTTGCTACTGTTATGAATCAGGTCACCCATGTGACCCACAGTTAGAGAACTGTTACTCTACACTAAGAGTTTCTTTTAAAGTCTTCTTCAGCATATTGTTAGAGGCACAAATCCTGTTGTTTGGTGCCTTCGAATGGGTTTAGGCTCATGCCGACTCTATGCACCATGTAATGCAATGCTTTCCCGCCCTGTGCCTTCCATACAGTGGTTCTTTTGCTCACACTCATTTTTGCAGCCACTGTGCTAATCCATCTTGTTGGGCACTGCCTCTCTTTGCCTGCCCTTCTGTACCAAGATATGTGTCTTCCTCTAGAGCAGTGGTTCTCAACTCCCCAAATGCCACAACCACTTCACACCATCCCTCGTGCAGTGGTGACATCCAACCATAAAATATTTGCATTGCTACATCATAATTGTAATTTTGCTTCTGTTATGGATCAGGCCACCCATGTGAAAGGTTCGTTAGTCTCCTCAAAGGCGTCTCGACAAACAGTTGGAGAACCAATGGTCTATACGAATAGGTGTTTCTCTTAAGGTCTACTTCAGAATATTCTTAGAAGCCCAAGTTCTTTTTATTATTGTTTGGTGCCTTTGAGTGTGTGTTGGCTCATAGCAACTGTATGCACAATATAATGAAACTCGGCCCCATCTCGCGCCATCTCACTGTGGTCCTTTGCTTGCGCTCACTGCTGCATCTATTCCATCTTGTAGGGGCTGCCTGACTTTTGCAGCCCTTCTGCTGTACCAATATTTGTGTCTTCCTCTAGGACAATGTTTCTCATACATCCTAATTCTGCAGCCCTTTCGTACATTTCTCAATGTAGTGGTGGACCCCAAACATAAAATTATAAAATTATATTCATTGATATTTCATAACTGTTCTTTTGCTACAGTTATGAATCAGGCCATCATTGTGAAGGGGTGTTTCGAAACACCCCCCACCTGAAAGTGTTCACAACCCAATGTTGAGAACCCTGCTGTAAACTAAGAAGAGTTGCTCTTAAGATTTACTTCAGCATACTGTTAAACACACAAGTCCTGTTGTTATTGTAGTTAAGTTCCGCGGATGGGGTTTTGGCTCATCGCATCTCTATGCACAATATCATGAAATGCTTCCCAGACCTGTGCCATCCTGACAGTGGTTGTTTGCTAGTGCTCATTGTGGGAGCCATATTCGGGGGGGGGGTGTGGTGGCTATTTTTTGTTACCCTTCTACTCTACCAAGATTTGTGTCTTCCTTTAGGGCAGTGGTTCTCAACCTTCCTAATGCCACAACATTTTCATACCGTTCCTCATATAGTGCTGACTTCCAAATCATAAAATTATTTTCATTGCAACTTTGTAACTCTAATTTTTCTACTGTTATGACTGGGCCACCACTATGAAAGGTTCATTCATCCCCCAACAGGGCTTGTGACCCAAAAGTTGAGAACCGCTGCACTAAACTAATAGGAGTTTCTCTTAAGGTCTACTTCAGAACGTTATAAGAAACACAAGTCCTGTTGTTTTGTTGTCAGTTGCAGTCGAGTGGGTTTTGACTCATAGCAACTCTATGCTCCATTTAATGTAACACTGCCCCATCTTGTGCCATCCTCACAGTGATCCCTTAGCTTGAGCTCATTGCTGCAGCCACTGTGCTATTCCATCTATTTGGGGGGCTGACTCTATATTGCGGCCCTTCAACTGTATCAAGACTTGTGTCTTCCTGTAGGACTGTGGTTTTCAGCAATCCTAATGCCACGACCCTTTCATACAGTGCCTCGTGTAGTTATGACCCCCCAACCAAAAAAAATTATACTGTTGCTACTTCATAAGTGTAATTTTGCTACTGTTATGTATCGGCCCACGCCTATGGGCGGGTCTTTCAAACACCCCCAAAGGATTTACCACTCACAAGTTGAGAATGGCTTCTCTAAACTAAGAGCAGTTTCTCTCAAGGTTTAGTTGAGCATATTGTTAGATGTATGATTCCTCCTGTAATTGTTGTTCGTGCCGTGGAGAGGGTTTGGGCTCATAGCAACCCTGTGCACAATATAATACAGGCCTGCTCCGACTTGCATCATCCTCACAGTGGTTCTTTGCTTGCACTCATTGTTGCAGCCACCGTGGAAATCCGTCTTGTAGGGACTTCCTCTCTTCTGCTGCCCTTCTACTGTACTTGCGTCTTCCTCTAGGACAGCGTTTCTCACCCTACCTATTTCTATGACCTTTCCATACACTTCCCAATGTGTAGTGGTGGTCCCCAAAGCATAAAGGTTTTTTTCTACTGTTTTTCCCTAACTGTAATTTTGCAAGTCTTATGAATCTAGTCACCCTGTGAAAGGGTTGTTCAACCAAACAAAGTGGTCACAAATCACAGGTTGAGAACTGCTATTCTAAATTAAGAGGAGTTTCTCCTGTGGTCTAGCTCAGTATATTATTACACGCACGAGTCCTGTTCTTATTGTTGTTAGGGGCTGTCGAGTGGGTTTGGCTCATAGTTGGCTCATAACAACTCTATGCACAGTATCATGAAACGCTGTTCCATCCTCTAACACCCTCACACTTTTCTTTTGTTTTCGCTCATTGTTGCAGTCTCTGTGCTAATCCATCTTTTGGGGGACTGCCTCTCATTTGCTGACCTTCTACTGTACCCAGATTTGTGTCTTCCTCTAGGGCAGTGGTTCTCAAAATTCCTAATGCACGACTCTCTGACACCATTCCTCATGTATTGGTGCCCCCCCAATCATAAAATTACTTTCCTTGTTACTTTATAACTAAAATTATGCTACTGTTATGAATAGGCAACCATGTGATATAGTCATTCTCTCCCCCACCCCCCAAAAGGCATCACAACCCACAGTTTTAGAACTGCTATTCTACACTAAGAGGAGTTTCTTTTTAAGGTATGTTTCAGCATATTGTTAGAAGCACAAATCCTGTTCTTGTTTTTGGCTGCCTTCGAGTGGGTTTTGGCTCATACCAACTCTATGCACAATGTAATGAAACATTGTCCTGCCCGTTGGATCCTCACAGTGGTTCTTCTGTTTGCGCTCATTGTTGCGGCCACTGTGGTAATCCATCTTGTTAGGGACTACCTCTCTTTTCCTGCCCTTCCGTACCAAGATTTGTGTCTTCCTCAAGAATAGTGGTTCTCAACTTTCTGAATGCCACTACTATTTCATACCAGTCCTCATGTAGTGGTGACACCCCAACCACAAAATATTTTCATTGCTACATCATAACTGTAATTTCGCTTCTGTTATGGATCAGGCCACCCATGTGAAAGGTTCATTAGTCTTCTAAAGGCACTGTGACACAGTTTGACAACTACTGGTCTAAACTAAGGGGAGTTTCTCTTAAGGTCTACTTCAGCATATTCATCGAAGCACAGTCCTGTTGTTTTTGTTTGGTGCCTTTGAGTGTGTGCTGGGTCATAGCAACTCTATACACAATATAATGAAACGTGAGCCCGTCTCCTGCCACACTCACAGTGGTTATTTTGCTTGTTGTCATTGTTGCAGCCATGGGCTAATCCAACTTATGAGGGGCTCCCTCTCTTTTGCTGCCCCTCTACTGCCCTTTCATTCATTTCCTCAGGTAGTGATGAACCCCCAATCATAAAATTATTTTCATTGCTACTTCGTAACTTTAATTTTGCTACAGTTATGAATCAGGCCTCCACACTGAAAGGGTCATTTGACCCCCCCAAAGGGATAGCGACCCACAGGTTGAGAACCACTGCTCTATATTAAGAGGAGTTTCTCTTAGGATCTACAGCACCATATTATGAAAAGCATGAGTCCTACAGTGATTGTTGTTAGGTGTTGCCCAGTGTGTTTCAACTCTCAGCAACTCTTCGCACAAGATAATGAAACGCTGCCCCGTCCTGTTCCATCCTCACAGTGTTTTCTTGTCTGCACTCATTGTTGCAGCCACTGCGCTAATCTATCATTGGGGGTCTGGCTCTCATTTGCTGCCTTTCTGCTCTGCCAAGATTTCTGTCTTGCTCGAGGACAGTGGCTCTCAACCTTCTTATAATGCCACAGGCCTTTTATACCACTCCTCATGTAGTGGGTACAATCCCAGTCATAAATTTATCTTCATTGCTACTTCATAACTGTAATGAAGTTACTGCTATGAATTGGGCCACCCCTGTGCAAGGGTAGTTCATCACCCTAATGGAGTCGTGATGCACAGGTTGAGAATCTCTGCTCCAAACTATGAAGAATGTCTCTTAAGATATATTTCAGCACATTGTTAGAAGCAAAAGTCCTGTTGTTATTGTATTTAGGTGCCTTCAAGTGGGTTTTGGCTCATAGCAACTCTAGGCAAAATGTAACGAAACGCTCCCCCATCCTGTGCATTCCTCACAATGGTTCTTTGCTTGTGCTAGTTGTTTCAGCCACTGAGGTATTCCAACTTGGAGGGGCTGCCTCTCCTTTGCTGCCCTTCTACTCTACCAACATTTGTGTCTTCCTCTCGGACAGTGGTTCTCAATCTTCCTAATTCCACGACCCTTTCATGCAGTTCCCAATAGATTGGTGGACCCCCAGTCATACAAAATTTTTGCTGATATTTCATTACTGTAATTTTGCTAATCTTATGAATCAGGCAACCCTTGTGAAAGGGTCATTCAACCCACTCACTCCCCAAAAGGGTTCGTGATTCATAGGTTGAGAAGCTTGCTCTAAACTAAGAGGAGTTTCTCTTAAGATCTACGTCAGCATATTTTTAGAAGCTCAAGTCCTTTTTGTGTGTTGCTGTTAGTTGCTGTCGAGTGGGTTTTGACTCTCAGCAACTATACGCACAATATAATGAAACGCTGCCCGGTCCTGTGCCGTCCTCACAGTGGTTTGTTGATGGCACTCATTGTTGCAGCCACTGAGCTATTACATCTTGTAGGGTCTGCCTCTCACTTGCTGCCCTTCTGCAGTACCACGTTTTGTGTATTCCTCTTGGGCACTGTTTCTGAACCTTCTTAATGGCATGGCTCCTTTATACAATCCTTAATGTTGTGCTGATCCTCCAACAGTATTTTTTTTTCATTGTTATTCCATTACTGTGATTTCTCTACTGTTATGAATTGGGCAACACCTGTGAGAGGCTCGACTGAAACCCCATAGGGGTCGCGTCCCACAAGTTAAGAACCACTGCTCTAAATTTAGAGGAGTTTCTCTTAAGATCTAGTTCAGCATATTGTTAGAAGTACACGTATGTAGTTATTGTCGTTAAGTCCCGTTGAGTGGGTTTTGACTCTTAGCAACTCTATGCACAATATAATGAAACGCTGCCCTGTCCTGTGTCACCCTCACCGTGCTTGTGTGCTTGGCCTCAGTGTTGCAGCCACTGTGCTAATGCAACTTGTTGGAGACTGCCGCTCTCTTCCTTCCCATCTGTACCAAATTTGTGTCTTGCCCTAGAGAAGTGGTTCTTAACCTTTCTAATGCCACTACCCTTTCATGTCGATTCTCATTTAGTGGGGACCCACAACCATAAAATTATTTTCATTGGTACTTTGTCACTGTAATTGTACTACAGTTATGAATTGGGCCACCCCTGTGAAAGGGTCATTCTACCCTCCCAAGGGGCACGACCCACAGGTTGAGAACTGCTGCTCTAAAGTTAAAGGACTTTCTCTTAAGTCCTACTTCACCATATTGTTAGAAGCACAAGTCCTGTAGTTATTTTTGTTGAGTGCTGTTGAGTGGGTTTCTGGTCACAAGAACTCTATGCACAATATAATGAAATGCTGCCCAGTCCAATGCCATGCTCAGAGTTGTTCATTTGCTTGTGCTCATTGTTGCAGCCACTGGGCTAATCAATCTTGTAGGGGCTGCCTCTCCTTTGCTGCCCTTCTACTCTACCAAGAATTCTGTCTTCCTCTAGGGAAGTGGTTCTCAACCTTCCTAATGCCACGACTCTTTCATACCATTCCTCATGTAGTGGTGACTGCCACATCATGAAATTATTTTCATTGCTACATCATACCTCTAATTTTTCCACTTTAATGAACGGCCCACTGCCGTGAAAGGGTCATTCGTCCCCCAAAAGGGGTCACAACCCTCAGTTTGAGGACCGCTGCGCTAAACTAATAGGAGGTTCTCTTCAGGTCTACTTAGGTACATTGTTAGAAAAACAAGTCCTGTTTTTTTTTTTTCTTGTGGGTTTTGACTCACAGCAACTCTATGTCAATATAATGAAACACTGTCCCGTCTTGTGCCATCCTTTCAGTGTTTCTTTGGCTTGTGTTTATTGTTGCAGCCACTGTGCTATCCCATCTATATTGGGGCTGACTCTATTTTGTTGGCCTTCAACTGTATCAAGAATTGAGTCTTCCTCTTGGACAGTGGTTTTCAACATTCTTACTCACGACCCTTTCATCAAGTTCCTCATGTAGTCGTGACCAACCAACCATAAAATTATTTGTGTTGCTACATCATAGCTGTAATTTTGCTACTGCTATAATTCAGGCCACCCCATTAAAGGGCTGTTTGGTCCCCTAATTACACACGAACCACAGGTCGAGAGCCGCTGCTCTAAACGAAGGGGAGATTCTCTTAAGGTCTTCTTCAGCAAATTGTTAGAAGCACAAGTCCTGTTGTTATTGTTGTTGGGTGCAGTAGAGTGGGTTTGGCTCATAGCCACACTCTGCACAATATAATGAAACTCTGGGGGTCTTAAAGGCTTGAAGGCAAACAGGCTGAAATCTAGCTCGGAAGCAACAAAGCCCACAGAGAAGAAGAACACAAGCCTAAGTGAACACGAGGTGTTGAAGGGATCAGGTAGCAGACACCAAAGAACAAAAACCAATACTGTGTGATCACCTTCCCCACATAAACGCTGAAGATGAATGTGTGCATAAGTAAGTGTGGTGAAGAAGGATGATGGTGCCCGGCTATGAAGCGATATAGTGTCCCGTGTCTTAAAGACTTGAAAGTAAACAAGCAGGCCCAGAAGCAACAAAGCCCACATGGAAGCATCACACCAACATGTGTGATCATGAAGGGCTGAGGGGACCAGTTTTCAAGCAACAAAGGCGGGAGGGGGGATTATATTATCGTTAATGAGGGGAGTGCATGATGAGGGACCAATGCCCACCTGTAGACAACTGGACATCCTTTGCAGAGGGGTAGTGGGAAGGAGATGAGTCACTCAGGGTTCAGTGTAGCAATAATGAAACCCACAACATTCCTCTAGTTATTAAACACTTCCTCCCCCCACCTCTCATGATGCCAATTCTACCTTGCAAATCTGGTTAGACCAGAAGATACACAGCGCTACAGATGGGAACAGGAAACACAGGGAATCCAGGACAGATGAACCCCCCAGGACCAGCGGTGAGAGTGGCGATACTAGGAGGGAAGTGGGTGTAGAAATGGGAAACCGATCACAAGGATCTACACATAACTTCCCCCCTGGGAGATGGGCAACAGAAAATTGGGTGAAGGGAGACACCGCGCAGTGTAAGATAAGAGAAAATAATAATTTATAAATTATTAATGGTTCATGAAGGAAGAGGAGCAGGGTGAGAGGGGGAGAGGGGAAAGGAGAAATGAGCTGATTCCAGGAACCCAAGCGGAAAGCAAATTTAGAGAATGATGAAGGCAAGGAATGTATAAGTGTGCTTTACACAATTGGTGTATGTATGGATTGTGATGAGTTGTATGAACCCCAATAAAATGATTTTAAAAAAGAAAAAGAAAGAAATGTCTATAAATGAATGAAGGCAACATATGTACAAAATGCCTGATGCAATCAATATGGATTGCAACAAAAGTTGTAAGAGTCTCCAATAAAATATTTTTAATAAAAATGTATATATAATAAATATTTTCTTAACTTATATAAATGACTAATAAGAATAAAATTAAGCAGCCTGGGTTTTTTATAGGAAAAAATAATGATAAAAGAACAAATGAGAGATTCAGCAGGAAGCAATGGATAGGAAAATATTATAAGGAAAGTTTTCTCTTATATGGAATGTACATTCTCTTACATGACAACAATCAGAATATGCCATAAGAACCTCAGACCAAATACTAGAATAAAATAGAGGAAAACATTCCCACCCTTCAATAAAATGCTATATGCTTTCGATGATTTTCACAAAAGGTCAAATTCTTTAACAAAATATTTTGTTCATTCAAATTTTTAATTATGCATAAATTTATGTCTACTTGCATTACATCTCATACAAAGGCATAAGAATTGTTTTTGCTCTATCTAAAACTAAATGGAAGATAGTGAAGGTGAAAAAATAGCTTTCATGAATGTTGCTTTGAAATACAAATGGCATTGTCCTAAGAAATTATAATGATTTAATTTTTAAAAATCATTTTATTAGGGGCACATACAACTCTTATCACAATCCATACATACATCAGTTGTGTAAAGCACATCCGTACATTCATTGCCCTCATCATTCTCAAAACATTTGCTCTCCACTTAAGGCCCTGGCATCATGTCCTTATTTTTCTCCGCCCTCCCTGTTCCCCCCTCACTCATGAACCCTTGATACTTTGTCAGATCTTACATATTTTGTCTCCCTTCACCCACTTTTTCGTTGTCCATCCCCCAGGGAGGAAGTTATACGTAGATCCTTGTAACTGAGACCTCAGAGCAGCTGGGTGTGATGCAGGGGAAGCTCTGGAAGCAGCTGCAGACACTGCGGGAGTTGGCAGCCCAACAGTGAGGGTCACTGCATCCGTGGGTACCAGAAAACTGGCTGGGGTTGCTCATTCCCCTAGTTGCTACCCCTGCCTTGAAGATAACCGTGACAGAGGCCTGTAGACATGTGTCAGGAAAAGATGAGTCCTTCACTGTTTCCTCTTCCCACAAACTTTTGAGGAGAGCCTGCAGGGCAGGGGCTCAGCTCCCTGGATCCAGTCAAATGCCCTTCTCCACAGCCACACCATCCCCAGCCGCAACTCTCCATGCCCTGGGTTTGCTTCTTGAATCCAGAGGAGCAGCCTGGGCAAAGACCATGAAGAACCTTGTCCTTCAGGCAACCCCTTTGATTGGGTCCCTTGACCTCCAGAATGTGGACACATGCACAATAACTGTTGGGGGACTCAGGCTGTCACAACAGGGGCCAGGATCTGAAGAGGATGCTGGCACTGCAGGGCTTCCTGAGGGAAGCCGAGGACTTGCAGAGCTGGCTGAGCAGCCAGCAGCAGGTGGCCAGAGGAGAGAGGACTATGAGCACCCCCTAGTGAGGAAGGGGCTAGGGGCAAGGAAGGTGCCCTGGAGCCGAATGAAGACGGGTAGTGGAGGGGGGCTGCATGCACAAGGGGCTGATGGGGAACATCAGTCTGGACTGAGGACAGCGGTGGCTTCCTATTCCCCTCTCTGCGTAGAGGGGCAAGTTCTGTGGCTGTTTAGTCCTGCCCTGCCCAGTCACTCACTGAGGTGTCTTACAGCCCACCAGCAAGGGCCCGCTGTGACCCCTCTCGTCTCTTCTCAGCTCCTCTTAACCAAGTTTGCAATGTTTCGACACCAAGTGAAGATGGGTGGCCACCAGGGGGCAGCCTGCCCCACTAGCGGAGAGCCTGCTGGAGTGGCGGCCCAGCACTGCCCCCAGGGCCCAGCAGTGGTGACAGGACCTAAAGTGAGTACCAGCAGCCTGGAGCAGGGGTGAGTTTGGGAGGAGGTGCTGGGCATGGGATGAAGAGGCTTCCAGGGAGACCCTTGCTGTGCTGTGGCTCTGCCAAACCACTGTCTCTGGAGAGGGCCAGAGTTCAGGGAACCCAGGGCAGCCCCTGCTGTCTGCGGCCTGTGGAGGAGGCAATGCTTGGTAGGTGGATCAGGGAGCCAGGTCACAAAGCCCACTTTGCAGGGTCACTTTCCCAAGCCACAGCCTCCCTGCACCTGCAGGGGCGTTCTGGGAAGAGTTGAACTGGGCTGAGGATGCCCTGCACAGCCCCAGGCTGACCCAGGTCACAGTACAAGCTACTGCATTTCCAGCCCAGATGGAGCTTAGGCGAGATCCCGATTTGCCCTTGATCCTAGCCCAGAGGCTGGCCCGGAGTCTCAGGTGCCCGGCATTTGCTTAATGCAAGAACCATGGAGGGGTGCAGCTTCTACCTTTGAAGGGTGTGCAGTCTCCTCCAAACACACAGCATGCCTGGGTGGCACACAACGTGGCTACCTGCCATGTGCAGGGCTTTAGAATGACCCCACCTGCTGACTCATGGGGATCCTCCAGAGGGTTTGCAAGTCAGTAAATCTTTCCAGGAGCAGGGAACCTCTTCTTTCTCCTGAGGAGCAGTTAGAGGGACTGAACCAGGCAACAGCCCAACACTTCCCAAGCAGGCCTCCTGGAGCATCGTTAGAGCAAGGAGTAAACTGCTAGTGATAATGGGCTCCTGGGAGGAGAGTTTGCAGAAAGGCCTGAAGCGCTGAGCAAGATCTCAGGACGGTGGCCCTCTGGGAGCTTAGGACAAGTTCTAAACCCAGCCAGGAACCTGAAGAGTTGACCAGACAGAAGCTGAGGGGGAGGAATGAGCATGCTGGGATAACTGCTGATCCCCGCCTGGGGGCAGGGCTGCCTGGTTGGAGCTGTGGGAACTGACTCAGGCTGACTCCAGGTGGGTGTCTGGGGGAGGGGGTGGCTTCTGCAAGTGCTGCCACCCCAGGCCCAGAGTCCCAAACTCAATGCCCGGGCCCTTGGCCACCATGCTGTCTCAGGAGAAAGCCACAAGCCTCCCAGATGCTGTGTCCCACTGGGTGGAGGCCCTCCTGAGGAGACATGGATAGCACCAATGAATCACACAATCAGCCTCTGACACCTTGAGGCCTCCTCACTCCCCACTATCATCACCCCAGTGCCGCTTCCCACTCTGGACTAGAGTGCATAGGTATTAGCAAGAGATAAAACTCATGACACATGGAACACAGGAACAGGAATGGGAATAGAGATACCAAAAGGGTAGGAGGAAGGGAGGTAGAGGATGGAAGGAACGGGAATCGATAGCAATGAATGACATATAACCACACACCTCTCCCAGGGAGAGGAGCAATAGAAACCTGAGGATAAAAGAGACAATGGTCGATGTGAGATATGAAAATAATACCAATCTATAATCTATCAAGGAACCATGATTTGGGGAGGAGGAAAAAAAGAGGAGCTGATCCCAAGGGCTCAACAGAAAATAAATGTCTAGAAAAGAATGATGGCAATATACGTATGATTATGTCAGATACAATTGGTGTGTGGATTGTAACAAAAGCTGTAAGAGCCCCAATAAAATCAATTAATTTAAATTTAAATTAAAAAAAAAACACCAAAAACCTCCATCTGCACAGTGAGGCAGTGAAGGGACAAGAGTCCCGAGTCCCTCGGCTCTCACACAAGGCCACCAAAGGCTACCTCTAAGTGGGGGTCTGGCAAAGTTGTGGATGGGTGGGCAAAGCTATCAAGCGGCCCATGAGGGACTTCATTGGCCCTGGAGAACTGGGTGGGAAGGAGGGGTGGCGGGCAGAGCTGAGGCCTAGTAGACACTTGGTAAGGCTGTGGGATTGAGCGGCAGAGACATGGAGGTTTGGACATGAGTGGTGGTGGACTCAGGCCGGCTGTGACGCTGCCTCGGTACCAGGTCCCCTCACCCCGTGCTCTCCCGTGCTCTCCCAGGCCTCAGGTGCAAGACTATGCCTCCTGGGCAGCCAGTGTGCAGTGAGATTTGCAGGTGGTGGAGGAGCCCCAAGAACCCGGAAGTGGAGCCCAAAGCTTCAGTGTCCACCAAGAGCTGCGGGCCAAGCTGGAGGCCCAGAAGGAGCTGCACCAGTGCGCCAGCCAGCGGGGACAGCAGGTGCTCCAGCCTACAGGGCCGTCCGCCGTGGAGGTCGGCTCCCCTTTCTGGCCCTTCCCCAGCCCACTGGACCCCCGCACCCTGGCCCCACAGGGCCAAGCACCTTTCTTTTCTATTTTTTTAATCATTTTATTGGGGGCTCGTGCAATACTTATCACAATTCATACATACATACATTGTGTCAAGAACATATGTACAGGCTCTTCCTCTAACTGTAGCGGCCTGAGTTGACCTGCTAAAATGGTTCGCTACTCATTTGACCCAGAAAACCCTACAAAATCCTGCAAATACAGAGGGTCGAATCTCGGGGTCCACTTCAAAAACACCCGTGAAACTGCCCAGGCCATCAAAGGCATGCACTTCTGGAAAGCCACCAAATACTTGAAAGACGTCACTCTGCAGAAGCAGTGTGTGCCTTTCCGACGGGACAATGATGGTGTTGGTAGATGTGCCCAGGCCAAACAGTGGAGTGGGACCCAGAGTTGGTAGCCCAAAAAGAGTGCTGAATTTTTGGTTCACATGCTTAAAAATGCAGAAAGTCACGCTGAACTTAAGGGTTTAGATGTGGATTCTCAGGTCATCGAGCACATCCAGGTGAACAAAGCCCCCAAGATGCACCACCGGACTTACAGAGCTCTTGGCTAGATTAATCCACACAGGAGCTCCCCCTGCCACATTGAAATGATCCTGACTGAGAAGGAACAAATTGTTCCCAAGCCAGAATAGTATGTTGCATTGAAGAAACAGATTTCCCAGAAGAAACTGAAGAAGCAAAAACTCATGGCTTGGGAATAAATTAAGCTTAAATAATAAAAGGGTCTTTTTTTTTAAAGAACATATGTACGTTTGTTGCCATCATCATTCTCAAAACATTTGCCTTCTACTTGAGCCCTTAATATCTGCTGTTCATTTTCCCCCTCCCTCCCCACTCCCCCCTACCTCACGAAACCTTCATCATTCATAAATTAATATTATTTTATCATATGTTGCACTGTCCAAAGTCTCCCCCTTCCTTCTTCTCTGCTGTCCCTCCCCCAGGGAGGAGGCTCTTTGTAGATTCTTGTAATCAATTTCCCCTTTCCACCCCACATTCTCTCCACCCTCCAAGCATCGCCACTCTCACCACTGGTCCTGAAGGAGTCATCTGTCCTGCGTTTCCTGTTTTTCCAGTTCCTATCTGTACCTATGTACACCCTCTTATCTAGCCAGATTTGTAAGGTAGAATTGGGATCATGAGAGTGGGGGGAGGAAACATGTTAGAACTACAGGAAAGTTATATGTTTCATCGTTGCTACCCTGCACCCTGACTGGCTCATCTCCTTCCCACAACCCTTCAGTAAAGGGTGTCCGGTTGGCTACCAATGGGCTTTGAGTCTCCACTCTGCACTCACCCACATTTTCAATGATATGATTTTTTGTTCTTTGATTCTTGATACCTCATGATCCCTTCGACAGCTCGTGGTCACACAGGCTGGTGTGTTTCTTCCATGTGGGCTTTGTTTCTTCTGAACTAGGTCGCCACTTGTTTATCTTTGAGCCTTAAAATCCCAGATGCTATATCTTTTGACAGCCAGGCACCATCAGCTTTCTTCACCACATTTGCTTATGCACACATTTGTCTTCACTGATCGTATCAGGAAGGTGGGCACCCACTGATACGATTTTTAGTTATTTGATGTCTGATAACTGGCCCCTTCTACACCTCGTGGTCAGCCAGGCTGGTGTTCTCCTTCCATGTGAGCTTTGATACTTCTCAGCTAGATGGCCGCTTATTTATCTTCAAGCCTTTAACACCCCAGACGCTATATCTTTTGATAGCCTGGCACCGTCAACTTCCTTCACCACATTTGCTTATGCACACATTTTTCTTCAGCAATCGTGTCGGGAAGGTGTGAATCCTGGAATGTCAATTTAATAGAACAACGTGTTCTTGCATTGAGTAAGTGCTTGAGTGGAGGCCCAATGTCCATCTGCTGCCTTAGTACTAAACCTATAAATATATGCACATAGATCTGTTTCCCTACACTCATATAAATATATTTACATATGTACATTCCAGTCTTTGGACCTCTATAAATACCCTTTGTCACCTAGTTCTCTCCTCTATTTCCTTTTACTTTCCTCTTGTCCCACTATCATGCTCAGCCTTCATTTGGGTTTCAGTAATTTCTCTCCGTTACCATGCCCTTGCCGAATCCCTACCAGACCACTCACACCCTCCTTGCTACTGATTTTGGATAACTTATTGCTCCCCTGTCCCTGGGTTGGTCAGCACTACCCCTTTGCCCCCTTCTCTCCCACTCCCCTATTACCCCGGAACTATTGGTCCCCTTGTTTTCTCCTCCAAACTATTCATGCAGTCTATCGTATCTAGATAGGTCTGTAGAGATAATAATATGCACCAAAAATCAAGTCATTGCAAGATAGGCAATGAGTGAGAACACAGTAATGACAACAAAAAGGAAACCAATTACCCATAGAAGAATAAATTAATTTTGGAAGGCAAATGCTTTGAAAATGATGAGGGCAAAGAATGTACAGATGTGCTTTATACAACTGATGTAAGTATGGATTGTGATAAGAGTTGTATGAGTCCCTAATAAAATGCTTTTTTAAGAATAAAATAAAAGAAAAAAATTTTAAAGAAAGAAAAACCTATACATAGATGAAGGTCTGATTTTAATCTCTAGGCGTGTCCTTCAGTCAGGTCCAATGGGGTACCATGCTTTGGCCCCAGAGTCTGTCCTTTGTACTACCTCAGGGGCTCCATGCTCTGCTCCCACGGTTGCTCTGCCACACACTTTTAGTGGTTTGCCTCAGTGCCATAGGATCAGTCTGGGCCAGTTCTAACCCTGAGTCTCCAGTGTTGTCCCCCTTAGGGCCCTGGGCCATCAATGGACGGTGTGTCTCGTAGTGGGATCAGCCACATTGTCCACTCTGTCCATTGGATGTTCAGAGCCGGGATATCGTCCCCCAGGCCTGATGGGCTAGGATGTGCTCCACTCTCTCTTCCTCCCCCTTCTTTGCTCCCATTTGCTCTGATCAAACATGCCCCTCTCTCCTAGATGCAGCTTCAGTGCTGTCCTCTGAAGTAAATTCTTCTGGGGGCAGGGGCAGTTGTCCACATAGCTGGTATGGGAGCCCAGCCCTCAGGCCCCTCCACTGGCTCCCCACTCCGTGCGGGCACACTGCATTCATCTGGCACTGGCTTTATATCTGGTCCCTCTTTCCTTGTGGAAACACAAACAATTCCCTCCCCTTGGGTGGGACAGTCAGGCACCTTTTCTCTGGAGCTTCCCTCAGCACCACCTTCGGTTGTGTCCATGCCCATGCCCAGGTCCAGGAAAGGCTATGCGTCATGCAGGATGCTTGGGAGCAGGTCTTTCAGGCCTGGGAACGGAATCAAGGGAGACGGCAGGTCATGCACCACAAGCAGCTCTTCCTCAGACAGTGAGGCAGCTGGACAAGATCCTGCAGGCTCAGGAGACAGCTCCCCTCACCACACACAGACACACTGACCCCAGGACCTCTAGTCCTCCTCTAGTCCCACCCCAATCCCCCTTGCTTCCTGGATCACTGGCTGCTATTCTGATATGGTGCTAGATAGTGTGTCTTCCCAAGTGGCCAAGGGGACAACTGAGCCTCAGGTCACTCAGGGCCATCTCCTCCCCACACCTGGCCCCGGCCAGCCAAGCCCTACGCGGTTTGGTTGGAAATTGATGGGGCTCCCCCCCACCTCGTCAGAAGTTGGGATGTTCCTAACGGCCCCCAGGTTGGAGTGCTCTTCTTCCTCAGGTTCCTTCCCCTCCTGCTCAGCACCCACCTCCCCACCCCCAGCCGCAGGCCCCTTGATGCACCCCCAGAGAGCCCAGGCTGTAAACCAAGATTCTGGCAAATGTTGCTGTCTAGGGTTCCCTTTGAACCACCATCTGTGCCCCTGACACGCCCCCCCCCACCTCTGTGTCACCTCCATGGCTGCCCCAGGTCTTCCCGGCAGCCAGTGCCCTGGAGGGCTCTGTGGAAGAGGTGGAGTGGCTGATCCAGAAGCATGGCACCTTCCAGAGGTGCTGAGCACACAGGAAAGGGAGGTGATGGCCAGGACGGTCATGGGCGTGACCCTGATAAGGCCGGGGTATCCAGACTGTTGGGGGCACACGGGTGAGGTGTGTATGTACACCGAACCTGTGCTGGTGGGTGAGGGATTACCAAGGAGCCAGGGGCTCCAATCCAGGGCTGGTGACCAAGCCGAGGTGCCCAAGCACCCAGACGCGCATGGGGATTGGTTAGGCCACACTCTGGGGACCACAGAGGGCATTTGGATCTGCCCATATCACATGGCCCCTGCTTCCTTCTGCCCAGGACCCTGGCCAACCCTCAACTGCAGAGCTGAGGGGAGGCCCCCGCGACTTATAGTGAGGGCTATGGGCTGTGAGCCAGCCCCAGCAGGGTTACACTCAGTACTCAGGGCTGGGCCCACCTCCCACCTCCCACTGTGCAGGAGGCTAAGCTGAGAGAGCAGGCCAGGGTGCTGCCAGGCCCCTGGGTTCAGGGCCTGTTGGGCACGATTCGTGAGCGGTCTGCTTGAGTGGAAGCCCTGGGAGAAGGTCAGTGACAGAAGCTTCACATCTCTCTGATTAATGCCGGCTTTCTCAGGGCTGCTAGCCAGGTCAGAGGGCACCCCACCTGAACCCCATTTTACCTTTACAAGTGACCTTCAGCCCCACTAGGGGCCAAGGGGTGGCCTGCGGTGGAACGGGATGTTGAGAGTATAATGGCTTTTCCAGGGGCAAAGCTAGGACTGGAGCCCAGGGCCCTTGATTCTCAGACCTGTGTGGACACCTGTCATCATGATGGGCAGAGTAGACAGGGCCCCAGGGGTGGGTGAGGGGCACCCTCCACATGAGAACCCACCCATGGCTCCTGCCCAGCCACTTCCTAGATTAAAGACTGATGGGCCTGGGTCCTGTCATCTTGGGTGAAAGAAAATTTATTGTGCTGTCTCTGAGCTTGGTCAGCATTTCACTCCTTGTCACAGCCCGAGGGGTAGACGGGGTCCCCGCTTGGGGCCAAGGCAGTATGAACATCAGGGCACTCATGTCCCCACCATCACACAGGACGGCGACTGGATCCAGGGGTGGGGCCAGCAGCTGGAATAGCCTGTCCCTCTTGGGGACCACAAAGAGAAGCTGATGCGGTTTCAGAAACACCTGGCCTATGAGACAGAGACCCCATGGAAGGGAGGCAGGAAGGGAATTGACAGGAAGAGCTGGGACCCCTGCTAGGTACTGGTATTCCATCCAGCAGCCTTGTCCCCAACACCTGCAGTATCACTGTGTAGACACTAATCAGACTCTGTCACCTGCCCGAGGCAAAGGTCAAGGCCAGCCAGGAAGAAAGGATCAAAGAGAACCCTAGGCAGAAAGGCAGAGCCCAAGCCTGTAATGTGCCCGTCCTTCACAGGGTGCCCTTGCTAGTGTCCTGGACCTTGGGAAGGATCTGGAGAGCATGGAGAGGCTGCTGTACAGACACGAGGCCTTGGAGCAGGAGATGGGCCTCCTCCAAGTTCAGGGGCAGGTATGCCACTGGGTCTAGCATCGGGGCCAGGCCAGGGGACCTCTTCTGTGGGACCCTGCAGAGGAAGAGCTGAGCCAGTATACTCCCATGCCAGGGGCCTCTTGAGCACAACCTGATCCCCTTCCTCAGCCTCCGTACATCCCCCATATCCCGGAGCAGAAGGCAGCCCTCCTCTGCCAGAGAAGCCTGGGGTCAGCCCGCAGCCTCGGCCACAGGTGCCAACAGTTTATGGACAGCTGGCAACAGCTCCAGAGCAGAGCCCAGAAGTGGTATGGACACCCTTTGGGTCCATTTCTTCACTCCTGCCCCCCTTCAGCAATCAAGTCCCATGCATCTCCTTGACTCCTTGTTTTAGGGTACAAAAGAGACCTTCAGGACAAACAATGAAAAGAAAACATCGATCAAGTCTTAAAAGAGACCACGACCACACAATGACCCAGACACATCATCCGTGAAACAAATCCAGGGAGACTCATATGTGTGTAAAAAAGAGGTCTACTGGCGATATCTAAAACAGATGGAAATAGAGTTACCATATGACCCAGCAACCCCCCACCCCCCTTACTGGGCAAGAAACAAACCAAGGTCAGACATCTGTGCTCCAATGTTCATTGTGGCACAGTTCACAATTGCAAGGAATTGGAAACAACCCAAATTTCCATCACCTGACAATTGGATTAAAAAGCTGGGGTACCTCTACCAGCGGGGATCAACGATATAATGTCACACCGGAAGTTCTTGGCGCCCCAACATGGGTCTCTGGGCTTCCTGCCTCAGAAGCGCAGCAGCCGGCAAGGCGGGAAGTTGAAGAGCTTCCCCAGGGATGAGGCCTCCAGGCCGGTCCACCTGACGGCCTTCCTGGACTACAAGGCCGGTATGACCCACATTGTGCGCGAGGTCGACAGGTCAGACGCCAAGGTGGACAAGAAGGAAGTGGTGGAGGCCGTGACCATCATGGAGACCCCTCCCATGGTGGTGGTGGGCATCGTGGGCTATGTGGAGACACCTCGCGGTCTCCGGACCTTCAAGACGGTCATGCGGAACACATCAGTGACGACGAGTGCAAGCGGCGGTTCTACAAGAACTGGCACTAGTCGAAGAAGAAGGCTTTCACTAAGTACTGCAAGAAGTGGCAGGATGACGAGGGTAAGAAGCAGCTCGAGAAAGACTTTAGCAGCATGAAGAAGTCCTGCCCGGTCATGCGCGCCATCGCCCACACCCAGACGCGCCTGCTACTCCTGCACCTGGAGAAGGTGCACCTGACGGAGATGCAGGGGAACGGGGGCTCCGTGGCTGAGAAGCTGGACTGGGCCCGAGAGAAGCTGGTGCCAGTGAACCAGGTGTTCGGGCAGGATGAAATGATCGACATCACGGGGGTGACCAAGGGCAAAGGCTACAAAGGGGTCACCAGTCGTTGGCACACCAAGAAGCTGACCCGAAAGACCCACCGAGGGTTGTGCAAGGTGGCTTGTATCGGGGTCTGGCATCCCGCCCGTGTGGCCTTCTCGATGGCCCACGCTGGGCAGGAAGGCTACCACCACTGCACAGAGATCAACAAGATCTATAAGATTTGCCAGGGCTACCTCGTCAAGGACGGCAAGCTTATCAAGAACAATGCCTCCACGGACTAAGATCTCTCTGTCAAGAGCAACAACCCCCTGGGTGACTTTGTCCACTACGGGGAAGTGATCAATGACTTTGTCATGCTGAAGGGCGGCATGGTGGGCACCAAGAAGCGGGTGCTGTCTCTGCACAAGTCCCTGCTGGTGCAGACCAAGCGCCGAGTCCTGGAGAAGATCGACCTCGAGTTCATCGACACCACTTCCAAGTTGGGCCATGGACGTTTCCAGACCGTGGAAGAGAAAAAAGCTTTCATGGGACCACTCAAGAAAGACCGGATTGCCAAGGAGGAAGGCGCATAACAGATGGTACAGCTGGTGGGATCAGAATAAAGTCTTCTTTTTCAGTGGGGGGAAAAAAACTGTGGTACATACATACAATGGAGTACTACGCATCGCTAAAAAGTAGTGATGAAAGTTTGAAGCACATCACTGCATGGGAAGAACTGGAGGAAAGCATGCTAAGCGAAGTAAACCAAGCCCAAAAGGACAAGTACTCATTGAGTCCACGGAGGTAAGCTTTAAAAAAAATGCAAAATGGACATAGGGGAAAAGCTACTGTATGAACATTCCTGGGTTGAGGACCAGGTAATATGGCAGGGACCAGACCAAATTCAGGGATACACATGGTAGACAGATAAAAAAGAGGCGGGGAAAGGAAAAGTAATAATAATAATAAATAAATGGGTAGCGGGGTCACAGGGCACTAACCCGCCCAAGGGTGCCACCGTGAACCCGTATATCTCCGATCTGCCTGCCTCTGTTCCTTTGCCTGTGCTCACCCTTTCTCTACTTGGCTCGATCCTACACCTGTTCTTTTGTGTCTGGCTTATGTTGGACTGTGATCTGCAAGACCGGCAGTTCAAGTCCACCAGCTGCACCTTGTGTGAAACATGAAGATTTCTATGTCTGTAAAAGAGTTACCATCCCCGGAAACCGTGGGGGCAGTTCCACTCTGCCCTTTAGGGTTACCATGAGTCAGAGTTGACTGGATGGCAGTGAGTTGGGAGTTTTATTTATTTCATTCCCAGCATGTCTTTTCAAGGTTCATTTGTGACCTGACTTTTATCCCCCTATTTTAATGAAAGGACACCACTCCGTTCTAGAACTCGAACTCACTGACTTGGTCCATCCATCTGTCCACGGACTCAAAGGCGGCTTCCACCTTTGGCTGTCATAACTATAATGCAGTGATGTCCATAATTTAAAAGAAAACGTTTTGACATGATGTTTTTTGGGGACACAGTGAGACCAGAGCATTTGTCCCTGCTGGTGAAGGGACTGGAGGTCAATCCTTTTTTTCCCTTCTTTTTTAAGTGTCTCTATTCCCATCTACAAAAGATGGGCCCCACTCAGGACTGTATATGGTTTCTCTCCTTGAAACAAAAAAAATCCATTGTTGTGCCCATTACATAGAGGGGGGAACGAAGCTTACAAGCTAGTGCCCAGAACCAACAGCCACAAGGCTGGTGGCTGGAGGAGGTCTGTGTGCCCACTGTGGCTGCAGGAGGGACAGAGGGGCCTGCAGGGGGGCCACTGGGCCTCAGAGACCTTCCAGGCGAGGCTACAGGAACTGCAGCAGCTCTGGGGCGAGTTGAGGGCCAACTGTAGGAGGAAAGAGACCACGCTCCAGGAGGCCTACATGGTGGTACTGTGCACGCCCTGGGCCAGGTTGGATGGGACCCCAGGTTGCCCAGTGCCCACTGCTCACGCCACATCCTGCCCCAGGCCCTGCATACGGGGGAGCATCTGGGAGCTGGAGAGCTGGCTGCATCCTGTGGAGGGGGTGCTGTGAGTCCCTGGCAGTGGATAGGACCATCCTGGGGTGGATGAGCTCCAACATGGGGCAAACAAGACTCGTTTCAAACACCAGCTCTGTCTCCTCTAAGGACCCGTGTACAACTGCGACAACACAAAATTGGGTCCTGCTGGGTCCCCATTAGCATCTGGGAGGAAGGCTATTTATTACAGGGAATCCTACCTTTGTCCCTTGGTGTTAATTGCAGACTCACTGGGTGACGGATTGTATCTGACACGCACCACGTTTGCCTCAACACCAACACTTTGTCAAACTCTGTTTGGTATTGCTCCATCCCTCCATTATTCTCCCTAATGACAAAAATAATTAACACATTCATATAAAAGCACAGGATGAGGAAAGCTTTAACTTATGCATCTAGCTCAGGGTCCTCCCTCTTATCAATATATGACAAATTAATGAGGCTTAATTAAAAAGTAGCAGTGAAGCAATTTAGGAAACTGAGGGATTGTCACGAGTCTGGTTGTGACAGCATGTTTTGTGCACCATGGAAGATAACAGATTTGTCTTCTGTGGTATCTCATATCCATCATCCCCAAACTACCTGCTCTTAGGGGTAGAGAGAGCGAGCTTGTCTTTGAAAAAAGTGCCTGGGTTTGGTAGCTGCTCACAGGATGGCAGGTGTAATGTATTATGAGAACTTAACAAGGCTCTGAGAAGATGGCTATTGGAAGGTCTGGGTGGAGGGCAAGGTCATGGCCCTGAAGGATTCAGGATCCAGAAGTCAAGTCAGAACTGGATGCCAGAGACTTTCTCAATCCAGCCCTCTTTGCCCCTCCCCTAAGGCCAATGCATTTCTAAGGGTTATGGATTCTTCTTCAGAATCTTTCTCAAACCCAGGGCCCTCTTCACCATTATTGTCTAGACCTGGTCACCTCTTGCCTTATAAATAAAAATATGGGTTTATTGTAAGTCTGGGTCTGTTAGGTTTCTCGGGTGGGAAATGTCTCGGTCCTTGGCTACACACTGGAAAGAAATTCACACCAAAGCCTGGTTGGTAATCCGAGTGGGTTTATATACATGAGAGAAGAAGGTTCCGGCATTACACTAAACTGAACACGGGCACCCTCATGACACTGCACACCCAGCCCTGCTGAGTGGAAGGCAGAGAAGCAGCTGAAGGGAAGGGGCGGTGGTCTCCAGATTCCAGCCTTTTAAGGTCTTTAAGCCGGGAGGCGTCAATTAAGCTCTCCTGGCTTTGGCATAGCCCATATTGGCTTCCAACCTCCCGTAGGGGGCCCCCTAAGCATGGAGAGGAACAACCCCTTGTCTTGTTACCTAACCGGTCTACATTCCAGCATGGCTACATTGAGATGGAACTAGCCCCTTTAGACAGCCTGTGTGGTTCACCAGGAGACACGGGCCCCCATGTTCCCTATGACCACCTTAAAACTTAAACTACTGTTGGAGTTTATATTACCTGTGTGAGTCTGTGGGCATTGGACGTTTCCATGCCAGAGACGTGAAGTTACACAAATAGGCATCCAGAACAGAACTCATACAGGCTCTAATAAGATGCTCAGATGCTTCTCGCTAGGATGAGAATTTAACGAAGTGTGTGAGCAGTTCAGATCTTGTAAAGGAGAACAGGTCAGTAGGGTATCCAGAGAAGAGAGCAAAGGTCAGGGGAAAGGGAGGGGGCCCACAGACATCTGTGCTCTGTGTTTGGCCACAAGACAAGAAACAGGGTCGCCTTGCAAAAGAGAGCAGAACAGCAAGTCCCTCAGAACTACGACATTTTTAAACATGACCTATACAACACTCGGCTCTGGGAGACACCTTGGAAAACCATAAAAGCCCTAAAAGAGGGGCAAGGAGGAAGCTTAAGTCTTTGATTTTCCCTGCTGTGCTTTCAGTGTTGAAATGTCTGTGCACGGAGCCTTTGAAATTTCAGAATCAGAGAGTGGATTCACAAGCCAAGCTCCTGCTTTATTCTTCAATGCATTTTGGCCCAGCTTCTCCTTGGTGAGACATGTAACAGAAATTCTGGACTTAGGAGCCACTTGGTCCTTGGACACTAGGAGATTTCAGTGGAATCTGAAACAGGGCTCTAACCACCAGCTGGACTGGCCTAGGAAGCCCAAGTATTCAGTCTCCCAAACACCAACCTCCCGTTGCTCTTCATCTGCCTCCACCTTGTTCAGCTTTAGTGTTGTCCGTGGAAGTGTTTGGCACCCATCTGATGCTTCGGAACCCAGAAAGGAGGAAAGGTAAAACTGGGATTCAAATGAAACAGACTTAAGCAGGACCATAGCCAAGATGTGCACAGGGCTCCTCGCAGCATTTGTCACCTTCATTTCCCTCTTCGGACTCAGACGTGGCAAGGTTCAGAAACAAACTTTACCAGAAAGAACAGCTGTGAACCCAGCCTGCTTCCAAGTGAGAAAAAGCCTTTTACACATGAGTTCCTGAGGTCAGCCCAGCCCTGTGCGTCCCCACCCCTCCCAGAGTTCCCGGCTCTCTGGCGAAGCATTAAAGCAAGTGGAAGCAGAGATTTGCTCAGAATAAAAAATCATTTTTCACAATAGCACGGCACGTTCTGGATGGCAATCACGGCTGCACAAACCATATCCGTCCTCCAGCCAAAATGTTGGCGCCTAAGTGACCAAGCACATACATTGTGTGGCGAGACTCAGAGCCTATTCCATTTGTGGTCAATTGTTTCCTCCCTCTCCATACTTTGTACTTAGGAGACATGCTCTCTGGAGGTGGTTGAGGCTTGTCTTGTCACCAATAATCATCTCCTATGCCTTCCTTTACAGTCACTAATTTGATGTGTTCACTCAAAGAAATGCCAATAATATGAAGTTTCAGAGGAGAGCTCCTAGAGCTCCCCCAGACAACAAGGAGGCCGAGTGTCACCATCATTATCCTGAGCTGGGAGGGGGCACTAGTGTTCCGGAAGCTGGGGATCCGTCACTGCCTGCCCACCGCACAGACAGAGCAGGTGCTAGTTATAATTGCTTCTAGATGTCCTGCCATGCTGAGTTGAAAGTCAAACCCATAAACGCTGCCCGACTGCAATAAAACGGGAGTACACAGACATTTCTGCATCATTGCTGGGTGAAAATATACTGAGTGGAGTTGGATGAGATGGCAGCAAGTGCCTAAGGAGGGGATGCTGTGGGAACACCAACAAGATGACTGTTAGTCGCCGTTTCCTCTTCTCGTCTGCTTTTCCCACCCTATCTTTCAGGACCAAAAGACATGACAAATATGTAAGGAAACAAATTGGTTCATTTTTAGAGGAGTCTCCCACCCCACCCAACCCCACCTCTGGCCTCCTTTGAGCAAGTCAGTAGAATTTTTTTTTTTTAAACCTGGCTTCTACTATGGCAACTTCCGGAGTTGCAATGTGGCTGTGTTTAAAAGTCGCCTTTGGGATCCAGAGCACAATCCTAGTCCCAAAGGCATTCTCCCAGTCCCAAACAGCAATGCGACCTCATTTCAGAAGATTGTTCTTGTTTCTGTAGACCCAGAAAGGAGTTGAAGCTGTTAATCTTGACCGTGGTTGTCGAGTCAGCCTCTCATGGGCACCTCATGGGAAGCGGAGCAAACTATGCCAGTCTGTGCTATCACCAGGGCTGGGAGGGAAGCCAACCGTGGCGGGCCATAGGTCGATGTGTGGATGGAGATAATCAGGTTTTTGTCCTTATTCTATTTCAGTCTGGAAACATCACTGAAGCCTGCTCAGTGTCATAGCAACACACAAGCTTTCACTGACAGTCTGGGGCACATTGGCTGCAAATCGAACCCGGGTCTTCCCGGTGAAAGACGATGAGAGATCTATCACTGCAGCACCGTGTCCCTCACCTCAAACCAGGGCAGTCATTTCCCACAGATCTACCAGAGTTCAAACCAGACCACAATGCAGGATGACTGAGATTGCCACCAGAATCTGATACTGATGCAGAAAAAAACCTAACTACCATTTTATTGACTCCCACTCATACCGGCCCAATAGGACAAAGAACTGCCCCTTTGGGGTTTTGAGACTTTAAATCCTTACAGTAGCGGTTCTCAACCTGTGGGTTGCGACCCCTCTGGGATCAAATAACCCTTTCACAGGGGTCAAACAAATCATAACAATAGCAAAATTACAGTTATGAAGTAGCAATGAAAATAATTTTATGGTTGCAGGTATCCACAACATGAAATGTATTAAAGGGTGGGGGCATTATGAAGGTTGAGAACCACTGCCTTACAGAAATAGACAACCTCATATTTCTCCCACTGACGGGCTAGTCAGTTCAAACCCCCGACATTGCGATTAGCAGCTTAATGCACAGTCCACTACACCACCTGGGCTCCTAATGCTATAATAAGAGATACTATTGTTAGATCTCTCCTGGGAGAGATATACCTCAGGCCTTGGTTTTGCGCGAGAAAGAATTCACTTCGAAGCCTGGATTGTGAACCAAGTGAGTTTCTTGAGAGAAGAAGTTTCAGGTTTACACAGGCACCTAAGGGCCACTCATGGGGCACATCCTACCTAGAAGCTGCTGGAAAGAAAGTCACTCAGTGGGCTCTGGGATCCTGCCTTTTTTCTTTTTTTAAAAATCGTTTTATTAGAGGCTCATACAACTCTTATCACAATCCATATATACATCAATTGTGTAAAGCACATTTGTACATTCATTGCCCTCGTTATTCTCAAAACATTTGCTCTCCACTTAAGCCCCTGGCATCAAGTCATCATTTTTCCCCTCCCTCCCCGCTCCCCCATCCATCAAGAAACCTTGATAATTTGTGAGTGGTGATACTGAGAGGGTTGTGGGAGGGTGGATTGGAAAGAGGGAACTGATTACAAGTATCTACATGTGACCTCCTCCCTGGGGTACGGACAACAGAAAAGTCGGCGAAGGGAGACATCGGAGCGGGCAAGATCCTGCCTTTTCAATTCCTCCATAGGGAGGCATGGTTGACGGTCATGGTCAACCCCAATGGCTGGATTGAATTCACCTGGCCCAGATGGGCCAATCCAGGTGTAATGCCCACCTAGGTGTACCATCCCTTCCTGGCCGGAAGTTTGAACCTGAGCATATGTAATGGATGACCCAGTCCCTATGCTAAACCACCTAATAGTATTTGCAAGATACCAAGCACCGTTCTAAGTTTTTTGTGTACAATAATTCAATTATTCCACTTAACAAGCCTATGTGTGGACGCTATTCTGGCCTCATTTTCCAGATGAAAAATCAGTGGCACAGGATGATAAAGTCATGAGCCTAGGACCACACAGTGAGGAAGTGGGAAGGAGAGATTTGGACCCAGGCTGCAGAGCCCATGCTTTGGGTGCCTACAGCTGCCATGTAGCACACAAAAAAGCATGGAGCAGACTCGGCGTAAGACATTAGGGAGTTGGGAGGACTGTAGCATGAATGTATGTGCTATGACTTCATGAGAGTAGCTGCTACTCAGATCCAGAAGAGAAGACAAGCCTTTTGCAAAAATTATTTTTGCCAAGAGAGGGTGGAAAACTGCATCTTGTGCGAAATCCCCCCAACCTGCACATGGGCATAGCTATTTCAGAAGGTTCCAAACAATGTGTGCTGTGCGGCAAACCAAACTGAGCTCAGGGGGAGCTGGTCTGTGGGTTTTGTTAGCCAGAAAGTGAGCAGTTTGAACTCACCAGCCACCACTCCAAGGGAGAAAAAGGAGACTTTCTGCTCCCATGGACTTACAGACTTCGAAGTGGCAGGGAGCATTTCTATGCGTCCTATGATAAGGATCTCGGAGAGTGAGGGTGGAGTTGGTTGAGACCTGTCTTCAGGGCATTTCCCAGAAGGGCTTCCTGCAGTGGCTCTGCCTTCAGGAATGTCTGATGACCTTGAGGGCAGCAAAGTCCTAATCACACTCAGGCAGTGGTTCTCAACCTTCCTAATACAGGTCCTCTTGTTGTGGTGATGCCCCCCTCCCCCAACCATTAAATGATTTTCTTGCTACTTCATTATTGTAATTTTGCTACAGTTATGAATTGGTTGAGCCCTGTGAAAGGGTCATATGACTCCCAAAGGGTTCGCAACCCACAGGTTGAGAACCACTGCACTAAGGGTTCCCCTCCCAGGCAGCCCTACCAGTGTCTGGTGTGCATAGTTCTGTGAGGTGAGAGAAATGGACTTAGTGTCTGCTTCTGGTGACAGTTGATGTGGGTGGGCTTTCTCCCTATGTCAAATCCCTCTGGAGCCATTTGTCACCACAACAGAGGGAGCCATGCACAAAAAAGCAAGAAGAGGATGCAGCACAGCAGGACAGCAAGCAGAACAATGATTGAATAAGCACAATTCACTTCAATCATGAATCGGGTGCCCTTGAGATGTGAGGAAGACCCCAGTCTAGTGACATTAGATCAGGTTTAGGGATTGAGTGAAGGGACCCCTCTTGGCTCCACTCAGCCCCTATTTTGCTTTCCCATTGACCCTGACCCTTGCATCGTGATTGGTCCTTATTCCAGCTTGATGGTTGGTTTCATAACCACGGCATATGGGAATGTGTTAGTCGATAGGTTATACAGGCACAGCCTCTGGAATGGGTAAGTGAGGAGGCGATTTGGGCTCGCTCATGCAGACCTCTAGTTGTCCTTGACATGACTGGTAGAATGGATCATGTGAAGTGATTTGAGATCGGCGTTGAGATCTGATAGGTCATGCAGACTTCTAGCTGATCCTGGCAGTACCCTATTTTAAGGAAACAGAATGCTTGGTGTTTAAGTCGTATTTGAGCTTAAATTTTGAGCAATAGTATGTGGCTCACAGTGAGAGCCTATGTGGAGACCCTACATCCATTTTGAGGGGCCACAGATTCAGCCTCCATTGAGTTCTTTCCTACTGCTGACTGGCAGTGGAAAGCTTGTCCCTCAGGCAGTGTGCTTGCGTCCACTCCCTGGGCCAGACTCAACGATATACGGTACTGTGCACATCCCAATGAAGGTTCCGCTCATGCTCTCACAGGCCCTCTTGAACTCCATGAATTGATCTGTCTTCAGTCACAATTTTGTGACAAAGTTGTTTGTTTTCTATGTCTTATTTAAGTTTTCAGGAGCCCAGGTGGTAATGCTGGATAGTGTTGTACTATTAAGAGCAAGGTCGCTGGTTCAAAGCCACTAGTCATTCCACAGGAAAAAGATGAGGTTATTGCTTCCTGTAAAGGTAGCAACTTCAGGATCCCTACACAGAGTCACTATGAGTCAGAGTCAGCAGGACAGAATGGGTGTCATTTTATTTAAGTAACTGTGGCTGTGGGTCCTTCTGACACCATTGTGGCCTCATGCGGATGATCTCCTTCATCCAGAACAGCAGTTTGTGCCTTTTTCTTGTGTAAAACTTAGCAAAGGAGTTGAATTGGGGGTCTTTTACCCCTAAAAACAAAGTAAATACATAAATAGAAACGAGACTATGGTACTAATAACTAGTTGGAGAGTTGAGAGAGATGAACTCTCAACCCTGATAGAAACCCATTGTGACTGAGCACCTGCTCAAGGTCATACACAGCCTATGAGGTTGAGCCTATGTGTTGGGGAGTAATTGTGTACATAAAGTTAACAATTTATCTTTCTAAAGATTCTGTCTAAAACTTACTTTAAATAATAAGTTTTCCCCTGGGCTAGGTAAAGTTCAGGGAGTTTAACTCCCTAGTATCCACCCCCACTCAGCATTCATCATGTTAGGCCAGAGGAGGAAAATCACACCCACTACCCAGGGAGCACTGCTTCCAAAAGCACATTGCCTGTGCCGGTGGTAGATGGGAGGTACCCGGACCAGAAATGCTGACAGAGTGGAACCAGAGAGCTCAGCCCCCAGCTTCCCGAGGGAGCAGCTGTGATGGTTCACTTCTGGATGAATATGTTTAAGCAAAGGCCAAGGGCATGACTTGGGCAGAACAAAAAGCAGATGTGCAGAGGTTGTTCACTGCATTCCAGAAGTTCACACACTCTCCGGAGGCTCCTTGGCTCAATGTCAGGAAGTCATTGGTGGCTTCCACCTTCAATCCCAAAAGGTCACTGCTGTCCAGTGGATTCCAACCACAGTGACCCTATATGGAGTGTTCAAGACTGTAAATCTTCATGGGAGCCAGCAGTCTCATTGTCCCCCTTGGGACAGGGAGCTAGCAGCCCGTTTTGCCACCAGGGCTCCTTCCTCTCTAATTCTCGATCCAGTCCCTCCGAATATCCTGCCCTGCCCTTGTCTAGGCTTCTTAAATGCGTTCCACGCAGCTTATGTTAGTCTGGGTGCATTCGAGATACAAATCCACAGAAACACATATGTATAAGAGAGTTGTATGTAAAGGGTGAGTGCACATCAAGAAAACATGCTCGTATGTGCTTATGCACCCGCTTTGTCTTCAGCGATCATGTCGGGGTAGGCAGGTGTGCTTTTTCCATGTGGGCTTTGTTTTTTCTTAGCTAGATGGCCCCCTGTTTATCTTCCAGCCTTTAAGACCCCAGACGCTATATCCTTTGATAGCCGGGCACCATGGTGCTTAACTACTACACCACCAGGGTTCATTAGCATGTGACTTATCTCCTGTCATTCACACTAGATGCTCAAAATAGCAGGAGACCAGGTTTCTCCTTTGTGGCCACACCAGGTACTGACAGAACCAAGAACAGAGACACAGTTATATATCTTGACTATCATTTGCAAATTATATGCCAGGAATCCCTAGGAAGTGTCTTGGAATTGTTCTACTCTGGTTCAAATTTCACACACCCTCCCAGTTTCCATACTGACTCTGCCAAACCCCTAGTAACTGATTTGCACCTCCTATCAACTTGGGGAAAAGACCCTATGCCAGATATAGAAGTGGATATACTTGGTACCCAGAAAACCTCTTCAGTGTTTTGAGGGCACCTCAGCAAACACCCTATGTCAGACATAGAAGTGGACATACTTGGTACCCAGAAAACCTGTTCAGTGTTTTGAGGGCGGCTCAGCAAACAAAATGGGCACAGTGATTAAGCATTCAGCTGCTAACACAACGGTCAACTCTGTATTGGTTCTGAAAGAGAAGGACATGATAGTTGGCCGCCCAAAAGAGTTACAAACTTGGAAACCCTATGGGTATTTGTATAGGGTCGCTATGTGTTCCAATTGAGATTATTGTCATAGGGTGGGTTTGGTTTAACCCGTCTTACTGAGGAGACTCCTTCTTTACACGCGATCAGTTACTTTAGAGGAAAACGACATGCCTGTTCCAGAACAATCCAAGGACTGGTAAAGGCAACACCCACAAAGACACTCCCTCTGCCTGCCTAACTCTAAAATGCTGCCCATTAAACACTCTGCCTGGTAATATCTGGGCAGCACACTGGGGAGGTGCAGCAAATGTGTGTTGAATGTATGAGGCCACTTCATAGTTTGGCTGCACGATCAGGGTGTCTGTCATAAAGCCGATCTCTTTGACTCCACCTCTCAGCAGAGATGAACACAAGCTTCCCGTTTTTTTTTCTCAGCAATGTCCTTGTCAAATAAAAGTTCCTTGTAGATCAGTAACTTGCCACAGAGCAAAAGATATGGGAAGAGGCTCATCTTTCTCCTGGTTATGAAAAAGAATGGCAAGCCCCTCCCTTCAACACACACACACACACACACACACACACACACACACGCACGCACACACACGCGCGCACACACACCCCTGCCTTACAACTACATTCGGTTGATTAGCAAACAAAGCTCTACAACCCAACTATGTGTTTTTCTTCTCCAGAGGAATGACGGACTTACATACCCTGCATTGTCTTTTTTTAATGGAATTGCCCCAGTTCTCCTCACCTTTCCTTAGATAGTGCAGTGAACTATTAGATGACTGCAGGTATTGAAAACTAGTACTGATTTCCAGTTTGTGTCACCTTTGGCTTTGAGCACCCTCCACTTTTCTAGTAAGCTTTCCATTGCTTTGGGGAAATGTTCTCTCTCTGAATTTATTATGTGAGTGGGGTAGGGTAATAATCAATGTGCCTATGGAGGACTATCCTTCATGACCTAAACTCATTAAGGGGCAGTGCCTGATGGAGCATCAGGTTGGAGGAAGGCTTATTAACAACCTGCATTATACAGATGACACAATTTTGCTGAAAATGAGAAGGACTTGATTCACTTGCTGATGAAGATGAAGGATTAAAGCCTTCAGTTTGGATTATGACCCAAGGTAAAGAAAGCCCAGACCCTCACAACTGGACCTATTGATAACATCATGATAAATGGAGGAAAGATCGAAATTGTCAAGGATTTTGTCTTGCTTGAATCCACAATCAATTCTCATGGAAGCAGCAGAGAAGAGAACAAATGATACAATTCACTAGTCAAATCTGCTACATGAGACCTCATTAAGGTGTTGAAAAGCAAGAGATTACTTTGAGGACTGGGGTGGGTTGACCCAGGCCATGAAATTTTCAAGTGTCTCATATTCATGTGAAAGTTGAACACTGAATAAGGAAGACCAAAGAAGAATAGATCTATTTGATTAATAGTGATGTAAAAGAGTAATGAATGTACCATGGACTGCCAAAAGAACAAACCCATCTAACTTGGATGAAGTACACCCAGAATGTTCCTCAGGGCAAGGATAAGGAGACTTCGCCTTAACTTTGACATGTTGTCCGGAGTGATCAGTCCCTGGAGCAGGACATCGTGTTCTGGAAAGTAGAGGGACAATGGAAAAGAGGAAGGCCCTCAACAAATGGGATTGACACAGTGGCTGCAACAATGGGCTCAAAATTTAAGAACAACTGTGAGAATGGTACAGTACCGGGCAGTGTATGATTATGTTGTATGTATGGTCACAATGAATCCAAACCCTCCCTATGACACTGAACAACAACAACAACAACAACAACAACAACAACAACAACAACAACAACCTGACTGAATCCTCTGGGAGGACTCTTGAATGTGAGAAAAATGGAACGAAGCCAGCGGAAGGATTGGAGGATGTCTTAAGTTCCTGTCTTAATCTCCTTAACCAAAAATTATCCAACAAGTCAGTAGCCTTAAAACACTTTCCCCCCTGCTTTGGAGCTTACAGGTTCAAATTGGGGTGTGACTCTAGGTCAGGGTCCTTCTTTGTGGATACCAGAAAGTTCCTTGGCATTCCTCGCTATCTTTCTCCCCGTACTGTGTGTTACTGGATCTATCCTGGCCTTTAACTCAGAAGTGTTTAGAATTAGGCTCAAGCCTATTCTCATATGGCCTCATTTTTAAAACATATTATTAGGGGCTCATACAACTCTTATCACAATCCATACATATACATACATCAATTGTATAAAGCACATCCGCACATTCCCTGCCCCAATCATTCTCAAAGCATTTGCTCTCCACTTAAGCCCTTTGCATCAGGTCCTCTTTTTTTTCCCTCTCCCTCCCTGCTCCCCCCTCCCTCATGTACCCTCTGTAATTTATACATGGTCCTTTTGTCATATCTTGCCCTATCCCGAGTCTCCCTCCCCCCCCTTCTCTGCTGTCCATCTCCCAGGGAGGAGGTCACATGTGGATCCTCATAATCAGTTCCCCCTTTCCAACCCACTCACCCTCCATTCTCCCAGCATCGCCCCTCTGACTGACCCATCTCCTCTTCTAAACCCCTCTATGAGGGGATCTCCAGTGGCCATACGGCCTCATTTATATTACAAAAGAACTCCCTTCTTTTCAAACAGGATCATGTCCACCAAGGCTCAAATTTCTCACATATTTTGAGGGGGCTACAGATCAATCCATAATGGTTCTTTTGGGTAGCTGTAACAAATGGCTACCAATCGAGTGACTTAAACAGCAGGCATTTGTTCTCTCACTTTTCTGAAGGGCAAAGGGTTAAAATTAAGGTGTGGGCAAGATTCATTCCTTCTGAGAGCTCTGAAGCAGAATCAAAGTAGCCTCTCTCTGCTTCTGGTCACTGCTGCTAATCCTTGATATTTCTTGGCTTATAGATGTACTGATCCAATCTCAGCCAGTGTCTTCACACGGTGTCTCTGTGTGCCCACTCCTCTTCTTATAAGAACACACCAATCAATGCATGTAGCATCCATCTGAAATCTAAACCCAGAAAGATGGAGCTCTGGAAATCCTTAACTAAGCACATCTGCCAAGACCTCCTCTCCAAGTAAGGCCATAGCCTCAGGTTCCCTGTGAACATGAATGGGTGTGTGTGAATGTGATTTAATGTACTACAGAGGGCACGCTTTCGCCTCAGGAGGAGTGTTTCGCCAGTACCTGCTTCACAGCCCTGAGTTTGCCCAGGCATATGCCACATTTTCTTGTCTTCCCACCATTTATCCACCATTAGGCCTTTTTCCCTAAGTTAGTCAAGCGTCAGTTTCTGTCACTTGTGATCATGACCCTCCCTCCCGCCCAGGTCACAAATTTAAACTGATACAGGCAGTTTCTTTAATGAGCACTATGTTATCCTGACTAGCAAGCATTGCTAAGGAGGGAGGATGAATCAGCGAGAACCCGCTTGCTTCATCTAGCTTCGGGGCAGTCCACAGAGGATTGATCCCTGAGCCACTAACGAATTTTGCAACTGTTACAGAACAATGCAAATAAGTAAGATCCACATCTGCTGAACATCATCATGAGGTCAAACTGTGTGTAAGTAAATGCCTGTTTCAAGGAGTGAGTCAATCCTAAGGTAAGGAGTGACAGGGCTTTGTTGGCATAAACCCAGCAAGGCATTATGGGTCGGATATTAATGAACTCATGCTCCTGGGCCTCACAGAGCCCCAGCTCAACTGCTTCAGCTTGTTGACAAACAAGCACTACCCGGAGAGAGTACTACCATTTTGATGAACAGGGTTGGTTGGGGATGATGCTTCCTAACTTGCATTTTAATACAAATTTGATGCTTCATCTGAGCAATGTGAAAGAGCATTCAGATAAAATAGAGGGACAAACATCAAGTGACCAGAGGATGAAACTTCTATCTAATCTGTGCCCACTGGAATTGCTTCGTGGGAAGGTATTTTTTGGTGGTGTGGGGTTGTTCCCCTACCCTGCTCCAAGCCTTACTCCTCATGCCTACCCCCACCCCAGCATACATCCTACTGGGAGAATGTCTCTGAAGAATGAAGTTTTAATAAATGAAGCTTTAATGAGCCTGATAGTCTGCCTTAGACCGCTTCAAACTGTAGTCTTTCATTTGTATTCTTCCATCCTTTTTGAAGAAATGAACCTGATGGCAGGTAGTATGTTTCCTTTCCAGGATGAGCTGATAGAGCCTCTCGCTGCTGCAGTGGGAGGTGAAACATTAAACCCATCTCAACCAACCCAGTCTTCATTTGCACTGCATGCCCTCTCTGAGCTCCAACTGCATGCTTCATTTGAGGATGACAAAGCCTCTAATGTCTGAGAAGATGCGCAGACATATGAAATAATCAATGCTCCCCCTTTCCCCGGGGAGTGTGAAATTCTCCCATCATGACCCACCAGCTTCCCTGGAAATTCCTGTCTTAACTCAGGCACTTAATATCATTGGTGTCTCTGCTTCCTTCCTTCTTGCACAGCCCCCAGGCATTAACTGTCATCCTTTCTCTCCCTAAAATATACTTTGAATCTATTCACTTCATGCCATCCCTACTGCCCCAAGGTGTGTCTTGCATTGACTATGAAACTAGATTCTGTATCCATTTTCCAGGGCTGTCCAAACAAAGCATCGTAAATCAGGTGGCTTTTAAGAACAGTCCACCACCTGTCTATCAGTTCGTGGTGCAGTGGTAGCTAGAGTGTTGCTGTGAAATTGGAAGCCGTGCCACCGATATGACAAACCCCAGAAGGGTCAGCAATGATGGGCAGGCTTCAGTGGAACCTCGAGCCCGGTGGTGCTCAACCTTCCTTTAATACAATTCCTCATGTTGTGGTGACCCCCAACCGTAAAATAATTTTCTTTGCTACTTCATAATTGTAACTTTGCTACTGCCATGAATTGGGTGACTCGTGTTAAAAGGTCGCTGGACCCCAAAAGGGGTCACAACTCACAGATTGAGAACCACTGCTCTAGCCTAAGGCAGACTAGAAAGAAAGACCTGGTGATCTACTTCCAAATATTAACAAATGAAAGCCTTATGGGTCACCAAAATATGGTCCAATAGAGTGCTGGAAGATGAGCCACTGACCTGCACACAACAACTACAAAAATAGACTCAAACATACCAACAAAGGCCTGCTGAACTCCAAAGCCCTAACAAACCCACTGCCCTCAAGTCCATGCCAACTCATAGCGGCCCTATAGGACAGGGACGTGCTGTGTATTAATCTGGGTATGCTAGAGAAAACTCGAGGGAGACTCATGTGTATGACAGAGAGTTCGTGATTTTTAAAAATCATTTCCCTATTATTTAATCATTATATTAGGGATTCATACAACTCTTATCACAATCCATCCATCCATCCATTATAAAGCACATTTATACATTCATTGCCCTCATCATTGTCAAAACATTTGCTCTCCACATAAGCCCCTGGCACCTGCTCCTCGTTTTTCTCCTCCCTCCCCACTCCCCCCTCCTTATGAACCCTTGATAATTTTATTGGGGGCTCATACAACTCTTATCACAATCATTCCATCCATCCATCCATCCATCCATCCATCCATCCAACCACCCATTGTGTGTCAAGTACATTTGTACATGTGTTGCCCTCATCATTCTCAAAACATTTGCTTTCTACTTGAGCCCTTGGTATCAGCTCCTCATTTCCCCACTTCCATCCTTCCCCTCCTCCCTCATAAATCCTTGATAATATATAAATTATTTTGTCATCTCTTACACGTCTAACATCTCACTTCCCCCACTTTTCTGTTGTCCGTCCCCCAGGGCAGAAGTTTTATGTAGATCCTTGTAATCGGTTCACCCTTTCTACCCCACCTTCCCTCCACCCTCCTGGTATTGCCACTCTCACCACTGGTCCTGAAGGGATCATCTGTCGTGGATTCCCTGTGTTTCCAGCTCCTGTCTGTACCAGAGTACATGTTCTGGTCTAATTCTTCCTTATAAATCCAGAGAGAGAGTTTTATATCAAACAGTAATTGTACATTAAACAAACGTCCCAGCCCAGTGCAGATCAAATCCATAAGTCTGATATTAGCCCATATGTCTGATACCAATCTATAAATTCCTTTTCAGACCCATAAAACATGTGCAGTGATGCTGAATGCAGGATAATCACAGGCCAATGGGTGGAAAGTCTTGTGGATCCAGTGGCATTGTAAGCATCTCAGTGCTGGCAGCGATCTCTCTGAGGCTTCTTTGGCTTCAGAGGTCTGGTCACATCCATTTGGCTTGCCTTCTGCAATGTCTCCCAAGGAGTAGCAGAGAGAGAGAGAGAGAGAGAGAGAGAGAGAGAGAGAGAGAGAGAGAGAGAGAGAGAGATGTCTTCCACCTCCAAGGAGGAAGTACCAGATTTCTCAGAGTTCTCAGGAGAAGGCTATGCCCACAAAAAAATCTCAATGACTATCTCCAGATTGGCAGCCTAGACTCCACGCCTACACTCCTAATCCTTAACTTGACACAAGATTAGGTGACTACCACAGGCTCCTAATCCATAACAATTCCATTTATTTTTCCGTGCATACCGACACCAATCCAATACCCAAAGCTTTACCCAATGAGTGGAGATCTACTTCTAAAACATGAATATAGAAAAATCGCTTTTGCTTGAAGGCTCTCAAGGAAATGCTCACTGAAAACTCCATTCCTATTATCTCACTTCCCCCAAATTAGTCTTCTTCTGGGCTTTCAGTCACACCAAGATCTCTCCTGCCCCAAGGCCTTTACATGCACTGTCATCTCTTCCAAGCCCTGAAGTGCCAAGTTCAAAGTTCCAGTTAATCTCCCTGATCCTGAATTTTAAGAACTGTGTGTGTGGGAGGGAAGGGGTTGGGCTGTTTGTTGAACTGCTGGGTTTTGGAGACATTTGTTATGCAACCTCATTTTGTCAATGACTGGTTAATTAATGCAGCATTCATTTGCCCTTCTTCCACGCAAAGCACATGGCTTGTATCTTTGGGATCACTCTTCCACCATGCTCCATCTCCATGCTTCTGCTGGCATTGACCCAATCTGCCAGCTCCAGGCCTGGCTAGTCAGGGCATGACTTTCCTCTGTCCAAAGGGACTGGGTCAGACTCAGTATGTGACTCATGCTAGGTTAATGATATCTAACCCTAAAAAATGCCCCAGAAACAATTGCCCCATTGCCAATGAGTCCATTTTGAATCATAGAAGGTCCCTGTGGGGTTTCTCAGACTGTAAATATTTATGTGAGCAGAAAGTTCCATCTTTTTCCCTATGAGGTAGCTGGTAGGGTAGCACTGCCAACCTTGCAGTTAGCAATCCAATGCTTACCTGATAGTACCACCAATGATTAAAAAGGAAAAGAGCCTCTCTCTAATAGAATTCCTGAGCTTCTAGATAAAACTACAGCTGTCTTCAGGAAGCCTGCGTGAAACTCAAAAGGAAACAGCACTGAAAGGAAAAGGTTCAAACTCTGATGGTATCAACTGAGTGCCAGAACCCAGCTATTCCTGATGCTCTGTCCCCAGACTTACAAATTCCATAAACCTACCCATTAATTTTTTCTCCTGCTCCTTCCTTTCTCACTCCCCAAGGTACTTTGACTTAGCTTTGAAGGCACTCACAACTTCACGGGTTCTGCCTTGCACAGGTGTCTGCTTGCTTCCAGTTCAGTCCTGACATTGTCCCTATCTTTAGCCATGTTAGGCTTGCGTCCTAGAGCTTTCCTTTGCTTGTCTCCCCATTGCTCTTGTCCTATGGAGTCTGTGGTTTTATCTTTAAGTCTAAGTCCTGCCCTTTCGCTTTCGTAGAAATCTGTCTCTGTATCTTGGCTCGTGGCAGGTTGTGTCCTTCAAAGATGACTATCCTAATGTTTCACATCGCACATTCTCTTGTGACAAGATGAGTTTGTGTTCACTTTTCCAGAAACAGGGCCTGCTTTCCCTCTTCCTTGCATCTTGGCAGGCCTTTGACTATGGCAGAAGTGTTGCTCTGTGACTTCCACCTGGTCGTATTGGGTTGTTCACCATTGGGACCCTGTCAGGATGTTGCAAGGAAGACCAGGCCAAATGAAAATGTCACATATAGGGTTCTCCTTGAGCTCCAACCAATAGAAGTATCAGTCGTGTGAGGGAGTGAGTCTTAAGAGAGCTGCAGCCTCTGTCCTTTGAGCTACCCCAGCTAATGCTTGATGAAGCCAAAACTAGTGTCCTCGCTGAACTCTATGCTGATTGCAGATTTGTGAGCAAAATTGATATTATCATTACTTTAAGATGTTATTTGTGGGGATACTTTCTGTTAGCAGCAGATCATCAGAATACTGACTAATCAGACAGCATTGCCAGTTTTACTCTCTCTCTCCATATATATATATATACATATATATATGTATATAGATATAGATATAGATATAGATATAGATATAGATACAGATACAGATACAGATACAGATACAGATACAGATACAGATACAGATACAGATATAGATATAGATATAGATATCCTCCAGTCATCTGTCAGTTGGTTGTACTATAATGGTTTGTGTATTGTTATGATGCTGGAAGCTCTGTTCCCAGAATTTCAAATACCAGAAGGATTGCCCATGGTGGACCTGTTTCAGTGAAGCTTCTAGACTAAGACAGACAAGGAAGAGGGGCCTGCCAGTCCACTTCCAAAAATTACTGAAAGAAAACCTTATGGATCACAAGAGAACACTGACTGACTAATGTGTTTTGGACACACTATCAGTGGACAATTGCTAGAGGAAGACATCATGTTTGATGAAATAGAAGGACATGGAAGATCCTTATTGAGGCAGATTGACCTAATCACTGCAACAATGGACTTCAACATTCAGGAATGTGTGACAATGGTGCAAGATCAGACAGCACTCCATTCCATTTCATATAAGGTCTCCATGGATCACAGTAGATATGATGGCACTCTCTAAATGTTTGTCTTCAGGGACTTCCCATAGGGCTGCTCTCCCTGGCAGCCTCTATTCTTCATGCTTCCAAATGGGGAGCACAACAGGTCCATAGTCACTGATATTCCCCTCAATCCCCAGGTCAAGTAAGGAGGCATGAAACTAACTATGTTGTTCTCTTTGCCTTGTCTCTCTTCCTTTTCCCTTCCTCCAACAGGGCTAGAGGGGATAAATACTTACCTTGCAGTCTAGAAGAGAATTTCTTCCACACCAAAATCTTCTCCTTCCTCAAAAGGCACATACATGCTTTTCTCCTTGTTTTGAATTAAAATGGCAGATGGGATGGTAGGAAAGAAAATGAACTAGTCTAACAGAATGGCCAAACAGATTTACCTTCCACATAAGAATGCAAATAACTCCTCAATCTTGTTATAGAGTCATGATATGATGAGCTCCATCAAAGCAGAGTAGAACACCACGGAGGTCAGACCAGAAAGACCATATTGAGTTGATTTTGTATGAGAGATTCTAGTTGCTAATTATACTTTTCATAACAGACAGATGGCAGGTATAGAAGCCCAGACTTAAAATGTCTTTATCTAATTGCCTGCCTAAATATATATTTGCAATATGGTCTTCAAAGGGAATACTTTCTTTACCTTAAATTCCATTTCTTTTTCCCCTCTTTTATGTAATTTTATTGAAGTATCATTGATGTACAATAAACCATAGTGTGTTTTGCTCTTTGAGGTTTTTAAAAAGAATCATTTTTGGGGGGCTCCTACAACTCTTATCACAATCTATACATACATCCACTGTGTACATTTGTTGCCATCATCATTCTCAAAACATTTGCTTTCTACTTGAGCCCTTGGTAGTAGCTCCTTATTTCCACTCCTTCCCCCTCCCCCGCCCTCATGGACCCTTGATAATTTATAAATTATTATTCTGTCCTATCTTACAATGTCCGACATCTACCTTCACCCACTTTTTTGTTGTTCCTCCCTCATAGAGGAGGTTATATGTAGATCCTTGTAATCAGATCCCTCTTTCTACCCTACCTTTCCTCCACCCTCCTGTTATTGCTACTCTCAGCACTGGTCCTGAAGGGGTCATCTGTCCTGGTTTCCCTGTGTTTCCAGTTCCTATATGGACCAGTGTATATTCTCTGGTATAGCCAGGTTTGTAAGGTAGAATTGGGATCATGATAGTGGGCGTGGTAGAATTTAGGAACAAGAGGAAAGTTATATGTTTCATCGTTGCTACACTGCATCCTGAATGGCTCATCTCCTCCCAGCGACCCTTCTGTAAGGGGTTGTCCAGTTGCCTACAGATAGATTTTGGATCCCCTAACTGTACCCACCCTCATTCACAATGATATGATTATTTTGTTCTTTCATGCCTGATACCTGATCCCTTCTACATCTTGTGATCACACAGGCTGGTGTGCTTCTTTCATGTGCACTTTATTGGTTCTGAGTTAGGTGGCCACTTGTTAACCTTCTAGTCTTTAAAACCATAGACTCTTTATTTTTTGATAGCTAGGCTCCATAAGCTTTCTTCACCTCATTTGTTTATACACTCACCTTTTGTCTTGAGTGATTGTGTCGGGAAGGTGACCATCATGGAATACCAGTTCCTTAAATTCCATATCTATAGGCTTAAATCTTACCCACAGGAAGCCTATTTTTATTTTATCCCTTGAACAAAATCTTGCAATAATTTTCTCTTTTTGGGTAAGTCCATCCTCAATCACTTATCCTTTAACATTTACAAGAATTTATCTGTAACCAACCCCATTTACATAGTCTCATTCATGCTATTTCCACAATAATTGCTAATAACCCTATTTTTTAGAATCCGCATAAAGCATCAGCATCAATATCCCATTGCCACTGAGTTGATGTCAACTCATGAGTACCCTATAGGACAGAATAGTATTGCCTCATAGGTTTCCAAGACTGAAAAAAAAATCTCTTTTTTGTGAGTTGGGTGAAGGTTTACAGAATACGTCCGTTTTCCATTTGACAGTTCACACATATTTTGCTTCATGATATTGACTGCAATCTGCTCAACGTAATATCACTTATCACACTTCCTCCTTGTATTTCCTGTTTCCATTCCCCCTTCTTTCCTGAACCTACTGAACTTTATCTTTGAATAAATTATATCCTTTTGATTCAAATAGTTGATTAGTGTTACTTTTTACCTTATAGATCTACCTATTGTTTGGCTGAAGATTGAGCCAAGGGAGTGAGTTCAGTTCCAGAACTGAAGGTGCCTAAGGACAACAGTCTTGTGGGTTCCAAGAATCTCTCTCTGAGCAATACCCCTGAACATTTAAAATAAGTTTAAACTTTGTTGCACATATTTCTCCTATTCTATCCCAAAATTCCAAAACAAACTCATTATCATTGTGTTGAAGCTGACTCATAGAGACCCTACAAGATAGCATAGAACTTCACCCTTTGATTTTCCAAGGCTTAAATCTTTACCAGAGCAGACAAACTCATATTTCTCACATGGAGCAACTGATAGGTTAGAACCACTTACTTTGTGGTTAGGAGCTCAATGAGGAGTCTACTCTGCCATTAGAGCTCTTTAGAATGCTATCCAGGATTCCCTAATGCTATCCCTCTCAGATCAGTTGGTAGTGGTAATAAATGTAAATCTTAAGGGGGTCAGACTGCCACATCGTAACTCTTCCTTGGGGAAGATGGTGGGTTTGAACTGCTGATTGATTAGCCCTTAAGTGCTTAATTACAGCCTCACCAGGGTTCTCCTTAACATTAGAACATTGGACACTTATTGGTTTATCTTGCTGGTCTCTGTTCCCTAAAAATTGCACTTCATCCACAGGGTTTTCATCCACAACACACAGCTGCTAGTGTTTTTGGTTTGTTTTTCCACATGACTTCACCTTCCTGGTCAAAACTGATTTGTCCAGGGCTAAACACACAATGAAAACATAGCCATATTTGCACACTACAAAATTTGAAGTGAGACAGCGAGCTATTTGTTGAGTTTTTTGAATGACAGAAGTCTAAAAGGAAGTGTTATGATACAGGAAACAGTGAGTTTTGATGTCCAGGATCTATGCTGGGGACCCAGTTGGCACTCCGAATGACTATTCAAAGTGATGGTATGAATTCTCCTCTTCCATGACCTACACATATAATAGATATAACCACTAAGTCCATGATTTGACAAATGTCTTGTGTGATTGAGTTTGGGTTCCCCATAGGATTAGATCCTGAGTCAAAGGTTTTAATTAAGCCATTTTTGGGGGAGATATCAATAAGGAAATGGGAAATAGAAAAGGGAAAGAAGGCAGCCAATGAAAAGTACATTATCAAACAATATAAAATTATGAGCAACTGGAGGCTAATCTTACTGGAGACACTGTAGAAAATTCACTAGTTATTCTGCCCAGAATGTGAGGGAGTGTGGCTATTTGTCCAACAACTCCTATGGGTCATTGTTTAAGGGTTACTCCAGGAAGCAAGAATTAACTCCACAACCACCTGAGCCATGCATGCTCAGGTAAAGTGGTCTACAGAAACTAGAGAAAGCAAGAAGAGAGATGTGATGGCCATTCGGAATTAGGCTAGCATGCCAAGTTGTCAGACATGTCAGGTTCTTGCACTATCATAACTTGTGAGATATATCACTGGTATTTCAAACACAAGCATAGTTACCCGTGGTGGAAAATTTTCAGAAAAGCTTACAAGCTAAATAGACTAGAAAGAATAACCTGCCAATCTACATCTGAAAAAAAATAGTGGTGTTTGTGGAGCACATTGATAGCAGTGGAATATTGTTTCATATAGTGCAGGATGATGAACCCTTCAAGTTGGAAGACACTCAAAATATAATTGGGGAAGAGCTGTCTCCTCAAAGTAGAGTTGACCTTAGTGATATAAAGTTTTCAGGACCTATATTTGTTGATGTGGCAATGACTCAAAATGAGAAGAAACAGCAGTACTGCAATAACCACTAACAAGAAGATGGGATGCATGAAATATGGATCTAGTAAAATTGGAAGCCATAAAATAATGGAACACATAAAGATCAAACACTCTAGGTGTTATTGAACTGAAATAGACTGGTATTGGCCATTTTGAATGTCATAATAATATGGTTTACATACCAGGGTAACAAATTTGAAAGGAATGGATGACTTTCATGTTAAAAAAGAGAATGTTTCAACATCGATTCCAATGTTCAACATTGTTAGGTGTAGGATATATTACACCTACAAGGATGAATAATTAATAAAGTTATTTTTCAAATTTACACACCAACCACTAATGCTAACAATAAAGCCATTGAGGATTTTTACCAAACTTTTCAGTCTGAAATTGATGAAACATGCAATCAAGATTACTGATGACTTGAATGCAAAAATTGGAAACTAAGGAGGAGGATCACTAGTTAGAAAATATGGCCATGGGGATGGAAGCCACATGGGAGATCTTATGATAGAATTTTCCAATAAGGATGGCTTATTGATTGAACATTTATTTTTCAGTTATGTAAACAGTAACCATAGACATGGATCATGTATATTGGATAGAAATACACAGGAATTAAATCAACTACATCTGTTGAAATAAACTACTATGTATACTCGAGTATAACCCAAGGCAACTAATTTTACCCCCCAAAGCTGGAGTGCTTTTTCAGCATAAAAAATGTGCTGAAAAAAACTAGGCTTATACTCAAGTATTTACGGTAAAAAGAAGTTTAATATCATCAGTCACGAGACTGGAGACCAACTGTGGAACAAACCATCAATGGCAAATTCAACTCGAATTCAAATAAAATTAAAACAAGTCCCCAAGAGTCAAAGTATGAATTTGAGTATAGTTCATCTAAATTAGAGGATACTTCAAGAAGAAAGTTGACACATTGAAGACAAATCACCTGAGATGATATGAGTTCTGCAATAATATCAAGAACATCATAAATAAAGAAATTCAAAGATAATTAAAAAGATCGAAACTAAAGAAAAGACAAAATGGATGTCACCTTGAATGTGGACTAGCTGAAGCCAATGAAAGAAATGATGAAGTACGAAAAAGATAGAGAGAGAAATATAGAAATAATTGATGAAGTAAAGACGCTGAATAAAGAAGCTGAACATAAAATTTCAAAGGGGAATTCAAAAAGATGGAATAAAGAATTATATTAAAAGGTGCAAAGACCTGGAATTAGGACAGCAAAAAATGAAAAGCAAGTGCATTTCACTAGCTGAAAAAATTGAAGAGAAATTCAAAATACAGAATTACACAGATAGCATCAAAAGAACATGAAAGGGATTCACTGACCACATGAAGCCCAGGCTCCACAGCGCTGAGTCCAGAAGACCAAGATAGCATAGGGTTCTCACTGCAGATTGCTCTGAAAGTGCTCACAGTAGTAGGCCCTGGATCAACTGGGAAAAATGTAGCACTCAAAATAAGAAGACTAACCTTAGGATATGATTGGCACTAGTGGAGTTCCCATTTGACACCTGTCATCACCTCCGTGGTTCAACTTTCAGCCCCCAAATAGGAGACCTATACTGTCAACGATGTACAATTCAGAGCCCAGCATTTGTCAGGGAGTTACACAGAAGGCAGGAAGAAATGGGAATGAAAGACCAATGGAAATGGCAAACAAAGGGACGGAATAGGAAAAGTAGTATTGCATTGTAGGTATTGCAATCAATATCATAAAACATTGCACGAATTGTAAGGAAAATCAATTTACTCTGTAGATTTTCCCTCACATGACAATCAAAACAGTGTAAAAAGAAAATAAGTCATATGACCGAGTACACTGGTAGATATTGCTGAAGACCAATTTCCAGTGTTAAAAGATGTCACTTTGAGGAATAAGGCACAGCTGAGCCCTAGTGGTATAGTGGTTACAAACATAATGCGTCAGAACCAACCCAGTTGGGTTGCTCAACACAAGATCAACAGTTCTGCTCCCATACAAAGTTCCAGTACTGGAAACCCACAGGGATATCTCTCCCCTGTCCTATAGAGTTGCTAAGGGTTGGAATCAACTTGATGGCAGTGAACTGGTTGTAAGCCAGGCTGACTAGAGACACAAATCAAGTGACACTCATATATGTGCAATGAATAGTTTTCTATCAAGAAGTCACTGTAGTATTTCTTTTTCAATGAAATATCCCAGGTCAGTCCAACTCAAGACCATAAGTCCAACACTAGCCCATAAGTTCCTTTCCAACGTACGCAGTTACATGCAATGATGCAGAATGCAGGGATGTCAAAGGCCAGTGATTGCAATGTCGCGTGGACCCAAGGTTGATGGAAGAATGGCAAGACTCTGGCAGCTCTCAACGTGGGCAGGAAGCAGTCAGGTGAATGCAAAAAGAAGGGGAGGTTCCCAGTGCCCTCCTTATGAGAAGGCCATGGCTACAAAGAGGCACCACCAGGCTATGGTGTGATTGACAGATTGGATACCAACCTTACACTTTTACATATCTTCAAACTGACATAAATTATATAACTATCATACTATGGCATTTTCAATCACCTCATATGTACTTGAAAATGGACAATAATTATGAAAGATAAAACAAACGTTGATGTCTTTGAATTATGATGCTGGTGAATAATATTGAATATTCTATGGACTTTCAGAAGAAGGAACAAATCTTTCTTGGTGGAAGTAGAGCCAGAATGCTTCCTAGACGTGAGAATGGCAAGACTTCATATCACATACTTTGGACATGTTAACAGCTGAGCATAGTCCCTAGAGAAGGATATCATACTTGGTAAAGTGGAGTGTTGAAAAAAAGAAGAAGGTCCTCAATGGGATGAATTGGCATACTGGCTGCCAAAACGGTCTCCAACATTAACTGTGAGGAAACAGGCTGTGGGTGCTATGAGTTAGAGCCAAATTAACAGTGTCTAACAATGACAACTCCCCTCCCCCGCCCCATCTGTCAATTTGCTGCACTGTGGTAGCTTGTGCTTTGCTCTGATGCTGGGAGTTAGTCCACTAGTACTTCAAATACCAGGCAGGATCACCCACGGTGAACAGATTTCAACATAGGTTCCAGAATAAGAACTGACAGGAGGACAAAACAATCAGTCCACTTCTGAGGGATTCATCATTGAAAACTTTCTGCATAGCAGTAAAATATTGTCTGATATAATGCCAGAAAATGAGCCCCTCAGATTGCAAAACAATCAAAATATCACCGAGAAAGAGAGCTTCCTCAAAGTAGAGTCCACCTTAATGATAACTCAAAACCTCACAACAGGAACTGTAGATAACATCATAATAAATGGAGAAAATATTGAAGTTATCAAGGATTTCGTCTTGCTTAGATTCACAACTAATGCTCATGGAAACAACAATCAAGAAACCAAATAACATATTGCATTAGGCAAATCTACTGCACATAACCACTTTAAAGTACTGAAGATCAAGAATTTCACTTAGGATTAAGTTGCGCCTGGCCCAAGGCATGGTATTTTCCGCCACATCTTATGCATGTGAAATTTGAACATTGAATGAGAACGACTGAAGGAGAACTGGTGCATTTGAATTAAGGTACTGACAAAAAAATACTGAAAGTATCATGGGTGGAGAGAAGAACAAACAAATCTGTCGGAGAAGAAGTGCAGCTAAATGTTCCTTGGCAGATAGGATGGCGAGACTTCATCTCATGTACTTTGCAGATGTTATCAGGACAGACCAGTCCCTGGAGGACATCATACACATTACAGTGGAGGGATTTCCAAAAGAGGAAGACACCCGATCAAATGGATCGAGACAATTCCTACAACAATGTGCTCAAACATAACAAAAATGTTGAGTATGGGGCAGGACCAGGCAATGTTTCATTCTGTTGTGTAGGCATTATTATGAGACAGAACTGACTTGAAGGCATCTAGAAACAAAGTGTACTAAAGCTTCTGGCACCTCCATTTGCTGATGGATTATAATTCAAAATGAGAAAAATCATTGCAACCATTCATTAATAATCAGAACATGAAACATGCAAAATAAGAATCTAGGAAAATTGGAAATCATAAAAAACGGAATCTGACCTATAAAGATCAATATCCTAGGCATTGGTGAGTTGAAATAGTCCCTTTGAATCTTAAAATGATAAGAATGACTACGCTGACAATGACAAATTCAAAAGAATGTCTCTTTCATCCTCAAAAAGAGCATTTCTAGATCTATCTTGAAGTGCAATGCTGCCTGTGACAGAATAATATCTATCTTCATACACAAGGAAGGCCGGTTAATAGAACCATTATTCAAATTTTCTTACAAACCACTAAAGCCAATGAAGAATTGTACCAACTTCTTTAGTCTGAAATTGATCACACATGTACTGAAAATGCATTAATAATTGTTGACAATTGGAATGCACACATGGAAACAAAAAGGAAGGAAGAGTAATTAGAAACTATGGCTTTGGGGATCGAAAAGAAGCTGAAGACTGCATGAAAGAATTAAGCAAGAGCAATAACTTCCTCTGCAAACACCTTTATTCAACAACAGGAGCGGCATATATACATATGGAATACACAGGAATGGAATTGATTAAATCTGTGGGAAGACATGATAGAGAAGCTCAATATCATTGAGACAAAATAAGACCAGAGGCCAAATATGTAACAGACTATCAATTACTAATATGCAAGTTCAAGTCAAACCTGAAGAAAATTAAAATAAGAATGCAAAAGAGCCCAAATACAGCCTATATTATATTTGTGGTCGACTGGGGTTTCTAGAGAAACAAACCAGTGATACTGATATATGTAGAAGAAGGAAATTCATATCAATAAAGAATTTTACATTAAGAAGTCCACACAATAAGAAACCCCAGTCCAACTCCAGCCCATAAATCAGATGCAAACAAGAGGCCCTTCCAGACTCATGAAGCTGTTGGAGGAATAGCCCAAGAAACAGGAAAACCACAGGTTGGTGGAGGCAGAATTGGGAGAATCCAAAGTCAACAGGCAGTTGGCAGGCCACAGACAGCTCTTAGGGTCAGCATGTTTCATGGTGATTGCCATCCCAAGAAGCCAGACGTAGGGTCCAGGGTCTTTTCATCAGGAAGAAAAAGAGTGAGCCCATACTCCACAGTCTACTTATACCTATGAAATAGGTCACACCCCCTTGGAGACTGTGACCTGCACCTTCTGAAGATCCTGGTCAAGCTATATTGACACCAAACCTTACTATCACAATATCTCACCTGAATTTAGAGCCTATCTCAAGAATGGTTTGGACATATTGAACATTAATGATCAGCTACCAGAAGACTTGTGAAATAGCATCAAGGTCATCAATCTTTTTTTTTTTGTCATGTCATCTGTGGCTATTTATTTATCATAAATCATTTTATTGGGGGCTCCTCAAAAAGATCATTATAATACAGTAAAGAAAGAAAATACTACAGTGGATATCAGAGGAGACTGTGAAACTTGCTCATGAACCTAAAGCAGCTAAAGCAAATGGAAGAAATGATGAAATAAAAGAGTTGAACAGAGAAATTTGAAAGGCCAGCTTGAGAAGATAAAGTAAAGAATTATATTGTAACGTGGAAAGACCTGGAATTAGGAAAGCAAAAGGAATGAGTACAGTCAGCATATCATAAATTGAAAGAACAGAAGAAAAAATCCAAGCCTTGGATTAAAATGTTCAAGGAGTATTTATCAAACTATTGAGTTTTGCAGGTAGAATCCAAGAATATGGACGGAGTATACAGAGTCTCTGTACCCAAGAATTAGTTGAGGTTCTACTAGTTCAAAAGGCCAAGAGGAAGTTTAAGCTGCAATGTAAGCATTAGTGAAAAGCAAGGAAGGGAAGAGGAATGGAAATATTTCAACACGCTCATGCAGTGATAGTCCATGTCAAGAAATTTGGAAGATAGCTATCTGGCCAACCAACTGGAAGTGATTAATATTTGTGTCCATTCTAAAGAAATATGACACAACAAAATCTGCAAATTAATTTAAAATAACATTAATATGACATGCAAGTACAATTTTTTTGACGACAACTTTAAAAGTAGTTATAGCAATATGTCAACAGGAAGCTGCCAGAAATCCAGGCTGTATTAAAAGAGGGCATGAGGCAAGGTATATCAATGCTGATTTCAGATGGACCTTGGCTGAAAGCAGAGGATACAAGGAAAATGCTTACTTATGTACTATTGACTATGCAGAGGATTTTACTGTTTATCATAACAAACTTTGGGTAGCGTATGAATACATATGAGAACAATGGGAATTCCCGTACATTTAATTGTGCTCCTGTGGTACCTGTACATAAACCAACAGGAAGTGGTTGGAATAGAACAAGGGGATACTGCGTGGTTTAAAATCAGGAGAGTGTGTGTTGTGGTTATATCCTTTCACCATATGTGTTAGACAGGGTTCTCTAGAGAAACAAAACCAGGACATTTATGATTTGATAGATAGATAGAACACGAAGGAATATAACACCTAATTAGTCCACATAGCAGTACAGAGGACTCAGTTTAACTCACTTCCATGCAACAGTAAATATGGCAGTACAGGCAGGCAGCAAACTGCAGAACTAGGTAAGGCAGCCACACACTGGTCTGGTCACCAGAGAGCAACTGAGAGATAGGTGTGGCTTGCTGAGCCATTAATCTCTTTGCCCACTAATCAAACTGAAAACTTATTAATCCCACATGTTTTTATTGGCCAGGTTGGCACTATAAACCTACCTATCTATCACACTATACTTATTCAAATAATCTGAGAAGTTGCTCTGTATGAAGAAGTTGAGGCATCTGGATTGGAGGAAGAATCAATAACAACCTGTGTTATGCAGATGACCCAATCTTGCTGGCTGAAAGTCAATAGGCCTTGAAGTACTTACTGAAAAAGCTCATAAAGTACACCTTCAGTATAAATTAGTCTTCAACACTAAGAATACAAATGTCTTCTCAACTTGACAAATATAAACACACAACATCGTTACAAATAGAGAAATGTAGCTAAACTCTATTTTACTTGGACCCACAATCAATACTCACAGAAGCAGCAGTCAATAAATCAATGTATTTCATTGGAAAAATCTGTTGTAAAAGACCTCTTTAAAATGTGAAAGAGCAAATGCTTTACTCTGGGGATTAGCAAGTTATGCCTGCTTTTAGCCTTGATATTTTTAATCACCTTAGATGCATGTGAAAGGAGTCTTAATTTCAGTGTCTGGTATGGGTTGAATGACTAACAGCAAGGTTGGTGGTTCAACCCACTTGCTGTTCCACAGAAGAAAGAGGAAGCTATTTGACCCTGTAAAGATTTACAGCCTTGGAAACCCTATATGGTCACTATGAATAAGAATAGACTTGATGGTAATGTTTGACATATGCATGTGAAAGATGGACCATAAATAAGGAAGACTGAAGAAAATATGATGCCTTTCAAATATGATGTTGCAAATAATATTGAATATACCATGAATGCCCAGCAGAACAAAGAGGTCTGTCCCGGAAGAAGTACAGCCAGAATGTATTTTAGAAGTGAGGATGGTAAAACTCCATTTCATATACTTTGGACATGGTATCAGGAGAAATTAGTCCCTAGAAAAGGACAAAATACTTGGTAGAGCATCATCAAAAAACAGGTAAACCCTGAATGAGATGGATCAACACAGTGGCTGTAACAATAGGCTAAAATATGACCATTGTGAGGATGTCACAGGAGTAGAAAGGCTTTTATTCTATTGTGCATAGGGTCACTATAAGGGGCAGTGCGTGAGATTTTGTTGATTAACAACACTGGGATATGAGCAATGTCCCCATGGCATATGCTAAACTGTCACCATGCTGGACACAGTTGATCTTTGTGGCTTTAGAGGGTAATTATTTAGAGGGTTATGATTCCACTGAATTTTTTTCTGTGTATTCAAACTATTCCATCCTAAGATTCCACAGATCTATCCAAACCAAGCTCACTGCCATTGAATCAATGCTAACTCATATCGACCCTACAGGACATGGGTAAAATTGTACCTGTGAGGTTCTGAGACTGTACCTCTTGACAGAGTAGAGTCCCATCTTTCTTCCGAAGAGCAGCCGGTGATTTCAAAATACCGACCATGCAATTAGCAGCCCAATGTGTAACCAATAACTATTCAGGGAAGCTAGAGGGAGAGCATGAAAAGAAATGAGTAGCTGAGGTGGTTGGATGCACATCCATCCCTTTGTTCTACTCTCTATGACTTTTTCTGAGTTCATTCAAAATATAAATTAAGACACAAAATAGAATTCTACCCAACCCTGCTATATGCCTCAACAGTATCCATTTTTCTCATTCTTACTACTAATAGAAGCTCAATTTTGTTTAGGGTGATAATGTACCTACTTAAATCGCTCACTCCTAGGCTCCCTTGCAGCTATGCATGAGCATTTGACACAGTTTGGGCCAAATATGTGTAGGTGAAAGATACTGAGTAGGACTCCCAAGAAAGTTTTTGTTGTTGTTTAAGGCAAAACACTTGTCTGGCATAACCCATTTCATTTTTGTCCTTGGCTCTTCTGCTGTCATGCTCCCTAGTCAGAATATTGAAAGATGGGAGAGTCACATAGGTTACATGAGTTTGGCAGACCAAAAAGCATGCATTCTCCTATATGCAAGATGAGTCCCTGAGCAAATACGCCAGACCTAGGCTACCGATTTCAAGACTTACTATTGTATAAGACAAACCCCTGTGTGGTGCAAAGGGTTAACACAATTCACTGCTAAGCCAAAGATGCCTTGGAGAAAAACCTGGCAATCTACATTTAAAAATTCAGCCCTTGAAAACCTCATGGAGCACAGTTCTACCCTGAATCATATGGGGTAACTGTAAATCAGAATCAATTCAGTGGCAACTGGTTTGGTATTTTTGGTGTTAATATAAGAAAAATGAAGCTTTTGTGATTAGACAACTAGAGTCGGTTTGTTTTTTCCCATGTAGCCAGAAGCAATTTGGACTGATAGAGAAATAATTAAAAGAATGTAGAGTTAAGTAAGCGTAATGATTATGGAACTAATCATTTAGCAATGGGCTGCTAACCACAAGGTCAGTAGTTCAAATGCACCAGTCACTCAGGGGGAGAAAAGTGAAGCTCTCTGCTTCTGTAAAGATTTACACCCTTGCAGAATCTCTGGATGTCTTCTGATTTCGTGTTTTTTCCCACACACATACACAGACACAAACACACACTCACACTAATGCAGAATCTCTGAAGTGGGTTTGAATTCATGTCCTGTTTACACATGCACACACACATACACACCCCCTTGCCGAATGTCTGGAAGTCTTCTGGTCGTGTACTTCTTACACACACACACAATCATACCCTTGCAGACTCTGCAGGACTTCTGATTTTCAATAATTTTTTACACACGCACACACACAAACACACACACACTCACACTCATACCTTGCCGAATCTCTGGAGGGCTTCTGACTTCATGACTTTTTAACTTACTCACACACACACACACACGCACACACCCTTCCAGATTCGTTAGAGGACTTCGGACTTTGGGTCCTTTAAACAAACACACACACACACACACACACACACACACGCATACCATTGGAGAATCTATGGAGGGCTTCTAAAGTCGTTTCCTTTTTAAATCCAAACACACGCACATCCTTGCAGAATCTCTGAAGGGCTTCTGACTTTGTGTCCTTTTTACACACAAACACACACAAACAGAGTTGCAGAATCTTTAGAAGGCTTCTGACTTACTGTCCTTTTTACACACACCCACACTCACACTCAAACCCTTGCAGAATCTCTGGAGGGTTTCTGACTTCATGTCCTTTTTACACACACACACACACACACACTCACACCCTTGACGAATCTCTACAGGGCTTCTGATTTCAAGCCCGTTTCACATATACATATACATTCACACCATTCCAGAAACTCTGGAGGAATTCTGATGTCGTGTCCTCATTACACACACACACACACACACACACACACAGACACACACACCCTTGCAGAACATCTGGAGGGCTTCTGACTTCGTGTCCTTTTTACACACTCACACAGACACTTATAAACATACACACACCCTTGCAGAATCTCTGGATGACTTCTGATTTTGTGTCCTTTTTAGACACACACACACATACACAAACACACCCAGGCAGAACTTCTGTAGAACTTCAGTTCATTGTCCTTTTTTAAAACTCTCAGCCTCACATACTGTTGAAGAATCTCTAGAGGGCTTCTGACTTCGTTTCCTTTTTACACACAAACACACATAACCACCATTGCAGAATCTCTAGAAGGCTTCTGATTTACTGTCCTTTTGCATATACACACACACCTACACACTATCACGCACCCTTGCAGCATCTCTGGAGGGCTTCTGAATTCATGTCCTTTTTGGACACACACACACACATACACACACCCTTGCAGAACATCTGAGGGCTTCTGACTTCGTGTTGTTTTACACAATCACACAGACACATACACACATGCACGCACCCTTGCAGAATCTCCGGAGGACTTCTGACCTTTGTCCTTTTCAAAAACGCTCACCCGCAATCATTGTTGAAGAATCTCTAGAGGGCTTCTGAATTCGTGTCCTTTTTACACACACACACACACACACACACACACACATACACTTGCAGAACCTCTGGAGGGCTTCTGTTCGTGTCCTATTTACAAACGCACACACTCATACCCTTGCAGATTCTCGGCAGGACTTCTGACTTCGTCTCATTTTTACACACATACACACACTCATACCCTTGACAAATCTCTGGAGGGTTTCTGATTTCATGTCCTTTTTACACACACACACACACACACACACAGACACACTCACACCATTGCCAAATCTCTACAGGGCTTCTGATTTCAAGTTCGTTTTACATGTACACATACATTCAAACCATAGCAAAATCTCTGGAGGGATTCTGATGTCGTGTCCTTATTACATACACATACACGCAAACACACACACACACACACACACACCCTTGGAGAACATCTGGAGGGCTTCTGACTTCGTGTCATTTTTACACACACACACAGACACACACAAACAAACACACACCCTTGCAGTATCTCTGGATGACTTCAGACTTCGTGTCCTTTTTACAAACACCCGCACGCACACACACACACACACACACCCTTGCAGAACCTCTGGATGTCTTCTGACTTCGTGTTTTTTTCCACACATATAAAAACACACACAAACACACACTCACACCAATGCAGAATCTCTGGAGTGGGTTTGAATTCATGTCCTGTTTACACATGCACACACACATACACACCCCCTTGCCGAATGTCTGGAAGTCTTCTGGTCGTGTCCTTCTTACACACACACACAATCATAACCTTGCAGACTCTGCAGGACTTCTGATTTTCAATAATTTTTTACACACGCACACACAAAAACACACACACACTCACACTCATACCTTGCCGAATCTCTGGAGAACTTCTGACTTCATGTTCTTTAACTTACTCACACACACACACACACACACCCTTTCAAATTCTTTAGAGGACTTCGGACTTTGGGTCCTTTAAACACACACACACACACACACACACACACACACACATACCATTGGAGAATCTCTGGAGGGCTTCTAAAGTCGTGTCCTTTTTAAATACAAACACACGCACATCCTTGCAGAATCTCTGGAGGGCTTCTGACTTCGTGTGCTTTTTACACACAAACACACACAAACACAGTTGCAGAATCTTTAGAAGGCTTCTGACTTACTGTCCTTTTTACACACACCCACACTCACACTCAAACCCTTGCCGAAATCTGGAGGGTTTCTGACTTCATGTCCTTTTTACAGACACACACACACACACACACACACACTCACACCCTTGACGAATCTCTACAGGGCTTCTGATTTCAAGCCCGTTTCACATATACATATACATTCACACCATTGCAGAAACTCTGGAGGGATTCTGATGTCGTGTCCTAATTACACACACACACACACACACACACACACCCTTGCAGAACATCTGGAGGGCTTCTGACTTCGTGTCCTTTTTACACACACACACAGACACATAGAAACATACACACACCCTTGCAGAATCTCTGGATGACTTCTGATTTTGTGTCCTTTTTAGACACACATACATACACACGCCCAGGCAGAACCTCTGTAGAACTTCTGAACATTGTCCTTTTTTAAAACTCTCACCCTCACACACTGTTGAAGAATCTCTAGAGGGCTTCTGACTTCGTTTCCTTTTTACACACAAACACACATACACACCGTTGCAGAATCTCTAGAAGACTCCTGATGTACTGTCCTTTTTACACACACACGCACTCACACTCATAGATAGGAAGAATCACTAGAGGGCTTCTGACTCCATGTCCTTTTTACACACAAACACCCATAACCACCATTGCAGAATCTCTAGAAGGCTTCGGATTTACTGTCCTTTTGCATATACACACTCACACACCTACACACTATCACGCACCCTTGCAGCATCTCTGGAGGGCTTCTGAATTCATGTCCTTTTTGGACACACACACACACATTCACACACCGTTGCAGAACATCTGAGGGCTTCTGACTTCATGTTGTTTTACACAATCACACAGACACATACACACATGCACGCACCCTTGCAGAATCTCCGGAGGACTTCTGACCTTTGTCCTTTTCAAAAACGCTCACCCGCAATCCTTGTTGAAGAATCTCTAGACGGCTTCTGACTTCGTGTCCTTTTTACACACACACAAACACACACACACACACTTGCAGAACCTCTGGAGGGCTTCTGTTCGTGTCCTATTTACAAACGCACACACCCATACCCTTGCAGATTCTCTGCAGGACTTCTGACTTCGTCTCATTTTTACACACATACACACACTCACACTCATACCCTTGCCGAATCTCTGGAGGGTTTCTGACTTCATGTCCTTTTTACACACACACACACACACACACACAAACACACACACAGACACACTCACACCCTTGCCGAATCTCTACAGGGCTTCTGATTTCAAGTTCGTTTTACATGTACACATACATTCAAACCATAGCAAAATCTCAGGAGGGATTATGATGTCGTGTCCGTATTACACACACATACACGCAAACACACACACACACACACACCCTTGGAGAATATCTGGAGGGTTTCTGACTTCGTGTCCTTTTTACACACTCACACAGACACACACAAACTAACACACACCCTTGCAGTATCTCTGGATGACTTCAGACGTCGTGTCCTTTTTACAAACACACGCACACACACACACACACACACACCCTTGCAGAATTTCTGGATGTCTTCTGACTTCGTGTTTTTTTTCCACACATATAAACACACACACAAACACACACTCACACCAATGCAGAATCTCTGGAGTGGGTTTGAATTCATGTCCTGTTTACACACGCACACACACATACACACCCCCTTGCCGAATGTCTGGAAGTCTTCTGGTCGTGTCCTTCTTACACACACACACAATCATAACCTTACAGACTCTGCAGGACTTCTGATTTTCAATTATTTTTTACACACGCACACACACAAACACACACACACTCACACTCATACCTTGCCGAATCTCTGGAGAGCTTCTGACTTCATGTTCTTTTAACTTACTCACACACACACACACACTCACACCCTTGCAGATTCTTTAGAGGACTTCCGACTTTGGGTCCTTTAAACACACACACACACACACACACGCATACCATTGGATAATCTCTGGAGGGCTTCTAAAGTCGTGTCCTTTTTAAATACAAACACACGCACATCCTTGCAGAATCTCTGGAGGGCTTCTGACTTCGTGTCCTTTTTACACACAAACACACACAAACACAGTTGCAGAATCTTTAGAAGGCTTCTGACTTACTGTCCTTTTTACACACACCCACACTCACACTCAAACCCTTGCCGAATCTCTGGAGGGTTTCTGACTTCGTGTCCTTTTTAGACACACACACACACTCACACCCTTGACGAATCTCTACAGGGCTTCTGATTTCAAGCCCGTTTCACATATACATTCACACCATTGCAGAAACTCTGGAGGGATTCTGATGTCGTGTCCTAATTACACACACACACACACACACACACACACACCCTTGCAGAACATCTGGAGGGCTTCTGACTTCGTGTTCTTTTTACACACTCACACAGACACATACAAACATACACACACCCTTGCAGAATCTCTGGATGACTTCTGATTTTGTGTCCTTTTTAGACACACATACACACACGCACCCAGGCAGAACCTCAGTAGAACTTCCGACCCTTGTCCTTTTTTAAAACTCTCACCCTCACACACTGTTGAAGAATCTCTAGAGGGCTTCTGACTTCGTTTCCTTTTTACACACAAACACACATACACACCGTTGCAGAATCTCTAGAAGACTTCTGATGTACTGTCCTTTTTACTCACACACACACTCACACTCATAGCAAGGAAGAATCACTAGAGGGCTTCTGACACCATGTGTTTTTACAAACAAACACACATAACCACCATTGCAGAATCTCTAGAAGGCTCCTGATTTACTGTCCTTTTGCATATAGACACGCACACACCTACACACTATCACGCACCCTTGCAGCATCTCTGGAGGGCTTCTGAATTCATGTCCTTTTTGGTCACACACACACACATACACACACCCTTGCAGAACATCTGAGGGCTTCTGACTTCGTGTTGTTTTACACAATCACACAGACACATACACACATGCACGCACCCTTGTAGAGTCTCCGGAGGACTTCTGACCTTTGTCCTTTTCAAAAACGCTCACCCGCAATCATTGTTGAAGAATCTCTAGAGGGCTTCTGACTTCGTGTCCTTTTTACACACACACAAACACACACACACACACACTTGCAGACCTCTGGAGTGCTTCTGTTCGTGTCCTATTTACAAACGCACACACCCATACCCTTGCAGATTATCTGCAGGACTTCTGACTTCGTCTCATTTTTACACACATACACACACTCACACTCATACCCTGTCCAAATCTCTGGAGGGTTTCTGACTTCATGTCCTTTTTAAACACACACACACACACACACACACACACACACAGACACACTCACACCCTTGCCGAATCTCTACAGGGCTTCTGATTTCAAGTTCGTTTTACATGTACACATACATTCACACCATAGCAAAATCTCTGGAGGGATTCTGATGTCGTGTCCTTATTACACACACATACACGCAAGCACACACACAAACACACACACACACACCCTTGGAGAACATCTGGAGGTCTTCTGACTTCGTGTACTTTTTACACACTCACACAGACACACACAAACAAACACACACCCTTGCAGTATCTCTGGATGACTTCTGACTTCGTGTCCTTTTTACAAACACACACACACACACACACACCCTTGCAGTATCTCTGGATGTCTTCTGACTTCGTGTTTTTTTCCACACACATACACACACACACAAACACACACTCACACCAATGCAGAATCTCTGGAGTGGGTTTGAATTCATGTCCTGTTTACACATGCACACACACATACACACCCCCTTGCCGAATGTCTGGAAGTCTTCTGGTCGTGTCCTTCTTACACACACACACAATCATACCCTTGCAGACTCTGCAGGACTTCTGATTTTCAATAATTTTTTACACACGCAAACACACAAACACACACACACTCACACTCATACCTTGCCGAATCTCTGGAGGGCTTCTGACTTCATGTCCTTTTAACTTACTCACACACACACACACACACACACACACACTCAATCCCTTCCAGATTCTTTAGAGGACTCCGGACTTTGGGTCCTTTAAACACACACACACACACACACACACACACACACACACACACGCATACCATTGGAGAATCTCTGGAGGGCTTCTAAAGTCGTGTCCTTTTTAAATACAAACACACGCACATCCTTGCAGAATCTCTGGAGGGCTTCTGACTTCGTGTTCTTTTTACACACTCACACAGACACATACAAACATACACACACCCTTGCAGAATCTCTGGATGACTTCTGATTTTGTGTCCTTTTTAGACACACACACACATACACACACACACCCAGGCAGAACCTCTGTAGAACTTCCGACCATTGTCCTTTTTTAAAACTCTCACCCTCACACACTGTTGAAGAATCTCTAGAGGGCTTCTAACTTCGTTCCTTTTTACACACATACATACCGTTGTAGAATCTCTAGAAGACTTCTGATGTACTGTCCTTTTTACACACACATGCACTCACACTCATAGCCAGGAAGAATCACTAGAGGGCTTCTGACTCCATGTCTTTTTACACACAAACACACATAACCACCATTGCAGAATCTCTAGAAGGTTTCTGATGTACTGTCCTTTTACATACACACACACACACACACACCTACACACTATCACGCACCCTTGCAGCATCTCTGGAGGGCTTCTGAATTCATGTCCTTTTTGGACACACACACACACATACACACACCCTTGCAGAACATCTGAGGGCTTCTGACTTCGTGTTGTTTTACACAATCACACAGACACATACACACATGCACGCACCCTTGCAGAATCTCCGGAGGACTTCTGACCTTTGTCCTTTTTAAAAACGCTCACCCGCAATCATTGTTGAAGAATCTCTGGAGGGCTTTTGACTTCGTGTCCTTTTTACACACACACAAACACACACACACACACTTGCAGAACCTCTGGAGGGCTTCTGTTCGTGTCCTATTTACAAACGCACACACTCATACCCTTGCAGATTCTCTGCAGGACTTCTGACTTCGTCTCATTTTTACACACATACACACACTCACACTCATACCCTTGCCGAATCTCTGGAGGGTTTCTGACTTCATGTCCTTTTCACACACACACACACACACACACACACACACACAAACACACACACAGACACACTCACACCCTTGCGGAATCTCCTCAGGGCTTCTGATTTCAAGTTCGTTTTACATGTACACATACATTCAAACCATAGCAAAATCTCTGGAGGGATTCTGATGTCGTGTCCTTATTACACACACATACATGCAAACACACACACACACACACCCTTGGAGAACATCTGGAGGGCTTCTGACTTCGTGTCCTTTTTACACACTCACACAGACACACACAAACAAACACACACCCTTGCAGTATCTCTGTATGACTTCAGACTTCGTGTCCTTTTTACAAACAGTCGCACACACACACACACACACCCTGCAGAATCTCTGGATGTCTTCTGACTTCGTGTTTTTTTCCACACACATACACACACACAAACACACACACTCACACCAATGCAGAATGTCTGGAGTGGGTTTGAATTCATGTCCTGTTTACACATGCACTCACACATGCACACCCTTACCGAATGTCTGGAAGTCTTCTGGTCGTGTCCTTCTTACACACACACACAATCATACCCTTGCAGACTCTGCAGGACTTCTGATTTTCAATAATTTTTAGACACGCACACACACAAACACACACACACTCACACTCATACTTTGCCGAATCTCTGGAGGGCTTCTGACTTCATGACCTTTTAACTTACTCACACACACACACACACACCCTTCCAGATTCTTTAGAGGACTTCGGACTTTGGGTCCTTTAAACACACACACACACACACACACACACACGCATACCATTGGAGAATCTACGGAGGGCTTCTAAAATCGTGTCCTTTTTAAATACAAACACACGCACATCCTTGCAGAATCTCTGAAGGGCTTCTGACTTTCTGTCCTTTTTACACACAAACACACACAAACACAGTTGCAGAATCTTTAGAAGGCTTCTGACTTACTGTCCTTTTTACACACACCCACACTCACACTCAAACCCTTGCCGACTCTCTGGAGGGTTTCTGACTTCATGTCCTTTTTACACACACACACACACACACACACACACTCACAGCCTTGACGAATCTCTACAGGGCTTCTGATTTCAAGCCCGTTTCACATATACATATACATTCACACCATTGCAGAAACTCTGGAGGGATTCTGATGTCGTGTCCTAATACACACACACACACACACACACACACACCCTTGCAGAACATCTGGAGGGCTTCTGACTTCGTGTCCTTTTTACACACTCACACAGACACATACAAACATACACACACCCTTGCAGAATCTCTGGATGACTTCTGATTTTGTGTCATTTTTAGACACACACACACACATACACACACACACCCAGGCAGAACCTCTGTAGAACTTCCGACCATTGTCCTTTTTAAAACTCACCCTCACACACTGTTGAAGAATCTCTAGAGGGCTTCTGACTACGTTTCCTTTTTACACACAAACACACACTCACACCGTTGCAGAATCTCTAGAAGACTTCTGATGTACTCTCCTTTTTACACACACACGCACTCACACTCATAGCCAGGAAGAATCACTAGAGGGCTTCTGACTCCATGTCCTTTTTACACAGAAACACACATAACCACCATTGCAGAATCTCTAGAAGGCTTCTGATTTCTGTACTTTTACATACACACATACACACACACACACACACACACCTACACACTATCACGCATCCTTGCAGCATCTCTGGAGGGCTTCTGAATTCATGTCCTTTTTGGACACACACACACTCATACACACACCTTTGCAGAACATCTGAGGGCTTCTGACTTCGTGTTGTTTTACACAATCACACAGACACATACACACATGCACGCACCCTTGCAGAATCTCCGGAGGACTTCTGACCTTTGTCCTTTTTAAAAATGCTCACCCGCAATCATTGTTGAAGAATCTCTAGAGGGCTTCTGACTTCGTGTCCTTTTTACACACACACACACACACTTGCAGAACCTCTGGAGGACTTCTGTTCATGTCCTATTTACAAACGCACACACTCATACCCTTGCAGATTCTCTGCAGGACTTCTGACTTCGTCTCATTTTTACACACATACACACACTCACACTCATACCCTTGCCGAATCTCTGGAGGGTTTCTGACTTCATGTCCTTTTTACACACACACACACACACACAAACACACAGATACACTCACACCCTTGCTGAATTTCTACCGGGCTTCTGATTTCAAGTTCGTTTTACATGTACACATACATTCACACCATAGCAAAATCTCTGGAGGGATTCTGATGTCGTGTCCTTATTACACACACATACACGCAAACACACACACACAGACCCTTGGAAAACATCTGGAGGGCTTCTGACTTCTTGTCCTTTTTACACACTCACACAGACACACACACACACACACACACACCCTTTCAGAATCTCTGGATGTCTTCTGACTTCGTGTTTTTTCCCCCACACATACACAGACACAAACACACACTCACACTAATGCAGAATCTCTGAAGTGGGTTTGAATTCATGTCCTGTTTACACATGCACACACACATAAACACCCCCTTGCCGAATGTCTGGAAGTCTTCTGGTCGTGTCCTTCTTACACACACACACAATCATACCCTTGCAGACTCTGCAGGACTTCTGATTTTCAATAATTTTTTACACACGCACACACACAAACACACACACACTCACACTCATACCTTGCCGAATCTCTGGAGGGCTTCTGACTTCATGACCTTTTAACTTACTCACACACACACACACACGCACACACCCTTCCAGATTCGTTAGAGGACTTCGGACTTTGGGTCCTTTAAACAAACACACACACACACACACACACGCATACCATTGGAGAATCTATGGAGGGCTTCTAAAGTCGTGTCCTTTTTAAATACAAACACACGCACATCCTTGCAGAATCTCTGAAGGGCTTCTGACTTTCTGTCCTTTTTACACACAAACACACACAAACACAGTTGCAGAATCTTTAGAAGGCTTCTGACTTACTGTCCTTTTTACACACACCCACACTCACACTCAAACCCTTGCCGACTCTCTGGAGGGTTTCTGACTTCATGTCCTTTTTACACACACACACACACACACACACACACACACACACACACTCACAGCCTTGACGAATCTCTACAGGGCTTCTGATTTCAAGCCCGTTTCACATATTCATATACATTCACACCATTGCAGAAACTCTGGAGGGATTCTGATGTCGTGTCCTAATACACACACACACACACACACACACACACCCTTGCAGAACATCTGGAGGGCTTCTGACTTCGTGTCCTTTTTACACACTCACACAGACACATACAAACATACACACACCCTTGCAGAATCTCTGGATGACTTCTGATTTTGTGTCATTTTTAGACACACACACACACATATACACACACACCCAGGCAGAACCTCTGTAGAACTTCCGACCATTGTCCTTTTTAAAACTCACCCTCACACACTGTTGAAGAATCTCTAGAGGGCTTCTGACTACGTTTCCTTTTTACACACAAACACACACTCACACCGTTGCAGAATCTCTAGAAGACTTCTGATGTACTGTCCTTTTTACACACACACGCACTCACACTCATAGCCAGGAAGAATCACTAGAGGGCTTCTGACTCCATGTCCTTTTTACACAGAAACACACATAACCACCATTGCAGAATCTCTAGAAGGCTTCTGATTTCTGTACTTTTACATACCCACATACACACACACACACACACACACCTACACACTATCACGCATCCTTGCAGCATCTCTGGAGGGCTTCTGAATTCATGTCCTTTTTGGACACACACACACTCATACACACACCTTTGCAGAACATCTGAGGGCTTCTGACTTCGTGTTGTTTTACACAATCACACAGAGACATACACACATGCACGCACCCTTGCAGAATCTCCGGAGGACTTCTGACCTTTGTCCTTTTTAAAAATGCTCACCCGCAATCATTGTTGAAGAATCTCTAGAGGGCTTCTGACTTCGTGTCCTTTTTACACACACACACACACACTTGCAGAACCTCTGGAGGACTTCTGTTCATGTCCTATTTACAAACGCACACACTCATACCCTTGCAGATTCCCTGCAGGACTTCTGACTTCGTCTCATTTTTACACACATACACACACTCACACTCATACCCTTGCCGAATCTCTGGAGGGTTTCTGACTTCATGTCCTTTTTACACACACACACACACACAAACACACAGATACACTCACACCCTTGCTGAATTTCTACCGGGCTTCTGATTTCAAGTTCGTTTTACATGTACACATACATTCACACCATAGCAAAATCTCTGGAGGGATTCTGATGTCGTGTCCTTATTACACACACATACACGCAAACACACACACACAGACCCTTGGAAAACATCTGGAGGGCTTCTGACTTCTTGTCCTTTTTACACACTCACACAGACACACACACACACACACACCCTTGCAGAATCTCTGGATGTCTTCTGACTTCGTGTTTTTTCCCACACACATACACAGACACAAACACACACTCACACTAATGCAGAATCTCTGAAGTGGGTTTGAATTCATGTCCTGTTTACACATGCACACACACATAAACACCCCCTTGCCGAATGTCTGGAAGTCTTCTGGTCGTGTCCTTCTTACACACACACACAATCATACCCTTGCAGACTCTGCAGGACTTCTGATTTTCAATAATTTTTTACACACGCACACACACAAACACACACACACTCACACTCATACCTTGCCGAATCTCTGGAGGGCTTCTGACTTCATGACCTTTTAACTTACTCACACACACACACACACACGCACACACCCTTCCAGATTCGTTAGAGGACTTCGGACTTTGGGTCCTTTAAACAAACACACACACACACACACACACACGCATACCATTGGAGAATCTATGGAGGGCTTCTAAAGTCGTGTCCTTTTTAAATACAAACACACGCACATCCTTGCAGAATCTCTGAAGGGCTTCTGACTTTCTGTCCTTTTTACACACAAACATACACAAACAAAGTTGCAGAATCTTTAGAAGGCTTCTGACTTACTGTCCTTTTTACACACACCCACACTCACACTCAAACCCTTGCCGACTCTCTGGAGGGTTTCTGACTTCATGTCCTTTTTACACACACACACACACACACACACACACTCACAGCCTTGACGAATCTCTACAGGGCTTCTGATTTCAAGCCCGTTTCACATATACATATACATTCACACCATTGCAGAAACTCTGGAGGGATTCTGATGTCGTGTCCTAATACACACACACACACACACACACACACACACCCTTGCAGAACATCTGGAGGGCTTCTGACTTCGTGTCCTTTTTACACACTCACACAGACACATACAAACATACACACACCCTTGCAGAATCTCTGGATGACTTCTGATTTTGTGTCATTTTTAGACACACACACACACATATACACACACACCCAGGCAGAACCTCTGTAGAACTTCCGACCATTGTCCTTTTTAAAACTCACCCTCACACACTGTTGAAGAATCTCTAGAGGGCTTCTGACTACGTTTCCTTTTTACACACAAACACACACTCACACCGTTGCAGAATCTCTAGAAGACTTCTGATGTACTGTCCTTTTTACACACACACGCACTCACACTCATAGCCAGGAAGAATCACTAGAGGGCTTCTGACTCCATGTCCTTTTTACACAGAAACACACATAACCACCATTGCAGAATCTCTAGAAGGCTTCTGATTTCTGTACTTTTACATACACACATACACACACACACACACACACACCTACACACTATCACGCATCCTTGCAGCATCTCTGGAGGGCTTCTGAATTCATGTCCTTTTTGGACACACACACACTCATACACACACCTTTGCAGAACATCTGAGGGCTTCTGACTTCGTGTTGTTTTACACAATCACACAGACACATACACACATGCATGCACCCTTGCAGAATCTCCGGAGGACTTCTGACCTTTGTCCTTTTTAAAAATGCTCACCCGCAATCATTGTTGAAGAATCTCTAGAGGGCTTCTGACTTCGTGTCCTTTTTACACACACACACACACACACTTGCAGAACCTCTGGAGGACTTCTGTTCATGTCCTATTTACAAACGCACACACTCATACCCTTGCAGATTCTCTGCAGGACTTCTGACTTCGTCTCATTTTTACACACATACACACACTCACACTCATACCCTTGCCGAATCTCTGGAGGGTTTCTGACTTCATGTCCTTTTTACACACACACACACACACAAACACACAGATACACTCACACCCTTGCTGAATTTCTATCGGGCTTCTGATTTCAAGTTCGTTTTACATGTACACATACATTCACACCATAGCAAAATCTCTGGAGGGATTCTGATGTCGTGTCCTTATTACACACACATACACGCAAACACACACACACAGACCCTTGGAAAACATCTGGAGGGCTTCTGACTTCTTGTCCTTTTTACACACTCACACAGACACACACACACACACACACACCCTTGCAGAATCTCTGGATATCTTCTGACTTCGTGTTTTTTCCCACACACATACACAGACACAAACACACACTCACACTAATGCAGAATCTCTGAAGTGGGTTTGAATTCATGTCCTGTTTACACATGCACACACACATAAACACCCCCTTGCCGAATGTCTGGAAGTCTTCTGGTCGTGTCCTTCTTACACACACACACAATCATACCCTTGCAGACTCTGCAGGACTTCTGATTTTCAATAATTTTTTACACACGCACACACACAAACACACACACACTCACACTCATACCTTGCCGAATCTCTGGAGGGCTTCTGAATCATGTCCTTTTAACTTACTCACACACACACACACACACACACACCTTTCCAGATTCGTTAGAGGACTTCGGACTTTGGGTCCTTTAAACAAACACACACACACACACACACACACACGCATACCATTGGAGAATCTATGGAGGGCTTCTAAAGTCGTGTCCTTTTTAAATACAAACACACGCACATCCTTGCAGAATCTCTGAAGGGCTTCTGACTTTGTGTCCTATTTACACACAAACACACACAAACAGTTGCAGAATCTTTAGAAGCCTTCTGACTTACTGTCCTTTTACACACACCCACACTCACACTCAAACCCTTGCCGAATCTCTGGAGGGTTTCTGACTTCATGTCCTTTTTACACACACACACACACACACACACACTCACACCCTTGACGAATCTCTACAGGGCTTCTGATTTCAAGCCCGTTTCACATATACATATACATTCACACCATTGCAGAAACTCTGGAGGAATTCTGATGTCGTGTCCTAATTACACACACACACACACACAGACACACACACCCTTGCAGAACATCTGGAGGGCTTCTGACTTCGTGTCCTTTTTACACACTCACACAGACACTTACAAACATACACACACCCTTGCAGAATCTCTGGATGACTTCTGATTTTGTGTCCTTTTTAGACACACACACACATACACACACACACCCAGGCAGAACCTCTGTAGAACTTCCTACCATTGTCCTTTTTTAAAACTCTCACCCTCACACACTGTTGAAGAATCTCTAGAGGGCTTCTGACTTCGTTTCCTTTTTACACACAAACACACATACACACCATTGCAGAATCTCTAGAAGACTTCTGATGTACTGTCCTTTTTACACACACACGCACTCACACTCATAGCAAGGAAGAATCACTAGGGGGCTTCTGACTCCATGTCCTTTTTACACACAAACACACATAAACACCATTGCAGAATCTCTAGAAGGCTTCTGATTTACTGTCCTTTTACATACACACACACACACACACCTACACATTATCACGCACACTTGCAGCATCTTGGAGGGCTTCTGAATTCATGTCCTTTTTGGACACACACACACACATACACACACCCTTGCAGAACATCTGAGGGCTTCTGACTTCGTGTTGTTTTACACAATCACACAGACACATACACACATGCACGCACCCTTGCAGAATCTCCGGAGGACTTCTGACCTTTGTCCTTTTTAAAAACGCTCACCCGCAATCATTGTTGAAGAATATCTAGAGGGCTTCTGACTTCGTGTCCTTTTTACACACACACACACACACACACTTGCAGAACCTCTGGAGGGCTTCTGTTCGTGTCCTATTTACAAACGCACACACTCATAACCTTGCAGATTCTCTGCAGGACTTCTGACTTCGTCTCATTTTTACACACATACACACACTCACACTCATGCCCTTGCCGAATCTCTGGAGGGTTTCTGACTTCATGTCCTTTTTACACACACACACACACACATAAACACACAGACACACTCACACCCTTGCTGAATCTCTACCGGGCTTCTGATTTCAAGTTCGTTTTACATGTACACATACATTCACACCATAGCAAAATCTCTGGAGAGATTCTGATGTCGTGTCCTTATTACACACACATACACGCAAACACACACACACACACACACACACCCTTGGAAAACATCTGGAGGGCTTCTGATTCGTGTCATTTTTACACACTCACACAGACACACACACACACACACCCTTGCAGAATCTCTGGATATCTTCTGACTTCGTGTCCTTTTTACAAACACACACACACACACAAACACACACTCACACTAATGCAGAATCTCTGGAGTGGGTTTGAATTCATGTCCTGTTTACACATGCACACACACATACACACCCTTACCGAATGTCTGGAAGTCTTCTGGTCGTGTCCTTCTTACACACACACACAATCATACCCTTGCAGACTCTGCAGGACTTCTGATTTTCAATAATTTTTTACACACGCACACACACAAGTACACACACACTCACACTGATACCTTGCCGAATCTCTGGAGGGCTTCTGACTTCATGACCTTTTAACTTACTCACACACACACACACACACGCACACACCCTTCCAGATTCGTTAGATGACTTCGGACTTTGGGTCCTTTAAACAAACACACACATACACACACACACACGCATACCATTGGAGAATCTATGGAGGGCTTCTAAAGTCGTTTCCTTTTTAAATACAAACACACGCACATCCTTGCAGAATCTCTGAAGGGCTTCTGACTTTGTGTCCTTTTTACACACAAACAGAGTTGCAGAATCTTTAGAAGGCTTCTGACTTACTGTCCTTTTTACACACACCCACACTCACACTCAAACCCTTGCCGAATCTCTGGAGGGTTTCTGACTTCATGTCCTTTTTACAGACACACACACACACACTCACTCACACCCTTGACGAATCTCTACAGGGCTTCTGATTTCAAGCCCGTTTCACATATACATATACATTCACACCATTGCAGAAACTCTGGAGGAATTCTGATGTCGTGTCCTAATTACACACACACACACACACACACACACACACCCTTGCAGAACATCTGGAGGGCTTCTGACTTCGTGTCCTTTTTACACACTCACACAGACACATACAAACATACACACACCCTTGCAGAATCTCTGGATGACTTCTGATTTTGTGTCCTTTTTAGACACACACACACATACACACACACACCCAGGCAGAACCTCTGTAGAACTTCCGACCATTGTCCTTTTTTAAAACTCTCACCCTAACACACTGTTGAAGAATCTCTAGAGGGCTTCTGACTTCGATTCCTTTTTACACAAACACACATACACACCGTTGCAGAATCTCTAGAAGACTTCTGATGTATGTCCTTTTTACACACAAACGCACTCACACTCATAGCCACGAAGAATCACTATAGGGCTTCTGACTCCATGTCCTTTTTACACACAAAAACACATAACCACCATTGCAAAATCTCTAGAAGGCTTCTGATTTACTGTCCTTTTACATACACACACACACACACACACACACCTACACACTATCACGCACCCTTGCAGCATCTCTGGAGGGCTTCTGAATTCATGTCCTTTTTGGACACACACACACACATACACACACCCTTGCAGAACATCTGTGGGCTTCTGACTTCGTGTTGTTTTACACAATCACACAGACACATACACACATGCACGCACCCTTGCAGAATCTCCGGAGGACTTCTGACCTTTGTCCTCTTTAAAAACGCTCACCCGCAATCATTGTTGAAGAATCTCTAGAGGGCTTCTGACTTCGTGTCCTTTTTACACACACACAAACACACACACACACACTTGCAGAACTTCTGGAGGGCTTCTGTTCATGTCCTATTTACAAACGCACACACTCATACCATTGCAGATTCTCTGCAGGACTTCTGACTTCGTCTCATTGTTACACACATACACACACTCACACTCATACCCTTGCCCAATCTCTGGAGGGTTTCTGACTTCATGTCCTTTTTACACACACACACACACACACACACACACAAACAAACACACAGACACACTCACACCCTTGCCGAATCTCTACAGGGCTTCTGATTTCAAGTTCGTTTTACATGTACACATACATTCACACCATAGCAAAATCTCTGGAGGGATTCTGTTGTCGTGTCCTTATTACACACACATACACGCAAACACACACACACACACACACACACCCTTGGAGAATATCTGGAGGGCTTATGACTTCGTGTCCTTTTTACACACTCACACAGACACACACAAAAAAACACACACCCTTGCAGTATCTCTGGATGACTTCTGACTTCATGTCCTTTTTACAAACACACACACACACACACAAACCCTTGCAGAATCTCTGGATGTCTTCTGACTTCGTGTTTTTTTCCACACACAAACACACACTCACAACAATGCAGAATCTCTGGAGTGGGTTTGAATTCATTTCCTGTTTACACATGCACACACACATACACATCCCCTTGCCGAATGTCTGGAGGTCTTCTGGTTGTGTCCTTCTTACACTCACACACAAAATCATACCCTTGCAGACTCTGCAGGATATCTGATTTTCAATAATTTTTTACACACGCACACACACAAACACACACACACTCACACTCATACCTTGCCGAATCTCTGGAGGGCTTCTGACTTCATGTCCTTTTAACTTACTCACACACACACAAACACTCACACCCTTCCAGATTCTTTAGAGGACTTCGGACTTTGGGTCCTTTAAACACACACACACACACACACACGCATACCATTGGAGAATCTCTGGAGGGCTTCTAAAGTCGTGTCCTTTTTAAATACAAACACACGCACATCCTTGCAGAATCTCTGGAGGGCTTCTGACTTCGTGTCCTTTTTACACACAAACACACACAAACACAGTTGCAGAATCTTTAGAAGGCTTCTGACTTACAGTCTTTTTTACACACACCCACACTCACACTCAAACCCTTGCCGAATCTCTGGAGGGTTTCTGACTTCATGTCCTTTCTACAGACACACACACACACACACACTCACACCCTTGACGAATCTCTACAGGGCTTCTGATTTCAAGCCCGTTTCACATATACATATACATTCACACCATTGCAGAAACTCTGGAGGAATTCTGATGTCGTGTCCTAATTACACACACACACACACACACACACACACACACACCCTTGCAGAACATCTGGAGGGCTTCTGACTTCGTGTCCTTTTTACACACTCACACAGACACATACAAACATACACACACCCTTGCAGAATCTCTGGATGACTTCTGATTTTGTGTCCTTTTTAGACACACACACACATACACACACACACCCAGGCAGAACCTCTGTAGAACTTCCGACCATTGTCCTTTTTTAAAACTGTCAGCCCCACACACTGTTGAAGAATCTCTAGAGGGCTTCTGACTTCGTTTCCTTTTTGCACACAAACACACATACACACCGTTGCAGAATCTCTAGAAGACTTCTGATGTACTGTCCTTTTTACACACACACGCACTCACACTCATGGCCAGGAAGAATCACTAGAGGGCTTCTGATTCCATGTCCTTTTTACACACAAACACACATAACCACCATTGCAGAATCTCTAGAAGGCTTCTGATTTACTGTCCTTTTGCATATACACACACACACACACCTACACACTATCACGCACCCTTGCAGCATCTCTGGAATGCTTCTGAATCAATGTCCTTTTTGGACACACACACACACACACATACACACACCCTTGCAGAACATCTGAGGGCTTCAGACTTCGTGTTGTTTTACACAATCACACAGACACATACACACATGCACGCACCCTTGCAGAATCTCCGGAGGACTTCTGACCTTTGTCCTTTTCAAAAACGCTCACCCGCAATCATTGTTGAAGAATCTCTAGAGGGCTTCTGAATTCGTGTCCTTTTTACACCCACACAAACACACACACACTCACTTGCAGAACCTCTGGAGGGCTTCTGTTCGTGTCCTATTTACAAAGGCACACACCCATACCCTTGCAGATTCTCTGCAGGACTTCTGACTTCGTCTCATTTTTACACACATACACACACTCACACTCATACCCTTGCCGAATCTCTGGAGGGTTTCTGACTTCATGTCCTTTTTAAACACACACACACACACACACACACACACACACACACACGTAGACACACTCACACACTTGCCGAATCTCTACAGGGCTTCTGATTTCAAGTTCGTTTTACATGTACACATACATTCACACCATAGCAAAATCTCTGGAGGGATTCTGATGTCGTGTCCTTATTACACACACGTACACGCAAACACACACACAAACACACCCTTGGAGAACATCTGCAGGGCTTCTGACTTCGTGTCGTTTTACACACACACACACACACACACACACACACACAAACACACACAGAGACACACTCACAGCCTTGCCGAATCTCTACAGGGCTTCTGATTTCAAGTTCGTTTTACATGTACACATACAATCACACCATAGCAAAATCTCAGGAGGGATTCTGATATCGTGTCCTTAATACACACACATACACGCAAACACACACACACACACACACACACACACCCTTGGAGAACATCTGGAGGGCTTCTGACTTCGTGTCCTTTGTACACACTCACACAGACACACACAAACAAACACACACCCTTGCAGTATCTCTGGATGACTTCTGACTTCGTGTCTTTTTTACAAACACACACACACACACACACCCTTGCAGAATCTCTGGATGTCTTCTGACTTCGTGTTTTTTTCCACACACATACACAGACACACAAACACACACTCACACCAATGCAGAATCTCTGGAGTGGGTTTGAATTCATGTCCTGTTTACACATGCACACACACATACACACCACCTTGCTGAATGTCTGGAGGTCTTTTGGACGTGTCCTTCTTACAAACACACACAATCATGACCTTGCAGACTCTGCAGGACTTCTGATTTTCAATAATTTTTTACACACGCACACACAAAAACACACACACAGTCACACTCATACCTTGCCGAATCTCTGGAGGGCTTCTGACTTCATGTCCTTTTAACTTACTCACACACACACACACACTCACACCCTTCCAGATTCTTTAGAGGACTTCGGACTTTGGGTCCTTTAAACACACACACACACACAACCACACACACACACACACGCATACCATTGGAGAATCTCTGGAGGGCTTCTGACTTCGTGTCCTTTTAACACACAAACACACACAAACACAGTTGCAGAATCTTTAGATAGGCTTCTGACTTACTGTCCATTTTACACACACGCACACTCACACTCAAACCCAAGCCGAATCTCTGGAGGGTTTCTGACTTCATGTCCTTTTTACAGACACACAAACACACACACACATACACTGACACCCTTGACGAATCTCTAAAGGGCTTCTGATTTCAAGCCCGTTTCACATGTACATATACATTCACACCATTGCAGAAACTCTGGAGGGATTCTGATGTCGTGTCCTAATTACACACACACACACACACACACCCTTGCAGAATATCTGGAGGGCTTCTGACTTCGTGTCCTTTTTACACACTCACACAGACACATACAAACATACACACACCCTTGCAGAATCTCTGGATGACTTCTGATTTTGTGTCCTTTTTAGACACACACACACATACACACACACACCCAGGCAGAACCTCTGTAGAACTTCCGACCATTGTCCTTTTTTAAAACTGTCACCCTCACACACTGTTGAAGAATCTCTAGAGGGCTTCTGACTTCGTTTCCTTTTTACACACAAACACACATAACCACCGTTGCAGAATCTCTAGAAGACTTCTAATTTACTGTCCTTTTACATACACACACACACACACCTACACACTATCACGCACCCTTGCAGCATCTCTGGAGGGCTTCTGAATTCAAGTCCTTTTTGTGACACACACACACACACACACACATACACACACCCTTGCAGAACATCTGAGGGCTTCTGACTTCATGTTGTTTTACACAATCACACAGACACATACACACATGCACGCACCCTTGCAGAATCTCCGGAGGACTTGTGACCTTTGTCCTCTTTAAAAACGCTCACCCGCAATCATTGTTGAAGAATCTCTAGAGGGCTTCTGACTTCGTGTCCTTTTTAAACACACACAATCACACACACACACTTGCAGAACTTCTGGAGGGCTTCTGTTCATGTCCTATTTACAAACGCACACACTCATACCCTTGCAGATTCTCTGCAGGACTTCTGACTTCGTCTCATTTTTACACACATACACACACTCAACTCATACCCTGTCTGAATCTCTGGAGGGTTTCTGACTTCATGTCCTTTTTACACACACACACACACAAACACACACACAGACACACTCACACCCTTGCCGAATCTCTACAGGACTTCTAATTTCAAGTTCGTTTTACATGTACACATACATTCACACCATAGCAAAATCTCTGGAGGGATTCTGATGTCGTGTCCGTATTACACACACATACACGCAAACACACACACACACACACACACACCCTTGGAGAACATCTGGATGGCTTCTGACTTCGTGTCCTTTTTACACACTCACACAGACACACACAAACAAACACACACCCTTGCAGTGTCTCTGGATGACTTCTGACTTCGTGTCCTTTTTACAAAAACACACACACACACACACCCTTGCAGAATCTCTGGATGTCTTCTGACTTCGTGTTTTTTCCACACACATACACACACACAAACACACACTCACACCAATGCAGATTCTCTGGAGTGGGTTTGAATTCATGTCCTGTTTACACATGCACACACACATACACATCCCCTTGCCGAATGTCTGGAGGTCTTCTGGTTGTGTCCTTCACAATCATACCCTTGCAGACTCTGCAGGACTTCTGATTTTCAATAATTTTTTACACACAAACACACACACACTCACACTCATACCTTGCCGAATCTCTGGAGGGCTTCTGACTTCATGTCCTTTTAACTTACTCACACACACACACACTCACACCCTTCCAGATTCATTAGAGGACTTCGGACTTTGGGTCCTTTAAACACACACACACACACACACACACACGCATACCATTGGAGAATCTCTGGAGGGCTTCTAAAGTCGTGTCCTTTTTAAATACAAACACACGCACATCCTTGCCGAATCTCTGGAGGGCTTCTGACTTCGTGTTCTTTTTACACACAAACACACACAAACAAAGTTGCAGAATCTTTAGAAGGCTTCTGACTTACTGTCCTTTTTACACACACCCACACTCACACTCAAACCCTTGCCGAATCTCTGGAGGGTTTCTGACTTCATGTCCTTTTTACAGACACACACACACACACACACACTCACACCCTTGACGAATTTCTACAGGGCTTCTGATTTCAAGAAGGTTTCACATATACATATACATTCACACCATTGCAGAAACTCTGGAGGGATTCTGATGTCGTGTCCTAATTACACACACACACACACACACACACACACCCTTGCAGAACATCTGGAGGGCTTCTGACTCCGTGTCCTTTTTACACACTCACACAGACACATACAAACATACACACAGCCTTGCAGAATCTCTGGATGACTTCTGATTTTGTGTCCTTTTTAGACACACACACACATACACACACCCACCCAGGCAGAACCTCTGTAGAACTTCCGACCATTGTCCTTTTTTAAAACCCTCACCCTCACACACTGTTGAAGAATCTCTAGAGGGCTTCTGACTTTGTTTCCTTTTTACACAAAAACACACATACACACCGTTGCAGAATCTCTAGAAGACTTCTGATGTATGTCCTTTTTACACACAAACGCACTCACACTCATAACCAGGAAGAATTACTAGAGGGCTTCTGACTCCATGTCCTTTTTACACACAAACACACATAACCACCATTGCAGAATCTCTAGAAGGCTTCTGATTTACTGTCCTTTTACATACACACACACACACACACACACACACCTACACACTATCACGCACCCTTGCAGCATCTCTGGAGGGCTTCTGAATTCATGTCCTTTTTGGACACACACACACACATACACACACCCTTGAAGAATATCTGAGGGCTTCTGACTTCGTGTTGTTTTACACAATCACTCAGACACATACACACATGCATGCACCCTTGCAGAATCTCCGGAGGACTTCTGACCTTTGTCCTCTTTAAAAACGCTCACCCGCAATCATTGTTGAAGAATCTCTAGAGGGCTTCTGACTTCGTGTCCTTTTTACACACACACAAACACACACACACACACACTTGCAGAACCTCTGGAGGGCTTCTGTTCATGTCCTATTTACAAACGCAAACACTCATACCCTTGCAGATTCTCTGCAGGACTTCTGACTTCATCTCATTTTTACACACATACACACACTCACACTCATACCATGTCCGAATCTCTAGAGGGTTTCTGACTTCATGTCCTTTTTACACACACACACACACACACACACACAAACACACACACAGACACACTCACACCCTTGCCGAATCTCTACAGGGCTTCTGATTTCAAGTTCGTTTTACATGTACACATACATTCACACCATAGCAAAATCTCAGGAGGGATTCTGATGTCGTGTCCTTATTACACACATATACACGCAAACACACACACACACACACACACACACCCTTGGAGAACATCTGGAGGGCTTCTGATTCGTGTCCTTTTTACACACTCACACAGACACACACACAAACACACACACACACCCTTGCAGAATCTCTGGATGTCTTCTGACTTCGGGTCCTTTTTACAAACACACACACACACACACACACACCCTTGCAGAATCTCTGGATGTCTTCTGACTTCGTGTTTTTTTTCCACACACATACACACACACACAAACACACACTCACACCAATGCAGAATCTCTGGAGTGGGTTTGAATTCATGTCCTGTTTACACATGCACACACACATACATATCCCCTTGCCGAATGTCTGGAGGTCTTCTGGTTGTGTCCTTCTTACACACACACACACAATCATACCCTTGCAGACTCTGCAGGACTTCTGATTTTCAATAATTTTTTACACACGCACACACAAACACACGCACACACACTCACACTCATACCTTGCCGAATCTCTGGAGGGCTTCTGACTTCATGTCCTTTTAACTTACTCACACACACACACACACTCACACCCTTTCAGATTCATTAGAGGACTTCGGACTATGGGTCCTTTAAACACACACACACACACACACACACACACACACGCATACCATTGGAGAATCTCTGGAGGGCTTCTAAAGTCGTGTCCTTTAAAATACAAACACACGCACATCCTTGCAGAATCTCTGGAGGGCTTCTGACTTCGTGTCCTTTTTACACACAAACACACACAAACAATTTTGCAGAATCTTTAGAAGGCTTCTGACTTACTGTCCTTTTTACACACACCCACACTCACACTCAAACCCTAGCCGAATCTCTGGAGGGTTTCTGACTTCATGTCCTTTTTACAGACACACACACACACACTCACACCCTTGACGAATTTCTACAGGCCTTCTGATTTCAAGACCGTTTCACATATACATATACATTCACACCATTGCAGAAACTCTGGAGGGATTCTGATGTCGTGTCCTAATTACACACACACACACACACACACACACACACACACCCTTGCAGAACATCTGGAGGGCTTCTGACTTCGTGTCCTTTTTACACACTCACACAGACACATACAAACATACACACACCCTTGCAGAATCTCTGGATGACTTCTGATTTTGTGTCCTTTTTAGACACACACAGACATACACACACACACCCAGGCAGAACCTCTGTAGAACTTCCTACCATTGTCCTTTTTTAAAACTCTCACCCTCACACACTGTTGAAGAATCTCTAGAGGGCTTCTGACTTTGTTTCCTTTTTACACACAAACACACATACACACCGTTGCAGAATCTCTAGAAGACTTCTGATGTATGTCCTTTTTACACACAAACGCACTCACACTCATAGCCAGGAAGAATCATTAGAAGGCTTCTGCCTCCATGTCCTTTTTACACACAAACACACATAACCACCATTGCAGAATCTCCAGAAGACTTCTAATTTACTGTCCTTTTACATATACACACACCCACACACACACACACCTACACACTATCACGCACCCTTGCAGCATCTCTGGAGGGCTTCTGAATTCAAGTCCTTTTTGGACACACACACACACATACACACACATACACACACCCTTGCAGAACATCTGAGGGCTTCTGACTTCATGTTGTTTTACACAATCACACAGACACATGCACACATGCACGCACCCTTGCAGAATCTCCGGAGGACTTGTGACCTTTGTCCTCTTTAAAAACGCTCACCCGCAATCATTGTTGAAGAATCTCTAGAGGGCTTCTGACTTCGTGTCCTTTTTACACACACACAATCACACACACACACTTGCAGAACTTCTGGAGGGCTTCTGTTCATGTCCTATTTACAAACGCACACACTCATACCCTTGCAGATTCTCTGCAGGACTTCTGACTTCGTCTCACTTTTACACACATACACACACTCAACTCATACCCTGTCCGAATCTCTGGAGGGTTTCTGACTTCATGTCCTTTTTACACACACACACACACACACACACACAAACACACACACAGACACACTCACACCCTTGCCGAATCTCTACAGGACTTCTAATTTCAAGTTCGTTTAACGTGTACACATACATTCACACCATAGCAAAATCTCTGGAGGGATTCTGATGTCGTGTCCGTATTACACACACATACACGCAAACACACACACACGCAAACACACACACACACACACACACCCTTGGAGAACATCTGGAGGGCTTCTGACTTCGAGTCCTTTTTACACACTCACACAGACACACACAAACAAACACACACACTTGCAGTGTCTCTGGATGACTTCTGACTTCGTGTTCTTTTTACAAAAACACACACACACACACACCCTTGCAGAATCTCTGGATGTCTTCTGACTTCGTGTTTTTTTCCACACACATACACACACACACAAACACACACTCACACCAATGCAGAATCTCTGGAGTGGGTTTGAATTCATGTCCTGTTTACACATGCACACACACATACATATCCCCTTGCCGAATGTCTGGAGGTCTTCTGGTTGTGTCCTTCTTACACACACACACACAATCATACCCTTGCAGACTCTGCAGGACTTCTGATTTTCAATAATTTTTTACACACGCACACACAAACACACACACACACTCACACTCATACCTTGCCGAATCTCTGGAGGGCTTCTGACTTCATGTCCTTTTAACTTACTCACAACACACACACACACTCACACCCTTTCAGATTCATTAGAGGACTTCGGACTTTGGGTCCTTTAAACAAACACACACACACACACACACACACGCATAGCATTGGAGAATCTCTGGAGGGCTTCTAAAGTCGTGTCCTTTAAAATACAAACACACGCACATCCTTGCAGAATCTCTGGAGGGCTTCTGACTTCGTGTCCTTTTTACACACAAACACACACAAACAATTTTGCAGAATCTTTAGAAGGCTTCTGACTTACTGTCCTTTTTACACACACCCACACTCACACTCAAACCCTAGCCGAATCTCTGGAGGGTTTCTGACTTCATGTCCTTTTTACAGACACACACACACACACACACACTCACACCCTTGACGAATTTCTACAGGGCTTCTGATTTCAAGACCGTTTCACATATACATATACATTCACACCATTGCAGAAACTCTGGAGGGATTCTGATGTCGTGTCCTAATTACACACACACACACACACACACACACACCCTTGCAGAACATCTGGAGGGCTTCTGACTTCGTGTCCTTTTTACACACTCACACAGACACATACAAACATACACACACCCTTGCAGAATCTCTGGATGACTTCAGATTTTGTGTCCTTTTTAGAACACACACATATATACACACACCCACCCAGGCAGAACCTCTGTAGAACTTCCGACCATTGTCCTTTTTTAAAACTCTCACCCTCACACACTGTTGAAGAATCTCTAGAGGGCTTCTGACTTCGTTTCCTTTTTACACACAAACACACATACACACCGTTGCAGAATCTCTAGAAGACTTCTGATGTATGTCCTTTTTACACACAAACGCACTCACACTCATAGCCAGGAAGAATCACTAGAGGGCTTCTGACTCCATGTCCTTTTTACACACAAACACACATAACCACCATTGCAGAATTTCTAGAAGGCTTCTGATTTACTGTCCTTTTACATACACACACACACACACACACACACACACCTACACACTATCACGCACCCTTGCAGCATCTCTGGAGGGCTTCTGAATTCATGTCCTTTTTGGACACACACACACACACATACACACACCCTTGCAGAACATCTGAGGGCTTCTGACTTCGTGTTGTTTTACACAATCACACAGACACATACACACATGCATGCACCTTTGCAGAATCTCCCGAGGACTTCTGACCTTTGTCCTCTTTAAAAACGCTCACCCGCAATCATAGTTGAAGAATCTCTAGAGGGCTTCTGACTTCGTGTCCTTTTTACACACACAAACACACACACACACTTGCAGAACCTCTGGAGGGCTTCTGTTCATGTCCTATTTACAAACGCACACACTCATACCCTTGCAGATTATCTGCAGGACTTCTGACTTCGTCCCATTTTTACACACATACACACACTCACACTCATACCCTGTCCGAATCTCTGGAGGGTTTCTGACTTCATGTCCTTTTTACACACACACACACACACACACACACTCACACCCTTGACGAATCTCTAATGGGCTTCTGATTTCAAGCCCGTTTCACATGTACATATACATTTACACCATTGCAGAAACTCTGGAGGGATTCTGATGTCGTGTCCTAATTACACACACACACACACTTGCAGAATATCTGGAGGGCTCCTGACTTCGTGTCCTTTTTACACACTCACACAGACACATACAAACATACACACACCCTTGCAGAATCTCTGGATGACTTCTGATTTTGTGTCCTTTTTAGACACACACACACATACACACACACACCCAGGCAGAACCTCTGTAGAACTTCCTACCATTGTCCTTTTTTAAAACTCTCACCCTCACACACTGTTGAAGAATCTCTAGAGGGCTTCTGACTTTGTTTCCTTTTTACACACAAACACACATACACACCGTTGCAGAATCTCTAGAAGACTTCTGATGTATGTCCTTTTTACACACAAACGCACTCACACTCATAGCCAGGAAGAATCATTAGAAGGCTTCTGACTCCATGTCCTTTTTACACACAAACACACATAACCACCATTGCAGAATCTCCAGAAGACTTCTAATTTACTGTCCTTTTACATATACACACACCCACACACACACACACACCTACACACTATCACGCACCCTTGCAGCATCTCTGGAGGGCTTCTGAATTCATGTCCTTTTTGGACACACACACACACATACACACACATACACACACCCTTGCAGAACATCTGAGGGCTTCTGACTTCATGTTGTTTTACACAATCACACAGACACATACACACATGCACGCACCCTTGCAGAATCTCCGGAGGACTTGAGACCTTTGTCCTCTTTAAAAACGCTCACCCGCAATCATTGTTGAAGAATCTCTAGAGGGCTTCTGACTTCGTGTCCTTTTTACACACACACAATCACACACACACACTTGCAGAACTTCTGGAGGGCTTCTGTTCATGTCCTATTTACAAACGCACACACTCATACCCTTGCAGATTCTCTGCAGGACTTCTGACTTCGTCTCACTTTTACACACATACACACACTCAACTCATACCCTGTCTGAATCTCTGGAGGGTTTCTGACTTCATGTCCTTTTTACACACACACACACACACACACACACACAAACACACACACAGACACACTCACACCCTTGCCGAATCTCTACAGGACTTCTAATTTCAAGTTCGTTTAACATGTACACATACATTCACACCATAGCAAAATCTCTGGAGGGATTCTGATGTCGTGTCTCTCAGTGGTAATCGCATGGCTATTCTGAACACAGCTGTGGACATGCTAAACTGCCCTGCAAGCTTAGGGAAACTAACTCAACCAGGAATGTCCCTCATCCAATTTGACATTGCTCCCCAGCCTGCTGGGGCTCAGTGGCTCAGTGTTAGGGTCCCTTGTCTAGATACCAGGGCTGGCATGGAGAAAGTCATTCCTCTGCAGCCTTCTAGTGTGTGGGGGAAGATATTAGTGTTAAGCCTTGGCAGGAAATTGCTGGATTTTCCTGGCAGCCACATTCTTAATAACCATTTACTGGATACTTATTATATTCTGAGGGTAAATTGGTGGTTTAGTTGTAGAATTCTCCTTTTCCATGTGGGAGATCTGGGTTTGAGTCCAAGACAATGCAACTCATGTGCATCCAACACTCATTTGTCAGGGGGATGCTTGTTTATTGCTGTGGTACTGAACTGATTTCTGTGTTGCTATGATACTGAAATGAGGAAGTTTGGTTGGGTGCAGCTATGAGACTGAACCTGTTTCTGTGATGTGTCCAGACTAAGATGAGCGATGAAGAAGAGCCTGGCATTCTACTTCTGAAAACCAGTTAACGAAAACCCCTGTGAATCACAATCTGATGCACAACCAAAGAGATGGTGCAGGTCCAGGGAGAATATTGCCCATGGAGTCACTGGGAGCTGGTTGTCACAGTGAGTTGGACTGGAGGCTGACTCAACAGCAGCTAACAACCATTGTGTTCCAGGCACTTGACTTGCTTTAAAAATCTAGCTCAGCCTTCTGGGACAGGGAAGTGATTAATCATGCCTACTTTATAGCACACCGTGAACCCTGATCAATGTCAGGCCCTGCTTGTGTTTTGTCCCTCCTTTTCCACATTCACATCACTTCCATTCCCCTCTTCAGACTAATACCCCCTGTTGGGTGCTTGGTGTGTGTGTGTGTCCTTATAGGCATACAGCCATGTGCACTAGACCATGCTGCTTGGTGAATGGGCTTTCAGCTTCCATGACTGGTACTGCAATATAAATCTCATTCAGTTTCTGACCTATTCAACTCCTTGCAATGTCATTAAGAATTATTGCCATGCTGCATATCAATTGCATGTGCTGCTGCGTGCCACTTGGTCATGAGCAATCATCATCTTTCTTTTGTTTCCTTCTTCAGTTGTCTGTTGATTGGCATCCAATTCGGCTCCAACTCTTCTCTACTGCAGGCATCAGTGTGGTGACCATTCTTGTAAAAATGCCCCAAGGGCCCTGTGAATTGGATAAAAAGCTTGGCATATATACAGAGGAATTATGCGTTGGGCTGCTAACCCCAAGGTGAGCTGTTTCAACCCACCAGCTATTCCATGGAGCAAAGAGAGGCTGTCTGCTGTCTAAGAATTTAGTTTTGTAAACCTAAAGCAGCAATTCTACTATGCCTTGTAGGGTTGCTAATGAGGAAGAATCAACTGGGGTTTTGTTTGTTTTTATACATCAAAAAGAGAGAGCTTTGATGGGGGAGATTTTAAGTGCTTGGCTGCTAACCCAAAGGTCAGTAGTTTGAAGCCGTCTTCCACACATTGTGGGATAAAGGCATGGCTGTCTACTTCCCAATAGAAGCCTTGAAAACATCATAGCACCATTCAGCTTTGTTTGATAGGGTCATGAGGAATGAAAATCAACTCAGTGACTGTGCTTCTTTGGTTGTAGGCCCAGGAGGGGCTCACTAGGTCCTAGGGTACATTCAGTGGGCTTTCACTAAGCTCTGCCAGATTGCTGTGCAGCAAACCTGCATCATTAGCAGTGTTTCTCTGCTTTCCCCGGATCTCCAATGACACTTGGTATGTTTGTCTTTCTAACTGTTGCCCGTTTGATGGTTTTAAAAGGTCAAGCACAATAAACTCATCTATCCCAGGCACTTTATGGTTCTGTAGCAGATTCTTAGGGTTGCCATGCCACATTCCTTTGACCCATCTCTGACACCATCTCACTGCCTTCCAGTCAATACTGACTCATAGCGATCCTGTGGGGCAGTGTACAATTGCCCCCTGCGAGTTTCAAACACTACAACTCTTTATTGGAGTAGAAAACCCCATCTTTCTTCCTTGGAGCTAGTAGTTTTGAACTGCTGACCTTGAAGTTAGCAAACCAACTTGTAACCACTGCACTTCCAGGGCTCCTCCTGATATCCATCATAGCAGTGGCTAACGGCTCTATGTAAGTGCAGGCTCCTGCTGAAATGGTGTCTTATCACAACCGTGCAGCACTCAGCTCTCCATGTCCTTCTGCCTCGAAGCCTTTTCAAAGGCATGGAAAGCCAAACCCAGGAAGGTAGGAGAGGTCACCTTACTAGGAGGAATGCTCAACACCACTACAGGCGAAGAAGAGCCCAGCCTCCTGTTTCTGGTAGGCAATTCTAGGACAGAACCCATGTTCCTCAGAAGTCCTGGGGGAATCAAGCCCCTGTATCCTACATTAAAAGCCTCAACACCCCGTTCCCATTGTGATTGCTTCTCCCCCTAACTCAGTCTTGCGTCCGCTTTCCTATTCCCACTCCCTGCCATCAGATCTCAAATAGACTCCCTGCACCCAGGCCTGAGGAATAAGCTCGGCATGCAAGGGCACTCAATCCAAGACACACACATTACTCTGAATCTCCAAAACAACCCTGTGGGCTACGTGTGTAATCCCCAGTTCACAGATGAGAAATGGATTGAAAAACAGTGACACACCCAAGATCACACAGGCTAGGGTTCAAGTCTGTGTCTATCAGTTATTCTTTCATTCAAGTATGCCAGAGAAGACTGGGTCTTAACACTTGAGGAATCTTCTTGGAAGAATAAGGCAAACTACAGAAAACACAAAATGAATATCGCTTTTGTTCGTTTATCCATTTGCAAAAACATAATACCTATAGTGTTAAGAATAATATTCAAAGTATCTATTACTACCCCCTCAAAGCTTACATACTAGTCACCAAACTCAAACAAATACAATGCTATCAAGGTGATTACAACTTATAGCCACCCCATATAGGGCTTCCAAGACTGTAAATCTTTACAGAAGCAGAGAGCTTCATTTTTCTCCCCCTGAGTGACAGGTGCATTTGAACTACTGACCTTGTGGTTAGCAGCCCATTGCTAAATGATTAGTTCCATAATCATTACGCTTACTTAACTCTACATTCTTTTAATTATTTCTCTATCAGTCCAAATTGCTTCTGGCTACATGGGAAAAAACAAACCGACTCTAGTGGTCTAATGACAAAAGCTTCATGTTTCTTATATTAACACCAAAAATACCAAACCAGTTGCCACTGAATTGATTCTGATTTACAGTTACCCCATATGATTCAGGGTAGAACTGTGCTCCATGAGGTTTTCAAGGGCGGAATTTTTAAATGTAGATTGCCAGGTTTTTCTTCCAAGGCATCTTTGGCTTAGCAGTGAATTGTGTTAACCCTTTGCAGCACACAGGGTTTTGTCTTATACAATAGTAAATCTTGAAATCGGTAGCCTAGGTCTGGCGTATTTGCTCAGGAACTCATCTTGCATATAGGAGAATGCATGCTTTTTGGTCTGCCAAACTCATGTAACCTATGTGACTCTCCCATCTTTCAATATTCTGACTAGGGAGCATGACAGCAGAAGAGCCAAGGACAAAAATGAAATGGGTTATGCCAGACAAGTGTTTTGCCTTAAACAACAACAAAAACTTTCTTGGGAATCCTACTCAGTGTCCTTCACCTACACATATTTGGCCCAAACTGGGTCAAATGCTCATGCATAGCTGCAAGGGAGCCTAGGAGTGAGCGATTTCAGTAGGTACATTATCACCCTAAACAAAATTGAGTTTCTATTAGTAGTAAGAATGAGAAAAATGGATACTGTTGAGGCATATAGCAGGGTTGGGTAGAATTCTATTTTGTGTCTTAATTTATATTTTGAATGAACTCAGAAAAAGTCATAGAGAGTAGAACAAAGGGATGGATGTGCATCCAACCACCTCAACTACTCATTTCTTTTCATGCTCTCCCTCTAGCTTCCCTGAATAGTTCTTGGTTACACATTGGGCTGCTAATTGCACGGTCGGTATTTTGAAATCACCGGCTGCTCTTCGGGAGAAAGATGGGACTCTACTCTGTAAAGAGGTACAGTCTCAGAACCTCACAGGTACAATTTTACCCATGTCCTGTAGGGTCGATATGAGTTAGCATTGATTCAATGGCAGTGAGCTTGGTTTAGATAGATCTGTGGAATCTTAGGATGGAATAGTTTGAATACACAGAAAAAATTCAGTGGAATCATAACCCTCTAAATAATTACCCTCTAAAGCCACAAAGATCAACTGTGTCCAGCATGGTGACAGTTTAGCATATGCCATGGGGACATTGCTCATATCCCAGTGTTGTTAATCAACAAAATCTCACGCACTGCCACTTATAGTGACCCTATGCACAATAGAATAAAAGCCTTTCTAGTCCTGTGACATCCTCACAATGGTCATATTTTAGCCTATTGTTACAGCCACTGTGTTGATCCATCTCATTCCGGGTTTACCTGTTTTTTGATGATGCTCTACCAAGCATTTTGTCCTTTTCTAGGGACTAATTTCTCCTGATACCATGTTCAAAGTATATGAAATGGAGCTTTACCATCCTCACTTCTAAAATACATTCTGGCTGAACTTCTTCCGGGACAGACCTCTTTGTTCTGCTGGGCATTCATGGTATATTCAATATTATTTGCAACATCATATTTGAAAGGCGTCATATTTTCTTCAGTCTTCCTTATTTATGGTCCATCTTTCACATGCATATGTCAAACATTACCATCAAGTCTATTCTTATTCATAGTGACCATATAGGGTTTCCAAGGCTGTAAATCTTTACAGGGTCAAATAGCTTCCTCTTTCTTCTGTGGAGCAGCAAGTGGGTTGAACCACCAACCTTGCTGTTAGTCATTCAACCCATACCAGACACTGAAATTAAGACTCTTTTCACATGCATCTAAGGTGATTAAAAATATCAAGGCTAAAAGCAGGCATAACTTGCTAATCCCCAGAGTAAAGCATTTGCCCTTTCACATTTTAAAGAGGTCTTTTACAACAGATTTTTCCTATGAAATACATTGATTTATTGACTGCTGCTTCTGTGAGTATTGATTGTGGGTCCAAGTAAAATAGAGTTTAGCTACATTTCTCTATTTATAATGATGTTGTGTGTTTATATTTGTCAAGTTGAGAAGACATTTGTATTCTTAGTGTTGAAGACTAATTTATACTGAAGGTGTACTATATGAGCTTTATCAGTAAGTACTTCAAGGCCTATTGACTTTCAGCCAGCAAGATTGGGTCATCTGCATAACACAGGTTGTTAATTATTCTTCCTCCAATCCAGATGCCTCAACTTCTTCATAGAGAGCAGCTTCTCAGATTATTTGAATAAGTATAGTGTGATAGATAGGTAGGTTTATGGTGCCAACCTGGCCAATAAGAACATGTGGGATTAATCAGTTTGCAGTTTGATTACTGGGCAAAGAGATAAATGGCTCAGCAAGCCACACCTATCTCTCAGTTGCTCTCTGGTGACCAGACCAGTGTATGGCTGCCTTACCTAGTTCTGCAGTTTGCTGCCTGGCTGTACTGCCATATTTACTGTTGCATGGCAGTGAGTTAAACTGAGTCCTCTGTACTGCTATGTGGACTAATTAGCTGTTATATTCCTTCGTGTTCTATCTATCTATCAAATCATAAATGTCCTGGTTTTGTTTCTCTAGAGAACCCTGTCTAACACATATGGTGAAAGGATATAACCACAACACACACTCTCCTGATTTTAAACCTCGCAGTATCCCCTTGTTCTATTCGAACCACTTCCTGTTGGTTTATGTACAGGTACCACAGGAGCACAATTAAATCTACGGGAATTCCCATTGTTCTCATATGTATTCATATGCTACCCAAAGTTTGTTATGATACATAGTAAAATCCTCTGCATAGTCAATAGTACATAAGTAAGCATTTTCCTTGTATCCTCTGCTTTCAGCCAATGTCCATCTGAAATCAGCATTGATATACCTTGCCTCATGCCCTCTTTTAATACAGCCTGGATTTTTGGCAGCTTCCCGTTGACATATTGCTATAACTACTTTTAAAGTTATTGTCAATAAAACTGTACTTGCATGTCATATCAATGTTATTTTAAATTAATTTGCAGATTTTGTTGCGTCATATTTCTTTAGAATGGACACAAATATTAATCACTTCCAGTTGGTTGGCCAGATAGCTATCTTCCAAATTTCTTGACATGGACTATCACTGCATGAGCGTGTTGAAATATTTCCATTCCTATCCCTTCCTGGCTTTTCTCTAATGCTTACATTGCAGCTTCAACTTCCTCTTGGCCTTTTGAACTAGTAGAACCTCAACTAATTCTTGGGTACAGAGACTCTGTATACTCCTTCCATATTCTTTGGATTCTCCCTGCATCATTCAATAGTTTGATAAATAATCCTTCAACATTTTAATCCAAGGCTTGGATTTTTTCTTCTGTTCTTTCAATTTATGATATGCTGACTGTACTCATTCCTATTGCTCTCCTAATTCCAGGTCTTTACACGTTACAATATAATTCTTTACTTTATCTTCTCAAGCTGACCTTTCAAATTTTTCTGTTCAACTCTTTTATTTCATCATTTCTTCCATTTGCTTTAGCTGCTTTAGGTTACAGAGCAAGTTTCACAGTCTCCTCTCATATCCACTGTAGTATTTTCTTTCTTTACTGTATTATAATGATCTTTTTGAGGAGCCCCCAATAAAATGATTTATGATAAATAAATAAATAGTCCTAGATGACATGACAAAAAAAAAAAAGATTGATGACCTTGATGCTATTTCACAAGTCTTCTGGTAGCTGATCATTAATGTTCAATATGTCCGAACCATTCTTGAGATAGGCTCTAAATTCAGGTGAGATATTGTGATAGGAATGTTTGGTGTCAATTTAGCTTGACCAGGATCTTCAGAAGGCGCAGGTCACAGTCTCCTTAGGGGTGTGACCTATTTCATAGCTATAAGTAGACTGTGGAGAATGGGCTCACTCTTTTTCTTCCTGAAGAAAAGACCCTGGACCCTACGTGTCTGGCTTCTTGGGATAGCAATCACCATGAGACCTGCTGACCCTAAGAGCTGTCTGTGGCCTGCCAACTGCCTGTTGACTTTGGATTCTCCAAACTCTGCCTCCAACAACCTGTGGTTTTCCTGGTTCTTGGACTATTCCTCCAACAGCTTCATGAGTCTGGAAGGGCCTCTAATTTGCATCTGATTTATGGCTGGAGTTGGACTGGAGTTTCTTGTTGTGTGGACTTCTTAATGTAAAATTCTTTATTGATATGAATTTCCTTCTTCTACATATATCAGTATCACTGGTTTGTTTCTCTAGAAACCCCTGCCGACCACAGATATAATATAGGCTGTATTTGGGCTCTTTTGCGTTCTTATTTTAATATTCTTCAGGTTTGACTTGAACTTGTATATTAGTAATTGATAGTCTGTTACATAGTTGGCCCCTGGTCTTATTTTGTCTCAATGATATTGAGCTTCTCTATCATGTCTTCCCACAGATTTAATCAATTCCATTCCTGTGTATTCCACATGTATATATGCCGCTCCTGTTGTTGAATAAAGGTGTTTGCAATGAGGAAGTTATTGCTCTTGCAGAAATCTTTCATGCATTCTTCAGCTTCTTTTCGATCCCCAAAGCCATAGTTTCTAATTACTCTTCCTTCCTTTTTGTTTCCATGTGTGCATTCCAATTGTCAGCAATTATGAATGCATTTTCAGTACATGTGTGATCAATTTCAGACTAAAGAAGTTGGTACAATTCTTCATTGGCTTTAGTGGTTTGTGAGAAAATTTGAATAATGGTTCTATTAACCGGCCTTCCTTGTGTATGAAGATAGATATTATTCTGTCACAGGCAGCATTGCACTTCAAGATAGATCTAGAAATGCTCTTTTTGAGGATGAAAGAGACATTCTTTTGAATTTGTCATTGTCAGCGTGGTCATTCTTATCATCATAAGATTCAAAGGGACCATTTCAACTCACCAATGCCTAGGATATTGATCTTTATAGGTCAGATTCCGTTTTTTATGATTTCCAATTTTCCTAGATTCTTATTTTGCACGTTTAATGTTTGAATTATAATCCATCAGCAAATGAAGGTGCCAGAAGCTTTAGTACACTTTGTTGCTAGATGCCTTCAAGTCAGTTCTGTCTCATAATAATGCCTACACAACAGAATGAAACATTGCCTGGTCCTGCCCCATACTAAAAAATTTTGTTATGTTTGAGCCCATTGTTGTAGGAATTGCCTCGATCCATTTGATCGGGTGTCTTCCTCTTTTTGCAACCCCTCCACTGTAATGTGTATGATGTCCTCCAGGGACTGGTTTGTCCTGATAACATCTGCAAAGTACATGAGATGAAGTCTCGCCATCCTATCTGCCAAGGAACATTTAGCTGCACTTCTTCTCAGACAGATTTGTTTGTTCTTCTCTCCACCCATGGTACTATCAGTATTTTTTGTCAGTACCTTAATTCAAATGCACCAGTTCTCCTTCAGTCGTTCTCATTCAATGTTCAAATTTCACATGCATAAGATGTGGTGGAAAATACCATGCCTTGGGCCAGGCGCAACTTAATCCTAAGTGAAATTCTTGATCTTCAGTACTTTAAAGTGGTTATGTGCAGTAGATTTGCCTAATGCAATATGTTATTTGGTTTCTTGATTGTTGTTTATGAGCATTAGTTGTGAATCTAAGCAAGACGAAATCCTTGATAACTTCAATATTTTCTCCATTTATTATGATGTTACCTACAGCTCCTGTTGTGAGGTTTTGAGTTATCATTAAGGTGGACTCTACTTTGAGGAAGCTCTCTTTCTCGGTGATATTTTGATTGTTTTGCAATCTGAGGGGCTCATTTTCTGGCATTATATCAGACAATATTTTACTGCTATGCAGAAAGTTTTCAAGGGTGAATCCCTCAGAAGTGGACTGATTGTTTTGTCGTCCTGTCAGTTCTTAGTCTGGAAGCTGTGTTGAAATCTGTTCACCATGGGTGATCCTGCCTGGTATTTGAAGTACTAGTGGACTAACTCCCAGCATCACAGCAAAGCACAAGCTACCACAGTGCAGCAAATTGACAGATGGGGCGGGGGAGGGGAGTTGTCATTGTTAGACACTGTTAATTTGGCTCTAACTCATAGCACCCACAGCCTGTTTCCTCACAGTTAATGTTGGAGACCGTTTTTGCAGCCAGTATGCCAATTCATCCCATTGAGGACCTTCTTCTTTTTTTCACCACTCCACTTTACCAAGTATGATATCCTTCTCTAGGGACTATGCTCAGCTGTTAACATGTCCAAAGTATGTGATATGAAGTCTTGCCATTCTCACGTCTAGGAAGCATTCTGGCTCTACTTCCGCCAATAAAGATTTGTTCCTTCTTCTGAAAGTCCATGGAATATTCAATATTCTTCACCAACATCATAATTCAAAGACATCAACTTTTGTTTTACCTTTCATAATTATTGTCCATTTCCAAGTAAATATGAGGTGATTGAAAATGCCATAGTATGATAGTTATATAATTTTATGTCAGTTTGAAGATATGTAAAAGTGTAAGGTTGGTATCCAATCTGTCAATCACACCATAGCCTGATGGTGCCTATTTGTGGCCATGGCCTTCTCATAAGGAGGGCCCTGGGAAGCTCCCCTTCCTTTTGCATTCACCTGACTGCTTCCTGCCCACGTTGAGAGCTGCCAGAGTCTTGCCATGCTTCCATCGACCTTGGGTCCACACTTCATTGCAATCACTGGCCTTTGACATCCCTGCATTCTGCATCATTGCATGTAACTGCGTAAGTTGGAAAGGAACTTATGGGCTAGTGTTGGACTTATGGACTTGAGTTGGACTGGCCTGGGATATTTCCTTGAAATAGAAATACTATAGTGACTTCTTGATAGAAAACTATTTTTTGCACATGTGTGAGTGTCACTTGATTTGTGTCTCTAGTCAGCCTGGCTTACATCCAGTTCACTGCCATCAAGTTGATTCCAACCCTTAGCAACTCTATAGGACAGGGGAGAGATATCCCTGTGGGTTTCCAGTACTGGAACTTTGTATGGTTGCAGAACTGTTGATCTTGTGTTGAGCAACCCAACTGGGTTGGTTCTGACGCATTATGTTTGTAACCACTATACCACTAGGGTTCAGCTGTGCCTTATTCCTCAAAGTGACAACTTTTAACACTGGAAATTGGTCTTCAGCAAAATCTACCAGTGTACTCGGTCATATGACTTATTTTCTTTTTACACTGTTTTGATTGTCATGTGAGGGAAAATCTACAGAGTAAATTGATTTTCCTTACAATTCATGCAATGTTTTATGATATTGATTGCAATACCTACAATGCAATACTACTTTTCCTATTCCCTCCCTTTGTTTGCCGTTTCCATTGGTCTTTCGTTCCCATTCCCTCCTGCCTTCTGAGTAACTCCCTGACAAATGCTGGGCTCTGAATTGTACATCGTTGACAGGATAAGTCTCCTATTTGGGGGCTGAAAGTTGAGCCATGGAGGTGAGGTCAGGTGTCAAATGGGAATTCCACTAGTGCCTATCATATCCTAAGGTTAGTCTTCTTATTTTGAGTTCTACATTTTCCCCAGTTGATCCAGGGCCTACTACTGTGAGCACTTTCAGAGCAATCTGCAGTGAGAACCCTATGCTATCTTGGTCTTCTGGAGTCAGCGCTGTGGAGCCTGGGCTTCATGTGGTCAGTGAATCCCTTTCATCTTCTTTTGATGCTATCTGTGTAATTCTGTATTTTGAATTTCTCTTCAATTTTTTCAGCTAGTGAAATGCACATGCTTTTTATTTTTGCTGTCCTAATTCCAGGTCTTTGCACCTTTTAATATAATTCTTTATTCCATCTTTTTGAATTCCCCTTTGAAATTTTATGTTCAGCTTCTTTATTCAGCGTCTTTACTTCATCAATTATTTCTATATTTCTCTCTCTCTCTCTTTCGTACTTCATCATTTCTTACATTGGCTTCAGCTACTCCACATTCAAGGTGACATCCATTTAGTCTTTTCTTTAGTTTCTATCTTTTTAATTATCTTTGAATTTCTTTATTTATGATGTTCTTGATATTATTGCAGAACTCGTATCATCTCAGGTGATTTGTGTTCAATGTGTCAACTTTCTTCTTGAAGTATCCTCTAATTTAGATGAGATATACTCAAATTCATAATTTGACTCTTGGGGACTTGTTTTAATTTTATTTGAATTCGAGTTGAATTTGCCATTGATGGTTTGTTCCACATTTGGTCTCCAGTCTCGTGACTGATGATATTAAACTTCTTTATACCGTAAATACTTGAGTATAAGCCGAGTTTTTTTCAGCACATTTTTTATGCTGAAAAAGCACCCCAGCTTTGGGGGGTAAAATTAGTTGCCTTGGGTTATATTCGAGTATATATAGTAGTTTATTTCAACAGATGTAGTTGATTTAATTCCTGTGTATTTCTATCCAATATACATGATCCATGTCTATGGTTACTGTTTACATCACTGAAAAAGAAATGTTCAATCAATAAGCCATCCTTATTGGAAAATTCTATCATAAGATCTCCCATGTGGCTTCCATCCCCATGTCCATATTTTCTAACTAGTGATCCTCCTCCTTAGTTTCCAATTTTTGCATTCAAGTCATCAGTAATCTTGATTGCATGTTTCATCAATTTCAGACTGAAAAGGTTGGTAAAAATCCTCAATGGCTTTATTGTTAGCATTAGTGGTTGGTGTATAAATTTGAATAATAACTTTATTAATTATTCATCCTTGTAGGTGTAATATATCCTACACCTAACAATGGTGAACATTGGAATCAATGTTGAAACATTCTCTTTTTTAACATGAAAGTCATCCATTCCTTTCAAATTTGTTACTCTGGTATGTAAACCATATTATTATGACATTCAAAATGGCCAATACCAGTCTATTTCAGTTCAATAACACATAGAGTGTTTGATCTTTATGTGTTCCATTTTTTCATGGCTTCCAATTGTTCTAGATCCATATTTCATGCATCCCATCTTCTTGTTAGTGGTTATTGCAGTACTGCTGTTTCTTCTCATTTTGAGTCATTGCCACATCAACAAATATAGGTCCTGAAAACTTTATACCACTAAGGTCAACTCTACTTTGAGGAGACAGCTCTTCCCCAATTATATTTTGAGTGTCTTCCAACTTGAGGGGTTCATCATCCTGCACTATATGAAACAATATTCCACTGCTATCAATGTACTCCACAAACACCACTATTTTTTTCAGATGTAGATTGGCAGATTATTCTTTCTAGTGTATTTTGCTTGTAAGATTTTCTGAAAATTTTCCACCACGGTTAACTATGCTTGTGTTTCAAATACCAGTGGTATATCTCACAAGTTATGATAGTGCAAGAACCTGACATGTCTGACAACTTGGCATGCTAGCCTAATTCCGAATGGCCAGCACATCTCTCTTCTTGCTTTCTCTAGTTTCTGTCGACCACTGTACCTGAGCATGCATGGCTTAGGAGGTTGTGGAATTAATTCTTGCTTCCTGGAATAACCCTTAACCAATGACCCATAGGAGTTGTTGGACAAATAGCCACACTCCCTCACATTCTGGGCAGAATAACTAGTGGATTTTCTACAGTGTCTCCAATAAGATTAACTTCCAGTTGCTCACAATTTTAAATTGTTTGATAATGTAGTTTTCATTGGCTGCCTTCTTTCCCTTTTCTATTTCCCATTTCCTTATTGATATCTCCCCCAAAATGGCTTAATTAAAACCTTTGTCTCAGGATCTAATCCTATGGGGAACCCAAACTCAATCACACAAGGCATTTGTCAAATCATGGACTTAGTGATTATATCTATTATATGTGTAGGTCATGGAAGAGGAGAATTCATACCATCACTTTGAATAGTCATTCGGAGTGCCAACCGGGTCCCCAGCATAGATCCTGGACATCAAAACTCACTGTTTCCTGTATCACAACACTTCCTTTTAGACTTCTGTCATTCAAAAAACTCAACAAATAGCTTGCTGTCTCACTTCAAATTTTGTAGTATGCAAATATGGCTATGTTTTCATTGTGTGTTTAGCCCTGGACAAATCATCTTTGACCAGGAAGGTGAAGTCATGTGGAAAAACAAACCTAAAACACTAGCAGCTGTGTGTTGTGGAAGAAAACCCTGTGGATGAAGTGCAATTTTTAGGGAACAGAGACCAGCAAGATAAACCAATAAGTGTCCACTGTTCTGATGTTAAGGAGAACCCTGGTGAGGCAGTAATTAAGCACTTAAGGGCTAATCAATCAGCAGTTCAAACCCACCATCTTCCCCAAGGAAGAGTTACGATGTGGCAGTCTGACCCCCTTAAGATTTACATTTATTACCACTACCAACTGATCTGAGAGGGATAGCATTAGGGAATCCTGGATAGCATTCTAAACGAGCTCTAATGGCAGAGTGGACTCCTCATTGAGCTCCTAACCACAAAGTAAGTGGTTCTAACCTATTAGTTCCTCAATGTGAGAAATATGAGTTTGTCTGCTCTGGTAAAGATTTAAGCCTTGGAAAATGAAAGGGTGAAGTTCTATTCTATCTTTTAGGGTCTCTATGAGTCAGCTCCAACACAATGATAATGAGTTTGCTTTGGAATTTTGGGATAGAATAGGAGAAATATGTGCAACAAAGTTTAAACTTATTTTAAAAGTTCAGGGGTATTACTCAGAGAGAGATTCTTGGAACCCACAAGACTGTTGTCCTTAGGCACCTTCAGATCTGGAACTGAACTCACTCCCTTGGCTCAATCTTCAGCCAAACAAAAGGTAGATCTATAAGGTAAAAAGTAACACTAATCAACTATTTGAATCAAAAGGATATAATTTATTCAAAGATAAAGTTCAGAAGGGTCAGGAAAGAAGGGGGAATGGAATCAGGAAATACAAGGAGGAAGTGCGATAAGTGATATTACATTGAGCAAATTGCAGTCAATATCATGAAGCAAAATATGTGTGAACTGTCGAATGGAAAACGGATGTATTCTGTAAACCTTCACCCAACTCACAATAAAGAGATTTTTTTTTCAGCCTTGGAAACCCATGAGGCAATACTATTCTCTCCTATAGGGTACCCGTGAGTTGAAATCAACTCAGTGGCAATGGGATATTGATGCTGATACTTTCTGCCGATTCTAAAAAATAGGGTTATTAGCAATTATTGTGGAAATAGCATGAATGAGACTATGTAAATGGGGTTGGTTACAGATAAATTCTTGTAAATGTTAAAGGATAAGTGATTGAGGATGGACTTACCCAAAAAGAGAAAATTATTGCAAGATTTTGTTCAAGGGATAAAATAAAAATAGGCTTCCTGTGGGTAAGACTTAAGCCTATAGATATGGAATTTAAGGAACTGGTATTCCATGATGGTCACCTTCCCGACACAATCACTCAAGACAAAAGGTGGGTGTATAAACAAATGAGGTGAAGAAAGCTTATGGAGCCTAGCTATCAAAAGATAAAGAGTCTAGGGTTTTAAAGACTAGAAGGTTAACAAGTGGCCATCTAACTCAGAACCAATAAAGTGCACATGAAAGAAGCACACCAGCCTGTGTGATCACAAGATGTAGAAGGGATCAGGTATCAGGCATGAAAGAACAAAAAAATCATATCATTGTGAATGAGGGGGGTACATTTAAGGGATCCAAAATCTATCTGTAGGCAACTAGACAACCCCTTACAGAAGGGTCGCTGGGAGGAGATGAGCCAATCAGGATGCAGTGTAGCAATGATGAAACATATAACTTTCCTCTCGTTCCTAAATTCTACCGTGCCCACTATCATGATCCCAATTCTACCTTACAAACCTGGCTAGACCAGAAAATATACACTGGTTCACATAGGAACTGGAAACACAGGGTAACCAGGACAGATGACCCCTTCAGGACCAGTGCTGAGAGTAGCAATAACAGGAGGGTGGAGGAAAGGTGGGGTAGAAAGAGGGATCTGATTACAAGGATCTACATATAAGCTCCTCTATGAGGGAGGGACAACAAAAAGTGGGTGAAGGTAGATGTCGCACAGTGTAAGATAGGACAGAATAATAATTTATAAATTATCAAGTGTCCATGAGGGAGGGGGAGGGGGAAGGAGGGGAAATGAGGAGCTACTACCAAGGGCTCAAGTAGAAAGCAAATGTTTTGAGAATGATGATGGCAACAAATGTACACAGTGGATGTATGTATAGATTGTGATAAGAGTTGTAGGAGCCCCCAATAAAATGATTCTTATTAAAAACCTCAAAGAGCAAAACATACTATGGTTTATTGTACATCAATGATACTTCAATAAAATTACATAAAAGAGGGGAAAAAGAAATGGAACTTAAGGTAAAGAAAGTATTCCCTTTGAAGACCATATTGCAAATATATATTTAGGCAGGCGATTAGATAAAGACATTTTAAGTCTGGACTTCTATACCTGCCATCTGTCTGTTATGAAAAGTATAATTAGCAACTAGAATCTCTCATACAAAATCAACTCAATATGGTTTTCTGGTCTGACCTCCGTGGTGTTCTACTCTGCTTTGATGGAGCTCATCATATCATGACTCTATAACAAGATTGAGGAGTTATTTGCATTCTTATGTGGAAGGTAAATCTGTTTGGCCATTCTGTTAGACTAGTTCATCTTCTTTCCTACCATCCCATCTGCCATTTTAATTCAAAACAAGGAGAAAAGCATGTATGTTCCTTTTGAGGAAGGAGAATATTTCGGTGTGGAAGAAATTCTCTTCTAGACTGCAAGGTAAGTATTTACCCCCTCTAGCCCTGTTGGAGGAGGGGAAAAGGAAGAGAGACAAGGCAAAGAGAACAACATAGTTATTTCCATGCCTCCTTACTTGACCTGGGGATTGAGGGGAATATCAGTGACTATGGACCTGTTGTGCTCCCCATTTGGAAGCATGAAGAACAGAGGCTGCCAGGCAGAGCAGCTCTATGGAAGTCACTGAAGACAAACATATAGAGAGTGCCATCAAGTCTACTGTGATCCATGGAGACCTTATATGAAATGGAATGGAGTGCTGTCTGATCTTGCACCATTGTCACACATTCCTGAATGTTGAAGTCCATTGTTGCAGCGATTAGGTCAATCTGCCTCAATAAGGATCTTCCATGTCCCTCTATTTCATCAAATATGATGTCTTCCTCTAGCAATTGTCCACTGATAATGTGTCCAAAACACATTAGTCAGTCAGTGTTCTCTTGTGATCCATAAGGTTTTCTTTCAGTAATTTTTGAAAGTGGACTGGCAGGCCCCTCTTCCTTGTCTGTCTTAGTCTAGAAGCGTCACTGAAACCTGTCCACCATGGGCAATCCTGCTGGTATTTGAAATTCTGGGAACAGAGCTTCCAGCATCATAACAATACACAAACCATTATAGTACAACTAACTGACAGAGGAGTGGAGGATATTTATATATCTACATCTATATCTATATCTATATATATATAGATATATCCATATATATATATGGGGAGAGAGAGTAAAACTGGCAATGCAGTCTGATTTGGCAGTATTCTGATGATCTGCTGCTAACAGAAAGTATCCCCACAAATAACATCTTAAAGTAATGATAATATCAATTTTGCTCACAAATCTGCAATCTGGGCAGAGCTCAGTGAGGACACTAGTTTTGGCTTCATCAAGCATTAGCTGGGGTAGCGCAAAGGACAGAGGCTGCAGCTCTCTTAAGACTCACTCCCTCACACGACTGATACTTCTATTGGTTGGAGCTCAAGAAGAGCCCTATATGTGACATTTTCATTTGGCCTGGTCTTCCTTGCAACATCCTGACAGGGTCCCAATGGTGAACAACCCAATACGACCAGGTGGAAGTCACAGAGCAACACTCCTGCCATAGGCAAAAGACTGCCAAGATGCAAGGAAGAGGGAAAGCAGGCCCTGTTTCTGGAAAAGTGAACACAAACTCATCTTGTAACAAGAGAATGTGTGATGTGAAACATTAGGACAGTCATCTTTGAAGGACACAACCTGCAACAAGCCAAGATACAGAGACAGATTTCTACGAAAGCGAAAGGGCAGTACTTAGACTTAAAGATAAAGTCACAGACTTCATAGGACAAGAGCAATAGGGAGACAAGCAAAGGAAAGCTCTAGGACGCAAGCCTAACATGGCTAAAGATAGGGACAATGTCAGGACTGAACTGGAAGCAAGCAGACACCTGTGCAAGGCAGAACCCGTGAAGTTGTGAGTGCCTTCATAGCTAAGTCAAAGTACCTTGGGGCGTGAGAAGGGAAGGAACAGGAGAAGGAATTAATGGGTAGGTTTATGGAATTTGTAAGTCTGGGGACAGAGCATCAGGAATAGCTGGGTTCTGGCACTCAGTTGATACCATCAGAGTTTGAACCTTTTCCTTTCAGTGCTGTTTCCTTTTGAGTTTCATGCAGGCTTCCTGATGACAGCTGTAGTTTTATCTAGAAGCTCAGGAATTCTATTAGAGAGAGGCTCTTTTCCTTTCTAATCATTGGTGGTACTATCAGGTAAGCATTGGATTGCTAACTGAAAGGTTTGCAGTGCTACCCTACCAGCTACCTCATAGGGAAAAAGATGGAACTTTCTGCTCACATAAATATTTACAGTCTGAGAGACCCCACAGGGACCTTCTATGATTCAAAATGGACTCATTGGCAATGGGGCAATTGTTTCTGGGGCATTTTTTAGGGTTAGATATCATTAACCTAGTATGAGTCACATACTGAATCTGACCCAGTCCCTTTGGACAGAGGAAAGTCATGCCCTGACTAGCCAGGCCTGGAGCTGGCAGATTGGGTCATTGCCAGCAGAAGCATGGAGATAGAGCATGGTGGAAGAGTGATCCCAAAGATACAAGCCATGTGCTGTGCGTGGAAGAAGGGCAAATGAATGCTGCATTAATTAACCAGTCATTGACAAAATGAGGTTGCATAACAAATGGCTCCAAAACCAAGCAGTTCAACAAACAGCCCAACCCTTCCCCTCCCACACACACAGTTCTTAAAATTCAGGATCAGGGAGATTAACTGGAACTTGAACTTGGCACTTCAGGGCTTGGAAGAGATGACAGTGCATGTAAAGGCCTTGGGGCAGGAGAGATCTTGGTGTGACTGAAAGCCCAGAAGAAGACTACTTTGGGGGAGGTGAGATAATAGGAATGGAGTTTTCAGTGAGCATTTCCTTGAGAGCCTTCAAGCAAAAGCGATTTTTCTATATTCATGTTTTAGAAGTAGATCTCCACCCATTGGGTAAAGCTTTGGGTATTGGATTGGTGTCGGTTTACAGGGAAAAAATAAATGGGCTTGTTATGGATTAGGAGCCTGTGGTAGTCACCTAATCTTGTGTCAAGTTAAGGATTAGGAGTGTAGGCGTGGAGTCTAGGCTGCCAATCTGGAGATAGTCAGTGAGATTTTTATGTGGGCATAGCCTTCTCCTGAGAACTCTGAGAAATCTGGTACTTCCTCCTTGGAGGTGGAAGACACCTCTCTCTCTCTCTCTCTCTCTCTCTCTCTCTCTCTCTCTCTCTCTCTCTCTCTCTCTCTCTCTCTGCTACTCCTTGGGAGACATTGCAGAAGGCAAGCCAAATGGATGCGACCAGACCTCTGAAGCCAAAGAAGCCTCAGAGAGATCGCTGCCAGCACTGAGATGCTTACAATGCCACTGGATCCACAAGACTTTCCACCCATTGGCCTGTGATTACCTTGCATTCAGCATCACTGCACGTTTTATGGTTCTGAAAAGGAATTTATAGATTGGTATCAGACATATGGGCTAATATCAGACTTATGGATTTGATCTGCACTGGGCTGGGACGTTTGTTTAATGTACAATTACTGTTTGATATAAAACTCTCTCTCTGGATTTATAAGGTAGAATTAGACCAGAGCATGTACTCTGGTACAGACAGGAGCTGGAAACACAGGGAATACACGACAGATGATCCCTTCAGGACCAGTGCTGAGAGTGGCAATACCAGGAGGGTGGAGGGAAGGTGGGGTAGAAAGGGTGAACCGATTACAAGGATCTACATAAAACCTCTGCCCTGGGGGACGGACAACAGAAAAGTGGGGGAAGTGAGATATTTGATGTGTAAGAGATGACAAAATAATTGATATATTATCAAGAATTTACGAGGGGGGGGAGGATGGAAGTGGGGAAATGAGGAGCTGATACCAAGGGCTCAAGTAGAAAGCAAATGTTTTGAGAATGCTGAGGGCAGCACATGTGCAACTGTACTTGACACACAATGGGTGGATGGATGGATGGATGGATGGATGGATGGATGGATGGATGGATGGAATGACTGTGATAAGAGTTGTATGAGCCCCCAATAAAATTAACAAGGGTTCATAAGGAGGGGGGAGTGGGGAGAGAGGAGAAAAACGAGGAGCAGGTGCCAGATGCTTATGTGGAGAGCAAATGTTTTGACAATGATGAGGGAAATGAATGTATAAATGTGCTTTATAACGGATGGATGGATGGATTGTGATAAGAGTTGTATGAATCCCTAATATAATGATTAAATAATAGGGAAATTATTTTTAAAAACCACCAACTCTCTTTCATACACATGAGTCTCCCTCGAGTTTTCTCTAGCATACCCAGAGTAATACACAGTTCGCCCCTGTCCTATAGGGCCGCTATGAGTTAGCATGGACTTGAGGGCAGTGGGTTTGTTAGGGCTTTGGAGTTCAGCAGGCCTTTGTTGGTGTGTTTGAGTCTATTTTTTGTAACTGTTGTGTGCAGGTCAGTGGCTCATCTTCCAGCACTCTATAGGACCATATTTTGTTGTGATCCATAAGGCTTTCATTTGTTAATATTTGGAAGTAGATCACCACGTCTTCCTTCCTAGTCTGCCTTAGGCTAGAGCAGTGGTTCTCAATCTGTGGGTTGTGACCCCTTTTGGGGTCCAGCGACCTTTTAACACGAGTCACCCGATTCATAGCAGTAGCAAAATTACAGTTATGAAGTAGCAAGGAAAATGATTTTATGGTTGGGGGTCACCACAACATGAGGAATTGTATTAAAGGAAGGTTGAGCACCACAGGGCTCGAGGTTCCACTGAAGCCTGCCCATCATTGCTGACGCTTCTGGGGTTTGTCATATCGGTGGCACGGCTTCCAATTTCACAGCAACACTCTAGCTACCACTGCACCACGAACTGATAGACAGGTGGTGGACTGTTCTTAAAAGCCACCTGATTTACGATGCTTTGTTTGGACAGCCCTGGAAAATGGATACAGAATCTAGTTTCATAGTCAATGCAAGACACACCTTGGGGCAGTAGGGATGGCATGAAGTGAATAGATTCAAAGTATATTTTAGGGAGAGGAAGGATGACAGTTAATGCCTGGGGGCTGTGCAAGAAGGAAGGAAGCAGAGACACCAATGATATTAAGTGCCTGAGTTAAGACAGGAATTTCCAGGGAAGCTGGTGGGTCATGATGGGAGAATTTCACACTCCCCAGGGACAGGGGGAGCATTGATTAGTTCATATGTCTGCGCATCTTCTCAGACAATAGAGGCTTTGTCATCCTCAAATGAAGCATGCAGTTGGAGCTCAGAGAGGGCATGCAGTGCAAATGAAGACTGGCTTGGTTGAGATGGGTGGACCAGGGCCACTAGTCAATTCTGAGGAGCTTCAGCAAACCTGCCCAGTGTCTCTTGGAGAGTCGGCATGTCTCATGGCCACAGAGGGCCTTTTAATGTTTCACCTCCCACTGCAGCAGCGAGAGGCTCTATCAGCTCATCTTGGAAAGGAAACATACTACCTGCCATCAGGTTCATTTCTTCAAAAAGGATGGAAGAATACAAATGAAAGACTACAGTTTGAAGGGGTCTTAGGCAGACTATCAGGCTCATTAAAGCTTCATTTATTAAAACTTCATTATTCAGAGACATTTTCCCAGTAGGATGTATGCTGGGGTGGGGGTGGGCATGAGGAAGAAGGCTTGGAGCAGGGTAGGGGAACAACCCCACACCCCCAAAAAATACCTTCCCACGAAGCAATTCCAGTGGGCACAGATTAGATAGAAGTTTCATCCTCTGGTCACTTGATGTTTGTCCCTCTCTTTTATTAGAATGCTCTTTCCACATTGCTCTGATGAAGCATCAAATTTGTATTAAAATGCAAGTCAGGAAGCATCATCCCCAACCAACCCTGTATATCAAAATGGTAGTACTCTCTCCGGGTACCCTGTGTTCAATTTGTCAACAAGCTGAAGCAGTTGAGCTGGGGCTCTGTGAGGCCCAGGAGCATGAGTTCATTAATATCTGACCCATAATGCCTTGCTGGGTTTATGCCAACAAAGCCCTGTCATTCCTTACCTTAGGATTTACTCACTCCTTGAAACAGGCATTTATTTACACACAGTTTGACCTCATGATGGTATTCAGCAGATGTGGATCTTACTTATTTGCATTGTTCTGTGACAGTTGCAAAATTCGTTAGTGGCTCAGGGATCAATCCTCTGTGGACTGCCCCGAAGCTAGATGAAGCAAGCGGGTTCTCGCTGATTCATCCTCCCTCCTTAGCAATGCTTGCTAGTCAGGATAACATAGTGCTCATTAAAGAAACTTCCTGTATCAGTTTAAATTTGTGACCTGGGTGGGAGGGATGGTTATGATCACAAGTGACAGAAACTGACGCTTGACTAACTTAGGGAAAAAGACCTAATGGTGGATAAATGGTGGGAAGACAAGAAAATGTGGCAAATGCCTGGGCAATCTCAGGGCTGTGAAGCAGGTACTAGCGAAACACTCCTCCTGCGGCCAAAGTGTGCCCTCTGTAGTACATTAAATCACATTCACACACACCCATTCATGTTCACATGGAATCTGAGGCTATGGCCTTACTTGGAGAGGAGGTCTTGGCAGATGTGCTTAGATAAGGATTTCAAGAGCTCCATCTTTCTGGGTTTAGATTTCAGATGGATGCTACATGCACTGATTGGTGTGTTCTTATAAGAAGAGGAGTGGGCACACAGAGACCCCGTGTGAAGACACTGGCAGAGATTGGATCACTGCATCTATAAGCCAAGAAATATCAAGGATTAGCAGCAGTGACCAGAAGCAGAGAGAGGCTACTTTGATTCTCCTTCAGAGCTCTCAGAAGGAATGAATCTTGCCCACACCTTAATTTTAACCCTTTGCCCTTCAGAAAAGTGAGAGAACAAATGCCTGCTGTTTAAGTCACTCGATTGGTAGCCATTTGTTACAGCTACCCAAAAGAATCATTATGGATTGATCTGTAGCCCCCTCAAAATATGTGAGAAATTTGAGCCTTTGTGGACATGATCCTGTTTGAAAAGAAGGGAGTTCTTTTGTAATATAAATGAGGCTGTATGGCCACGGGAGATCACCTCATAGAGGGGTTTAGAAGAGGAGATGGGTCAGTCAGAGGGGCGATGCTGGGAGAGTGGAGGGTGAGTGGGTTGGAAAGGGGGAACTGATTATGAGGATCCACATGTGACCTCCTCCCTGGGAGATGGACAGCAGAGAAGGCGGGGGAAGGGAGACTCGGGATAGGGCAAGATATGACAAAATAACAATGTATAAATTACCAAGGGTACATGAGGGACGGGGGAGCGGGGAGGGAGAGGGACAAAAAAAGAGGACCTGATGCAAAGGGCTTAAGTGGAGAGCAAATGCTTTGAGAATGATTGGGGCAGGGAATGGGCGGATGTGCTTTATACAATTGATGTATGTATATGTATGGATTGTGATAAGAGTTGTATGAGCCCCTAATAAAATGTTAAAAAAAAATGAGGCCATATGAGAATAGGCTTGAGCCTAAACCTAAACACTTCTGAGTTAAAGGCCAGGATAGACCAAGTAACACTCAGTACGGGGAGAAAGATAGCGAGGAATGCCAAGGAACTTTCTGGTATCCACAAAGAAGGACCCTGACCTAGAGTCGCACCCCAAATGTGAACCTGTAAGCTCAAAAGCAGGGGGAAAAGTGTTTTAAGGCTACTGACTTGTTGGATAATTTTTGGTTAAGGAGATTAAGACAGGAACTTAAGACATCCTCCAATCCTTCCTCTGGCTTCGTTCCATTTTTCTCACATTCAAGAGTCCTCCCAGAGGATTCAGTCAGGTGGTTGTTGTTGTTGTTATTGTTGTTGTTCAGTGTCATAGGGAGGGTTTGGATTCATTGTGACCATACATACAACATAATCATACACTGCCCAGTCCTGTACCATTCTCACAGTTGTTCTTAAGTTTCAGCCCATTGTTGCAGCCACTGTGTCAATCCCATTTGTTGAGGGCCTTCCTCTTTTTCATTGTCCCTCTACTTTCCAGAACACGATGTCCTGTTCCAGGGACTGATCTCTCCGGACAACATGTCAAAGTTAAGGCGAAGTCTCATTATCCTTGCCCTGAGGAAATTTTCTGGCTATACTTCATCCAAGTTAGATGGGTTTGTTCTTTTGGCAGTCCATGGTACATTCATTACTCTTTTACATCACTATTAATCAAATATATCTATTCTTCTTTGGTCTCCCTTATTCAGTGTTCAACTTTCACATGAATAAGAGACAGTTGAAAATACCATGGCCTGGGTCAACCCGCCCCAGTACTCAAAGTAATCTCTTGCTTTACAACACTTTAAAGAGGTCTCGTGTAGCAGATTTGACTAGTGAAATGTGTCATTTGTTCTCTTCTCTGCTGCTTCCATGAGAATTGATTGTGGATTCAAGCAAGACAAAATCCTTGACAATTTTGATCTTTCCTCCATTTATCATGATGTTATCAATAGGTCCAGTTGTGAGGGTCTGGGCTTTCTTTACCTTGAGTCATAATCCAAACTGAAGGCTTTAATCCTTCATCTTCATCAGCAAGCGAATCAAGTCCTTCTCATTTTCAGCAAAATTGTGTCATCTGTATAATGCAGGTTGTTAATAAGCCTTCCTCCAACCTGATGCTCCATCAGGCACTGCCCCTTAATGAGTTTAGGTCATGAAGGATAGTCCTCCATAGGTACATTGATTATTAACCTACCCCCCTCACATAATAAATTCAGAGAGAGAAAATTTCCCCAAAGCAATGGAAAGCTTACTAGAGAAGTGGAGGGTGCTCAAAGCCAAAGTTGACACAAACTGAAAATCAGTACTAGTTTTCAATACCTGCAGTCATCTAATAGTTCACTGCACTATCTAAGGAAAGGTGAGGAGAACTGGGGCAATTCCATTAAAAAAAGACAATGCAGGGTATATAAGTCCGTCATTCCTCTGGAGAAGAAAAACACATAGTTGGGTTGTAGAGCTTTGTTTGCTAATCAACCGAATGTAGTTGTAAGGCAGGGGTGTGTGTGCGCGAATGTGTGTGCGTGCGTGTCTGTGTGTGTGTGTTGAAGGGAGGGGCTTGCCATTCTATTTCATAGCCAGGAGAAAGATGATCCTCTTCCCATATCTTTTGCTCTGTGGCAAGTTACTGATCTACAAGGAACTTTTATTTGACAAGGACATTGCCGAGAAAAAACGGGAAGCTTGTGTTCACCTCTGCTGAGAGGTGGAGTCAAAGAGATGGGCTTTATGACAGACACCCCGATCGTGCAACCAAACTATGAAATGGCCTCATACATTCAACACACATTTGCTGCAACTCCCCAGTGTGCTGCCCAGATATTACCAAGCAGAGTGTTTTATGGGCAGCATTTTAGAGTTAAGCAGGCAGAGGGAGTGTCTTTGTGGGTGTTGTCTTTACCAGTCCTTGGATTGTTCTGGGACAGGCATGTCTTTTTACTCTAAAGTAACTGATCACGTGTAAAGAAGGAGTCTCTTCAGTAAGACGGGTTAAACCAAACCCAACCTATGACAATCATCTCAATTGGAACACATAGCGACCCTATACAAATACCCGTAGGTTTTCCAAGTTTGTAACTCTTTTGGGGGGTCAACTACCATATCCTTCTCTTTCAGAACCACTACAGAGTTTACCGTTGTGTTAGCAGCTGAATGCTTGATCACTGTGCCCATTTTGTTTGCTGAGCCGCCCTCAAAACACTGAACAGGTTTTCTGGGTACCAAGTATGTCCACTTCTATATCTGGCATAGGGTCTTTTTCCCAAGTTGATAGGAGGTGCAAAGCAGTTACTAGGGGTTTGGCAGAGTCAGTATGGAAACTGGGAGGGTGTGTGAAATTTGAACCAGAGTAGAACAATTCCAAGACACTTCCTAGGGATTCCTGGCATATAATATGCAAATGATAGTCAAGATATATAACTGTGTCTCTGTTCTTGGTTCTGTCAGTACCTGGTGTGGCCACAAAGGAGAAACCTGGTCTCCTGCTATTTTGAGTATCTAGTGTGAATGACAGGAGATAAGTCACATGCTAATGAACCCTGGTGGTGTAGTAGTTAAGCACCATGGTGCCCGGCTATTAAAGGATATAGCGTCTGGGGTCTTAACGGCTGGAACATAAACAGGGGGCCATCTAGCTAAGAAACAACAAAGCCCACATGAAAAAAGGACACCAGCCTACCCCGACATGATCGCTGAAGACAAAGCGGGTGCATAAGCACATGCGAGCAGGTTTTCTTGATGTGCATTCACCCTTTACATACAACTGCCTTATACATACGTGTTTCTGTGGATTTGTTTCTCGAATGCACCCAGACTAACATAAGCAGCGTGGAACACATTTAAGAAGCCTAGACAAAATAAATAAATAAATAAATAAATAAATGAAAGAAGCCTAGACAAGGGCAGGGCAGGATATTCGGAGGGACTGGATCCAGAATTAGAGAGGAAGGAGCCCTGGTGGCAAAACGGGCTGCTAGCTCCCTGTCCCAAGGAGGACAATGAGACTGCTGGCTCCCATGAAGATTTACAGTCTTGAACACTCCATATAGGGTCACTGTGGTTGGAATCCACTGGACGGCAGTGACCTTTTGGGATTGAAGGTGGAAGCCACCAATGACTTCCTGCCATTGAGCCAAGGAGCCTCCGGAGAGTGTGTGAACTTCTGGAATGCAGTGAACAACGTCTGCACATCTGCTTTTCGTGCTGCCCAAGTCATGCCCTTGGCCTTTGCTTAAACATATTCATCCAGAAGTGAACCATCACAGCTGCTCCCTCGGGAAGCTGGGGGCTGAGCTCTCTGGTTCCACTCTGTCAGCATTTCTGGTCCGGGTACCTCCCCTCTGCCCCGGCACAGGCAATGTGCTTTTGGAAGCAGTGCTTCTTGGGTAGTGGGTGTGATTTGCCTCCTCTGGCCTAACATGATGAATGCTGAGAGGGGGTGGATGCTAGGGGGTTAAACTCCCTGAACTTTACCTAGCCCAGGGGAAAGCTTATTATTTAAAGTAAGTTTTAGACAGAATCTTTAGAAAGATAAATTGTTAACTTTATATACACAATTATTCCCCAACACATAGGCTCAATCTCATAGGCTGTGGATGACTTTGAGCAGGTGCTCAGTCACAATGGGTTTCTATCAGGATTGAGAGTTCAGCTCTCTCAACTCTCCAACTGGTTATTAGCACCATAGTCTCATTTCTATTTATGTATTTACTTTGTTTTTAGGGGGAAAAGACTCCCAATTCAACTATATTTTATTGGGAACTCCTTTGCTAAGTTTTACACAAGAAAAAGGCACAAACTGCTGTTCTGGATGAAGGAGAGCATCCGCATGAGGCCACAATGGTGTCGGAAGGACCCACAGCCACAGTTACTTAAATAAAATGACACCCATTCTGTCTTGCTGACTCTGACTCATAGTGACTCTGCGTAGGGATCCTGAAGTTGTTACCTTTACAGGAAGCAATAACCTCATCTTTTTCCTGTGGGATGTCTAGTGGCTTCGAACCAGTTACCTTGCTCTTAATAGTCCAACACTATCCAGCATTACCACCTGGGCTCCTGAAAACTTAAATAAGACATAGAAAACAAACAACTTTTTCACAAAATTGTGACTGAAGACAGATCAATTCATGGGGTTTCAGGGGGCCTGTGAAAGCATGAGCGGGACCTTCATTGGGATGTGCACACTACCGTATATCATTGAGTCTGGCCCAGGGAGTGGACGCAAGCACACTGCCTGAGGGACAAGCTTTCCACTGCCAGTCAGCAGTAGGTAAGAACCCAATGGCGGCTGAATCTGTGGCCCCTCAAAATGGATGTAGGGTCTCCACATAGACTCTCACTGTGAGCCACAGCCTATTGCTCAAAATTTAAGCTCAAATACGACTTAAACGCCAAGCATTCTGTTTCCTTAAAATAGGGTACTGCCAGGATCAGCTAGAAGTCTGCAGGACCTATCAGATCTCAACGCCGATCTCAAATCACTTCACATGATCCATTCTACCAGTCATGTCAAGGACAACTAGCGGTCTCCATGAGCGAGCCCAAATCGCCTCCTCACTTACCTATTCCAGAGGCTGTGCCTGTATAACCTATCGACTAACACATTCCCATATGCCGTGGTTATGAAACCAACCATCATGCTGGAATAAGGACCAATCACGATGCAAGGGTCAGGGTCAATGGGAAAGCAAAATAGGGGCTGAGGGGAGGCAAGAGGGGTCCCTTCACTCAATCCCTAAACCTGATCCAATGTCACTAGACTGGGGTCTTCCTCACATCTCAAGGGCACCGGATTCATGATTGAAGTGAATTGTGCTTATTCATTCATTGTTCTGCTTGCTGTCCTGCTGTGCTGCATCCTCTTCTTGCTTTTTTGTGCATGGCTCCCTCTGTTGTGGTGACAAATGGCTTCAGAGGGATTTGACATAGGGAGAAAGCCCACCCGCATCAACTGTCACCAGAAGCAGACACTAAGTCCATTTCTCTCACCTCACAGAACTATGCACACCAGACACTGGTAGGGCTGCCTGGGAGGGGAACACTTAGTGCAGTGGTTCTCAACCTGTGGGTTGCAACCGCTTTGGGAGTCATATGACCCTTTCACAGGGCTCACCCAATTCATAACTGTAGCAAAATTACAGTGATGAAGTAGCAAGAAAATCATTTAATGGTTGGGGGAGGGGGCATCACCACAACAAGAGGACCTGTATTAGGAAGGTTGAGAACCACTGCCCGAGTGTGTTTAGGACTTTGCTGCCCTCAAGATCATCAGACATTCCTGAAGGCAGATCCACTGCAGGAAGCCCTTCTGGGAAATGCCCTGGAAACAGGTCTCAACCAACTCCACCCTCACCCTACGAGATCCTAATCATAGGACGCATGGAAATGCTCCCTGCCACTTCGAAGACTGTAAGTCCATGGGAGCAGAAAGCCTCCTCTTTCTCCCTTGGAGTGGTGGCTGGTGAGTTCAAACTGCTCACTTTCTGGCTAACATAACCCACAGACCAGCTCCCCCTGAGCTCAGTTTGGTTTGCCGCAGGGCAGACATTGTTTAGAACCTTCTGAAATAGCTATGCACATGTGCAGGATGGGGGGATTTCGCACAAGATGCAGTTTTCCACCCTCTCTTGGTAAAAATAATTTTTGCAAAAGGCTTGTATTCTCTTCTGGATCTGAGTAGCAGCTACTCTCATGAAGTCATAGCACATACATTCATGCTACAGTCCTCCCAACTCCCTAATGTCTTACGCTGAGTCTGCTCCATGCTTTTCTGTGTCCTACATGGCAGCTGTAGGCACCCAAGGCATGGGCTCTGCAGCCTGGGTCCAAATCTCTCCTTCCCACTTCCTCACTGTGTGGTCCTAGGCTCATGACTTTATCATCCTGTGCCACTGATTTTTCATCTGTAAAATGAGGCCAGAATAGAGTCCACACATAGGCTTGTTAAGTGGAATAATTAAATTATTATACACAAAAAGCTTAGAACGGTGCTTGGCATCTTGCAAATACTATTAGGTGGTTTAGCATAGGGACTGGGTCATCCATTACATATGCTCAGGTTCAAACTTCCGGCCAGGAAGGGGTGGTACACATAGGTGGGCATTACACCTGGATTGGCCCATCTGGGCCAGGTTAATTCAATCCAGCCATTGGGGTTGACCATGACCGTCAACCATGCCTCCCTATGGAGGAATTGAAAAGGCAGGATCTTGCCCGCTCCGATGTCTCCCTTCGCCCACTTTTCTGTTGTCCGTCCCCCAGGGAGGAGGTCACATGTAGATACTTGTAATCAGTTCCCACTTTCCAATCCACCCTCCCACAACCCTCTCAGTATCACCACTCACAATTTACCAAAGTTTCTTGATGGATGGGGTAGCGGAGAGGGAGGGGAAAAATGAGGACTTGATGCCAGGGGCTTAAGTGGAGAGCAAATGTTTTGAGAATAACGAGGGCAATGAATGTACAAATGTGCTTTACACAATTGATGTATATATGGATTGTGATAAGAGTTGTATGAGCCCCTAATAAAACGATTTTTTAAAAAAGAAAAAAGGCAGGATCCTGGAGCCCCCTGAGTGACTTTCGCTCCAGCAGCTTCTAGGTAGGCTGTGCCCCGTGAGGGGCCCTGAGGTGCCTGTGTAAACCTGAAACTTCTCTCAAAAAACTCACTTAGATCACAATCCAGGCTTCGAAGTGAATTCTTTCTCGCGCGAAGCCAAGGCCTGAGGTATATCTCTCCCAGTAGAGATCTAACAATAGTATCTCTTATTATAGCATTAGGAGCCCAGGTGGTGTAGTGGACTGTGCATTAAGCTGCTAATCGCAAGGTCGGGGGTTTGAACTGACTAGCCCGTCCGTGGGAAAATATGCGGTTGTCTATTTCTGTAAGGCAGTGGTTCTCAACCTTCATAATGCCCCCACCCTTTAATACAGTTCATGTTGTGGTCACCTGCAACCATAAAATTATTTTCATTGCTACTTCATAACTGTAATTTTGCTATTGTTATGAATTGGTTGACCCCTGTGAGAGGGTTATTTGTTCCCCAGAGGGGTCGCGACCACAGGGTGAGTACCACTACTGTAAGGATTTAAAGTCTCAAAACCCCAAAGGAGCAGTTCTTTGTCCTATTGGGCCGGTATGAGTGGGAGTCATTAAAATGGTAGTTAGGTTTTTTTCTGCATCAGTATCAGATTCTGGTGGCAATCAGTCATCCTGCATTGTGGTCTGGTTTGAACTCTGGTAGATCTGTGGGAAATGACTGCCCTGGTTTGAGGTGAGGGCCACGGTGCTTCAGTGGTAGATCTCTCATCGTCTTTCACCGGGAAGTCCCGGGTTCGATTTGCAGCCAATGTGTCCAAGACTGTCAGTGAAAGTTTGTGTGTTGCTATGACACTGAGCAGGCTTCAGTGATGTTTCCAGACTGAAATAGAAGAAGGACGAAAGACCTGATTATCTCCATCCACACATCGACCTATAGCCCGCCACGGTTGGCTTCCCCTGCCAGCCCTGGTGATAGCACAGACTGGCATAGTTTGCTCCGCTTCCCATGAGGTGCCCATGAGAAGCTGACTCGACAACCACGGTCAAGATCAACAGCTTGAACTCCTTTCTGGGTCTACAGAAACAAGGACAACCTTCTGAAATGAGGTCGCATTGCTATTTGGGACTGGGAGAATGCCTTTGTGACAAGGATTGTGCTCTGGATCCCAAAGGCGACTTTTAAACACAGCCACATTGCAACTCCGGAAATTGCCATAGTAGAAGCCAGGTTTAAAAAAAAAAAAAGTTCTACTGACTTGCTCAAAGGAGGCCAGAGGTGGATGGGGCTGGGGTGGGGTGGGGTGGGAGACTCCTCTAAAAATGAACGAATTTGTTTCCTTACATATTTGTCATGTCTTTTGTTCCTGAAAGATAGTGGGTGGAAAAGCAGACGAGAGGAGGAAACAGCGACTGACAGTCATCTTGTTGGTGTTCCCACAGCATCCCCTCCTTAGGCACTTGCTGCCATCTCATCCAACTCCACTCAGTATATTTTCTCCCAGCAATGATGCAGAAATGTCTGTGTACTCCAGTTTTACTGTAGTCGAGCAGCGTTTACGGGTTTGACTTTCAACGCAGCATGGCAGGACGTCTAGAAGCAATTATAACCAGCACCTGCTCTGTCTGTGCGGTGGGCAGGCAGTGACGGATCCCCAGCTTCCGGAACACTAGTGCCCCCTCCCAGCTCAGGATAATGACGGTGACACTCGGCCTCCTTGTTGTCTGGGGGAGCTCTAGGAGCTCTCCTCTGAAACCTCATATTATTGGCATTTCTTTGAGTGAACACATCAAATTAGTTACTGTAAAGGAAGGCGTAGGAGATGATTATTGGTGACAATACAAGCCTCAACCACCTCCAGAGAGCATGTCTCCTAAGTGCAAAGTATGGAGAGGGAGGAAACAATTGACCACAAATGGAATAGGCTCTAAATCTTGCCACACAATGTATGTGCGTGGTCACTGAGGCGCCAACATTATGGCTGGAGGACGGATATGGTTTGTGCAGCCGTGATTGCCATCCAGAACGTGCCGTGCTATTGTGAAAAATGATTTTTTATTCTGAGCAAATCTCTGCTTCCACTTGCTTTAATGCTTCGCCAGAGAGCCGGGGACTCTGGGAGGGGTGGGGACGCACAGGGCTGGGCTGACCTCAGGAACTCATGTGTAAATGGCTTTTTCTCACTTGGAAACAGGCTGGGTTCACAGCTGTTCTTTCTGGTAAAGCTTGTTTCTGAACCTTGCCACGTCTGAGTCCGAAGAGGGAAATGAAGGTGACAAATGCTGCGAGGAGCCCTGTGCACATCTTGGCTATGGTCCTGCTTAAGTCTGTTTCATTTGAATCCCAGTTTTACCTTTCCTCCTTTCTGGGTTCCGAAGCATCAGATGGGTGCCAAACGCTTCCACGGACAACACTAAAGCTGAACAAGGTGGAGGCAGATGAAGAGCAATGGGAGGTTGGTGTTTGGGAGACTGAATACTTGGGCTTCCTAGGCCAGGCCAGCTGGTGGTTAGAGCCCTGTTTCAGATTCCACTGAAATCTCCTAGTGTCCAAGGACCAAGCGGCTCCTAAGTCCAGAATTTCTGTTACATGTCTCACCAAGGAGAAGCTGGGCCAAAATGCATTGAAGAATAAAGCAGGAGCTTGGCTTGTGAATCCACTCTATGATTCTGAAATTTCAAAGGCTCCGTGCACAGACATTTCAACAGTGAAAGCATAGCAGGGAAAATCAAAGACTTGGGCTTCCTCCTTGCCCCTCTTTTAGGGCTTTTATGGTTTTTCAATGCGCCTCCCAGAGCCGATTGTTGTATAGGTCATGTTTAAAAATGTCGTAGTTCTGAGGAACTTGCTGTTCTGCTTTCTTTGGCAAGGAGACCCGGTTTCTTGTCTTGTGGCCAAACACAGAGCACAGATGTCTGTGGGCCCCCTCCCTTTCCCCTGACCTTTGCTCTCTTCTCTGGATACCCTACTGACCTGTTCTCCCTTACAAGACCTGAACTGCTCACACACTTCGTTAAATTCTCATCCTAGCGAGAAGCATCTGAGCATCTTATTAGAGCCTGTATGCGTTCTGTTCTGGATGCCTATTTGTGTAACTTCAGGTCTCTGGCATGGAAACGTCCCATGCCCACAGACCCACACAGGTAATATAAACTCCAACAATAGTTTAAGGTTTAAGGTGGTCACAGGGAACACTGGGGCCCGTGTCTCCTGGTGAACCACACAGGCTGTCTAAAGGTGCTAGTTCCATCTCAATGTAGCCATGCAGGAATGTAGACCGGTTAGGTAGCAAGACAAGGGGTTGTTCCTCTCCATGCTTAGGGGGCCCCCTACGGGAGGTTGGAAGCCAATGCGGGCTAAGCCCAAGCCAGGAGAGCTTAATTGACGCCTCCTGGCTGAAAGCCCTTAAAAGGCTGGAATCTGGAGACCACCGCCCCTTCCCTTCAGCTGCTTCTCTGTCTTCCACTCAGCAGGGCTGGGTGTGCAGTGTCATGAGGGTGCCCATGTTCAGTTTAGTGTAACGCCGGAACCTTCTTCTCTCGTGTATATAAACCCACTCGGATTACCAACCAGGCTTTGGTGTGAATTTCTTTCCAGTGTGTAGCCACGGACCGAGACATTTCCCACCCGAGAAACCTAACAGACCCAGACTTACAATAAACCCATATTTTTATTTATAAGGCAAGAGGTGACCAGGTCTAGACAATAATGGTGAAGAGGGCCCTGGGTTTGAGAAAGATTCTGAAGTAGAATCCATAACCCTTAGAAATGTATTGGCCTTAGGGGAGGGGCAAAGAGGGCTGGATTGAGAAAGTCTCTGGCATCCAGTTCTGACTTGACTTCTGGATCCTGAATCCTTCAGGGCCATGACCTTGCCCTCCACCCAGACCTTCCAATAGCCATCTTCTCAGAGCCTTGTTAAGTTCTCATAATACATTACACCTGCCATCCTGTGAGCAGCTACCAAACCCAGGCACTTTTTTCAAAGACAAGCTCGCTCTCTCTACCCCTAAGAGCAGGTAGTTTGGGGATGATGGATATGAGATACCACAGAAGACAAATCTGTTATCTTCCATGGTGCACAAAACATGCTGTCACAACCAGGACTCGTGACAATCCCTCAGTTTCCTAAATTGCTTCACTGCTACTGTTTAATTAAGCCTCATTAGATTGTCATATATTGATAAGAGGGATGACCCTGAACTAGATGCATAAATTAATGCTTTCCTCATCCTGTGCTTTTATATGAATGTGTTAATTATTTTTGTCATAAGGGAGAATAATGGAGGGATGGAGCAATACCAAACAGAGTTTGACAAAGTGTTGGTGTTTGCTGCGGCAAACATGCTGCGTGTCAGATACAATCTGTCACCCAGTGAGTCTGCAATTAACACCAAGGGACAAAGGTAGGATTCCCTGTAATAAATAGCCTTCCTCCCAGATGCTAATGGGGACCCAGCAGGACCCAATGTTGTGTTGTCGCAGTTGTACACGGGCCCTTAGAGGAGACAGAGCTGGTGTTTGAAACGAGTCTTGTTTGCCCCCAGTTGGAACTCATCCACCCCAGGACGGTCCTATCCACTGCTAGGGACTCGCAGCTCCCCCTCCACAGGATGCAGCCAGCTCTCCAGCTCCCAGATGCTCTCCCGTACGCAGGGCCTGGTGCAGAACGTGGGGTGAGCAGTGGGCACTGGGAAACCTGGGATCCCATCCAACCTGGCCCATGACGTGCACAGTCCCACCTTGCAGGCCTCCTGGAGCGTGGCCTCTTTCCTCCTACAGTTGGCCCTCAGATCGCCCCAGAGCTGCTGCAGTTCCTGTAGCCTCGCCTGGAAAGTCTCTGAGGCCCAGTGGCCCCCCTGCAGGCCCCTCTGTCCCTCCTGCAGCCACAGTGGGCACACAGACCTCCTCCAGCCACCAGCCTTGTGGCTGTAGGTTCTGGGCACTAGCTTGTAAGCTTCGTGCCCCCCTCTATATAATAGGTTATTTTGTTTCAAGGAGAGAAACCATATACAGTCCTGAGTGGGGCCCATCTTTTGTAGATGGGAATAGAGACACTTAAAAAAGAAGGGAAAAAAAGGATTGACCTCCAGTCCCTTCACCGGCAGGGACAAATGCTCTGGTCTCACTGTGTCCCCTAAAAACATCATGTCAAAACGTTTTCTTTTAAATTATGGACATCACTGCATAATAGTTACGACAGCCAAAGGTGGAAGCCGCCTTTGAGTCCGTGGACAGATGGATGGACCAAGTCAGTGAGTTCGAGTTTTAGAACGGGGTTGTGTCCTTTCATTAAAATAGGGGGAAAGGAAAACAAAAGGATGAATACAAGGAAGAAAAGGATAGTGGGGTCATGGGGCATTAATCCACCCAAGGGGAGGGTATTGTTTATATCTCCACAGGGAAAGTGGGACCAGACTTCAACCCAGTGTCACAAGGTTTGAATGCAATATCCCGGCGTGGAGGAGGGAACCAGTGGAGAGGTCTGGGAGGCTGGCCCCAGCACCATAAATTAAGTGGATTCCTGCACCTCCCCCGAAAAGAATTTGTTCCAAAGGACGACATTGACTCTGAAGCTATGGGAGATGGACATATTTGATCAGAGCACACGGGAGCAGATGAAGGGGCAGGAGGAGAGAGTGGAGCACAGCCTGGCCCACCAGGCCGTGATGATGATGTTCCTGAGTAGAGCAGCCAGTCCACAGAGAGAACAACATGGCTGGCCCTACTATGAGACATGATGCCCCTCAGTGACTAAGGGCGATACAGGGGACAGCACCGGAGACACAGTGTGGGAATTACACCTGACCTGATCCCACCACACCAAGGCAAATCACTGGGGGAGGGCATCGGAACAGCAAGGGAATGGAGTGGCAAGGTCCCCAGGGAATGCTGAAAGTGGACTTTGGGGCCAGGGCGTGGTGCCCCAACAGACTGGACTGGAAAACGCTCCTAAGGGCCAGCAAGCGATCCCTGAACTAACTACAAGCTTTTCTCTTGTGAACTGTTTTGTTCTTTTTCAGTGGTTTGTTTTTGTTGTTTTGTTGTCTGGTTGTATACTGTTGCTTTGTTTTCCTCTGTCTAGTTTTCGTGCATGTTAGTGACTCCACAGGTCTGTCTGAATAGGACAGGCTGGATGAACTATCTGGAGGAAAGACAACGGGACCGACAGTTCCGGGGGAACTTGGGGTGGGGGGGTAGGGGGGGGAAGTGGTGTTGGCAAACCCAGGGACAAGGGAAAAACATGGGACCCCAAATGGTGGAGAAGGGGGAGTGGCGGGCCTGGTGGGAAGTGATCAAGGGTAAGGTTGCTTAGAGAAGAGGTATACTCTAGCCCAGGTGACGATGAAGCATGGTAGTAGGGCAGGAGGAAGGTCGGGGGAGATGGAGGAAAGAGTTAGGAGTCAAAGGGCATTCATGGAGGTCTAGACAAAGACATGTACATGAATATATATATATAGGATAATGGGGAAATAGATCTATGTGTCTATATTTATAGGTCAAGTATTGGGGTGGCGGAAGGACCTTGGGCCTCTACTCAAACACTCCCTCAATGCATGAATACCTTCTTTTATTAAATTGGAACTCTATGATGCTCACTCTCCCGACACAACGGCTGGAGCCAAAGTGGGTGAACAAGTAAATGTGGTGAAGAAAGCTGATGGTGCCCGGCTATCAAAAGAGATAGTGACTGGGGTCTTAAAGGCTTGAAGATAAACAAGCAGCCATCTAGCTCAGAAGCAACAAAGTCCACATGGAAGAACACACCAGCCTGTGTGATCTAGTGGTCCCAAAGGGATCAGTTACCAGGCATCAAAGAACAAAAAATCATATCATTGACTGCACACCTCCATGATAGGATAGCTGAAGACAAATGGGGGCATAAGCAAATGTGGTGAAGAAAGCTGATGGTGCCCGGCTATCAAAAGAGATAGTGTCTGGGGTCTTAAAGGCTTGAAGGTGAACAAGCGGCCATCTAGCTCAGAAGCAGAAAAGCCCACATGGAAGAAGCACACCGGCCAGTGCGATCACGAGGTGCCCAAGGGACCAGGTATAAGGCATCATGCACAAAAAAAAAAGATATAAGTGTGTGTATGTATGTGTATATATGTGTATATGTATATATGTATGTGTATATATGTATATATATATATATCATATTAAATGAAGGGGGAAGTGCAGAGTGGAGACCCAAGGCCCAAGTGTCGGCCAATGAAGATCCCCTCATAGAGGTGTTTATGAGAGGAGATGGGTTAATTAGGGTGTGAGGTAGTATCGATGAAGAACACAGCTTTCCCCCAGATCCTGGATGCTTCCTCCCCCCAACTACCATGATCCGAATTCTACCTTGCAGGGCTGGATAGGACAGAGGCTGTACACTGGTGCATATGAGGCTTGGAGGTACAGGGAATCCAGGGTGGATGATACCTTCAGGACCAAGGGTGTGAGGAACGATGCTGGGAGAGTGGAGTGTGAGTGGGTTGGAAAGGGGGAACTGATTACAAGGATCCACATGTGACCTCTTCCCTGGGAGAGGGACAGCAGAGAAGGGGGGAAGGGAGACTCCAGATAGGGCAAGATATGACAAAATAACGATGTATAAATTACCAAGGGCATATGAGGGAGGGGGGAATGGGGAGGGAGGGGGGAAAAAAAGAGAGGACCTGATACAAGGGGCTTAAGTGGAGAGCAAATGCCTTGAGAATGATTGGGGCAGGGAATGTATGGATGTGCTTTATACAATTGATGTATGTATATGTATGGATTGTGGTAAGAGTTGTTTGAGTCCCTAATAAAATGTAAAAGAAGAAAAGAGAAAAAAATGATTAGGGCAAAGACTATACAGATGTGCTTTATACAATTGATGTATGTATATGTATGAACTGTGAAAAGAATTGTATCAGCCCCAATAAATTGTTAAAATTAAAAAAAAATAGGGGGATAAATGTCAGGTCACAAATGACCCTTGAAAAGACATGCTGGGAATGAAATAAATAAAATTCCCGACTCACTGCCATCCAGTCAACTCTGACTCATGGTAATCCTAAAGGGCAGAGTGAAACTGCCCCCACGGGTTCCGGGGATGGTAACTCTTTTACAGACATAGAAAGCTTCATCTTTCTCACAAGGCGCAGCTGGTGGACTTGAACTGCCGGTCTTGCAGATCACAGTCCAATTCGTAACCACTACGCCAGCAGGGCTGCTGGTAATGACATAAGCCAGACACAAAAGAACAGGTGTAGGACCGAGCCAAGTAGAGAAAGGGTGAGCACAGGCAAAGGCACAGAGGCAGGCAGATCGGAGATATACAGGTTCACGGTGGCACCGTTCGGCGGGTTAGTGCCCTGTGACCCCGCTACCCATTTATTTATTATTATTATTACTTTTCCTTTCCCCGCCTTTTTTTATCTGTCTACAATGTGTATCCCTGAATTTGGTCTGGTCCCTGCCATATTACCTGGTCCTTCCCCCAGGAATGTTCATACAGTAGCTTTTCCCCTATGTCCCTTTTGCATTTTTTTAAAGCTTACCTCCGTGGACACAATGTGTACTTGTCCTTTTGTGCTTGGTTTACTTCGCTTAGCATGCTTTCCTCCAGTTCTTCCCATGTAGTGATGTGCTTCATACGTTCATCACTACTTTTTAGCAATGTGTACTACTCCATTGTATGTATGTACCACAGTTTTTTTCCCCCCACTGAAAAAGAAGTCTTTATTCTGATCCCACCAGCTTTACCATCTGTTATGCGCCTTCCTCCTTGGCAATCCGGTCTTTCTTGAGTGGTCCCATGAAAGCTTTTTTCTCTTCCACGGTCTGGAAACGGCCATGGCCCAACTTGGAGGTGGTGTCGATGAACTTGAGGTCGATCTTCTCCAGGGCACGGCGCTTGGTCTGCACCAGCAGGGACTTGTGCAGAGTGAGCACTCGCTTCTTGGTGCCCACCATGCAGCCCTTCAGCATGACGAAGTCATTGATCACTTCCCCGTAGTGGACAAAGTCGCCCAGGGGGTTGATGCTCTTGTCAGAGTGATCTTAGTCGGTGGAGGCGTTGTTCTTGATAAGCTTGCCGTCCTGGACGAGGTAGCCCTGGCCAATCTTATAAATCTTCTTGTTGATCTCTGTGCAGTGGTGGTAGCCTTTCTGCCCAGCGCGGGCCATCGAGAATGCCACGCGGGAGGGATGCCATGCCCCGATACAAGCCACCTTGCGCAACCCTCGGTGGGTCTTTCGGGGCAGCTTCTTGGTGTACCAACGACTGGTGACCCCTTTGTAGCCTTTGCCCTTGGTCACCCCCGTGACGTCGATCATTTCATCCTGCCCGAACACCTGGTTCTCTGGCACCAGCTTCTCTCGGGCCCAGTCCAGCTTCTCAGCCACAGAGCCCCCGTTCACCTGCATCTCCGTCAGGTGCGCCTTCTCCTGGTGCAGGGGGAGCAGGCGCGTCTGGGTGTGGGCGTTGGCACACATAACCGGACAGGACTTCTTCATGCTGCTAAAGTCTTTCTCGAGCTGCTTCTTACTCTTGTCATCCTGCCACTTCTTGCAGTACTTGGTGAAAGCCTTCTTCTTTGACTTGTGCCAGTTCTTGTAGAACCACCGCTTGCACTCGTCGTCACTGATGTGTTCCGCAAAGACCGTCTTGAAGGTCCGGAGGCCGCGAGGTGTCTCCACATAGCCCACGATGCCCACCACCACCATGGGAGGGGTCTCCACGATGGTCACGGCCTCCACCACTTCCTTCTTGTTCACCTTGGAGCCTGGCCTGTCGACCTCGCGCACAATGTGGGTCAAGCCGGCCTTGTAGCCCAGGAAGGCCGTCAGGTGGACCGGCTTGGAGGCGTCATCCTTGGGGAAGCTCTTCACCTTCCCGCCATGCCGGCTGCTGCGCTTCCGTGGCAGGAAGCCCAGAGAGCCATGCTGGGACGCCGAGAACTTCCGGTGTGACATTACATCGATGATCCCCGCTGGTAGAGGTACCCCAGCTTTTTAATCCAATTGTCAGGTGATGGAAATTTGGGTTGTTTCCAATTCCTTGCAATTGTGAAATGTGCCACAATGAACATTGGAGCACAGATGTCTGACCTTGGTTTTTTTCTTGCCCATTAAGGGTGGTGGGGTTGCTGGGTCATATGGTAACTGTATTTCCATCTGTTTTAGATATCGCCAGTAGACCTCTTTCTTACACACATATGAGTCTCCCTGGATTTGTTTCACGTATGATGTGTCTGGGTCATTGTGTTGTCGTGGTCTCTTTTAAGACTTGATCGATGTTTTCTTTACATTGTTTGTCCTGAAGGTCTCTTTTGTACCCTAAAACAAGGAGTCAAGAAGATGCATGGGACTTGATTGCTGAAGGGGGTGAGGAGTGAAGAAATGGACCCAAAGGGTGTCCATACCACTTCTGGGCTCTGCTCTGGAGCTGTTGCCAGCTGTCCATAAACTGTTGGCATCTGTGGCCGAGGCTGCGGGCTGACCCCAGGGTTCTCTGGCAGAGGAGGGCTGCCTTCTGCTCTGGGATATGGGGGATGTCCTGAGGCTGAGGAAGGGGATCATGTTGTGCTCAAGAGGCCACTGGCATGGGAGTATACTGGCTCAGCTCTTCCTCTGCAGGGTCCCACAGAAGAGGTCCCCTGGTCTGGACCCAATGCTAGACCCAGTGGCATACCTGCCCCTGAACTTGGAGGAGGCCCATCTCCTGCTCCAAGGCCTCGTGTCTGTGCAGTAGCCTCTCCATGCTCTCCAATTCCTTCCCAAGGTCCAGGAATCTAGCAAGGGCACCCTGTGGAGGACGGGCACATTACAGGCTTAGCCTCTGCCCTTCTGCCCAGGGTTCTCCTCGATCCTTTCTTCCTGGCTGGTCTTGGCCTTGGCCTCGGGCAGGTGACAGAGTCTGATTAGTGTCTGCACAGTGACACTGCGGGTGTTGGGGACAAGGCTGCTGGATGGAAAACCAGTACCTAGCAGGGGTCCCAGGCCTTCCTGTCAATTCCCTTCCTGCCTCCCTTCCATGGGGTCTCTGTCTCATAGGCCAGGTGTTTCTGAAACCGCATCAGCTTCTCTTTGTGGTCCCCAAGAGGGACAGGCTATTCCAGCTGCTGGCCCCACCCCTGGATCCAGTCGCCGTCCTGTGTGATGGTGGGGACATGAGTGCCCTGATGTTCATACTGCCTTGGCCCCAAGCGGTGACCCCGTCTACCCCTCAGGCTGTGCCAAGGAGTGAAATGCTCACCAGGCTCAGGGACAGCACAATAATTTTTCTTTCACTCAAGATGACAGGGCCCAGGCCCATCAGTCTTCAGATCTAGGAAGTAGCTGGGCAGGGGCCATGGGTGGGTTCCCATATGGAGGGTGCCCCTCACCCACCCCTGGGGCCCTGTCTACTCTGCCCATCAGGATGACAGGTGTCCACACGGGTCTGAGAATCAAGGGTCATGGGCTCCAGTCCTAGCTTTGCCCCTGGAAAAGCCATTAAACTCTCCACATCCCGTTCCTCGCAGGCCGCCCCTTGGCCCCTAGTGGGGCTGAAGGTCACTTGTAAAGGTAAAATGGGGTTCAGGTGGGGTGCCCTCTGACCTGGCTAGCAGCCCTGAGAAAGCCGGCAGTAATCAGAGAGGTGTGAAGCTTGTGTCGCTGACCTTCTCCCAGGGCTTCCACTCATGCCGGCCGCTCTCGTATTGTGCCCAGCAGGCCCTGAACCCAGGGTCCTGGCAGCACCCTGGCCTGCTCTCTCAGCGCAGCCTCCTGCGTAGTGGGAGGTGGGAGGTGGGAGGTGGACCCAGCCCTGAGTACCGAGTGTACTCCTGCTGGGGCTGGCTCACAGCCCATAGCCCTCACTATAAGTCCCGGGGGCCTCCCCTCAGCTCTGCAGTTGAGGGTTGGCCAGGCTCCTGGGCAGAAGGAAGCAGGGGCCATGTGATATGTGCAGATCCAAATGCCCTCTGTGGTCCCCAGTTTGTGGCCTAACCCATCCCCATGCGCTTCTGGGTGCTTAGGCACCTCGGCTTGGTCACCAGCCCTGGATTGGAGCCCCTGGCTCCTTGGTAATCCCTCACCCACCAGCATAGGTTCGGTGTGCATACACAATTCACCCGTGTGCCCCCAACAGTCTGGATACCCGGGCCTTATCAGGGACATGCGCATGACCGTCCCGGCCATCACCTCCGTGTCCTGTGTGCTCAGCACCTCTGGAAGGTGCCATGCTTCTGGATCAGCCGCTCCACCTCTTCCACAGAGCCCTACAGGGAACTGGCTTCCTGCGAGACCTGGGGCAGCCATGGAGGTGACCCAGAGGTGGGGGGGGGATCAGGGGCACAGATGGTGGTTCAAAGGGAACCCTAGACAGCAACATCTGCCAGAACCTTGGTTTACAGCCTGGGCTCTCTGGGGGTGCATCCAGGGGCCTGCGGCTGGGGGTGGGGAGGTGGGTGCTGAGCAGGAGGGGAAGGAACCTGAGGAAGAAGAGCACTCCAACCTGGGGGCCGTTAGGAACATCCCAACTTCTGTCGAGGTGGGGAGGAGCCCCATCAATTTCCAACCAAACTGCGTAAGGCTTGGCTGGCCGGGGCCAGGTGTGGGGAGGAGATGGCCCTGAGTGACCTGAGGCTCAGGTGTCCCCTTGGCCACTTGGGAAGACACACTATCTAGCTCCGTATCAGAATAGCAGCCAGTGATCCAGGAAGCAAGGGAGATTGGGGTGGTACTACAGGAGGACTGGAGGTCCTCGTGTCAGTGTGCCTGTGTGTGGTGAGGGGAGCTGTCTCCTGGGCCTGCAGGATCTTGTCCAGATGCCACACTGTCTGAGGAAGAGCTGCTTGTGGTGCATGGCCTGCCGTCTCCCTTGCTTCTGTTCCCAGGCCTGAAAGACCTGCTCCCAAGCATCCTGCAGGGCGCATAGCCTTTCTTGGACCTGGGCATGGGAATGGACACAACCGAAGGTGGTGGTGAGGGATGCTCCAGAGAAAAGGTGCCTGACTGTCCCACCCAAGGGGAGGGTATTGTTTGTGTTTCCACAGGGAAAGAGGGACCAGATATAAAGCCAGTGCCAGATGAATGCAGTGTGCCTGCACGAAGTGGGGAGCCAGTGAAGGGGCCTGAGGGCTGGGCTCCCATACCAGCTATGTGGACAACTGCCCCTGCCCCCAGAAGAATTTACTTCAGAGGACAGCACTGAAGCTGCATCTAGGAGAGAGGGGCATGTTTGATGAGAGCAAATGGGAGCAAAGAAGGGGGAGGAAGAGAGAGTGGAGCACAACCTGGCCCATCAGGCCTGGAGGACGATATCCCGGCTCTGAACAGCCAATGGACAGAGTGGACAATGTGGCTGATCCCACTACGAGGCACACAGTCCATTGATGACCCAGGGCCCTAAGGGGGACAATAATGGAGACTCAGGATTAGAACTGGCTCAGACTGATCCTATGACACTGAGGCAAACCACTAAAAGTGTGTGGCAGAGCAACCGTGGGAGCAGAGCAGGGAGCCCCAGAGGTAGTACAAAGGATAGACTCTGGGGCCAAAGTATGGTACCCCATTGGACCTGACTGAAGGACACGCCTAGAGATTAAAAATCAGACCTTCATCGATGTATAGGTTTTTCTTTCGTTAAAATTTTTTTCTTTTATTTTATTCTTAAAAAAGCATTTTATTAGGGACTCATACAACTCTTATCACAATGCATACATACATCAGTTGTATAAAGCACATCTGTACATTCTTTGCCCTCATCATTTTCAAAGCATTTGCCTTCCAAAATTAATTTATTCTTCTATGGGTAATTGGTTTCCTTTTTGTTGTCATTGCTGTGTTCTCACTCATTGCCTATCTTGCAATGACTTGATTTTTGGTGCATATTATTATCTCTACAGACCTATCTAGATACGATAGACTGCATGAATAGTTTGGAGGAGAAAACAAGGAGACCAATAGTTCCGGGGGAACAGGGGAGTGGGAGAGAAGGGGGCAAAGGGGTAGTGCTGACCAACCCAGGGACAGGGGAGCAATAAGTTATCCAAAATCAGTAGCAAGGAGGGTGTGAGTGGTCTGGTAGGGATTCAGCAAGGGCAAGGTAACCGAGAGAAATTACTGAAACCCAAATGAAGGCTGAGCATGATAGTGGGACAAGAGGAAAGTAATAGGAAATAGAGGAGAGAACTAGGTGACAAAGGGTATTTATAGAGGTCCAAAGACTGGAAAGTACACATGTAAATATATTTATATGAGTGTAGGGAAACAGATCTATGTGCATATATTTATAGGTTTAGTACTAAGGCAGCAGATGGACATTGGGCCTCCACTCAAATACTTACTCAATGCAAGAGCACGTTATTCTATTAAATTGGCATTCCAGGATTCACACCTTCCCGACACGATTGCTGAAGAAAAATGTGTGCATAAGCAAATGTGATGAAAGAAGTTGACGGTGCCCGGCTATCAAAAGATATAGCGTCTGGGGTGTTAAAGGCTTGAAGATAAATAAGCGGCCATCTAACTGAGAAGTATCAAAGCCCACATGGAAGAAGAACACCAGTCTGGCTGATCACGAGGTGTAGAAGGGACCAGTTATCAGACATCAAAGAACTAAAAATCGTATCAGTGGGTGCCCACCTTCCTGATACGATCAGTGAAGACAAGGTGTGTGCATAAGCAAATGTGGTGAAGAAAGCTGATGGTGCCTGGCTGTCAAAAGATATAGCATCTGGGATCTTTAAGGCTGAAAGATAAACAAGTGGCAACCTAGTTCAGAAGCAACAAAGCCCACATGGAAGAAACACACCAGCCTCTGTGACCACGAGCTGTCGAAGGGATCATGAGGTATCAAGAATCAAGGAACAAAAAATCATATCATTGAAAATGTGGGTGAGTGCAGAGTGGAGACTCACAGCCCATTGGTAGCCAACCGGACACCCTTTACTAAAGGGTTGTGGGGAGGAGATGAGCCAGTCAGGGTGCAGGGTAGCAACGATGAAACATATAACTTTCCTCTAGTTCTAAAATGCTTCCTCCCCCCACTCTCATGATCCCAATTCTACCTTACAAATCTGGCTAGATAAGAGGGTGTACATAGGTACAGATAGGAACTGGAAACACAGGGAACGCAGGACAGATGACTCCTTAAGGACCAGTGGTGAGAGTGGCGATGCCTGGAGGGTGGAGAGAATGTGGGGTGGAAAGGGGAAATTGATTACAAGAATCTACAAATAGCCTCCTCCCTGGGGGAGGGACAGCAGAGAAGAAGGAAGGGGGAGACTTTGAACAGTGCAACATATGATAAAATAATATTAATTTATGAATGATGAAGGTTTCGTGAGGTAGGGGGGAGTGGTTGAAGGAGGGGGAAAATGAACAGCAGATATTAAGGGCTCAAGCAGAAGGCAAATGTTTTGAGAATGATGATGGCAACAAATGTACATATGTTCTTTAAAAAAAAAAAAACCCTTTTATTATTTAAGCTTAATTTATTCCCAAGACATGAGTTTTTGCTTCTTCAGTTTCTTCTGGGAAATCTTTTTCTTCAGTGCAACCTCCTCTTCTGGCTTGGGAACGATTTGTTCCTTCTCAGTCAGGATCATTTCAATGTGGCAGGGGGAGCTCCTGTGTGGATTAATCTAGCCAAGAGCTCTGTAAGTCCGGTGGTGCATCTTGGGGGCTTTGTTCACCTGGATGTGCTCGATGACCTGAGAATCCACATCTAAACCCTTAAGTTCAGCAGGACTTTCTGCATTTTTAAGCATGTGAACCAAAAATTCAGCACTCTTTTTGGGCTACCAACTCTGGGTCCCACCCCACTGTTTGGCCTGGGCACATCTACCAACACCATCATTGTCCCGTCGGAAAGGCACACACTGCTTCTGCAGAGTGGCGTCTTTCAAGTATTTGGTGGCTTTCCAGATGTGCATGCCTTTGATGGCCTGGGCAGTTTCACGGGTGTTTTTGAAGTGGACCCAGAGATTCGACCCTCTGTATTTGCAGGATTTTGTAGGGTTTTCTGGGTCAAATGAGTAGCGAACCATTTTAGCAGGTCACCTCAGGCCTCTACAGTTAGAGGAAGAGCCTGTACATATGGTCTTGACACAATGCATGTATGTATGAATTGTGATAAGAATTGCACGAGCCCCCAATAAAATGATTAAAAAAATAGAAAAGAAAGGTGCTTGGCCCTGTGGGGCCAGGGTGCGGGGGTCCAGTGGGCTGGGGGAGGGCCAGAAAGGGGAGCCGACCTCCACGGCGGACGGCCCTGTAGCCTGGAGCACCTGCTGTCTCCGCTGGGTGGCGCACTGGTGCAGCTCCTTCTGGGCCTCCAGCTTGGCCCGCAGGTCTTGGTGGACACTGAAGTTTGGGCTCTACTGCCGGGGTCTTGGAGCTCCTCCACCACCTGCAAATTTCACTGCACACTGGCTGCCCAGGAGGCATAGTCTTGCACCTGGAGCCTGGGAGAGCACGGTAGAGCACGGGGTGAGGGGACCTGGTACCGAGGCAGCGTCACAGCCGGCCTGAGTCCACCACCACTCATGTCCAAACCTCCATGTCGCTGCCGCTCAATCCCACAGCCTTACCAAGTGTCTACTCGGCCTCAGCTCTGCCCGCCACCACTCCTTCCCACCCAGTTCTCCAGGGCCAATGAAGTCCTTCATGGGCCGCTTGATAGCTTTGCCCACACATCCACAACTTTGCCAGACCCCCACTTAGAGGTAGCCTTTGATGGCCTTGTGTGAGAGCCGAGGGACTCGGGACTCTTGTACCTTCACTGCCTCACTGTGCAGATGAAGGTTTTTGGTGTTTTTTTTTTTAATTTAAATTTATTTATTTTATTGGGGGCTCTTACAGCTCTTGTTACAATCCATACACCAATTGTATCTGACATAGTCATACGTATATTGCCATCATTCTTTTCTAGACATTTACTTTCTATTGAGCCCTTGGGATCAGCTCCCCTTTTTTTTCCTTCTCCCCCACTCGTGGTTCCTTGTTAGATTATAGATTGTTATTATTTTCATACCTCACATCGACCATTCTCTCTTTTATCCTCAGGTTTCTGTTGCTCCTCTCCCTGCGAGGGGTGTGTGGTTATATGTCATTCATTGCTATCGGTTTCCCTTCCTCCCATCCTCTACCCCCCTTCCCCCTACCCTTTTGGTTTCTCTATTCCCATTCCTGTTCCTGGCTTCCATGTGTTGTGAGTTTTATCTCTTGCTAATACCTATGCACTCTAGTCCAGAGTGGGAAGCGGCACTGGGGTGATGATAGTGGGGGGTGAGGAGGCCTCAAGGGGTCAGAGGCAGATTGTGTGATTCATTGGTGTGATCCATGTCTCCTCAGGGGGGCCTCCACCCAGTGGGACACAGCATCTGAGAGGCTTGTGGCTTTCTCCTGAGACAGCATGGTGGCCAAGGGCCCGGGCATTGAGGGTGGGACTGTGGGCCTGGGGTGGCAGCACTTGCAGAAGCCACCCCCTCCCCAAGGCACCCACCTGGATAAGGACGAACACGTGAGACAGTTGGCTGTTAACTTTGAGGGTGGCTTCAGCGTCTCAGACCAGGTGGGGTCTGGCCTGAGTCAGCTCCCACAGCTCCAACCAGGCAGCCCTACACCCAGGCGGGGGTCAGCAGTTATCCCAGCATGCTCATTCCTCCCCCTCAGCTTCTGTCTGGTCAGCCCTTCAGCTTCCTGGCTGGGTTTAGAACTTGTCCTAAGCTCCCAGAGGGCCACCGTCCTGAGATCTTGCTCAGCGCTTCAGGCCTTTCTGCAAACTCTCCTGCCAGGAGCCCATTATCACTAGCAGTTTACCCCTTGCTCTAACGATGCTCCAGGAGGCCTGCTTGGGAAGTGTTGGGCTGTTGCCTGGTTCAGTCCCACTAACTGCTCCTCAGGAGAAAGAAGAGGTTCCCTGCTCCTGGAAAGATTTACTGACTTGCACACCCTCTGGAGAATCCCCATGAGTCAGCAGGTGGGATCATTCTAAAGCCCGGCACTCGGCAGGTAGCCACATTGTGTTCCACCCAGGCATGCTGTGTGTTTGGAGGAGACTGCACACCCTTCAAAGGTAGAAGCTGCAGCCCTCCATGGTTCTTGCATGCAGCAAATAGCGGGCCCCTGAGACTCCGGGCCAGCCTCTGGGCTAGGATCATGGGCAAATCGTTATCTCGCCAAAGTTCCATCTTGGCTGGAAACGCAGCAGCTTAACTGTGACCTGGGTCAGCCTGGGGCTGTGCAGGGCATCCTCAGCCCAGCTCAACTCTTCCCAGAATGCCCCTGCAGGTGCAGGGAACCTGTGGCTTGGGAAAGTGACCCTGCTAAGTGGGCTTTGTGACCAGGCTCCCTGATCCACCGACCCAGCTTTACCTCCTCCACAGGCCACAGACAGCAGGGGCTGTCCTGGGTTCCCAGAACTCGGGCCCTCTCCAGAGACAGTGGTTTGGCAGAGCCGCAGCACAGCAAGGGTCTCCCTGGAAGCCTCTTCACCCCATGCCCAGCACCTCCCCCCAAACTCACCCCTGCTCCAGGCTGCTGGTACTCACTGTAGGTCCTGTCACCACTGCTGGGCCCTGGGGGCAGTGCTGGGCCACCACTCCAGCAGGCTCTCCGCTAGTGGGGCAGGCTGCCCCCTGGTGGCCACCCATCTTCACTTGGTGCCGAAACATTGCAAACTTGGTTAAGAGGAGCTGAGAAGAGAGGAGATGGGTCACAGGGGGCCCTGGCTGGTGGCCTGTGAGACACCTCAGTGAGTGACTGGGCAGGGCAGGACAGGACAGCCACAGAACTTGCCCCTCTACGCAGAGAGGGGAATAGGAAGCCACAGCTGTCCTCAGTCCAGACTGATGTTCCCCATCAGCCCCTTGTGCATGCAGCCCCCCCTCCACTACCCGTTTTCCTTCGGCTCCAGGGCACCTTCCTTGCCCCTAGCCCCTTCCTCACTAAGGTGTGCTCATATTCCTCTCTCCTCTGGCCACCTGCTGCTGGCTGCTCAGTCATCTCTGCAAGTCCTTGGCTTCCCTCAGGAAGCCCTGCAGTGCCAGCATCCTCTTTAGATCCTGGCCCCTGTGGTGACAGCCTGAGTCCCCCAACAGTTAGTGTGCATGTGTCCACACTCTGGAGGTCAAGGGACCCAATCAAAGGGGCTGCCTGAAGGACTAGGATCTTCATGGTCTTTGCCCAGTCTGCTTCTCTGGATTCAAGAAGCAAACCCAGGGCTTGGGGAGTTGGGGCTGGCGATGGTGTGGCTGTGGGGAAGAGCAGGTGACTGGAGCCAGGGAGCCGTCCCCTACCCTGCAGGCTCTCCTCAAAGGTTTGTGGGAAGAGGAAACAGTGAAGGACTCATCTTTTCCTGACACATGTCTACAGGCCTCTGTCACCGTTCTCTTCAAGGCAGGGGTAGCATCAAGGGGAATAAGCAACCCCAGCCAGTTTTCTGGTACCCACTGATGCAGTGACCCTCACTGTTGGGTTGCCAACTCCCGCAGTGTCTGCAGCTGCTTCCAGAGCTTCCCCTGCATCACACCCAGCTGCTCTGAGACCTCAGTTACAAGGATCTACGTATAACTTCCTCCCTGGGGGATGGACAACGGAAAAGTGGGTGAAGGGAGACAAAATATGTAAGATCTGACAAATTATCAAGGGTTCATGAGTAAGGGTGGAACAGGGAGGGCAGAGAAAAATGAGGACATGATGCCAGGGCCTTAAGTGGAGAGCAAATGTTTTGAGAATGATGAGGGCAATGAATGTACGGATGTGCTTTACACAACTGATGTATGTATGGATTGTGATAAGAGTTGTATGTGCCCCTAATAAAATGATTTTTAAAAATTAAATCATTATAATTTCTTAGGACAATGCCATTTGTATTTCAAAGCAACATTCACGAAAGCTATTTTTTCACCTTCACTATCTTCTATTTAGTTTTAGATAGAGCAAAAACAATTCTTATGCCTTTTTTATGAGATGTAATGCAAGTAGACCTAAATTTATTCCTAATTAAAAATTTGAATGAACAAAATATTTTGTTAAAGAATTTGACCTTTTGTGAAAATCATCGAAAGCATATAGCATTTTATTGAAGGGTTGGGAATGTTTTCCTCTATTTTATTCTAGTATTTGGTCTGAGGTTCTTACGGCATATTCTGATTGATATCATGTAAGAGAATGTACATTCCATATAAGAGAAAACTTTCCTTATAATATTTTCCTATCCATTGCTTCCTGCTGAATCTCTCATTTGTTCTTTTATCATTTTTTCCTATGAAAAACCCAGGCTGCTTAATTTTATTCTTATTAATCATTTATATAAGTTAGGAAAATATTTATTATATATACATTTTTATTAAAAATCTTTTATTGGAGACTCTTACAACTTTTGTTGCAATCCATATTGATTGCATCAGGCATTTTGTACATATGTTGCCTTCATTCATTTATAGACATTTCTTTCCTTTTCTATTTTAAAATCATTTTATTGGGTCTCATACAACTCATCACAATCCATACATACACCAATTGTGTAAAGCACACTTATATATTCGTTGCCTTCATCATTCTCAAAATTTGCTTTCTGCTTGGGTTCCTGGAATCAGCTCATTTCCCCTTTCTCCTCTACCCCTCTCACCCTGCTCCTCTTCCTTCATGAACCCTTAATAATTTATAAATTATTATTTTCTCTTATCTTACACTGCGCAGCGTCTCCCTTCACCCAATTTTCTGTTGCCCATCTCCCAGGGGGGAAGTTATATGTAGATCCTTGTGATTGGTTTCCCATTTCTACACCCACTTCCCTCCCAGTATCGCCACTCTCACCGCTGGTCCTGGGGGGTTCATCTGTCCTGGATTCCCTGTGTTTCCAGTTCCCATCTGTAGCGTTGTGTATCTTCTGGTCTAACCAGGTTTGCAAGGTAGAATTGGGATCATGAGAGGTGGGGGGAGGAAGTGTTTAATAACTAGAGGAAGGTTGTGAGTTTCATTATTGCTACACTGAACCCTGAGTGACTCATCTCCTTCCCACTACCCCTCCGCAAGGGAAGTCCAGTTGTCTACAGGTGGGCATTGGTCCCCCGTCATGCACTCCCCTCATTCACGATGATATAATCCCCCCTCCCGCCTTTGTTGCTTGAAAATTGGTCCCCTCAGCCCTTCATGATCACACATGTTGGTGTGATGCTTCCATGTGGGCTTTGTTGCTTCTGGGCCTACTTGTTTACTTTCAAGCCTTTAAGACCCGGGAGGCTATATCGCTTGATAGCCGGTCACCATCAGCCTTCTTCACCACACTTACTTATGCACACATTCATCTTCAGCATTTATGGGGGGAAGGTGATCACACTATAATGGTTTTTGTTCTTTGGTGTCTGCTACCTGATCCCTTCAACACCTCATGTTCACTTAGGCTTGTGTGCTTCTTCTCTGTGGGCTTTGTTGCTTCCGAGCTAGATTTCAGCCTGTTTGCCTTCAAGCCTTTAAGACCCCCAGAGTTTCATTATATTGTGCAGAGAGTGGTTATGAGCCAAACCCACTCGACTGCACCCAACAACAATAACAACAGGACTTGTGCTTCTAGCAATATGCTGAAGAATACCTTAAGAGAATCTCCCCTTCGTTTAGAGCAGCAGCTCTCGACCTGTGGGTCGTGTCTTGTTAGGGGGTCAAACAGCACTTTCATGGGCTGGCCTGAATTATAGCAGTAGCAAAATTACAGCTATGATGTAGCAACAAAAATAATTTTATGGATGGTTGTTCACGACTACATGAGGAACTGGATGAAAGGGTCGTGAGTAAGAATGTTGAATACCACTGTCCAAGAGGAAGACTCAATTCTTGATACAGTTGAAGGGCAACAAAATAGAGTCAGCCCCAATATAGATGGGATAGCACAGTGGCTGCAACAATAAACACAAGCCAAAGAAACACTGCAAGGATGGCACAAAACGGGAAACTGTTTCATTATATTGACATAGAATTGATATGAGTCAAAACCCACAAGAAAAAATACAGGACTTGTTTTTCTATCAATGTACCTAAGTAGACCTTAAGAGAATCTCCTATTAGTTTAGCGCAGCGGTCCTCAAATTGAGGGTTGTGACCCCTTTTGGGGGACGAATGACCCTTTAGGCAGTGGACCGTTCATTAAAGTGGAAAAATTAGAGTTATGATGTAGCAATGAAAATAATTTCATGATTTGGCAGTCACCACTACATGAGGAATGGTATGAAAGAGTCATGGCATTGGGAAGGTTGAGAACCACTTCCCTAGAGGAAGACAGAATTCTTGGTAGAGTAGAAGGGCAGCAAAGGAGAGGCAGCCCCTACAAGATTGATTAGCCCAGTGGCTGCAACAATGAGCACAAGCAAATGAACAACTCTAAGTATGGCATTGGACTGGGCAGCATTTCATTATATTGTGCATAGAGTTCTTGTGACCAGAAACCCACTCAACAAAATTAACTAGAGTACTTGTGCTTCTAAAAATATGGTGAAGTAGGACTTAAGACAAAGTCCTTTAACTTTAGAGCAGCAGTTCTCAACCTGTGGGTCGCGTCTCTTTGGAGGGTAGAATGACCCTTTCACAGGGATGGCGCGATTCATAACTGTAGTACAATTACAGTGACAAAGTACCAATGAAAATAATTTTATGGTTGTGGGTCCACACTAAATGAGAATCGATATGAAAGGGTAGTGGCATTAGGAAGTTTAAGAACCACTTCTCTAGGGCAAGACGCAAATTTGGTACAGATGGGAAGGAAGAGAGTGGCAGTCTCCAACAAGTTCGATTAGCACAGTGGCTGCAACACTGAAGCCAAGCACACAAGCACGGTGAGGGTGGCACAGGACAGGGCAGCGTTTCATTATATTGTGCATAGAGTTGCTGAGAGTCAAAACCCACTCGACGGAACTTAACGACATTAACTACAGAACGTGTAATTCTAACAATATGCTGAACTAGATCGTAAGAGAAACTCCTCTAAATTTAGAGCAGTGGTTCTTAACTTGTGGGTCGCGACCCCTGTGGGGTTTCAGACGAGCCTCTCACAGGTGTTGCCCAATTCATAACAGTAGAGAAATCACAGTAATGGAGTAACAACGAAAAAAATTACTGTTGGAGGATCACCACAACATTAAGAATTGTATAAAGGAGCCATGCCATTAAGAAGGTTCAGAAACACTGCCCAAGAGGAATACACAAAACGTGGTACTGCAGAAGGGCAGCAAGTGAGAGGCAGACCCTACAAGATGGAAGAGCTCAGTGGCTGCAACAATGAGTGCCATCAACAAACCACTGTGAGGACGACACAGGACGGGGCAGCGTTTCATTATATTGTGCGTAGAGTTGCTAGGAGTCAAAACCCACTCGACGGCAACTAACAGCAACACAAAAAGGACTTGAGCTTCTAATAATATGCTGACATAGATCTTAAGAGAAACTCCTCTTAGTTTAGTGCAGGGTTCTCAGCCTATGAATCACGAACCGTTTTGGGGAGTGAGTGGGTTGAATGACCTTTTCACAAGGGTTGCCTGATTCATAAGATTAGCAAAATTACAGTTATGAAATATAAGCGAAAATTTTGTATGACTGGGGGTCCACCAAAATATTGGGAACTGCATGAAAGGGTCGTGGAATTAGGAAGATTGAGAACCACTATCCGAGAGGAAGACACAAATGTTGGTAGAGTAAAAGGGCAGCAGAGGAGAGGCAGCCCCTCCAAGTTGGAATAGCTCAGTGGCTGCAACAACCAGCGCAAGCAAAGAACCACTGTGAGGAATGCACAGGATGGGGGAGCGTTTCGTTATATTTTGCATAGAGTTGCTATGAGCCAAAACCCACTTGACGGCACCTAAACACAATAACAACAGGACTTTTGCTTCTAACAATGTGCTGAAATATATCTTAAGAGACATTCTTCATAGTTTGGAGCAGAGATTCTCAACCTGTGGGTCAGGACTCCATTAGGGTGATGAACTACCCTTGCACAGGGGTGGCCCGATTCATAGCAGTAGCTTCATTACAGTTATGAAGTAGCAATGAAGATAAATTTATGACTGGGATTGTACCCACTACATGAGGAGTGGTATAAAAGGCCTGTGGCATTATAGGAAGGTTGAGAGCCACTGTCCTCGAGCAAGACAGAAATCTTGGCAGAGCAGAAAGGCAGACCCCCAGATGATAGATTAGCGCAGTGGCTGCAACAATGAGTGCAGATAAGAAACCACTGTGATGATGGCACAGGATGGGGCAGCGCTTCATTATCTTGTGCGTAGAGTTGCTGAGAGTCAAAACCCACTGGAAAACACCTAACAACAATCACTGTAGGACCCATGCTTTTCACAATATGGTGCTGTAGATCCTAAGAGAAACTCCTCTTAGTTTAGAGCAGTGGTTCTCAACCTGTGGGTCGCTAGCCCTTTGGGGGGTCAAATGGCTCTTTCACGGTGGAGGTCTGATTCATAATTGTAGCAAAATTAAAGTTATGAAGTAGCAATGAAAATAATTTTATGATTGGGGGTTCATCACTACATGAGGAAATGAATGAAAGGGCAGTAGAGGGGCAGCAAAAGAGAGGGAGCCCCCCAAAAGTTGGATTAGCCTAAGTCTGCAACAATGACAACAAGCAAAATAACCACTGTGAGGGTGACACGAGACGGGGTCACGTTTCAATATATTGTGTATAGAGTTGCTATGAGCCAGCACACACTCAAAGGCACCAAACAATAACAACAGGAGTGTGCGTCTATGAATATGCTGAGGTAGACCTTAAGAGAAACTCCCCTTAGTTTAGACCACTGGTTCTCAAACTGTGTCACAGTGCCTTTAGAAGACTAATGAACCTTTCACATGGGTGGCCTGATCCATAACAGAAGCGAAATTAGAGTTATGATGTAGCAATGAAAATATTTTATGGTTGGGGTATCACCACTACATGAGGGCTGGTATGAAATAATAGTGGCATTCAGAAAGTTGAGAACCACTATTCTTGAGGAAGACACAAATCTTGGTACGGAAGGGCAGGAAAAGTGAGGTAGTTCCTAACAAGATGGATTACCACAGTGGCCGCAACAATGAGCGCAAACAGAAGAACCACTGTGAGGATCCACAGGGCAGGACAACGTTTCATTACATTGTGCATAGAGTTGGTATGAGCCAAAACCCACTCAAAGGCAGCCAAAAACAAGAAGAGGATTTGTGCTTCTAACAATATGCTGAAACATACCTTAAAAAGAAACTCCTCTTAGTGTAGAATAGCAGTTCTCAAACTGTGGGTCGTGATGCCTTTTGGGGGGTGGGGGGGAGAATGACTATATCACATGGTGGCCTGATTCATAAAAGTAGCATAATTTTAGATATACAGCAACAAGGAAAGTAATTTTATGATTGGGGGGGGGGTCACCAATACATGAGGAATGGTGTGAAAAAGTCGTGCATTAGGACGTTTGAGAACCAATGCCCTAGAGGAAGACACAAATCTGGGTACAGTAGAAGGTCAGCAAATGAGAGGCAGTCCCCCAAAAGATGGATTAGCACAGAGACTGCAACAATGAGCGAAAACAAAAGAAAAGTGTGAGGGTGTTAGAGGATGGAACAGTGTTTCATGATACTGTGCATAGAGTTGTTATGAGCCAACTATGAGCCAAACCCACTCGACAGCCCCTACCAACAATAAGAACAGGACTCGTGTGTGTAATAATATACTGAGCTAGACCACAGGAGAAACTCCTCTTAATTTAGAAGAGCGGTTCTCAACCTGTGATTTGTGACCACTTTGGTTGGTTGAACAACCTTTTCACAGGGTGACTAGATTCATAAGACTTGCAAAATTACAGTTATGGAATAACAGTAGAAAAAAACCTTTATGCTTTGGGGACCACCACTACACATTGGGAAGTGTATGCAAAGGTCGTAGAAAAAGGAAGGGTGAGAAACACTGTCCTAGAGGAAGACGCAAGTACAGTAGAACGGCCGCAGAAGAGAGGAAGTCCCTACAAGACGGATTTGCACGGTGGCTGCAACAATGAGCGCAAGCAAAGAACCACTGTGAGGATGATGCAAGTCTGGGCAGGCCTGTATTATATTGTGCACAGGGTTGCTATGAGCCCAAACCCTCTTCACGGCCCGAACAACAATAACAGGAGGAATCATACATCTAACAATATGCTCAACTAAACCTTGAGAGAAACTGCCCTTAGTTTAGAGCAGCCATTCTCAACTTGTGAGTGGTAAATCCTTTGGGGGTGTTCGAATGACCCTCCCATAGGCGTGGGCCGATACGTAAGAGTAGCAAAATTACAGTTATGAAGTAGCAACAGTATAATTTTTTTGGTTAGGGGGTCATTACTACACGAGGCACTGTATGAAAGGGTCGTGGCATTAGGATTGCTGAAAACCACAGTCCTACAGGAAGACACAAGTCTTGATACAGTTGAAGGGCCGCAATATAGAGTCAGCCCCCAAATAGATGGAATAGCACAGTGGCTGCAGCAATGAGCTCAAGCTAAGGGAACACAGTGAGGATGGCACAAGATTGGGCAGCGTTACATTATATGTAGCATAGAGTTGCTATGAGTCAAAACCCACTCGAGTGCATCTGACCACAAAACAACAGGACTTGTGTTTCTTATCATGTGCTGAAGTAGACCTTAAGAGAAACTCCTAATAGTTTAGTTCAGCGGTTCTCAACTTTTGGGTCACGAGCTCTGTTGTGGGTTGAATGAACCTTTCATAGTGGTCACCCAGTCATAACAGTAGAAAAATTAGAGTTACAAAGTTGCAATGAAAATAATTTTATGATTTGGCAGTCAGCACTATATGAGGAACGGTATGAAAATGTTGTGGCATTAGGAAGGTTGAGAACCAATGCCCTAAAGGAAGACACAAATCTTGGTAGAGTAGAAGGGCAACAAAAAATAGCCAGCACCCCCCCATTATGGCTCCAACAATGAGCAGTAGCAAACAACCACTGTCAGAATGGCACAGGTCTGGGAAGCGTTTTATGATATTGTGCATAGAGATGCGATGAGCCAAAACCCCCTCCGCGGAACTTAACAACAATAACAACAGGGTTTGTGTGTTTAACAATATGCTGAAGTAAATCTTAAGAGCAACTCTTCTTAGTTTACGCAGGGTCTCAACATTGGGTCCTGAACACTTTCAGGTGGGGGTGTTTCGAAACACCCCTTCACAGTGATGGCCTGATTCATAACAGTAGCAAAAGTACAGTTATGAAATATCAATGAATATAATTTTATAATTTTATGATTGGGTCCACCACTACATTGGGAACTGTACGAAAGGGCCGCAGAATTAGGATGTATGAGAAACATTGTCCTAGAGGAAGATACAAATGTTGGTACAGCAGAAGGGCTGCAAAAGTCAGGCAGCCCCTACAAGATGGAATAGATGCAGCAGTGAGCGCAAGCAAAGGACCACAGTGAGATGGCACGAGATGGGGCCGAGTTTCATTATATTGTGCATACAGTTGCTATGAGCCAACACACACCCAAAGACACCAAACAATAATAAAAAGAACTTGGGCTTCTA